>NC_055993.1:56108630-57358630 GCF_018446385.1 Zingiber officinale
AATCTATAATTCCATTGTACTTGTCGTTGTAATTCTTCATATTATTAGTGAATTGCCCACGAAGTGATGGTTGATCGTAGGTCTTGGAGTAGGAGTCATCACACTCCAAACCAAGTAAAATCACAGTGTTAGTATTGTCCTTTCATTTCATTGCGTTTATTCTGTGTTTTCCAAAAATGTAAAAAAAATCATGAGCGCTATTCCCCCCCCCCTCAAGCGCAGCGATCCTACCATTCCTATCAGAGCAGGGCCGCTTTGAATCAGTGAAATCACCGTGCAAGCACTTTTTCGTGGCTTTTTTTGAGGTTTTCGAGTGAATCAGATCGGTGCTATCATCCCTCGATAATTTTTCTCAATCGAGTTTATTGTTTCTGAAAGTTGATGCAACACCACTCGAGTTAATCAGACCTTGTCTTGGGACATTCGTTATTTTTTCATGTGCGAGGTTTTTTATCAATGGCCCACAAACTCGCCCGCCTCTTTTCTCCAACAAGAACTTCGATTATTGGAAGGACAGAATAGAGAACCATCTCAAGACCCAAGTGAAAATGTGGATCATAATCCAAACCAGATTCACATTTCCCAACAAAAATTGAGTACTCATCTCCTACGATAAGTGGGGCGCACCAACAAGAAAGAAAATTGAGGCAGATGCAAAGGTCACGCAATTCTCTAATGCGGTCTGACCAAAGAAGAGTTGAACCGAGTCGGCCCATTCTCAAGCGCAAAAAAGTTATGGGGAAAATTGATTGAACTGTACTAAGGGACTTCCGACACAAAGGTATCTAAACGAGACTTAATCATAAACAAATTATATAATATAAAAATACAGGAAGGTCAATTGACGAGTCAGTTATACGCTCGCATCCAAGATCTTATGAACGGTCTTCACGCTATCGGACAAAAAATGGAAACTGCGACGTCATCAGGTACATGTTAAATGTCTTTCCAAGGAACACTTTCTAGGCACCCATGGTAGATGCTTACAAAGTTTCTAAGAATCTTTCGCTAATTAGATTAGACGAGTTGTTTTCCGAATTCGAACTTCACGAACAAACTAATGCACTGTTGGTCAAGAAAAGTATTGCTTTGGTTGCAGGTACAAGCAAAACTTGGGAACTAAAAACTAAGCATATGACCGAACTCGAGTCCGAAGGCGAATTGGACTAAAAAGACAACGATGAAATCACCGCCGAGCTAATGAACCTGGTACGAAAACTGTACAAGAAGAAGGGTTTCACAAAACACAAGGTCAAAAAGGTGTTTCAATCAAAGATGAAACACTCAAGTCAAAACCTGAACACGAAAACCAAGTCTGAAGTCACCTGCTATGATTGCAATAAGAAAGGACATATCAAGGCGAACTGTCCAAACCAAAAGGAAACGAAGAAGCAATGTTAGAAGAAGGCGCTACAACGGCGTGGGATGAATCGTTATCGAAGACTCGATGAAGATCTCGAATCAGACAAGCTTCTCGCTGCCCAGCGAGAACAAGTCGTCGAGTCCAAACCGGAGAGCAAATCGAAAGTCGAGTGCGAGGAGAGCCGCAGATTCATATCCGTTTGAAAGGCGAAATACACTGTAAGTTCTCCTTAAGTAGATAAGTTACATAACTTGATAAATTATCTGATATGTAAACTAGCCAAATCCAACATCTGGGTGAAGTCACTCCTAAAGGAGGTAACAACCCTTAAGAAAGTGACTAACCTAAGTCCCTTAACCGAGCTTGTTCAAGCTGAAACTTCAACTCAAATCCAACAACTTAGTTAGAAAATTTCAATCTGAAAAAGTCAAGTCAAGGAACTAAAATAAACATTGGAACAGTTTACCTTGAGTTCCAATAACCTTGATCTAATTCTTAAAAACAAAAAGTCGTCTGCAATCGATCCGAACTCGGATCTTACTTGTCCTTAGTTAATCGAACCAATAGAAAATTGGTCCAAGCATGGGTCCCTAAGTATAACCTGATTAATCAAGTTAGACTTAATCAATATTGGATCCCTAAGGATCAAATTCACTATCTTGATAGACCTTATCGAGACTATAATCTAGGGGGAGCCAATAGAAAGATCATTTTTATCAAATAAAATTGTGTAGTGCTTGATTTACTGGTTTCTTTATTCATGCTTAGATTAGGATGTATAGATAAGGATTTAGGCTTGATCGACACTTGATTAGTTAAACCAAGGATTCTCAGAAAGAAAATTAAATATACAATTTCTTTAAAAGGCTTTGTCTAGAAGTGGTTGTAGCTCAAATACCCAAGGTCTAGTGCCTCGCCACAGTCTGGAAATCAATTATCGAAATGGATGTTTAATTAACTAACAATTAAACCTTAGTCTAACTCAAATATAAATCAATCCTTAGATTTTTATCTAAATTGAAGATAAAATTAAACCATCTCACAAAACTTATAAGATTTCATGATTGACAATCTAGAAAAAGGGTGAGATGGATTTAGGTTTAAAATGAAAATTAAAAAGGACAGCCCAGTGCACGAAGCTCCCGCTATGTGGGGTCCCAAGAAAGGATCCATTGTACGCAGCCTTAACCTACTTTTTGCAAAAGGTTGTTTCCATAATTCGAACCCATGACCTTTTGGTCACAAAGCAACAACTTTACCGTTGCACCAACGCTCCCCTTCAAAATGAAAATTAGTTAATTAAAATTAAAATTTAAACCTAATCAAACTTAACTAAAATTAAACTTAACTAAAATTAAACTCAATCCAACTTAACTAAAATTAAACCTAATCAAATTAACCCAGATTAAATCTAACTAAAATTAAATCTAATCAAACGTAACAAAAAGTAAATCTAATCAAACTTAACTAAAATTAAACCAAATTAAATCTAACTAAAAGTAAATCTAATCAAACTTAACTAAAATTAAACAAAATTAAATCTAACTAAAATTACATCTAATCAAACTTAACTTGACTAACCAAATGAACCTACTACCTTATGGTAAATAGGTAGTAGCCAAAGATTAGACATTTCTTCTAAGAAAAGTTGATGATCATTTTTAATATTTTTTTATAAAAACTCTTCTTACTTTGATCTTTCCATGCTTAGACTCTAGGATAATAATTATTCACTTTAACTATCCCCTCAAACTTAAAGCACTGTTGGAATATTATAACATAATTAGGGGTATTATTGTAATTATGTTGTATATTCTCCTCTATATAAGATAATAACTCCGTGGTGTCTAAGACACGGTTTTCTCTTTTTAACATGATAGCAGAGCCAAAACCCTAATTTTTTGCGCCATCGTTCCTCTCTCGCGCACGCACAGTGTCGTTCACCAAAACCCTAATTTTCTTCCCCTTGTTCCAATGGAGCGTATCATCCGCGTCTTCTCTGGTGAGTCCCTTGTCCCGCAAGTGGTCAACACCGTCCTCCCCACCGCTGCCCAACTCACCGAGAAGTACAACCAAGGCGTCTCTTACAACTAGGAAAACGCAGCATCGCGGATTTTCTGCAAGGGCACGGAACAGTGCCTCCCGCACCACTTCTTCCTTTCTCCCCCGAGAAGGGTTACGCCTTCTCCTCCGACGTTCTTCGCATGCAGACACGCCATCGCTATTCTGCAGCCGCCGTCACCGAGGATCAGTGACACCAACCCTCACGCCACCTTCCGTAGTTGCTCACCCGTGAGGTTATTCCAACTGCCGAATCAGGAGTACACCACTAACTTCTCCTGCTTCCTCAGCCACATCCTGTTCACCGGAGACTCGGGTGCAACCACGACCCTCGTCTTCTCCAGCACTGTTTTCTCTAGCAGTCAGGAGCCTTTCTTCACAGTTCTTTCCAAACTAATCAATGGCTACATCTGGCACCCTAAAGCCAGATACCTCAATCTTTACCAACCATATCACTACACCCCTCTCTTCCGAGCAGTTGGATGATAAAAATTATATCTCTTGGGCATCTCACATTGAGCTTTGGCTTGTTGGACAAAGTTATGAGACACATCTCACTCAAAGTGAAGATGTTCAAGTCGTCAATCGTCCTTTATGGAAGAAGGTTGACGCTCAGTTGTGTTGTATTATCCGAGCCACCATCCATCCATCTCTTAGGAATGTCTTCCGTACTCACAAAACCTGCAAAGCTGTTTGGACACAGGCTCAACAACTCTTTACAAACACCTCTCAGCGACTCTATCAAGTGTGTGAAGATCTTATAACTATCCTCGGTGCCCGTCAAATTAATTATTCAATGTCAACTTACTTGGGTTCGATCCATAGCCTTCTTTATGACTTGATGAGTCGCTACCACCTTCTGCCAATCCTGTTGAAGAGCTTGAAAATCGGAAGAAATTTTTGTCCCTGGCTTTATAGGGTGCCCACGATTATTCTCATGTTCGTGATCGGATCCTGGGCAACCCTACAGGCGACCATGGACAATACATGGGTGACTCTCCTCCGTGTCCCGGCCAAGATCTTGACGATGGCTTCTTCCGTTCCTATTAACTCGTCGGCTTTGGTCTCTGGACACAACAACGACCTCAGCCTCGCAAGAGTGGCAAAGGGCGTCCTTGGTGTGATCGTTGTCACGCCCGGGCCACACGATTGATAAGTCTTTGGGTTTGCTGGTTGACCTCTCATGTTGCTCATATCGTTCGTCTGTTGCTTCTTCAGCTTCCACTTCACGTTAACACCGGATCCGACACCATCACCTTCTATAATGACTTAGAAATGGTTTGAGGATCGTCGGGGCTTATGATTCCACTGCTACTATTGCACACGCTAGCAATTTCTTTCTTGGCATATCTCGCTCTTGGTCCTTGAGTTCTTGATTCGAGCCACCAATCATATCGTTGGTAATAAATCCCTATTTTCTTCTCTCACTACTGTTACTTACCAATTGTCACCATGACGATGGTTCCCAAACTCAGTCCAAGGGTATTGGTATTGTTAATCCTTTTACATCTCTTTCCATTCATAATGTTCTTTATGTTCCCGGAGCTCCTTTAATTTATTGTCAATAAATCAACTTACTTGGTCTCTTGATTGTGTCATTTTTTTTACTAAAGCGTTTATTTCCATACAGGACCGGAGACGGGGAGGATGATTGGCTTCGGATGTGAGTCTCTTGGCCTTTATCGGCAATGACCCTCTCTTGTTGGTTCGTTGGCGATCTCCACTTCTTATTCATGCTTAGTTGGGACATTCAGATTTTGATAAGTTAAAACAATTACATCCTAGTCTTTCTCAGTTAGAGTCTTTGTCTTGTGAGTCGTGTCAGTTAGGTAAGCATGTTCATAGTTCTTTTTTTCCTTGCACTTTGTTTGGTACATTCTGATGTTTGGGGTCTGAGTTGTGTTTCTTCTACATTGGGATCACGATATTTTGTTACTTTTATAGACGATTTTTCCCGTTGTACATGATTATATCTAATGAAGGAACGTTCAGAATTATTTTCTATTTTTCAATCTTTTTTTCATGAAATCAAAACTCAGTTTGGTATTTCTCTTCGAACTTTTCAAAGTGATAATGCACGCAAGTATCTTTCTACTCAGTTTCGTTCCTTCTTGGCATCTCATGGTGTACTGCATTGCACATCTTGCCCTCATACCCCTCAACAGAATGGGATTACAGAATGCAAGAATCGTCATTTCCTTGAGACCACTCGGACTCTTCTCCATTCTCATGTTTCTCATCAGTTTTGGGATGATGTCGTACTTACTGCGTGTTATCTCATCAATCGCATGTCTTCCTCCACTCTCCAGGATAAAATACCTCATCATATCCTCTACCCTCATCATCCTCTTCATCCTTTACCACCTCGGGTCTTTGGTTCTACATGTTTTGCTCATGATATTGATCCTAGCATTGATAAACTCTCTCCTCGGTCTCATAAGTGTGTTTTCCTTGGGTACCCAAGGTCTCAAAAGGGGTACAATTGTTATTCCCGTACTCTTCGTCGGTACTTCATCTCTACTGATGACACATTCTTTGTTTCGGTTTCATTTTTTGGGCCTCCCGCTTCCCAGTTTGAGGTTTCTCCCTCTCCACCTATACTAGTGACTATCGTTTGTCCTCCGGAGGCACCTCTATCATCTCCAGCCTCATCTCCTCCTTTGTAGGTTTATCAATGTCGTCCTCGTCCTACTTTGTCGCCGACCGACCCTGAGACTACCTTGGGCACATCTTTGGAGCCAAGTCCTTCGTCGTTTCCTCCGGTCCCTGCTCCTAACTTTGATATTCCTATTGCATTTTGAAAGGGTATGCGTTTCACTCGTAATCCTTCTCCTCACTATGTTTCTTTGAGTTATCACCATCTTTCTCCTTACTATTATTCTTGTCTTTCTTCCTTATCGTCTGTTTCTCTTCCAAAGACTGCAGGTGATGCATTTGCCCATCCAGGATGGAAACAGGCTATGCTCGATGAAATTTGTGCTTTACAGAGTAATGGGACTTGGGACCTTGTTCCTCTACCACCTAGGAAATCAGTTGTTTGCTGTCGATGGATGTATACGGTGAAGGTTGGTCCAGACGGTATAGTTGACAGACTTAAGGCTCGTCTCGTAGCTAAAGACTATACTCAGATCTTCGGATTGGATTATGGGGACACTTTTTCTCCTATTGCCACGATGTTTTCCATACGCCTATTCCTGTCAATTGCTGCGATTTGTCATTGCCTGTTTATCAGTTGGACATCAAAAATGCATTCTTACATGGTGATCTGCTCAAGGAAGTCTACATGGAGCAACCTCCGTGTTTTGTTGCTCGGGGAGAGTCTTCTGGCCTCGTAAACAATCACTAGAGCATGGTTCGATAAATTTAGTCTTGTAATTCAATAGTTTGGCATGACTCGGGTGTGATCATTCTGTCTTTTATCGTCACTCGTCTACTGGTTGCGTCTACGTAGTGGTTTATATTGATGATATTGTCATCGGTGGTGATCATCTTGGGATTTCGTAGATAAAACAACATCTTTTTAAACATTTCCAGATAAAGGACCTCGGCAAACTCAAATATTTCTTGGGGATAGAAGTAGCACAGTCTAACAGGGGATCATCATATCCCAAAGAAAGTATGCAATGGATATTTTGGAAGAAACGGGATAAACTCAAAGACAATCGACAACCCTATGGATCCTAATGTCAAGCTCCTGCCAAATCAGAGAGAAACTAAGCTACCTTACTGTTACTCGTCCGGATATCTCATTTGCGGTAAGTGTAGTAAGTCAGTTTCAAAACTCTCAATGCAAAGAACATTGGAATGTTGTGACTCGCATTCTCCGATATATCAGAGGTGCACCAGGAAATGGTCTTTTGTATGCAGACAAAGGACATACTTGAGTCATAGGGTACTCTGATGCAGATTGGGCAGGATCTCCCACCGATAGATGGTCCACTTCTGAGTTTTGTATATTTGTCGGAGGTAACCTTGTTTCTTGGAAAAGCAAAAAGCAGGATGTTGTAGCAAGATCCAGTGCAAAGGCAGAGTATCGAGCTATGGCCATAACTAGTCAAGAGCTTATATGGCTAAAACGGTTGCTTCAGGAACTCAGGTTTGGGGAGGTTATACAAATGTCACTTATATGTGACAACCAGGCCGCCATGCATATTGCCTCGAACCCAGTTTTTCATGAGAGGACAAAACGTATTGAAGTTGGCTGTCACTTTGTTAGAGAGAAAGT
Organism: Zingiber officinale; assembly: GCF_018446385.1. Lineage (NCBI taxonomy): Eukaryota > Viridiplantae > Streptophyta > Magnoliopsida > Zingiberales > Zingiberaceae > Zingiber > Zingiber officinale. The sequence goes on from NC_055993.1 coordinate 56,116,280, forward strand.
CATATCGGGAGAAATATCTATTAGTTTTGTCAACTCACATGATCAACTAGCAGATATATTCACTAAGTCACTGAGAGGTCCGAATTGACTACATATGTAACAAGCTTGGTGCATAATCTATATTCTCCAGCTTGAGGGGGAGTGTTAGAATATTATAACATAACTAGGGGAATTATTGTAATTATACTGTATATCCTTCTCTATATAAGTCAATAACTCCGTGGTGTCTAAAACATGGATTCCTCTTTTTAACAAGCACTTAATTGAAAAGTTTTTTTTTTGATATTAATCAAGGGAGAGTAAAAGGAGTTAGGCTTAGTATCTTCAAAAAAAATATATTTTTTTTAAAAGGATATGCTAAGTATTTTTTAAAGAAAACTCTTTTAAAAACTAAGTAATTAGTTAAATATTTTTCAAAAAACTCTGTTTAAAAATAAGTATTTAGCAAAGAAACTCTTTTTAAGCTAAGTATTTTTTTTAGAATAGTTAACAAGTCAAAATTTTTTGAAATAGATTAAAAAAAAGTTTTTCAAATTTAAGTGCTAGTTAACAGCTTTCTCTCTCTACTTAGAACCTTTTTTTTGATATATATCAAAGGAGTAAAAGAAGTTAAGTTAGTAAGAAGTTATGTAATTAAGAATGTTCAAAAAGCAAAGTTATATTTTTCAAAATTGACATTTCAAAAGTATAACTAAAGCTAAGTATTTTCGCAAGACAAGTATTCTAAAAGCTAAGCATTTACCTAGTTTTATTTTAGAAAAATGTATAACTAAAGCTAAGTATTTTTCAAAGTTAAGCATTTAGTTAAGTTTTTTTTAAGGAAAAAAGAAAAGCTAAGTTGCTTTTTGTGTTAAAAAAATTCTTTTCAAAACTAAACATTTAGCTAAGTTTTTTTTTTTGAAAAAGCTAAGTATTTATTTTTCTTCAAAAAAGTGTTATATTTCAGGAGGAGTTTCAAGTTTCTTAAACTTAAGAATTTCTTCCAAGTTCTGTTTCAATACTTAGACAATTATCTTACGGTGAAAAAATTCCTTTTAAATTAAATTCTCACTTGTTCTTACATGTTATCTATTTGTTTAACTTAACTTGAACTGTGTTGCTATAATAAAAAAGAGATTGTTGGTACAAAAGCACCAGACAATCGAACACGAGTTTTGATAGTTCTAAGTTAATGGTTATTGTTGTTCTAACAAGTTGAAAAAATCCTAAGTGATCTTAGGTAAAGCAAAGTCCTAGTTGAGACTAAGCGGTGGAAAGTCCTAGCTGCGGTTAACAAAGTCTGATCGATTGGGCAAAGACTTGGCAGGTTAAGGATGTCGGGTAAAATCCTAGGTTCGAGGACACTAGGTGAAAGTCTTGTGAAAGGTAAATTATCCTGAGAGGAATAGGCGAGGATGCATTCCCCGAAGAGGAAACAGTAAATGTCAGTTCGATCTAGGATTTCTAGGAAATCCAAAAGTCAGAACCGAACAGTCCAAAGACTGTCAAAATACTATATTTTGCTTATTATTCTAACTCTATGTTGCAGAAAGACTTAACAATTTGTAGGTTAGAATTTTGCCTTATTCGGTTGACCGAACGTCCAAATCAATCAACCGAACCCTAGAAGAGATCAAATCAGTTCACGGTGAAGTTTCGACCAAGGGATCAATCGACCGAACCTCGAGTTTAGTCGATCAAACGGTAGATAAACAGCGAATTGATCGAACCTGGTTGATCGAACCAGATAAGTTGGGGAGCATCGAAGGTTTGGTCGACCGAACGACTGGATCAGTCGACCGAACGAAGGCATATCCGAAGTGGCAACATCTGGACAGGAAGCTGGGCTGATTCAGAAGGATCAGTCGACCGATCAGGGAGGATCGGTCGGCTGATCAATGTCGACAAACGGTGATCCGAGATCAGTGAATCGATTAGGTTCAACATGGCTATAAAAAGAAGGTTCGACCAGCTACTTAAAACATCAATTCTATTGATATCTCTCTTATGCTGCTCCAAATACAAGTCTATGAAGCTGTAACGCTGCTCCGACGACCGAAAGCTCGCAACTCCAACTCTCTAAGTCACCGATATAATTTTCACTTATAGTACTTAATCTATAATTCCATTGTACTTGTACTTGTCGTTGTAATTCTCCATATTATTAATGAATTGCCCACTGAAAACGATCTTTGATCGCGGACTTTGGAGTAAGAGTCGTCACATGCTCCGAGCGAAGTAAAACCAATAGTATTAGTATTGTTCTTTCATTTCCGTTGCATTTATTCTGTGTTTTCCGAAAATGTGAAAAAACTACGAGCGTTATTCACTCCACCCCCGGGCGCATCGATCCTACCGAAGCTACTAGTTTCTCCAAGATACATCCCATCCAACAAGTAATAATTAATAGTTTGATATGAATCTCCGACTATCTTGGCATCCCACAAAATTAGAATCTAAATAATCAAGGATCTCTAACTAGTCGATTTCTTATACATGAGCATGAAGTCTTTTATTTTTTGTAAATACCAAATAACCCTTTGGGATGTTATTCAATGATCCATTTACTCACATATCTACCCAAACATTAGACTACCAATTGCCGAAGCATATGGAATTTTTTTTTATTTCTTTAGCTTCAAGGTCATTTTTCAGGCATTGTTTGAGACTAAAAAGGAGAGGTGTGTTCTGGTTTGTTGTTTTGCATATCGAATCTCTCAAGTACCTTATCGACATAACTCTTCTGTGATAGCCCAAGTGTACCTTGAGAACTATCCCGATATATCTAAATTTCTAATATAAAAGAGGGGTATCTTCAAGATCTTTCATCTCAAATTTCTTTAATAGAAATTTCTTTGTTTCATATATCAGAACCTTATCATTGCTAGCAAGCAATATGTCATCGACATACAACTACCACTAAACTTATGGTATACACGATCATCCACCATATTTACCTTAAAATCAAAAGAAGTTACTACTTGATGAAATTTGTAATACCATTAACGAGAAGCTTGTTTGAGTCCATAGATGAATTTCTTAAGTTTGCAAATCATTTGCTTTCCATCTTCAGACATAGAATTTTCTAGTTGCACCATATAAATTATTTCATTAATGTTGCTATTGAGCAATAGTTTTTACATCTTCTAATGTAATTCAAGATTAAAATGTAAAAGTATCATAATAGTTCTAAAGGAGTCCTTCATTGAACTAGATAGAAAGTCTCCTTATAATCAATATCTTCTCTTTGAGTTAAGCCTTTTGCAATAAGACAAGCCTTATATCTCTCTATATTACCATATGAATAAATATTCATTTGCAACCAATGAAACAAGATCCCAAACGTTATTATCATACATCAACTTAATTTCTTTCATTTATGGAATCAAACCACCTTTGAGAATTCGAACTTTGTATGGCCTAATGGAAGTTGATAGGGTCATCCTCCACTAGTTCAATACCATCCTCATGTTCTTCGAGAAATATTATGAAATCATCTGGAATAGCATTTCTCCTTTTTCTCGTGGATCTACTTAATGAGATTTATTCTTGAGTTTAAGAGTGTTGAGTTTGTTCTCTAGGAGTAATTTCCTCATTCTATATAGGGAGTTCATTATTGTCTTGAAATTGTGGATTTGTTTAACATTATTAAATGCAATGGTAGGAATTTGAATAAATTCCTCTTCAAGTGTAAATTATGTATCCTTATCTCTCCCCCCAAACTCAACATCCTTAAAAAATGTTGTATTTCCTATCTATTTAGTCGTGGGTTTACTCATATGCTTATTTTGTATTGCAACTTTATTTTACCCTTCTTGAAACAATTTAAATTCACCTAACTCTGACCATAGTAACTCTACAGTGATCAATATGATTTGATCAATAGACAACCTTTTATCCTGTTCTTCTCCTGCTACACTTTACAAACTAGAATTTCCAAATAATTGTCAAAGGTCTCCTCTAACCATGCCATTACTTTATACTATTTACAGAACTCTGTAGCCTAGTTTCTAGTAACTTGCTCAATCTCACTGAACCAAGGTTATCCATACTAGTAGAATTATCTCCAGATGTGGACCTAAAAATTTATTGCCATAACTGTCAGACTCTCAATTTGAATAACAAGTGCTCGTTTCTACTCCACATATAACGACCCCACTTGACTCGGTGCAAATGTTAGAGATGAGCTGCAACCAAAGTTTTGAGATGCACAAGAAGTTATTACTTAAGGTATATGCTAAATTTAATAGATTTTTTAAGGAGCACAGGAATATGAAATTGATGAAAAAGTGATCTATTACCTGTAGAAATTTGGAGTACTTTGATATGCTTGATTCACAGCAATCCAAAAGGTACTGAAGGGCTTGCTCTTCCAACTCTGGGTACTTTCTTCCTGTCTCAGATGCAGCTCTACTGGATGCAGCAGCAGCCATCTACAATTTCACGTACAAGATAGAAATTTTCGGCAGGAAGATATACAAATAGCAAACAGGGAAGGGGAAAAACGTTCTGTTTTGTCTTTGTGTATCTAATTGGTCTATTTGTGAACAGAGTTGATGTGATGACTAAGTTGTGTTTTTTTTTTTTTTTGCATTTTTTAATGTAGAAAAAAGAATGGCAGATATTGTCACATACTGAAACTGATATGTACAGCAACTTTTGATAACTTCCTGGAGAGCAATATAACTTTCAAATTACCTTATCATAATCATCAAAACTATGCTTCATCGTATACTGCAGATTAAATATTGTTTTTACATTCCACTAAAAAAATTTCCAGGCAGAAACCTTAAGCTCAACTTTCAGTGTAAGTTGGTAGTATCCAAACCATTTCTATGATGGTGCAGCATTGTATATCTTCAATTAGCTTAATAAATTATTCCTAAATGTTTTAATTAAAGAACCTCCTTCCTAGGAGACCATGGAGCTAACACTACAAGCAACCTGTTTCTCAAAATGGTCAATGCAATGATTCATCCATATATCTAGCAGAATATATATAATTATATTTTCCATCATATCTTATACTGCCGGTGATGGTTGCTTGCAGCCATCACATAAATAGGTATTCGCGTGCATTCTAGTTTTGACTGGACACAATAGCTCCCAGTATGAATCATAGGTTAATAAATATTTTCTGAAAGTACATCGTCAAATATGAACTCTAATCAAGCTAGGAACACATTAAATTATTAAAGGCATTATTAATATAAGGAAGAAATGTTCAACCTCTTCAAAGTATTGTCTCATATTTGGTGGGCTGACAACAAGATAGGAATATGCCATCATCTCCACTGGCCAACCAGTAATTTGCAATGGGAACCTTTGAGGCCTGTTCAGAGAAGATCATATTAATTAGTTTTCACACAGACCAAGGGTGTAAAAATAGAATTTTCAAGTCCAGTGAGTCATGATTTAGAATTAAACATGTTTCTCTCCACTTCCATAACTTTCTTTCAGTAAAAAAATAAATACAGATTTATTAAACAGGAGAAAGATGAATTGATATAATTCCTTGTAATATGAAAGATGCATTCTGTTTTAGTTTCCTCCAAGCAATTTATTTCCACAATTTTATTCTTATCATGTTAATCATATAACAAACCCTTACTTTCTTGGTATGACATGATATAATTTTGGAACTAAAGAAAGGTTATTACTTATTAGCTAATATAGTTTGGTATCCAAACTAAAAGTTACTTGCACTCTACAAAGTCATCAAATCACAAACCTTACGATTAAATTGTACAGCTTACATTTAAATTGTATCGCTTACATATACTCTGCATCAGGTTTCAGATGTCAGAAGCACTTACACTTGCAAGCCATATTTTCTTAGAGCTTCAAGTTTCTCTTTGTAGCACTTGTCTGATTTCTTTAAACTCAGTGACAACTCAACTGAATCATTTGGATTTGTACCATCTTTGGGCACAAAACCATAAGACAGCAACAGTTCTCCATTGGATTTCTTGCCATACGATATGAAAACCTGTGAATTATTTTTAGTAATTAGTCAATATTTTTTGGTTTCCAGTTTATTCATGTAATTTATGGTCTAGTGTCCCATAGTAAGAGTTCAAACTTCTGAAGCAAAAAAAAAAGCTGGGGCTACAGATATTAAATGGTTGTGTTAAATATCAAAGATAGCTAACATCTTCAATCATGAATACAGAATAGTTCCATGTCCAAAACAAGCTGAAAATAATGAGTATGTCACTATAGTCCAAGTACTGAGAGAAAAACTATTTATAAAAGCAGCACTGTCAGTTCAGACTCAAAAGATGACTTAGAACAATAAGCATACTAATATCTTGCACTTCCTTTCACATTTGATTTAGTTCTTTAGCACACTTAGATATAGTGCACCTTGTTGAAGTGAAGACTCATTGCCTTCAATCACCAACAACAAATTTTTAGCAAACTATTTGCTATGTAACATCAACTTGTACATTGTATCTCAGTGCATGAGACTTTTTTCTGGTTGTGCCAATGCATACTTTGGTAGGCTCAATTCCTCACAATTTTTTTTGGGCTTTACCATAATGCGTCTCTATACAAAAATGGATGATGTGAAACTATTCCCATTTTGGGAGTAAGCAACAAGGTTAAACTCCTAATAGTGTCATTATCCGGATTAAAACTCCCACACACCAACTGAAGGTGCTTCAGGTCTAGCTCTCTTATCACTAGACCAAACTACTGCTGGTTTAATTCCTCATCTTGTCATGGCAGAAAACATGGTCCTCAAAATGGTGCAATAGAGCAATCATCGCTAATAACTAACATTTGCAGTTTTTATCAAAAGATTTAGCCATAGAGTTACATGACCACAATGATTCCATTAGTACCAAAACAATACAGGTACAGATACCTCTAAAGGAAATCATTTACCTGCTCCCCTAGTTGATATGACTGGTCAGCCATAAAAACTATACCTTTTGATGCTTTGTCATAGTCCAAGAAAGTTTCAACCTGCAACATTAGTAATTTTTTCTGTTAACTATTAAGCTCTATCAAACAATGTAATTTGTAATATGAAAAAGGAGCAAAGGGACCCATATCAAATTATGTTCAATATAACATGAATAACAAAATCAAAATACTTTCTGGTTGCTAGCCTCAAGTTTATGATTGAAAAAAAAAAATCATTAGATGTGGTGAAATCCCCTGTGGTAGATGATGTATTATTATTTTGATTTGGCATGTGGGTTTCTCAATTAACAATTTTTGGATAAAAAATTACTAGTGTAATGGATTTGTTAAGATTTAAGAAAGTATGTGATAATTTTTTAAATTTTAAAGGTATATGATAGATTTAAAACTCAAAAGTACATGATATATTTATCAATTAATCCTTAAATCAATAGATTAAAAGGAGCATCAATTACTTTAGAAGCTAAGAGGAATTATGTATCACTTCCTATCTGTCGTCTCTTATTCACTACCTTGTGTGTTTTTCCATTTTCTCTAATTTTCTTAGTTCTTATTTTGAAGTTTATCCTTAATTCATTAAACACTTTAAAGGTTAAGGGAGCTAGAAAAGGGACTAGAGACCTTAAAAGAAATGACCCATCAAGGATAAGTGGTTAGAGATTTAAGTAGGAAAGCCCTTTTGATAAAAAATAAAATAAAATAGACACACTTTAGAATGTTTTTAGGAAGGACACAAAAGGACAATCCAGTATAATGATGTCTAAGTAGCATGAGTTGTTCTTAGAGTAGAGGTATTGAGCTATCTGTCTGAAGGAACCTAGATAGTGGAGGTAGCCTGGTTGGAATGTGCTAAAATAAATTTCAGTCTCTCTTGTTTGATTGTTCTTAAATATCTTGTATGCAAAGTTTATATTTCGATTGTAATAGTGCTTTTATTCATCAGCTGGAATAGTACAATACCAATCTCTAGCTGATGGAAAGAGAAAAGGAAAAAAAGGAGAAAGAAAAAACAAAAAGGAGAATACTTGATAGCTCACTTAACCATTTTTGCGACCATCAAAGTTCAGACTATTTGATATAGGTAAAATCAAAGGTTTGTATCGACATATGTGGATGGTATATAATTGGTATCAACTGGCATGAGATAAAGCAGTAATGTTAGCTAGTGTAAGCTTAAATTTTGTTTGCAACATTTCAATTGGTATCAACCAAAATGATACATTCTGTCCAGGTTAACCAACACAATGAAATTTGAAACCATGCATGCTTGTATGCCGTGTTTAGCTTAACTATCATTTTTATTTTGTTCAAGCTGGATTATCTTTTTTTTTTGTTTTTTTTTATCTTGGATCAAGCTCAACTATCTTTTTCCTCTTGTTTTTTGTTCAAGGTTGACTATCTTGATAGCATAATTTGGTCTAACTAAATTATTGCTTGTCTTTGTAATTTGATATGCTTCGCCAACTTATAATAGATGGCATGCGTTTCATAAGTCCATTTAGCTATTGTTTACTAAAATTCATACACATAGGTTGTATTAGTTATGACAATAAATCCACCCCTGTTGTATGGAAAATCCAATATAATGCTAGAACAGAAAAATGTATAATTTTTGTGGAATAAGATACCTCTGGACTATGATTGAGCATGTCAGCCCATGGGACTAATGCAACTTTTCCATCCATTGATGGCAAGCGAACCTGTTAAATCAAGAATAGATGTCTTAGATCACAGGCTTCTAAAGAGAAGAATTCGCAGGTGGATGCTGTGGAAAGAATTGATGTCTTCAATGGTGTTACATTTAGAATGGGAATACCCATTATATACAAGATTACAATAGAAAAGAGAATAGGAAACTAATTGCAAATAGGAAATTAGTTATTCTGTACATAGAAAATTAATATCTTTCTAACTACGTCCCTTGATTTCCTGCTCTGTGCTCATAGTTATTACTGTTCATATTTGTTCAAACTATCGTCGTTGTTCGACACAGCTGTTTATTCTATACAAGTTGTTCACAACTGTTCGACACTCCTCAAGCTGAGGAATAGATGTTTTCCATTCCTACCTTGACCATGAGATCATGAAATCTAGGACTGTTCAGTCCCTTTGCTAGCATATCAGCCAATTGTAGTTTTGAAGGGACATATGATATACACACTAATCTTTTCTCCAATTTTTCCTTGATGAAATGTCTATCAATTTCAATATGCTTAATCCGATCATGTTGGATAGGATTATGAGCAATATTGATAACTGACTTATTATCGCAATAGAGTTTGAGGGGGCATTCCCATTTGATTTTCAAATCATTTAGAATAATCTTCAACCAAAGTAGTTTACATAATCCTTGAGCAATGGCCTAAATTTTGATTCTGATGATCTTGCCATATCACATTTTGCTTCTTACTCATCCATGTCACCAGATTACCACCAAGGAAAGTACAATATCCTGTAATTGATCTTCTATCCACTAGAGAACCTAGAAAGTTTGTATCTATGTAAGCTTCTAAAGCTAGCGTCGCATTTTTCTGGAACAAATCTCCCTTTCCCGAAGTGTCTTTCAAGTAATGTAATACTCGGTAAGTAGCTTGAAGGTGAGATTCTCTTAGATCATGCATGAATTGGTTGATTACACTTAGCATATGCTATATCTGGACAAGTGTGAGCAGCGTACATGAGCCTATCAACCAACCCTTGATACATCCTTTTATCCACAGTTGGTTCTTCCTTAGCTTCTCCTATCTTGTGATTTAGATCCACTTGACTAGAAATCAACTTACACTCAATCTTCCCTGTTTCATCTAACAGATCAATCACATCTGCTGAGAAATAAAAATTCCTTTGGTAAAGTATACTATCTCAATACTAAGGAAGTACTTCAATTTGTCCAGTTCCTTTATTTCAAACTCCTCTATCAATTTATCCTTTAGACCATGTTTTTCCTTTTCATCATTTCCGGTTACAATGATATCATCTACGTATACTAGAAGAGTCATCACCTTCCCTGTAGTTAAGTGCTTAACGATGAAAGTATAGTCCCTTTGGCTTTGGTTATACCCAGACTTCTTCATGACTTTTGCAAATCTTCCAAACCATGTCCTAGGAAATTGTTTTAGACCATAAAGAATCTTCCTCAATTTACATACTCTGTTACGAGTATCCCTTGCAAATAAAGACGTCAATTTCGATTGGGTCTGTCGGGTTAACCCACCTTGCCAAACAATTTAAGCGAGTTAGATTGAAATTTTATCAACCCATTTAAAAGTAGTTCGAGGCATGCCAACCCGCCTGACCCCTGACCCGTGCGGGTCGGCCCGCGATGGGCTTGGGTTGACCCACAAGTTGAAGAAATGTTGAAGTAGTCACTCCTGCACCTTGAACAGTCATTAAGATCCCTTGGCGCTTCTCTTATATTCATTAGATCTAAGAGCGCATTTGCTGCTCTTGTGCAGTGCATTGATGCAATTGAGGTTGCTAAATTGGTTTATAATCAACTTTATGGTATGCTTTCTTAACCTGCATTTTCCTGAGTAATAAATAGGTGGTTAAATTCATTTTGCTTTATGAACATTTTCTCTTAACTAGATGAGCAACCTGTGGGCCAACCCAAGACACCGTGGACTTTATTATTTTATTTTATTTTTTGGTGGACTTGTGGATTTGCCCGCCTAACCTACAACCCACCTTGAGTTGGGTTGGGTTGAGGATTTTCTAACTCGCCAATACAACAGGTCAGCTCGCTTCGCCCTGCCAAATGGGCAACTCGCCATGGGTCGGACTGTCTAACATCTCTACCAACAAATCCTGGTGGGAGGTTCATATAAATTTCTTCATCCAAATCTCTATGAAGAAATACATTTTTCACATCGTGTAGTCAAAGATAATAGAACTCTGGCAGTATTCATTTGTGCAACTGGAGGAAAAGTCTCTTGATAATCTACCCTATAAGTCTAGTATAACCTTTTGCTACCAACCTAACTTTATATCTTTCAAGAGATCCATCTACTTTATATTTTAGTGTAAAAATCCACTTACAATCAACAATGTTCTTCCCCTTTGACTTCTTAACAACCTCCCATGTCTTATTCTTTTCTAATGCATCCATTTCCTCCCTCATGACATCCCTCCATTCTCATTTTGACAATGCCTATTGGGAATAGTCATGGTAATTAGACTCAATGAATCTTTTGTAGGCTAGTGATAGATGTTTAAGAGAAATATAGTGAGATAGAGGGTAGAGAGGGTGTTTGGTGCATTCTCTAGTACCTTTTCTAACAGCGATGGGAAGGTCAAGGCTATTTGTTAGGTCAGTGGATGATTTAATAGGTTGTAAAGGTGGGTCAAATCTTACCATGATCTCAGTATCAGGTCGGAGGTTTGTGGTTGAGGTTCATGGACTTGTATGGCTTATGGAGCGGCCTTTCTCCTTGATTACACTTGAGGAATATTTGGACTATCACAAGAAACACTGGATGAAAAGGAAGATGGAGGTGACTCACTAGATGGAATAGGAATAAAAGTTGATTCGATATGGACTTGAGGAGGAAGATCAAGAGAGTTAATGGGTTCAAATAACTCAGAAGTGCTATCTTCTATCACTGAAATCTCCCCCTGAAATAAGACTTGGAGAAGAACAAGGTATGTTCAAAGAAGGTAACATCAGTCGAGATGAAAAAATTTTGAGATGAAGGGTGGTAACACTTGTACCCTTTTTAAGTGGATGAGTATCCAAGGAAGACACATTTAATGAGCACGAGGGTCTAGTTTACCTCGTAGAGGACCATGGATATGGACAAGAGCAGTGCACCCAAAAATCCTAGGAGTAAGTCCATTTGTGGTTCAGGTTGCATGAGACTCTTGTCATCTAAGACACGCAAGGGAAGTTTATTTATCATGTATGTGGCATTAAGGATAACCTCTCCCATATTGGATTTAGGGACATTATTATGGAAAAGAATGGCACAAGTAGTGTTGAGTAAATGTCCATTTTTCCTTTTTACTATTCCATTATATTGGCGTGTATGAACACAAGACGAATCATGAATAATCCCCCGAGATTCGAACTAGGAGGACAAGGTTTGATTGAAGTAATCTCAAGCGTTATCGGTCCAAAAGCTTTTGATTTTCACTCTAAATTGATTTTGAATCATTGAGTGAAAATTAGGAATAATAATGCTAACATCATATTTTTATTCGAGGAGAAATGACCATGTAGCCTGAGTACAATCATCAATTAAGGAGATAAACCATCGAGCCTGGAAATATTGGGAATATTAGGACCTCATATGTCACTATGAATTAAATGAAAGGGAGTAGAACTTCTTTTATTTCTAATAGGAAAGCGTACACGAGAATGTTTTGCCAATTCGCAAACATCATACTGAAATTCAAAAACATCTAATCCTTGAAAAAATGAGGAAACATGACCTTTAAAACTCTAAAAGAGGGATGACCAAGACGTTTGTGATACAAACAAATGTTATCTTTATTGGAAGGACTGCGAAAGAACAAAAACAAATTATTCTTCTTAGTGGATTCAAGGTAGTAAAGGCTGCTATATTCCTTAGCAAGTCCAATACTCCTCCCCGAGTCCTGATCTTAGAAAACACAATAAGAAGGATAAAAAATGACATAACAATAAAGTTCAGTAGTTAATTTTTGAACGGAACAAGGTTGACAAACAATTTTGGTATATGGAGGACATTTTTAAGGATAAGACTAGAGGGAAGGTGAACATTTCCAAAACCAGCAACAGTAGCTAAAGATTCATTGGCTACTATAATTTTCTTGTTACTTGGGTTGGGGTTATAAGTGTGAAAATTTTGAGAATTGGGAGTCATGGTATGTGGCATCGGAGTCTATTATCCATAGTTATCAAAAAAATTGTTTGAGATATTCATACAAAAAGAGAGTGAGAAGATACATGAGAAGTCAAAGAGCACGAGTCAGACAATTTATCAAGAGAATCCAACAATCCTTGAAGTTTCTCAATTTATATATTGTTGAATCCGCCTAGGAAATGTAGAAATGCATAATCGACCATGATAAAGAAATGCAGAGAAGAGAATTAGCAATAAAGGCTTACTGCTATGATACCATATGGAATGAATTGATGTCTTCAATTATATTACATTCAGAATGGAAATACCCATTATATACAAAATTATAATAGAAGAGAGAATAGAAAACTAATAGCGAATAGGAAACTAAATATTTTGTACATAGGAAATTAATATCTTTCTAACTACGTCCCTTGATTTCCTATTCTGTGCTCACAGTTGTTTTGTACAAGGTGTGAAAGTTGTTCACAGCTGTTCGACAGATACCAAAAGCTTCAAAGGTAACTTGAATTTGAACATGCAATGGTTTTAATTAGACAATTCATGAAGAACATACAACTACGTAAACATGTATACACTCACCAACCGTGAGAAAAGAATGCCAAAGGACCATAGAAATGTATCAATGTTATAAACCTGAAACAAGAAATATATTTTAAAACAATCATAGTATTATATACAATGATCATGATGCAAAGGTAAAGAAACACAAGAAAGATAATTGAAGCTTGTGTGTGAGAGAGCAGTTGAACATTTTGAATTGCAGAAGTTTGAATAATTTGTTGAAACCTTGATGACAAGATAACCTGATTGTCTTGTTGTGGTGAATGGTGACTGGTGACTGGTGACTTATCTTAAAAGCTTTTTCTTTCAGTTACAAAATATGATAAAATAGGTAAATTATCTCACAAGTGTCTTTTAATGCATGGGAAGAAATCTTAATTTTTGCAGAATCACCTCCTCTGGGAACAGGTCTTGATGCTTTGAAAATATCCTAAGTCTTAAATCTTCATACCTGTAAAAAGGCAGTAATTAAATTGACCAATGTCCTAAACATTGGAATGGACTTGTTAGAATAAAAGAAAAGTTGCCTACAAAGAGATAAAAAAGAAAATTTTCCATACGTTCCTATGACATTTGTAATCCTTTCAATTGCTCTTTCTCTTATCTGAGAAGCAACCAAATACGTGTCTAACTCGGTAAGTGTCCTGCAATTACATATGAGATCTATAGAGAGGAAACTTGAGTATATCCACATTAGATGCACTTATTCCCACAACAATTTTTCATTTCCATCTTATTTCCGAGAATTAAAAATCACAACATACCAGTACAAAAGTGAGTAAGGCTGTCTAGGCAAGGCTGTGATATAACTACTCCATCTTGATGAGCTCTTGAAACTTGCTTCGCTTATCAAGTAGGTGGCAAGCAAAGGCCAATCTGGAACTGAATTTTTTTTCAACACATTTCCAACTTCTGGACAGCTCCATACCTATGACCTCAAAATAGGATCAAATGGCATTATTCTGATTTCAGCTATGTGAATTAGAACTCAACAGGAAAAAAAAATCTTTAGATGTGCCTATATAAGTGTAAAAAAATATGCAAGACAGATATCAAAGTTGAGATATTTGAAATAACTTTCTTGGTTACTTTAAAAATTTGATAACAACCTTTCTTAGTATTTCAAATAAAGCATTACGGACTCCATTAGAGAATATCTGTTTTAATTGTTTATATTAGAAAGGGACCAAGGAGCATTTGAAGAATGGTCAGATCCAACATCTATCCATCCACTGAGCATTTAGATTGGGAAGACCAAGGAGCATTTGAAGACTGGTCAGATCCACCAAAGTTTGACTGTGAATTCATAATTTGGAAAAAAATTGGAGGTATTTTTCCATACATATTTTGAAATTATGTTATGTATCAAATATCGTTTTGAGTTTCCCAAGGACGAAGGAGAAGAACTTGAGAAGCATAGATGGACAAAAAAACAATGAGAGGAATTCATGGCAAATTGTACAGTCAAATTCGGTTATTTGAATGTTCTACCTATGCAGGAAATACACAGGATCAGAAACTACCACTCAGCCAATTGATGTGCATATGTTATATATGTTTCTAGACATTTTTTGATGCACATCTACTTGTATTTCATAAGTATAATTTATGTTTATTATACCCTATTTCATTATATTGTCCTACTTCTATTCCTCTTGTTCGGAGATCTACTTCTTACTTGTTTTGATTGACATGACGCAAATTGGAGCATAAAATGGAGTGAATTGGGCGCTGGAGAAAATCTGCAACCTAGGTCGTACCCCTGGCACGACCGTGTGCCTCTTCCAGAAAGAACCACCAGCAGGTCGTGCCAGGTTTCCAGAGCAAAACACGGCCAGTCGTACCTCTCATCCTAGATAAAGACACGGCCCGACCGTACCAAAAGGCACCGTTGTGCCTCTTTCTCCCAGCAACCCCCACAACCTGGTCGTGCCCTGAGGCATGGCCTTGCCACCTTGGGTCGCGGTACACACGCCACAGCTGTAACGGTCGTGTGGCAAAGAAAACAAGGGGGCACGCCCCCAACCTATAAAAGGGAATTTTCTCCCTTTTGACTTATCTTTGGTTTGGGGCTCCGCCCCTCTCCTTAGGGAAGGGTTTTATCCTCTAGGGATACCCTAGAGGCTTTATCTTCGCCGATCTGCCTAATCCATCCTTCTCTAGAGCAAGGAAATACTCTGAAGACATCGACAACGCATCGCTAAGAATCTCTTCTCCTTTATTCTCAAATTTGGATTGTAAGAATACTTTATTTTGTGTCCTTGGTTTGTTCTTCCTTTGTTATGGAGTAGACCTCCAGATTCTAGGAATAGAGAGTAATTATGACATAATGTTAATGTATGAACTATGTATTTGCTTATTTCTTTGTTCAATGAGTGTTTATGTCATGTTCTATGTGTTGTGCCTTGTAAGTGTTTGATGAAATGTGTGAATGGTGTAAATATGTAGATGTGAGAGATTAGTCACCATGTAGAGGAGGTACTTTAGATCGTATGACCGAGGGTACAGTGACAGAGGATATCCCTTTAACCGAACTTTTCAAAGTATCACCTTGAATTGGGGATTAATCCTCCGCAAGGGATTAGCTAACTAAGAGCTTAATGGGTTCACACTAATTTAATGTTAGGAAGTGAGTTGTGTAATATAGAGACTGTATGATCGGGGGCCCTTGGGTATCCCTTTAACCAGACATTCTATATTACTTCTTCTACTTAGTAACATTGAATAAGAATGGTGTAAATACTCTGGTGTAGCCTTTAATCCTCGTTAGGAAGTAACTGAGATAACTCTAGTGATTGTATGACCGAGGGCCCTTAGTGATAGAGGGTATCCCTTTAACCGGATTCTCTAGAGTTACTCCTTTACTAAATGATGTTGGACTATTGTAGCTTACTGGTGAGTAGGTTAGAATCCTTACATGATCATAAATACGGAGGGTAAGGAAGTGAACATATACTAGGGACATTAATTAGCATCATAGTGAAACCGAAACCCTAGAATCATTACCTCAGCAACCGCTTCTCTCTCTCCCCCCTCTCTCTCTCTCCTTCTCTTCTTTCTTTTCTATTACATTCATGACCAAAACAACCTCCGATTATCTAAATAATTCACCGTGCGAAATCAACTAATGTTTAGTCAATAGTCGGTTCGATGTCTATTTATTACTAATAACGTGGTCATGCACTTGCGACTTTGTAACAAATTTTTGGCGCCCTTGTCGGAGACTATTTTCGCATTTGAGTTACTCTAGACATTTTTCTTTTTTTTTTTTTGCAATTTCTTTCTTATTTTTCATTATGCATTTTCTTTCTTGTCTTTAATTCTGTATTTTTATTTTTTGTTATAATTTTTTTAGATACTATGAGCACTAACATGTCAAGTAGGCCTTTAAGAAACTTTAGCACACCCTTTTCTGCAAGAAAAATGGCTCCCATTATCGATCCTCATATCAAAGCAGCAAATTTTCAATTAAACCCAGAATTAATTACCATGATATGAGGTCACAAATTTGGAGGAGAAATTTTAGATAACCCGTACTTACACCTTGAAGCATTTCTTGAATATTGCAACATGGTGCAATGTGAGGAGTCTCTGCTAATGTTATTCAGTTGATTGCATTTCCTTTCAACATCAAAGATAGAGTAAAGACTTGGTTTTATTCTCTCCGTCCTCAAAGCATTACAAGTTGGGAATAATTGGAGCAGCGATTTCTGAATCATTTTTTCTCTCCAAGTAGAACGGTGTCTATGAGGAATTACACAAATTTTGCTCAGGTAGATAGAAAATCACTATTTAAAACATGGGACAGATTTAAAAGTTTATTAACACAGTGTCCTCATCATGGTTTAGAAAGATGACTGACATTGCACATATTCTACATGGAATTACTTTATCAGATAAGTCATTATTGAATTTATCTGTTGGAAGTTCTTTGATGAACAAAAGTTTAGACGAAGCGTATACATTAATTGATCAAGTGACATTAAATCTCCAAAAATGGTTAGACAAAAGTTGGATGGAATTTCCCCCGATAATTCCTGAAGTGCAAGCCAAGAATGCAAATGTCACATAAGAGTTGTTACAACCGCCCGTGCACGGAGAGGAAACTTCATCAATTCACATAAACTTCATCAAATCACAAAATAAGGGGTCGGAAAGAACAGAGGAATCCAATGCAGAATGTAATATTATCAAGTTGAAAAGTAGCAAGAATCTTGAAAAACTTCTGAAGAAAGATCTGTATATAAATAAGGAGAAGAACAAAAGAGAACCACACAAACTCAGTTCCAACACTCCAGAAAGCGTCCATAGGCCGCGAATGCCTTTCCCTCAACGGTTGATTACATTGGACAAGCAATTTGAACCCCCGCCACAAACTCAAACAGAATTTAGGGAACAAAAAGATCAATTCTTCCCAAGACCTCTACTAGGATTCCTTTTCCACATAGGCTAGTGGGGCAATAACTATAAAGATTTTGGCAAATTCTGTGATATTAATATGGTTGAGTGCAGATTTCTTGATGTATATAAAGATGAAGATTCTTCATATGATGATTATAATGATAATACAATAGATTGTAAATTTTTAGATCTACCTCCTAGGGTTACAAGGTATTATAGTGAAATAAAATTTTTAGATGATGAATATGTTGAGGTGGATCAATTTAAGACTGCAAGTGAAGTTGTTGATTCTCTTGTAGTTGATTCTCCTACAAATGATATTGATGTTGGTATATTTTTCACTGTATGTGATGATATTCATGTCATGGAAGGAAGTATAGGGAACTATGTTGTGGAAGCAGTATCTCAAGAATCACCTCCTTTAATCCCACAACCACTTGATACTATGAGAGTTGCAAGGATTGAACAAGTTGTAGATATAAGTGTAAGGACTTGTGCAGAGATAGTAGAGCCCCAAGAATCACCACATTTAGTTGCACTATCACCTAAGCTAGAGCTAAAGCCAGAACCATCATTTGATCCAAGGAAGTGAACATGTACTAGGCACATTAACTAGTATCATAGTGAAATTGAAACTCTAAAATCATTCTCTCAACAACCTCTTCTCTCTCTCTCTCCCTCCCCCGAACTCACTCTCCTTCTCTTCTTTCTTTTCTCTTGCATTCGTGACCAAAACAACCTCCGATCATCTAGATAATTCACTGTGTGAAATCAACTAGTGCTTAGTCAACAGTCTTTTGATTTCTTTTTATTACTAACGACATGGTCATGCACTTGCGACTTCATAACACCAATCAAATCGGGGAGAAATTCCTAGAACTTCATAAAGGCACCTCGGAAGCGAAACAGGCCAAAGAATGACTTATTGAAAATCTGACTCAGCAAACTCAGGCTAGAGAAAGGGAGACTCTGTGGCACAGCTCCATGCCAGACTTAAAGAAATTCTCACCGGCCTTAGTAATCTTGAGGAAACACTAGCAAATCGCCACATCCTCCGATACACCATCAATGCTTTCCCAAGAACTCAAGAATACCCATCAATGGTAGACTCATATTACATGTCTAAAAACCTCAAGATAAGTACTCTAGAAGATTTTTTTCTATCATGGAATTATACGAATTGAGACTAGTAGGATTGAAAGAAACAAGAACTACAGACCATAATATAGTGCTTGTGGCATAATGAAAGGAGTCTGATTCAGACACTTCAATAAATGACAACCATGAAGCATATTTAGTAAGGAAAATGAAAAGGCTTTTAAATTCTAACAAGTTTGACAGGATACAAACAAAAAAAACTATTACGAAAGAAGAAAGGAATATGCTTCAATTGTGACGAAGAAGGTCCCACATACAAAAATTGCCCTATGCTCAAGAAAAAAAAACTAGGAAAAGACAAAGCACCTACGAAGTCCAAACAAAGAAATCTAAAGGTAACCTGGAGTGACACTTCATCCTCAGAAGATTCAGAATCTAAGCACATAGTAGGAATGGCACTCATCGCAACTCATAGTGGAATCGACGATCCATAGAGCACATTATCCAAAGAAAGCGACAGTGAATGAGGAGCATCATCCAACAAATCTTACAAGGTAAGTGAGATAAGTAATTTACCTTAGCTTTATGAAGCGATTAAAATGTTGTCTAGATCACTTTGCAAAATTAGAAATAAATATGTAGAATAGAAAAGAATTAAAATTGACTTAGAAAATAAGTTGACCATTCTTGTTCAAAAGAAGCTTGTGAAAAAATTGATAAATGGAAACTTAAGACTAAAGGACTAGATAGAATTTTTAAAACTGTCCTTAGAAAAATTCTCTGTAGGATCAAAGAATCTAAATTTATTGTTACATAATCAAAGAACACAAATTGGAAAAAGAAGGTTTAGGGTTTGAAGGACCTAAGCATATTTTTGTAAAACATATGAGTTATGTTAGAAAAGTATGGAAATTTTTAATTCCTATAAAATATGTGATAAATCCAGTAGGGATAAATTTATTTTGGGTGCTAAATCAATCTTGACTTTTAGGAAAAACCCTAAGATAGTCAACCATAAGATATAAATACTTGATTGATTAGTGGTTAACTCGATATGGCAATATGCATGTTAAAACTGATAAATATGATAATTTTGTTTGAATGTTTTATGCAAGTAAATTTTCTGATAAAATATATCATGTCTACTGTTAGAGGTTTAAATTTTGTGAATTTTGGATTCTTTGAAATGTTTTAATAATTTTCTATAGAAAATCATGTTAATTAGTTAATTTTCAAAAATGAAAAAAAAAATCAAGAATTTTTTTTTGTGAAAAGACAGCGTACTTACTTTTTTTTTACTTCTAGTATTTTTATATATTTTTTCTAAGTTGCAAAGTCATATTTTTAGAAAATCTATTTTTAAATTGAAATTTCAAAGGGGAAAATTATTGAAATTTGTAAAATCTCAAAATATATATATATATATATATATATATCTAGATCCCTGGACCCCTATATTTTTTTATATTGTCTAAGGGGGAGAAAGGTTAAATTAGAGAAAAGAGAAAGGTTAACTTTAATCTTTACTGAGTAAGGGGAAGCAAAAGTCTAAGGGAAGTATAAATGTAGGGGGACCTAGGAATGGGCTATTTATTTTTAAAATCTGCATTTTTAGAAAATATGTAATTTTTGTTATTTCCCTAACTTAAATTATTTTGACAAATATGAAAAAGGGGAGATTGTTAGTACCCTGAATGGTTGAGGGGGAGATCGTTGAAACCCTAAGTGATGTGAGCCATAGTTTTAATGTGTTGTCAAATAAGTTTAAGTCTTGCTATGTTTTGATATGTATTTCTAAGTATGCAGGAACTTCGGAGAATCACAAGGACTCGATAGCGGATCTAAAGGAGTACGGTAAAGGATGGTGTGACATTCAAGTGACTAGAAAGGATGAGGGGCATTAGAGACAACGAGACTTGGAGTAAGAGACACAAGTATGCAAGAAGGATGACATGGGAAAGAAGCTGATAGGCTCGGTACATCCAAGGCACGAGAAGTAGTCCAGTGAAGTGAGAAGGACGCATAAGGAGTGAGCTCAGGAGCTAAATGCATCCAAGGGACGAAAAAATGGGAGAAAGAATGCTCAAGTAAGCTAGCTAATGAGATGCGTTGAGTGCAATGTACTCAAGATAAGGGTAGAAGCTCATCTTAGACGGACTCGGTCGTCGTTGACTTGAGTCAAAGTTCCGAGGGACCGGAACTAGGTTACAAGCGACTTGAACTCAACTTAAACTTGAAAATCCATAATTTTCTTAGAACAATTCATCATTTTAAAATGAACCCTAGGATGGTTTGTTGTCCTTAGACACCAATTTTTAAACTAAATCAGTTTTCTCATAATGGTCTTTTGGTTTTCTAAAACTAAATTTAAATTTTTAGTCTCATTTGTAAACTTTTCTAAGGTTTTTTTTCAAAAATCAATTTTCTAACTATCAATCGCTAATTCTAGGATTCACATGCATAAATATAAAGTTAGCCATGAATTTCTTCAATTTGTGGGTTTCATGAAAAGAGGTATTTCGTGAATCGTGACTGACGCTAAATCAAGTCTTAGATTTGTTTCCGTGAGTGGTGACCTGACAATGTTTCTTCTGCTAATGTATTTTCTCAACAAGAAAGGCTTAGCTTGAAGCAACACGTTGACACTGCAACGACAAGTTGGCTTGCTTTTTTTTTCCAGTTTACTGGGATTTATAAGCTAATGAAGGACCCATGATTCTTGCAATATCTCAGAAACCTTCAAGTACGGAGGAACGAGTTTTTGGTGATACCGAGTCGGCCGTAATAACTAACGAGGGCGGCACGAAGAGGAGCTTCTCCCCCTTTCGGATGTTCTTGAGCGCGACGAGGCCCCTCTCACCGACGTCCACCCTTCGGATCTCCAATTTCTGCGGGGGCAGGCCTGAAGCCGACAACCAATTCTTAAGCGCGGAGGCGCTCTCCAGGGATTCAATCTCGCTGCCCCATGGGACGACTCGGGCTCCAGATGCATTCACTTCGTGGCTCGGCGTGGCGAAGACGGAGCATCGGATTCCGGTCGTACGGCGGACGGTGGCGGGCCGGCATTGCGGGAACGGGATTAACTGGTGGCCGATTTCGCTTATGATTTTGGCCATGAACTCTCCGCTGCTCAGATGCGGGACGAAAGTTTATAATGAATTCTCGGGCAAGTGAAAGAGGAGAGTGGCGAACCTTATCCGGTTTTGATATGAAATTGAAAATAAAAAATAAAAATCGTTGGTCCTCTTGGTTTCGTAATCAATAAAACACCGACGTGATTATGTATTTTTACCGATATAATTTTGGAAATGTCGAAACAACCCAATATAATCTCTATTTCCTTGTTTAGTTATCTCTCTTTCAAGTTTTTTTTTATTTTTATTTACCTCTCTTTCTCAATTTTTTGCTGTTTATCGAAAAAAAATCCAAACTATTTTTTATGAACTTTCCATCATAATATTGATTTTCAAAAATCAACCACATACAGTATTACTAATTTTTAAAAATTAATATTATATTTTGATTTTCAAAAATCAACATTATATATAATGTTGTTGATTTTAAGAAACTAGCAACAATATATTAATTGACTTAAATTTTGTAAGATTATAATTTTTGACTCGGATTAAATCACGGAATGCATAATATATCAAATCAAAGATCTTTATGGTCTCTTAAAGTTTAAGTTAGCAACAACGTTGTTGCAAGTCTTCATGTTGAAAAAATTTATCATACTTGAATTGAGTTAAAATAAATTTATTGCTCCCAATATTGTGTATCACATGGTGTTTGACAATGAGTGTAATAAGGAGACTGAGTCGAACACATATAACTTTGTTTAGAGTGAATCATACATATCTAGATCCATCAGCCATTGTAGAGATGAAACCAGCTGATGGTTATTGGTTTGTAGAAGATTGTGTTGCTGGTCTTCAAAGATCAACAACACATTATTGTTGGTCTTTCGAAGATCAACTATAAGTTATAACTTTAAGAAGTCATAACTTTTTATTCGAGTTGAACTACAGACACATAATACATCAAATCGAAGCTCGTTCAAAGATCTTTGCTTTGATATATTATGCATCCCATAGTTTAATCTGAATCAAAAATCATTCTCTCTTAAAATTAAACTTGTAGTTGTAACAACTATAGTTTCGTAGTTATTATACCGTGTATGCTAAGTAAACTTTGAGAGATCATAATTGTAGGATCATGAAGACGCTAAAGGAGGATGAATAGTATTCATCGTTTTTTCAATTATAACGAGTTAAAAACAAACATAGTGGAAAAGAGAAAGGAGAAAGAACAAAGGATAAGCGCTAACACAAGTATTTTTTTACTTGGTTCGGAGCTTTCGACGATTCATACTCCAAGATCCGCACTCGTTGAGTACTTTCATTAGATAATCATTATCAAATTAAAAATAGGGTTATAAAATTTGAGAACACGAACTATAAAATAAATATTACCGACAAGAAAGAAGTATAAACACAATTGCTTGATCGTCGGTTGTTGGAGCAGCCTTTCAGTGTTGTCGAAGCCCTCTTGGAGCAATGTGCAAGAACGAAAGTCAGAGTGAATGTTGTGTTGAAGCTTTTGTAAGTACCTCATGGTAATTTTGATATGATCAACTAAGTCAAGTTAAGTTCTGTTATGTTTTGATGCACTGTGTCTAAGTGTGCAGGAATCTATAAGCACAAGATGTAACGCCCGCCCTTCAGGTATGACGGGGTTACGGGAACATACATGCATATTAATCTATTTCTAAAGCAGCGGAAGTATTTACTTATATATTCTTTTATGTTTTTAATTTACTTTTCTTTTAAACACCAATAACTAATTATCTAAACATTTATAATCATATGAGCATGTTAAGCATAATTTTAAATTTAAAAAGTCATGATATCAATTTCCAACATAAGCATGAATAAGTATTAATTAATCATACAAAATATTAACATAAGGTAGGCATAGTTCATATCAAGCATAAATTAACATAAGCAGGTCTTTTTCCTTAGCCGAGCCACCACCACACACATCTCTTGCCCCTCCTGCTGCTCCCTTAGTTTATCCATCCTTTACCTTTATCTGCGGTACAAGGAAAATAAACTATAAGCGCACATGCTTAGTAACATCCTTTCCTACTCACAAAAATCATGTATCATAGCATAATCACATAAGCATATAGCATGGAGACATAATCATCTAAAACATCATATCATGCAAAAGAGCATCACAACATATCATATCATATCATTCTATATAAAGCATCATGTCATACCTATCATATCATAGAAGAGCATCATGTCATATCATATCATATCATAAAAGAGTATCATGTCATATCATATCATAACATATCCTATCATAAAAGTATATGCAAGATGTCTTTCAAAAACATGCGTCATGTCATGTGCAAGATGTCTTTAAAAAAAATATCATATAATACATAAATATAATCTCAACATGAGGGTCCGGCTATGTACCATATAACATAAATGTGCGCAATCCCTAGGACGGGGTAGCTAGTCCCGAACCTACTAGGGAACTAGGTCCGTACTACGTCCGTCGACCTAGGGGCGAACTAAGGAGTCCATCCCTTGGACACTAAGGTCTGGTACAAGCCACATAAAAAGTAAAGTAGCATGTCATATTTACTTATCATATCATGAAGAGTGCTCTTAGTCTCAACTAATAGGGAAGCAACTCTTAGGCCTTTACTTGTCGTATCATAAAGAGTGCTCTTAGTCCCAATTAATAGGGAAGCATTTCTTAGGCCTTTACTTGTCATATCATAAAGCATGCATACTTGAGCATATAGCCCATCATAAGAGTCATTATCATGCATGATTCATAAGCATACATAAATGAGCATATGACATATCATAGGGAAACATAATCATGCATGAAAAACATTAACTAGCATCTCCTAATTCATATCATAGCATGTGAGACACATAGTAAATCATAATTGGGTCTCTACCTCTAATTCAATGGAGTGGCCGAAACATGCAAGGTATTGTCCTAGGTTACAAGTAACATAAAAGCATTTGAACCCTAAACCAACTTCATAACACTTATCATAAAGAACATCATGAGCATGTTTAGTTTAGGTTCTAAGCTTCCTAGGTCCTTTAATCTTGTTATGGCCGAAACTTGCTAAGCATGAATCTAGGTTACAAACAACATAAAAACATGTGAACCCTAAACCAATTTCATATCATATATCATAAGGAACATTATGAGCATGTTTAGTTTAGGTTCTATGCTTCCTAGGTCTTTCAATCTTGTTATGGCCGAAAGTTGTCAAGCATGAATCTAGGTTACAAACAACATAAAAACATGTGAACCCTAAACCAATTTCATATCATATATCATAAGGACATTATGAGCATGTTTAGTTAAGGTTCTATGCTTCCTAAGTATTTTAATCATGTTATGACCGAATGTTTTAGGAGCATGAAACTAAGTCTAAGCAACATACAAGCATAAGAATATCAAGCTAACTTCATATCATATCATAAGGAAAACCATGAGCATGTTAGATTTGATTTTTAAGCTTTCTTAGACCCTTAATCTCATCATGGCCGAAACCCTAAAGTGGGATGCATCTAGGTTCCAAGCAACATGCAAGCATGAAAATACTAAGAAATCTTCATACCATATCATAAGGAAAGTCATGAGCATGATAAATTAAATTTTTACACTCTCCTAGGCCTTCATTTCTATCATGGCCGAAACCCTAAAACCCTAAAGTGGCATGGATTTAGGTTCCAAGCAACATACAAGTATGAAAATACTAAGAAATCTTCATACCATATCATAAAGAAAGTCATGAGCATGATAGATTAAATTTTAAACTCTCCTAAGCCTTCATTTCTATCATGGCCGAAACCTACTAGGCATAGATCTAGGTTACAAACAACATAAAGAAGAAAAAAAAATATTAGAATTCTAAACAGAACTCATATCCTAAGTTACATATCATAAGGGACATCGTGAGCATGTTTAGTTAGGTCTTAAGCTTTCCTAGGTCTTCTTTTCATGCCTTGGCTGAAAGTTTAAAGAACATGAATCTAAGTTCTAAGCAACGTACAAACATAAGAACACTAAACTAACCTCCTATCATAGGGTACATATCATAAGAAACATAGTGAGCATGTTTAGTTTAGGTCTTAAGCTTCCTTAAGTTTTTTTTTTTTATACTTTGGTGGCCGAAAGTTTCAAGAAGCAACCCTAGATTTTTTTAGCAATCTAAACTCATGGAAAAACACATGAACTACTTATACCACAGGTGAGAGGATACTTACATCCTTTTGCTTATTTTTTCTTAAAAGAAGGTACCCTTGTGAAGAGGAAAAAGGAAGCTTCTCTTTCTAGTTTTCCCTTTTGTTTCTCTTGTTTGTAAGGAGTAGATCTTGAGAACTCCTTCTTGTGAATTAGTTTTCTTAGGGAGAAAACCTTAGCTTGGATTCGGAAATGGGAGAGGGGAGAGTTTTAGGTCTCGGTGGAGGAGGAAAAAGGAGAAAGAAGGAGGAGGAAGAAGTAGCCAACCTTTCTTTCTCTTCTCTTCTCTCAATCCTATTTATTCTCAATGAGGAAAAAAAACAAAGGAAACATGTCCCAATTCATCCCCTTGATTCCTCTATTCCCTCACCCTCATTCATTCTCACGAAAATAGAAGGAAGAAAGAAAAAAAACAACTTGTCTTTGTCTTTTGCTTGCTTCTTCTCTTAACCAAGAGAAAGAGGAGGAAAGCTACTTGACATTTTCTTGCTTCCTTACTTAATCATACTCTTACTTTTAACTACAATTTCCATTCCTTGCTAATCATATGTCATTCATGACTCTATTGGTTATCATACACCAATTTAACTTTATCTATTGTAAGGGGTTCAAGGTTCAAGCCTTAACTTCTCTCTCTTTTTATTTCTTTTTTTTTGTTCTATTTCCCTTTTCCTTTTATTCTAGAAGAGAATACCCCATATGTATAGCTAAAAATTTCGCAGGTATTACAGTACCCCATACCTCATAGAAAGTTCGTCCTTGAACTTAGAATAGCGACATCAGGTGGCACAGGTCTTCCTGTTGAGTACATCGGCCACTTTGTTCGCTTTTCCTGGATGATAAAAGATCTCGCAGTCATAGTCCTTGACTAGCTCGAGCCATCTGCGTTATCTCATATTCAGGTCTTTCTGTGTGAAGAAATATTTCAGACTCTGGTGATCGGTATAAATCTTACACTGGGCTCCATATAAATAATGTCTCCATGTTTTGAGAGCAAAGACCACGGCTGCTAGTTCTAGGTCATGAGTGAGGTAATTCCTTTCATGCTCTTTGAGTTGTCTAGAGGCATAGGCAATGACCTTGCCGTCTTGCATGAGTACAGCTCCAAGTCCTAATATGGAAGCATCGCTGTACATATCGAAGCCTTTGTTACTTTCCGGAAGAGTAAGGAGCGGAGCACTGGTCAGTCTCCTTTTTAATTCTGTGAAACTCTTCTCGCAGTCATCCGTTCATTCATACTTTTTGTTCTTCCTGGTGAGAACTATCAAAGGGGCTGTAATTTTGGAGAAGTCCTCTACAAACTTCCTATAGTAGCCTGCTAGCCCGAGAAAACTTCTGATTTCACTAGCATTCTTTGGCATGTTCCAGTTACTTACATCTTCGATCTTGTTCGGATCTACCATTACTCCGTCCTTGGAGATAATATGACCCAAGAATGATACTCGATCGAGCCAGAACTCACATTTGGAAAACTTTGCATATAGTTGTTTCTTTCGAAGAATCTGTATTACGGTATTCAGGTGTTCAGCATGCTCTTCTTGGGTTCTTGAATAGATGAGAATATCGTCAATGAAGACGATCATAAATTTATCGAGATATGCCGTAAACACCTGATTCATCAGATCCATAAATATAGCAAGAGCATTTGTCACTCCGAAGGGCATAACTATGAACTCATAGTGTCCGTATCTTGTTCGAAATGTCGTCTTCGGTATATCATCCTATTTCACTTTCACTTGATGATAACCGGACCTTAGGTCAATCTTAGAGAAGATGGTTGCACCCTTTAACTGGTCGAACAGGTCGTCGATCCATGGAAGAGGGTACATGTTCTTGATTGTCACATTATTCAGCGCTCGGTAGTCTATACACATTCGCATAGACCCATCCTTCTTTTTCACAAATAGTACGGGAGCTCCCCATGGAGAGTGACTAGGGCGAATAAGTCCCTTGTCGAGTAACTCTAGTAGCTGTCCCTGAAGTTCCTTCAACTCAGTCGGCGCCATACGATAAGGTGCTTTAGAGATTGGTTTAATACCAGGAATCAATTCTATCTCGAATTCTATTTCTCTATCGGGGGCTAACCCTGGTAGCTCATCGGGAAACACCTCCGGATAGTTGCATACCACCCTGACATCTTCTAGCTTCTGGTCCTCGGTTTGACTTGTATCGACCACGTGTGCTAGAAACCCAGTACATCCCTTATCTAACATCTTTTGTGCCTTTATGGCTGATAAGAATCTCTTAGTTTCTTTCCTTAGTTCTCCAACAAATTTGAACATCGGTTCAGCTTTAGGTCGGAAGACTACTTTTCTTTTACGACACTCGATCGAAGCACCGTACTTGCTCAGGAAATCCATGCCCAATATACTATCATAATACTGTATGTCAAGCACTATCAGATCATAGTATAGTTCTCTGCCTGCGATTCTGATGGGCGCGGCTCGCAACATATGAGTAGAGTGCATTACTTCTCCCGAAGGCAGAGTCGTTAAGAATTTGCCATTTAAGGCTTGTGGTGGCATCTCTAACTTCTTCATGAAGGGTGTAGAGACAAACGAGTGTGTCGCCCCAGTATCAAATAACAGTAGCATACTGACTAAAAATAGGTAGCTGGCCTGTGACAACTGTAGAAGCACTCGCCACATCCTCTTTGGTGAGAGAGAAAACCCTAGCATTCGTCGTAACTGGCGGGGCTTCCAATCTCCCTTGGCTAATCGGAGTCCCTTCTATGGCAGCTTGCATCTGGTGTAGCTGTGAGGGGGCACTCCTGTTCTGGTTATACTGCTGGGATGGTGCCTGGAACTGGATAGGGCAGTCTCTGGCCATATGTCCTTCCGGTCCGCAACTGTAACACTTTTTCGTACCCTTGTGGCATACCCCAGAATGCTGCTTCCCACAAATGGTACACTGAGGGTACTTAGGTTGCTTATTCGCTGGACCTCCTTTAGTGTTGTTCTATTGCTTTCTTTTTCCATTAGGGTTTCCTTTCCAGCTTGCTCTAGTACCTTGAGGTTTTTGTCCTTCTGTCTGTGCTTGATTCTTACTCTCGTTCATCACCTTCTGATAGTGTTCGGTGATCAGGGCACTGCTGACCAGCTCTTCTGTAGTCTGCGGTCTATTAATTCCGCCGGCCACATTCAAAGCTATCTCGGGTCGGAGCATCTTCAGCATCAGTCTGACCCTTTCTCTTTCCGTGCTGACCAACTCTGGGTAGAGACGTGCGAGATGGTTGAAGCGCTTCACTATTTCGTTAACTGATAAGTCACCTTGCCGGAACTCGGTGAACTCGTCATAATGCCAGTTTGTTACCCGCATATGGAAAAACTCCTTGAAGAACTCTGCTTCGAAGTCCGCCCAGTTCATCTGATTAACTTGTCTCTTGATCTTAACCCTTTCCCACCACATTCTTGCGTCTCCAGAAAAGCAAAATGACACGCACTTGATCTTTTCTGGTACGGGCCAGTCCAGCAGTTCCACTATACTCTCCACCGTCTTGAACCAGGCCTGGGCGTCCCATGGCTCACAAGTACCCGAGAAGTTCTCTGGCTTCAGCCTTAGCCGCTGTATTAAGTAAGTCTCTTGTCGGACCATTGGGGCAGGAGCTACCGGTGGTACTGGTGCAGCTGTGGGTATGACAGGCAATGTATTCTGATTTGCTGGTGGGGTGACAGGGTTTCCTTGCTGATTCATCAAAGCAATGATTACTTGTTGTTGTTCCGTGATCTGACGCTGGAGGTCTGTGACTACATGTGTCAGATCTGGCGGAGTCACTGTCTCATCGGTCCTGTTACCGCGTCTTCTAGCCATATCTATCTTCATAAATGACAATAAGGCTAGCATAAGTCCATGGTCATCCCTACTTATATCCATGCATATTAAAACATCGCTTATCATACATAAAGGAAATTCGTATCAGTTATACTTATGTTCATGCATACTAAAAGCATTTCTTATCATGCATAAAGAAATAGAGTAAGTACAAAGATTCTTACATGGAGCGGCAGGATGGAGGCTTGACGTGTGTGTAGTGGGAAGGCTAACCTGGCTCTGATACCAACTTGTAACGCCTGCCCTTTAGGTATGACGGGGTTACGGGAACATACATGCATATTAATCTATTTCTAAAGCAGCGGAAGTATTTACTTATATATTCTTTTATGTTTTTAATTTACTTTTCTTTTAAACACCAATAACTAATTATCTAAACATTTATAATCATATGAGCATGTTAAGCATAATTTTAAATATAAAAAGTCATAATATCAATTTCCAACATAAGCATGAATAAGTATTAAGTAATCATGCAAAACATTAACATAAGGTAGACATAGTCCATATCAAGCATAAATTAACATAAGCAGGTCTTTTTCCTTAGCCGAGCCACCACCACACACATCTCTTGCCCCTCCTGCTGCTCCCTTAGTTTATCCATCCTTTACCTTTATCTGCGGTACAAGGAAAATAAACTATAAGCGCACATGCTTAGTAACATCCTTTCCTACTCACAAAAATCATGTATCATAGCATAATCACATAAGCATATAGCATGGAGACATAATCATCTAAAACATCATATCATGCAAAAGAGCATCACAACATATCATATCATATCATTCTATATAAAGCATCATGTCATACCTATCATATCATAGAAGAGCATCATGCCATATCATATCATATCATAAAAGAGTATCATGTCATATCATATCATAACATATCCTATCATAAAAGTATATGCAAGATGTCTTTCAAAAACATGCGTCATGTCATGTGCAAGATGTCTTTAAAAAATATATCATATAATACATAAATATAATCTCAACATGAGGGCCCGGCTATGTACCATAAAATATAAATGCGCGCAATCCCTCGGACGGGATAGCTAGTCCTGAACCTACTAGGGAACTAGGTCCGTACTACGTCCGTCGACCTAGGGGCGAACTAAGGAGCCCATCCCTTGGAC
Source organism: Zingiber officinale (assembly GCF_018446385.1). Classification (NCBI taxonomy): domain Eukaryota; kingdom Viridiplantae; phylum Streptophyta; class Magnoliopsida; order Zingiberales; family Zingiberaceae; genus Zingiber; species Zingiber officinale. Next base: position 56,147,354 of record NC_055993.1, read on the forward strand.
ACTAAGGTCCCGTACAAGCCACATAAAAAGTAAAGTAGCATGTCATATTTACTTATCATATCATGAAGAGTGCTCTTAGTCCCAACTAATAGGGAAGTAACTCTTAGGCCTTTACTTGTCATTTCATAAAGAGTGCTCTTAGTCCCAATTAATAGGGAAGCATCTCTTAGGCCTTTACTTGTCATATCATAAAGCATGCATACTTGAGCATATAGCCCATCATAAGAGTCATTATCATGCATGATTCATAAGCATACATAAATGAGCATATGATGTATCATAGGGAAACATAATCATGCATGAAAAACATTAACTAGCATCTCCTAATTCATATCATAGCATGTGAGACACTTAGTAAATCATAATTGGGTCTCTACCTCTAATTCAATGGAGTGGCCGAAACATGCAAGGTATTGTCCTAGGTTACAAGTAACATAAAAGCATTTGAACCCTAAACCAACTTCATAACACTTATCATAAAGAACATCATGAGCATGTTTAGTTTAGATTCTAAGCTTCCTAGGTCATTTAATCTTGTTATGGCCGAAACTTGCTAAGCATGAATCTAGGTTACAAACAACATAAAAACATGTGAACCCTAAACCAATTTCATATCATATATCATAAGGAACATTATGAGCATGTTTAGTTTAGGTTCTATGCTTCCTAGGTCTTTCAATCTTGTTATGGCCGAAAGTAGCCAAGCATGAATCTAGGTTACAAACAACATAAAAACATGTGAACCCTAAACCAATTTCATATCATATATCATAAGGACATTATGAGCATGTTTAGTTAAGGTTCTATGCTTCCTAAGTATTTTAATCATGTTATGACCGAATGTTTAAGAAGCATGAAACTAAGTCTAAGCAACATACAAGCATAAGAATATCAAGCTAACTTCATATCATATCATAAGGAAAACCATGAGCATGTTAAATTTGATTTTTAAGCTTTCTTAGACCCTTAATCTCATCATGGCCGAAACCCTAAAGTGGGATGCATCTAGGTTCCAAGCAACATGCAAGCATGAAAACACTAAGAACTCTTCATACCATATCGTAAGGAAAGTCATGAGCATGATAGATGAAATTTTTACACTCTCCTAGGCCTTCATTTCTATCATTGTCGAAACCCTAAAACCCTAAAGTGGCATGGATTTAGGTTCCAAGCAACATACAAGTATGAAAATACTAAGAAATCTTCATACCATATCATAAAGAAAGTCATGAGCATGATAGATTAAATTTTAGACTCTCCTAGGCCTTCATTTCTATCATAGCCGAAGCCTACTAGGCATAGATCTAGGTTACAAGCAACATAAAGAAGAAAAAAAATATTAGAATTCTAAACAGAACTCATATCCTAAGTTACATATCATAAGGGACATCATGAGCATGTTTAGTTAGGTCTTAAGCTTTCCTAGGTCTTCTTTTCATGCCTTGGCCGACAGTTTAAAGAACATGAATCTAAGTTCTAAGCAACGTACAAGCATAAGAGCACTAAACTAATCTCCTATCATAGGGTACATTGTTGGTTAGTCCTAGGAAAACGTACCGATTCCAATGTACAAAAATTTTTTGTGCAAGTGTCGAACCTTTCCTTAAATAACCTATTGTATTATTTAGAAGTTAAATTAGGAATCGCAGACGAAACTTAACATCATTGATTCCAAATTTAACTTATCTATTCTTAATGGTTTAGATTTGAATCGCAAGCAGAACTTAACACTATTGATTCAAATCTACCTAAGTTATTAATTCCATAAATATTAATTTCCAAAATTGACTTCCAGGATTGCATGGCGAGGCACATGGCCTTCTTGGATATGGGAGCAACCACCACCGCCTAGACAAAGCCTTTTAAGAAAAGCTAATATTTATTTCCTTAAATAACTCTAGGTTAACCAAAAAGAACAATCGAATCACAAATTCGAAAAATAAAAGAAAAGAAACACAACCTCGAAACAAATCTGAAAACTCTAGAATCATATGCCTCTTGTGTTTGGTATTTCCAAAAATAACTATACAAAGAAAACTAGTATGATGCGGAAAACAATTACTAGTTAAACCTTTCTGTGTAAGCAAATAACCTCTTGATCTTCTACCGTATTCCTCTTCTAACCTCGGACATTGTGTGGGCAACGATCTTCCGAGATGAGAACCACCAAGCACCTTCTTGTTCCTTCTAAGTTTCGGCCACCACAATTCTCCAAGAGAAGTAGAGGCCCGACCACCACCACCAAGCTCCAAGGGATGCATGAAACAAAACCTCCTTTCTCTCCTTCTTCACCTAGCTAGAACCGGCCACCATCAAGAGCTCTAAGAGGGGTTGCCGCCGGCCACAAGAAGAAGAGAAGAGGGAGAAGCTAGGACCGGCCACCATGTAGGAAAAAAGAGGAAGAATAGAATAGAGTCGTTAGCCATGAAGGCACCTCTACCCCCTCTTTTATAATCCTTGGTCTTGGCAAATAAGGAAATTTTAATAAAAACTTCCTTAATTCTTTTGCCATGAAAAGGAAAATTTAATTAATTAAAAATTAATTTTATTTTCTCAATTCATATGGCCAGCCACTTTCTCCCCAAAACAAGGAAAATTTAATTCACACAAGAATTAAAACTTCCTAATTTGTTTCTAGAAATTTATAAAAAATATCTCCAATAATTTTAATCCCTTCATGATTGGTTAGTAAAAAGGAAATTTTATAAATTAAAATCTTTCTTTTAAACATGTGGATAATTTCCAAAAAGGAAAGTTATCTCTAAAAATTAAAATCTCTTTTCAATCTACAAATAAGGAAAGATATCAAATCTTTTCTTAATCTTTTGTAGAAACTAATAAAAGAGAATATTTAATTTTTAAACTTTCTTTAAAATCATGAACATGGTTAAAAAAGGAAAGTTTTCTCAAAATTAAAATCTACCTTTCAATCTACAAAGAAGGAAAGATTTCAAATCTTTTCTTAATCTTTTGTAGAAAACTATAAAAGGAAAGATTTAAATTTCAAACTCTCTTTTAAAATCATGATATTCACATAAGAAATAATTTTAACAAAAATTCCTTTTTAATATGAAGTGGCCGACCATCTAAGCTTGGGCTCCAAGCTATTGGTCGGCCACCTTAAGGCTCAACCTTTAGGCTTGGTCGGCCCTAAGCTTGAGCTTCAAGCTTGGCTTGGCCGACCCCTATAGGTTGGGTAAGAAGGTGGGTATGTGGTGGATATAAATCTCTATATACAAGAGGCTATGATAGGAACCGAGAGGAGGAATTGGTTTTGGTCTCCCGATGAAATTAAGCTTCCCGTGTTCACCCCGAACACACGACTTAATTCCATCAATAATAATTCATTCCACTAAAGAACTATTATTGAACTACCGCACCAATCCCAAATTACATTTTGGGCTCCTTCTTATTATGAGTGTGTTAGTCTCCCTGTGTTTAAGATATCGAATGCCCACTAATTAAATGAGTTACTAACAACTCACTTAATTAATATCTTAGTCTAAGAGTAGTACCACTCAACCTTATCGTCATGTCGGACTAAGTCCACCTGTAGGGTTTAACATGACAATCCTTATGAGCTCCTCTTGGGGACATTATCAACCTAGATCACTAGGACACAGTTTCCTTTTATAATCAACAACACACACTATAAGTTATATCATTTCCCAACTTATAAGACTTATTGATTTATCGAACTAAATCTCACCCATTGATAAATTAAAGAAATAAATATCAAATATATGTGCTTGTTATTATATCAGGATTAAGAGCACACACTTCCATAATAAATGAGGTCTTTATTCCTTTATAAAGTCAGTATAAAAAGAAACGATCTCTAATGGTCTTACTCAATACACTCTAAGTGTATTAGTGTAATTATATAGTTAAGATAAACTAATACCTAATTACACTATGACCTTCTAATGGTTTGTTCCTTTCCATCTTGGTCGTGAGCTACTGTTTATAATTTATAAGGTGCTGATAACATGATCCTCTGTGTGTGACACCACACACCATGTTATCTACAATATAAATTAATTGAACAACTACATTTATCATAAACATAGATATTTGACCAATGTGATTCTTTTTTCTAGATAAATGTTTATACCAAAAGCTAGGCTTTTAGTATACACTCTAACAATCTCCCACTTATACTAAAAGACTAAGCTGCCATATCTACTGCCATACATCTGATTCTCATCCCTTCAACATGTCCATCAAAAGCTCTTGCCTTAAGGACCTTAGTGAAAAGATCTACAGGTTATCATCTGATGCAATCTAGGCGGCAACAACTTATCCTCGTTTATACGATGTCTTGTATTGGGTGGTACTTGCGCTCTATTGTGTTTACTTGCCTTATGGACTCATGGTTTCTTCGAGTTTGCTACTGCACCACTTATTATTACAATAAATTGTAATAATCTTTGGACAAACCAGAAATCATATCTAAGTCCATCTTGAGGTTACTGAGTCATTCAGCTTCTATGGCTACCTCAGAGACTGCCATATACAGTTTCTATGGTGGAGTCCAAAAAAACACCTATGTTTATCACTCTTCCATAGTTATGACTTCACCTCCTAAAGTAAACACAAAACCCTGAGGTCGACTTACTATTGTTCCTATCCGATTGGATGTCAAAATCCATGAAACCCACAGGGAACAAATTATCTGCCTTGTAAACTAGCATATAATCTCTAGTGCCTCTTAGGTAGTTCAATATATGCTTTACCACAAACCAATGTCCATGTTCAGGATTACTTTGATATTTGCTAACCATGCCCACGGTAAAACAGATATCTGGTCTCGTGCATAGCATACATTTGGCTTCCGACAGCCGAAGCATAAGGAACTGCCTTCATTTCTTCTATCTCCTTTGATGTCTTCAGAGACATCCTTTTAGATAAAGCTACTCCATACTGAAAAGGTAAGAAACCTTTCTTGGAGTTTTGCATGCTTAAAATGAGCAAAGATTATTTCGATATATGAGGTTTGGGATAAGTAAAATATTCTTTTCTTACGATCCCTTATTAGTTTGATCCCAAGAATATATACATTCTCCCAAGTCCTTCATATCGAATTGTTTGGACAACCATACCCTTACCTCTGACAACACTTTGATATTGTTTCTAACTACCAAAAATGTTATCTACGTATAGTACAAGAAATACCATCACGTTTCCATTACACTTTTTGTATACACAAGACTTATCCGGTTACTAAATAAATCCATAGGTCTGGATTACTTTGATAAACCAGATGTTCCAAGACCTTGAAGCTTTGCTTCAGTCCATAGACTGATTGAGCTTGCACACAAGATGCTCTTTGCCATTTGCAATGAACCCTTCTAGTTACTTTATATGGATGCTTTCTTCAAGACTTCCATTAAGGAATACTGTCTTGACATCCACTTGCCAAATAGATAAAAGAATCCGGATAGACTTAAGCATGACTACCGATAAAAGGTTTCCCTTTTTCAACAAGTCTTGCTTTGAAAGTTTACACTTTCCCATCTATCCCTTTTTTCTATTGTAGACTTATTTTCACCCAATGGCTTTTACACCATTTGGTGATTCTATAAGCTCCCAGAATTTATTAGAATACTAAATTCTATTTCTATATTCATCGCTCTTTGCCAAGATGATGCATCTTTATCTTGGAATGCTTCGTCATATGTCTGGGGATTGGGTTCATGTTGACCAAGAATCAAGTCCAAAGACTTTCTCAAAACATGAATCTTTTAGGTTGTTTGACAACTCTCCCACTACGACGAGGCACTATCTATAATTGTGTATCATTTGTGATACGTGTTGCAGTTTCTTGTGATATTTCATCTTGTACAGTTGGTACTAGATTAGACATGTCCTTTATTATTTCCTTAAGAACAAATTTACTCATGGGCTTGTGGTTCATAGTATAGTCCTTTTATAAAATCGAACATTGGTGCCAACAATGACCTTCCGATTTTAAGGACTAAAAACCTCTTTTCATTTTTCTAGGATAACTCACAAACTAGTGAACTCATGTCCAATATTATCAGTGTCTCTCATGTGCTAGACCACCCAAATTTGAATATGCTTCAGACTAGGCTTACGCTCAATCTGTAATTCTATGGAGTAGAGAGTTCTGACTTAGAAGGTACTATGTTCACTTCCATTTCCAGTGTATATCCTTAAAATGAATTTGGTAATTTTCTGAATAACTCATCATCGATCTAATTATTCCATAAGAGCCTTATACTTTCTTTCTAATACACCATTTTGTTGGGGTGTACCAGGTGCAGTTAGTTGGGATTGAATCCTGACTTCTGATAAGTGACTCCTAAACTCTCCTGAGATGTACTTGTTACTACGATTTCACCGTAGTACCTTGATACTTTTACTTTGACGTTACTCCACATCAGCCTAGTATTCTTTGAACTAATCAGAGCACTTAGACTTGTGGCGAGTCAAGTAAATGTATCATTATCTCGAATAGTCGTCTATAAAAGAGATGAAATATTCGAAACAACCTCTTGCCTGGATAGTCAAAGGTCTACACAAATCAGAATGAACCAATTCCAACATATCTTTGGCTCTATACCCCTTTAAAAGCTTCTTGGTTATTTTTCCTTCCAAGTAAGACTCGCAGGTTGGAAAGATTTCCACTACCAATGAACTCAAGAGTTCATTGGTTATTATCTTTTGAATCCTACTGAAGTTAATATAATCTAGCCTTGGATGCCAAAAATATGATTGGTTCATTTCCGAAGGTTACTTTCTCTTAAAGTTAGAAAATGTGTTATTAATTTCCATTTATTGCATCGTGGGAGTTACTGGATTATAAATTGTCAACCAACGTACCAGAATAGATAACTTCCCTATTTTCTTGATAACAAGTTTGTTATCAAAATAGACAGAATATCTATTCTTTAATAGTTTAGAAATTAAAATCAGGTTCTTTCTAAACTTAGTACGTAAAGACAATTTCTAATAATCCATATTTTATTCCTATCAAAGGATAAACATCTCCCACTGCAACAACTGCTACTTTTACAGCAGTGCCCATGTGGACGGTGATTTATATAGTTGTCGGATTTTCTGGAACCCCTGCAATGAATTGCAGACATAATCAGTGGTTCCTATATCTACACACCAGGTACTGGTAGATAACACCACTAAATATGTTCCAACAACTAATACACCGTTATTGTTCTCAGTTTTGAGAGGGCAGTCTACCTTAATGTCCAAGTTTTCCAATCATTACAATTGGGACTACTAAGTCTATTATATAGTATAACAACTAGGGGATTGACAAACATTTAAAATCCTAAGAATCACAAAAATATTTGGTCAAGACCAACACTTTAAAAATCCCCGTAAATTTTGTATGCCACGATAGTGTGGACGTATACAAAAAGAGATTTTGTCTATTTTATTATCTTATCATTCTAACTTCATGACAAATAAAATTAATAGTTGGTCTATCTTTGATCAAATATTTTGGTCAAAACTTTGAATTTAAAATAACATTGATTCCTCAAACAATATTATTTAAATTCACCAACACCTCAAACACCGAGAATTTTGCATGCCACGATAGTGTGGACGTATACAAATTCGAACATTTGTAAGAGGAGGGTTTTACCCATTAATTATCTTGTCAATAAATTTTTATGACAAATAAAATTATCTCAAACACCGTGAATTTTGTATGTCACGATAGTGTGGACGTATAGAAAACCAAACATTTGTAAGAGGAGTTTTTCCCATTAATTTTATTTCCTTGTCATCCTGACAAATAAAATTACCTCATACACCGTGAATTCTGTATGCCACGATAGTATGGACGTATACAAAAACTTGACATTTGTAAGGGGGGTTTTAATTTTATTATCTTGTCAACTTATCTTTTTGATAAATTAATAGTTGGTTTTCCTTTGGTCACACAAATAATAGCAGTGACTCCGATGGAGAGGATACTATTAGACGTGCCTAAGTGTATACCATTACTTAACATTAAGTCGATTAAAAAGATTGTGCCCCTTCCGATGGGGAAGATCACACGCTCTTAATTAATTTCCTATAGTCATCCTAAATGGAAGTTTGATCTAGTGATCCGCTAACAAACTCATCCGATATGGAGGAAGGCACTCAGAGCCAACGCGCAAGTTTGTTTGCATCACTTACAAACCAGTAATGGAGACCGTGGAATTTATTAAAATAAGTCCCTCTCCCACTTAGTTATTTAAAGTGAGGAATTTTAAACTATCCTAGCATACATCACATGCATACACACACATCACAGTAAATAAAAGCAATAAATATGGAAATTATTTTTCAACTATTATAGCCTTTTTACATCACTGTCCTCCGTGTGCTCCAACCCTAGCTGCTGCCATCTTTAGCCATTGCCATTGGGTCAAATCGTCGCATCCATCTTGCTTCTTATTCTGCTGTGCCTCTGGTGCTCCAAAAGTACCACGCCTCGTAAGCATCCGATCCGCGATAAAATTAGAATTTTACAAATATCGATCCTATATTCCATAAATGGAATGTACATGTAATCTAGATCGAAAAATAAAATTCTAAAACCTAGGGCTAATATAGCTCCTATTTTATTAGTTACATACAATCATGCACACACAAAATAATGCCCTTGACATGTTCAAGGGTCCAATCACACACAATATCTATAACCCATAATAGTTGGAGCCTGCAATCACAAAGTTAGCACATCCTATTATTATCCTTCCTAAATTATGTATGACATGTGCATAACCTAATTTGAAAACCAAACACACAGAGGAAAACCCTAGCTCTTATACCAATTGTTAGTTAGTCCTAGGAAAACATACCGGTTCCACTGTACAAAATTTTTTTGTACAAGTGTCGAACATTTCCTTAAATAACCTATTGTGTTCTTTAGAAGTTAAATTAGGAATCGCAGACGGAACTTAACATCATTGATTCCAAATTTAACTTATCTGTTCTTAATGGTTTAGATTTGAATCGCAAGCGGAACTTAACACTATTGATTCAAATCTACCTAAGTTATTAATTCCATAAATATTAATTTCCAAAATTGGCTTCCAAGACTACATGGCGAGGCACATGGCCTTCTTGGATATGGGAGCAACCACCACCGCCTAGACAAAGCCTTTTAAGGAAAGCTAATATTTATTTCCTTAAATAACTCTAGGTTAACCAAAAAGAACAATCGAATCACAAATTCAAAAAATAAAAGAAAAAAAACACAACCTCGAAACAAATCTGAAAACTCTAGAATCATATGCCTCTTGTGTTTGGTATTTCCAAAAATAATTATACAAAGAAAACTAGTATTATGTGGAAAACAATTACTAGTTATACCTTTCTTTGTAAGCAAATAACCTCTTGATCTTCTACCGTATTCCTCTTCTAACCTCGGACGTTGTGTGGGCAACGATCTTCCGAGATGAGAACCACTAAGCACCTTCTTCTTCCTTCTAGGTTTCGGCCACCACAATTCTCCAAGAGAAGTAGAGGTCCGACCACCACCACCAAACTCCAAGGGATGCATGAAACAAAACCTCCTTTCTCTCCTTCTTCTCCTAGCTAGAACCGGCCACCATCAAGAGCTCCAAGAGGGGTTGCCGCCGGCCACAAGAAGAAGAGAAGAGGGAGAAGCTAGGGCCGGCCACCAAGTAGGAAAAGAGAGGAAGAATAGAATAGAGTCGCTAGCCATGAAGGCACCTCTACCCCCTCTTTTATAATCCTTGGTCTTGGCAAATAAGGAAATTTTAATAAAAACTTCCTTAATTCTTTTTCCATGAAAAGGAAAATTTAATTAATTAAAATTCAATTTTCTTTTCTCAATTCATATGGCCGGCCACTTTCTCCCCAAAACAAGGAAAATTTAATTCACACAAGAATTAAAACTTCCTAATTTGTTTCTAGAAATTTATAAAAAATTTCTCCAATAATTTTAATCCCTTCATAATTGGTTAGTAAAAAGGAAATTTTATAAATTAAAATTTTTCCTTTAAACATGTGGATAATTTCCAAAGAGGAAAGTTATCTCTAAAAATTAAAATCTCTTTTCAATCTACAAATAAGGAAAGATATCAAATCTTTTCTTAATCTTTTGTAGAAACTAATAAAAGAGAATATTTAATTTTTAAACTTTCTTTTAAATCATGAACATGGTTAAAAAAGGAAAGTTTTCTCAAAATTAAAATCTACCTTTTCAATCTACAAATAAGGAAAGATTTTAAATCTTTTCTTAATCTTTTGTAGAAAACTATAAAAAGGAAAGATTTAAATTTCAAACTCTATTTTAAAACCATGATATCCACATAAGAAATAATTTTAACAAAAATTCCTTTTTAATATGATGTGGACGACCACCTAAGCTTGGGCTCCAAGCTATTGGCCGGCCACCTTAAGGCTCAACCTTTAGGCTTGGCTGGCCCTAAGCTTGAGCTTCAAGCTTGGCTTGGTCGGCCCCTATAGGTTGGGTAAGAAGGTGGGTATGTGGTGGGTATAAATCTCTATATACAAGAGGCTACGATAGGGACCGAGAGGAGGAATTGATTTTGGTCTCCCGATGAAATTAAGCTTCCCGTGTTCGCCTCGAACACACAACTTAATTCCATCAATAATAATTCATTCCACTAAAGAACTATTATTGAACTACTGCACCAATCCCAAATTACATTTTGGGCTCCTTCTTATTATGAGTGTGTTAGTCTCCCTGTGTTTAAGATATCGAATGCCCACTAATTAAATGAGTTACTAACAACTCACTTAATTAATATCTTAGTCCAAGAGTAGTACCACTCAACCTTATCATCATGTCAGACTAAGTCCACCTGCAGGGTTTAACATGACAATCCTTATGAGCTCCTCTTGGGGACATTATCAACCTAGATCACTAGGACACAGTTTCCTTTTATAATCAACAACACACACTATAAGTGATATCATTTCCCAACTTATCAGGCTTATTGATTTATCGAACTAAATCTCACCCATTGATAAATTAAAGAAATAAATATCAAATATATGTGCTTGTTATTATATTAGGATTAAGAGCACACACTTCCATAATAACTGAGGTCTTTGTTCCATTATAAAATCAGTATAAAAAGAAACGACCTCTAATGGTCCTACTCAATACACTCTAAGTGTACTAGTGTAATTATATAGTTAAGATAAACTAATACCTAATTACACTACGACCTTCCAATGGTTTGTTCCTTTCCATCTTGGTCGTGAGCTACTATTTATAATTTATAAGGTGCTGATAACATGATCCTCTGTGTGTGACACCACACACCATGTTATCTACAATATAAATTAATTGAACAACTACATTTATCATAAATATAGACATTTGACCAATGTGATTCTTTTTTCTAGATAAATGTTTATACTAAAAGCTAGGCTTTTAGTATACACTCTAACATACATATCATAAGAAACATAGTGAGCATGTTTAGTTTAGGTCTTAAGCTTCCTTAAGTTTTTTTTTATACTTTGGTGGCCGAAAGTTTCAAGAAGCAACCCTAGATTTTTTTAGCAATCTAAACTCATGGAAAAACACATAAACTACTTGTACCACAGGTGAGGGGATACTTACATCCTTTTGCTTGGTTTTTCTTAAAAGAAGGTACCCTTGTGAAGAGGAAGAAGGAAGCTTCTCTTTCTAGTTTTCCCTTTTGCTTCTCTTGCTTGTAAGGAGTAGATCTTGAGAACTCCTTCTTGTGAATTAGTTTTCTTAGGGAGAAAACCTTAGCTTGGATTCGGAAATGGGAGAGGGGAGAGTTTTAGGTCTCGGTGGAGGAGGAAAAAGGAGAAAGAAGGAGGAGGAAGAAGAAGGAGGAAGAAGTAGTCAACCTTTCTTTCCCTTCTCTTCTCTCATTCCTATTTATTCTCAATGAGGAAAAAAACAAAGGAAACATGTCCCAATTCATCCCCTTGATTCCTCTATTCCCTCACCCTCATTCATTCTCATGAAAATAGAAGGAAGAAAGAAAAAAAAACAACTTGTCTTTGTCTTTTGCTTGCTTCTTCTCTTAACCAAGAGAAAGAGGAGGAAAGCTACTTGACATTTTCTTGCTTCCTTACTTAATCATACTCTTACTTTTAACTACAATTTCCATTCCTTGCTAATCATATGTCATTCATGACTCTATTGGTTATCATACACTAATTTAGCTTTATCTATTGTAAGGGGTTCAAGGTTCAAGCCTTAACTTCTCTCTCTTTTTATTTTTTTTTGTTCTATTTCCCTTTTCCTTTTATTCTAGAAGAGAATACCCCATATGTATAGCTTAAAATTTCACGGGTGTTCTGAAGGAGACTTTGTGAGCTTTCAACATCTTGAATTAGTAATTCCCTAATTGCAAACCAAGTAAAAAATCTATGTCTCTTTATCTTTTAATTAGCTTCTTAATTCCTTTTATGCAAGTGTTTATTTTAATAAAAGTTGTAAAGTATGAGAAAGCTATTTACTTTTATTTTTAGGCAATTCACCCCCTCTTGTCGGCCTCACAAAGGCCCAACAATTGGTATCAAAGCAAGGATGTTTAGAAGGACTAACCGTCGACTGAAACACAAGAGATGGTCGGACTAAGAATCTACCCGCCTAAGTTCGAGGGGGAATTTGTGATTTGGAAAAGAAAGATGGAGGTATTCTTCAAAACAAACTTTGAATTATTACTAATATTGAAATATGATTTTGTATCACCAAAGGACAAAGAAGAATGTCAATAGACCAAGAAGGAGTAAGCAGACTTTGTTGCAAATAGACGAGCCAAATTCCATCTGCTAAGCATGCTACCTATACAAGAAATCAACAAAATCAGCACATACAAATTAACAAAGGAACTTTGGAAGAAGTTCCTAAAGCTATACGAAGGTACATCCGAAGCCAAACTCGCGAGATGGGACCTGCTTTGGAACCAAATCTGCAACCTCTGATTGAAAGAAGGAGAAATTGTCACACACCTCCACTCAAGAATTAAAGAGTTCATCACCGGACTGACGAATCTCGGAGAAAAGGTACCAATCGAGATTCGCTAAGGTATGCACTTAACACATTTCCTAGGACTCTAGAATGGTCAACTATAGTAGATGTGTATTTCATCTCAAGGGACTTAGAGGTAAGTGATTTTGAGGAACTATTTTCACAATTTGAGATTCACGAATCTAGAAATGCAGGTCTAAGAACGAAGACAACGCAGAATATTGCCCTTAAGGCAAAAATTGATGAACAAGAGTCCAAAACATCCCTTAACGATGACGAAACCATGTTCATGGTTAGGAAATTTAAAAAGTTATTTAAAACTAATAAGTTTAATCAAGTGCAGGATAAAAGAAGAAAAAGAAGAGTAAGATGTTACCACTGCAATGAAGAAGAGCACGTGAAAGATAACTGCCCAAAACTAAAGAACAAGGACAAAGACACAAGTAAAGACAGGAGACCAACCCAGAAAAGGCACAAGAACCTAAAGGCAACGTGGGACAAAACTTCATCAGAGTCAAAAATGGAAGCCTACACTAGACTTGCACTGACAGTAAGTCACCAAGAAGAAGAAGATGAAACAAGTTCTTCTGTAATGAGCATCAACAACATCGATGAAGGGGGAGCAACGTCAGAAGAGAGCAGCTCTACAGGGGGAGTCTCAGATGATGAGATCGGCAAGGTAAGTCAGATACGATCTCTACCATCTGATAAGTTACTTAAATTTATAAAAGTCCTATCTAAAACTTCCTATAAATTAGAAATTTAGAATAAAAAATTATTAAAAGAAAATAATAATTTAAAAGGAACCCTAGCAGCATCTTGTCGATTGGAAGATTTCAACAAACTAAAACTAGAAAATGAAAACTTAAAAGAACAAATACAAAATTTAAAAAATTCTGCATGTTCAAATATTACTCTTTCAAATTTTAGAGATTTTCAAGGACTAAATTGACACCTTAGATATAAAAGGGTAAAATTAGAAAAAATTATCATGTAAATATGTTCCAAGAAAATTTTCAATCAATCCGGTAGGTAGAAACCTATATTGGGTTCCAAAATCATACTTAGATTATGCATGCCTTACCTTTTGAATTAAAAGTTTTTAAAATTTTTCAAATAAATGGCTTTGCATGATTTATATTAGAAATTAATTAGAATTTATTTTTTTTGAGAAAATTTTTTTCATTACTCATCTATTAAATTTTTTTTAAATTTGTTAACCATTGTTTTATTTTTTCTATAATTTTTTTAACAAAATTTATATTTTTCAATTTAAAAATATCTTGTAATGTTATTTTTTATAAAATTTATTTTTTTGTGAAACTTTATCATTTTCTCTATCTAATAGAATATTTTTGAAATTTAAATTGATGATTTTTCTGGATGATAGTTACCAACTTTCTATCCCTTAGACTTAGTTTTCAATTTATTTCCAAATCATTTTTAGCTTACCCCATTTTTAATGTGATCAAAGGGGGAGAATTAGAGGTTAAGTCTAGTCTAAGAGGAGGGTACAACTTTTTACATATTTTTTTACAAACCGTACTTGTTAGTTTCCTACTATTTATTTTGTGTTTACCCTAACTTAACTTGGGGTTGCTCACATCAAAAAGGGAGAGATTGTAAGTACCCCGTGGTAGTTTTGATATAATCAACTAAGTCAAGTTAGGTCCTGTTATATTTTAATGCTCTGTGTCTAAGTGTGCATGAACCTAGGAGTACAAGAGATCGAGCAAAAGATGCAGCTAGCAAGAAGGACGGTATGGGAGAGAGTCGACAGGCTCGCTGCGTCTGAGGGACGAGGTGCTGTGAAAGAGTACGTTTGCGGATTAGAAGGAAGCACGCGACGTTTCAGAGGGACGAGAAGCCAGAGCATAAGGTTGCTCGAGAAGACCGGGAAATGGTTTCGGGTGAGCTCTATTCCTGATGGCTGAAATCACCCAAAATGAGTAGAGTACACCGGCGAGCGAGAAGGAAGTGCGCGGTGATTCCGAGGGACCAGAAGTAGGAGCAGAAGGTTGCTCGAGAAGGCCGAGAAACAAGTTCGGGTGAGCCTTATTCTAGATGGCCGAAATCACCCAATCGAGCGGAGTCAGAGCGAGAGCCTGGATCGAAAAGTCAACATAGAGGTTGACTTTGGTCCGGGCGCCTGGACCTGGCCCTGACCATAAACCTTATCGGAACTTGATGTGGCACAATCCGTTGTGAAGAGAATAAAATTCTATCCATGTCTAAATGTCTGGAATCCTTCTAGGCGCCCCGATCAATGCTATAAATATAGTCCTGATCCTAGAAGCTAAAACAATAATTGTAAACAATCTACTTTAAGTTTAGCTTTATAATTTGGTGCTTTAACTTCTGTAAGAGTCTTCTCCTTCTGAAGAAGACTTTAGTGAGTTTTCAACGTCTTGGATTAGCAATCCCCTAATTACAAATCAAGTAAAAAATATGTGCCTCTTTCTCTTTTCAATTAGCTTCTTAATTCCTTTTATGCAAGTGTTTATTTTAATAAAAGTTGTAAAGTATGAGAAAAGTATTTATTTTTATTTTTAGACAATTCACTCCCTCTTGCCGGCCTCGCAAGGGCCCAACAGCTTTTGGTTGAAGGTCTTTTTATAGGCCCTTTCTGGGCGCCTGAACCACCCCGGGCACCTCCAACAAGGCCTGGGACTTTGCTGACTTATCCTCCTCCAGGAGCATGGACCACCCCCGGACGCCTGGATTGCTGATGTGATAGCTCCTCGACAAAACTCTATCTCTAAAAGTTTATCCACCTCCGGACGCCCCCTACTAGTCTAGCGCCTGGACCCTGACGTGTACTGGCATATCAAAGTTTTCCATCTCAGCTGGTCGCCTATGTGGTTAGGCCCTTTCTCGAGAGCCTGGACCAACTCCGGGTACCCGGACCTCCGAGCACCTAACCTCTCTTTTTCAAGCTTTTGGATTTCTTATATCACAAGGTTAGCACAACAAACAATCACATGAAAAGAAGAGTAATAATATATTTGACAATCTTCAAACTGTCTGGTCCTACCTTTGAGTTTTACTAAAATCCTAGATCGGACTGATGCATATCATTTCCTCAATCGGGAACGTGTCCTCACTAGATCTCTCCTCCAATTTCTTACCTCTACTTACCAATTGTAGACCTCCTTGATGTCAGGTCCCTTGACTCACTAGGACTTCCTACTATATCTTAACCAATCTAGACTTCAACCAGTTGTCAACCTAACTAGACTTCCTCCTATCAAATCTCAACTAATTTGAACTTCATGCCAGCTATCAACCTTATTGGACTTCAACCTGGTGTTTATATTCTCTAGACCCATAAGTTCTTATCTTGCATACTTGGTAGATAGATTAGACAAATATAATATCTAACTTTAATCTATTTGTCAATCATCAAAACTTAAGTTTGACCATTGGTGTTAACTATACCAACAATCTCTCACTTTTTGATATAATGACAACCTGGATTAAAATTAGAAAAATAAACAAGAAAATAATATATGCAAAAAAATGTTGGGTTATGTTTTTGTGTTTATTTTTCTATCTATCTAACCCTTCCCTTCACCTTTGGCATTCAACAAAATATATAAGCTAAGGAAGGTAAAAATAACTAAGATAACACCCACAAAATATATAAAATAAGGAAGGTATACTAAGGAAGGAACAAAACAACTGAACATATACTAGCAAGTGTAGTAAAGTATCAAAGATAACTAAAGTAAAAATAACTAACATCAAGTACACAATAGTAGCAAAATATAAGTGCAGTGATCTACTGAGAAGATGATGATAGAGGATGGCTTGAGCGCTAAGTACATAACATATCCATTAGCTCGAGATGACAAGTCCTCTCCTCCTCTTAAAGACTGGATACCTCTTATTGAAAACTCATCACAGACTCTTCAAATCTAGTAACTCTGTCGTCTAGAGTAGGAGGGGTTGGAGGTGGAGACATCTCAAGAAGATCAGCAAGGATAGCAGGCATGTCTACCTCCTCTACTGGAGTTGGGTCAGGCTGAGGCTAGACTATGGGATCAAGCTGATGCTGGGCCTCTCTCCTCCAAGATAAGACTCTGTGATCATCTATATGAACACCAGCTAATGATAGGTTCTTAGCACCTACTATGTCACACTTATTTAGGACTTTGACATCACCAGTGGAGACACCAAAACATAATGATGCTAAGTAGGGGGTCAAAATATGACAATAAGACATATGGACCTGTCGGCTAGTGCTAACACTAGCTGAGTAAATGATGATATGAAATATATGTAAACTGATGTCTATGTCTAGCACATAATGTATAAAGAAGGAATGAATGAAATGGGAGCATCATGGCTACAACTCGGGTAGTCAGAGGCAAAATGCACATGACTAGGACTCTATAGAGAACATAGTCCTAGATCCTAAGGGTGACAGACCTGAACTGAGTCACAATGGGTACACGTTGTCTATTGGTTTATACTCGATGCAGCGTGTGCTAAAAATATGTTTCGTAAACATGCACAATAGAAGACTTAAAAATAAATAAATTAATTTTTTTATATCACACACACCACACATATGCAAGATATAATCACGCAGACAAGATCATAAAATAAAATAAAATCAAATAATAATTATTCTAGGTATACCTTACGGATGACCAGTAATGAGAACCTTTTGCAATGTTATCGAATCTCACCTCTATTCGTATCCATACCGAGCTATTCAAGATAACTCCAAGAGAACAAGTTTTGCCTTCGAAAGGTACTAGCTATGAGTGAAGGGGAATGATCAAGTAGAGGAAGAAGAAGCAAAAGGAAGATCTTCTTCCTTTGGGTAGCTCATGGTAACAAGAGGAGAACCTCTTGTTGTGGCTTGGGACAAGAGAGAGGGAGAGGGAGAGGGAGAGAGAGGTATTATGTTTAAGTTTCTAAACCTAATCAAGTTAATAATGAATTATGTATTAATTCTCTCTTAACTATATTAATATATAATTCTCTTTAATGAGTTGAATTGGAAAGCCCAAATCTAACTCATTATGCCTTAATAAAATAGGTTCATGACTAAACCAAGTTGGTTCATGGCTAAACCAAATTGGTTCATGACTAAACCAAATAGGGTCCAACTCTTTCATAAGAGATATTGCCCATCGGCGCTTCCTTTCCGACAAATATTTCTATATTTGTCTTATATATGGTCTAACCAAACATTTATCTCTTGATCTGAGAATCCTATTCTCTAACTTATTTTACGTCTTTTAGAGACTTATAGTACGTGTGACCCAATAGGTTCCTGATTTATCTTGGTCGTCCATAACTAATTACTTAATTATGAAACGATTATGAGTGACACCTAGTACTACATCATGATAGTACATCATGATTCTCAATTAACTGAAAAATCACAATTGATCTCAGAACTAATTTTGAATCATTCATCAGCTACAGTGAGTTATACCCCATTCCTTTCACTCGTCTTATACCAACTTGGTTTAGGACATAGTTTATGTATCTACCCCCACTAGGCTGACTATGTCACACCTAGCTCAAGTAATACTTCCTAGTTCTGTGAATTCAAATTACTGGTAGATATATGTAAGAGTCTCATACTCCTAATATGTGATGCTTTGGCCAAAGACTTTGAGTAATAATCCTAACGAGTAGTCATAGGGTATACGTCTCCTCGCAAGGAGCGGAGAATCCTTTATGGGCTATCTAAACATCTTTGGGCACTTAACTTATACCTAATCATCTCGGGTCCATACCTTTTCCTAGCTATCTAAACATCTTGTTGGTTGCTACTCGGAAAACGAAGAGGTTCTACTGTACAAAAATTTTGTACAAAGGTCTGAACCTTTTCCTAGCTACCATGTGTTCTTTTAAATTAAATTTTGGATCACCTGCGGAACTTAACACGTTTGATCCAAAACTTAATTTATTTGTTCTTTTAGGTTTAGACTTGGATCTCCTGCGGAACTTAACATGTTCGATCCAAATCACCTAAGTCATTAATTCCATTCAATATTAATTTCCATAATTAGTTCCTAGTACTGACGTGGCGAGGCACATGACCTTCTTGGATATGGGAGCAACCACCACCGACTAGACAAAACCTTTTATGGAAAGCTAATATTTAATTTCCTAAAATAACTTTAGGTTAACCGAAAGGAACAATCAAATCACAAGGAAAAGAAATAAACAAAAGAACACAACATCGAAAAACATATTCGAAATACTAGAATCGTAAGCCTCTTGTATTTGGTATTACTTACAAAAATAACTAGTATGATGCGGAAAGGAAAAACTACTAGTTATACCTTCTAGAAAGACCTCTTGATCTTCTACCATATTCCTCTTCTAACCTCGGACGTTGTGTGGGCAACGATCTTCCGAGATGAGAAACCACCAATGCACCTTCTTCTCCTCCTAGCTAGGTTCAGCCAAAACAAAAGAACTTCACCAAGGATGAAGAAAAAACCACCAACCAAGCTCCAAGGGATACAAGCTTTCTCTCCTTCTTCTTCTTCTTCTCCAAGTAGTATCCGGCCACCACAAGAGCTCCAAGCAAGAGGAAGGATTCGGCCACCACAAAGAGGAAGAGAGGGAGAGAGGTTGGCCGGCCACACCACCAAGGAAAAGAGGGAGAGAATAAGAGAAGTTGTAACCCATGAAGGCACCCCCACCCCTTCTTTTATATTCCTTGACTTTGGCAAATAAGAAAATTTATTTATACTAAAATTTCCTTAACTTTCCTTGACAACAATTAATTACGAAAAATTAAATAAAATTTCCTAATTAATTGTATGTGGTCGGCCACCTCATGTAGAGCAAATAAGATAATTTTAATCAACAATTAAAACTTCCTTATTTGTCTTTGGAAATTTTAAAAAATAAAATTTTCCTTTAAAATCCCTTCATGGTTGATAAAAAGAAATTTCTATAATTTTAATTTTTCAACATGTGAATAATTTTCAAAGAGAAAAAATAAAATATCTTTCCAATCTACAAATAAGGAAAGAGATCTAATCTCTTTCTTTAATCTTTTGTAGATCCTATTAAGAGAGATATTTTAATTTTAATTCTCTTTAATAAATTATATCTTCCACATAATAAAAATTAAAAATTAAAAATCTCTTTAATTTAATGGGGGCCGGCCACCTAAGCTTGGGTTCAAGCTAGGGCCGGCCACCCATGAATTAAGGCTTGGCCGACCCTAGCTTGAACCACAAGCTAGCATGGCCGGTCCCTTTATCATGGGTATGAAGGTGGGTATAGGTGGGCATAGTACTCTATAAATAAGAGGCTACGATAGGGACCGAGAGGAGGAATTGGTTTTGGTCTCCCGATAAAATTAAGCATCCCGTGTTCGCCCCGAACACACAACTTAATTTTATCAATAATAATTCATTCCACTAGAGAACTATTATTGAACTACTGCACCAATCTCAAATTACATTTTTGGGCTCCTTCTTATTATGAGTGTGTTAGTCTCCCTGTGTTTAAGATGTCAAATGTCCACTAATTAAGTGAGTTACTGACAACTCATTTAATTAATATCTTTATCCAAGAATAGTACCACTCAACCTTATCCTCATGTCGGACTAAGTCCACCTGCAAGGTTTAACATAACAATCTTTATGAGCTCATCTTGGGGATATTATCAACCTAGATTACTAGGACACAGTTTCCTTCTATAATCAACAACACACACTATAAGTAATATCATTTCCCAACTTATCGAGCTTATTGATTTATCGAACTAAATCTCACCCATTGATAAATTAAAGAAATAAATATCAAATATATGTGCTTGTTATTATATTAGGATTAAGAGCACACACTTTCATAATAACTGAGGTATTTGTTCCTTTATAAAGTCAGTATAAAAGAAACAACCTCAAATGGTCCTACTCAATACACTCTAAGTGTACTAGTGTAATTATATAGTCAAGATAAACTAATTCCTAATTACACTACGACCTTCCAATGGTCTGTTCCTTTCCATTTTGGTCGTGAGCTACTGTTTATAATTTATAAGGTACTTATAACATCATCTTTTGTATGTAGCACCACATACTATGTTATCTACAATATAAATTAATTGAACAACTACAACTAAATGTAGACAATTTGACCAAATGTGATTCTTTATTCAAAATAAATGTTTACACAAGCTTAGGCTTTCAGTATACACTCCAACAATCTCCCACTTATACTAATGACTAAGCTGCTATATCTTCTACCATACATCTGATTCCCATTCCCTCCACATGCCGATCGAAAGCTTTCGCCGGAAGGGCCTTAGTGAAAGGATCTGCCAGGTTATCCACTGATGCAACCTTGGCGATGACAACTTCTCCTCGCTTCACGATATCTCATATCAGGTGGTACTTACGCTCTATATGTTTACTTGCCTTATGAGCTCGTGGTTCCTTCGAGTTTGCAACTGCACCGCTATTATCACAATAAATTGTGATGATTTTGGGCAAACCAGGAATCACATCTAAGTCCATTAGAAAGTTCCTGAGCCATACTGCTTCTTTAGCTGCCTCAGAGGCTGCTACATACTCAGCTTCCATGGTTGAGTCTGAAACGTATTTCTGCTTAACACTCCTCCATGAAATGGCTCCACCTCCTAAAGTAAACACATAGCCTGATGTAGACTTACTGTTGTCCCTATCTGATTGGAAATCTGAATCCGTGTAACCCACAGGGAGCAAATTGTCTGCTTGGTAAACTAGCATATAATCTCTAGTCCTTCTCAGGTACTTTAATATATGCTTTACCGCAGTCCAATGTCCTTGTCCAGGGTTGCTCTGATATCTGCTGACCATGCCCACGGCAAAACAAATATCAGGTCTCGTACATAGCATTGCATACATAAGGCTTCCTACAGCCGAAGCATAAGGAACTGCTTTCATGTCTTCTATCTCCTTTGATGTCTTTGGAGACATCTCTTTAGATAGAGTTATTCCATGCCTAAAAGGTAAGAAACCTTTCTTGGAATCTTGCATGCTAAAACGAGCAAGGATTGTATCTATGTATGAAGCTTGGGACAGACACAACATTCTTTTCTTGCGATCCCTTATAACTTTGATCCCAAGAATGTGTGCACAATCTCCTAAGTCCTTCATATCAAATTATTTTGACAACCATACCCTTACGTCTGATAATACCTTGACATTGTTGACAATTAACAAAATATCATCTACGTATAGTACAAGAAATACCACCACGTTTCCGTTATACTTCTTGTATACACAAGACTCATCCGGACACTGAATAAATCCATATGACTGGATTACTTCATTAAACCGGATGTTCCAAGACCTTGAAGCTTGCTTTAGTCCATAAATGGACCGATTGAGCTTGCACACTAGATGCTCTTTGCCTTTTTCAATAAACCCTTCTGGTTGCTTCATATGGATGTTCTCTTCAAGACTTCCATTAAGGAAGGCTGTCTTGACATCCATTTGCCAAATCTCGTAATCCATATGAGCAGCAATGGATAAGAGTATCCGGATAGACTTAAGCATGGCTACCTGTGAAAAAGTTTCCTCATAGTCGATTCCCTCTTTCTGAGTGTACCCTTTCGCAACAAGCCTAGCTTTGAAGGTTTCTACCTTCCCGTCTGTCCCTCTTTTCCTTTTGTAGATCCACTTGCATCCAACGGCTTTTACACCAATAGGTGGTTCTACAAGCTCCCAGACCTTATTATAGTACATAGACTCTATTTCAGAATTCATTGCCTTTTGCCAAGATGCTGCATCTATATATTGGAGTGCTTCGTCATATGTTCGGGGATCAGGTTCATGTTTACCCGGGATCAAGTCCGAAGACTCTCCCAAAAACATGAATCTTTCAGGCTGCCTTACAACCCTCCCACTACGACGAGGCACTGTCTGTGGTTGTGTATCATGTGTGACACGTGTTGCAGTCTCTTGTGGTACTTCATTTTGTACTGTTGGTACTGAAGTAGACGTATCCTCTCTAAGTTCTTCTAAAATAACTTTACTACTGGGCTTGTGATCCATTATATAGTCTTCTTCTAAAAACTGGGCATTGGTGCTAACAATGACCTTCTGGTCTTTAGGACTATAAAATAAACCACCTTTCGTTCCTTTGGGATACCCCACAAACACGCGAACTTCTGTACGAGATTCTAACTTATCAGCATCTGGTTTCAGCATATGTGCTGGACTACCCCAAATCCGAATATGTCTTAGACTGGGCTTTCGCCCATTCCACAATTCTGTGGGAGTAGAAGAAACTGATTTAGAAGGTACTAAGTTCAGAATGTACATTACTGTTTCCAGAGCGTATCCCCAAAATGAATTTGGTAATTCTGAATAACTCATCATCGATCTAACCATCTCCATAAGAGTCATATTCCTTCGTTCTGCCACACCATTCTGTTGGGGTGTACCAGGTGTAGACAGTTGGGATTGAATCCCGGCCTCTGATAAGTAATTCCTAAATTCTCCTAAGAGGTATTCGCCACCACGATCAGACCGTAGTGTCTTGATACTTTTACCTAGTCGTTTCTCCACATCAACCTTGTATTCTTTGAACTTATCAAAGCACTCGGACTTACGGCGCATTAGGTAAATGTATCTGTATCTTGAATAATCATCTATAAAAGAGACAAAATATTTAAAACCACCTCTTGCCTGGACAGACATAGGACCGCACAAATCAGAATGAACCAATTCTAACACTTCTTTGGCTCTATACCCCTTGGCCTTGAAAGGCCTTTTGGTCATTTTATCTTCCAAGCAAGATTCATAAGTTGGAAAATTTTCCAACTCTAATGAACTCAAAAGTCCATCGGCTATAAGCCTCTGAATCCTACTTAAGTTAATATGACCAAGCCTTAGATGCCAAAGATATGCTTGGTTCATTTCCGAAGGTTCTTTTCTCTTATTAGAGTTAGAAGATGAGTTATAAATTTCCATATTTTGCTTTGTAGGAGAAATTGGATTTAAAGTATACAAATTGCCAACTAATGCACCAGAACAGATAATCACTTTATTTCTCTTAATAACTACATCGTTACTAAAGGAAATTGAATATTCATCTAAAAACAGTTTAGAAACTGAAATTAAATTCTTTCTAAAACTGGGTACATAAAGACAATTTCTTAAAACCAAATTTCTATTTCTATTAAAAGATAAGTAGACGTCTCCCACTGCAACGGCCGCCACCTTAGTAGCATTGCCCATGTAGACGGTAATCTCTCCTTCAGATAGTCATCGGGTTTCCTGGAACCCCTGCAAGGAATTGCAGACATGATCAGTGGCTCCCGTATCTACACACCAGGTGCTGGTAGATAACACCGCTAAACATGTTTCAACAACTAGAGCATGAGATATACCTTTGTTGTTCTGATTCCTACGAGGACAGTCCGCCTTCCAATGCCCTGACTGCTTGCAGATGAAGCACTTGCCCTTCGGCTTCTTCACTCCAGCTTTAGGTCCTGTACTCTGAGATTTATTCACTTTCTTTGCTGAACCAACTTGTTTCTTCTTCTTCTTTCCTTTCGGTTTAGAAGTAGAACAATTTTCAGCATAGTGAATATGAGAATTGTGACGAAACAAACCTTCTGCTGCCTGAAGTTCTGTCAGTAGTTCCGCCAATGAATATACCCTTTTGTTCATATTGTAATTCAGGCGGAATTGCTCAAAACTTCTAGGTAGTGTTTGGAGGATCATATTGATATGGGTTTTCCCATCAATTTCTCCTCCAAGGATCTGTATTTCGTTCAGATAAGCCATCATCTTTAGGATATGATCCCTCACAGGAGTACCCTCTTGCATGGTGGCTGTCATTATCTTTCTCATGACTTCTTGCCTAGAAGCCCGATCCTGATGACCAAAGAGTTCCTTGAGATTGTTCATAATATCATAGGCTGTTGGTAAATCTTGATGCTGATGTTGCAATACATTTGACATTGAAGCCAAAATGTAACACCGCGCCATCTTATCTGCTTTTACCCATTTCCTATGATATTCAATCTCCTCTTGGGTAGATTCACCAGTGGGTGCATCAGGACAAGGCTCAGTCAGTACAAACTTATAGCTTTCAGCAGTAAGAATAATGTCTAGGTTCCTTTTCCAATCTATGTAGTTAGGTCCAGTAAGTCTATTCTGTTGTAGTATGTGTTGGGTTTTTCGGGCCGCGAAAACCGCTTTTCGCGTCGCGGAAACCCCGAATCGCCCAAGCCACGGATCTCGTGCAAGGTAAAACTTTCGAAAAATACGAGTACGAGTTTAAAACACGATCGACTCTTAGATCTACGAGGGAAAAACATTTACCCTTGATGCGTGCCCTTCGTAATCCCGCAACGTCCAAAGGTAGTCGAATCTCGAGACCGTCAAGCGAACGGTCCTCTAGCGGTATCCACACGAACAAGGAGTGGTCTTCTACCACTCAAAGATGGAGAGGAGAACCCACAAGTGTGCTAGCACTTTCTAGGGCTCTCGGATTGGATCTAAAAGGTGAGAAAGGAGAGAAGGGAAAAAGGAACTCACACACTCCTCTAGGTACTCTCCTTTTGTGACCTTCACACCACCTAGTTGCTTGGAATCAACTCTCACTTCTTCTCCACCATGAAGCCACGACCATCAGCAAGCTAGAGAGAGGGAGAAGCACCCAAGGAAGAAGAAGCATTGAACACCATTCAATTGCCACCAAATGAAACCCTCTCCTCACTTAGTGTGGCCGGCCACCACATGTGTAACCCCCACATTAATGTGGCCGGCCACATTAAGAGGATTAATGGTGTGTAACCTCCATGAGGTGGCACACCATTATATAAGGGGATGATGTGGCATGCCATGTAGGATGAGTCATCCTCATGATGTGTCAATTCATCAAGTCAAAACTTGATGTGTCAACCTCTATTTGGTCAAGTCAAACTTGACCAATGCTCTTCCTAGTTGAGTTAAATCCAAGCTTTGATTCAAGTCAATTTTAATTTAATGAATCTCAATTCATTAATATAAATTGACTCATGAATCAAATTTAAATTAGACTCATTCAACAATTGAATCTAATTGAGTCTAACTCAATAAGTCTAATTTGAATCTAATCTTTGATTCATCATATGAATCTAATCCTATTGGTTCATCATATGAACCTAATCTCCATGCACATGTCCTTTGTGTGTGACCCAATAGGTTCTTGTAACGTTGACAATGTTATAAACTTCTTTAAAAACATAAGCAATGAGCGGCATCTAGCAATACATCATTGCTACCCAAGTTACAAGAAATGTTGAGATCCAACATCACCTTGTGACTACTAATTGTGACTCCTCACAATATGTGACAAGTGTCATTCTATCCTAGACATCTAGATTGATCAATGTGAGGCATAGACCGTGTCATCCTCTGACCAATCTAAATCTTGAACTCCGAGTAGACTCACTCAATCAAATGAGCTCAATATCTCATATTGACTCATTTGGGTATGGCCATACACTTCGTGGTCTCACTCTATCAAGAATATCGATGTCTCTCCTGTCATATAGGAGGGATAGATCCCATCTACATCACTCACATCCCTCTGCATAATTTGTTATATACCCAGTAATCGCCTTTATAGTCCATACGGGTGACGTTTGACGAAACTAAAGTACATAACTCCTTATGTAGGGATCCATGGTGACTTCAGGTCTAAGGACTAATAGTCATACTAATAGCCACATGAGAAAGTATATGACACTCATATAACGATCCATGATACTTTCTCATGGCGGGTCATTCAGTATACATTCTCTAATGCATACCCATGTGTCAGCTTGATATCTCTATATCCATGACTTGTGAGATCAAGTCATCGAGCTGACCTACATGCTAGTCTTATTGTATTAACATTGTCCCTGAATGTTAATACTCGACTAGGAATGATTTAGAGTAGTGTTCCCTATATCATCTCACTATCGATTCAACTAATCGATTGATATAGGTATGAACGTTCTACTCAAGGACGTTACTATACTTATTTTATCTGACACTAATACAAATAAGCATAATAACCAAAAACCAATGCCTTTATTAATATACAAAAAAAAAATATGATATACATGAGTCCATACAATCATCAAATGATTGGCTCTAGAGCTCTAACTAACAGTATGATGGACAGTGGGTTGAAAGTCATCCTAAGAATCACAAATAACTTTTGGTCAGAACTCTAAATTTAGAATAATATTGATTCCTCAAACAATACTATTTTAAATTAACCAACACCTCTAAACACCGTGATTTTTGTATGTCACGATAGTGTGGACGTATACAAATTCAACATTTGTAAAAGGAGGGTTTAACCCATTAATTTTATTATCTTGTCAACCTAACTTTTTGACAAATAAAATTAATAGTTAGTATCCTTTGGTCACACGAATAATAGCAGTGACTCCGATGGGGAGGATACTATTAGACGTGCCTAAGTGTATACCACTACTTGACACTAAGTTCATTAATAAGATTGTGCCCCTTCCGATGGGGAAGATCACATGCTCTTAATTAACTTCCTATACTCATCCAAAATGGAAGTTTGTTCTAGTGATCCACAAACAAGCTCATCCGATATGGAGGAAGGCACTCAGAGCCAACGCGCAAGCTTGTTTGCATCACTTACAAACCAGTAATGGAGACCGTGGAATTTATTTAAAATCCCTCTCCTACTTAGTTATTTATAAATGAGGAATTTTAACTATGCTAGCCTACTAGACATGTTTACTAACATGCACACACAGCATAATATAAAAGCAATAAATGAAAAACTAATTTTCGACTATTATGACTTTTATCTATTGTTGTCCTCCGTGTGTCGCCAACCCTAGCTGCTGCCTTATTTGGCCACCACCACTGGGTCTTGCTGTCGCATCCATCTTGCTCCTTGTTCCGCTACGCTTCTGGTCCTCAAAAGGTTCCACGCCTTGCAAGATTCGATCCGCGACATAAATAGAATTTTACATTTTTCGATCCTATATTCCTCGAAGGAATGTACATGTGAACTAGATCGAACATAAAATAAAAATTTACATCCATCGATCCTATATTCCATAAAAGGAATGTACATGTAACTAGATCAAAAATAAAATCCTAATTAAAAACTAAATACAGCTCTTGCTGTATTTTATAATACAATCATGCACACACATATAATTGCCCTTGACATGTCCAAGAGTCCAATCACACACATAAAGAAAACTATAAGTCATAATAGTTGGATCCTGCATCCACAAAGTTAGCACATCCTACTATTAACCTGCCTAAATTATGTATGGCATGTGCATAATTAAACTAATACCAAATATACAGAGGCAAAACCCTAGCTCTGATACCAATTGTTGGTTGCTACTCGGAAAACCTAGAGGTTCCACTGTACAAAAATTTTGTACAAAGGTCTGAACCTTTTCCTAGCTACCATGTGTTCTTTTAAATTAAATTTTGGATCGCCTGCGGAACTTAATACGTTTGATCCAAAACTTAATTTATTTGTTCTTTTAGGTTTAGACTTGGATCTCCTGCGGAACTTAACACATTCGATCCAAATCACCTAAGTCATTAATTCCATTAAATATTAATTTCTATAATTGGTTCCCAGTACTGACGTGGCGAGGCACATGACCTTCTTGGATATGGGAGCAACCACCATCGACTAGACAAAACCTTTTATGGAAAACTAATATTTAATTTCCTAAAATAACTTTAGGTTAACCGAAAGAAACAATCAAATCACAAGGAAAAGAAATAAACAAAAGAACACAACATCGAAAAACATATTCGAAATACTAGAATCGTAAGCCTCTTGTATTTGGTATTATTTCCAAAAATAACTAGTATGATGCGGAAAGGAAAAATTACTAGTTATACCTTCTAGAAAGACCTCTTGATCTTCTACCGTATTCCTCTTCTAACCTCGGACGTTGTGTGGGCAACGATCTTCCGAGATGAGAAACCACCAATGCACCTTCTTCTCCTCCTAGCTAGGTTCGGCCAAAACAAAAGAGCTTCACCAAGGATGAAGAAAAAGCCACCAACCAAGCTCCAAGGGATACAAGCTTTCTCTCCTTCTTCTTCTTCTTCTCCAAGTAGTATCCGACCACCACAAGAGCTCCAAGCAAGAGGAAGGATTCGGCCACCACAAAGAGGAAGAGAGGGAGAGAGGTTGGCCGGCCACACCACCAAGGAAAAGAGGGAGAGAATAATAGAAGTTGTAACCCATGAAGGCACCCCCACCCCTTCTTTTATATTCCTTGGCTTTGGCAAATAAGGAAATTTATTTATAATAAAATTTCCTTAACTTTCCTTGACAACAATTAATTAAGAAAAATTAAATAAAATTTCCTAATTAATTGTATGTGGTCGGCCACCTCATGTAGAGCAAATAAGATAATTTTAATCAACAATTAAAACTTCCTTATTTATCTTTGGAAATTTTAAAAAATAAAATTTCCCTTTAAAATCCCTTCATGGTTGATAAAAAGAAATTTCTATAATTTTAATTTTTCAACATGTGAATAATTTTCAAAGAGAAAAAATAAAATATCTTTCCAATCTACAAATAAGGAAAGAGATCTAATCTCTTTCTTTAATCTTTTGTAGATCCTATTAAGAGAGATATTTTAATTTTAATTCTCTTTAATAAATTATATCTTCCACATAATAAAAATTAAAAATTAAAATTCTTTTTAATTTAATGGGGGCCGGCCACCTAATCTTGGGTTCAAGCTAGGGTCGGCCACCCATGATTTAAGGCTTGGCCGGCCCTAGCTTGAACCACAAGCTAGCTTGGCCGACCCCTTTATCATGGGTATGAAGGTGGGTATAGGTGGGTATAGTACTCTATAAATAAGAGGCTATGATAGGGACCGAGAGGAGGAATTGGTTTTGGTCTCCCGATAAAATTAAGCATCCCGTGTTCGCCCCGAACACACAACTTAATTTTATCAATAATAATTCATTCCACTAGAGAACTATTATTGAACTACTGCACCAATCCCAAATTATATTTTTGGGCTCCTTCTTATTATGAGTGTGTTAGTCTCCCTGTGTTTAAGATGTCAAATGTCCACTAATTAAGTGAGTTACTGACAACTCATTTAATTAATATCTTTATCCAAGAATAGTACCACTCAACCTTATCGTCATGTCGGACTAAGTCCACCTGCAGGGTTTAACATAACAATCTTTATGAGATCATCTTGGGGACATTATCAACCTAGATTACTAGGACACAGTTTCCTTCTATAATTAGCAACACACACTATAAGTAATATCATTTTCCCAACTTATCGAGCTTATTGATTTATCAAACTAAATCTCACCCATTGATAAATTAAAGAAATAAATATCAAATATATGTGCTTGTTATTTTATTAGGATTAAGAGCACACACTTCCATAATAACTGAGGTATTTGTTCCTTTATAAAGTCAGTATAAAAGAAACAACCTCAAATGGTCCTACTCAATACACTCTAAGTGTACTAGTGTAATTATATAGTCAAGATAAATTAATTCCTAATTACACTATGACCTTCCAATGGTTTGTTCCTTTCCATTTTGGTCGTGAGCTACTGTTTATAATTTATAAGGTACTGATAACATCATCTTCTATATGTAGCACCACATACTATGTTATCTACAATATAAATTAATTGAACAACTACAACTAAATGTAGACAATTTGACCAAATGTGATTCTTTATTCAAAATAAATGTTTACAAAAGCTTAGGCTTTCAGTATACACTCCAACAATATGTAAGAGTCTCATACTCCTAATATGTGATGCTTTGGCCAAAGACTTTGAGTAATAATCCTATCGAGTAGTCATAGGGTATACGTCTCCTCGCAAGGAGCGGTGAATCCTTTATGGGCTATCTAAACATCTTTGGGCACTTAACTTATACCTAATCATCTCGGGTCCATACCTTCAAGAGATGCTTGCTTAAAATATCAAAGTAAATATCTTCATGACTAAGATGACTTATATACCTCAAGTCAAAGAAAACTTGCACTCGAGTTGTAGTAAGAACTTCACATACATATCTATATATATAGAGAACCATATGAAGTCTTACAACAAATCACTACAATGAACTAGTTACCATAACTAACATCCATGTTTAACTCTCGATATCCCAATATCTTCAGCTAAGGAGAAATAGCTGCTTGATCGAACTAAGGATTATAATCCGTGTTAGTCTTACAAAATTGATGATGTCCAAATACACCAATTTGATGACTAGGGAAATTCCAATACATTCATAATTCTCTCATGCTATGAATTATATTACGGACATTTAGTAAATAAGTTTAAGACTATTTAAATATATAATATACACTCAAATAGTGAATATATATTTATCAAATAAATAGTAAAAATCATAAGGTGATTGCCTTAGGACATCCCTTAAAATCTAGCATTATCCCCCAAAAAGATATGAATAAATCATATCTGGAGTAACATGAAAATAAGGATCACCAAATAGTAATCCCTAGGGGGTAGCCAGAAAAGGACATGTAGAGGGTCATAATCCTAAGTGGTCTCTAATGATTATAGGAGATAGTGTAATATTTGTACCTACTGTTGGGACAATTTCCCTAGGTCAAGTGTGACCAGTTTGACTAAGCTTGAGTTGAGCCAAGCTTGAGTTAGGATTTGAGTTTTGATGTTTGATAATATATGGAGATTGATAGGGTAATTGTCCATTTTACAATATATGGAGATTGCTGGAGCAATCGTCCGATTATGGAGATGGTCAAGGGATTGACCAGGTTGATGAGAAGAGAAGTCAAGTGAGTCAGTGTTGACCGGAGACTTGACTGGGAAAGTCCTAACTGGAGCTTAGGCGTTTGGGAAAGTCCTAACTGGAGGTTAGGCAAGAGAGAAGTCAAGTAGGTCAAGGTTAACAGGAAACTTGACTGGGAAAGTCCTAATTGGAGATTAGGCAAAGGTAAGTCCAACAGGAAGGTTGGCAAGAGTAAAAATCAAAGTAGGTCAGTGTTGACTAGACTTAGTGGTGAAAGTCCTGATAAGTGAGATCAGGCAATTGGAAAGTCCAAGTGTGATCTTGGCAAAGTGAAAGTCCTGGTGAGGAGTTAGGCAATTGGAAAGTCCAAGTGTGATCTTGGCAAAGCAAGTCCTAGGGTGATTTGGCTAGGAGAGCCCGACAACTAGGATGAGGCCGATGGAAGCTCCAGAAGGAAAGGCGTGAAGAATGGGGAGATATCCAAGGGACGCAAGGCTGATGGAAGAGGCTAGAAGGCTAGTTCGAGGTTGGTCGGGAGTAGCCAAATGTTAGGCGTGCAAACCCAACAGGTCACGGTTGACCGAGAGTTGGGTTTAGGGAGCTGGACTTGAGTTTGAGTCAAGTCCAGGGTGTTCAATCGATCGGGTGATCGATTGAACATGCCCCAATCGATGATCGATTGGGGTGTGTTGCGATTATTGTGATGGTCCAATCGATCAGCCGATCGATTGGGAGCATTACTCGCGAGCACAGAAGCCATCCCAATCGATCGGGCGATCAATTGGAGCTACCAATCGATCGGTGGATCGATTGGGACCTGGAGTTCTCGTGCGAGGAGTCGTGATTCACCGGCGATTTTCTCCGAGCTTCTCCGCCAGTTCTTGGAGGCTCTTTGGGTGCATTCCCAAGGTTCAAGAGGCCACGACAAGCAACAAGTAAGCAAGAAGAAGAGTGTATTGCGTTGTATTTTTGTTTCTTCTTGTTGTATTTGTGTTATGTTGTGTGTGAGTGTTGTACGAGGCTTCTCCGCCTCCGGCTGCCACTGAGAAGGAGGTTTTCATAGTGGAGATAGGCGTGTCGTATGGATCCTTGGATTAGTCACCTCATCTTGAGGTGGATACTAAGTAAATCCTTGTTGTTAGCGTTGTGAGTGTTTGTGTCTTTGTATTCCGCTGCACATTATCAAGACGAAGCAAACCAACGCAAGGAGCGCTACAAAACGCTATTCACCCCCCCCTCTAGTGGACATCAAGGTCCCTACAATTGGTATCAGAGCGAGGCCGCTCTTCTGAGAACTAACCGCTAAGAGAGCAAGAAGCTAGAGGAAGAAGATGGACTTGGTGTTGGTGCAGTAAGCATCCGACGATCGAACCTCAGTTTTGATAATGGCAAAGGGATTCAATGTTAAGATTCCTTATTATCTAACATGGTTAAATAAGATTTCAGGAAAGTCCTAACTGCGGTTAGGCAAGGGAAAATCCTAAGGGGGGGTAACCTTAGGTCCTAGGGGGTGATAACCCTAGGTGAAGGAAAATCCTAAGGGGGGGGTAACCTTAGGTCCTAGGGGGCGGTAACCCTAGGTGAAGGAAAATCCTAAGGGGGGCAACCTTAGGTCCTAGGGGGCGGTAACCCTAGGTGGAGGAAAACCCTAAGAGGCGGCAACCTTAGGTCCTAGGGGGCGGTAACCCTAGGTGGAGGAAAACCCTAAGGGGCGGCAACCTTAGGTCCTAGGGGGTGGTAACCCTAGGTGGAGGAAAATCCTAAGGGGCGGCAACCTTAGGTCCTAGGGGGCGGTAACCCTAGGTGGAGGAAAACCCTAAGGGGCGGCAACCTTAGGTCCTAGGGGGCGGTAACCCTAGGTGGAGGAAAACCCTAAGGGGCGGCAACCTTAGGTCCTAGGGGGTGGTAACCCTAGGTGGAGAAAAACCCTAGGGGGCGGTAACCCTAGGTCCTAGGGGGTGGTAACCCTAGGCGAAAAGTCCAGTCGGTCTGGAGGACCGGACTGGCAACAGGTAAATCTCCTGAGTGGAGTAGGTGAGGACGCGTTCCCCGTAGAGGGAACAGTAGGCGTCGGGTCGACCTAGGGTTTCCGGTTGGAAATCCGGACAGTCCGGAGACTGTCATAAACATTCTTTTATTATTCATACTGTTATTTTGTGCTAATTTTGTGTTGCAGGATATTGTTTGGGACTAACAAGTCTTGCAGGTACAAAATAAGGTAGTTTTCCCTCGGATGAACAGTGTCCGAGGCGCCTCCATGGAGCTTGGAGGCGCCTCGGGTGCAAAGGATGAGCTGGCTACGAAGCACCATTGGAGGCGCCTTGAAGAAGGCAGAAGGCGCCTTGGAAGGCGCCTTGAGTGAGGTTTAAGGCGCCTTGAATGGATGAAGTTCGACCAGATCAGATTTGATCCACGCGGAAGACCAGGCAGCATGGAGGCGCCTTGAACACCCTTTATAAGGGGGTTTCGACCAGCACTTCAGAACAACGAATATCAAGTGATCTCTCATCAACGTGCTGCTCCAAAAGACACTCCGAAGTGCTGCTACAAGTGCCCGACGACCCGAAGCTTCAGATTTAGCATTTCTTGTTGTCGGTATAATACTTATAACTTTTAATTGTACTCATAATTGTAATCTTTTAACGAGCTTATAGTTGTTGCCCACCGGAAGCGATCAAGGATCGCGGGCCTTCGAGTAGGAGTCGTCACAGGCTCCGAACGAAGTAAATCTCTGTGTCCTTCTGTTTGTGTTTGTTTTTCTTTAATTCCGCTGCTTTAATTACTCTAACACTGTTTTCGATTCCGATACGTACAAAATAGCCACGAGCGCTATTCACAATTGGTATCAGAGCGGGGTCGCTTTGAACATGTGCAACCACCATTCAAGCATTTTTCGTGGCTTTGTCGTTTCTATAGGGTATAAATAAAACCTTACGCCTTTCGTTTTTTCCCTCCAAAATTATTTTCGAAAAATTCAATTTTATCCTTTCACGGTTTATTAGTATTGATAAAATATTGAATTTGGCAAAATTTGAAATAATATTTTTTAAATATTTTTTAATAATATTTTATTATTATTTTATTATTTTTTCTCAAAACTAGTGGTCTTCTATTTTCTATCTTTCCATACCGCACTGCTAATCCAGGATCAAGTCCTGGTACATTTTTTTGCTATTTTTTGTGTGCAAGGTTCTTTTAAAATGACATTCCAAGAAGGATTCTGCACCGTCCGACCGCCGCTCTTTTCTGGCGAGGACTTTGGATACTGGAAGAATCGGATGGAATACCACCTCAAGACGCAAGTCGAGATGTGGATCATCATCCAGACCGGACTCGAACTTCCACGTGACGACACCAGAGAACTTATCTCATGCATCAACTGGGATTCTAGCACAATGAAAAAAGTTGAAGCCGATGCCAAAGCAACCTGCATGCTACAATGTGGCCTAACCAATGAAGAACTAAACCGCATCGGCCCCTTCGCAAGTGCAAAAGAGTTATGGCAAAAGTTGATGGAACTACACGAGGGCACTTCCGAGGCTCAAGTAAGTAAGCATAATTTAATAAATGATTTATTTGAATTAGATGAGCAGAATAATACTACTTCGGCTGAGGAAGGTATTACGATGGTTGCTGATGTGCGTAGATTATATACTCTTTTATGCATGTTTTTACGCGCATTTACATACTTTGAGCATGCTTGATCTATGCATTTTTATACTTCCAGCTTTCCTTTTAGCATATTTACTCTTTTGGTTCGGAGATCTGCTTTTTGTGCATATTAGGAAGACCTTTCCTTGCTACAGCTGGAGCTATAATTGATGTCAAAAATCATAAGCTTTCTTTGGTAATTGGTAAGGAAAGGTTGGAATATGATTTATCTAATATCTCTAACCATGTCTCGTCTCTTTTAAATGCTTGTAGCAGGACAAACATTTATAAACTTGAGGAATGGAATTTCCATCCTGATGGAAGGCCACCAAACGAAGGAGACAATGTGGTGGAAGATGTTGGGAGAAGATCTCCCAACAAAAATGAAAAGTATATCTGTCCTCCAAGGGCGAGGAAAAGAAGTGAATGATCAAGTTTGGTCGAGCTAAAGACCTTAAACAAGCGCTTCTTGGGAGGCAACCCAAGGGTTCTTTTAGTTAGTTTTGATTTGTATTTTAATTTCTTTTAGTTTGATGCATTCTTTTGATTTTGTTTTCAGGTTAGGTGCAAAACAGAGCCCGGCCGTGTGCTATACACGGCCAGGCAAAGGTTGTAGAGGAGGGAAGTGCTTGGGCCGTGTCATCCAGACACGGCCGTGTAAAGAATCCTGAGGAGAAAAAGGTCTAGGCCGTGTCCCAGACACGGCCCGTGTCTGGAATCCAGAGAAGAAAGAGAAGGGGGCCGTGTCACAGACACGGCCGTGCGATGAGAAATGAATATGGCCGTGTGATATCACACGGCCTGATCCACATCTTTTTAGGGAATTAGGGCACGGGGTGTGGGCGGCACACGGCCGTGTACCGCCGCTCGTTCCTCTTTCCTATTTTCCCATTTCTAAAGATTTAAACTACTTCTTCTAATTTTTCTTTCTCATTCTTCTTAAGGAGATTTGATTTTCTTCCATGGAAAACGTGATTGAGGAGATTTCGGCCACAAGAAAAGGGAAGGAGAAGGTGGTTGCAAGAAAGGAGAGGAATGTTTGCTTTAAAGGTATTTCTAATGACTTTGGTATTGTTTTCTCTAGTGATGAGCAACGGTATAGATATTCTTCTTTATGTAAACGACCTCTTTTAAGCACTAGGTTTCTTGATGTTGAAACTTTAGAAACTTTGGGGTTTAAGGATGATTTAGTTTGGTTATTTGAAAGGATAGGATGGAATGGTTTAGTGAACATAAAATATCCTACTTATCCTAGAATTGTTTTTGAATTTTTAAGTTCAATAGAGGTTGATAATGTTCAAGGTGGGGGGAAGTTTAAATTTCGTTTGTTTAATGAAAGTTATGAATGGACGTTGGGAGATTTTAATACTTGTTATGAATTGCCAAAGAATGATGTGTGTGTGATTTTGCCCCAATTTGAGAATTCACATTTTTGGCGACAAATTTCTGAACAACCGCTATTTGATCCTCATAATTCTAGAGTTTTCCAAATTACCAATCCTATTTTTAAATATGCTTACTTATTCATGAAAAACACTATATTTGGAAGGGAGGACAAAGAGGGATCAGTAAGACTTATAGATTTGTATTGTTTGTGGGCAATGGTCGAAAATGTTCAAATTAATTCTGGTTATTTCTTTCTTAGACATTTGGCAAAATTAGGGAAATCGAATTCTACCACACCTATTATTTTAGGGGGATTACTTACTCAATTGGCCTTAGTATTAGGATGTGATTTGAGTGAATTAGAGGTGGTGGAGAGTTCTTGTACATTGGATTTGAATTCATGTTTAGCAATGAAAATGATTAAGCACGAAGAGCATGGATTTAGTTTATTCATTAAAAATGGTTTCCCTTTAAAATTGCCCAATCATGATTTTGCTACAATTCATAATAAAGAGAATTGGTGTTTAAAGTTAGCTAGGCAACAATCTAGAGCTTTGTCATCTTTTACTCCAAGAAATGTTTCTAAGGGTAACCAAGAGATTCATAGTTTTATGTTTCAAGAACTTAATTCTGCTTTAAAGAATATTCATAGTGATTTAGATTCAACTAATGAATTTCTTGAGAATAAGAAGCTTATGGAGGAGGAACTATTTAAAAAGCTACAAGATTGTTTTAAGAGTGAGAGAGAATTGTGTGATAAGATTTCTAAAATGATGAATGCTTATAAGGCTAAAATGGAATTTCATGAAGATCTTAGAGGTTTTATGAGATTTGTGCAAGATGATATTGATAAATTGTTTGAGTATCATAATTTTTTCAGAAACGAAGTTAAATGGTTTGTTAAAGATTTTGCATTTTTCTTCCCTGATTTTCCACCTCCTCCACCATATTGATTTCATCGGAACGATGAAAAGTTTAAGTCTGGGGGGGTGTCATGTACTGTTTAGTTTGGTTTTCAATTTTTAGTTTTTGTTAGTTTTTCATGTTGGTTCATATTTTCATTGCTTGTTGCTTTATTTTGCTTGTTTTTAAAATAATCATGGCAAAAAAAAAAAATTTTTTTGAGAACATCAAATCTTCACTTATATGCTTTCTTGGATTCAAGTGAAATGTTAGCACGATTATTGTCTTGATTCATGATGTTCGAATGATGCTAGTAGTAAACTTTGTGTAGTTCTTTTTTCTATCTTGGGAAGCATTAATAAGCTAAGAATCTTATGGTGATGAGTTTTAGTTTTGGTTCAACCTTAAGGATTTTATCTTCACTACACTTGTGCTTGATGCTTGAATAGTTGATGTCATTGAAATAGTCATGATTCATCTTGTTTGCTTAGTACTTGGTTTCCATGGTGATTTCTCAACTTTCATTTTGGTTACTGGATGAGGCTCAAATCATTAAAGCTCATTTGGAAAAATCAAAATATCCCAACATGTGTGCTAAAAGTACATTTGTGAATAAGTTTTGCACAATGCAAACACTTATAAAAAAAAAAATAAGGGATATAAAAAACAGTTGTCATGAGTGGAATCTAGCAAGTCACCCCTTTGAGACCGAGTTAGGTTACTGGGGAAATGACTGCCTAGCTTCCCTTGAGATTGAGCACACCTTTGAGACCTTGGGTTAGTTGAGAAATATGAATCAAGTGAATGGTGAGTAAGTGTCTATCACTGGTTACTTGTCTTTCACTGGAAACATTAGGAATTCAAATTTGATAACGACTTGACTAGGACATGGATTGAGACTTGAAGGGTGTTGAGTTACTTTTACACTGTGCACAAGATTCTTATGCTTGAACCATACTTTACTTGTTTCCATGATCACGCTTGTTAATGAAACTTTTTGATAGAGTTAGGAAAGTGCACTAGGTTTTATGAATGTGTTATAGAACATATGAATTTAGACTGCAGCATTTTGCTTGAGGACAAGCAAAGGTTTAAGTCTGGGGGTGTGATGTGCGTAGATTATATATTCTTTTATGCATGTTTTTACGCACATTTACATACTTTGAGCATGCTTGATCTATGCATTTTTATACTTCCAGCTTTCCTTTTAGCATATTTACTCTTTTGGTTCGGAGATCTACTGTTTGTGCATTTTCTGTACACAGGAGTCGAAATTGGTGAAGATTATGCGTCCTCGGACAAGCTTGGAAGGAATTGAAGGGAGAGAGCATCAGGCCATGTACCACACACGGCCGTGTAGTTTTAACAGGAAGGGAAGAGGACATGGCCGTGTGAATCTCACACGACCGTGTCTTGATTTGAAGAAATTAGAGCAGATGCCTTACATGGCCGTGTAGATCTACACGGCCGTGTGAGGTTTCCAGAGGCCAAGCAGGTGGTGGCCGTGTGCACCACACGGCCGTGTAGCATTTCCAGAGAACAGAAGGGTCCTGGCCGTGTGAGTCACACGGCCGTGCAGCTTTGGCAGAGAAGGAACTGGACATGGCCGTGTGAATCTCACACGGCCGTGTCATGGGGCCGTGTGGCGCCCGATTTCCTCCTCTATTTAAACCCTCCTTCATGAATTGAAAGGAGATCTCTTCCCCTTTGGGAGAAGGCAAGATTTGGTGGTATCCTCCCATTCTTGGGAGGATTTCTGGGCGATTCGAGGGGAGTTCTTGACGATTTTGACTCCGGAGCGAGGATTGGATCCGAAGACGAGGCTTCTTCGTAGATAAGTTTTCTCTTTCCCCCTTTTCTTGGTTTCTTGGATTGGGGATTTAAGAAATTCTTGTAATCTTTATTTCTTCGGGTATTCTTCCTCGATTCATGGAGTAGATCTTGTATTCTAGGATTAAGGGAGTATTTGTATGATGGATTGATGTAATCTCTTATGGATTTGCCAATTTCTTATTTCAATGACATTGTCTTGCTTGTATCAATTAGATCTTGAATGATTAATGGTGATTTGTGCTTAATTCTCATTCTTGATTGATTGTTTGGATTTCTTGTGGACTTAGTAAAGATAAACTCTCACTCGATCATCCGAGGGATCCACGTGACAAGTGCAAGCCCGTGTAAGGACGTTTGAGAGATAATCTTGAAGAGAAAATAGGAATATTCAAGAGAGTAGGATGGATCTTGTGATTAGTTTCTTGTATCTTGATAGATTAATAAGTTGTGGGCTTCTATGTTGATATCCTAGGAAGGCATAGTAATAGGTGCGCTTCTGTGTAAGGAAAACGTAGGTTCACGTCTAATTGATCATATTTAGATACATTTCTCAGTCCTTAGCCGGTTATCTATTGCAAGAGAGAACCGACAACTTTCTACAAGTGTTTGGAAATTGAGGGATAAGAATTGGTGAACCATTTACATTCAAGAAATCTTACAAAGAAACCGAAACTCCTAGAACCTCCCCTTATCATAACCCAAAACACTAAACTCTTGTTTGTTGATCTTTAATATTAGATTTGTTTACCTTCACTTTGCATTTGAAACAATTGGATAGTTGTTTAGCTAATTCGCATTGAGGCATTTCTAGTGCTTATTCCAGTCCCTGTGGATACGATAATCTTTTATATTACTTACGACATTTCCGTACACTTGCGGAGCGTAACAGTTGCAGGTACAAGTAAGACAGAGGAAAAGATATGGTCCGAGTCTTCAGATGAATCCGGGTCCGACGAAGAAGAATCAACGAGCTTCCTCGCTCTACCAGTACTAGCAACCGTGGTGGAAACTGAGTCCGAGTATGAGTCAGAAACCGAGAGCGAATCCGGGACTGAGTCTGATCGAAGCCACGAATCCGCATTCGTTTCCGAAGGACCAAAACCCACTGTAAGTTCACTACTCGCAGAATTTCAATTAGATAACTTGCATGAATTATTACCTTACTTAGTAAAAAAGTTGGCTAAATCCAACGTCCGGGTTAAGTCGCTCCAAAAGGAGGTAACAGCCCTTAAGGAAGCGACTGACTCGAGCTCTTTAACTGAGTCAGTTCAAATTGGAAGTTCAACTCAACTTGAGGAAGAAAATTCCAATTTGAAAGCTCAAATTAAAGAACTCAAGGACACGTTGGAACGGTTCACCTTGGGCTCTAAGAATCTGGATCTGATTCTTGGAAAACAGCGAGCTGTTTACAACAAAACTGGACTTGGATTTAAAACTAAAATAAAATACAAATCATATTTATCGCTAGTTAATAGAAATAATAGAAAAATTGTCCAAGCATGGGTGCCAAAATCCAACTTGGTTAATCAAGTTGGAACTGGTCACTATTGGGTCCCCAAGGATCATGTCTATTACCTTGATAGACCATATCGAGGCTATAATCCAGGGGGAGCTAATAGAAAAACAATATTAAGAACATAATTCAAATTAATATTCAAATTAAATTTGAAATTAAAATTCAAATTACAAATTCAAAATTCGAAATTAAATTAAAATTAAAAATTCAAAATTCAAAATTTAAATTACAAATTCAAAATTCAAATTACAAATTCAAAATTCGAAATTAAAATTAAAATTCAAAATTCAAAATTTGAAATTAAAATTAAAATTAAAATTCAAAAAATTCAAAATTCAAATTACAAATTCGAAATTAAATTAAAATTCAAAATTCAAAATTCAAAATTAAATTAAAAATTCAAACTTAAATCAAAATTCAAAAATTCATTTTAAATCAAATAAAAATTTAGAAGGAGGATCCAGAATAGTTGGCACCCCTAACTAAACTACCCGACTGGGTAACCGAACTTAATCTACCCGAAATGGGTAAACAAGAGTAGACTACCTGGCAGGGTAATTAAGGTTAAAGTAAAAGAAGTTAGGTTTAACTTGACCCACAGTACTGGTGAAATTTTTGGATGATAGTACGTTAGGGAAGCTTGGGCATCGCATGTCTAGGAAGATATGGCTTCGACCTGGTGCATTTGGCCAAGTAGAACTGACCGAAGCTACCCTTAAATGGATCATAACTAGTTAGACCAAGGTTTAGTATTAAGCTCAATGGGTAGGACTATTTGGGAAATCTCGAAGGCATGATTACTTTAATGAGTACCTTGTGATTCACCATAGCCCAGAAGTTTATCCAAAGAATGCTTACTTGTTGAACCCAAAGCTAAACCTGAATCTAACACAAAGTTAAACCAGACCCTTAAATTCAAGCATAATTCATCTCACAACAATTATAGGGTTCCCTGATTGACAATTTTAGATCGGATGAGATGACTAGGAAATTAAATTATTAAAATTGACTTAACTTAAATCAAGTTAATTAACAATTAAATTATTTTAACTTGAATTATTTTCAAATCTAAATTATTTTAAAACTCAGTTTCTAAATCATTCTAAATTGTCTAAAATTATTTTTCAAAGATTAATTAACTTTAAAATTATTTTTTAACTTTAAAATTATCTTTCAAAAATTATTTTTCAAATTTAATTAACTTTAAAATTATCTTTCAAAAATTATTTTTCAAATTTAATTAACTTTAAAATTATTTTTCAAAATTATTCAACTTTAAAATCTTTAACTCAATCCTTTCAAAATTATTTTAATATTTATTTGAAAAATCTTTTCAAAATCATTTCAAAATCTTTAAAACTTAATTTCAAAATTCTTTTAAAATTTATTTGAAAAATATTTTCAAAATCATTTCAAAATCTTTAAAACTTAATTTCAAAATTCTTTTAAAATTTATTTGGAAAATCTTTTCAAAATATTTTAAAAATCTTTAAAACTTAATTTCAAAATTCTTTTAAAATTTATTTGGAAAATCTTTTCAAAATATTTTCAAAATCTTTAAAACTTAATTTCAAAATTCTTTTAAAGTTTATTTGAAAAATCATTTCAAAATCATTTCAAAACTTAATTTCAAAATTATTTTAAAATTTATTTGAAAAATCTTTTCAAAATCATTTCAAAACTTAATTTCAAAATTCTTTTAAAATTTATTTGAAAAA
The DNA here is from genome assembly GCF_018446385.1 of Zingiber officinale. Taxonomy (NCBI): domain Eukaryota; kingdom Viridiplantae; phylum Streptophyta; class Magnoliopsida; order Zingiberales; family Zingiberaceae; genus Zingiber; species Zingiber officinale. Next base: position 56,190,114 of record NC_055993.1, read on the forward strand.
TCTTTTCAAAATCTTTAAAACTTAATTTCAAAATTCTTTTAAAGTTTATTTGAAAAATCATTTCAAAACTTAATTTCAAAATTATTTTAAAATTTATTTGAAAAATCTTTTCAAAATCATTTCAAAACTTAATTTCAAAATTCTTTTAAAATTTATTTGAAAAATCTTTTAAGAAATCATTTAAAAATTATTAGAAAAATCTTTGAAAAATTATTTTAAAAAATCTTTTAAAACTTAATTATTTGAAGAATCTTGTAAAAATCTTTTAAAACTTAAAAGTTATTTGTAAAATCATTAGAAAAATGATCATTTCAAAATCATTTGAAAAATCCCTTGAAAAATTATTTTCAAAATTATTTCAAAACTACTTAAAAAATTATTTGAAAAATCATTTGTAATATCCTCTGAAAAATTAATTTCAAAACCCTTTTCAGAAGTTATTAAATTTTTTGAAATTCTAAACTCAATTAATTTTTAAATCTTCAAAATAATTGTCACTTATTTGGAATTCTAACTGATATTTTCAATGTTGTAAATTAAAGTAAACTCCATCTCACACTCACTCATATGCTAAACATGCTTGTTAATTTAGAATGACTGAGATGGAAAATTAGGAAAATAATTTTTTAACCTCTCATGCTTGAACTCCTGAACTCAAAAATTTATTAAGGCATTAATTAAGGGGGAGTGATTTTGAGTCGGTTTTAAAATTAGTTTTTCTTTAAAATTTTTAACTTGACCTTAAAATTAAAAACTATTTTTGGCATATCTTCGAAAATTCAAGCTATTTTTAACTTAGCTTTAAAATTAAAATTATTTATGACCTGACTTTTAAATTATAACTCCTCTATAAGCTAAATGTTTTCAAAGCTGAGTACTTAATTAAGTTTTCTCTAACTAAACTTAGTTAAATTAATTTCTAAACTTAGCTACTTGGCAAGATATTTTCTCAACGCAATCATTTTTACGCTGAAAACATAGCTAAGTATTTTCAAATATAGCTAAGTATCTCTCAAAGCAATTGTTTTCAAATGCTAAGTTCTGTTGAAAATGCAAAGTATTTTCCAAAGCATTCTCAAAATTTCATCAAAATAATTTTTTTTTAAAAAAAAACTAAATCTTTTTGAAATCACAAAAATTTGCTAAGTTACTGTTTAAAGACAAAATAACTTTATCTCAGCTAAAAGTATCTCTCAAACTAAAGGAAGAATTTTGCTTTCAAAATTATGATTTCACCTATCTAAAAGTCTTACAAGAAAAACTAAGTGTTTATCAAAAGTAAATTAAAAGATTGGAAGATAAGATTGAAAATTATCTTTGAAAGTTAAGCTAAGGCCCAGATTTTCTTCACTCTCTTGGGTATTTTGATATATGGCAAAAGTGGAGAGTAGAAAGAAATTCAAAGAATATTATAAATTGAAATTAAAATGAAAATTTTGTTGTGAATGTGCCTATGCTTTATTTATGCCTGTGCTTATTTATGCGTATCTTTATTTCCTTTTTACTTAACTTTGAATTTCGGTTGCCATAATCAAAAAGGGGGAGATTGTTGGTGCAGTAAGCATCCGACGATCGAACCTAAGTTTTGATAATGGCAAAGGGATTCAAAGTTAAGATTCCTTATTATCTAACGTGGTTAAATAAGGTTTCAGGAAAGTCCTAACTGCGGTTAGGCAAGGGAAAATCCTAAGGGGGGGGAACCTTAGGTCCTAGGGGGTGGTAACCCTAGGTGAAGGAAAAACCTAAGGGGGGGAAACCTTAGGTCCTAGGGGGCGGTAACCCTAGGTGAAGGAAAATCCAAAGGGGGGGGGCAACCTTAGGTCCTAGGGGGCGGTAACCCTAGGTGGAGGAAAACCCTAAGGGGCGGCAACCTTAGGTCCTAGGGGGCGGTAACCCTAGGTGAAGGAAAATCCTAAGGGGGGGCAACCTTAGGTCCTAGGGGGCGGTAACCCTAGGTGAAGGAAAATCCTAAGGGGGGGCAACCTTAGGTCCTAGGGGGCGGTAACCCTAGGTGGAGGAAAACCCTAAGGGGCAGCAACCTTAGGTCCTAGGCGGCGGTAACCCTAGGTGGAGGAAAATCCTAAGGGGCGGCAACCTTAGGTCCTAGGGGGTGGTAACCCTAGGTGGAGAAAAACCCTAGGGGGCGGTAACCCTAGGTCCTAGGGGTGGTAACCCTAGGCGGAAAGTCCAGTCGGTCTGGAGGACCGGACTGGCAACAGGTAAATCTCCTGAGTGGAGTAGGTGAGGACGCGTTCCCCGTAGAGGGAACTGTAGGCGTCGGGTCGACCTAGGGTTTCCGGTTGGAAATCCGAAGTCAGACCCGGACAGTCCGGAGATTGTCATAAACATTCTTTTATTATTCATACTGTTATTTTGTGCTAATTTTGTGTTGCAGGATATTGTTTGGGACTAACAAGTCTTGCAGGTATAAAATAAGGTAATTTTCCCTCGGATGAACAGTGTCCGAGGCGCCTCCATAGAGCTTGGAGGCGCCTCGGGTGCAAAGGATGAGCTGGCTGCGAAGCACCATTGGAGGCGCCTTGAAGAAGGCAGAAGGCGCCTTGGAAGGCGCCTTGAATGGATGAAGTTCGACCAGATCAGATTTGATCCACGCGGAAGACCAGGCAGCATGGAGGCGCCTTGAACAGCCTTAAAGGCGCCTTGAACACCCTTTATAAGGGGGTTTCGACCAGCACTTCAGAACAACGAATATCAAGTGATCTCTCATCAACGTGCTGCTCCAAAAGACACTCCGAAGTGCTGCTACAAGTGCCCGACGACCCGAAGCTTCAGATTTAGCATTTCTTGTTGTCGGTATAATACTTATAGCTTTTAATTGTACTCATAATTGTAATCTTTTAACGAGCTTATAGTTGTTGCCCACCGGAAGCGATCAAGGATCGCGGGCCTTCGAGTAGGAGTCGTCACAGGCTCCGAACGAAGTAAATCTCTGTGTCCTTATGTTTGTGTTTGTTTTTCTTTAATTCCGCTGCTTTAATTACTCTAACGCTGTTTTCGATTCCGATACGTACAAAATAGCCACGAGCGCTATTCACCCCCCCTCTAGCGCGTCTCGATCCAACACTTGGGAGGTCCACTTAGATGGGACATCCGAATTCCACCGCCGTACGACAAAGAAGAATTCAGTTTTTGGAGGAATCGGTTGGAGACTTGGTTCCAAATGGATTGGAACCAATGGGTTGTCTTGGAGGACCCATTTGAAGCTCCAACGGACAAGAAGGGTAAATGCCTCCGACCTCGACATTAAACCGAGGAACAAAAGGAGCTAGCGGAGGCGGATAAGGAGGTAACGAAAATATTGCTTAATTTATTACCTTCTAACCTTATATTGAGTGTAGGTGAATACAATAGTGCAAGTGATCTTTGGAAAAATATCATTGCCTATCATGAGGACCCTACACAAGTCCAAGGGGTGGAAGAGCCCAAGGAGAAGGGCTCATTGGTCCAAGAAGAGAAGGACCAATCCGATGTTGACACGAGGTCAACATCTGAAGAAGAGGAGGAAGAAAAGTTGTCATCCGATGTTGACGAGAAGTCAACATTCGAGGAGGAAAAGAAAGAGGTGGAAGAGGAGAGATCTTCCACATCCTCAAGAGAAGAAGAAGTGGAATTCCACATCCTCGAGTGAAGAGGAAGAAATAGAAGATGATGTCATCTCTACATTGCAAGAAAAATCAAGCATCAACCCTACAAGCAAAGGTATAAATATCTCAATTATTAAAGATAAAAATCATATCATTTGCTTCAAGTGTAGGGAGCATGGGCACTATAAGAGCAAATGTCCCAAATTGACCAAGAAGAAGGGCCAAGTAGCAATAAAGAGCAAAGAAAAGCTCAAGGAGATTAGTCCCATGAAACACAAGAGCAAGGAGCACATTGTGTGCTTCTCATGCAATCAAAATGGGCATTACCGGAGTCAATGCCCTAAAGGGAAGAAGTCAATCAAGGTGATTAGAGGAAGCACAAATCTAGGGGGAGCTTGTAAGAGCAAACCCAAGGTAAATTTTATTAATGCAAATCCTCTTAGAAATGATAAAAAAGCATGCTAGTTCAAATTTAAATCATTATAATGCTATTTATCATGAAAATAGGATGCATGATAAATCTAAGGATAAATATGTACCTCCTCATGCTAAAACTACCACACCTAAGTTTAGGAGGGTAGATAGTAACTTAGGCAATAACTCTAAGGATTTTAGATATATGCCTAAGGCTAGCAATGCTCATAGGAATCAACAAAAATCCAAATCTATGGATTTAGTAAAGGATAACCAAGTCTTGAAGTCAAGACTTGATAACTTAGAAAGAACCCTAGCAAGAATGGAAAACTTGCTTAAGGGGCAAAAAGAGCATCACCTAGGGAAAGTTAGACAAGAGTCATCCAATGGCTATAGAGGTTTGGGATACAAACCTAAAGTCAAGAAGGATGTGACTTCTTTTCATAGGGTTCCATATAGCTATGAGATCAACTCTAGGTTTAGAGGTCAAGTCAAAGATACTAGGGAAGGAATCCCTAAAGGTACTTTTGGTAAGACCAATGTGACTAAGACTTCTAAGAAGTCTAATAATGTCACAAAGAAGGTCACAAGGGAGGTCATCCCTAGAGTTGACTTAGTAAAGGTGACTAAGGCCCCAAAAAATTCAAATAAAATCACAAAGAAGGTTACAAGGGAAGTAATCCATAGAAGTGACCTAGTGGAAGTGGCCAAGGCTTCTAAGAAGCCTAGAAAGGTCCTTAGGAAGATATCTAGGGAAGTCATCTCTAGTGAGTACCTAGAGCATCCAAGGAGCACCAATAGGTTTTGGGTTCATAGGAGCATATTCTCTACACTCTAGATGAGTTTAGAGAGTGTCAACTCAAATTGGAAGGGTAGTTAACCCAACCTTATTAAAGTTGACACTTGAGAGCATTTTCAAGGTTGTTGTTAACCTTTAAAAATGAAGAGGATTATAGGGTTACTCCTTAAAAGAGTAACATGTGCCAAAATCTAAGAAAATTGGATTGAATTAAGTTGGCACAATTTTGAGAAACATAAGAAACACTAAATTGGGGTTTTGGTATTTGTCTTAGGGTAATTAAAGGAAAATCTAGGTTCAAATGTAAGATGTTTACTCTTTGGAAGAGTAAAATGTGTCAAACTTTGAGGATTTGAACTTAATTTAAATTGACACATTTAGAAAAGGATAAGAAATATCAAGTTGGGGGTTTTGGCAGTTTCTTAGAAGGTTAAAGGCGAATCCAAGCCTTAGTTTGATTTCTTTTACTCTTAAAAGGAGTAAAATGTGCCATAATTTGAGGAATATGCTTAATTTTAATTGCCACAAATTAAACAAGAGTTAAAGAAATGTCAAAATTAGGTTTGGCACTTTCTTGATGAAATTGGGCAATCTAGGATTTAATTCTAAGGTTTTAGTTAGGGATTAAGGATTCTTAGATAGATTATCTAGGTATATTTTACTTATGCTAAAATGCCATGATTGTTTGTCCATCATATGTCATGACATCATATTTATTTTTGCATTCATGATTATTATGAAAAACACAAAAATACCATGTCATGTCATACATACATCATGTAGCTATAGAAAATTTTCTTTTGAAAAATGCTTATTTTGATGTATGCCATGTAACATCATGTATTATGTTAATTTCCTTATAATTAAGGGCAAAAAGTATTTATTAAGAATGGTAAATATCCCAACAAGTGGGATTATACCAAGTGACATCCTAGGTGGATGATCATGGTTCTCATAATGCCTAGATAGATATGCATGATCCCTTAGTTTATGATAAAATCAAATTTACATCTCACACAGAATCATAAGGTGACTTGTATGTGTCTTAGTACACATTAGATACAAGTGAGATGTTAGGATAGTGAACAAAACTCAAGATGTTGATTTAGAGCATCTTGTTGAGTTTTAGGTTCATCAAAACACATAGTTATGTGTTTTCCAATCATTGGGAAAGCTAATGTACAAGTTATGTGCATTGAGCCCAAAGAACATGGTTGGATATTGGTTTTGAAAATGATTTTAAATATACTTTGGAAAACCTTGATGAAGGCTATCTTTTGATAGTAATCATCATTGAATAATTGAGCACAAACTTGGAAGAAAACACTAGAGTTTTTACAAGTTTCAAAATTTGTGTCAATCTTTGAAAATAGGAGGTATTTTCATAGAAAACTATTTTTCCTTGATAGTGTATACCCTAAGTAGTGTCTACATGAAGTTTCATGATTTTTAGATTTTTGTAAAATTTTTGAGGAGTTTTTGAAGTTCGCTGAAATTGAACTTTAGGAAATCAGAAACCCAATCGATCAGCGATCGATTGGGATGAGTTCAATCGATCAACCAATCGATTGGGAAGTCATTTCCCACGAACAGAAGGGTATTGAATCGATCAGTCGATCAATTGACCCAGGCTGGATCGATCAGTGGATCGATTCAGAGGGTGCTTCTAGAAGCAGTAGCTTGCAGAATCGATCAATGGATCGATTGAAGTAATTTCAATCGATTGAGTCCCAACTTCAATTGATTAGGAAGTCTAATTTTGGCCTGAAAAGCCTGATTTCAGCACTTCAAGTCACTTCGAGTCCCAATAACCATTCCAAATCCCTTGGCATACATTTGTAGACATTTAGGGGGAGTTTTCATGATGAAAACAAGTATGAATTGATTAAAAGAAACCAAAGTGAAGTTTAGGATAAGGTTTGGTTTCAATTCTGAATTTTGGAACATTAAAACTTCAAGTTTTGGTTTTCAAGGGTCATTAACCATTCCTAACCCTTTGGCATACACTTGTATCCATTTAGGGGGAGTTTTCATACTAAAAACAAGTATGGATTAGTTAAGGTAGACTTAGGTGAAGTTTAGGTTGAGGTTTAGCTTCTTTATTGAATTTTGAACCTCAAAACTTCGAGTTTTGGTTTTCCTAATTATTTAGGAACCCCAAGTCATTGTTGGTGCAATGATAGAAGTTTGACCATATTTTTAGGGGGAGTTACTCTTTGAAAACATAAAAATCTTTTCAAAGACCTTGGAAGGTGGGTTAAACCTTCGTTATGAATTAATACTTAGGGTCGAGTATTGGGGAGCAATGGAAGATTGGTTATCTTCATTGCCAAGATGATAAATGCTCTCGGATGAGCATTGTGGAGTAGTGTACTACTCAAGGGGGAGCATTGGGTTAATGAAGGGGATCGGACCTTCATTGGTAAAGTGAAAAATACTCTTGGATGAGCATTGAGAAGAAGATTACTGCTCAAGGGGGAGCATTGAATACAATGAATGGGAGCTTCATTGTGGAGTTGATGAATGCTCTAGGATGAGCATTGTGAAGTGAAGTAGAGCTCAAGGGGGAGCTTTGGCGGCAATGAAGGGTATGTGATCTTCATTATGGAGTTGTTAACATCATGTGAAGTTGTAAACAATGAAGAGTTAACTCTTATAGAGAAGAGTTTGTTTTTCAGTTTTTGATATATGACAAAGGGGGAGAATGGAAGGTTAAGTTAGCCTTCATCTCAAGAAGGGGGAGTTTGCCCTCTAGGAAAGGGAGAGAATGAAGGAAACCTTCATTCATGTCTTGTCATGAAGAGGTTAAGGCTATGAGATTTAGCCTTGTGATTATGAAGAGGTTAAGGCTATGGGATTTAGCCTTGGTAAAGAGAAAAGGTTAAGGCTATGAAATTTAGCCTTGGTATAAGGAAAAGGTTAAGGCTATGGGATTTAGCCTAACTTAGTGGAATTGTCAAACATCAAAAAGGGGGAGATTGTTGGAGCAATTTCCCTAGGTCAAGTGTGTCACGCCCCAGAGGAGTCCCTATCCGAAGAAATTTCGACAGCACCTCCCATGTACGGCGGACAATATGAAACATTACTACATACAAAATATACATCAGCCACACTCGGCTGGAATATATATACCATAGAAAATGGAAACAACACAACCACGCAGTTAATATACTCAGCCTACTCGGCTGGACAAAAAAACAAAATAAGCACAGCGGAAAGAAAACGAAGAGAAAACCCATAAATTGCAAAGTTATCAAAACATCACAAATACCAAGTCCACACCACAAGTATCAAAACCTAGTTCTCACTACACCAAATCCAACGAATACGAAATGCAAGTAAAGAGAAATAGAACCAAAATCAATTTTCGAATATGACGCGGGACCCAGGATTGGCAGCCGACATCTCTCCAAGCATCCATGACTCATCTATCTGTTACCTGGCGAAAGAAAACCATTTTACGGGGTGGTGAGTATTGGAACTCAGCGGGTATAGAAAAGATAGTGCATGAACATAATCAACCAATAAAGAATACCCAACAAGATACAGTCTCATAAGGGAAGTAGCATATACAAAATGAAACCATAATCAATGCTCATACCTGGAATCATATCCTAGGCTAGATATAGAAGGTCAAGAATGGTACTAATCTGCTACAATACTGCTCGTAACTATAGAGGTAATGTGTCAGACATATAAACATTTCCAATAAATACACCAAGGTCTATTCGCCTACAACGAGAGCATATCTCCACATAAGACAGCATATCAGCATAAGTGAACAACAGCAAGAAGCAACGACAGCATAAATATACCACATCAGCATAAGTAAGCAATAATAACATACGTAAACAGCAGCAGCCAAAGCAGGCATAATAACAGCGTATGCACGGATGGTCACCCCGCCCACCGCTCTGCACCATGACCCCTGTATGGTCGAGAGGCCGGATCAATGACAACTGTACCACCCCAAAGGCCGCCACTCCCACGAGTGACCGGATGGACAGGTGATGAGTAGCTAACTAGCTACACAGCGAAGGGGGTCCCTGCTGCTCGCAACTCCAGCTACCACCAACTGCAAGTGGCCGAGTGCGGCACGACAAGACAAGCGGCATCAACTCCAGCTACCACTCTCTCGAGTGACCGAGGATGCGGCATGCATGCAATGACATGATGCATACAATGCAACAGTCATCATATATACATAAGCAGAAATAGGTGTGCTACATGAAGCCAGCATGCTCAATATCGTACATAAACAAACAACAGTTAAAGCATACAAATATGATATCTAGTATCTGTTACGAATCATAGACAACAAGAAGAGACTGTATGGATATAGAAACGAATTTCTCAAAGATTGCGTGGAAGTATCAAGCGCAGGAAAAATAAGAGTGGAGTCAAGGTAAACAGTCCTTATCCAAAATAATTCATGCACTAAGGTCAAAGTACTAAAAGAAAACAAAGCAAGAAGTACCCGCCTTTAACTGTAGATCGTGTTGTATTTTCTTTACTTCTGAACACTTGTCTCGTATCAGTGTCCTGCAATAAATCGTGTGATTACAACCAAATCCCTTCATACATTAAATAGCTACCTAAATCCAAATCTAACCAAGAAACCCTAGTTAAACCTATCCAAATCCAAAGAATCTGATTACAATCCTGTACTTATCAAACTCAACTATTAAACACTCATTTATCAACCGATCCATTAAATAAAAGAGTAAACCTCCCTAAATCATGTCGTTATTTAATCCATGTTTCAAAACAAGTAATCATTGTCCATAACATCTAATTAACAACTACACTGTTCCAATTTGAATCTACATGTATGAATCCACTATGACTTACCTCAATCCATATTTGCAACAACAATCCTCCACACCACAGGGATCACCACCATCAAAAATCTGCAACCCAACCCACACCCAAAATCAAAATTTAACACTTCCTTAACTAGGCAGAAGATCACATACTCAACCACTCACCTTTCGGTTACATTGTCGAATCAACTATGCCTGGTTAGAAATTTTCTGTCGGACCAGGAATTCAATTCCAGCATCGGTCTTGAAGCTGGATTGGCGACTGAAGGTAAGAATTTGGTGGCTGCAGCTAGGGAACGACATCAGGCAATCGGCCGATAAAAAGAGGCTCGGTTGAAGGCGATGGTGGCGTTGCCCAACGCTAGGGCTCGGCTCGCAGAGAAGAAGGTCGACACTGTGGCTTGAGAGGGATGAGGTCTCCGGCTGTGGTCTGTGCTGCTCGTGCGAGGGAGAGGGAAGAAGGATTCGGCTGTGGCTCGATGAGGAGGAGATCGCCGGCGGTGTGCCTCGCGTGAGGAAGGAGAAACCGCGAGAGGTTGACGGCTCGGGAAGGGAGGAGATCGCCGGTGGGTTAGGTGAGAAAAATCGCGAAAGAGGGGGAACGACGTCGGGCTTAGGGCTCGGGGAAGGGAAAGGAGTTTTGGCGCAGGGGCTTAGGAGAGAATAAGAAACTTAGGTTTTAATAGGAAACTTAGGTCTATTAATCGAATCGACTCCCTAATAAATAGGTATTCCAAATAGACTTTTTCTAAAGCCTATAATTTTATCCTCTCAAAATACGTCCTACGGGCTCCAATTAAATGCCAGAAAAATCTAAAAATTCCTAAAAATTTCAGTAAGATTATTTCTCAATAATCCTATTATTTAGTACTTATTTGGGTGTCGTATTTTACATTCTCCCCTACTAATAAAAATTTAGTCCCCAAATTTCCTGCTCAACTTAGAGAATCCTCATCCAAGAGTAACAACCAAATAATGCACCCATATACTAGTCCATCATAGTATTATGATCAAATCCTTAACCGAAAATGATGTTTCTGTGGGTTATGGATTCATCTTGCATCCTCTTGCACCAGTTTGATATTCTGCCTTCATTTGTTGACACATAAAGACTCGGACTTCAAAGTTCACAATATCATCCTCTGCATCTTCCCTTTCTAGAAACATACTCTTGATCAATTTCTTATGTTACTGCATTAATGTGCCAAAAAATTACCTTGCCAAACACCCCAATGCAACACGCAATAATTTGCCTTGAACCAATATGACCAGTTTGACTAAGCTTGAGTTGAGTCAAGCTTGAGTCAGAATTTGAGTTTTGATGTTTGACAATATATGGAGATTGCTAGGGCAATTATTCATTTGACAATATATAGAGATTGCTGGAGCAATCGTCCGATTGTGGAGATGATCAAGGGATTGACCAGGTTGATGAGAAGAGAAGTCAAGTGGGTCAGTGTTGACCGGAGACTTGACTGGGAAAGTCCTAACTGGAGCTTAGGCAATGGGAAAGTCCTAACTGGAGTTTAGACATTTGGGAAAATCCTAACTCGAGTTTAAGCATTTGGGAAAGTCCTAACTGGAGGTTAGGCAAGAGAGAAGTTAAGTAGGTCAAGGTTGACAGGAAACTTGACTGGGAAAGTCCTAATTAGAGATTAGGCAAAGGTAAGTCCAACAGGAAGGTTGGCAATAGTGAAAATCCAAGTAGGTCAGTGTTGACTAGACTTGGTGGTGAAAGTCCTGATAAGCGAGATCAGGCAATTGGAAAGTCGAAGTGTGATCTTGGCAAAGTGAAAGTCCTGGTGAGGAGCTAGACAATTGGAAAGTCTAAGTGTGATCTTGGCAAAGCAAGTCCTAGGTGATTTGGCTAGGAGAACCCGACAACTAGGATGAGGCCGATGGAAGCTTCAAAAGACAAGGCATGAAGGATGGGGAGATATCCGAGGGACGCAAGGCTGATGGAGGAGGCTAGAAGGCTAGTTCGAGATTGGTCGGGAGTAGCCAAATGCTAGGCGTGCAAACCCAACAAGTCACGGTTGACCGAGAGTTGGGTTTGGGGAGCTAGACTTGAGTTTGAGTCAAGTCCAGGGTGTTCAATCGATCGGGCGATCGATTAAATAGGCCCCAATCGATCAGCTGATCGATTGGGGTGTGCTGCGATTATTGTGATGGTCCAATCGATCAGCCGATCGATTGGGAGCATTACTCGCGAGCATAGAAGTCATCCCAATTGATCGGGCGATCGATTGGAGCTACCAATCGATCGATGGATCTATTGGGACCTGGAGTTCTCGTGCGAGGAGTGGCGAGAACAGCTAGATCGATCGGTCGATCGATCCAGGCATTTCCAGAGAGCACAGAAAGGTGCTGAATCGATCGGTCGATCGATTCAGGCAGTCCTAATCGATCGATCGATCGATTGGGAAGTGACCGTTGCGCAGGAAACGAGCGATGGACGGCTGGGATGAAGCATGCTGACGTGACAATCGATTGGGAACGATTTGGATCGATTGGGAGCACAGGATATAGCCGTTGCGGAGCGTTTTCTCCATAGTTCTTTTGCGAGCTTTCTCCTGCGATTGGTGTGCGATTCACCGGCGATTTTCTCCGAGCTTCTCCGCCAGTTCTTGGAGGCTCTTGGGGTGCATTCCCAAGGTTCAAGAGGCTACGACAAGCAACAAGTAAGCAAGAAGAAGAGTGTATTGCGTTGTATTTTTGTTTCTTCTTGTTGTATTTGTGTTGTGTTGTGTTGTGTGTGAGTGTTGTACGAGGCTTCTCCGCCTCCGGCTGCGACCGAGAAGTAGGTTTTCATAGTGGAGGTAGGCGTGTCGTATGGATCCTTGGATTAGTCACCTCATCTTCAGGTGGATACCAAGTAAATCCTTGTTGTTAGCGTTGTGAGTGTTTGTGTCTTTGTATTCCACTGCACATTATCAAGACAAAGCAAACCAATGCAAGGAGCGCAACGAAACGCTATTCACCCCCCCTCTAGTGGGCATCAAGGTCCCTACACCTACGACCCTAGTAGTGTATGTAAGATTATTGACTTTAACTAAATTGTTGTATAGTTTGGCACATAAGCCAATGTTTATCGAACTAGAATAATAAACTAAATTTTACATCCTATAGTAGTCAATGACCTTGACATAAGGAATGTATAACTGCATAAAGAAACTCCTAGCAAGGTATTTAAAATGCAAAGGAATATAGGAGATGGATAAAAACCTAATCCTAAGGTCCTCTATAGGAACCCTAGGGTCAGTACTAAGAGTTTAAGCGATACCAGCACCAATATTTAATCTCTTCCTATTTAAAAAAATACTAAGAATAAAATTTAAAACTAAAATTAAATAAAAGAAAGGTTAATTTTAAAACATTACTGAGGCATGTCGAATATTTATAAGAGAAATGATGACCTCGGTTGCTCCTAAATCCGCCGCATCATCTTTAATGTGTTTATTGATTTTATATCGCAATGGAGTTTGTGTGGGATTGAATTTGTTTGATATCAATTATTCCTATATTATCACTAAGGGGTACCGTCCGATTTGACAAATAAGTATACTCTCGAGGCATGATAATTTTATTTTAGTGAATAATTTATGGAATACCTACTTAAATGAGGAGTTGAGGAGTTGATAATGTCAATAGCCTAACTTTATATTTCTAAACCTAAGTTTCCTTCGTTGCTGTACATTTTTGTCGGCGTCGTTTTCCTTCGCGCAAGCGCACACTCGCTCGCGAGGACGAACGTGCCATCTCTGCTTGCTGGCCATGGCTTCGCCTCCCTCTCCTCCATCTCCGTCGCCGGCCTTCTATCTCATTGATCACGGGTCGCCGCCCGCTCCTCAATCATGCGCATACGGGTGTGACGCAGTTTCGCCATCCGACCGACGCCAGCTTCTAAGCACCTAGCCGCCCACGGGGCTCTACCATCCTCTCGAGCCACCGATGCTGGCGACGCTGTCCTCCCTCGCCAGGTGCTGCCACCACGAGGAATGCTGACGTCGAGTCTCCCAATGTTGACCTCTCACCTGCCGCCACGCTACTGTACAACGACGCCGTTGTCACGCCGCTATGCGACGACGCTGCCACCACAGCCAACCTTAGGTGGACCTAAGCTCCGGCAATACTAGACTTGTCTGTTCTTTCCTCCAGCGCATGCGTGACACACGTGGCACCTGCCTCGTTGCCACACCGGCCGTCACATACCCCACCATTGCTGTTGCTGCAACGATTGCATCCCCCGCCGACTTCTCGAAGATTGCTCGACTAGGCCACTGCCGACCTCCCATGCTATTGCTGCCATCGAAGAAGAATAAGAAGACGGATATAGGGTAACGAATTAGTTGTTTTTTTTTATTCCTGTTAGTATCGAATAATTAAAGGCTAGTGTTAATTTGATTATAGTAATTAACTAAGGTGGATTAATTATCAATTGTTGTTAGATTACCCGAACAATGGAATTAGAGTTATATGATTAAGGCACGTCCACAATAAGGTTTAATTGAACATATCCCTAATTAGGTTTGATAATTAATTCAGTTGGATGTATTGATTAATTAAAGGATTAATTAGGTTTGCTGGATATTGACTTATTTACTTGGTTATTAATGTATTTACTTAAAAAAAAAAAAAAAAAAAAAAAAAAAAAAAAAAAGATAATCTCAGTTAGTCTCATTGGCTATCTCTGGGGTGATCGGTACGACCCCACGGAAGTTTTCCACCAACCACCAGGGTAAATCGGGAAGCGCACGTGATAGCCAACCCAAACGCCCAGCATCCTTTCATTGCGCTCCTCATTTGGAGGAAAATTCCTGCAAATACACCGTAGCTGGGAATCGAACCGCGAGTGTCTGGGTGATAATCTGGATGTCTTACCGCGGCACCATGCCTTGGGGACTATTAATGTATTTACTAATTACTTGATTAGGTTGATTAATAGATGATTAAAGTTCTGATTAATAAGTTAATAGTTGGTAAGTTTTAATTGATGGATTAATCTGGTTAGGATTTGCTGTTTAAGTTTAATTAATTACTAGATTAATTAATAGATTATTTTTAATTAATGTGACTTGATTAAATGGGTAAGTTAGATAATTAGTTATTATATAAGTAACTAAGTTATTCATTTGTTTGATTAATTTAATGAAAAAGTTAATTAAATTAATGGATTGACTAATTGATAAATTGACTAGCTAATTAATTAATAAATAGATGTAGCTGAATTAATCAATAGGTTGATTAATTGTTATAGGTCCTTAGATATTCTTTGTGCCTATACTTGTAGGATTTGAGATCGAGGCATACTTTTGGAATTTAAGATAGTTAAGATATTCTACGCTTGAGGTGGGTAGTTGTGATCATATTACATGATTATTTATTGTCATATTTTGATGAGGTCGCAGTTACTTGTTTATCTTAAATTTATCATATATTGCTTCTGAATTTAATACCTTATTGTTTGTCCTTATATCTTGACATATTGTTGACATAGCTATGTTATTATGTTTGTTATTCATGATTGTGTTTATATGTATGCATGATATTACTATACTATAGTGTAGGACATTAGATACTTTGCTAAGACCCCTTGGTAGATGATTTGAATTTGTACTTATTGTCAGGATGATCATACTGAAGTATAGGATATCGAGCATCTTACTAAATCTATGTTTGTTATTTCATACCGTAGTGTAGGATAGTGAGTATTCTACTAGACCCTTATTATTTAGGACTATGACTATACGCTAGTGAGGTTAGACCAAGGTGTGGCTATAGAGTGTTATATTGGATGTAACTATTCATTTTCTGTTTATCGACCGTTGGTATATCCTAACGATCATTGTCTCTCATTCATGGTTGAGAGAGTCGTTAGTGACCGTTGGTATATCCTAATGACCATTGTCTCTCATTCATGGTTGAGAGAGTCGTTAGTGACCGTTGGTATATACTGTCGACTATTGTCTCTCATTCGTGGTTGAGAGAGTCGTCGGTGATTAGGATACGTAGGACTGCCCACTAGACCAGATAGTGGTAGTATGTATTGTCGCTCTCAGTCCATAACTAGATAGCTATATGTCCTGTCTGCCCACTAGACTAGGTAGTGGTAGCGTGTATTGTCGCCTGCAGATAGTGACATTCATGTGCTCTGATTGCCCACTGGACCAGGTAGTGGTAGTGTGTATTGTCACCAGCGGTCAGTATCTGAGGAGCTAGATAGCTACCTCATCCTATATGCCCACTGGATTAGATAGTGGTAGCGTGCACCCGTAAATAGTAGATACCCTAGCTACCTACAAGACCCATTCGTGGTAGCATGTTGTTACGTGTAGTTATGATTTTGTTATATGTTTTGTTATATGTTTGTTATACGTTTGTTATATGCTTGTTATGTGCTGAGTTTATGTAGGTGGTTTTGGATGTACTATATGTACTTCCAATTTGTTGGTTATACTTGGTTGAGCATAGTGTAGTGTTATGTTATTAGTTATGATCTTAGTTAGCAGAGGATTATATTGGGACACTTACCTTGGTTAGTAAGTACTTTATCTGAGACTGCATCCTTTGATCTCCTGTCAGTATATTCTTCATGTTTTATTTTTTTCTACCCACTGAGTTGTTATACTTACTACCCTCTTATTTTTCCTTTGACTTTCAGATTAGCAGATAGAGGAGGTGTTCTATCGCTCAGAGGTCTTGGTTGTCGGTCCCACTCGAGTTGGATTTTTGTTTCAGTTGTTCGAGTTGTTCTATTCTTTTATTTCGCTGCCACTATTTATGTTCTCTTTACTTTGTCGAATCGATGAAGTTTTATTAAAATGGTATAACTGTTTTGGTTAGTTTAATATGATCAAATGTTCATGTATACATACATGCATCATCTTTAATGTGTTTATTGATTTTATATCGCATTGGAGTTTGTGTTCCTATATTGTTACTAGGGGTACCGTCCGATTTGGCGAACCAGTATACCCTCGATGTGTAACACTTCCTATTTTTAAAAAAATACTAAGAATAAAATTTAAAACTAAAATTAAATAAAAGAAAGGTTAATTTTAAAACATTACTGAGGCATGTCTAATATTTATAAGAGAAATAACGACTTCGGTTACTCCTAAACCCCCCACACACTTGAAGGCGGGGAGTAACAAAAATAAAATTATGGAAAATAACTTAATTTTTGGACATTTGCATAAGAAAATATCCTTGTGCAGGCACCTGAGGCTGAGCCTCGGGTGCCTTATATAAGCGAATCCATGCACCTGCACAGAGAAGCTAGGCGGGGTGTTCGGACCAGGTTCGGGCACTTGAATTCCAATACCATGGGCGCCTCAGCAAAAACATAGATTGTTTTTGCTAAAGCGGGGTGGGGCGCCTGGACAAGATCTAAGAGCTTAGGATTGGGTGTACAGGGCCCTCGGTGGATTTAAATTTTACGTGTTTTTTTTATTTTAATTAACTTCTTAAGTTTAGTGATAATGAAAATTAAATTCTTAAATTGAGCTTCAATAAAATTCTTAATTTAAATTTTGTTTAAGTTAATTTAAGTAATTTAAAATTAAGTTTTAAGTTTGATATTTAAAATTAAGTTTTTAATTAAGCATAGTTTAAGTTGATTAAGATTGAATTTGGTGTTAAATAAGCTAAGTTTTGATTTAGGTTTTAAATAAGTTGATGAAACTGTTGGACCGCGTTGGCTGGTTAGAAGGGGGGTTGAATATCCCTGCAAAAGTAAAAGAAAACTACCCTTCTCGAACTCTCAGAATAATACTTGCATAAAATAAAATAAGCAGAAAAATAACAAAAAGAAGAGGCACCAGATTTGACTTGGTTACAATCGGGGAGGTTGTTAATCTAAGGAGAATGAAACGCAATAGATATCTCCTTTCGGGCGGAGAAGCCTCTTGCAACATTCAAGCATAGAGAAAATAAACTAAACTAACAATGGAAGCATACAAGTGTTGTAATCAGAATTGTTTGTCTCTTTGAGCTTCTTGGACCAAGGCTATATTTATAGCCTTGGTCGGGGCGCCTGGAAGGGTTCCAGGCACCTGGGAGGGAATAAAACTTTATCCCTTCTCACATAGATCGCGTTTGACAATGATCTGGATAAACTCCAGGTCTGGACGCTCGGAAGGGTTCCAGGAGCCCGGAAGGGTTCCAGGCGCCTAAGATTGGTCCGGGCCCTCTGCTCCAGTTTCGCTCGCCTCGGTCCAGATCTTCCGCTCCTGCTTGCTTGGGTGATTTCAGCCAATCGAAATAAGGGTCACCCGAATCTAATTTCGGCCTTCTTGAGCAGGCTTCTGCTCCAGCTTCTCGTCCCTCGGAATCATCACGTGCTTCCTTCTTGTCCGCCAGCGTACTCATCCGCAACTCTTCGTCCCTCAGTCACACCCCGTGCTGACCTTCTCGCTAGTTGCGTCTCTTGCTCCCTGAGCAATCTTCTGCTCCGGCTTCTCGTCCCTCGAAAACACCTCACGCTTCCTTCTCGTCCGCCGGTGTACTCTTCCGTAGTGCCTCGTCTCTCAGACACACTCTCTCGTGTCGTCCTTCTCGCTAGCTGCGTTTTCCGCTCGACTCCCTGTGCTCCTAAGCTCCTGCACACTTAGACACAAGGTTAAAACATCACAAGACCTAACTTAACTTGCTGATCACACCAATACAACCTTGGGATTCCAACAGAAACTTTTAATTTTAAATTAACTAGGCTAAGCATTTTAATTTGTTAGTTACTTAAGTTTCTAGATTTTAATTATGTATTTAAGCTAAGTATTAAAGTTTTAATTTAAATATCAATTAAGTTAGTCTTAATTAGGTTCAAATTAATTTAAAGTTTTAAGTTTAATTAAATTTAGTTAAGTTGAAATTAAATTTTAATTAAGGTTAAATTTGTTTAATATAAATCTCAATTTACTTTTAATTAGGTTCAAAGTAATTTAAAGTTTTAAATTTAATAAATTTAGTTAAGTTGAATTTAAATTTCAATTAAGTTTAATTAAGCTTAAATAAGTTTTTAGGTGTATATTAATTTTACATTTTTAATTAATGTTTATGTTTAATTTTAAAATTTAATAAGTTAAGGAATTTAGTTTAATTAAGTTTTAAGTTTAATGAAGTTGAAAATTTAATTAGGTTTAAAATTTAATTTAAATTAAATTTTAAGTTTTAAAAATTTTAATTTTTTAATTAATTGAGTTTTAAATTAAAAATTTAACTTCAAATTTAAGTTTAAATTTTAAGTTTACAAATTAAGTTTAATTGATTTTTGATTAAGTTTAAATTAAGTATTAAATTAAGTTTTAGTTAATTTAATTAAGTTTAAAATAATTTTAAATTAAGTTTTAAATTAAGTATTAATTAATGTAATTAAGTTTAACTTATATTCTGAATTATTTAAATTTAAAATTTTAAGTTAAAAAATTTAATAGGTTAAAAAAATTATTAAGTTTAAATTTTAAGTTTAAAATTTAAGTTAAGTTAGAAATTTAGCTCAATTGAGTTTAAATTTTAAGTTCAAATTTTAATTAAGTTAAAAATTTAAGTTTAAATTTGATTAAGGTTAAATTTGTTGGGTCTTTCGGGCCGCAAAAACTGTTTTTTCGTGTCACGGAAACCCCAAAACCCCGCCACCGGATTCGTGCGAAGAATAAAACTTTCGAAAAACTACGAGTACGAGTTTACCAACCTATAGATATACACTAGAACTATATGTTAAAGAGTTTTACCCTCGTAGCGTGCCCTTCGTGAGTCCCGCTTGTCCAAGGAGATGCCGGATCTCAAGTTGTCAAGGTAGACAACTCTCTATGCGTATCCACACGAACTAATTAGGTGGAGAAGACCAAACAATAGGTGTGCTAGCACCTAGGTGGTTCGGCCAAGGAGAAGAGGGAGAGGAGAAGGAGAGCTTGAGGAAGAAGATAGATTGAATGAGAATTACTCACAAAATGAAAACCCCTCTCCTAGCATTAGTGTGGCCGGCCACAATTGTAACTCATTCTCATTTAATGTGGCCGACCACATTAAATGGAAGGAGACTTGTAACCTCCATGAGATGGCACACACATGTGCTAGCTTTGATAATGTGGCACATCATCATTGGTTCTCCTAATGTCAACTCACAAATGATGTGGCATAAAGTCAAGTCAAACTTGACTCTTCCTCTTCCTCTCAAGTCAAGTCAAACTTGACTTAATCTCTCTCATGGTTGATCTAATTCAACCATTTAATTCAAGCTAATTTAATATAATGAATCTAATTCATTTAATTAAATTGATTCAATGAGTCATAATCTAAATTAGACTCATTGAACACATGAATCAACTTGAGTCCAACTCAATTAGCCCAATTAGGATTACTCTTAATCCAATTTGATTCATCAAATGAATCTAATCCTCTTGGTTCATCATATGAACCTAATCTCCATCTAATTGTCCTTTGTGTGTGACCCTATAGGTTCTTGTAACGTTGGCAATGCCCCTAAACTCATTTAGGAGCATAAGTAATGAGCGGTATCTAGCAACACATCATTACTACCCAAGTTACAAGAATATTGAGATCCAACATCACCTTATGACTACTAATTGTGACTCCTCACAAAATATGACAAGTGTCCTTCTATCCTAGACATCTAGATTGATCAATGTGAGGCATAGACCGTGTCATCCTCTGACCAATCTAAATCTTGAACTCCGAGTAGACTCACTAAATTAAATGAGCTCAATATCTAATATTGACTCATTTTGGCATGTCCATGCACTTCGTGGTCTCACTCTATCAAGAATATCGATGTCTCTCCCGTCATATAGGAGGGATAGATCCCATCTACATCACTCACATCCCTCTGCATAATTCGTTACATACTCAGTAATCGCCTTTATAGTCCACTTAGTTACGGGTGACGTTTGACGAAACCAAATTACATAACTACTTATGTAGGGATCCATGGTGACTTCAGGTCTAAGGACTAGTAGTCATACTAATAGTCGCATGAGAAAGTATATGACACTCATATAACGATCCATGATACTTTCTCATGGCGGATCATTCAGTATACATTCTCCAATGCATACTCATGTGTCAACTTGATATCTCTATATCCATGACTTGTGAGATCAAGTCATCGAGTTGACCTACATGCTAGTCTTATTACATTAACATTGTCCCTGAATGTTAATACTCGACTAGGAATGATTAAGAGTAGTGTTCCCTATATAATCTCACTATTGGTTCAACTAACTGATTGATATAGGTAAGAACCTTCTACTCAACGACGCTATTATACTTAGTTTATTTGGCACCAATACAAGTAAGTATAATAACCAAAACAAATGCCTTTATTTATATAAGAATGTGATACAACAAGTCCATAATACAATCATCAAATGATTGGCTCTAGGGCTCTAACTAACAAAATTTAGATTAATTTTTAATTAAGTAGAAATTTTGATTAAGTTTTAATTAAGCTTAAAATTTAAGTATTTAAATTTCTACTTTCAAATTAAGTCTCTAAATTTTAACTTTGTTTTATTTTTTTTTTAACTTGGTCAACTCTTTAAATTTTAACTAAGTGTTAAATTAAATTTTAATTAACTAAGTTTTAACTAGATTAAGATTTGATTAAAAAAAATAAGAGTATAATAAAGAAAATTTAGTTTTTAAAAATAATCATCTAGAAATAATATCCTTAACTAAATGTCTAATCTTTGGTTACTAACTAGCTGTCACGCCCCAGAGGAGTCCCTGCTTGGCAAACGGACAACATCTCCTCTATCACTGTGATAATATGAATCATGAATACAACCACAAGCTACTCACAAGCTATAATCATCAGCTCACACGACTGGAACATACACAACCACGCAGTTATATACACAGCCCACTCGGTTGGAACACAATGATCACAACCACATAATTATATAATAAATAGCTCACACAGTTATACTAAAAACACAGTAAAAAAATGAAAGGAAAGCCCAAACAAACTAAAATGATACAATGTGTGCCGACACGGCTTAAACATAATAAAATACTAAAAAGGGTAACGAAGCCACATGGCTAAACACCAATACAACACCATTACCATAAAGAAAATATGTACGAAAACAAGAGCAGAATAAAGATCTTCTTCTGATGTGACGTGGGACCGGCAGACAGGATACTCCAAGGGACTACACGATCACTACCTACTACCTGAGGAAAAAGACAACATAGAAATGCAGTGGTGAGTGCGGGTCACTCAGCGAGTAATAGACACGATAGTGCATGGTCTAAATGAAGTATGAAGATCAAAGTATACAGTCTCAGTAGGGAAATAAGAACATGATCATATTGACATAAACAATGCATCTAAACATAACTGATAATATGAATACACATACTCAATCTGGATCTAACACATAAGATTATAATCACCCATCGCATAATAAACATGCATACCCAATTTGGATTTAACACATAAGGACAAGATCGAAAATGACATAATAAATGCACATACCCAATCTGGAATCGATACATACGATATAATGATCAGTAAAATCACCGAGGATCAACAACAGATCTGCTTGCAACACCTAAGCAATATAATCAACAGCATATACATGTATAATAAATGACATATATGCAGCATGACAACCATATGCAATAATCATAGCTTAAACAAGTGTAACATATCACAATCACATATAGTTAGTATCTACTAGACATGTATGTAAATATATCTCCACAAGATGCACCACGCATCATATACAAATGTGCATGCATGCTCCATAGTCACCCCACCACCTCTCTAGACACCACGACCCCTGTATGACCGAGAGGAAAACTGTACTACCCTCCATATACCACTATATAGCGGCCGAGGTGGACAGTTTGCTAAGTAGCTATCTAACTACATAGCATCAGGGTCCCTTACTTCTCATATCTCTAGCCCCCTGACTACTGTACCCTCCAGATATCACTACTCATGAGTGGCTGAGGCTGAGGCTGACAGAGTATAACACTGAGCATCCAAGTGAGCACGACAGGACTAGCTCCATTCCTAGCTACCACTCTCCCACAGTGGTCGAATGAGCAACTAACATGACTGACAACTAGCTCATACCGAAAGAGAGTAATGGTTGAAGGACCAGCCTATACCACATGGGAGCAACGGTCATCAGCATGCATATGTATTTATGACCGTTAACTAGCTCATACCACAAGGGAGTAATGGTCGTCAGTGTGCATATGATGCAATGATACACATGATACTAATAATCATGATACCGACACGATATTGACATAATCATCATCAATGCAATACCTCAATCCATCATAAATATCTCTAATACATGATCCATCAAACACCTATATATAGGTAAGGGTAGATCCAACAAGTGTCTACTAAATATCAAATACAGTAAGTAGCATCACCAGACACGTACACCTTATACATGTACGCAACCTACAACGTAGGTATAATCAACATAATACCTCCAATATCACACCAGACACATACACACAACCACATAGGTATAATCAACAAGAAACCTCCAATAACCACACCAGACAAGTATACACACATAATATGCAAATGGACAATCAACCAGGTGACTCCTACAACACATACCAATTATGTGTACACTCAACATCAAATGCATAATCAGCATGTAACTCAGTCAACAAGATATCTCCTACTATACATACTCTACATGTATATACATAACAGAGTATAGATATCCAAAACTCAAGACTTATGTGAAATAAATAGATCATCTCAAAAGTCAAACATAAATATTAAGCAGGATAACAATACGGATAGATTTAAGGTAAAACAACATAATCCATCGAATAATAACCATGCACTAAGTTCAAAGAACTATATAGAGGCCATGGAAAGAATACCTGCCTTTATTATGTAGCTCATGTCGGAAAACTTCCATGTCAACATGCCCGTCTCATAACAAAGTCCTGTATCACAGAATATATATATCTACACTTAGATTTAATGTACATCACATAACACAAACAAACCCCAAACTTGATTAGAAACACTAATGTCTCACTATTTCCTTCACCTTAATTTTGATTAGTCTAATTCATCCAACATCATCACAAAACTACCCAATTCAACAATCATCCAATCATTTAATCCATTGAATTAACTACTAAGCGTCATAAATCCAACATACATAATCCATCACATGATCAATAGCCAACCACCAATTAAATCCTTATTCAACTTATATTAACAATTCCAGCCATGTCACCAACCAATCTGGATTTAAATTCAAGCATAAATCAATCCAAAACTCACCTAAATCCATAGCATAGCAACTTGACCTAGTTGCCAGAGGAGGTTGCTATCAGAAATAGTGGTCGAAATAAGGTGGAGTTGTTGATTTCCCAAATCAATACCCTATAACACCATCATCACATTTACATCTGAGTATTAGCCCCAAAATCCAAAGCCACAACCTTAAACAAGGGATCTTACCTTCAATCGATCTCTAATTTTGGTTCGGATCACTAACACCTGCAAGGATTCTAGCTGGAATAGGGATTCTTCCCGGAGCCACATCAATTGGTCAAACAACTAATCACCATATCACAAACAGAAGATGAGATCGAATCATGACTTACCCTTGATCTAGATCCAGTGAAGAGGAAGAGGCGGTGGACCTCCTTGATGCAAGATCTAGTGAAGAAGAAGAGGTAGTGGATCTCTCTGATGCAAGATCCGAAGCTCTTCCTAGCTCCACGAGCAAGGGGAAAGAATAGGCCTAATCCCTTTGTTGATTCTCCTCCTGGTGATGACGACTCTGATCACTGGCGTCGACGAATCAAGGTGTCACAGTGATGCGAGAGGAAGAAAGGCTCGACACCAGGAAACTAAGGCACGATAACAAATTAGAAGAGGGAGATAGTGATAGGCTGACCCTTGAATAGCTGCAACGCTGGGCTACACTGACGACGACAGAGGTGGCCCGACGTCAGGCGATGGAGTCGGGTGTTAAAGAAGAGAGTCAGTGGAGAAGGGAGATTATTGGGCAATGGTAGCGACGATCAGAATGGTACCCATCGATCAACAACGTTAAAGATCGGGAGAGGAGAGGGCGCTCCACGCCACGAGAGGGAGAGGAAGGGGATCGGGAGGAGAGGAAGAGAATCTAGGTTTATAATTTTATACCATTGGTTAATTAATTAAACTTAAGGTTTAATTAAATAAATCAACTTCTACTTTAAGGATATTCCAAACAGGCTTTATCCAAGCCCAATAGCTCTATCCCCTTAAACATGTCTTATGAACTCTGTTTAAATCTAGAAAAATTTCTAAAAATCCCTAAAAAATCTAATAAGATTATTTCTCAAATAATCTTATTATTTAATTATTATTTGGGTGCCATATTTTACACTAGCTATCTGAAGATAGCAGCATTCACTTGGTTTATCAAGTAAAGTAATATTAGCCAACTAGTTGTTTACTAGGAAGGATTACTAAATTTGATCAATGTACTATTTTAATGCCCAGACTTATATTTATATACTGATATAACCATCTGAAGTCCAGACACAACCCTATGCATCTCACACCATTCTAAGTTTTTGAATACATATGTAAGGTAGTCATAGTGTACTTGTGCGATGCTGGCTGCCTAAAACTATAGGTGCATGCTTCTAGGGGAAGGCCTAGGCTAAGTCCATAAAAGTTTAATTTTAAAATCATAGCTTTAATAAAAAAATTAGGTTTATAAAACATATGTTTTTCTTTTAAAAATGATAGTAAAAATAGAGCAAGTTCTAGTCTATCCTGCACATCCCTAATTTTCTCCATAAGTTATTAAAGTCAAATTTTGATAGTGGCCTAGTGAAGATGTCAGTCAGATTTGACTTGGACTCAACATAGCTGAGTTCAATGTCTCCTTTGGTAACATGATCTCTAATGAAGTGATGTTTAATTTTAATATGTTTAATTCTTGAATAATGCATTAGATTCTTAGTTAAGTTAATTTAACTTATATTATCAATAAATATTTTTTACATTTTTTGGTTCTAATTTAAAGTCTTTTAATGTCTACACTATCTATAACAATTGTGGCACACACTCGTTGATTACTATGTACTTTACTTCAATAGTAGATAAAGCAACACAATATTATTTTCTACTAAATCAGCTGACAAGTGATAATCCAAGGAGTTGACATCCATTACTTATACTTTTTTGATCTAGTTAATAGCCGGCATAATCTGAGTCAGAATAACCTATGAGTTCAAAATTAGTTATTCTAGGATACCAAACTCCTACATTGGGTGTGCCTTTTAAATATCTAAATATTCTTTTTACATTAGCTAGGTGAGATTCCTTAACATGAATTTGGTATCTAACATACATACTAATTACAAATAAAATATCATGTCAGTTTGCAGTAAGTATAACAGACTATCTATGATACTTCTATAATATTTTAGATCTATTAATTTTCTATTTGGATCATTATCTAAAGTTATGTTAGTGGTTATCGATGTTTTTATTTCTTTAGAATTTTCCATTCTAAACTTTTAAAGTAATTCTTAGGTATATTTTTGTTGATGAACATAATTTCCTTCATTTGTTTGTTTAATTTGTAAACCTAAGAAATATGTTAGTTTAACCACTAAGCTTATTTCAAATTCTTGTTCCATTAAGGTTATAAATTCTTATAAAAATTCTAATTTTATCGAACCAAAAATTATATCATCTATATATACTTGAGCTATAAAAATATCTTGCTTAAGTTTTTTTACAAAAAGAGTTGGATCAATTCAACCTTGGTTGAATCCTTTAAAAATTAGATAAGAGGTTAACCTTTCATACTAGGCCTTAGATACTTGTTTAAGACTATATAATGCTTTCTTTAATTAAGCACATGGTTAGCATGATCTAAACTCTCAAACCTAGGTGGTTGACCTATATACACTTTTTCTTTAATTAGCTCGTTTAAAAAAGTGGATTTAATATTCATTTGATAAAGTTTAAATCCTTTATGCGCTGCATAACTTAGTAGTATTCTAATAGACTCAAGTCTGGTTACTGGGGCATAGACTTCATCATAGTCAAATCCCTTTACTTGACTAAACCCTTTAGCTACTAATCTAGCATTATTTCTAATAATTTTTTCTTTTTCATTTAGTTTATTTCTAAACATTCATTTTGTTTCTATGACTTTTTTATGTTTGAGTAATGGCACTAAATCCTAGACTTTATTTCTTTCAAATTGGGCTAGTTATTCTTGCATGATTATAATCTAGTTTGGGTCAAGTAGGGATTCTTCTACTATTTTAGGTTCAATTTTAGAAATTAAAGCTATTTGACTTAAATTTCTAAATGATGATATAGTTTGAATCATTAGGTGTAAGTCACCTATTATTTGTTCAACTAGGTGGTCTGAGCTAACTCTTATTGTTCTAGACTCAGTTTGCGTTTGATCATTTTCTTGGATTTTTTTTTTGTTCATCTTCATATTCTTCTATTTGGTTTAGGTTTTCATTTGCTCCCCCTTGATCAGTGCTAGCCTAAACAAATTCAATTGGTTGAGGTTGTTGTTGATTTGAGTTAGGTTCCTTGGATTTTTCATCAAATTTTACATTTATTATTTTTTAATTTTTAGCGTACTTTTATTATAGACTTTGTATCCCCTACTATGTAGTGAGTATCCTAAAAAAAATTCTATTTTTAACTTTTGAGGTAAACTTTCTTAAATGTTCTCTTGTATTTAATGTGTCAACTAAACACCTAAACACTTTAAAATATTTAATATTAGACATTTTATTATAGTAAATTTCAAATGGGGTTTTATTATTTTTTTATATATATTATTATCCAATTTTGTAAATAATAAGTTGTACTAACAACTTCCGCCCAAAAATATTTTGGTAGTTGGTATTCTTTAAGCATTATCCTAGTGGCTTCTTGTAGAATTTTATTTTTTTCTTTCGGCTATTTTGTTTTATTAAGGTGTTTTAAGAAATAAAAATTTGTAGTGATAATCATTTTCTAAGCAGAATTTGTTAAAACTATAATTTTTAAATTCACCCCATTATCACTTCTAATTCTTTTGATTTTTAGGTCTTTTTTCATTTTTAGTTTGATTACAAAAATTATTAAAAACTTCAAATGTTTTATCTTTATTTCTTAAAAATTTTATCTAGGTGAATCTTGAATGATTATTAATTATTACCAGACAATATAAACTTCTATTAATGTATTTAATTCCATGTGAGTCAAATAAATCTAAGTATAATACTTCGACTATTGAATCAGTTTGCGTTTGATTAGTTGGTTTGTGGGTTGATTTGTTCTATTTTCCTTGTTAACAAGTATTACAAATTGTTAAGTCTAAGTTAGATAATTTTGGTAATTCTCTAACTGAGTCATTTAATTTAGTGAGGTTTCTAAAGTGAGTGTGGGATAATCTTTTATGTCATAACCAGGTTTTCTTTTTTTGTATCAAATGACACTTAAGTGAGGAGCTAGTTAGGTTAATTGCATAGATGTTGCCCCTTCTAAACCCTTTAAGTCTTATATTAGGGTTGTCTGTGTGCTTAATCAAGCATTCAAGATATAAACTTAACCTTATAACCAGAATCATACAATTGACTAATGCTAAGTAAATTAATTTTAAAATTATCAACAAGTAATACTTTTCTAATAACAAAATCATATTCGAGTTCAATATTACCTATCCTAAGTACCTTAAATTTGTAATTGTTTCCAAAGGCAATAGTTTCTAAGCTCTTGTACTATAATTGAATGAACTTGGTATGATCCCCAGTCATATGTCTGGAACAACTACTATCCAATATTCACTTGAATTCCTACAAAAAGTAGGAGTCGTTATTAATTTTGAATCATTATTAAGATTAAGTTAGGTTTAATTGAAGTTGTTAATTTAATTTCATCTAATTAAAATTATTAGTTCAATTTAATTTATGTTATTAATTTTGGTTTAAGTTATTAATTTTAATTTAAGTTATTAATTTTAATTTATTTTTAATTTAATTTAATTTAAATTTAATTTAATTTTAATTTCCTTAATCATCTCACTCAGTCTGATTTTTCAATTAAGGTATCATATAGTTTTATGAGATGAGTTAATTAAGTTTTGAAGATGATTTAACTTTGTGTTAGATTTAAGTTTAACCATCAGTTAATAAAATGCATATTTTAGAAAATTGGCTTCTAGATAGTAAAGAGGCACAGGGGCCTTCTTGGGTATCAGAGCAACAATCACTTTCTAAGACAAGGTCTTTTAATGAAATTATTCATTTAATTAACTTACTGAAAAGCCCTGGTCTAACTAGAATAGGATGTGGTGATGTATCTTAGGTTAGTTCCACTTAGCTAAGTAGACCATGAGGGGTACGCCTTATCCCACTTGACTCCATAGACTAAGTTTTCCTAACGTACTATCATCTCGCCCCACGCTAGTACTATAGTTGAACAAGAGTCAAATTATCTTTATAGTCTAAATCTGGTTACCCAACTGGGTAGACTATTATTTTGGAGGTGCCAACTAATTTAGTATATCCCCATGAATTATTGAGTAGGGTTTTGTTTTAAGTTTAAGTTTATGCCGATTTGTTTTGTAGTTGTAGTAGACTTGATTATAATTTAAGTTTGGATTTGATTTATTAGATTTAAATTTATAGCTTAAGTTTGAATTTGATTTATTAGAGCTTAAGTTATTTGAGTTTGTAGTTTAATTTTGGATTTGAGTTATTAGATTTATCTCATTTTATTTTTAGGTAGTAGATTTTATTTTTTGGTATATAATATTGGTTTGGTCCTACTTGTTTGGTTAGACAAGCTTTTGGAACCCAAGCTTTGGTTTAATTTTTATTTTGGCCTATTAGTGAGATAAAAGTTTTTGATTGTTGAGTTGGACTTGTATCTGAGTCCAGATTTGTTGTACACACTCGTTGGGATTCATATATCATATCTAGGTATTTGGATCTGGTTGTGAATTTTTCTAGTAAGTCTTTTAGATTAATCACTTCAGTTTTTAGGTTAGAGTTTTCTTCCTCAAGGTTTTTGACTTGAGTTGAGTTAGTGTTTTCTATTTGGGAATTAACTTATTCCTTAAGGTGTTGATTTTTCTTAAAGAGTGTTTCATTTTGTTTTTCATATCTAGACAGTTTCCTATTCATGCATTCAATAATTTTGAAAAACTTAGCAGATAGATTTTGGTATACCTCATCGGAACCTTTAGAAATGAGTATAGACTCATGGCTTGACTCATGTTCAGACTTGTTGTCTTGATTTAACTCACTTTCAGACTCAAGTCTAGTTGTCATGAGCATGAGGTAGCTAGCTTGCTTTAATATCTTTGGTGTCTGATTATTTTGAGGAATATTTGTACCAAGTGACTTGGAATTCCTTTTTCCTCTTTGTCTTCTTGGATTTATTGTCCTTTCGATTCAGACATTCATGCTTGAAATGACCCTTCTTGTTGCACCCAAAGCACTTGATCTTTGCCTTTGCTCTTGTTTTAATGGAGTATTAATGCTCATTAAGTGTATTCATTGGATGAAGTACAAAAGGATTTTTCCATCTCATTTTGAGGGGTGCATCTTCTTCTTCTCTCTTCTTCCACCTTTGGCTGAAACCTTCCCTTTGTGGTTGCTAGAACAACCTTTGGTTGGTTTTCTTCTCCACTTCGTGAGTTCGTGAGATGAGCAGAAGGCTTGTTCGTGTGGATACTGTAGAGGTGCCACCACTTAATCGTGCTGAGATCCTTGCTGTCGGGAGTTCATGTTTACGCAACAAAGGTATAGCTCCCTTTAACAAACTTAGTATATGATTTTCTCCTTTGCATGGATCTTCTAGAAGGATCTAGTTAGTTTTTCTGCTGCGTTTTCGATGTGTTTAGTGTTATAGATCCTTACAGTGGTATCAGGACTGCTTGCAAAGGCATACTAAGTTATAGTTAGATTTTCATATGTGATATAGAAATTGTATGAGATGTTTACTATGATTTGTATGATTATGAGTCTTTGTTTTTATTGGGAATGAAATAGTTTGTGTTGAATAAACTAAAGGATATAACATCTACATACATGTTATGAATGTGTGTTTGAGCTGATTTCGTTTGATAAAAATATCTTCAAGGTCTCGGCCAAAAACTATTATGAATAGCAAGGTCTCAATTTTTATGGGTAGTAGGGTCTCAGTTTTTGTGGGCTAGTTTTGGGTATGATAGCAACTCATACAATGAGTATGCAAAATAATTTTGTTGAAATGACCTCGTAAGGGGCGCTGCCCCCTTGACCCCGCTCGCTAACCAACTAGCGGGACCGCAGTGGCGTTGCAGCTCATAATTCTTTGTTGAAATTATAGTATATTTTATGTCATAAAGATATAGTGCATGATTTTGGCCTTTAACCCAATGTGATTAGATATGTGTGTATGTTGTAATTCATAATACGACCTGAGTGTAGTGCCTCTCTTCCTTTGCATTCTTGTTATAAATTTAGACTACCCTAGAATGTAACTGTAACGCCCGAAAATTCTCAAAATTATTTTAGAAGTATTCTACGATTTTTCTGGAATTTTAGGATATTTTAATGGAATTTTTAGAGCAGCGGAAGTAGCAAAAACAAATAGAACCATAAAATAGCCTACGCGGGAATTGAACCCGAGACCTATTGGGTCCTACGACTTATAGCGGACTCTAGTAACCAAGTGAACCCAGCAGGGCCGTGCTGAAAAGAAAGGGGATCAATTAAATTTATATTAGAGTTGGGCGAAATTACCCACTTAATATAAAAAGGAAGGAAATAAGTGAAGAGTTATTTTAACGTAACTTTTCTCATCCTCACCCTAACCTCACGCCGCCCCCTCCCTCCTCTTTCTCTCTCAGCGCACCAAGCCCCAAGGGCTAGGGTTTCATCCCAAAGGCTCTAGGAGCATCTTCCGGCAACGACTCCGACACGAGGACGCTCCCCTCCGCGAGAGGAACGCGTGGACGCGAGAAGATCGTCGAAAGGATCGTCTCCTCCGGAGATCTAGCGATTAGAATCGTATGAAAATCCGAATAGGAGGTAAGAAGCCCCTCACCTGCAGTATAAGTAGCTTTTGTATGAATTTAAGCTTCGGTTTAGTAGTATGTAGAATTTCGGCACAAAGGATGCGAGCTAGCGTATACCAAGTGTTCGAATAAATTGTTAGAGCAGTCAAAATGCAATTTAGGCATTTTATTAGCTTAGATAAATGCAATAGAAGCATTTTCACAGTTTATTTAGTCTTGCTATAGCTCTTATAGAACTAGATGTCCAATGGGTGGGCTCCCACAGTCGCCTCTAGGTTCAGACAACCTAGTTCTAGGTTCAGATAACCTAGAAAGAGCAAGACAAGTAATAATTAGCTATGTTCAGTATTTTATTTTCTCAGTGGCACTGTACTGGATTAGATATCCATTGGGTTGGGCTCCCATAGTCGTCCCTAGGTTCAGCTAACCTAGTAACCCTACTAGATTCAGAATTTGCAACCCCGGGTTTAGTTAGGGATGCGCGCACAGCAAGTACAGTTGCCGGGCCCAAACAGCAACATGATTATGTATTTTAATCTATTATGAATATAGTTTTCAAACATCACAAAATAGTTATGTGAATTCAGTTCAACCTTAGCAATCAGATTAGTATTAGCTTAGCTCAGTTTTATATCAGTGTAGCTTTCTGTTAATACAACATGATAGTTTGTTATTAGCTTTATTGCCATGATCAGTTTTGCTTCTATACGTTGTATGTCATGCCATGCTTAGCATATTCAGTATGTATTTCAAATAGCATGTTTTAAAAACATAAATTGCATCGTATGCATGTTTTGTGAGGTAGATGGTTTCTTACTAAGCGTAAAGCTTACAGATACTCTTTCCTTATACTGCAGATAAAGGTAAAGGAAAGATGGACTAGTGGAGGCTGGAGGACAATGCGATGAAGATGTGTGTGGATGGAACTTGGAATAAAGACCTTGGAGAAACTAGAAATACATCTGAAACTTTAGCATTTTATTGAGTTGATACTTTCTTTATTTTCAGTTATTTTGATTTTATGAATCATGAAAGACCTGTTCAGATTATTAGTGTTCATGCTTAGAATGTCAGTTAGTGTCATTAGGATGTTTCTCAGTCATTATTGGAGTTGTTGTATGTGATTTGGCACGAGTTAGTGCTGAAATCAGACCTTAGGCACGAAATCAGAAACCCCAATCGATCAGCTGATCGATTGGGGGCTTCCCAATCAATCGGCTGATTGACTGGGCAACTTGTTTCGCGAACAGTAGGCCTCTGGATCAATCAGCCGATCGATCCAGTAAATTCTGTCGTGAACAGAAGGCTATGGGATCGATCACTGGATCGATTGGCCAGTCTGGATCGATCAGCCGATCGATCCAGAATATTGCCCCGAGCACAGTAGCGTACCGGATCGATCACTGGATCGATCCAACCTGAGACCCGCATACAGTAGCCTGCTGAATCGATCCCCGGATCGATTCGACCATTCCAATCTATCTGTGGATCGATTGGGAGGGCTGAAAACAGCTGGGAAACCTCTAGTTCAGCTCTTTGACCATGAGGGATGTAAATTACATTATGAATAGCTTAGATTACACCCCCTAGCATGTATAGAACAAGGAATGACAATAGTTTAGCAAAATTTTGATTCGTACAGCTTCCGCACCTAGACTTAATGATGGTCATGGAATAGTTAGCACAGCATAATGTGACGGTCCGGCCTTACAGATTAGTTAGTAGAAGGCGGGTTGTTACAGAGTGGTATCAGAGCAGCTTCCATACTTCCTACACACACATCAGCATTGAACCTGCAGCTTCCAAGTAAAAACATCTCTCACTTTCTTTATGTTTCATGTTTCATGTTTAGATATGACTAAAGCATGCTTGTTCATGATAGTAGTTGACATGATAACAATAGTTACTCCCTTATGATTGTGTTAGTCATGTATGTCCTCCATGTCTCTAGAGATGGCACGAGGACGCCCAGCTAGGAGGGCACCAGCCACTGAGCCCCGACATGAGGCAGGCATTTCAGTGCCTCCCCCAGACCTGACAGCATTGGTGGCTCAGTTACAGCAGCAGTTAGCTGAACAGCAACAGGAGATAGCCACCTTAAAGGCTAATCAGCAGAATACTCCCACTATCACCCCGGAACCAAACATAGCAACCCCGGTAGTTATAGAGGTTCCACCAGTCCAGCCTACAGCACCAGTGGCCCCAGCAGCAGAGGCAAAAAGAGAGGCCTATCTGATCCAGTGGCAGAGAGTTAAGCCCGAGAACTTCTCAGGCACCAGTGATTCAAAACACTGGAGAGTACGATGGAGCTCCTGGACTGGCCAGAACACGAGAAGGTGAAGTGCGCCTCCTTCTGCCTGACAGGAGATGCACGCATGTGGTGGGAGAGAATCAGAGCGAAGCGCCCAGTGAACCAGATGACTTGGGCTGACTTCGAGAAAGAATTCTTCGAGGAGTTCTTTCACATGCGGGTCACCAACCGCCACTACGACGAGTTCACTGAGTTTCGTCAGGGCAACCTATCAGTTGAGGAAGCCGTGAAGAATTCAATAGATTGGCTCGTCTATGCCCTGAACTAGTCAGCACAGAGAAAGAAAGAGTCCGGTTGATGCTCAAGATGCTGAGGCCGGAAATAGCAATGAACGTGGCTGGCGGCGTTCACAGGCCGCAAACCACCGAAGAACTAGTCAGCAGTGCTCTGACCATCGAGCACTACCAAAACAGTATCAAACAGCAGAAGCAAGTTCTCTCAGAGTCAAAAGGCAAGGAGGCTCAGGCACCCAGAAACAACAGGGCCACAGCTCCAACTGGAAAGGGAACTCCAGCAATAAGCGCAAACCAGGGAGTTACCCAAAAGGAGGGCCAGCTAGCAAACAGCCAAGTTATCCAAAGTGTGATACTTGTGGGAAATTCCACCCTGGAGTTTGTCGTAAAGGCACACGAGGATGCTTTGAGTGCGGACAGGAAGGGCATATGGCTAAGCAGTGCCCGAACAAGACTAGTCTTCCTCCACCACAGCCGATTCAGTATGGAGGCCAGCCGGCTCAGTTACATCAGATGCAGGCCGCTCTAGATGGTCCACACATCAGCCAGGGCAGACTAGAAGCCCCTCAAGCTATGACGAATGCAAGGATCTACTCCTTAACCAGAGAAGATGTAGCAAATGCCTCGACAGTTGTTACAAGTCAGATTAGCATTTTACAGCAAAGTACAACTGTATTATTCGATACTGGGGCAACCCATTCTTATATATCCAGGGCATTTGCTGAGAAGTTAGCAAGACCTCCAAAGGTACTCAGTAGTCAGTTTCTGACGACCTTACCTTCAGGAGAAATTATGGCATCCACGCACTGGCTCAGAGCAGTGCCAGTCATTATAGCAAACCGAGAGCTCTTTTGTGATCTGATGTAACGACCCACCTTCTGGGTACTGGCTGTAAGGCCGGTCGCTACAATTATGCTAAACTAGACTGTGCGGAAAGCTGGGCTAATTAAAATTTTAGTCTACTAATGACGGATACAACTGCTAAGAAAGGTCTAAAGACCTTCTTTGCTGGTGTACATATGCTAAGGAGGGGAAACTGAACATCCCAACTGGGCTAGGGACTAGAACTAAACTTCCCAACTAACTACAGTCCTGCCGATCGATCCGCAGATCGATCGAAGCTATGGGGCATTCGGTTCCCCACTGGATCGGTCGGCAGACCGATCCAGGCACCCGAAACCCCTGGAACGCTACTGTATCGTGCTGGATCGGTCGGCTGACCGATCCAGGAGGATATAGTGGCATACTGTATCTGTCTGGATCGGTCGGCTGACCGATCCAGGAGCCTGGCACACTACTGGATCGGTCGGCAGACCGATCCAGCGTCTGATTTCCTGATACGAAATCAGAAATGCTGATTTCGACACCTTGTCGTGCCAAAACCACCTGCAACCACTCTAACATATACTAATAACTATTCTACCATACATTGGCAACATTCAAGACATAATATAATGCATGTTCACTAGTTCATACCATTAACCATACAAGAATGCGAAGCATAAGGGAAAAGAGAACAAGACTTTAATAACTAGGCTTGCTACAAGTTCTAATGCGTAGTAAAATAAAACTAGATCCCTAGGATCTTTATTCCAGTTCCTGCCACACATATCCTCATCTGCACTGACATCCAGCCTCCACTGCTAGTCCATTTTCCTTTTACCTGTATCTGCAATATAAGGAAAATAGTATCTGTAAGCTAAAAAGCTTAGTAAGAAACCATCTACCTCACTAAATCATGCATACAATGCAAATATGCTTTTAAATCATACTGTTTGAAAAACATACTGAATATGCAAGCATGGCATGGCATGGTATCATACAAAGCATGGCATAACATAAGCTGAGCAAAAAATAAAACTGATCATAACATGTCTATAACTGTATATGAAGCTATCATATTTAACAACTGAAATAAGCTGAGTTGATACAAAAGCGAGCTAAGCTGAAGCTGAGCTAATACTGAATTCCATTATGTTTTAAAACTGATTTGGAAAACTATTATAAATAATAGATGAAAATACTAAACATGCTGCTGTAGGGCTCTGGCAACTGTACTTGTTGTGCGCACATCCCTATCTAAACCCGGGATTGCAAGTTCCGAATCTAGTAGGGTTTACTAGGTTAGCTAAACCTAGGGACGACTATGGGAGTCCAGCCTAGTGGATATCTAATCCAGTACAGTGCCGCTGTTGAAAGTAAAATACTGAAATGCTAATTAGCTGAATCCAGGTTATCTGAACCCAGAACTAGGTTTTCTGAACCTAGAGGCGACTGTGGGAGCCCACCCATTGGACATCTAGTCCCATAAAGCTGGAATAAAACTGATATGCTGTTTAAACGCTTCTATACATTTAACTATGCTGTTAAAACTGTCTAATGTTGCGCTAAACATTTTTATTACCTCGTATGCTAGATTTCTTACAAATCTAATCGCTAAAAATTCCGGTGGAGATGACTTCTCGACGATTCGCTCGCGTCCACGTGCTCTACTCGTGGAGGGGAACGTCCTTGTGCCCGAGATGTCACCGGAAGGCACTCCTATGGCCCTAGGGATGAAACCCTAGGCTTGCTTGGGTGTTGGCGCTGAGAGAAAGAGAGGGAGACGGGGTTGGCATCGGTGAGGGTTTGGGGAGGGAGAAGTTGCCGAACCAAATAAAAGAAATAACCCAAATCAACTTAAGTTTCCTATTTATATTAAGGAGTTAATTCGCCCAATACCAATATAAATTTTATTGGTTCCCTTTCCTTTCAGCACGGCCCTGCTGGGTTCAACTGGTTACTAGTATTATCCCCAAGCCATAGGTCTCGGGTTCAATCCCCGCTTAGGCCGTTTTCGTTTTCTAATTATTTTTGCTACTTCCATTACTATAAAAATTCTAGAAAAATATCTAAAAATTTCAAAAAAATCACGGAATAATTCTAATGCAAGTTTGAGAATTTTCGGGCGCTACAATCCCCCATACCTTATAAAAAGTTCGTCCTCGAACTTAGAACAATTCTGGGTACTTCTGTCTCATGCTGGCTTTTGTCTCCCAAGTTGCCTCTTCTACTGTGTGACTGTGCCAAATAACTTTGACCAATGGTACTTCCTTGTTCCGTAATTTCTTAATTGCTCGGTCTATTATCTGAATAGGCCGACTATCATAGCTGAGGTCTTCGCGGATCTGTACCGACTGGGGCTCAATCACCTGGGTGGCATCTGGGGTATGCTTCTTCAGCATAGAGACATGAAATACGTTGTGGACAGCTGACATTTCCTGGGGTAGCTCTAACTCATATGCTACCTTGCCCACTCTTCTGCTGATAAGGTATGGTCCCACATATCTGGGACTTAGCTTGCCCTTCTTCCCAAAACGCATTACTCCCTTCATGGGAGCTACT
Organism: Zingiber officinale; assembly: GCF_018446385.1. Classification (NCBI taxonomy): domain Eukaryota; kingdom Viridiplantae; phylum Streptophyta; class Magnoliopsida; order Zingiberales; family Zingiberaceae; genus Zingiber; species Zingiber officinale. The sequence continues at coordinate 56,227,729 of NC_055993.1, forward strand.
CTGAGGAACACTGAATCCCCAACTGAGAACTCTAAGGGTCTGCGCCGTGTATCAGCATAGCTCTTCTGATGGCTCTGAGCTGTCTCTATCTTCTAGATCTGTCTGAAGCTCTAGTTCTTTCTGTTCACCACTCTCATACCAGCAGATTGGAGATCTACACCTCCGCCCATAGAGAGCCTCGTAAGGTGCCATGCCGATAGTGGCCTGATAGCTATTGTTGTATGCAAATTCTGCTAAGCTCAGATATTTGCACCAACTTCCCTTGAAATCTAGGGCACACGCTCGGAGCATATCTTCGAGTACCTGGTTTACTCGCTCCGTCTGACCATCTGTCTGAGGATGGAATGCTGTACTGAACTTTAACTTAGTGCCCATCGCTGACTGTACACACTCCCAGAAGTGTGATGTGAATCTGCTGTCTCTGTCTGAAATGATGGTTCGTGGGACTCCATGTAGTCTGACGATCTCCTGGAGATACAACTGAGCTAGCTTCTCCATGGAGTAGGATATCTTGATAGCTAAGAAGTGGGCTGATTTAGTCAACCTGTCGACTATTACCCAGATGGCGTCAAAACCATTCGTGGTTCTGGGCAGTCCCACTATGAAATCCATAGAGATATCCTCCCACTTCCATTCTGGAATCTGTATAGGCTGCAGAACTCCTCCTGGTCGCTGATGTTCTGCCTTGACCCTCTGACAGGTGAGGCAGATGCTAACATATCTGGCGATGTCCCTCTTCATCCCGGGCCACCAAAAACGGTTCTTCAGGTCTTGGTACATTTTGGTGGAACCTGGATGCATCGCATAGGGAGTCTTGTGAGCCTCATCTAAAATCTGTCTCCGTAGCTCCTCCTGATCTGGAACACAGAGTCTGTCACCAAAATACAACACCCCGCTATCGGACACTCTGAATTCTCTACTTTCTGGTTCTGCTAGCCCTTGCTTGATTTTCTGAATTTCAGGGTCCTGCTCCTGAGCTGACTGAATATCACCAAGCAAGGTAGACTCTAAGGTCATAGTAGAGAGCTGTCCAACGACGAGTTCGAGACCGAAATCTACGATCTCCTTCTGTAGGGGCGGTGACATGGCTGTAAGAGATAATAAGGTAGCACTGGATTTTCTGCTAAGTGCATCGGCTACCTTATTGACCTTCCCTGGATGGTAGAGGATGTCTATATCGTAGCCCTTCACCAACTCAAGCCATCTGCGCTGTCGCATGTTCAGATCCTTCTGAGTGAAGAAGTACTTCAGACTCTGATGATCTGTATACACTCTGCACTGAGCTCCATATAAGTAATGTCTCCAAATTTTGAGAGCGAACACTACTGCTGCAAGCTCAAGGTCATGAGTAGGGTAATTCTTCTCATAATCCTTGAGTTGTCTAGAGGCATAGGCGATCACCTTACCGTTTTGCATCAGTACTGCTCCTAGTCCCAACTTAAAGGCATCACTATAGATGTTAAAGCTGCTGGTGTTGTCTGGTAGAGCCAAAATGGGAGCACTGGTCAATCTCCTTTTTAGCTCACTGAAGCTGTTCTCACAGTCCTCTGTCCACTGAAATTTCCTGTTCTTTCTGGTAAGAGCTGTCAGTGGGGAGGCTATCCTGGAGAAGTCCTCTACAAACTTTCTGTAATATCCTGCTAATCCCATAAAGCTTCTGATTTCACTAGCGTTCCTCAGTCTTTTCCAGTTACTTACTGCTTCTATTTTGCTGGGGTCTACCATGACACCATCCTTTGAGATGATGTGACCTAGGAAAGACACCTGATCAAGCCAGAATTCACATTTCGTGAACTTGGCATATAGCTAATTCTGCTGAAGTGTCTGTAGTACTATCTTCAGGTGCTCTGCATGTTCTTCCTGAGTTCCTGAGTAGATAAGAATGTCATTGATAAACACAATAACAAACTTATCTAAATACTCCCTGAATACTCTGTTCATGAGATCCATGAATGTAGCTGGAGCATTAGTCACGCCAAAGGGCATGACTACGAACTCGTAATGTCCGTATCTGGTCCTAAATGCTGTCTTCGGTATATCACCCTCCTTGACTCTGACTTGGTGATATCCTGATCTGAGGTCAATCTTAGAGAACATTGCTGCTCCCTTTAACTGATCGAACAGGCCATCTATTCTGGGAAGAGGATACCTGTTCTTGATCGTGACCTGATTCAGTGCTCTGTAGTCTATGCATAACCGCATGCTTCCATCCTTCTTCTTCACGAACAGTACAAGCGCTCCCCATGGTGAGTGACTAGGGCGTATGAAGCCCTTGTCAAGCAGCTCCTGTAGTTGCTCCTGAAGTTCCTTCAGTTCTGCTGGAGCCATGCGATATGGCGCTTTGGAAATAGGATTGGTGCCGGGGAAGAGCTCTATCTCAAATTCAATCTCCCTGACTGGTGCTAGGCCTGGTAACTCCTCAGGGAAGACTGCTGGGTAGTCACATACAACTCGGACCCCTGCTAGCTGTTGGTCCTTGTCCTGGCTGGTATTGACTACATGTGCTAGGTACCCCGTACAACCCGAATCCATCAACTTCTGTGCCTTCATAGCTGAGAGAAATTTTCTGGCTTTTCTCTTTGGTTCTCCGATGTACTCGAACTGTGTTTCTGCTTCGGGTTGGAATACGACTTTCTGTTTACGGCACTCTATGGAAGCACCGTATCTGATCAGGAAGTCCATTCCAAGGATGACGTCGTAGTCAGTCATTTCCAGCAGGATCAGATCACAAAAGAGTTCCCTGTCTGCTATTATGACCGACACTGCTCTGAGCCAGTGCGTGGATGCCATGATCTCTCCTGAAGGTAGTGCCGTCAAAAACTGACCACTGAGTACCTCTGAGGGTATTTCTAATTTTTCAGAGAACACCCTGGCCATATATGAATGGGTTGCCCCAATATCAAATAGAACAGTAGCACTATACTGAAAAATGCTAATCTGACCTGTGACAACTGTCGAGGCATTGGCTACGTCCTCTCTGGTGAGTGAGTAGATCCTCGCATTCGTCGTAGCTGGAGGGGCTTCTAATCTGCCCTGGCTGATAAGTGGACCTTCTAGAGCGGCCTGCATCTGATATAACTGAGCTGGTTGGCCTGCATACTGAATCTGCTGTGGCTGAGGAAGACTGGTCTTGTTCGGGCACTTCTTGGCCATGTGCCCTTCTTGTCCACATTCAAAGCATCCTCGTGTGCCCTTGCGACAAACCCCTGGGTGGAATTTCCCACAAGTAGCACACTTTGGATAACTGGGTCGCTTGCTAGATGGTCCTCCTTTTGGGTCACTCCCTGATTTGCGCTTGCTGTTGGAGTTCCCTTTCCAGTTAGAGCTGTGGCCTTGCTATTTTTGAGTGTGAGGGTTTCCTTGGCCTTTGGACTCTTAGGAGACCTGCTTCTGCTGCTTTATGCTGTTCTGGTAATACTCTGTGGTCAAGGCACTACTCACTAACTCCTCTGTGGTTTGTGGCCTATGTATGCCACCAGCCACGTTCACCGCTATCTCTGGCCTCAGCATCTTGAGCATCAACCGGATTCGTTCCTTCTCTGTGCTGACTAGCTCTGGGCATAGACGAGTCAACCTGTTGAATTTCTTCACGGCTTCCTCAACTGAAAGGTTGCCCTGACGAAACTCAGTGAACTCGTCGTAGTGGCGGTTTGTAACCCGTATATGAAAGAATTTCTCGAAGAACTCCTTCTCGAAGTCAGCCCATGACATCTGGTTTACTGGGCGCTTCGTTCTGATTCTTTCCCACCACATGCGTGCTTCTCCTGTCAGGCAGAAGGAGGCACACCTCACATTCTTGTGTTCTGGCCAGTCCAGAAGCTCCATCGTGCTCTCCAGTGTTTTGAACCAGGCTTGTGCATCCCATGGTTCACTAGTGCCTGAGAAGTTCTCTGGCTTGACTCGCTGCCACTGGATCAGATAGGCTTCCTTTCTTGGCTCAGCTGCTGGAACTGCTGGTGCTGGTACTGGTGCTGGCGTTGGCTGGTGGAACCTCTAAGACTTCTGGAGTCGTCAGATTCGGTTCCGGGGTGACTGTGGGGGTACTCTGCTGATTAGCCTTTAAGGTGGCTATTTCCTGTTGCTGTTCAGCTAGCTGCTGCTGTAACTGAGCCACTAATGCTGTAAGGTCTGGAGGAGGCACTGAACTGCCTGCCTCTTGCTGGGGCTCAGTAGCTAGTGCCCTTCTAGCTGGGCGTCCTCGTGCCATTTCTAAGGACATAGAGAACATAACATAACTAATGTAATCACAGTTATATAACTACTGATATCATGTTCAAAAACTATCACATACTAACAAGCAGTAGGCATATAAACATGAACTGTAATAACAAAACAAGGAGCATAAATTAAGTAGAGGTATTCTTACTTGGAAGCTGCAGGTACAATGCTGATGTGTGTGTAGGAAATATGGAACACTGCTCTGATACCACTCTGTAGCGACCCACCTTCTGGGTACTGGCTGTAAGGCCGGTCGCTACAATTATGCTAAACTAGACTGTGTGGAAAGCTGGGCTAATTAAAATTTTAGTCTACTAATGACGGATACAACTGCTAAGAAAGGTCTAAAGACCTTCTTTGCTGGTGTACATATGCTAAGGAGGGGAAACTGAACATCCCAACTGGGCTAGGGACTAGAACTAAACTTCCCAACTAACTACAGTCCTGCCGATCGATCCGCAGATCGATCGAAGCTATGGGGCATTCAGTTCCCCACTGGATCGGTCGGGCAGACCGATCCATGTGTGGCTGGAACGCTACTGTATCGTGCTGGATCGGTCGGCTGACCGATCCAGGAGGATACAGTGGCATACTGTATCTGTCTGGATCGGTCGGCTGACCGATCCAGGAGCCTGGCACACTACTGGATCGGTCAGCAGACCGATCCAGCGTCTGATTTCCTGATACGAAATCAGAAATGCTGATTTTGACACCTTGTCGTGCCAAAACCACCTGCAACCACTCTAACATATACTAATAACTATTCTACCATACATTGGCAACATTCAAGACATAATATAATGCATGTTCACTAGTTCATACCATTAACCATACTAGAATGCGAAGCATAAGGGAAAAGAGAACAAGACTTTAATAACTAGGCTTGCTACAAGTTCTAATGCGTAGTAAAATAAAACTAGATCCCTAGGATCTTTATTCCAGTTCATGCCACACACATCCTCATCTGCACTGACCTCCAGCCTCCACTGCTAGTCCATTTTCCTTTTACCTGTATCTGCAATATAAGGAAAATAGTATCTGTAAGCTAAAAAGCTTAGTAAGAAACCATCTACCTCACTAAATCATGCATACAATGCAAATATGCTTTTAAATCATACTGTTTGAAAAACATACTGAATATGCAAGCATGGCATGGCATGGTATCATACAAAGCATGGCATAACATAAGCTGAGCAAAAAATAAAACTGATCATAACATGTCTATAACTGTATATGAAGCTATCATATTTAACAACTGAAATAAGCTGAGTTGATACAAAAGCGAGCTAAGCTGAAGCTGAGCTAATACTGAATTCCATTATGTTTTAAAACTGATTTGGAAAACTATTATAAATAATAGATGAAAATACTAAACATGCTGCTGTAGGGCCCTGGCAACTGTACTTGTTGTGCGCACATCCCTATCTAAACCCGGGATTGCAAGTTCCGAATCTAGTAGGGTTTACTAGGTTAGCTAAACCTAGGGACGACTATGGGAGTCCAGCCTAGTGGATATCTAATCCAGTACAGTGCCGCTGCTGAAAGTAAAATACTGAAATGCTAATTAGCTGAATCTAGGTTATCTGAACCCAGAACTAGGTTGTTTGAACCTAGAGGCGACTGTGGGAGCCCACCCATTGGACATCTAGTCCCATAAAGCTGGAATAAAACTGATATGCTGTTTAAACGCTTCTATACATTTAACTATGCTGTTAAAACTGTCTAATGTTGCGCTAAACATTTTTATCGAGCACCTAGTGTGCTCCAACTCTCCTCTCTAATAGGGAAAACACCTCTAGGCACCCGACGACGTCTAGAACCTCTATCTGAAGAGGAGAAACGCGTCCGGCCCATCCAGAGGTACTCAACTAACCCCTAAATCTGCGAAGAGAATTAAATACACTCTAGATGTCGATAAAAACCTACATATAACTAAATTATAAGCATGCAATCAAACGAGAGCTACTTATACTACAGGTGAGGGGTTTCTTACCTCGTATGCTAGATTTCTTACAAATCTAATCGCTAAAAATTCCGGTGGAGACGACTTCTCGACGATTCGCTCGCGTCCACGTGCTCTACTCGTGGAGGGGAACGTCCTTGTGCCCGAGATGTCACCGGAAGGCACTCCTATGGCCCTAGGGATGAAACCCTAGGCTTCCTTGGGTGTTGGCGCCGAGAGAAAGAGAGGGAGATGGGGTTGGCGTCGGTGAGGGTTTGGGGAGGGAGAAGTTGCCGAACCAAATAAAAGAAATAACCCAAATCAACTTAAGTTTCCTATTTATATTAAGGAGTTAATTTGCCCAATACCAATATAAATTTTATTGGTTCCCTTTCCTTTCAGCACGGCTCTGCTGGGTTCAACTGGTTACTAGTATTATCCCCAAGCCATAGGTCTCGGGTTCAATCCCCGCTTAGGCCGTTTTCGTTTTCTAATTATTTTTGCTACTTCCATTACTCTAAAAATTCCAGAAAAATATCTAAAAATTCCAGAAAAATCACGGAATAATTCTAATGCAAGTTTGAGAATTTTCGGGCGCTACATCTGATAGTGCTAAATATGACTGACTACGATGTCATCCTTGGAATGGACTTCTTGATCAGATACGGTGCTTCCATCGATTGCCGTAAACAGAAAGTGGTATTCCAACCTGAAGCCGAAGCACAGTTCGAGTTCATCGGAGAACCCAAGAGAAAGGCCAAAAAGTTTCTCTCCGCTATGAAAGCACAGAGATTAATGGATTTAGGATGTACGGGATTTTTAGCACATGTAGTCAGTACCAGTCAGGACAGGGACCAACTGTATGTGACTACCCAGCAGTCTTCCCTGAAGAGTTACCAGGCTTAGCACCAGACAGGGAGATTGAATTCGAGATAGAACTCATTCCCGGTACAAATCCTATCTCCAAAGCGCCTTACCGCATGGCTCCAGCAGAACTGAAAGAACTTCATGAGCAACTACAGGAGCTGCTTGACAAGGGCTTCATACGTCCGAGTCACTCACCATGGGGAGCGCCTGTATTGTTCGTGAAGAAGAAGGACGGGAGCATGCGCCTGTGCATAGATTACAGAGCACTGAACCAAGTCACGATCAAGAACAGGTATCCTCTTCCTAGAATAGATGACCTGTTCGATCAGCTAAAGGGAGCAGCAGTGTTCTCTAAGATAGACCTCAGATCAGGTTATCATCAGGTGAAAGTCAAGGAAGGGGATATACCCAAGACAGCATTCAAGACTAGATACGGACATTACGAGTTCGTAGTCATGCCCTTTGGCATGACAAATGCTCCAGCTACTTTCATGGACCTCATGAACAGGGTATTCAGATAATACTTAGATAAGTTCATTATCGTGTTCATCGATGACATTCTTATCTATTCAGGAACTAAGGAAGAACACGCAGAGCACCTAAGAGCAGTATTGCAGACCCTTCAGCAGAACCAGTTGTACGCCAAGTTCACAAAATGTGAATTTTGGTTAGATCAGGTGTCCTTCCTGGGTCACATAATCTCAAAGGATGGTATCATGGTAGACCCCAGTAAGATAGAAGCTGTGAGTAACTGGAAAAGACCCAAGAACGCTAGTGAGATCAGAAGCTTTCTGGGATTAGCAGGTTTTTACAGAAAATTCGTAGAGAACTTCTCCAGGATAGCCTCCCCGCTGACAGCTCTCACCAGGAAAAATAGGAAATATCAGTGGACAGAGGACTGCGAGAACAGCTTCAGCGAGTTAAAAAGAAGATTGACCAGTGCACCTATTCTAGCTCTACCCGAGAACACAGACAGTTTCGATATTTATAGTGATGCCTCTAAGTTGGGACTAGGAGCAGTGCTAATGCAAGACGGCAAGGTAATCGCCTACGCCTCCAGACAACTCAAGGATTATGAGAAGAACTATCCTACTCATGACCTTGAGCTTGCAGCAGTGGTGTTCGCTCTCAAAATTTGGAGACATTACTTGTATGGAGCTCAGTGCAGAGTGTATACAGATCATCAGAGTCTGAAGTACTTCTTCACTCAGAAGGATTTGAATATGCGACAGCGCAGATGGCTAGAGCTGGTCAAGGACTACGATATAGACATCCTCTACCACCCAGGAAAGGCAAATAGGGTAGCAGATGCACTTAGCAGAAAGTCCAGTGCTGCCCTATTATCTTTGGCAGTCATGTCACCACCACTACAGAAAGAGATCACAGACTTCGGTCTTGAACTCATAGTTGGGTAGCTCTCTACTATGACGTTAGAGTCTACCTTGCTTGGTGACCTTCAGACAGCTCAGGAACAGGATCCTGAAATTCAGAAAATCAAGCAAGGGATAGCAGAATCAGAAGGTGGAGAGTTCAGAATATCAGATAGCGGGGTATTATATTTTGGTGACAGATTATGTGTTCCAGATCAGGAGGAACTACGCAGGAAGATTTTAGATGAGGCTCACAAGACTCCCTATGCGATGCATCCAGGCTCCACCAAAATGTACCAGGACTTGAAGAAACGTTTTTGGTGGCATGGGATGAAGAGGGACATCGCTCGATATGTCAGCATCTGCCTAACCTGTCAGAGGGTTAAGGCAGAACATCAGAGACCAGGAGGAGTTTTACAGCCCATTCAGATATCTGAGTGGAAGTGGGAAGACATTTCCATGGATTTCATAGTGGGACTACCCAGAACCACGAATGGTTTTGATACTATCTGGGTAATAGTCGACAGGTTGACTAAATCAGCCCACTTCTTAGCTATCAGGATATCCTACTCCATGGAACAGCTAGCACAGTTGTATCTCAAGGAGATCATTAGACTACATGGAGTCCCACGAACCATTATATCAGACAGAGACAGTAGGTTCACATCACACTTCTGGGAGTGTGTACAGTCAGCTTTGGGCACGAAGTTAAAGTTCAGCACAGCTTTCCATCCTCAGACAGATGGACAGACAGAGCGGGTAAATCAGGTACTTGAAGATATGCTCCGAGCATGTGCCCTAGATTTCAAAGGAAGTTGGTGCAAATATCTGAGTTTAGCAAAATTTACATACAACAACAGCTATCAGGCCACTATCGGTATGGCACCTTACGAGGCTCTCTACGGGCGGAGGTGTAGATCTCCAATCTGCTGGTATGAGAGTGGTGAACAGAAAGAACTAGAACTTCAGACAGATCTAGTAGCAGATACCACAGCAGCTATACAGCAGATCCGCCAGAGGATAGAGACAGCTCAGAGTCGCCAGAAAAGCTATGCTGATACACGGCGTAGACCTTTAGAGTTCTCAGTTGGGGATTCAGTGTTCCTCAGAGTAGCTCCCATGAAGGGAGTAATGCGTTTTGGGAAAAAGGGAAAACTAAGTCCCAGATATGTGGGACCATACCTTATCAGCAGAAGAGTGGGCAAGGTAGCATATGAGCTAGAGCTACCCCAGGAAATGTCAGCTGTCCATAATGTATTTCATGTCTCTATGCTGAAGAAGCATATCCCAGATGTCACCCAGGTGATTGAGCCCTAGTCGGTACAAATCCGCGAAGACCTCAGCTATGACAGTCAGCCTATTCAGATAATAAACCGAGCAGTTAAGAAATTGCGGAACAAGGAAGTACCATTAGTTAAAGTTATTTGGCACAGTCACACAGTAGAAGAGGTAACTTGGGAGACAGAAGCCAGTATGAGACAGAAGTACCCAGAGTTATTCTAAGTTCGAGGACGAACTTTTTATAAGGTATGGGGGATTGTAATGCCCAAAAATTCTCAAAATTATTTTAGAAGTATTCTACGATTTTTCTGGAATTTTAGGATATTTTTATAGAATTTTTAGAGCATCGGAAGTAGCAAAAACAAATAGAACCGTAAAATAGCCTACGCGGGAATTGAACCTGAGACCTATTGGGTCCTACGACTTATAGCGGACTCTAGTAACCAAGTGAACCCAGCAGGGCCGTGCTGAAAAGAAAGGGGATCAATTAAATTTATATTAGAGTTGGGCGAAATTACCCACTTAATATAAAAAGGAAGGAAATAAGTGAAGAGTTATTTTAACGTAACTTTTCTCATCCTCACCCTAACCTCACGCCGCCCCCTCCCTCCTCTTTCTCTCTCGACGCACCAAGCCCGAAGGGCTAGGGTTTCATCCCAAAGGCTCTAGGAGCATCTTCCGGCGACGACTCCGACACGAGGACGCTCCCCTCCGCGAGAGGAATGCGTGGACGCGAGAAGATCGTCGAAAGGATCGTCTCCTCCGGAGATCTAGCGATTAGAATCGTAAGAAAATCCAAACAGGAGGTAAGAAACCCCTCACCTACAGTATAAGTAGCTTTCGTATGAATTTAAGCTTCGGTTTAGTAGTATGTAGACTTTCGGCACAAAGGATGCGAGCTAGCGCATACCAAGTGTTCGAATAAATTGTTAGAGCAGTCAAAATGCAATTTAGGCATTTTATTAGCTTAGATAAATGCAATAGAAGCATTTTCACAGTTTATTTAGTCTTGCTATAGCTCTTATAGGACTAGATGTCCAATGGGTGGGCTCCCACAGTCGCCACTAGGTTCAGACAACCTAGTTCTAGGTTCAAATAACCTAGAAAAAGCAAGACAAGTAATAATTAGCTATGTTCAGTATTTTATTTTCTCAGTGGCACTGTACTGGATTAGATATCCATTGGGTTGGGCTCCCATAGTCGTCCCTAGGTTCAGCTAACCTAGTAACCCTACTAGATTCGAAATTTGCAACCCCGGGTTTAGTTAGGGATGCACGCACAGCAAGTACAGTTGCCGGGCCCAAACAGCAACATGATTATGTATTTTAATCTATTATGAATATAGTTTTCAAACATCACAAAATAGTTATGTGAATTCAGTTCAGCTTTAGCAATCAGATTAGTATTAGCTTAGCTCAGTTTTATATCAGTGTAGCTTTCTGTTAATACAACATGATAGTTTGTTATTAGCTTTATTGCCATGATCAGTTTTGCTTCTATACGTTGTATGTCATGCCATGCTTAGCATATTCAGTATGTATTTCAAATAGCATGTTTTAAAAACATAAATTGCATCGTATGCATGTTTTGTGAGGTAGATGGTTTCTTACTAAGCGTAAAGCTTACAGATACTCTTTCTTTATACTGCAGATAAAGGTAAAGGAAAGATGGACTAGTGGAGGCTGGAGGACAATGCGATGAAGATGTGTGTGGATGGAACTTGGAATAAAGACCTTGGAGAAACTAGAAATACATCTGAAACTTTAGCATTTTATTGAGTTGATACTTTCTTTATTTTCAGTTATTTTGATTTTATGAATCATGAAAGACCTGTTCAGATTATTAGTGTTCATGCTTAGAATGTCAGTTAGTGTCATTAGGATGTTTCTAAGTCATTATTGGAGTTGTTGTATGTGATTTGGCATGAGTTAGTGCTGAAATCAGACCTTAGGCATGAAATCAGAACCCCCAATCGATCAGCTGATCGATTGGGGGCTTCCCAATCAATCGGTTGATCGACTGGGTAACTTGTTTCATGAACAGTAGGCCTCTGGATCAATCAGCCGATCGATCCAGCAAATTCTGTTGTGAACAGAAGGCTATGGGATCGATCACTGGATCGATTGGCCAGTCTGGATCGATCAGCCGATCGATCCAGAATATTGCCCCGAGCACAGTAGCGTGCCGGATCGATCACTGGATCGATCCAACCTGAGACCCGCATACAGTAGCCTGCTGAATCGATCCCCGGATCGATTCGACCATTCCAATCGATCTGTGGATCGATTGGGAGGGCTGAAAACAGCTGGGAAACCTCTAGTTCAGCTCCTTAACCATGAGGGATGTAAATTATATTATGAATAGATTAGATTACACCCCCTAGCATGTATAGAACAAGGAATGACAATAGTTTAGCAAAATTTTGATTCGTACAGCTTCCGCACTTAGACTTAATGATGGTCATGGAATAGTTAGCACAGCATAATGTGACGGTCTGGCCTTACAGATTAGTTAGTAGAAGGCGGGTCGTTACAGTAACTTGAGGTTTCTTTAGATTTTATAATGTACAAATTAGAAAAGAACTAGTCTATTGGATGATGGTGAAAAAGGGGAGAAAGACAACAATACACGACGACCAAAGAAGCACTTGGAGAAGATGCTTTAACCTTGGTTCACCTTTCGATCTTCTCATTGGCTTGAGAAGATCATAGTTGATGGGGTGATAACCATGTCACGTTTAATTTAGCATATATGTTGATATGTGCCATGATTGTATGCGATACATGTGTAGTTTAATCATAATTAACTCATTTTTCATATGCCTACTAAAGTTTGGTACTCACTATTAGCTTGATTAATTGCAGTTAGGTTTTTCAAAAATAAAGTGACTCTATTTATCTTGGTAAAGTGCAACAATATTGGACTTTGGGTATAACTTAACTAAGTTATCTCAATTGGATTGAAAACCTAGAGACATATCTCATACGATGTAATTCAAATTATACTAGTCTTGGGCGATTAGTTATATAATATGAATTTCATAAGATAAGTAAATGAACAAATAATATTGTTCATCTAGCTATATAGGAGTTACATTTGATGTAATTAATACACGTTGTCTACCTATATTATGTAGGATCGAGACGTACTAGGGAGGTGAATACTATTCGTAGTTTCTTTTCACTTTTTCATTTAAAATCAATCGGAGTAAAATGCGACAGAAAGTAAAGAACACAAAACAAGGATACCAAGATTTACTTGGTTCGGAGCTTGTGGCGACTCCTACTCCAAGGCCTGCACTTAAGAGTGGTTTCTTTGGACAATCACTATAGTTTTGAAAATTCAAGTACAGAGATAAAGTACAATGATAATGTAATTAAAGTACTATGAACAATTACATAGACGACTTTAGAATTTAGAGAGGCGTGCTTTTGGTCGTCGGAGCAGCGTTACGATTTCATGGACTTGTCTTTGGAGCAATGAGCACTAGAGAGATTGCCAAAATTTATTGTCGAAGTGCTTGGTCGAGGCCTCCTTTTATAGCGAAGTTGAGCCTGATCTAGATCCACTGATCTCGGGATCAAGTTTGACTAAATGCTGATTGGTCGGCCAATCCCCCTGATCGGTCGACTAATCCTGTTTGAATCTGCCCAGTTCTTCGTCCAAATGTTGCTACTCGGATAAGACCTTCATTCAGTCGATTGATCCCGTCGTTTGATTGACCGAACCCTCAACACTCCTCCACTTATCTGATTTGATCAACCTGGTCTGAAGTTTATCCAATGTTTGGTCGACTGAACCTCCCTGTTCAGTCGCCCGATCCCTCGGTCTACACTTCATTGTGAGCTAGAATTTGATCTTCTAGCTTAGGGGTTCGATCGACCGATTCGGATGTTTAGTTGGCCGAACAAGGTAAAATCTGACCTTCTAAAATTGTTAGTTTCATGCAAAAGAGAGTTAGAATAAAAGGAAAATAATATGTAAAGATAAGTTTTAACAACCTTCGGACTATCAGTCCTGACTTTGAGTTTCGTTGAAACTTTAGGTCGAATCGACACCTATTGTTCCCTCTTCGGAGAATGCGTCTTCACCTACTCCTCTGAGGAGAATTTACCTTTTGCCAGACCATTTCTCTAGACTGTCTAGACTTTTTCTTAGCATTCGAGATTTTAGGACTTTATGGTGAATGTTTTCTTCACGACCCATCCAAACTTCCACCTCGTGTCCGTAACCCCCAAGATTTTCACCTAGAGTCTTCGAATCTAGGATTTTGCCTAAAGTACTCGACCTACCAAAACTTCGCCTAGTCCCCCAAACTAGGACTTCATTGCCTTATCGAAGCTAGGACTTTCCACAACCTAGGTTACCACCCCTAAGACCTAGGGTTACCTTCACTTGGGGTTTTCCACTTGCCTAGAATCTACTAGGACTTTTTACCTAAGAACACTTAGGACTTTCCTGCAAGCTCAGTCACACTTGTTAAATTACAAGACATCTTAACTTTCAAATCTTTTTTCATTATCAAAACTCAGGTTCAATTGTCTAGTGTTCCCTGACCAACATATTATATGAGTCTTACGCAATTAGCCAATGCTAACTGAAGATGAGGTATAATATGGATCTTGTCCCACATGAATGTCATTGTGATTGGATTTGGAGCTAATAGTATGGGTAAAACCACATCCATGACTTGCTCCTACCAAGCTTTATAATTCAATGGGAGAATCATTTAATTAAAGGCCTAATTAAATGATCTAAATATGATACTTATTTCTTTATTTTATTGTTGTAGATCACCATGTCATTAAATACGTTGAATACTCTCTCTCTACGATCTGTCCTTGATAAGAACAAGCTCAATAGAGCAAACTTCCTGGACTGGTATAGAAACTTGAGAATAGTTCACAAGCAAGAAAGAAAACTGTAAGTCCTAGAGCAACCCATTCCTGAAACACCCCTACTACTATCACTAGAGATGATAAGGATGCTTGTAAAAAGCATCAAGATGATGCATTAGATGTATCATGTCTTATGCTTGCTACCATGAACTCTGAGTTGTATAAGCAACATGAGAACATGGAAGCGTATGATATAGTTGAACATCTTAGATAACTATATCAAGGACAAGCAAGACATGAGAGATTTAAGATCTCTAAGGCTCTATTTTAATGTAAGATGCAAGAAGGCAGTCCGATATGACCATATATACTCAAAATGATTGGGTATGTAGGGAACCATAAAGTTTGGGATTTCCATTAGGCCAAGAATTGACCACTAATCTTATTCTGTAATCGTTATCAAAAGGCTACAGTCAGTTCGTCATGAACTATAACATGAATGAAATTGACAAACAATTGCCTAAGATGTTAAGCTGTTGAGAACTACTGAACTCAACCTTAAGAAGGCAAAGCTTAGTAACATACTGAAGATGCAAAAGGGCAAAGGCAAATGGAAGCCTAAAGGTAAGGGTAAGACCTAAGTCAAAGGCAAGGGAAAGTCTCATGCATTAAAACCCAAAGGTGAGGTTGCTAAGGAAGGAACCTGCTTCCACTATGGTGAGACCAGACACTAGAAGAGGAATTGTAAGTTGTACCTAGAGGAATTGAAAAGGAAGAGAAGTAAGACTTCTGCCTCAGGTATATATGTTATAGAAGTCAATCTATCTATCTCGTCTTCTTGGGTATTAGATACTAGCTGTGCATCTCATATTTGCACCAATATGCAAGGCCTTCTAAAGACTTGATCATTGACGAAGGGCGAAGTAGACCTATGAGTAGGCAATGGTGTAAGAGTTGCTGCTATCGCTGTAGGAACATATTCCTTTACCCACAGGGCTTGTTTTAGAACTAGAAGAGTGTTGTTATGTGCTTGCTTTAACTAAGAACATTATCTCTATTTCTTATTTAGACAAGAAGGGTTTTCCATTTGTAATAAAGGACAAATATTGTTCTATTTATTTAAATGACATGTTCTATATTGTAATGCACCTCTTATGAATGGACTCTATGTTCTAGACTTTGAAAACCCAACATATAACATAAATACCAAATAGTTCAAGTCTAATGATTTGAACCAAATATATCTCTGGCATTGTTGCTTGGGTCACATAAATGAGAGTCGCATATCCCAACTCCATAAGAATGAACTTTTGGACTCATATGATTTTGAATCATATGAGGCATGCGAATCTTATTTTCAAGGTAAGATGACAAAGACTCTATTTAGTGGACAAAGACTCTATTTAGTGGACATAGCGAAAGAGCTAATAATTTGTTAAGACTCATACATACTGATGTTTGTGGCCCTTTCAAAATAGTAGCCAGAGGAGACTATCAGTATTTAATTACTTTTATTGATGATGTCAATCGATATGACTATGTGTATCTAATGAAATACAAATAAAAATCTTTTGAAAATTTTAAAGAATTCAAGAATATGAAGTACAAAATCAACTTGGTAAGCGTATTAAGATGCTTTGATCAGATCGAGGTGGGGAATATTTTAGCCAAGAATTTCATGACTATCTTATTGAGTGTAGGATCATATATTAACTCACTCCATCCGAAACACCACAATGGAATTGTGGATCAGAAAGGAGAAATCATACTTTATTAGATATAGTACGATTGATGATGAATCAAACAGATCTTTCTACTTCCTTCTAGGGACATACTCTAGAGACGACCACTTTCCCACTTAACCGCGTTCCATCTAAGGCCATTATAAAGACACCATATATGATATGGATTGGGATAAGTCCCAAGATATCTTTCATGAAGATTTGGGGTTGTGAGGTTTAGATTCGATGACAAGTCTTAGATACACTAAAACCCAAATTAGACAAATGCTATTTTGTAGGATATCCTAAGGAAATAAAGGGATATTACTTTTATCATCTCACACAAGGTAAAGTATTTGTTGCCAAAAATGGTGTATTTCTAGAAAGGAAATTTATTTCTAGAAAACCTAGTGGGAGTACAATCATTCTTAAAGAAATTTAAGATACATAAACTAGCACCGAAGCCTTAATGGAAATTGAACAGGTACTACAAGATGTTGTGGATCGTGATTTTATTACACCATAAGAAGTTGTGAAGAAATAACCTGTTCAAGTAGAACAAGCTCTACGCAGATCTGATAGACCCATCGTCAATCTGAGAGATATTCTTTTCTCTTATCTGACTATGGTGATGTAGTGCTTATTGGTCACAATGAGCCTACATCTTATTAGCAAGCTATACAGGCCCCAAATTCTAAGAAATGGCTATAAAGATTCAAAATGAAATCTATGTACACTAACCAAGTATGAACCTTAGTTGATCCACCTGAAGGGATCAAATCCATTGGGTGTAAGTGGGTTTTCAAAGTAAAGACTGACATGGATGGTTATATGTATACCTATAAAGGTAAATTGGTGGCTAAAAGGATTCAAGCATATTCATAATATAGACTATGATGAAACCTTTTCACTAGTTGTGTTGCTCAAGTCTATTCAGATCATGCTTGCTATTGCAGCTTACTATGATTATGAAATCTGACAGATGGATGTCAAAACTGTATTTCTTAATAGAAATCTACTCAAGGATGTATACATGATACTGTAGGATAAAAAAGAATTTAGATATCTCCACAATTACATGATATTGTCCACTTTGGGCCTAGGCCCTCATGGCTTACTCTTGGGCTCTCCCCAAAAGGCCTCATGCCAATGGAGATATCTTTTCTCTTATAAACCCATGATCTTTCCCATGTGTTTCTAATATGGGACTATGTTTGCAACCTTACAACCCCAACAATCCCCTCAAACAAAGGACCATAGGCTTCCCACGTCCGATCCTCGACCCACCAGGTCTTCCTGTCCCTTCGGTCCACCCGACCTACTAGGACTTCCTTGCCTAGCCGCAACTAGGACTTCCTGCCTGGTGTCTGGTCCTCTTGATCCGAACATAGGAGCCCCCACTTTCTTTGTTCGAGGTCAATATTGTACCCACATGGCTCAATCAGACCATAGCTCTTGTGCGCAGTCGATGGTTAAACCTTCTGGCAATCCGGGCTCTGATACCAATTGTAGGATCGAAAAGAATTTAGATATCTCCACAATTACATGATATTGTCCACTTTGGGCCTAGGCCCTCATGGCTTTACTCTTAGGCTCTCCCCAAAAGGCTTCATGCCAATGGAGATATCTTTTCTCTTATAAACCCATGATCTTTCCCATGTGTTTCCAATATGGGACTATGTTTGCAACCTTGCAACCCCAACAGATACAACCTGAGAATTTTATAGATCCAAAGTATGTTGGAAAGGTGTGTAAGTTGCAAAGATTCATTTATGAATTGAAGCAAGCTTCTAGAAGCCAGAATTTTTTATTCGATGATACAATCAAAGCATTTGGTTGTATCAAGAATAAAGCATATCTTGTGTCTACAAGAAGGTTAGTGGGAACACAGTCATCTTTCTCATATTGTATGTAGATAACATACTTCTCATTGAAAATAATATCCCTGCACTGTAGTCTGTGAAGACTTGGCTTGGGAATTATTTCTCAATGAAGGACTTAGATGAAGCAGCCTATATATTAGACATCAAGATCTATAGAGATAGATCTAAGAGATTGCTTGGTCTAAGTCAGGGTACATATATTGATAAGGTGCTTAATCATTTCGCCATACAGAATTCCAAGAAGAGATTCCTGCCGATGTCACATGGTGTGAATTTTTCGAAGACTCAATCCTCCTCTTTTAAGGAAGAGAGGGACCGCATAAATCAGATTCCTTATGCATCTACTATAGGGGTTATCATGTACATCATGCTTTGTACTCGGCCAGATATCTCGTATGCATTAAGAATGATGAGAAGATACTAGTTAGATCAAGGTGAAGGCCACTGACAATAATCAAGAATATTCTTAAGTACTTGAGAAGAACTCAAGATTATTTCTTGATATTTGGAGGCGATGAAGAGCTCGCTGTAAAGGGTTACACCGATGCTAGCTTCCGAACTAACAAGGATGATTTCAGATCATAATTAGGGTATATATTTTACTTAAATGGTGGTGCTATCAGCTAGAAGAGTTCAAAGTAAGACATAATCGCTGATTCTACAATAGAGGCTGAGTATATTATCGTTTCAGCTATAGCTAAAGAGGCTGTTTAGATCAAGAAGTTTATTACAGAGCTTGATGTTGTCCCTAATATAGCGAACTTAATAGACTTCTATTGTGATAACAATAGGGCTATTACACAGGCTAAGGAACTTTGCTCTCATCAATGATCCAAACACATACTACGGCGATTCCATCTCATTCGAGAGATTATATGCAGGGTACCGACTGATGCTAACATTATGGATCATTTGACCAAGGCTTTGACATAGAGGAAACATGATCATCACACTAGGTCACTGGATATTAGATATTTCAGTGATTGACACTAGTGCTGGTGGGAGATTGTTAGTATTAGCCTTAGTACCAGTTATGAGATAATTGGCAAGGGTACTTTTTGTATCATATTTCACTAATTAATAAAAGATAAAGTTAGTTATTATGTTTACTTCAGTTCAGTGTTGAATGAATAAATATAATAATATCCTAGGGCGTTAGATTTTAGTCTACAACATATCAATTGATTGAATTGATAGTGGGATATTGTAGATATATATAATATTACTTTTAACTATTTCTAGTCAAGCATTAATATACAAGGACAATATTAATGCGTTGAGACTAGCATGTAGGTCAATGGATGACTTAATCTCACAAGTCATGGATATGAGATATTAGGTTAACACATAGGTATATTAGAGAATATGTATTGAATGACCCACCATGAGATGTTTCATGGATCGCTATATGAGTGTCATAAATATTCTCATAATGACTATTAATATAAATAATCCTTAGACTTAAATTCACTACTGTTCTCTACATAAGGAGTTATGTATTTTGGTATCGACAAATATCACATGTAACAAAGTGGACTATAAAGTCGATCATTGGGTATGCAATAAGTTATGCAGAGGGATGTGAGTGATGTAGATGAAATCTATCCCTTTCATATGACAGAAGTGATATCTATGAGCCCCTTGATTAGTAGAACATAAGAATTCATGACTATGCTCAAATAAGTCAATATGAAATATTGAGCTTATTTGATTGAATGTGTCTACTTAGAGATCAACAAACACAAAGATTGATAAGAGGATGACAGGGTCTATACCTCATTGATCAATCTAGATATCAAGGATAGAATGATTAAGTCATATAAGATAATAGACATGGAAAGGTTAAGTCAGATCTCAATATTCACGCCACTTGGGTAGCAATGATGTCTTGCTAGATGTCACTCATTATTTATATATCTAAAATAGTTTTAGAGACATTGCTAACGTTACGAGAGCCTATTAGGTCACACACAAATAACAAGTTGATTTGGAGATGTGTTCATATGATGTATCATTAGATTAAGTCTAATCTGAATTAGACTTATTGAGTTAGACTCAATTGGATCCGATTATTGGATTGAGTCCAATTCATACTAGACTCATTGAATCAATTCAAATTAATGAGATAGTGACTCATTGAATTTGAATTGCATAAAGGAAGATGAAAGGTCAATTTTAGAATTGACCATTGACTCATGAAGAATTCAAATGTTGATTTGAATTCTTGAAGGAAGACCAAAAGGCTCTTGTCTTAATGGAGTGTTAATGCTCATTAAGTATATTCATTGGATGAAGTACAAAAGGTTTTTTCCATCTCATTTTGAGAGGTACATCTTCTTCTTCTCTCTTCTTCCACCTTTGGCCGAAACCTTCCCTTTGTGGTTGCTAGCACAACCTTTTGTTGGTTTTCTTCTCCACTTTTTGAGTTCATGAGACGGACAGAAGGCTTGTTCATGTGGATACTGTGAGGCGCCCATATGATCGTGCTGAGATCTTTATTGTCGGGATTTCGTGTTTATACAATAAAGGTATAACTCCTTTTAACAAACTTAGTATATGATTTTCTCCTTTGCATGGCTCTTTTGGAAGGTGGAAGGATCTACTTAGTTTTTCCGCTGTGCTTTCTGCGTGTTTAGCACTGTAGATCCTTGCATTTGCGTCATTGGATGTTGATTTGATCACTTTTTGTAAGTCCTTCTTTGTGAAGTTGTTCTTTCTTCTAGTAAATATTTTTCTCACCATGTTCACTAGTTGTTCTTCTTTGTCTATTTATGAGTTAGATTCATCTTCTAACTCAGTCTTTACTCGAGTTCTAGTCTTCGTTTCCTTTGATGAACCTGTAAGAAAAATCACACTTTTCTCGACCTTTTTTGAGTTAGTATGTTCATGAAGTTCAAGTTCACAAAACAACCCATTTAATTTTAATTTATTTAAATTCCTAGAAACTTTATAAGCATCTACTGCGCATAGTGCACTTCGAGGAAAACATTCAAAGCATACCTTATTACATCTATGTTCTCTAGTTGGCGGTCGATTAGGTGGAGCCCGTTTATAATGTCCTTGATTCTTACGTATAGTTGAGTTGCTGTTTCTCTATCCGGCATTTAATATTAAACAAATTATTTAATAATAAGTCACACTTTGTTACTTTTGCATCGCATGTGCCTTCATGTAGCTCGATCAGTTTTTCCCAGACTTTTTTGGCATTCTCGAACGGTGCAACCCAGTTAAGTTCTTCTATGGTCTATTTGTATTGAAGAGTGTTTACAGCTTTGAACTCAATTTGCGCCTTCTTCATCTCTAGGTTCTAATTTTATGGGTCGAGAGGTACTTTTGTTGCTTTGTTTATTGGCGCCATGTATCCTTGTTGAATGGTGAACCATTGATCGATATCAGTTTTCAGGTATACCTCCATTCTTTCTTCTAGTAAGGGAAATCATCCCCGCTAAAGAATGGAGGGTGAGCAGTGATGTAACCTTCATTTTAGGCCATTAGAAATAGAACCTTACACACGAAAAACAAACTAATAAAGAAATCTTAAGACTAGATCTTGGATTAGTAGTGTGGGAAATGATAAAAATAAGAAGACTTGATTCGTGTTGTACCAATTCAAAGTATTTTGTAATGAGAAAACTTACCTAAAAGAGGTGATTGCACCAATTTGAACTAGATCAAAAAGCTTAAAATAGAACGAGGCTTAAAAAAATAAAATAAGAGAACTAATGTGCGTAGGTTATACATGCATTTAAACTATTATTAACGTACATTCACTTGCATATATTATATTTGATTTATGTTATCACACTCATTGTCATCATTTTATTAACATGCTACTTATTTTGTTCAGAGATCTGCTTCTCTTTGTATTTTCATTGATGTAATTTCATAGCAAAATGGAGTATTAGAGCTGAAGTGAATAAGCAAGGGAAACTTGTAACAACCCCACTTCTTAACCTTAACTCAAGCCACGGACGTTACTTCTTTCCATACTACTAAGGACCTTATTGTATGTACATTGTTTGGTTCAGAGATCTACTCCGAACTTGCTTCGATTGTTAAGTCATGTTTTGGGAGCGAAATAGAGCTAAGATGAAGTTTAGGACTACTTTAGGATCTGGGTCGTGTGGTGATGACCGACCATGTAGCCTTACTGAGTCCTAGTTTAGGCACGGCCGTGTATGCCACACGGCCGTGTAAGGTCCTCCCTGCTAGAGCAGGGCACAACCGTGTGTGCCACACGGCCGTGTAAGGTCCTCCCTGCTGGAGTCAGGGCACGGCCGTGTGGCTTCCACACGACCATGTCACCTTGGCTGTAACGAAGAGGGGCATGGCCGTGTGGCTCATACGGCCGTGTCACCTCGGCTGAGTCAAAGGGGTGCACGGCCGTGTGAATCCACACGACATTGTCATTTTTTCCTGAGGAGGAGAGGTGCATGGCCGTGTGTGGCACATAGTCGTGCAACCTTTCCCAGAGGCTAAGCCTTGCATGGTCGTGTGTGGCACACGACCGTGCGACTTTTTCAGAGACTAAACTTTGCATGGCCGTGTGTGGCACACGGCCGTGCAACCTTGGCCGAGAGGGAGAGGGTTGGGCCAGTGTGACTCCACACGGTCGTGTCACGGCCGTGTGGGGGTCACACCCTGCACCCAAAAAGGAGTGGTTCTCCCCCTTTGTACTCCTTCTTGACTTATCATTTTATCCTACAACCTTATGGAGAACATTTGACACTTCAACTACTACCAAACCGTAAATTCATTGTACACCATTTTTAACAGTACTTTTATACTAAGCGGAGATAAAAACATATGTCCATCTGCGACAAAATCTAACATGGTCAGATACTAGCAAATTCTAGGATCGCTTCCCATTGTTCCGTCACCCATACCATCAAACATTGCTCCTGCTATCCCTTCTTACTCCAGCTTTCCCTTACCTTTATCTACAGTATAAGGAAATGCAAACTATAAGCAAAGGCTTAGTAAGTACCATCTACTCACAAAACTACGCATTAAAGAGAGCATGCCCTTTTTATTGTAAAACTGTTTGAGAAGAAAACAACAAACATGCACTCGAGTATAGTTCACACTAAAACATATGCTTTGTAAATATGCACATGATATGTATTTTTAAACAGTTTTAGAAATGCTAAACACCAACTTAAACCTTGCTAGTAATGTAACGAAACAGAAATCCTGGCATATCATAGAGTTCACCAACACTATACTTTATAACTCAAGTTCTCCACTTAATGATGGTTTCACTTCAACAAACCAATGCACTTTGAAAACTTTATCATACATATTAGTGGACATAATAATCAACTTTCTTGGGTCCGACAATGTACCATTTGCGCGCATCCTTAATAAAATCTGAGGTAGATAATCCCGAACCTATTAAGGTACTACTAGGCGAACTTATGCCTAGGGGCAATCTAGGAGCCTATCCCATTAACCTTGTGTCTAGTATATGTCATTTTAAAGTAAAATACTTTCTTCTACTCAGTATTTTCTTATAATTGCACTTGTTTTCATTTCGACAAACACCTTATGTGCACTTAATCCACCACACATATTGGGAAGCATCTTAGGGCACTTGATTTTTGCTTCTTAGTCCCAAAAACTTAATGGGAAGCAAATTAAAGTACTCACATGCTCTTAATCCCAAAACTTAGAGGGACATCTTTACATATCATGCATTATATCTTCTTTAACATGCACTTTAACATGAAATTTCTTAATCATGCATACAACCATACAAACATACCACAAATAGGTTCCTTCATGCATAATCGAAACAACTTATACTGCAAGTGAGGAGTACTTACATTCTTTCGCTAGATCTTACTCTTATAGGGTGTAAGAAAAGCAACACTTTCTTTTGTATGCCTTGATCTCCAAACCACCCACCTCGTACGTACGAATCCTGATGAAAACTCCCCTCTAGATTCTCTTCTTGAAGAACCTAGAACCTTGGAACCCTAGAGTTATTGGCCAAAACTACAAGAGAAGAAGAGGAAAGGAGTTTCGGCTAGGTATGGGAGAAGGAAAAATGAAGAGATTTAGGTTTTGATCTCATCCCTCACCTTTTATACTAAGTGGAAGTTGAAGCATCTCTTCTCCCAAAATCTGCTTATAGGGAATTGTTTCCTATTGCTAGTGTGATGCTTTACCACCACCCTAATGGAAACTCTAACCAATCATATATAAGAGGTCTTGGGTTCAATCCTGCCCAAGGCCATTTTTAAATTTATTTTTATTTTGTTTTTCTCTTCTTCTAGTTCTTTTTGCCTCTTTGAATAGAGAAAATTTATAGGTGTTACATCTTTTACCTCACAGGGCCTTGCCAGGTCTAGACACAACCATGTCTACTTCACAGAGCCATGTCAGGGCCATAGACGTCCATGTCTTCTTTATAGGGCCATGTCAGGGCCATATATGGCCATGTCTACCTCACATGGCCAAGATAAATGGCTATGTGACCTCCAAGGGGTAGGTCATACACGTCTGTGCCTCTCTTCCTAGCAATCCACACGGTCATGTCATGCCTAGAGGTATGACCATGCCCCCTCTGAGCAACAGGTCACACGATCGTGTCCCCTCCGAGCAGTAGGTCACACAACCCAACCATGCCTCATTTTCTCAGCCAGGCACATGACCTGACCATGTCACTTGTTACGCTATCTGCATGGGCTGGCTGTGCCAAGAGGCACGGCCATGCACACTAGGGCGAGGGCCACATGGCCCGGACCCTATAAAAGGGGGTTTTCTCCCCTTTTCTCATCATCTTTTGTTTAGGGCTCCACCCCCTTCCTAGAGAAAGGGTTTTCTCCTCTAGGTGAAATCCTAGAACATCCATTTTCATCAATCTGCATCATCGATCCACCTTCGAAGGAAGGAAGCATCCCGAAGACACCGATAAACTCTGTGATAAGCATTTCTCCTCCTCTATCTTCCATTTGGAGTTGTAAGAATGTTTTATTTTGTGTTCTTGGTGTGTTATTCCTTTACAATGGAGTAGATCTTCCTTTTAGAACTAGAGAGTAGTTGTGATGCGAATTGATGTAAAACTTTTGGATATGCCCGTCTTTTAATTCTATAATATGTTTGTGCTTAGTTCTTATTCAATTGAATGCATGTGTGAATCCTTATTACTAACACTTGTTGTTTAATTGGATGGATGTATGGATTAGTCATTGTGTATTAGGAATACTCGAGATTGTATGACTAGGGGTCCCTTAGTGATAGAGGGTAACCATTAAACTGGATATCTCGAGCATTCCCTCGAAATGGAGGCTAAATCCATACAAGGGAGACTCTAAGTAGTGCTTAATGAGTTTTCCCCAATCCAATACTAGGAGGTGATAGAGTAATTTAGATCGTATGACTGGGAGTCCTTTGGTGACAACGGGTAACCACTAAATTGGACCTTCTATGTTGCCCTTTTTACTTAGTAGCATCAAATGTCAATGGGGAGAGCACTTTAGTGATACTGTCATGGGGTTGCATCGGTATTCATTTAGGTTCCCTACGAGTCATAGACATAGAGGAATTGAGATTGAAAATCCATATTACATTAAAGAGTATCACAATGAAATCGAAATCCTTGAACTACCTTCCCCAAGCCAACTCTTCTCTCTCTCAAATCCTTTTCTCAAATTTTCTCTCTTCTCTCTCTTCTCTTGATCTCTTACGTTCGTGACTCCAATCAATATTTGATTGTCTAGATAATTCACCATGCGAACTCAACTAGTGCTTAGTCAATAGTTCTTGAGAATCAATATTTTTATTACTTAACGACTATTCCGTACACTTGCGAACGATCAATGAGTTTTTGATGTCATTGTCGGAGATTTTTTTATTAACATTAGTTAATTAACATTTGAGTTACTCTAGATATTTTTTTTCTTTTTGTATTTTTCTTTCTCTTGTTTTTAATTTTGCATTTTTGTTTTTGTTTACTTCTACATATCCATCCCATTTTAATTATTATCTTTTAGATGGATATTCCTTCCTTGAATAAAATGATGTATGCTTCAATTCAAAGGACCCTACAAATGATTGTTGTGAATGCTACTAAAGTCTATTGTCATCGTTGTGGTATAATAGGTCATCTGAACAAGAGTTGTCCATTACAGTTTAACTATTCACTAAGATAATGGGGTTACCTTTCTACTTACAATCAGTGTCCTGATCAACATTATGAAGCTTGTAAGGAGACAGGTCATACAATCAAGAATTGCATTAAGCTACACAAGTGAGAAACATTAATAGAGGAGCTCAACAGAAAGCTCGATGTAATGACCTCAGCACACTCTCACATATGTAGCCCTAGTTGGAGGAGTGATGTAGAACATATTGCTTGTCACGTGGTACGTCAAATTAATAAATTTTGAAAACCCATATTAAACCAAGAAAAGAGATGTAGCATAGGTCCCAAGTCATATTTTTTTTTCCAAGTTAACTAGCCAATGTGTGAATGATTAAGTTGTGATATTCCTTTTTGAGGATTTCTAATGAAATGAAGATTTGGTTACTGCTAGATTAGAATTGAAATGGCAAGTTAACCAAACCGAGTGCAATGTGATAAAACGTATTCTACTATAGAAATTAAATCTAAACAACAAGTAACTAAATGACATAAGACCAACTAAAAGTAAACGAATCTAACAGCAAGCTAACCTAACAAATGGATTAAATCTAAGCAAAGAAAAAACTAGCATCTTAATTAAAACTGCACTAAATGGCACTTGTCGAAATAAAACTAAACCACTTGAAGCTTAACTGAACCAAGTGAAACAATTCAAAGGAAACTTAACTTCAGAGCAAACTAATCGATTAGAAGTGCAGAAATCATGAATTGAATGCAACTAAACTCTTGACACTGGTTTTGGATTAAGCACCATTGGAAACTGTGAACAGGACTTTGAAGTGAGAACTTAAAACTCAACTACAGAACAACACGAACTCAGTTCAACATCTATATGAAGAAATAATGTGTGTAACATTAGAATCCCTAATCTAGAAAGGAAAACCAAAAGAACAGAATTTAAAATTCCATCTACTCTAAAGTGCATAATTAGATTTGGGTTTTGTTCACATGAGAGCACAAGATCTAACAATATAATCTAAGATCTAGATAACGTGATGGAGTCAAAGAAAGAGAGCAACAAGCTAACGATATATGGATCATAGTCAACCTACTCTAGATGTTAATGATGATCCATTATGCATCAATGGAGGCCCAATTACAAGGGCTAAGGCTAGAAAGATGAAGAAAGCACTTAATGTACTAATTGAATATGTGAAGGCCAAAGCTACCATTGAAGAAGGTTTGACCAAGAGCAAGTCATTAGGCATAGTCAACCTAATTCAAGCCTTAGATGAGCTTAATTAGCACTTAAGTTTCATGTGTATGTAGTAGGGATATGTAGGCTTAATTTAGACTCAATTTCTACTTTTATTTGGGTTGTAATAAAGCCATAAACTTAAAATGGCTAAGTAGTCTACATAGGCCTTTACTAAATGAGTTTTCTTTTGGCCTTTTAGCGTTTTTTGGTCACCTTATAGCTATAAATAAAGGGGGTGACGACCACACATGAATCTTTGACATATTTTCCAATCTAAAGCACGGTGAGGCTCTCACTTGTTGGCTCTTCATTGAATTAGAACTTATCAAGACATTTCTTTGTGGCGTTCGAAAACTTATCAACCTCCATCCCAAGGTTGTGGCGTCTACCATCTTCTATACCAAGGTTCATACTTTCCTAAGCATTGAGTCGAGGTTCTTTTCATCAATCTTATCGATTTAGTTCTTTCTTTCTTTCTTCTTCCATTCGTTGTGGGTTCTTGAGATATCTTTCTCATTGGATTCACATCATTTGGTATCAGAGTTTTGATTTTTCTAAATCGATTTCATTATCCTTTTTCTTTTGTGTTTGAATCTTTGTTTATTTTATTCAACATTATCTACTTATCATTATCATCTCAATGTTAGTGAGTTTTTAGTCATCTTGTTGCTATAAAAAAAAAAGAGAGAGACCGAAATTCAAAAAAAAAAAAAAATTCAACAAAAAAAGGTCGAAATTTTTAAAAAAAAGGGGAAAAATTATTTTCGGCAAAAAAAAGAGGCCGAAATTCAAAAAAAAAAAGAAAAAAAATTTCAGAAAAAAGGCCAAAAATTTAAAAAAAGGAAAGAAAAAAAAGAATGTGGGTGTAGAGAATTATTATTTCTATACTTGTATTTTTCAATTATGCATTTCTTTTAAAGTCTTTCCTAGTATACTTGCATTTTTTAATTTCGTATTTTCTTTAAAGTCTTGCCTAGTATACTCCGCATCTCCTTAAAGTCTTGCCTAGTATACTTGCGTTTTCCAATTCCGTATCTTTTTTTAAAGTCTTGCTTAGTATACTCTGCATCTCTTTTAAAGTCTTGCCTAGTATAATTGTGTTTTCCAATTCCGTATTTTCTTTAAAGTCTTGCCTAGTATACTCCATATCTCCTTTAAAATCTTGCCTAGTATACTTGTGTTTTCCAATTCCGTATTTTTTTAAAGTCTTGCCTAGTATACTCCACATCTCCTTTAAAGTCTTGCCTAGTATACTTGCATTTTCCAATTCTGTATTTTCCTTTTAAGTTCTGCCAAGACTTAATTTTGGCAAATTTCCTTTCAGTCCTTAATATACAATTCTGCAACTTGTATTTTTATATCAATTCCTATCTTTTATCCTAATACCCTTGGGAGTTTAAATTAGTCAACGAACGCTTATAGAGAAAATTGCCACCATTCTAAGTTCTTTAAAGAGCTAACATTAGTGAGTTGAATGATTGAGTGTCAACAGATTGCATTAATGGCGACAAGTGGAGAGGAAGCAAGACCGAGAGAAACATTTGAACAACGAGCCTTGAGACAACACTTGGAACACATAGAAATCAGATTCAATCAAATCCTCGACAGAATAGAGAGACAAGATGCTGTAATTTCAGGATTGCAAAATAGCCAAGTGGGTAGAGTTCCTACACGAAATTCAAGACAATATAACCGTGATGACAACAATGATGATGATGATGATGACGTATCTGAGAACATTGATGATAGAGTTTCTAGTGGCAGATTTGGTCATGCTAGAATTGGTGGGAGAAGAGAAAGAATGAATGATTATGTTGATAGAAACTTGAGAAATATCAAGATGAAGATTCCTTCATTTCAAGGCAAAAGCGATCCAGACGTATATTTGGAGTGGGAAAATAAAGTTGAATTAGTGTTTGATTGTCACAACTACTCTGAAGAGAAGAAGGTAAAACTAACTGTTGTTGAATATATTGATTATGCTATTATTTGGTGGGATCTAATTATTCTAAGCAGGAGAAGAAACAACGAGAGACCCGTTGGCACTTGGGAAGAGATGAAATCTATTATGAGAAAGAGGTTCGTGCCATCACATTACTATTGAGATTTGTACCAACGACTATAAAGTCTAACCCAAGGATCCTAGTGAACCTTGGGTTGATATTTCCATAGAGTTTGTTGTAGGACTACCAAGGTCTAAATGAGGTATGGATTCCATTTTTGTCGTTGTGGACAGATTTTCTAAAATGGCTCATTTTATTCCTTGTAAGAAAACAGATGATGCTAACTATATTGCGGATCTATTTTTTAGGGAGCTTGTCCGGCTTCATAGAGTACCGAGGAGCATAGTTTCATATCGTGATGCAAAGTTCCTAAACTACTTTTGGAAGACACTATGGGTAAAATTGGGAACAAAGCTTTTGTTTTCTACAACTTGTCATCCACAAACAGATGGACAAACTGAGATAGTAAATCAAACTTTATCTACTTTATTGAGAGCTATCATTCAAAAGAATTTAAAAGGTTGGGAAGATTATTTACCACATGTTGAATTTGCTTATAATAGATCTGTGCATTCTACTACTAATTTTTTACCTTTTGAAGTGGTATATGGGTTCAACCCTTTAATGCCTTTAGATTTATCACCTTTGTCTGTCTCTGAGTGTGCCAGTTTAGATGGTACCAGAAAAGCTGAGTTTGTGAGGCAACTACATGAAAAAGTTCGATTGCAAATTGAAAAGAGAACTGAACAATATGCTACGCAAGCCAACAGGGGGCGAAAGAAAGTGATCTTTGAACCCGGAGATTGGGTTTGGGTTCATATGAGGAAGGAAAGATTCCCTACTAAATGTCGTACTAAGTTGCATCCATGAGGAGATGGTCCATTTCAAGTCATTGCTAGAATCAATGATAATGCATACAAGCTTGACTTACCAGGTGAGTATAATGTGAGTGCTACATTTAATGTTTCTGATCTTTCTCCCTTTGATATAGGTGATCAAGATTCGAGAGCGAATCCTTTTGGGGAAAGGGGGAATGATGGAGTCAAAGAAAGAGAGCAAGCTGACGATATGGATCATGGTCAACCCACTCTAGATGTTAATGATGATCCATTATGCATCAATGGAGGCCCAATTACAAGGGCTAAGGCTAGAAAGAAGAAGGAATCACTTAATATACTAATTGAAGATGTGAAGGCCAAAGATACCATTGAAGAATGTTTGACCAAGAGCAAGTCATTCGGCATAGTCAACTTAATTCAAGCCTTAGATGAGCTTAATTAGTACTTAAGTCTCATGTCTATGTAGTAGGGATATGTAGGCTTAATTTAGACTTAATTTCTACTTTTATTTAGGTTGTAATAAAATCATAAGCTTAAAATGGCTAAGTGGTCTACATAGACCTTTACTAAATGAGCTTTCTTTTAGTCTTTTAGGATTTTTTGGTCACCTTATAGCTATAAATAAAGGGGGTGACAGCCACACATGTATCTTTAACATATTTTTCAATCTAAAGCACAGTGAGGCTCTCACTTGTTGGTTCTTCATTGAATTAGAACTTATCAAGACATTTCCTTGTGGTGTTCGAAGACTTATCAATCTCCATCCCAAGGTTGTGGTGTCTACCATCTTCCATACCAAGGTTCATGTTTTCCTAAGCATTGGGTCGAGGTTCTTTTCATCAATCTTATCGATTTAGTTCTTTCTTTCTTCTTCCATTCGTTGTGGGTTCTTGAGATATCTTTCTCATTGGATTCATATCATTACGAAACATCCACAAACTCAAATCACAAATATGATCCCATCTCTATGTCGCAATGCAAAGAAGCTCTTGGAAACTCCCTTTGAGCAATCACAGGTCAGATTAAAATTCTTGGCTAGGAATTTAGATGTGCGCAACTAGTGGAAACCTCCCTACAAGCTCGCGATCACATTGAAAGCTCACCGCTCGAAGAACAGAGGAAGAAGAATTGATCACGATCGCCAATCGATTATGAAGTCGCGAGCAAATTGGAAGATGGATTGGAAGAAAAAACTCCGAGAAAACTCCTTTGAACCATCTGTTGATTGGTAGAGCCTTCAGATCGGGAAACCTCCCTCGATCTGAGCTCGTCTGTGGTGTGCGATGCGCAGGAATCGCAGACAGGAGAACCTCCCTCTGTCATGGCTTGTTCCTCGGACGATGATTGCCGGTCACTCAAAATATCATCTGCGATGATAGGACTTGATCGCTGATCTGGATGTGGATGGTGCTTGCATCCCGTGCGCTGGAGAAGACGATGGTGACACGGTGAACAGTAGCACAAGCCACTGGTCACCGTGCCGAAGTTGGGTTTTTGAATTCTGCCTAAATTGGTTCAATGGGTTTGTCTGGTTCAGATTCAACATTACTTGGCTCGAGTCAAATCCAAATCCAAACTAACCAATTTGAATATATCCAAGTATAACCAATGTGTCCAAAATATTCACCTGCACCCAAGAGTAAAATATATTAAGCACAAATCATGAATTAAAAGTAACGAATTAGATTAACTCAAGATATGTCTTACTTAGCAAAAACTAACTCACAAATCAATTCCTCAATCAAAATAAGCTCCAAAACCAAACAATTCCAATTAAAATATAGTACCACCTAAGCACATCATCAAAATCCCCCATACTTATTATTGCATGTCTCATGCAAGTCAAGAAAACTAAAGATCCTACTTTAATGGTACCCCCTAAACACATTCATAAACATGATTAAAAAATAGAGAAGGTAACCATCTAAAATTGTCAAATTCAAAACCCAAGCATTCATGGACATCAAATTTAATTTTCGGCTAACATAATAACTTGCATCCATCATGAATAGTTTGAAAATAACATCTCACACACTCACACGAATGAAACTTTTGGGTGGCACTCATCTTACATCCACAATATGATTAATAGTAAAGGTCTCTCGAACTACTCATGGCTAAGCACTACCGTATGCTTGCTTCTCGTCTATTCTTCACCATCATCACAGATACTAAGATTCATAATTATGAAGGTTCATTTGAATGGCAATGGAAACAAAAATCAAATGAAATTGAAAGAGTTAATGTTAGAAAGGCAATAAGGAAAGCAAAGTCTCATTTAAAGTTGGAAGACATGGAACTAGAATGCAATGATGATAACTTTCAGTCTTGGCACTTAATTTGCTCCTCAGTAGATAGATTTCAGCTTCCTCGAGTCTATGCATTTAAGACTTCAAATTTTGCTTAACAAAGTAGAGAGACTTCATCAATACCCCTTGTTAAAACCAGATATTTGAATATGCTCATTGTTTCAAAAGCAGTAAATTGTTCCTCAAAATCTGTCAAACTTGCAGTTTCAATTTTGAACTCTGTACCTAAATTTCCAGATACAATTTTATAGCTATTTATATAAAATTTTCCAGTAATTTGAGTTTAATAAGATGGTTCATATGATATTGAATCCCAAGTACTTTGAATTTTAATTTATCTCAACTCAGAAATAGCAACAAAACTTAGCTAAAATCTATCTTCTTGAAATCATAATCCAGTCCCTAATTTTTAGCTTACTTTTAATCAATTACATTCTCCATTCTGTAACTTTTCTTTTGTCTTTAATCCTCATCAAGTCCTAACCATATTCAGTTTGAATTCAAACTTCAATTACAACAATTCAGACATCTACTCTAACTGCAAAATATCATCTTCAATTCAATCTTCAAATCCCAGTTTTCACTTTGTACCACTGTTTGTATCAAACTCTTAATCTATATATCAGTTATACTATGTAAGTGCAAGATCTTATTTATCAATACTCAATAATTAGTTTTGTTATTAGATTCCTCTAATATTTCTGAAATCAGTGAACTTTTCTTCATTTACAGTTTGTAGCTATGTCTTGAACAACTTCCAATTCATCAACATTCTTTTCACTCTTTTGTAATTCCTACATCAGCAACCATAAGATAACATACAATAGCTTCTAATCAAATTCATATCCAGCAATTTGAAAGTACAAATCAATACCATCCAAATTATAAAAGACATTGGCAATAAATGTTGTCACTGATTTAGGGGATGCTACTAGGATTTTGGTACATACATGATACAACTCCAACACTGAATTCTGTTTTCTCTTTTAACCTCACTGTTTTGAATATCAAACACTACCCTTTTCTTCCCTCTTTTCAGATTAAATGATGTCATTTCAATTGCTTCATTAGTGGAATGATGCTCACAAATTGAATTTCAATTTCTAATCCATTTTGATAAGATTCCAGTAGCTATAAAAACCCACTGTCACAATTCTGTTTCTGAACTCCTTGTATAGTTTCAGTAATTTCTAGCTCTCAGTTCAGATATCAAGTGTGTAGAAGTCATGGAGATGAAAGAATACTATTTGTTTATGCAATTTTCAAAGCTCTACTTGATCTTCCTTCTAGTTTTGTTGCTGCTCTCGAATTTTGATATATCTTTCCAACTTTCCAGCAATGATCAAATTCCCTGTTCCTACATTTCTTTAATGTACAATTTCATCTCTGCAATTCTAGCTTCTGCAATGCTAATCAAGGTAATTGTTCAGTTTCCTAAATCATTTTAATTCTTTACTTGCATTTCATTACTGCACAACAACAATGCCTTAGTTCCTGCACCTCTTAATACCTTGCATTTCTGTTCAATTTTTTTTTTGCTTTCCATTTTTTTTCAATCTAGAAAGCTAAGGCACAGAGCTAATATCATCAATACCATCAAATTCCAACATTTCAAAACTTTCTTCAACAAACATCTTCAAATAGCTTGAAAGTATCACCATACTAGCACTTTTCCAAATTCAACACTATTAAAACTTGCTCTATACATGAATAACCTCAAAGAATGATAAGGCTTAGCATACAATCAATCTAATGAACCATCCATCCTTCCCCGTACAGAAAAGAACTGTGCAACTTCATAGCATCTACACTAAATTCCAATACACTCTCTTGAGTTCTAATATGAAACATCCACAATTCCGGCACACCTCCCCCACACTTAAATCTTGGTCCATCTCGGCCAAAAGAAAATTATCATCATAGCATTCAAAGTAACCACATCCAAAAATAGCATGAGAGAAACAAGGTGATATAATGATCAAAGAAAAGAAAAATTACAAGAACATGTGGGCAAGATGTAAAAAATGAACAACTTTAATAAAAAATGAATCACTCACTGAATAATAGTTTTGAAAGACTTGAATAATCACACAATAAGGCTCAAAACTCACTAGGTAGAAAAAGAAAATATCATCCAAACAATCATTCTAGTGTCCATCATCAAGTAGTAGCCTAAAGAAAATAATGAGGCCAATAATAACAATGAGCCTAAAACTTAACAATAAAAAATAGCTAACATCCTCCATTTCTAACATATCATAGAAAGATGCTAAGGGGGGTACCATTTTCTTATTCCGAAAATCAAAACCAAATGCAATAAAGAAACTCCCTTAGTAAAGAATTTATTCTTCTAAACCAAAATCAATATATGCAAACAAAGGATTTTATTGAAACAACTAGACAAAAGAAAGACTAAGCTGGAACAAACTCCCCTTTAATTGGGTAGATAGCACCAATAGTGCTCATCCTTTGCATCACCTCTCCATTGCCACTCTCATGGAATAATTTGAGTCTATGCCCATTAACTTTGAAAATCCAATTGGTGGACTCCTCCCTAACCTTAATAGCTCCATAAGAAAAAATATTAGTTACAACATATGGTCCTTCCCAACGAGATCTCAATGTACCTTTAATCAACTTGAGCCATGACCTATACAAAAGCACTTTGTCACCAATATTAAATTCCTTACTTACAATGCGCTTGTCATGAAAATTCTTAGTCTTTTCTTTGTAGATCCGTGAGTTCTCGAATGCCTCTAGCCTAATTTCCTCAAGCTCTTGGAGTTGCAATTTCCTCAAGCTCTTGGAGTTGCAATTTCCTCTCTTCTCCTGCTAGGCTAGCATCAAAATTACAAGCTTTAATTGCCCAATAAGCTCTATGTTCAATCTCCACTGGAAGATGGCAAGCTTTTCCATACACAATTCTATATGGAGACATCCCTATAGGAGTCTTGAAAGCAGTTCTGTAAGCCTAAAGTGCATCATCTAATCTCTTGCTCCAATCTTTCCTGTCAGGTCTCACAGTTTTCTCAAGAATTACCTTTACTTCTCTGTTAGATACCTTAGCTTGCCCATTTTTTTGGGGATGATAAGGAGTAGAAACTCTATATGAAACCCCATATTTGCTCAACATAGCTTTCAATGTGTCTGTTGCAAAAATACGTCCCTTGATCACTAATGATGGCCCTTGGTATTCTAAACCTGCAGAAAATATGTGACTTGACAAAACTAACAACAACTAAAGAATCGTCAGTCCTTATGGGGATGACCTCCACCCATTTGGAAACATAATCAACTGCTAATAATATATATAAAAATCCAAAAGAGATGGGAAATGGACCCATAAAGTCAATACCCCACACATCAAAAATTTCACAAAATAACATGTAATGTTGAGATATTTTATTCCTAGGTCCTATGTTTCCAGCTCTTTGACACCTATCACATGATCTACAA
This sequence comes from Zingiber officinale, assembly GCF_018446385.1. NCBI lineage: Eukaryota > Viridiplantae > Streptophyta > Magnoliopsida > Zingiberales > Zingiberaceae > Zingiber > Zingiber officinale. The sequence continues at coordinate 56,263,803 of NC_055993.1, forward strand.
AAAACATAAGCATCACGAAAAAGGATAGGCCAATACAATTCACACTCTAAAACTTTCCTAGCAGTCCTCTGTGGTCTAAAATGTCCCTCACACTCAGATGAATGACAAAATGAAAGTATAGACTGAAACTTAAAATTAGGTATGCATCTCCTAATGATCTAATCACTACAAAATTTTTATAGATAAGGATCATCCCACACATAATATTTTGCATCACTTTTAAATTATTTTTTTTTGAGTTTTTGAAAATTGTGCAAGAAAAACATGGGCTACTAAAAAGTTAACCAGATCCGCATACCATGGTGACTCACCATGCATTTGAAAAAGTTGCTCATCCCTGAAATCATCATCAATGGTCGTGTGATCACCGTATCCCTCAATTCTACTCAAGTGATCTGTAACCAAGTTCTCCTTCCCACTTCTATCACGTATCTCCAAATCGAACTCCTGAAGAAGAAGCATCCATCTAATCAATCTTGGCTTAGCATCTAGCTTCTTGAGGAGAAACTTTAAGGCTGCATGATCAAAAAATACAACCACATGAGAACAAAGTAAATATGATCTAAATTTATCTAAAGCAAAAATAATAGCAAGAAGCTCTTTTTCTGTTGTGGTGTAATTGCTTGAGTTGAATCCAAGGTCTTTGAAGCATAGCAGATCACATGTGGTGCTCCATCTACTCTTTGTGCAAGCACTACTCCTATAGCAAAATTTGAAGCATCACACATAAGCTCAAAAGGTAAAGTCTAATCTGGTGGCTTGATGATAGGTGCAGAAATCAAAGCCTCTTTTAATCTCTGAAAGGCTTCTTTGCACTTCTGAATTTCACATCTTTCTGAAGTAACTGAGACAATGGAAGAGCAATCTGACCGAAGTCTCTAATAAATCTCCTGTAGAATCCTGCATGGCCAAGGAAAGCTCGAATATCCCGCATGCATGCGAGGTAAGATAAAGAAGATATAGCACTAACTTTAGCAGGATCTACCTCAATACCTCTCCTAGAGACTATATGACCTAAAACAATTCCATGCTCAACCATAAAATGACACTTTTCAAAATTAAGTACTAAGTCTGTCTTAATGCATCTATCTAAAATCCTAGACAAATTTCCCAGACATGCATCAAATGATGAACCATATACAGAAAAATCATCCATAAAAACTTCCATGCAATGCTCTAATAAATCTCCAAAAATGCTTGCCATACATCGCTGAAAGGTTCTTGGAGCATTGCAAAGTCCAAATGGCATGCATCTGTAAGCGAATGTACCGAAAGGACAAGTAAATGTGGTCTTCTCTTGATTCTCTGGGTCGATGTAAATCTGAAAATGTCCTGTATATCCATCAAGGAAGCAATAATGTGATTTACCTGCCATCCTCTCTAACATCTGGTCAATAAAAGGCAAAAGATAGTGGTCCTTCCTGTTTACTTGGTTCAGCTTCCTGTAGTCCACACAAACTCTCCAAGAATTTTTCACTCTGGTGGGCACCAACTCATTCTCTTCATTAGCTACCACTGTCACTCTAGATTTTTTGGGAACCACATGGATAGGACTTACCCACTTACAGTCAGAAATAGGGTAGATGATACTTGCTTGTAAAAGTCTAGTTACCTCTTTCTTGACTACTTCAAGGATCAATGGGTTAAGTCTCCTCTAGGCTCTCTCACTAGTTTCACATCCTCCTCTAAATAAATCCTATGCATACAATAGAAGGACTGATACCAGGAATATCTGTCAGTGTCCATCCAATGGCTCTCCTGTACTGCCTCAGAATTTCTAATAATCTACTCTCCTGCTCTGGCTCTAAATCCTGGCTATAATGATAGGTAGATGCTGATTCTCCTTCAAATAAGCATACTTCAAGTGTTTTGGCAATTGCTTCAACTCATACTGTGACTGATTAATAGATGGTGATCCTAGGGGTAATGCTGCCGGTGAACAATCCCCTACACATAATTCTTCTTTTCTGAGCGATCCTAGGGGTAATGCTGCCGGTGAACAATCCCCTACACATAATTCTTCTTTTCTGAGCGATCCTAGGGGTATTGCGATGTGAATCTAAAGAGAAAGATATCTCAAGATCCCACAACGAATGGAAGAAGAAAGAAAGAAAGAACTAAATCAATAAGATTGATGAAAAGAACCTCAACCCAATGCTTAGGAAAGCATGAACCTTGGTATAGAAGAAGGTAGGCGTCACAACCTTGGGATGGAGGTTGATAAGTCTTCGAATGCCACAAGGAAATGCCTTGATAAGTTCTAATTCAAAGAAGAACCAACAAGTGAGAGGCTCATCGTGCTTTAGATTTAAAAATATGTCAAAGATACATGTGTGACCGTCACCCCCTTTATTTATAGTTATAAGGTGACCAAAAAACGCTAAAAGGCCAAAAGAAAGCCCATTTAGTAAAGGCATATGTAGACTACTTAGCCATTTTAAGCTTATGACTTTATTACAACCCAAATAAAAGTATAAATTGAGTCTAAATTAAGCCTACATATCCCTACTACATAGACATGAGACTTAAGTGCTAATTAAGTTCATCTAAGGCTTGAATTAGGTTGACTATGCCGAATGACTTGCTCTTGGTCAAACCTTCTTCAATGGTAGCTTTGGCCTTCATATCTTCAATTAGTACATTAAGTGCTTCCTTCATCTTTCTAGCCTTAGCCCTTGTAATTGGGCCTCCATTGATGCATAATGGAACATCATTAACATCTAGAGTGGGTTGACCATGATCCATATCGTTAGCTTGTTACTCTATTTCTTTGACTCCATCACCCTGGAAAGGAGGTATGGGTCGTGTCAAAAGACAGCCTCAGTGTTGTCCTGCTAGAGCGAGACATGGTCGTACCTTAGGGCACAACCATGCTATGTGTCTATCTGGGCAAGTTGTGGCTAACTCTTATGAGACACGACCATGTCTCCAAGGACAGTCATGTCAGTTGGTACATGGTCATGCCAAGACAAGAACGGCCATGTTTTACCGTTCTTCTTCTAAAGTTGCTTCGATGTGTATTTTTGCTTCGTTTTCACTCCAAAAACATGTCCCATCAATGAAAACAATCAAAAAGCAATTTTTCAAATAAACAGAGTAACTAATTGATAAAATGATAAAACAGGGTGTGATGACGTAAATCATGCTTAAGAAATACAAGTGAATGTGCGTCAAATAATACATATAAACAATCTACGCACAGCAAACATGATTCCAACCCCATACCACACGGCAGGCACGACCATGGCGTGTAAGCCACGAGAAGAGGGTGCAGCCATGCCTCTCAGGCACTACCTACCCATGGGATTTCTAGAAAAAGGAGGCACGACCTACCCGTAGAGTGTGCTGGACTAAAGCATAGCCATGTCCCTTAGGCACAACCTCGACGTTGGTTTGGCTGGAGCGAGACACGAGCATGCCTTTGGGCAACGTTGTGTCGTGTATAATTCTAGGCATGCCTGGGAAACACGGCCATGTACCCTGTGAGGCACAACCATGTAAATGAATAAGCATGGTCGTGCCTAGAGAGGCACGACCTTGCCTTGCTTATTTTACTCCAAAGCCGCTCAAATGTTTATTTTTGCTCCAAATTATGTCCTGTAAATAAAAATACATAAAAAGTAGTCTTTTTTGAACAAAAAAAGTAATTATGTTGATATAATGATAAAATAGGGTGCGATAACATAAATCATGCTTATAAAATATAAGTAAATATGCATCAAATAATACATAAAAACATATATAATCTATGCACATTAGATACTATTGACTATAACAAAGCCTAATGGGTTTACCTAAATTCAGCATCACGAAGTAGGGGATAACACCTACAGGACCGTGGAATATCGTGACAAGAACCTCCCTAAGAAAGCAGTCACTTTAGTAAGGCTAAGAGAATGAATAGTATTTAGGATGTCAACAATCATCATGACAAAATCTTGTGTGATCATTTTGGAGATGTTTCTAAAGTGTGTACAAGGCTGAAATCCTATGTAACCTTTTCGAGGATGTTCCCAAAATGAGTAAAAGGTTGAAGTCCTATGTAATTCTAATGGGAATGTTCCCAATCAATTATGTTCCTAAAGTGGTGCACAGTTGGAGTCCCGTGATAAGTTACCAAGCCTTCTCCTCTCGAGATTTGCTCGATCAAGTGAGGCACGCACTTCTTGTGAGGACCATGTGTCTCACCTCTAGGACGGCTCACTTCCGGCACGGTTGATCTCCTAGACGAATATACCGAGGTATATCACAATAAACAAAGATCCAAACATCAATAAACATTACTTGATTGGCTAAAAATGTTTAAAATAATAGCTTGCAAGAATTTGTTTTTTAAAAAGACTAACCTATAATTAAATCACTACCCGAGCTATGGACAAGCACTATATTGTCCAATTGTCACTAGAGAACTATTGGTAATACTGATGTTCCTAAAGGATCCATTTAAAGAGAATCTTATTCTCACCATCACAATTTGATCTAAGTACTTTAATACTTCTCCCTGAAACTTTTCAAAAGTTTTGAACTTGTATCTCATAAGAACACAACGATAATAGAATGACCATAATGTCGGTGAATCACTTCTCACAATCTAGTATCTTTTTTCCTTCTTGAAAGCCTTCTAAAGTAGAGAAACTTTTACACTCCTTGCAAGATTTTGAAAATTGAGCAAAAAGAGTGTAAAAATTAAGAATAGCGGAGCACACAAAGATCTAAGCTAAAGAAATGAATCATAATTCAACTTATCGATAGTGGGTCATAGGTCATTTAATCGTTGTAGTTTATTGATGTTAGATCAATAACTTTCTTCAGTTTTTGAATTTGATCATTAATTAAAAATAACCCTCAAATAATAGGCTGTCGAGCAGGTTCCAAATGGCATAAAAGAGTTGTGTGAGCTGAGCTTGTTTGTCTTAGTTCTCTTATTGTTTGTGTATTTCCACTACATACTAATCGTAATTTATAAAAATATAAAATTATGTACTCCCCCTCCAAAATGAGTCCCACCAAATCATAAAGATAGATTCAAATTAAGGAACTTTAACTCCCACTGCTAATAAACAGTCACCGGTCCCTCTTTATAAATATAAAGCGAATAATCTAATAACAAAAATATGATATAATCAATCCCTTGCCTCATCATTCTATTTGATTCATGGAACATGTATGTGTTTCAATGATATGAAACATCGGAGCCAAATAAACCAAGACTAGCTAGGTGGCTTTAAGCGTAAGGAGCAAAGGAAAGCAATAAAGAGAAAGAAGAGGGGAGACGGTCAAAGATGACGTCTCTTTGTTCCAATAGCATTGGCAGCGGCTGCTGAGCAACAATTGCAAGAGTAAATCAAGGGAGGGATAACAACAGAGAGGGAGCGAAAGAGAACTCGAAATCTCCCTAATTTCTTTCAATACAACTAAACTAAGCATCCCCAATTCAATTTAATTCAACATTCAAAATCTAATTTATTGATTCAAATAAACTAATTTAGTCTAAAATTTTTAAAAACATGATAGCTTAATTAAAAAAAACAATTTTAATACGGTGGGCACTCCTTGCTTGCAAGGCTGGCCTTAACTTACGATGACAATGGATGACGTGGGCTGTAACTAACTAAATATCGAGATCAATTTGAGAAAATTGAAGGCGTATATCTTGAAAGACCGCAAATTGATAATAATCATAACGGAAAGATAGCTTTTCTCTTGAATGAGGTGCAAACAGTTTGACCTTTTGCTGAATTTTCTTTCTGTTAAGACTACTATCAGTTTGGCCTTTCGCTGAATTTTCTGTCATAAGACGGTAAATATCTAGCAATTACTGAGTTCTCTATAGTCACATTCAAAACTGTGTTACAACCACATCCGCCACACTTAAAACACTTTGGCTGGCACCTCTTCCTCAACTAATGAACCAGAACAAATGAATAAATCTCAACTCAAGCTACTTGTTTATAACATTTCCAACTACAGATTTCTGTACATCTGCCAGACTCTGAAGTAAACAAGAAATAGAATAGCATGAGCATTTATAGATAAATTTTATAAATGAAAATTATTGAAATGATGTAGAAATGTACCTGGAAAAGATAATCAAAAAGTGATTGGTCCGTATTATACATGTTGACAAAATAATTTGTCAAAAAATCAGCTAGTTTGATCTGCTAGACATGAAGAATATTGTGAGGACAACAATATTGTACGTCACAAAATTTACTTATAGCCTACCTCATTTAGTGGATCAACTTTAGTAAGTTCGTTATCATATTCATCATCATTATCATCATCCTGCAAATTTAGAAACACACAAGGCAATGTCAGAATTGATATGATAGCAAATACTAAGTAGTCGTTATGGCAATTGTTCATTCTGACATCATCAAATGCCTTCGCCAAGGCATCAAGATGTTCAACTGAGGGATTAACAGATGATGGTACTGCCATTGGATGAAGTATATCTTGCACACCACCATTTTCATCGTTGGAAACTTCGTCCCACTCACTATCCTGAAGCAACCAATTGTTTAGTGAAGATTCCACTGTAACAGATTTGTGGAAGAGAATGAAATCACCTAGTTACCTCATCCTCATCGTCCAAGCCTTGTTCTTGAATTTCAATTAGTGCATCAGATAACAGCGCAAAGATCTGCAGTCATGGAAAAAAAAATAACTCTTTCAGGACTTAAAAAAAATGTCATGAAAGTGAATATTAAATTGCTGAAGCACTCAAATTCCAAATACGTTTTGCAGGTCAATGAAAGAATGGCATCTTAAGAATCTAACTATTTTTAACAGTTTATTGCAATCAGATTAAAGCAAAACCAACTGTTAATATTTTAGAATGTGGCAGATACCTTTGCAGGGAGTGGGATCATGGTCCACATCTCAGGAGCTAATTTAGCTTTCGATCGTGTAGTTATGCCTGCATTAGACTGCATGATCAAAGGGAATGAGTTTCCTAATCACTCAAAGAAAGACAGTTGTAGGAAGAATCCTGAACCTTGACTAGATCTCCTTGGACATTAATTTTAGATAACTCTGCATGCCGTGTTGAGAGTAACAGAGCCAATGCAGATGTAGTTACCTTAATTTGATAGGCTCCTTGAATTTCACCTACAACATGAAATGAATATTTTGACTTGTCAAGTCAAAAAAGCTGTAAGTTGATAGTCGAAAAGTTTTTATGGTTATCCATTGACCTAATATTGGTCCACATAGACTATTGCCTTATCCCTTCTTAAATGAAGAATCCATAATGTTGGTGCAATCTATCCCGGCTTAGTACCCTTAGACTAAGCGATGATGATTGTTGTGTTTTGATATTTGAACAATGTGTTTGGACAAAGTAAGGCCGAAATGTTATATAGGTCAAGAGTGACGGAGTCCTTGACATTAAACAAAGTCCAAAAGAATCGAGGTCAATTAGACATTTACCAAGTGGAAAGTCCACCAAAAGAATTGACACATGGGAAGTCCAACATGTCATATGGAAAGTCCAATAGGTAATTAGCAATTGGAAAGTGCAGTAAGTAGTTGGTAGACAAAAATTCCAATAGGTAGTTGGCATATGGAAAGACCAACAAGGACTTGGCAAAATGAAAATCCAACTGGTATTGGCAGTGGAAGTCCAAGCAGTCAAGATTGAAATTTTAAACCTTGGTTTCTTATATTTCATCTAGTTCATACTACTTCAGTAAGTTTCCTGCAAATGTGTAAGCAGAAAACTGAGTTTAGACATAATACCTACCCTGCAGTTTAGTCCATTCTGGCATCACATAAACCAGTGCATTCTCAAAACCTTTAGCAGGAGTAGAAAGCATTAGATTGATAAACTGATTGACATCTGGGGTACTGCTATGTACCTAAAAACAGTAAAAGAGAGAACATCATATTCATTGAAACAACAAATAATAAACTTAGGATCACAGGACCAGTATCGTAATAAACAGAGGACTACATGGTAGCAGGATTTGGATCCCAAAAGTTCCCAACTGATATTGTTAGCCAATACCAACTTGTTCAACATAGTTAAGGTCTGTTGGATTATGGATTAGGTCTGCCAAGATATTGATGCTGAGTGGATTGGATTATTACGAATGCAATATAGATCTAGGAAGGTCCCATGAAGCATGAGATCTTTTTGAATATCAAAGCATGAATTAACCAATCGCCTAATTAAACTCTTAGATATAAATGGATCAAGGATTGGCTCAAAACAATCAACATTATATAGACTCCATTGCAATCATTTCAACCCAACATCTTACTGTTACATAGGTACGCCCTGCCAATTGCTCCTATAGAGTCCCTAGATTTTCAAGGATTTGAGTTTATTGTATAAAATAAGTCTAAAGGGACTAGGTGTAGTACCAATTTAAATGAGAAAAAATAAATTAAGAAGGTATAACCATGTTCACACAAATAGAGTTTGTAACTATACATGTTGATTAATTTGAGTTAAATGCACAAGGGATAAATAAATAAGAAACAGAAGTTTAAGCAAAATTAAAAGTCATCTAAATGATTTGGTTTGTTATTGTCACTATGTTTTAGCTAATTCCCAAAATCATTCAAATCAAGAAGTGGAAAAATAGCTACTACATAAATTGTACCCAGCGAACAATAAAAAACAAAAGATGCCATATTCTCATCAAATCAAGCCAAATTTTGCAAGTAGCAACTACTCTTTTACATTTACATAACTCTGGCAAAAGGCATAGTTTTCATGCAAAGAGTTTGCTGGTAACAGAAGATGCATATTAGTAACAACTATCTGTAAGTTTTAGTATGATTGTCAAAATGCAAGCAAATAATCAATCAATATACAAAAAGAAAAAAAAACTGGAAATCATAAAGAAGATATATAAAAGTGTTCCAGTAAAATGTATTACCAGTCTAGCAAGAATAAGAATCAAAGAACTTCTCAGCCCAAATACTTCACATGATTGCATTCGACGAACAACAGAAGCAACAAGCTCATGGATGTGCAAAGACATCTGTGATGGCAAGTGTAGGATAAGTTGCAAAATGTAGCTAGCCACAAAAAGTGATCCCGAACTTTCCATATCTGGATCAAGGAGCCTGCGAAGCATTTCTACAAATCCATGAACATGCACATGCTCATAAGGCAACATGTCTTAATAGATCAGAATAAGATGTAAACTACACTGGATGACTTAAGAAATTTAAAATTTAGTGTTATGTTTAAGCCAACAGAAAGACATAACAGAAGAATGGGTATAAGGAATCTGATTAACATCATAATGACAAGGATACATATGGTATAAAAGCTCATTTCATATTGGCCAAACCATTCTAAACCTAGCAAGGAACATGATCAAGAAAGGTGGTACGTCCCATTTCACATTATTGGTGACCGTGTGAAGATGCTCTCTCAAAGGGAAATTGTGGATGAAGATCAGCTGGTGAGCAAGTTTAATGGATCCATTCATTGAACATTTGTCATAGTTGAATGTTTGTTGGCAACCTAACACAACCCCTCCTCCTTTATCCGGAATATGGTGAACCAAAATTAGGCGGCAGTGGCAGAAATAGGTACTGTCAGTCTCAATTCTGTTCCACATTACAGCAGTAATTCTTGACACAATTGACATGTACCTTGATTCAATACAAGCCTGCACCAACATCAACCATTTGGAACAAAGCCAGAACTCATTCTGATACTCATATTTAAGACATTGTGCAATAAAAGGGAGAACTAACTTTAATTAACAGAAAGGTAACCCTTATATGAAACTGTAATGATGTCCCAAAGAATAAGCAAACCAATAATCACAAAGGTAAAATAAAATGCTAGAAACCTAGAATCCTAGTTATTAAAAGCACTAGCCTCGCTACGCCTAGGCGCAAGGCGGAGCCAAGCGAGCCTCTTGCATCTCGTTGCCTTAAGCGTGCGCCTTGTGCGAGGCACCGAACGCACTTAAGGCGCTTGGTCTTACGAAACCGATGAAGATTCAGCTATAAAAATCTGAAATATCCGATGATGATGATGATGATAATGATATGATTGAGAAAGTTGATGAAGATTTTGATGATTTAGAAATAAGTTTTTTTTTTAATTTGAATTATGTGTATAACGTATATATTTACATTATTGTTCAATATTTTATCTATTATAGTTTTGTTAGTGAAATATTTTAGTAAAAATTCCCTATATATGTTTGAATTGTAAAAATTTATATCCGGAACACCTTACTTTAGTAAGGCTTGCGCCTCACCTTGTGCATTGCGCCTCAGGCCCCACTACACTTATGCACTTTTAGGCGTCTCGTGCTTTAAATAACTATGCCGAGAATAAATGACAACATTAGAAAGTATCTTCAAAATCCCCATGCACATCTAGTAAAGTATTTTCCTACCATCTTGTTGCAAACTTTAAATAACAATTAATAGCTGCGTCAACACTTCTTTGATGGGCTTGGTAGACTGGTAGAGATCAATGTTCTCCAATAAAATGTAATGGGACCATATGCATTGGATTCTACGTAGTGGTACAGTCTCCACTACATGACATGAGACACAGAGATTTGCTTACCATTGGACCATATCCCTAGTGATGAAAACAAACTAGTCATGTTTAATGCACTTCTCTCTATCTCACACACACACACATACAGAAAACTCATAAGGGAAGGAAAGAGCCTTTATCACGCTCTTAACTAACTTGAATATAATAAGGGATTTTTTTAAAAAAAAAATAACAATCTAGTTTTATTAGTAATCCAAAATAAAAATATTATTTTAGTATTAGTTATCACTTATTTTTATTATTTATGAATTTAAATAATAGATGACACTATTCATATATTACATAATTAATAATTGCAAATGCAGTGACATATAATAGACATTATTCTTTTTAAGATTTTGGGGCATGATATAATCTCAAATATGAAATTATTGTATTATTATCTCTTTCACTTTTTATTTTTCCTATTGATTTTGATTTAATTGATCCTACTAATAGAATGCAATCAAAACTTAGATCCTTGACTATCCAATAAAGTCCCCAATCCAGTCCCCAATACTGAATTTCCGAATTTGACAACTATGGATTGGAGAATAATTAGAACATATCTTCCTACCAACAATCTGATGCCAAGATAAGCTAACGAAGCAAAAAAAAAAAAAAAAAGGTATATTGACAACGTATGATTTGTGTGCATTCCCTTATAGTATACCTAAAACTTTATTAAGTGATAACACTTTTTGGGACCGTGAAGTTTAGATGCCAAAAGGTAGAGGGGGTGAATACCTTTTCTTCTTGCATGGTTAGTTTACAACAACAAATTCGCAACGAACATGAAATTACTAAGTTAATACATTTGTTTATGTAGTTTGGCAGTCCCCAAAACTTTAATCCATGGCCTATGATCCTTCAGTGGGTCGCTTCCGAAATGCTATGTATTCCTCCTCGGTCAAGATCCAGAGATGGAAAACCTCTTACATGCTTTCAATGAATACAAGGAGGCTTTACAAAAGAAAGAAGAGAAAAATTACAATGAGATTAAATGATCATAAGAATATCTCAATAAGCATTGGCTCTAAATGAGACTTCTTCACCCTTTTTATAGCCCTCCAAACTTAGCTACTAGAATTTATCGTTCTATTGTGCTAGTGCCTATCAATCAACTAGTTTGCACCATCAATCAATTGGTGCACTGTAGTCATTATTGATTCAGTCGTTATTGCACAACTTTTTCCATCAATAACTCTCTCTAGCTTTTCTGTTGTAGCATGAGTCGCCTAAATTCTTACATCAATCGAGTGAGATCATCAGTCAACTCCCTAATTGGTTGGACTATGAACAACCTGAGTCGACTAGCAAATTGGCTCAGCCATCACCAATCGATTGATGTCCACTATTATTCAATTGGATACAACCACAATCCCCATAACTCTACATAGACATTAGGGAATTGGGTTCCTCAACCACCAATCAACTAGATCCAAGACAACCAATTCGAAGGTTAAGTTTGTTTATGTTGAGTTCTACCCTATCCCCTCGAGTACACTCAACTCACAAAGACCTATGCAGCTACACCTCTACAATGTTGTCTCCTGTCGCTTCGTATCCCATGGATGCACTTGAGCCTTCGGCTCACTACACATGTATCCTTCACACTTTGCCTACATAGTTTGCCTCCTAGGCACACTAGCACTCCAATTCTCCTATCTTGTAGTCTCTTAGATGTATCATGCCATTCTTCTTTGATCTTTATGAACCTCAAGTCATCAGGATCTATCGATGTTGACTACCATTCAATTGGATCCATTACTAGCCGATGGAAGCCAATACGACCAATTTTAAGCTTGAGTTTGCTTATGTGAGCTCTACCTTCTCCCCTTGGGTACACTCAACTCAATGATCTTGAACCCTAAACTCACTCCATGTGTCATCCTTCACAACCTTCCTACGTAACTAGCCTCCTAGGCATAGTAACACTCCAATTCTCTTGTCCTATGGTCTCTCTAATGTCTCACACCATCCTCTAATCTCCACGGACCTCGAGCTATCAGGTATCCACTAACCTTGGTCGCACCATGTCATCTCTATATGTATTTCTCCAAATCTTACATGGCTCAAATACACACATTAGATACAAAAGAAATCATAACTTAAACTATTTGCCCAAATATTAAAATGCATGATCAATCCCAATCACTAAAAGGCTCGAGTGCATTAAGTTAATGAATATACAACACCTTCATTTCAAATCTACTCACTCAAACCGCTAGTTGCTCCTTGTCATCCTCAATGGAGAACTTGTTCACATTTTCCATAGAGCACTCCTATCCATAATGAATGAAATTATTCTAATGTATAATGTGTAGAAAACACAAAACCACTTGAACAACATTCTTTCTCTAATTTCTCTATGTATATAGAGGACATGAACTCCGATAGTTATGGATATGCAACCATTATGACCAAAATATTCTAATCTGCATGCAATCTGCAATGGAAGCAACTAGCTTAAGTATCAATGGTGACACGATGGGGCCCCAGGCCATGGTGCAACGGCAAGGTGCTAACGCAGTTTCCCAAGCACCCACAGTTCAAATCCCAACTACGGCACACTGGGCATTTTCCTCCGGTGAGATGAAAAATCTGGAACGCTAGCTGCCAGACGAGGGGCCGCTTGCGTTTTCGAACAAAGTGTCATTTCCTTGTATAACATCTTTTAGAATGGGAATAATAGGGTGATTTAACTTTTGACAATGAGGATCAACTTGGTTGTGATTCAACTTTCATGTAAGCGAGCACAACTATATTGATTAGCAAGAAAGATGCTTATATTTTATCTAATTTTGGTAGTAGACTAAGCAGAGTATAGTACTAGTCTGACCAAGGACCATAATTGATACCAAACAAACAAATGAATCTCTTAACTTCTATATAAAGTAACTACTTCATGTTTTTCCTTCTATGTTATTATGGTTCAATTCTTAAAATTGCACTAAAAGTTACATGATCAGCAACAACCTGAATTTGAAGTCTTAAACCAAAAAAACAAAATTTTCTCATCGATATGGAAGAGAAAACACCAAGTGATCTACTACAACAACTACCAAGTCTTATTCCACTATGTGGGATCCAAGTGGTTCACTAATGAGTACTAAAAGCTAGTTTTTGTGTGGTCAAACCAGGTTTAGGTATCACATGCCATAACTTTGTAGCACTCTGATTTATTGCTTAGCTATTATTAAATATGTTCAATGATACAGGTTAGTATTCCATTTGATACTGCTACCATATAGTCAGATTGCTTAATGAAGGGGGTACAACTGAATTTATAAACAAAGTCAAGAAATACCCACACAAGTTCATTACGATCATAGTTAAAAAATAAATAAACTAAAAAAATCATACAATTCATGATTTGTATCATATGATACTTTAAATAGATGTGTAAAATCATGCAGTCTTACCAAAGTCGACAACCGCCATCCAGAATTTTAATTAAACCCAATATATTAAAAATTAAATAATTATTTATAAAGAACAAAGAAAGGATATTATGTTGAAAGGGGTAAAAAAAGAAGATCTCAAAGTCAAAATTGATCGCCAAGAAAATCTTATCAAGTTGACACTAAGTTGGAAGAAAGTCCAGGTACATTGATGCCTGAAAACAAGAGCAAAAAGTTTTCACCTTACTAAACTAAATGGCAATAAACATGAAAACAAAGGTGCTTTACAAGCCATGTCATGTCAAAGTTGTCTTCCGTTGGACCATAATAATTTTTCTATATTAAAAGCATTTGACAAAGAAATTTCTTACTGTTCATTTAGTCATTTCTTTTAATTACATGAATGTATATATCTTGGTCATAGTTTAAAATCTCGAGCCGTATTGGAGTTTCGATTTATGACCAAAATGATACGAATTTGGTACTGTATCATGCCCATATATGATTTCGGTATTTTTTTTAAATATAAAATAGATTATTTAAAAATAAAAGATTTAATCTAAATATTTAAAAAATAAATAATATAAATAATTAAATAATTTAAAAATATATATATATGAGATCACACTGCTTCCGTATGATAAGTAAATAAATAAATATATATTTTATTATATATTTTCGGAATTAAAATAAGTAATATATATATTAAATTAATGTGATAGTTTTATTAGACTTTGATTAAGCTATTAATAAAACTTTAAGTTTTCTTTTCTCTGCATTACAGTTGTGCCAACGAGCATCCCCGACGCAGCCCCCGAGAGTTCGCCTCAGGATCACAACGGTCTCTGCGGGGGCCTCCACTCCGTGGGATCACGACAGCCTCCACAACCCCACGGTGCCAGTGACAACAAACAAAACGATAAATTTCACCTATTATTTCACCCAGCCCAAAATGAAATTTTAAATCATGATCTTGGTTATAAGTCGTCATCAACTTAATACATCTATACTATTTGGTTATTGAATAGAATATTGTATTATTTTACTATATTGGATATCAAAACTAATTCTGAATAAAGTAAATCTTTGTAACATATCTTATAATTTTTTATTTGAACCATACAATTCGTAGTTTGACACAATTCCCAATGAAAAAAATCACCAAAAATTGATGATGTGAACCTCAATCTGATAACTTTGGTCATTAGTAAATGATTTGCACCTTTTGAATTAATTGAACTTCATATTTTAAGTCGATAATGCATATAATCAAAGTAACCTCATTTATGAACTACAAAGGCTACTCATAACTCATATGTGAACCATTATGACATACAATCACAATCTTGATAAAATCGAAGGTCAATTTACAGACAGATAAATGAAAATTCTTGTCAGAATAAAAACTAAAAGAAACTGAACATAACATTTAGGATGATTCTCAGTTTAAAAAAACATAAATTCTTAGACCAACATTACCTAGAAGCAGCATCTAGTAAACCTTTCATTACAAGACCTGAGTCACCAGCCCATACTAACAAATCTTGTTTGCCTCCAGAGATGAAGGAAGCCAAACATTCTGTTGCATTCTGAATTTTAATTACTGGAGTGAGTGCAAAATATGTAAAATAAAAACAAAAATAAATGCCTGCACTAACACTATAGATAAACAAATAACTATACCTGCAGTTCTGCATGATCATCACTTTGAAGGACAATTTCAATTACAAGGTTGAAGCAAGCATCAAAGATTGCTTTTACCACGTCTACAGGAGAATTCTATAACATAGAATAGCACTTAATGGATGTAAACATGTCAATGAAGAGAAAGAATATTTCAAATTGCTCGCATCAAGAATAAGTAAAATGAAGAGAAAGAATATTTCAAATTGTTCACATCAAGAATAAGTAGATAAGCATGCAGAAAACTTTACTTTCAATAGCATGATCAGAAGGTCCAGAGAGCCAGCAACTAAACCAGTAGGCTGTAACAGAGGCTGATGCATATGAATAATTGTAAGACCAAATGACTCGGAATGTGTCATCACATCGAAAAAAGAAAATACCACAAGAATCATAATCTTACTAAGCTTTACCTTTTCCAGCACAGATCTAATCGGAGGTAGAATTCGTAACACCAGTGGTTCTAGACAGTATGGAGAGTTCTTGATTGCCTGAAATGCTACATAACGTTGTCAACAAATGTAAACTACACCAAGCCTAAAGAAATTTTAGAACAATGAGGGGCATATCCATGTTCAGATGATTAAGCAATATGTACTACAAAATACAAAAACATTAAGAAACACAGGAAGCAACACATAAGCTGGAGATTTCAAGAAAGCCTGACAAGCAACCTGCTATATCCAAAAGCAAAAAAATTCTAGCTGAACCAGAAAAAAAATTTGGATTGGTTGGTCTGGTTTAATTGCTTGGAGGTTAAGATAGTAACCCTAGAAACACTACTTGGTTTGTGTTGACCACTGCCTCTCTCCCGACTCAATTTTTTTTTCTAATCTTTCCAATTATATGAGCGATGCCGGCCACCCTCCTTTGTCTTCTTGTGCGAGCACCACCAAACTTCTCCCCAACTCTCCCAATTTCTTCTCTCAAGAATTACCACCCTGGAGCACCATCTTCCAAGTTCCAAGTAATCAAGAGACCAATTGCCACCACCACCAATTGCAACCAACAGAGAAGCCACTGTCACTCTTATCTGCCTAAACATTTCATTGAGATGAGTAATCAGAGGTCTCTTGTGCCCTCAGCTACCACCTTCTGGAAAAGACACCACTTTGTTGTTGATTGGAACCAACTTTGCCAACATCAGATTGTTTCATTCTTCTTTCACTTGACACAGCTCCACTACCTGCAATCAACATCCCCAGAGTTTCGAAAAATCTTTACCTCTTTAAACAACAATCAAGTTGTCCCATCCTACTCTCTGTAAAGATTGGGGCAGCAGTGAGTCAATGTCAAATTTTGGTGAAATTCTCGGCATGACCTTGTGGTTTCTTCTTCCCATGGCGTGTGATCTCTTATGATCTGTTCTAGGGCAATGATTCCCTTTAGATTGGTAGGAGAATTCTTATGTTACTTTTTGATTTTTGAAAATTTTCACAGCTGAATGACTATTAATCATTCTCTTGATATTTTAGGGCAGCGTGTTGCATCTATGATTTCCCCAATTTGTAACATTTTTCCAAGGTGAGTTTTTTGGTATTTCATTTGTGATTGTGATTAGTTCTGTCGAGAAGTGACTACCCCATGTGTGATCTATTAGTTGGTTCGTCCTTGTGCTAGAATCATTTTGTGGTGATTGAATGAAATTTGATCACGTTTCTTACCTTCCCTATTCTTGATCTCAATGATTATGCATAAGGTAATCTTCTTTACCATGGTTTTATTTTGATATTCTAAGGTTATAGCAAATATTAATTTGATGTATATTCTCTAGGGTGGAATAGGAATGAGGTTGTCTCATGTGGCCATGCAAGTGTCGAAATAGATTTTTCAATAGAGGTGAGTGTTCGTGCTTTTTTCTCAAATTTGTTTCGAGTATAATTTAAATTGATGAAATAGATGCTATGAGATTAATTGTAATTTTATTTTAGAAAAAAATTATTTATGAACTTATCTTTAGTTGCATGAAAGTTTCTCCTATATTGCTTGTCCTTTTATATAAAATAGTTGTTTATCCATTGTAGATGATTCTAATAACACTTTTATCGAAATGTTGATTAACATGAGATAGCTTGCACACATGAAATCTTTAATGCTTTGGGCTAGCACAGTTGGTAACTACATGGGTAGTTGCTCCAACAGGTCTTGGGGTCAATTCTCAGTGGGTGCAAAATACCTCATTAGGTGTCTGACCTCCCAATGCAAAGGGCCGCTGTGTTAGGGCAAAATGCCCCCTGATTTAACTGTCTATATCCAACCGAGAGCTGACGATACAGATGAGCATTATCACATTTTGCTCCAATTTAATACTAAAGCGTAGCTACTTATATCAAATATATGAATTGTACCACACTTTAAAGAAGCTACGCGATTACTCATAATAAATTAACAAAATAATGAATGCATTACTCTTATTATAGAGTTTCAACTCTACGCTCTAAAGGAGATACATATTACTCATATTAAATTAATAAAATAATGAAACCATTACTTTTATTATAAAGTTTCGGTATTGTGCTCTAAAGAATTGTGCTACTTTTATTAAATTAATAAAACAAAATAATTTACTTTATTACAAAGCATTGCATATAAGTTAAAAAAAGGATCCTTAGTGTTGGTACCCCAAGGTTGTTTTGATATGATCAAGCAAGTTAGATTAGGTCGTGTTGTGTTTAACCTTGTGTATAAGTGTGCAGGAACTTAAGAGCACAGAAAGTAGAGCAAAAGACGCGGGAGAGAGCCGACGGGCTCGGTGCGTCTGAGGGACGAGGTGCTGCGGAAGAGTACACCGACGGACTAGAAGGAAGCGTGCGGTGTTTCCGAGGGACAAAAAGTCAGGAGCGGAAGATTGCTCGAGGAGCAAAAGACGCAACTAGTGAGAAAGTCAGCACGGGAGAGAGCCAACGGGCTCAGTGCGCCCGAGGGACGAAAGGCTGCGGAAAAGTACGCTGGAGGACGAGAAGCCGGAGCGAAAGCTTGCTCGAGGAGAAGGCCGGAAGTTGGATTCTAATAAGCCATATTCCGGATGGTCGAAATCACCCAAGCAAGTGGAGCCGGAGCGAAAGACCTGAACCGAAGACCTGGACCGAAGCAAGCGAAGCCAAAGCTGGAGGCCCGGAGAGAGTCAACAAAATGTTGACTTTCCCCTTTGCGGCGCCCAGAGTCCTTCCGGGCGGCCGGAACCCAAATTTTATCAAGATCAACATGAACTTTGACCAACGCATCAAGGATAGAATTCTATCCCACTCCAGGTGTCTGAAACCCTTCCAGACACCCCGAGTAAGGCTATATAAGCAGTCTTGCTCTCAAAGCTTTAAAACAACAAGAAATAGTGCAACAACACTTGTAAACGCTTTCTGTTTTGTTTAGCTTTCTTTTTTTGTGTGTTCATTGTTGTAAGAGACTTCTCCGCCTGAAGAAAATTCTTAGTGTGATTCAACTGTCTTGGATTAACAACCTTCCCGGTTGTTACCAAGTAAATCTGTGAGCCTCGATTTTTTATTTTATCTTTTATTTATTCTTATGCAAGCGTTTGTTTAAGTTATAAGCCGAGGAAGGTACTTTTTAATATTTTATTAATAATGAAATATGGTTATGAAGCACCAAAGAACACAAATAGAGAAGAAATTGAAAAACACCTCTGGACCAAAAAGCAGCGTGATGACTTCACGTCAAACGGTAAGACTGAATATCATTTAATAAGCATACTACCGGTGGAGGATCTCGACAAAATCGACAAATACCAAAGTGCGAAAGAACTTTGCGAAAAGTTCTTGAACTCTACAAAGAACCAATTGAAGTTGAAACCAACTCCTCGATAGACACCAAGTCGTCGTCAGAAGAATTCAAGACCGAGGAAATTACTGAGACAACCCTTATAGTCGAATTCTTTCTTGAGGACACAGAAAGCTCATCCCAGATGAGCATCGATAAAGAGGGACAGACTTCGAAAGAAAGCAGCAGTTCAAGAGAGCTACGGATAACGGGATCAACCAGGTAAGTCAGGTACGATCTCTTCCACCTGATCAGATGTTCAAATTTGTTAAATTGCTATCAAAAACCTGTTGCATGCTAGAAAAAAGAAAACAATGAATTGAAATTGATTTTAGATAAATCTTGTCTAGTAGAAGATTATGATAAATTAAAAATAGAAAATGATAAATTGAAAGTATACGTAGAAGATTTGACAAATCATGCATGTTTAAATGTTAAAACCCAAAATTATAAGACTAAGCTGACATCTTAGATTTCATAAGGGCATAATTAGAAAACTATCCCGAAAATATGTCCCAAAGAAATTTTTAATTAATCCAGTTGAAAGAAACTTGTATTGGGTTCACAAATCTTGTATAAATTGAACTTTAATTAGGCTTAGGGTTTTCAACGAGAAAATTACATGTTTGATTTCCTTAAGATGCTTTGTCTGGAAAGTGGTTGTTGCTCCAATAACCAAGAAGGCCTAGTGCCTCGCCACAGCTGGAAGCTAATTAATGAAAAAAAATGTTTAATTGACTAACTGACAAAAGCATTTAAATATGATTAAATCATGCTTTAAATAGTTGTCAAAGTTACTCAAACAACTTTTTTTGCATTTTTTTTAACTTAGAATTTTTTTTTAAAAAAAAACTTAAAGTCTTTTAAAATTATTTGTCTATCAAAGTTTTTATTGGAAGCAACAGCTTTACTTTTCCAAAATTATTTAACCAAAATGACTAAATAATTTTTTTTAACTTAAGAAATTATTTTTACAAAACTTAAAGTTTCTAAAAATATTGATGTTGCAAATTTTTTTTAAAAGTGATATCAAAATTATTTTTAAAATTTTTCAAAAACTTGAGAAGTGTTTTAAAAAATATTGGAAAATCAAAGTCTCTCTTAGAACCAAAAAAACTTTCTTATTTTTTGACAAGTTACCCTTTTTTTTTATACTCATTATGTGATCAAAGGGGGAGAAGGGAAGATTAAGTCTAGGGGAAGGTAGTTTAAAACTTTTTAAAAGTTAAAATTTTTAAAAGTTTTTTAATTTTTACACTTAAATTACAAATTCTTTGTTTTTACATTATGTTGGTTAACTCTAACTTAACTTGGGTTGCTCACATCAAAAAGAAGGAGATTGTTGGTACCCAAGTTTGTTTTTATGTAATCAAACAAGTTAGGTTAGATCCTGTGTCTAAGTGTGTAAGAACTTAGGTAGACAAGAAGTCGAGCAAAAGACGCAGTCCGAGCGCCCGGAGCCCTTCCGGGCGCCTGGAGCTCCTCCGAGCGCCCCGAGCAAGGCTATATAAGCAGCCTTACTCCCAAAGTTTTAAAACAACAAGAAATAGTGCAACAATACTTGAAGACGCTTTCTGTTTTGTTTAGCTTTCTTTTGCTGTGCGTTCATTGCTGTAAGAGGCTTCTCCTCCTGAAGAAGATTCTTAGTGCGATTCAACTACCTTGGATTAACAACATTCCCGATTGTAATCAAATAAATCTGTGAGCCTCGTCTTTTTAGTTTATATTTTATTTATTCTTATGCAAGTGTTTGTTTAAGTTATAAGCCGAGGAAGGTACTTTTGTTTGTTTTTATGCAGGGACTATTCACCACCCTATACCTGGCCGCTAAGGATCCTAACAAGTGGTATTAGAGTGAGGACGCCTCAGAAGAACTAATCGCCAACTGAAGTAACGAGATTGCTGGAGCTAACATCTACCACCAATGTTCGAGGGGGAGTTTACGTTTTAGAAGCGACGAATGGAGGTATTTCTTAAAACATATTTTAATATTTTAATAAAAATAAAATATGGTTATGAAGCACCAAAGAACACAAACGGAGAAAAAATTAAAAAACACCTCTGGACCAAAAAGCAGCGCGATGACTTCACGTCAAACAGTAAGGTTGAATATCATTTAACAAGTGTACTACCGGTGGAGTATCTCGACAAAATCGGCAACTACCAAAGTGCGAAAGAACTTTGCGAAAAATTCTTAAAGCTCTACGAAAAACCAATTGAAGTCGAAACCAACTCCTCAATGGACACCAAGTCGTCGTCAAAAGAATTCGAGACCGAAAAAATTACCGAGACAACCTTTATAGCTGAATTCTTTCCTGAGGACATAGAAAGCTCATCCCAGATGAGCATCGATGAAGGGGAAGAGTCTTCGAAAGAAAGCAGCAATTTAGAGGGAGCTACGAATAACGGGATCGACCAGGTAAGTCGGGTACGATCTCTTCCACCTGATCAGATGTTCAAATTTGTTAAATTGCTATCAAAAACCTGTTGCATGCTAGAAAAAGAAAACAATGAATTGAAATTGATTTTAGATAAATCTTGTCTAGTAGAAGATTGTGATAAATTAAAAATTGAAAGTACTAGTAGAAGACTTGACAAATCTTGCATGCTTAAATGTTAAAACCGAAAATTCTAATAGACTAAGCTGGCAAGTTAGATTTTATAAGGGCCAAATCAAAAAACTATCCAGAAAATATGTCCCAAAGAAATTTTTAATTAATCCAGTTGGAAGGAACTTCTATTAGGTTCACGAATCTTATATAAATTGAACTTTAATTAGGCTTAAGACTTTCAACGAGAAAATTAAATCTTTGATTTCCTTAAGAGACTTTCTCTAGAAAGTGATTGTTGCTCCAATAACCAAGAAGGTCTAGTACCTCGTCCAGCTTGGAAACCAATTAATGAAATAAAATGTTTAATTAACTAACTGATAAAAACATTTAAATATAATTAAATCATGCTTTAAATAGTTGTCAAAGTTACTCAAACAATTTTTTTTGCATTTTTTTTAACGTAGAATTTTTTTTAAAAAAACTTAAAGTCTTTTAAAATTATTTGTTTATCAAAGTTTTTATTGGAAGCATCAGCTTTACTTTAACAAAATTATTTAACCAAAATTACTCAAATATTTTTTTTTAACTTAAGAAATTATTTTTACAAAACTTAAAGTTTCTAAAAATATTGGCGTTACAATTTTTTTTTTTAAAAGTGATATCAAAATTATTTTTAAAGTTTTTCAAAAACTTGAGAAGTGTTTTAAAAAATATTGGAAAATCAAAGTCTCTCTTAAAACCAAAAAAACTTTCTTATTTTTTTGACAAGTTACTCTTAGATTTTTTTTTTATACCCATTACGTGATCAAAGGGGGACAAGGGAAGATTAAGTCTAGGGGGAGGTAGTTTAAAACTTTTTAAAAGTTACAATTATTTAAAAAAATTTATTTTTACACTTGAATTGCAAATTCTTTGCTTTTACTTTATGTTGGTTAACTCTAACTTAACTTGAGTTGCTCACATCAAAAAGGGGGAGATTATTGGTACCCCAAGATTATTTTGATGTGATCAAACAAGTTAGGTTAGGTCGTGTTGTATTTAATACAGTGTCTAAGTGTGCAGGACTTAGGAACAGGAAGTCGAGCAAAAGACGCAACTAACGAGAAGGACGGCACGGGAGAGAGCCGACGGGCTGGTGCGTCTGAGGGACGAGATGCTACGGAAGAGTACACCGGCGGACGAGAAGGAAGCGTGCGGTGTTTCCGAGGGACGAAAAACCAAGAGCGGAAGATTGCTCGAGAAGCAAAAGACACAGCTAGCTTGAAAGTCAGCACGGGAAAGAGCCAACGGGCTCAGTGCATCCGAGAGACGAAAAGCTACGAATGAGTACGCTGGAGGACGAGAAGGAAGCACGCGATGATTCCGAGGAACAAGAAGCCGGAGCGAAAGCTTGCTCGAGGAGAAGGCCGGAAGTTGGGTTCGTATAAACGATATTCCGAATGGTCGAAATCACCCAAGCAAGCGGAATCGGAGCGAAAGCCCCGGACCAAAGCAAGCGGAGCCGAAGCTGGAGGCCTGGCGAGAGTCAACAAAATGTTGACTTTCCCCTTTGCGGCGCCCGGAGTCCTACCGGGCGGTCGAAACCCAAATTTTATCAAGATCAACATGAACTTTGACCGACGCATCGGGGATAGAATTCTATCCCACTCCAGGTGCCTGAAATCCTTCCAGACGCCCCGAGCAAGGCTATATAAACAGCCTTGCTCCCAAAGCTTTAAAACAACAAAAAATAGTGCAACAACACTTGTAGACGCTTTCTGTTTTATTTAGCTTTCTTTTTCTGTGTGTTCATTGTTGTAAGAGGCTTCTCTGCTTGAAGGAAATTCTTAGTGTGATTCAATTGTTTTAGATTAACAACCTTCCCGGTTGTATCCAAGTAAATCTGTGAGCCTCGTCTTTTTAGTTTATCTTTTATTTATTCTTATGCAAGTGTTTGTTTAAATTATAAGCCGAGAAAGGTACTCTTGTTTGTTTTTGTGCAGGGACTATTTACCCCCCTCTAGCCGGCCGCCAACGGTCCTAACACTTAGGTCTTATCTTACATTTGTAGGCTTCTAGTAATATTGATATAAGAGGGCCCGAACTTTCAAAGACTATAATTTTTTATTCGGGTTTAACCCATAATGGCCATGTCTTGAGCAAAAAAACATTGTTTAAGGCATTTTCAGAGGATACGAATATTTTATATTTTTAGAGTTATTTTAGTCTTTTACATTTTAGGATTTTGAGTATGTTTTTGATTTTTTGGATTTTGGGTCAATTAAAATTTTTTCTTTTCTATTAGAATTTTTTTTTTCCTTTTTTTTGCATCTTAGGATTTGGGGTTATATAAGCAACGGTTAATTTGATTTTAAAGATTATCTTTTGTTATTGAATAGAACTCATTTTTCCAGACATGGCGGTTTTACTTCATTTGTTGATTTCTCGTATCTTGTTTTTCTCCACAATTCCACTCTAACTTTAGTCATAAAATAATCACTATTCTGTCCAAAGTCAGTTGGTATCAAAGCTTTAACATCTGCTTCAGAGAGACATCATCAGTTTCAATGGCGGATTGTAATGTACAAGTTCCAAATGAGAAAGTCCTACATCGTAATCGTAGCATGACAATTAAGGATTTATAAAGGCATTAATCGTAGCATCTAGCAGCGCGAGATTTTGAAGAGCATGAGAACTTTTATCATGATTCTAGTTTTGCTTTCAAAAACTCATATCGCAATCATGCTTAGTTCCTAGAACGCTATGGTCGAGAGGAGTATATGTAGACTTCAGTTTTCATGTTCATTTTCCAAGTTTTTCGGTACATTATAGACAAAGAAATTTATTGATTGAATTAACGAAATGGAGATAATTTTTTATTATCAAAAAGTGTCTAATCAAGTGAAAGTTAAATTGGTTGTCATCAAGAGCTGAGCATCAACATGGTAGGAGTAATTGCAACGCTCACGAGAATATAAGGCAAGGCCAAGATCACGGATTAAGAGAAAATGAAGAAGATGATGAAAGATCACTTTTTTCCCTTTGGATACACTCAATCATAGCTCGGCGACTTTATATATTGAGGCAGGATGTAAATTCCCAGCGTACCCTAGTTGGTGAAAAGCCACAAAACTGAAAGCCAATGATTACGAGTGATTAAAATCGTTCGTCAGTTCACCCTCAAGATTCACATTCTATCAAGCAGTCATTACATGACAAAAAAATTTTGATTGAGAATGTGGAAGACAAGACTAAGGCGATTAACGAGCCAGTGTATGACGATGATGAAGTTGACGAGGTGTTTTATGGTGATAGCCATTAGATTTTAGTCGTTCGCTAGAATCTATTGACTCTTAAAGACGATTCAAGGAATGATTGGTTGAGAATCAATATTTTCCACGACTTGCACAGTTGCAAATAAAGTCTATAAAATGATCATCGATTGTGACAGTTGCAAGAATGTTTTGTCTGAAGAGGTTGTCCAAAAATTACAGTTGAAAACAAACCGTCATCCTAAGTCATACAAACTGTCGTGGCTAAATAAAGGGAGTGAGCAGCAAGAGGACGAGGAGATGATGGCTCCACATCAGGAGTTTACAAAGGGATCTCAGCCGATGGAAGTTATATCAGCCAAGCTAGCAATTGCACCAGAGTGGAGGATCCTCCTACATTAAATATAGGTGAACAATTGAAAATTCCTTGAGGATGAACACCAAGAAACTCTATTCTGACATTTTCTTTGTCGAAGGATACAAGTGGCGAGTGTTGATTTTCGTCAAAAGGAAATAATGTAAACCACTTTTCTTTTCTTTTTTTTTAGTTGGCACCAGGTATCCAACTTAAGCCAATTAATCCTGGGATGATCGACCCCACGGAAGTTTTCCACCAACCATCAGGATAAATCGAGAAGTACTCACAGTGAACGAGCCTAATGTTCATAGGTTAACCGCCCATTAAGAGAAATTCATCCGTTAATTTGCCGAAATTAGGACTCAATCCTTCGATGCTTAGGAGATTGAGAAGGCGCTCTATCGCTACATCATTGCTCGGGGTGATGCTGATTTTGTTGATATACCTTGATGTTGCTGATTCAACCACTTTACCATATGACTACAGTAGATATGAACAGCTCTCTCTTGCCATTGTCAATCAAATTCATGGGAAGTACACAACATCAATTTAATAGACGAGTCTCTAAGGGAACAACACAAAGAACTTCTATCATCCAGTAGTTTTTGGAGCTCCATAGTCTAATTACTTGAAAATAATAAAGGCAGTATTAGTTAAAGGAAAGAAAGCGGATTTTGATAGATTTCCTTTGAATCTGGGTTTTGCAAGGTTGGAGGTGTACCTGCTACTTTGGTGGAGGATGCACCAGCTGTTGGACTTCTTTAATTACAGTAAGACAAACGGAAGGCAAATTTTGAGGAGTTAGATATGATTTCAGTAATGTACCGTGATACGGTTTCGATATTTTTTTTATTTATATATAATAATTATTAAATAAATATATTTATTATGCATGATTTAAAATTAAATTTTATATTAATTTTATATAAATTCTCAATTATTGGACAACTTAATATAGTTAAAAAAATAATTATATATAATTTTCTTTAAAGAAAATTTATCTATCAATAACTTAAATTAAAATTGATACATTATAACATATTAACTTACTAATACAAAAAGGAGTGGCGTGAATAAAATGGAATCATTGATTCTTTTAATATTCTATTTAGGTTAATTCCATAGGTCTCCAACGCTCAAATCAAATAATTATCTCATGACATGTAATATTGATATTGGTTTCTCCACATGTCCATCAGCGTGTCTCGATTCGGAAGTTGGATTTAAACTATCGCCACTAAAATCGGAATGATAAGCATATGTTCCCGAGCTCTGGTATGATGGATCGTTATATGATGCATCAGAGTTATAATAAGAAGGCTACAAGTATGATGAACTTCGGCCAAAATCAATCTCAGCTAAATTCTCCCGCATATCTTG
Organism: Zingiber officinale; assembly: GCF_018446385.1. Classification (NCBI taxonomy): domain Eukaryota; kingdom Viridiplantae; phylum Streptophyta; class Magnoliopsida; order Zingiberales; family Zingiberaceae; genus Zingiber; species Zingiber officinale. The sequence continues at coordinate 56,290,730 of NC_055993.1, forward strand.
AGATTTATGAGTTTTCTTGTGTTTGTCATCCTTATATTGACGTTGAAATTAAATAGCTCTACTTCTAGCTCCATGATCATAATCTTGAGTTGCATGTGTGTAATCTATCTCACATGTTCATGGCTCCGGTGCTAGAGTAGAGGGAACATAATTTTTACCACCAAATGCATCACCACTATCATCACTTCCATGAGTACTTACACTGCTATCAACATTACTATCCATGTGTAATCTATCTTACATTACATAATTTTTACCACCAAATATTTCATCACTATAATCATGTTCTTGCTCATCAATTGCATCGAGTGGATTTTCTCTAATACTCAATCGACCCCTTCGTCAAAGCAGAGGAAGTTTGCCTTTTTTTTCTTTCTTTTTAGTAAAAACTTGCAAGAGCTTTAACTTTGCTTTCTATGGACTTTGGTTGAGTTTGGGGTTGGGATGTTTCAAAACGACTAGACCGAGATCTAGAAAATTAAAATTCTTGATCAAAAGTTTCATCATCATCATCTTCTTCCTCATAGATTTCTACGCTCACTTGTATTTTTTTAATCTATTAAGAAATTGAGATGGTCGTGATGGGATTTTTGCTTCATCAAGTAATGGATTCTCAGCTTCAACAGCGTTCTACCAATCCATCATTAGATTATTCTCAGTTTGGACAAATCCAATATCAAATGGGTCTACATCACCAGACTTGTTCATCATTCTCTTTTGATATTCTTCTTAGTTGAAGACGCATATTATAATGAACGTACACCATCTTCTCCAAGCGACGATAAGAAAGGCGATGTCGAACTTTTGTATAAATGAAGGAGAAAGTTGACCAATTTTTTTCACAACCACTTGAAGACGTCTGAATTAGTATTGTAATCATTTTCAAATTTGGAGTTGATCCTCAAATTATAACCACCACTCAGTTATAAGATAAATAAGAACAAAATTAAAATAGTATTTATATTTATTGACAATAATTAGCAATAATTTTTACTATATTATCTACATCCTTTTATATCTCCATGACACTGTAATAAAGACTATATGCCTCTTGAAATAATCGACTTTCATTAATAGTCTCGGTAATTGATTCTCTATTTGTATGTAGTTTTGATATTACATATCTGAGGGCTACTAATAAATCATGTTTTGTGCTAAGATTATAACGATATTATATGTCTGATTGAGATAATAACCTACAATAATTAAACATATATAATTACTAATAACAATATTAAAAAAACTTATTATTAAAAATACGTATCAGCCAAATGAATATATTTTCCCATTTAATCGTCTCATCTTGTAGTGATTATATCAATGTAATGTTGATACTTGGTTGGTAATTATAGACGTCTCTTAATTTTCTCTTTTGATTCGTGAATTAGGTGATAAACATTGTCCATTTGTAGCTTCTTGTCAAACAACGTACAATGGTTCTAATGCTATAAGAATATCTGCGATATAGTCTCAAAATCTAACAGATCTAATAATTTTGTACACCTCCTTACCTTCGGTCGTGTTAGAATATCGAGAGACTTCCCAATCCTTGGCTTTCAATCCAACTTTTTTTTCCTGATTCAACGATTTTAACAGGAGAAAATGAAGGGTAAACCTAGTCGCTCCTTTCGCAGAATCTCCCCATTAATAAATTTTCTCATTAATTCATAAACCTAATGATGATTATAGAGGAATTTTGTTAAAGATTGACCTTTTTTCACTTCCTTCTTTACTATATCGAGTGTACCGATATCTGCCATCATCAAATCGATACAGTATGTTGCGCATGGTGTCCAAAAAATAATGTTTGATACTTTTGCTCCAATAACTCTTCAACACTCTTAAAGTTGGCACCATTATCTGTAATCACATACATTATATGTTCTACATTTATCTCTTGAACTATACTATCCATCAAATGATATATGTAGAGTTGCATCAATAGATTTATGAAATATCACCTTTTATTGTCATATAGTAGAAAGCTGATAATGCGCATCCGTGTAGGTCATGTCCAACTATCACACATCAATGTAACCCCATATAAGCTTCATTGTTTCTTGCATGATAGGATCTAAGTCTTGATCTCTTCCACTTGTTCATCTAAATATAGACCGATAATTTCATATGCAGTTGGAGGTTGAATATCAGGACCAAATTTTTAGATGTTAGACATCATGCTACGGTAGTATGTGTTGTTTGCTGTATTAGGAAGAATATAATTAAAATAAAAAAATTTAGCAATACTTTAACCGATTGATTTCTTCTTCTCTTTTGTATATGCATCATCAATCCTAATCTGTTTGCTAGCTTGATCTGGGAATGTCAGTGGATCAATATCAACAATATCAACGGCACGTCTTCGTCCCATAGAAGGAAAAAAAACAACCAATATCACCTTATGATGAAATAATACGAACACTTGCACTCCTTCCCAATGTTACTACACTACTTGAGTCACTTCCACTGGCACCAGCTAAGCCACTTCTATGTGACATATTTTGCTCATAATCATATTGAGTTCGAGAGACGGAGAGCTTCTAAAAAATCATTGTCATTTGGAACTTCCCAATGACCTTTAAATTCATCATATGTTAGTTCTTTAGAGCTTCGACTATCAACAAGTTCATGTTGTCATTGTTGTTTATACTTTAATGTTTTTTTGCCATCAAATTCCTCTTTCATTGCACGATAAACTTCTTGAGAAACTTTTAGACAATTAGAAATATCTGGATATCCGAAAAATAATTTAATTCAATCGTATTAGTATTTAAGAATTATATTATATTTAATTTTATTTTTAATATTTTCTAACAATATGTCTAATCTATCCTTAAAGAGAATTTCTCCTTTATCTTTCAAGAGGTATTTTTTTCTCTTATAGTTTTTGTATTAACCCATGTGAGTGGGTGGAGGAAACGAATTTAAAGAGAAAAAGAAACTCTATTCCTAAAAAAAATTCCATGTGTTTACAGAAAAAAATAAGAAAAGAAATTGATAGAGGAGAAAGAAAATAATTAAGAGGAATAGAATTAACAATTTAAAAATAAAAAGGAAAAAATTCAAAAATGAAAATTTAAATTCAAAAAAATAAAGGAATAAATATTTAAAAAATGTCGCCACGAGACCACAGGACCGAACGAAGCTCATGGCAGCCTCGCACGACCATAGGGTCTATGGGGGCATCATGCAGTAGCGGAGTCCTCACGTGAGGATTCGTGTCACCGTGGGTCCGTGCTGAAGCTTCGCGCGTCCACACGGCCTCGCGCGAGGCCGATATGGATACCATCTCGATCGATAAGCGAAACGATAAATTCCTCCCATATTAACAAGTACGGTATTTTAAGGTTAAGGTAGGTATGTGGACATACGAGGATGGACAAAATAAGAAATGAGAGCATTAAAGAGAAAGTCGGAGTTGCATCTATTGAGAAAAAACTCCGAAAACACATTTAAGATGGTACGAACATATACTTAGATGACCAATAAATGTTCCAGTTAGGCGATGTGAAACTATGACAAACACGCATATCAAACGAGGAAGAAGACCAAAAAAGACTTGGTTAGCAACAATAAAATAAGATGAAATTTATTTAAATATAGATGATATAGTAGGAGATAGAGCTCAATGACGTAAAAGGATTCATATAGCTGACCTCAGATAAAGCTTGGTTGTTGTTGTATCTGTTAGTTAGAGCCCTAGAGTCAATCATATGATGATTGTTGTATGGACTCGATGTATCATATTCCTATATATTTATAAATGCATTTTCTTATATGGTTATTATACTTACTTGTATTGGTGCCAAATAACTAAGTATAATAGCGTCCTTGAGTAGAAGGTTCTTATCTATATCAATCGATTGATTGAATTGATAGTGAGATGATATAGAGAACACTACTTTTAATCATTTCTAGTCAAATATTAACATTCAGGGACAATGTTAATGCGATAAGACTAGTATATAGGTCAACTCGATGACTTGATCTCACAAGTCATAGATATAAAGATATCAAGTTGACACATGGGTATGCATTGGAGAATGTATACTGAATGACCCGCCATGAGAAAGTATCATGGATCGTTATATGAGTGTCATATACTTTCTCATGTGACTATTAGTATGACTATTAGTCCTTGGACCTGAAATCACCATGGTTCCTACATAAGGAGTTGCATACTTTGCCTTAGTCAAACGTCACCCGTAACTGGGTGAACTATAAAGACGATTACTAGGTATGTAACAAATTATGCAGAGGGATGTGAGTGATGTAGATGGGATCTATCTCTCCTATATGACGGGAGTGACATCATGATTCTTGATAGAGTGAGACCACTAAGTGCATGGTCATGCCCAAATGAGTCAATATGAGATATTGAGCTCATTTGTTTAGAGTGAGTCTACTTGGAGTTCAAGATATAAATTGATTAGAGGATGACACGATCTATGCCTCATTTGATCAATTTAGATGTCAAGGATAGAAGGACATTGTCGCATATTGTGAGAGTCACAATTAGTGGTCACAAAGGTGATGTTGGATCTCAACATTCTTGTAACTTGGGTAGTAATGATGTGTTGCTAGATACCACTCATTACTTATGCTTCTAAATGGGTTTAGGAGCATTGCCAACGTTACAAGAACCTATAGGGTCATACACAAAGGGCAATTAGATGAAGAATAGATTCATATGATGAATCAAGAGGATTAGGTTCATATGATGAACCAAATTAGATTAAGAGTAATCCAAATTAGACTAATTGAGTTAGACTTAATTTGATTCATGTGTTGAATGAGTCTAATTTAGATTATGACTTATTGAATCAATTTAATTCAAAGAATAGAGATTCATTATATCAAATTGACTTGAATCAATGGTTGGATTTGATCAACCATGGGAGATAAATGAGTCAAGTTTGACTTGACTTGAGAGGGAAGATGAAGGGTCAAGTTTGACTTGACCAATTGTCACCTCATTGTGACTTGGCATAGGGTCGGCCAATGATGATGGTCCACATCATCATGGCTACATCAAGTGTGTGCCACCTCATGAGGGAGACCAAGAGTCATGACTCTTGGTATTACATGAAGGTTTAAAAGCCTCTAAAAGTGGTCGGCCACTGATTGTGTGCATTAAGCATTTTGTGTGTCAATTGAAGTCTTCTTCTTCCTCCTCTCATTCTCTTGTTCTCTCCCTCTCCTCCATTGCCGAGCCACCCAAGAGTGCTAGCACACTCTAAGTGGTTCTTCTCCACCTTTTGTCCGTGTGGATACTTGTAGAGGGGTATACACTTGACACCCTACAAGATCCGGCAACTCTTGGACGAGCGGGATAAACGAAGGGCTTCGCTACAAGGGTAACTCTCTTTTCATGTAGATCTAAGGTAGATCTAGGGTAGAAACATGTACATGATTTAATTTTAAATATATCTTCACATGAATCCGTGGCTAGCTTCGGGGTTTCCGCAACGCAAAAGCGATTTTTGCGGCTCGAAATGCTAACAGTATCAACAAGTATGGTATTTTAAACACTGAGCATGCCTACACTGTGGGAGGCATGACACAACTTGCTCTTGTCAAATTTATTGACTTCCTTAACAACACCAAGCATACAAAATATTATATGTTGTGCTCTATAGTTTGAAATCTCATATCATACCATACCATACCGAGTAAAACAATCAAAATATATCATTTCGGTAAATCATTGAAACTCAATGCCAGTCAACACTGTAGTTCAAAATCTAGAGCCATATTGTAATTTTAGTTATAAACTGAAAAGATACTTCTAGTATCAGGTCGACGCTCTGATGCTTGAAGGTTCAAATAGGAATGAGGCATTACCTATGTTGAGTGATTTCGAGTGTCGATAATTTTGGAATGATATGTTTTGACTGTTTCGTCAAGCATAGTATAAGAATGAAAACCACAATACGTCTCTTTCCTACGCTTCATTTCCCTCTTCAACATCAATTCATTACCGACACCATGCATCAAAACATCGATATGATATTGAATTGGTATCATTTCAATCAAAGATCGACACTTTAATACAACTCGAGATTTTAAACCTTGTTGAGCTCAAAGTTGAACAAGATCTAAAAATGCATAGATCAAAAATCCTTACAAGATAATTACGTTACGGAGTGTAATAGAACCTCTTTGAGATGTGCAATTTCATAAATTCCAAGTACATATGAATCTTTGAAGGTTCCAATATGGAATAAGCTAATCAAAATGATAGTTCTAAATAGTTGTTTGATTCCTTAACAATTTTAGTTTTAAGAAGGTTCATATTATAACTAATTTTGATGAACTTTCAACTAATAAATGGCATGGTTTGAAATTTACTACCATGTCGAGCAACACACACAACATATAATTTTAATATTAATCAACATAGGTAATCTCCCATATGTTGTTTGTGCTAATGAGTATCATGTCATGCTAACATTCGTCCCACCTTAGTATACTATAACACACCTTAATTTTCAATAAAGTTTATTATTTTGTGGCTTGTTTTTGTCTAAAATTCTAATTCAAGTAGCTAATTAGTTACTATGATTTTTATAAAAAAATAAATTAAGTACAATAAAATTATCAGAGTAGAATTTATATTAATTTATGTCAAAAAGCATTTTAGTAAAAATGAATAAAATCATTCTTAATATAATATTGATATAGTTTATTAATAGTAGAAAATTTATGTTAAAAAATTAAATGAATAATCACATCTAGATTTATATATCATGCTTCCTTTTATTTAGTTGGCACCATGTGTCAAGCTTACGCCGACTAATCCTGGGATGATCGGCTCGACCCACAAAAGTTTTCGAACGATTATATCATGCTTCAATACATGTTAAAATGTATCATTGGTGCAGTATATACAACAAAATTAAATTCAATTAAGCATATGATTGATATCATCTTATGTTTATAAGAAAAAAAAAAGTGAAAATATTAAACAAAATAGAGGACATCTAAATTCATTTTAGCATGCTACATTTATGTCACAAACCATGCAAAGTGTGAGCACAATATGGGGTTGAAACCACCTTTTACTTGTCGAGGATCAAAACTACGACATACAACAATAAACATTTTCTAGTTATTGTCTTCTTTTCTTTTCTTTTCTTTTTTGACCTTCTTCATCTCCTTCCTCAATTTCTAATTTACCATTAATACTAAGCATCATTACTCTGACACAAGACTCCAGTATTGTCAATAATGAAACTCAGTATTATCATTACTTAAGGATGTCTAAGGGCTTAATAGTGGATAGGAAAAACTTTAAGGGTTATTTTATAATGTGCCACAAGAGATAATTTACCCAACTAACGATCTGAGGCTTGGGTATGCTTGTCTACACACAAGGGGAGCTGAAATCCCCCACCCCCAACACAAATTATTGAAACCCCTCTCAACCTCCCCTAACTAAACCTCCCTCTCCTCTACTCTCCAAATCTGATCCTTCATGTTGGTGGGGGAATCCTTGAGGGAAGAACAATATTCAAAGTTATGGCAGACTCCCTCCTCTCTTCTTCCTCTCCTTCCTCCATGGTGGTTAACAACATCAAAAAATCCTAGGGACTTTGGTAAACTTTAGGCCTTAACTTTTTCTATGATAAAATCGTTTAGAACCCTAGATGGATTACTTAGAATCCTTAAGGGATGTTAGCCAAAAATAAAGATTTGGAATCCAAAGTTGCACTCCATAAATATGTACGAATGTCCAAAAGAAGCAATCTCTCAGTGACGAAGGAATGGTTTTGGCACGAGCATAAACACAGTGAGCCTCCAATGTTTACAAAAGACGTAAAAAAAAAAATTATGCTTGTGGTTGGCAATCCTAGCTTTGGGACGTAATAAGGAACTTGCTAGTGTAAGCTTGTCTTACGAGAATGAGGTAGGATGTGTTGCTTGTTAAGCATTAACAAGGATTTTATTGCTATATAGTGCAGCACCCTTAAATCTAGTAAGAGCATTCTTAGAGGGAAAACTAAGCCTCGTTTTGAAGAGTTGAAAATCCTCTTAACCTCATAGCTAAATAGCATACTTTAGATATTGACCTAACTCTAGTTACGGGGATGACTTGAGGATCGTTGATGCAATAGTGCAGGACTGTGAATGACTTGGAGACACTCCTAAATCCTAAATTTTGGCTAACCACCTAAGGTAGGGTACTAAATACAAACTAGGGACATGTTGGTTATTTGCATGTTTCTGTTGCATAAGGTTGAGACAGCAACTATAGCTCTTAAACCATTTGGCGTCGACTAAATAACCTAATAGCATCAACCACATAATGGTGCAGGCACACAACATGCATGGGTAGTCGCATTTGACATCTGCTGAAAGGTGCTTACATAGATGGAGCATCGACCGAGAATGCATTTTTTTTCTATATGGTTGCATGATGACATGGCTACATCGATTCATTGTCATGTTTATGGATACTTATATTATTTCTAAATGGTGAATTAATCACTCTCATGCAGATTATATGGATGTTCTAGACAAATATTATGTTTTCATAGCTATCTTTGCATCCAAGAGACATCAATAGTGGTTTAATGCTATCATTTTAATGTTTCTAGAGTTTACTTCTTGTTCACATTTTATATCAGTTGTTGGTCTTGATATATTGCGGACTGACGCCCTACTTGTTATTGTGTTGCCCCTAGATCTCTAGGTACAAAGTGTTTCACGCCTATGATCATCTTAGAGGGGAGGACCATATAACACCATATCAGTTTCTACTTGCTCTTTAGGGGTTTTATCTGATCTAGTTGAGTGTTTCTCTTGAAGATCATCCTATGGATTTGCTATTTTATCGGGTTTGTTTATACAGTTTGCTTAGAGTGCAGAAGTTGGATTCTATTAGTGTGTGTTTGTGACTTTCATATTTCATACCCTGAATTGGATTGTCGCTCAGGTTCTTTTCAATGAAATTTTTTAAAATATTTGTTTGAATGTTTAGTATTTTGATTGTTTGTGTTTATGTGGCATCACTTGAGCTGTAAGAAACCTATTAGTGAATTTTTGTATTTAGGATTTAAGCATAATACAGGAGAGATGCTACACCTGACCACAAGTTTAGGTCCACCCCGGAACTTTAACAAGGTCAATGGGCCAGTTACTCATCCCGGGTTAATAGTCAAGAATTGTAATCAGTCTGTCGCTAGACTAACCAATCATAGTTCTGGCCCAAAATTAATCATGAAACACCGGTTTGAATTACCCGTTTACATGCTTTTTTAAAAAAAATAGTCATTGAAAGTGTTTCCAACTAACAAATGGCTCTTTTCTCTCTTTTTTAACAAGGGACCATTTTTCCATAAATGCTATAAATAGGCTACTCTGTTTCATTATTTTTACACCAATTTCTCTACTCGTGTCTCTAAATTCTCAAATTTCGACCATTTTCAACTTCAAGTTTCAATTCAAATGAAAGGAAATTCATCTCGGCCACACAAAGGCAAGAAGAAAACAATTTTGAATTTGGATGTTGATGATATTGAATTTACCGATGATGGACATCTAAGACTTAGGAAAGTATAGAAATTTCTAGAGTTCGAGATACTCCACCTCTAAAATGGAAGGAAGTTCATCTCAATCTTGCAAAGTCAAGATGAAAACAATTTCGAATTTGGATTGTCTAGAGTTCGAGATATCCCACCTCTAAAATGGAAGGAACTTCATCTCGATCTTGCAAAGTCAAGATGAAAACAATTTCGAATTTGGATTGTCTAGAGTTCGAGATACCCCACCTCTAAAATGGAAGGAACTTCATCTCGATCTTGCAAAGTCAAGATGAAAACTGTTAGAATAATTATAGGGGTATTTTTGTCTTTTGTTATATATCTTCTTTCCTATATAAAGGCCTAACTCGTGGTTCCCAAGACATGATTTTAGGTTTTGCTTTGAACATGGTATCAGAGCCAAAGTTAAAACCCTAATTTCTTTTCTCCCGAGCCATCTGCCTCTTCCCCATCCGTTCCCCCTGCGCCGCCGCTCTGATTACCACGCCTCTCTCTCCGATCGAGGCTTCACCATCGACTTCATCTGGACTCCTTCGAATCCAACCTCACGGATCTTCTCCGCGTCCTCCACCGCCGCAGTCCTGCCTCCGTGTCTCGTCCCTCTACGGCGAGTCTCTCACCTCGCTCACGCGGGCCACCGTGGCGTTGCTTTCGTCGCCAGGGATTCCCAGGTCGGCTTCTCACCCTAGCCATCCTCCGCCTACTCCTGGACCCCGCCGCACCTTCCGCTTCCCCTCCGGCGCCGGCTCAGACACTGTTTGCTCGCCATCTGCTCCATCCTCTGCCTCTACTACCCTCGATCTCTTTTCCTCCCGCCCGTCGAGGCCAACCTTTTTCCTCTGCCCTGTCACCAGCAGCCAACAAGCCCGATTCACAATTCTATTCATGGCTACATCTGGCGCTCCAAAGTCAGATACCTCAATCTTTACCAACCATATCACTGCACCTCTTTCTTCCGAGAGGTTGGATGGTAAAAATTATATCTCTTGGGCATCTCACATTGAGCTTTGGCTTGTTGGACAGGGTTATGAGACACATCTCACTCAAACTGAAGAAGATGTTCAAGTCGTCGATCGTCCTCTGTGAAAGAAGGTTGACGCTCAATTGTGTTGTATTATCCGAGCCACCATCCATCCATCTCTTAGGAATGTCTTTCATACTCACAAAACCTGCAAAGCTGTTTGGACACAAGCTCAACAACTCTTTACAAACACCTCTCGACGACTTATCAAGTTTGTGAAGATCTCATGACCATCCTCAGCGCCCATCAGATTAAGGATTCAATGTCAACTTATCTGGGTTCAGTCTCTAGCCTTCTTTGCTGATGAAGAGTTTGAAAATCGGAAGAAATTTTTTATGTCTCTGGCTTTATATGGTCTGCCCACATATTATTCTCATGTCCGTGACCAGATCCTGGGCAGCCCCACAGAAGCTACCATGAACAATACCTGGGCGACTCTTCTCCGTGTCCCGGCCAAAGTCTTGACGATGCCTTCTTCTGTTCCTGTCGGCTCGTCAGCTTTGGTCTCTCGACACAAAGGACCTCCACCTCGCAAGGGTTTCTATCTTCCTTGGTGTGTACCCGCGGTCTCAGAAAAGGTACAAGTGTTATTCCCCTACTCTTCGTCGGTACTTCATCTCTGCTGATGTCACATTCTTTGAGTCGGTTTCTTTTTTTATCCTTCCGCTTCACAGACCGAGGTTTCTCCCTCTCCACCTGCACCAGTAACTATCTTTTGTCCTTCGGAGGCGCCTCAATCATCTCCAGTCTCGTCCCCTCCTTTGCAGGTTTATCAGCATCGTCCTCGTTCTGCTTTGCCGCCGACCAACACTGACACTGCCGTGGGCACATCTTTGGAGCCAAGTCCTTCGTCGTTTCCTCCGGTCCCATCTCCTGACTCTAATGTTCCTATTGCACTTCGAAAGTGTATGCGTTCCACACGTAATCCTTCTCCTCACTATGTTTCTTTGAGCTATCATCGTCTTTCTCCATCCTATTATTTTTGTCTGTCTTTCTTGTCGTCTGTTTCTCTTCCAAAGACTGCAGGTGATGCCTTTGCCCATCCAGGATAGAAACAGGCTACGCTTGATGAAATGAGTGTCATACAGAGCAGTGGGACTTGGGATCTAGTTCCTCTACCTCTTGGGAAGTCAGTGGTTGGTTGCCGATGGGTGTTTACTGTGAAAGTTGGTGTAGACAGCACGGTTGATCGACTTAAGGCTCGTCTTGTCGCTAAAGGCTATACTCAGGTATTTGGATTGGATTATGGAGACACTTTTTCTCCTGTTGCCAAGATGTCTTCTGTGAGTCTTTTCCTGTCTATTGCTGCAATTTGTCATTTTCCCCTTCATCAATTGGACATCAAAAATACATTCTTACATGGTAACCTGCTCGAGGAAGTCTACATGGAGCAACCTTCGTGTTTTGTTGCTCAGGAGGAGTCCTCTGGTCTTGTATGTCGCTTGCGGAAATCTTTATATGGTCTCAAGCAGTCACCCAGAGCATGGTTCAGTAGATTTAGTACCGTAATTCAACAGTTTGGCATGACTCGAAGCGAGGATAATCATTCTATCTTTTATCGCCACTCATCTACTGGTTGCACCTATGTAGTGGTTTATGTTGATGATATTGTCATCACAGGTAATGATCATCTTGGGATTTCACAAGTAAAACATCTTTTTAAATATTTCCAGACAAAGGATCTCGACAAACTCAAATATTTCCTAGGGATAGTCTAAAGATGGGATCATTATATCCCAAAGGAAGATGCAATGGAAATTCTGGAAGAAACAGGAATGTTAAACTCAAAGACAGTCGATAATCCCATAGATCCTAATGTCAAGCTCCTGCCAAATCAGGGGGAGCCTCTTTCAGATCCTGAACGGTACAGGCGATTGGTAGGGAAACTAAGCTACCTTACTGTCACTCGTCCGGATATCTCATTTGCAGTAAGTGTAGTAAGTCAGTTTCTTAGCTCTCCGTGCAAAGAACATTGGAATGCCGTGACTCGCATTATTCGATATATCATGGGTGCACCAGGAAAGGGTCTTCTATATGAAGACAAAGGACATACTCAAGTCATGGGGTATTCTGATGCAGATTGGGCAGGATCTCCCTCTGATAGAAGATCTACTTCTGGATTTTGTATATTTGTCGGAGGTAACCTTGTTTCTTGGAAAAGCAAAAAATAGAATGTTGTGGCAAGATCCAGTGCAGAGACAGAATATCGAGCTATGGCTATTGCCAGTTAAAAATTTATATGGTTAAAACAATTGCTTCAGGAACTAAGGTTTGGAGAGGTTACACAAATGTCACTCATATGTGACAACCAGACCGCTATGCATATTGCCTCAAATCCAATCTTCCATGAAAGAACAAAACATATTGAAGTTGACTGTCACTTTGTCAGAGAGAAAGTCATATCTGGAGAAATATCTACTAGTTTTGTCAACTCATATGATCAACTAGCAGATATATTCACTAAGTCGCTTAGAGGTCCCCGAATTGACTACATATGTAACAAGCTTGGTGCATATGATCTATATTCTCAAGCTTGAGGGGGAGTGTTAGAATAATTATAGGGGTATTTTTGTCTTTTATTGTATATCTTTTTTCCTATATAAAGGCGTAACTCGTGGTTACCAAGACACGATTTTAGGTTTTGCTTTGAACAAAAACAATTTCGAATTTGGATGTCAATGATATTGAATTTACCGATGATGAGCTAGAGCTATTACCGACATCGAGTCGCAAAAAAGTATAGAAACTTCTAGAGTTCAAGATACCACACCTCTAAAATCATTTATTTTTACCAAAATATTTTGAGAACATTCACTCTTCCATCTGGAGAAATGCATGCAAAAAAACAAGCATTGCAATGTGTATTATAAATTTCAATCGGATTGCACTTATTGGTCATTGAAGTGATATGTTAAAACTAAGCATTTGGTTGAGTTTGAATCGTTCTCAAACACAATTATCCAGACTTTCATAGATTAGTGGAGGTACATATTCTAATGCATTTAAATAATCTAATATTAAATTATGAGAATCATTAGCTAGATTTATTTCATTAAACACTTTATGATTTTAGTTTTAAATACACATTTAAAGATTTTTATCAAAGATCACTTAACCAAATTACACAATTGCTAAAGGTGTTCCCAAAACTACACTTACTCGCACAATTAAAAAATTAATAAGGCAAGATAAAAAAAATATTTAATTGAAAATTTTAGTAAGTTAAATAAAAGGTATCGTTATGTTCACTATTAGCAAACTCATTCATATATAGGTGTGATTTATCATTGGATTGATAACTCTTGGTCAATCTAAAAATATTTGCTAGCATAGTGTTTGATGAAGTATATATAGCTCATAACATATCTAAATTGATGTGCTTAATATCAGAATAAGAATATGGATTAACTTCTAAAACATTTTAAATAATATTTGATAATGGCAGTTCTAAATTGCAAGTATTAAAGAATTTAAAATTGTATGTCAACCTACTATCGGTGGTGGTTTATATTTTCATATTCAATGTGTATGTCATTTTTAAATTTAAAGTGGTAGATGGAATAAGTACTTCAAAAACATAAAATTAGACCAATTAAAATTATTATTTTTTATTTGTGGTCACATTCTAATATAATAAAATAATAGGGGAGAGTTTATAAATTAATGGAATGAGACCTAAAAAATTTCTATATGATGTACCAATACATTGGAATTCAATGTATAAATTATTACAGGGCTTAATTATTGTCTTTACTTTTGTATAAAATGTTAATAATATCAATGTATATTTACTTTTGCACCAATAGAATATATGTAACCGCATTTATGAAATTTTAAAGGGATTTAATGATGCAACAATTATCTCATGTTTATTATCTTACTTCTCAATTAGTTGTAATGAATTTTATTTTAAATGAATATAATTCTAATAAATTTCTATCTTCTTACTGTTAGCAATGAAGGTAAAATGGTAAAAATATTTTTATTATATTCTTAATATTTATTTAGTTGCATTTGTTTAAAATCATACACTTTAGATGCTTTGCATGAAATGTTAGTTATGTATGATGTTTTAATATCATTTAAAGATGCTTGTTCTTTCGATACTGTATTAATTGTAAAAGATACTAGAATCAATTTATATTATATTTAAAAGACTATAGTTTAAAATATCAATTAAAAGGTAATGCACCTAAAACACACAGTACGAAAAGTGGTAGTAGTAGTTTTAGACCATTAAAGGCACAACTTTTATTACAAAAATGTATGAATAATTCACGAAGATCCACAAGTTCAAAACAAAATTTGAGAATTATTTTATGACTTCCTTTAATTTTAATGAATCGGAAGGATTTTCAATATATTACGATGATGGTCACAAAAGATCCAAAGTTATCCCATTTTCATTGTCATAGCTAAGAAGATTATAGCTTGTCTAGTGTCAACTCTCGTAAAACAAGCATTTAGTTTCTGAAGTAATATCTTAAATAAAAGACAATTTATTTTAGCTCCCAACTCTTTGGAAGCTCAAGCGCTACTAGATTGGACAAGAGCCATAAAAAGAATAAAAGAAATGCAACTTTTAGAGGACGAGCTAAAATATCTTGATACTAAAGGAGCACCACTATGAGAATCAGAAATGAAAGTGAGTGAACATCACTTCCTAAGGTAATAAAGGTAAAAAAAATAAGCAAACTACATAGGCTTTAATTTCCTTATACCCTAAAGAGAATATATAGGCAACTTAAAAAAATTCAAGTCTTGTTTTTTACTTTTCTAAATTTAAATTTTTTAAATATTTCTTTAAAAATTAAAATATAAATAATAATTGTGAACCGTGAACCAAACCACAACCAACAGTTCCATACCATGAATTGTAATCGATTTTGAAGGTTAAAGTTAAGGGTCAAAATTATTTGAACTGAATTGTTAATTCCGAACCGTGGTCATGTATAGGAAAAGCTACCGAATGTTTGTTGAAAATTCTTTCCCAAATTTAGCTTAGGTCGTGTCACTCCTTAAATCCTTAGATTAAGTGTTAATACAATGAGGCATGCGCACATTTGGCATGCTTCATTGAATGCTAAGCTCAACTCAAATGAGTTTTAATTTTTAGAATCCTCTTCTACCTAGTTTGCTTGTCTCCTCCAATTATTAGACTAAACATAATTAAGTGAATTAAAATTTAGAATAACAACAATACAAATATAACAAGTATATCAACTAATAATACCTTATAATAGCAAAAGTAGTTTTGTGCATCAGATGGGATTATTAATTCTGGTAATATTCTAGTTATGGAAAACTCATAATATTCTAAAAATCATAAATTAAATATTGGACCACGTATATATGGTAGTAGAATGTGTTCTCTACATGTACATAAATATAACATAATTAACGGCTGAGATAGACTTGTGCTAGCAAAATTAATGCTGAAATAGGCATAGATATTGGAGGTACAAAATATGGATCAAACTAACCAAAGAAAGAGCAAGAAAGGGCTTCATCATATGAGATGTGTATTCTACATCTTAAAAAAGACCTATGTAAAATTTATATTCACCTAAATTAATGCTTATGTTTGCAACAACATTATTTTTGTAGGTTGAGAACTGTCAAAATGAGATCAAAATGTAATAACTATAATCCAAAAGAGAAAAAAAAACAAAATCATTCTTTTTTTCTTTGTAAAATATAGTCAACTATTCTATTCTACTCAACTTTATTGCCTACTTGTCTAGTAGTTATTGTCGTTGGACAAGATACAAAAACTAATATTTATTTTTAAAAAAAATTGCATTATTTTTTAATATCAAAATAAAGCTAAATTGATGAAACTATACCATTTGTAATAGGGAACAAGTGGTATTTGATATGAATTAATTGTGTAAAAGCTTCATTTCCTCTATAAAATAAATAAGAACAAGTAAATCTTTGGTCCAAACTTCACTCAAGCTTCGCTTTCTGGAAGCGCCTCTGGCTTTATCCTTGGACATGCCAGTATTAACCCATTCCACATCATAGTGCAATGGCAGAACGAGAAAATTCTAATTGTGTCAGTCTGTGATCAATATCTCAATATTTATTGGTGCTTGAATGATATGTTTGGTCGAGACAATTTTATGATTAGCATTTGAAGCCATAAATAAGATGGTCAATCTTCAGCCCTAAACTTCAGTTATTCTACAACTCATTCTAGCTGCCAAATACCACCTACTAAAGTACCATGATACAGATATACTGCATAGCAACCAAACAAATCAAAATTAATCAAATTTCCAACTGTCCAAAGCAATATATGAAATTACCTCCAGCACTTCAACTGCATCAATACTGATAAACGGGTCTGAAACATGTTGTAGCCATATGTCCAAAATGATGGGTGAGATAGCAGGTTCAATTGTTGTTGATTGTTCATGACCTACTTCAGTAAAAATGAAAAAAGAATGATTAACATTTGCCTATGCAAACATGTAAGAGAGAGAATATTCAGGTTCCACATTTGATAAATGAGATTGAAAATGTTCAAATATACCAACCGGCCTTGATGGCACCTTGCAGTGTTTCAAGTACAAGATGCAAAGTTTCTTCCGATGCCTACATATAGATAAAATAGTAATCAGACAATCTAAAAGAGGGGAAACAAACGTGAAAAGTAAAACATAGCCTACCTGTCTCAAAAGAGTTGTTAGGGAAGACATCAAGCCCATTATATATGGCTGAACATTATTACTAAAAAGAGGCAGAAGTTGAATTAAAGCCCTGCAGGCACCAACTTTTACAGGTGCTGGGCTGCACAATGAGGTATAGTCTTAGCAAAAGATCTTATAGAACAAATTGCAAATGCTAAAAAACATCTCTTACACATCTGATGCAATTACTTGAATAGCAGCATATAATAACTGTTCTGATACTTGTCTACTTATCTGCATAGGCCACTAAAATACTCAGAAACCAGATTTAGTGGCTAGAAAATGTACACTAGAAACAAGTATCTGCATAGGCCATTAAAATACTCAGATACTTGTCTACTTATCTGAAACCAAATATTTCATACAAGGGAATAGAACTTGGATATAGTAGAAAATGCACGTGCATGAAGAAAAGGACATTGATGGACCCCTAGCAGCAAAAGGACAATTGAGTTAGATACTAGAAAATGTAGCAACTCTTCAAGTGACCCAATAAATCGTTGGTTACCTGTTAACATATCTTCATTGATCATTTGCTCAAGAAGATTGCCCAAATTTAATTTCATAACTTTTGAACCCTGAAAACAAGAGTGTCAGCCAAGTTACAAATTTGGAAAAAGAAACTCAAAGAAAGCAAGGGTTGAACTATCAGAAACTCAATCATAGATAGGACACAATAACATGGTAATCTGAATGTAAATCTTATTGCCTACAACATTTCAAATAAAGTAGAAAAGTAAGCAGACCTTTGCTTCAATCAACTGATCTGATATAGAAACCAGCGCAAATAGAGAAGCTTCACGTAACTGAAACACTTATACAGGTTAGATATATGACAATGGGCACATACAACCAAACAAATATGAGAACCACCATTTCATAAGATAAAAATCAATTTCAAGAAAAGAAGAAATAGATGTCATCTCATTAAATTCATCAATAGCCAAATAGAAAGTGCAAGCCATGGTTCTGCAAAAATGGTATTCAAGTGAGTTTCGTGTATATATTAAACAAAACAAAAAAGAGTATAAAGAAAAGAGATCTGACATCATTGTTTGCGTTTTTCTTGCACTCATAAATACTATAATTTAAAGATTCCCAGCCAAATGATTAATGATTCAATGTTTACACAGGATGGAGATGTTGCAAAGTAACCTATAAATGCAATGATTAGAATGTCTAAGCTTGTTGAGCTAAAAGTACATGGCGAGAGAAGATAAAAATAAACTTGTTAATACATATTATAGAAGAATATCATATTAGGTAATGTCAAAAGCTTAAGAGAGTCCAATCCAACTCAAAATGTCAAGGTGATACGTGGGGAATCTCTTGATATTTAAGTATATTTTAATAATCAAAATTTTGAGAAGGAACTAGAGACTAGAGTTTAGGGTCTTCATCTCACTTCCTACTTATAACATGCTCCCTTGGGCCTAACATTTTTTTTAAGAGGTGAGAGCTTGACTTTAATAGCGTGTTAAAGCCCAAAAGAGAGCAAAGGCAATTAGGGGGGAGATTTATTGATATTTAAGTATATCTAAATATCCTCGTTTCAAGATGTGGGATTAATCTCTCCATGCTCCTTGTAACAAATAAAAAAATTTCAGACAAATGAAAGACCAAAATAGTGCAAAGTGATTAACTGGAGAGAGCACTCACTCTCCACCAATGAGCAGAACCAGTGATTTTCGCTTGACAAGTTTCAAAAAACCGGCTTTGACAAGACTCAATCACATAGTTTATGGCTTCGCCATCAAAAGCATTTACTAACTCTTCCAGTAAGATAGATCCTGCATGGTAATTTATAAAAATATACAAGGCCCAGCAAACTATGATATTTTAATAAAATAAAAATCCAGTAATATCATGGAAAAATACACTTAGGCACTAAAAAAGATGTTTCGACAGATGTTAGCTACTTCTCCTTAATTTCATCAAGTGATAATTACAAATGAGCCATCCACAACACAGTAAAACTAAGTAAAACTACAAATGAATGACTACAGATCAACTAGTTCACTGCACAACAGCATGAAACTGTAAAAGAGGATCCATTACCAGTTGGCATTACAAGACAGATACATAACATAAAGGAAATTGAAATAAAAGTTGGCATAACAACACGATGGATATTCAAGGATACTCAAAGCACATAAAAGGGAAGGAGTTCCTCTGAATGCTAGTTATTCGAGGCAAGAAAGATAAGGAAGTTTTACCCCATAAAACATCTTCCTATTTTGCCTTCCTTTATGTGATTCCTAAATCTACCTAACTGAATTGCCAGAAAAAATACTTTTGCACTCTTTTCCTTTCCCTCCCTTTAGAGAAGTAATAAGTCATTAATGAATATTTCCATTAACACTGCACTATTTCATAGTCAAATGTCTAACACATGGGTTGAAATCTTGTACAGTGACAGGCAGCATGATGGAAATGTATGATTCCGATAAATTACCGAAACTCAAAGATTAATTGAAACTATTTGGCACAAGTAATTTATCTTATATTATTGTGTTAATCATGTCGATGAATATCATCTCATACTAACATTTGACCCCCTTTGACATGCTACGTTTGTTTGTTTTTTTTTTTTTTTGAGTTTTTATCATACAATACAATATTAAAATTGTATCGTTCCATATGAGAATTAGGAATAGATATTCTCTTCTTATTTTTTCCCTTTCATCTCATTCTGACTTCTCCATCCAATTCTCCACCAACACCATACGTTGAAACGCCGATATGGTACCAAAACAATACTATTCCCGTCAAAGTCTGAAACTCTGACACGGCTCCGGCTCCGGCTCCAGCTCCAGATTTCAAACCTTTGTTTAACATGGCTAAGAAACACACTAAATAAATCGCAACCAATACAAAAGATGATATAATTCTTCTAGAATCAAGTTTTCTTGTCCAATTAAAGCACAAAATTCTAAGAATCTATACAAGCCAAGTAAATTTAAAAGGACAGACTGTCTCTCATTCCTATTAAGGAAGATAAGAGTCAAATATCATTTGGTCAAAATTGTGTACCTGATACACGACAGCTGTAAGTTGCATCATCCTCATCTGCAACATATTGGTTAACATCTAGTAGCCAATTGTGTTCCTACAAAAAAGAGAAAACCAACTAGACACTACAAATGAAATTCACTGATAAATAACTATCGACATGAAGGATCAAAAAATCATTTATGTCCCTGTAAGTGTAAATACTTCTGTCAAAATATTTACATGTGTGCTTAAAATAACCAAAATAAGGGATCCCTGATGGAAAAACCAATACCAAACTCTGGCAACAAAAAATAACAATGAATAATTTAAGGCAATACCTGTTCTTTTGTTATCTGCAGGAACCCTATAGTGTAATAAATCAGTTCCTTCAAATTCCCACCAATAACCTTCAAATTTCAAACAAGTACCAGCTTGGGATGAACAAAAAATTCAGAAAATGATTAGATATTAAAAAATGATGGTAGAGTGTGAACATATATACCTTTGCCAATCTAGAATTCCCCACCAAAGTTAATAAGAATTCAAATAACTAACATCAATAAAAAAACCATAAGATGATCCATCAAGAAATAAACACAAACTAGATTCTTGTCTTAGATGAAAATACTGGAATAAGACAAAAACTAAATTCTGGCCTTAGATTAAAATGTTGGAACAAAACACAAACTAGATTCTTACCTTAAATGAAAATATTGGGACAAAGTGAACATAAAAAAGCATGTATTTTAATAGGCATTTGTAGCGATTAGGTATATAGGTACCATCTCAGTGTTAAGCCAGGCTGATACTGCACATGGTCGGCAAGGGTCAGACAATGCTACCAGGCCCCTTTATGAATCCACTTTCATTTCATTTGTTTACCTCCAACTCCAAACACAAGAATACAATAGTTTCTAATTAATTAAATTAAAATATCATAGAAACACTCAGATAAGATGTGTTAAGCTATGTTGATACTATGCATGATCAGCCAAGGTCAGACCATGCCAACATGGTTATGGGCCAGGCCCACTCTTTTGATCTCATATCATTTCATTTGTTTACTACCTAAACAAGAATACAATAGATTCATAGTCGCATAGTTATTAAAGGCACTTGCCTAATTGCGCCTAGGTGCAGGGCACAACCAAGTGAGCCTCTTGCACCTAGGTAGTGACTCAGGCGCACTGCTTGAAAGAAGCGCACTTAAGCACGCACCTTGTGTGAGGAGACAAGCGCAATTTTTCTCGCCTCATTGAAGCAAGATGCAAATCAGGCCCAAAAAAAACTTTTAAAGGTCAGTTCATACATTTAATTACCCTTTTAATTAATTACGTAACATCAATGCAACACTTATTTCATCCAGCACTTATTTCATGCGGCACTAAATTTTTTATTTCCCCTAAAAAATTAACATCAACCTCCCTTGCAAACTTATTTCTCTACATGACTCTTCCTCTCTTAAAAAATCAACATCAACCTCCCTTCTCAAATGTGAACTCTTCTCTACTACAACATTAACATTGGTGTTCTGGATTTGGTTACACTTTCTTGCGTCAAATTTTGGTAGTTTTTCTCTTTTGTTTCATCATAATAACGGTATATTTCTTTTCCTCGCAAATTTAAATTGTAAATTAGTTCAGATTTTTTATTATCGATTCTATTGTTTCATTAGTAGTTAAAATTGTAAATTAGTTTTGAATTTTGTTTAATTTGAATTATGTGTATAACATAGTTATTCGCTAGTGAATTTTATATTTACAATACTCTTTAATATTTTATAAACTATGATTTTGTTAGAGAAATATTTTAGTAAAAATTCCCTATATATGTTTGAATTGTAAAAAGTTATACCCAAAAATGTCTTACTTCGATAAAGCGTCACCGTGCACCTCAGGCCCCATAGCACATATGCACTTTTTGGCACCTCACACCTTAAATAACTATGCATAGTCGATTACTAAAATCTCATAGAAACAACTATGGTAACAATCAAATTAAATTATATCATACTTTATTAATAAATTATTAGTAAGAGTATAGCTACCATAGTTTAAAATTTCGAGTTATTTCAGAGTTTTGATTTATGACCAGAACGATACAGTTTCAATATCGTATCGTGTCATACTAATATAGTTTTGATATTTTTATAAATATATTAATTAAAAATGTTTTTTAAATTAAAAATATTTTTTTAATAAAAAATTTAATCTAAATTTAAAAAATACAAAAAATAAAAATTAATAATAATTTTTTAACAAAAGTGAGATCGCAATGCTCCCGCGACCACGTAGAGGTCGACGCAGGATCATTGTAGCCCACGGTGTTGACGGCGAGCAAGACAGCAAATTCCGCATGTGTAGCCCAGCATGGTAGGAAATTTTAAACCATGATCACTATTGTCTTACTAGGAGCCTAAATGTTGCATTGGATAGGAGCATTACTTCCTAGAGCAACATGTGAGATCAACCTCATAATGTTTCATCACTCATTCTAAAATAAATATTGCCAATATTTGGTATTTAAATTGGTCAATCAAGTATCATAATGTATTGTATAATCGGAAGTTGAACTAGCATAATTGAAATTAAAAGAAGCATAGGTACATGATAAAGATACGAACAAGTGTCCAAGAACCAAGAACAATAGTAGAAAATTTATAAGTACAATGAAATTCAATGATGGGTCAAGGATTTATTGATAATTCAAATACTTATTCGTGCATAACTCATATTATGTAGCTATATTTTATAGTTATTAACATATTTAAGTTGATTAATGAAAATTGCATATCAATGGAGTAATCATTTACGATTGCAGAAAAATAGGTTTGAATAACATTAATTGAGTTTCAAGTTTGTTTCTTACTACATGTTAAGACTAATATTTCATATTTAATCAAGCAACTATTTATAGTTGACAAAAATTAGATTAATTTAGGATTGAATAAATTGAGTTTTTCGGTGTGCTTAAGTTCGCCTCCTTTAGGTATGAACCAAAACCAAAGTTTGTAATTTAGTAATTAAATAATTATTCTCATTCATCTTTTCCAACTTACCAATTTGGGTGGATCAAAAATGAGGGATAAAACAAAATCTTTATCCTTCACCTAATCCCCTTGATTGATTTTTCATTCTAACCAAACAATCAAATGAATGGATGGAGATATATCCATTCATGCATTTACACATCCATTATTAGACTTATAATTCCAAATGGGCATTCAAAGCAAACAATCTATATATTCATCTATTCACACATCCACCTCTATACTTGCACTAGAACGATTGGAGCTAGAATAAATATAGATATATCATAGTTGTCAAAAGTGAGCACTTCGTTGGCTCAAGTGCAAAGCAACGCGAGGCACAAGCCATGTGCTTTAGAGAGCTTAAAAGCGCACGAGGCCTCTGAAGCACTCGCTTTATTGCACTTTGTGTTAAAGCGCGCGGCATGCGCTTTCGCACTTTAGAAAAGTCAACTTTTTTTAAAAGTTTGGCAGAGTTGTTAATTAAAAAAAATGAAAGGCTTAAAAGCCTTAAACCCATTGATCTTCTCTCGAGTCTCACCTCTGGCCATCTGTGATGGAGTCAAAGAAAGAGAGCAAGAAGCTAATGATATGAATCATGGTCAACCCACTCCAGATGTTAATGATGATCCATTATGCATCAATGGAGGCCCAATTACAAGGGCTAAGGCTAGAAAAATGAAGGAAGCACTTAATGTACTAATTGAAGATGTGAAAGCCAAAGCTACCATTGAAGAAGGTTTGACCAAAAACAAGTCATTCGGCATAGTCAACCTAATTCAAGCCTTAGATGAGCTTAATTAGCACTTAAGTCTCATGTCTATGTAGTAGGGATTTGTAAGCTCAATTTAGACTCAATTTCTACTTTTATTTGGATTATAATAAAATCATAAGCTTAAAATGGCTAAGTAGGCCTTTACTAAATGGGCTTTCCTTTGACGTTTTAGGATTTTTTGGTCACCTTATAGCTATAAATAAAGAGGATGACGGCCACACATGAATCTTTGACATATTTTTCAATCCAAAGCATGATGAGGCTCTCACTTGTTGGTTCTTCATTGAATTAGAACTTATCAAGGCATTTCCTTGTGGCGTTCGAAGACTTATCAACCTCCATCCCAAGGTTGTGGCGTCTTCCATCTTCTATACCAAGGTTCATGCTATCCTAAGCATTGGGTCGAGGTTCTTTTCATCAATCTTATCGATTTAGCTCTTTCTTTCCTTTTTCTTCTATTCGTTGTGGGTTCTTGAGATATCTTTCTCTTCGGATTCACATCATTTGGTATCAGAGTTTTGGTTTTTCTAAATCGATTTCATTATTCTTTTTCTTTTGTGCTTGAATCTTTATTTATTTTGTTCAACATTATCTACTTATCATTATCATCTCAATCTTAGTGAGTTTTAGTCGTCAAGTTGCTATTAAAAAAAATGGCTGAAATTCAAAAAAAAAAAAGAAAAAAAATATTTTCAACAAAAAAAAAAGGGCCGAAAATTTTTTTAAAAAAAAAAGAGGGTATAGAGAATTGTTATTTCTATACTTGCATTTTCCAATGTTGCATTTTCTTTAAAGTCTTGTCTAATATACTTGCATTTTCCAATTTCGTATTTTAAAGTCTTGCCTAGTATACTCCGCATCTCCTTTAAAGTCTTGTCTACTATACTTGCATTTTCCAATTCCGTATTTTCTTTAAAGTCTTGCCTAGTATACTCCGCATCTCCTTTAAAGTCTTGCCTAGTATACTTGCATTTTCCAATTCCGTATTTTCTTTAAAGTCTTGCTTAGTATACTTGCATTTACCAATTCCGCATTTTCTTTAAAGTCTTGCCTAGTATACTCCACATCTCCTTTAAAGTCTTGTCTAGTATACTTGTATTTTCTAATTCCGTATTTACTTTAAAGTCTTGCTTAGTATACTCCGCATGTCTTGCCTAGTATACTTGCGTTTTCCAATTCCATATTTTCCTTTTAAATTCATCCAAGATTTAATTCTGACAAATTTCCTTTCAGTCCTTAATATCAGTTTTCAATTATGCAACTTATATTTTTATATCAATTCCTATCTTTTATCCTAATACCCTTGGGAGTTTAAATTACAACAACAATGATGATGATGATGATGGTGTATTTGAGGACATTGATGATAGAGTTTCTTGTGGCAGATCTAGTCATGCTAGAATTGGTGGTAGAAGAGAAAGAATGAATGATTATGTTGATAGAAACTTGGGAAATATCAAGATGAAGATTCCTTCATTTCAAAGCAAAAGCGATTCAGATGTATATTTGGAGTGGGAAAAGAAAGTTGAATTAGTGTTTGATTGTCATAACTACTCTAAAGAGAAGAAGATAAAACTAGCTGCTATTGAATTTATTGATTATGCTATTATTTGGTGGGATCAAATTATTCTAAGCAGGAGAATAAACAACGAGAGACTCATTGGTACTTGGGAAGAGATGAAATCTATTATGAGAAAGAGGTTCGTGCCATCACATTATTATCGAGATTTATACCAACGACTACAAAGTCTAACCCAAGGATCCAAAACTTTAGAGGAATATCACAAGGAGATGGAGATTGCCATGATTCGAGTCAATGTGGAGGAGGACCGAGAAGCAACTATGGCAAGATTTTTACAAGGTTTGAATTCAGAAATTACAAATGTAGTGGAGTTGCAACATTATGTGGAGTTGGAAGATATGGTGCATATGTCCATGAAAGTTGAAAGGCAACTCAAAAAGGAAGGGTTCAATCAAGCATGGTCAAAACTCATCCACTTGGAAATCTAGTTGGAACAAAAGAGATGATAAATTTGCATCAAAGAGTAAGACCGAGTTTTTGAAGAATAAAGATGTTGGTTCTCCATTGGTCAAAGTTAAAGAACCTATCCAATCTTCAAGAAATAGAGATATTAAATGCTTTAAGTGTTTGGGAAGAGGACATATTGCTTCACAATATCCAAACAAAAGAATTATGATTTTGAAAGAAAATAGTGATATTGAAAATGAGAGTGAGTCCGAAGATGATAATGTCGTGCCACCATTGATGGAAAGTGATGTAGAAGAGTATCCCGTCGAAGATGAAGCCCTTGTCACTAGGCGTGCTCTAAATGTGCAAGTGAAGGAAGAAGATGAAGAACAACGAGACAACATATTTCATACCCGTTGTCACATCAAAGACAAGGTATGCAGTATGATTATAGCTAGGGGAATTTGCACTAATGTTGCTAGTACTATCTTGGTTGAAAAATTATGTTTACCTACCACTAAACATCCAAGACCTTATAAACTACAATGGTTGAATAATTGCGAGGAAGTTAAGGTCACTAAGCAAATGTTGGTTTCATTATCCATTGGTAGGTATCATGATGATGTTCTTTGTGATGTAGTACCAATGCAAGCAAGTCATTTGTTTTTAGGTAGACTATGGCAATTTGATAGGAGGGTCATGCACGATGACTTCACAAATAAATATTCTTTTAAGATGCATGGTAAACTTGTAACTCTTGTACCATTAACTCCTAAGTAAGTATATGAAGATCAATTGAGGATAAAAAAAAAGAGTGAAAAAAGAAGATTGTGAGAGAAAAAAAATGGAAAAGAAAAGGAGTGTGAGAAAAGAAAACGTGAGGATGAGATGAGTGAAAAAAAGAATGAAAAAGAAACAAAAAATCTAGAGCAAGAGAGTAAAAAAGGGAGGTTTTATGCAAAAAAAAAAAAAAAAAAAGGTTAAGAGAGCTTTTTATTCTCAACAACCGATGATTATACTTTTGTACAAGGAGGCTTATTTCAATACTAACAATTTTAACCCTTCTTTGCCTAGTGTTGTTAAATCTCTTTTGCAGGAATTTGATGATGTCTTTCCTGAAGAAGTTCTTGATGGATTACCACCACTTAGGGGAATAGAGCACCAAATTGACTTCATTCCAAGAGCAGTCATTCCTAATTGACCAGCCTATAGGAGCAATCTTATGGAGATGAAGGAGCTTCAAAAACAAGTTGAAAGGTTGATGAGAAAAGGGTATGTCCGAGAAAGTTTGAGTCCTTGTTCAGTTCCTGTTTTGCTTATGCCTAAGAAGGATGGAACTTGGAGAATGTGCGTTGATTGCAAGACTATCAACAAAATTATGTTAAAGTATCGTCATCCTATTCCTAGATTAGATGATATGCTAGATGAACTATGTGGTTCTTGCATTTTCTCTAAAATTGATTTAAAGTCCGGCTATCATCAAATTCGCATGCGTAAGGGAGATGAATGGAAAACTACTTTTAAGACTAGGTATGGTTTGTACGAATGGTTAGTCATGTCATTTGAGCTAATTAATGTACCTAGTACTTTCATGAGATTAATAAACCATATTCTACGTGCTTATATTGGAAACTTTGTTGTAGTATATTTTGATGACATCTTGATTTATAGTAAGAATTTAGATTAGCATGGCAATCATTTGCAAAAAGTTCTACTTGTTTTGCGAAATGAAAAATTGTATGCTAACCTTCAAAAATATTCTTTTTGCACTAGTCAAATAGAGTTTCTTGGTTATATTGTTAGCGCTAAGGGAATAGCAGTTGATGAAGAAAAGGTTAAGGCAATTCGTGAGTCACCAACACCAAAAACGATAACTGAGGTACGTAGCTTTCATAGGTTGACAAGTTTCTATAGGAGGTTTGTTAAAAATTTTAGTTCTATAGTTGCACCCTTGACTGAAGTTGTTAAAAAGAATGTTGGGTTTCATTGGGATAGTGAACAAGTTTCAACTTTCAACTTACTTAAGGAGAAGCTATGTTCTGCACCATTACTCGCATTACTTAACTTTGCTAAAACTTTCGAAATTGAGTGTGATGCATCAGGAATAGGTATTGGAGCTGTGCTCATACAAGAAGGTCGACCTCTTGCTTATTTTAGTGAAAAACTTAGTGGAGCAGGTTTGAACTATCCAACTTATGACAAGGAGATGTATGCATTGGTGAGGGCTTTAGAGACTTAGCAACATTACTTGTGGCCCAAAGAGTTTATCATTCACACTGATCATGAATCGTTGAAGCATTTGAAAAGCCAAAGTAAGTTGAATAGACGTCATGTAAAATGGGTGGAGTTTATTAAATCATTCCTTTATATGATCAAATATAAAGGAGATATGGAAAACATTGTTGCAGATGCTTTGTCTCGAAGGTATACCTTGATCTCTACTTTGAACACTAAATTGTTAGGATTTGAATACATTAAAGATCTATATTCTAATGATCCTGACTTTGGAAATATGTTAGATGTTTGTGAACATGGTGCATTTGGAAAGTTTTATAGGCATGAGGGATTTCATTTTAGAGTGAATAGGTTGTGTGTCCCTAATTGTTCATTAAGGGAATTATTAATCCAAGAAACTCATAGTGGGGGACTAATAAGGCATTTTGCAATAAGAAAAACTCTAGAAGTGTTGGTAGAGCATTTCTTTTGGCCACACATGAAACGAGATGTAATCAAGTTTTGTGAGAAGTGTATTCTAGATCTTTACCTCATGGATTGTATACACCTTTACCAATTCCTAGTGAACTTTGGGTTGATATTTCCATGGACTTTGTTGTAGGACTATCAAGGTCTAAACGAGGTATGGATTTTATTTTTATCGTTGTGAACAGATTTTCTAAAATGGCTCATTTTATTCCTTGTAGGAAAATAGATGATGCTAACCATATTACTGATCTATTTTTTAGGGAGATTGTGCGGCTTCATGGAGTACCGAGGAGCATAGTTTCAGATCGTGATGCAAAGTTTCTAAGCTACTTTTGGAAGACACTATAGGGAAAATTAGGATCAAAGCTTTTGCTTTCTACAACTTGTCATCCACAAACAGATGGACAAACTGAGATAGTAAATCGAACTTTATCTACGTTATTGAGAGCTATCATTCAAAAGAATTTAAAAGGTTGGAAAGATTGTTTATCACATGTTGAATTTGCTTATAATAGATCTATGCATTCTACTACTAATTTTTCACCTTTTGAAGTGATATATGGGTTCAACCCTTTAACTCCATTAGATTTGTCACCTTTGCCTGTCTCTGAGCATGTCAGTTTAGATGGTACTAGAAAAGTTGAGTTTGTGAGGCAATTGCATGAAAAAGTTCGATTGCAAATTGAAAAGAGAACTGAACAATATGTTACGTAAGCCAACAGGGGACGAAAGAAAGTGATCTTTGAACCCAGAGATTGGGTTGGGTTCATATGAGGAAGGAAAGATTCCCTACTAAACGTCGTACTAAGTTGCATCCACGAGGAGATGATCCATTTCAAGTCATTGCTAGAATCAATGATAATGCATACAAGCTTGACTTACCAGGTGAGTATAATGTGAGTGCTACATTTAATGTTTCTGATTTTTCTTCCTTTGATGTAGGTGATCAAGATTCGAAGATGAATCCTTTTGGGGAAAGGGGGAATGATGGAGTCAAAGAAAGAGAGCAATAAGCTAACGATATGAATCATTCAACCCACTCCAGATGTTAATAATGATCCATTATGCATCAATGGAGGCCCAATTACAAAGGCTAAGGCTAGAAAATGAAGGAAGCACTTAATGTACTAATTGAAGATGTGAAGGCCAAAGCTACCATTAAAGAAGGTTTGATCAAAAGCAAGTCATTCGGCATAGTCAACCTAATTCAAGCCTTAGATGAACTTAATTAGCACTCATGTTTATGTAGTAGGGATTTATAGGCTCAACATAGGCCTTTACTAAATGGGTTTTCTTTTGGCCTTTTAGGATTTTTTGATCACCTTATAGCTATAAATAAAGAGGGTGACGACCACACATATATCTTTGACATATTTTTTAATTCAAAGCGAGGTGAGGCTCTCACTTATTGGTTCTTCATTGAATTAGAACTTATCAAGGCATTTCCGTGGCGTTCGAAGACTTATCAACCTCCATCCCAAGGTTGTAGCGTCTTACATCTTCTATACCAAGGTTCATGTTTTCCTAAGCATTGGGTCGAGGTTCTTTTCATCAATCTTATCGATTTAGTTATTTCTTTCTTTCTTCTTCCATTCGTTGTGGGTTCTTGAGATATCTTTCTCTTTGGATTCACATCAATCTGCCTCCCATCCTCCTCTCGCTGCATCCCATTTGCCTTGCGTTGCCGCCAAGGTGAAAGGCTTAAGCCCTAAACCCATCTTCTC
This sequence comes from Zingiber officinale, assembly GCF_018446385.1. Taxonomy (NCBI): domain Eukaryota; kingdom Viridiplantae; phylum Streptophyta; class Magnoliopsida; order Zingiberales; family Zingiberaceae; genus Zingiber; species Zingiber officinale. Next base: position 56,321,184 of record NC_055993.1, read on the forward strand.
TTGCCTTTGGTCCTCTGCCTTCTGCTTCTCGCCACCTCCCGCTTGGCTCCGCCAAGGTGAAAGGCTTAAAGCCCTAAACCCTCACAAAATCGATCAATCTTCTCTCGCCTCTGGTCATCCACCTTTCATTGCCTTCCATCTGCCTAGTCGTGATAAAGAACCTTGTAAATGGATCGCCTTGAAATTCAGCTTGGGGAAGGGTATTGATGCCACACTCAAGATGAGAAGATGAGTAATAAGTCATGGGGTTTGATCGCCACGAGTTGTCTTGATAAGATCAGAATTAGTTATTTGCCTAAGAACTAGAAGGAAGCTCTCACGAAAGAGAAACTCAAATTTTCATTCAAACTCACCTGATTTGCCATACAAGAGTTCTCCTATTTAACATCCCCTAAGATCCACTAAGCACTAATTATGCAATAAATATCATGCTTGCATGCATGGTATTTATTATCCACTAATGCAACCACTAATCCCTAATACTAGCTTAATGCAACCATGCATGCATGGTATTTTAATACTAGCTTAGGAACTCTCCAAAAATGCATTAAAACCCCCCAAAGGACATCAAAAATCACTTTAGAAAAACCCCCCAAAAATGCATACGAAAATGGTCCTCATGTTGGTTCAATTTCACTTTCAAATTGAAGGAATGTGATCCATTTAGTTGTTTGCCTCCATTGTGCATTGATCCTCCTTTTCCTTGAGCCCCATTATTAAGCCTTCCAAAGCTTGCTTCATTCTCTTAGTCTTGGACCTTATCATAGGTCCCCCAATTCCCTTCAATGCCTCTTCTTGGCTCACATCAAGTCGTCGCCACATCTTCTGTCAGTTTCCTCTCCTATTTGCTTCCTCAATATTGGTAAGAATCTCATTGTCTGTTATTTTTTTTTTACTGTTTTGTCTTTTTATTGATTGATTATTGATGATTTCAATTGTAATTATTATTTATTTGAGTCGCAGTTGTGATTATTATTAATTTAAGTCATCTTAATCCATGTTAATTTTTTTATTTATTTTTTACTATTTTGTATTTTTTTTGTATTAATTGATTATTATTTATTTCGCTTAACCATGTTAAATATAACAATCCCATCACATTTTCAAAAACTTTTGATTTATTTTTAATTTTTTGAAAATATTTTGTTTATTGTGCTATTTTCAGTAAAGGTGCCCTTTTCCATAAAGTGTGCACTTTTCACTTTAAGCGTCAAGACCCTTGAGCATTTTTTTACGCCACGCGCTTTTGACAACTATGAGATATGAGATATGGATAGATCTTAAATTCTCCAACTTTGATTTCATTCCGCTTTTTTATCACTTATGCTCTAGTTGGTTCTTTTGATCCCCCTCCTCTTTTTAGTGTTGCATCTCCTCTCCATAATCAACAAGCATAATCGTCATAGGAGGAGAATCTTCTTGCTTTAGTTCCAGATAGTACAAATTGAGATAGGTCATATCTCGGTTGGTAGTAGTATTGAAATTGTGTTGGCACGAGCACCACAATAGCCTTTACTCACCTCAATCATCCACCAGAACAATGCATTTTAATAGTACCAAGCAATATAAATAGGCACTTGAAACTATAATCTAGTCTACAAACAAAAATTATTGTTACAAAAAGAAGCAATCCTCCTAACTATTGATCTTTTTTCCTTTGGGCATATCCAAGATTTAAAATTTCAAGTCGTGCCGAAGTGGAACAACATATTAATTAAAAATAATTTTTAACATTTAGTTGCTATAGATGTTCACTAGTAATTTTATGTTATAGGTTTTTATTGAGCTCATGTTTTGATATTAATAAAGTATAATTTCAAATTTTGTTTTGTTATTGCACATGATAAAATAATTTGTCATTCAAAGTTTTATTACAGAAACATCAAATATGAGAACTTGCATCTAGAATGATCATTAAGATTAGTCTTTGACTTCAAATTGTCACAAGTCAAAAATTTGGATGCTTATCAACATTGCTTTATGTTATATTAATATAGATGTACACTGAATCCAAATTGTCATATTTTTAAATTAATTCAATGTAATTTTTGTATTTTGAGAATATGTAAAATTATTTATATGTGGTAAAACATCAGATTTAATATTCTCTAGTAAAGGGCTGAAAATATGGTGATTTTGATTTATTGATATGGTGAAGACATTATATAAATGCATGAGTTGTTATTGGTTTAAAATTTTAAGCCGTATCAAAATTTCAATTTATCACTAGAAGGATATGACTTTGATACAGTATTGTATCATGCTAATATGCGATATGGTTTCAATATTTTTTAAATATAAAATATATTAATTTAAAAAATAAAAATAAAAATTTTAATCAAGATATTAAAAAAAATTGCAGGATTGCGGCACCCTTGTGACCCTGCAGAGGTCACTGTGGGATCGTGACAGCCCGCGACGCTGATGGTAAGCCTGTTTGCGGGCATATTGGCAAATTCCACCCGTACTGCCAGGCACGGTACTAAATTTTAAACCATGCTCTATATGTTTCTTGCTTTTTATCTAAAAATAGTTTTTGTTATACTTCTTTTGTATTACCTTCATATAAGTTTTCGATCATTGAACAACTTAAAATTATTGGATAAAAACAAATAAATGTATTTCTATATACAAAATGATACATCATAATTTCAAATTAAAATTTATATGGATAATTAGAATATATTCCGTAAGCACATAACATGTCACTTTGTTAACATCAAAAGGATGTCATATATCGAATGGAAGTATCGGTTCTGGCAGCATCCTTGTAAGATCAACCATAATTTTTTCCAATACTCAAATTAAATTTGGCATTATTATTGATTTCTCCACATATACGTCAACATATTTTGATTCACCACTAGAAGTTTTTAGACTAGAATTTTAAGACGATGATGTTTCGTCACTCTAATCATATTAATACTCATCAATTGCATTAAGTGATCATCCTCAATTACCTCTCACTTGGCTGCTTTTCCTTAGAAATTACATGATTTTTACCTTTACCTTCGTCTATGGCATGGTCTGAAATCTCGTACCATGCCGAGCAAAATAATCAAAATATATCATTTTGGTAAATTATCAAAACTCAATAGCACTCGACACAATCAATGACTCCTTCCTCTGTCTTATCTTCTTCCTCCTTTAACCTCTAATCCATCATCGTCACAATGCACAAACAATATTGTAATAGTCAAAATCAAAATTCTGGCACAATTCAAAATTTTAGACCTTAGTCTATGGACTTTGATTGTGTTTGAGGAATGGACTAAAATTACATTCCATGTAGGTGAAACGAGCGAAATGTCTTTTTGCCTACCAACTGTCCAGACCCTGCAACGAACTCCACGAGATAATGGAGGCTGGGTAACAGTGGGGATGCACGTCTTGCGAGTGGGATGCAGAAGAAATTAATAATTAAACTTAGGTTCTTAGGTTAATAATTTCAATAAACTCCTAGCCTACTATAAATAATATAATCTAAACAAACTTAATCAAACCCTAATAAAACTATCTCATTAATATATATATATATATATATATATATATATTATTTATTTTAATTCTAAAAATATGTAATAAAACACATATTTTTTTCTTTTTCAAAAAGATTATTTTATTTTAATTTTTTTTATTTTTTTAATATTTATATTAAATTTTAATATTTAATTAATATATATTTTCTATTTACAAAATAATGAAATCATATCAGCACGATAGTAACACCAAAATTTCGATATAACTCGAAATTTTAAACCATGGTTGAGGTTGGGATGTCTAAGATCGTCGAAGACCTTTCAAGGTTTCCCGATAACCCTTTTATTTTGTTCCCTTTCATCCCAAATGAAAAGGTCACTTTCTTCCCAATTCAGTTCTTTTTTAAAATTGCTGAGCAAAGAATAAAGATAATCAAAAAGAAGGTGTCAATCAGTTTTCTATCCCAACCCAAGTCTGTAAGTATTAGGTCCTTGTTCTTTCTGATAGTGGATAAGTTGAAGGGCTTGCTTCAAAATGAAACTTCCCTTGCCCTATCTTCTTATCTTCTTTGTTTCTATTTTTAGGAATACTAGTTGAGAGCAAGGTTTAAAATTTCAACCCGTGCCAAGGTTTCGATTTTGGACCGGAACGATACAATTTCGATATCGTATCATGCCGTGCCGATATAGTTTCGGCATTTTTTAAATATAAAATATATTCATTAAAAAATAAAATAGTTAACATAAATATTTAAAAAATAAATAATATAAAAAATAATCTTTAAAAAAGGAAAAGATATAAAAATAGATAAATAAATAAATAAAAAGAAATTTATTATAATTTTTAAATTAAAATAAATTAAATATAAAATTAATTAGATAATTTTATTAGGATTTAATAAAACTTCTTTATATTATCTTCATCATAGCTAAGAGTTGATTAAAATAAATAACCTAAGTTTAATTAAAAAAATCCAAAATTATACACCACTCGCGAGCTCGCGCGACTTCGGCGCTGCCGCAAGGTTGCACAACCCCTCAGCCATGGTCGCGAGGATCGCATAACTCCTCCGACGCAACCGCGATGGTCGTGCGATCCCTCTACAGTGGTCGCAGGGTCACGTAACACCTCCGCGGTGGCAACAAAAGGGTTATGCGACCCCTTAGCTGTTGTTGTGGGGTCGAGCGACCGTTCCATTACGGCCATGGGGTCGTTCAACACGTCGTAACTGTTACGGGTTTGGTGTCGGGGTTGTGCCGGTGCCGGTCATCGGACGGAACGAAATATTTTGCCCGTTTCGACTATCTCGGCATAGCACTTTAAACCATGGTTGAGAGTATGCCTAGAATGAGTTGAACAAAGTGTTTCTCTTAATAAGTCAAAAACCACATGATCTCAAGAGGAACTGAAGGGAGATGGCAAAAAGAATGACTTGCTTCACTTTAGCCTCTCATATAGTGGAAGACTTGAATTAATTAACTGAAGTTGGGGCTCAAACTATTCTGGAATTCTGGTTTCGCACTTCTGAAAAGGCTTCCAATAAATTAAGAGGGCCTCAAAAGATTGTTTTGGGTTGGGTCAAAATTGGAATATAAACATCGCTCCAATATCATGGCCATTTCAATGGGCTGCTCACAAGTGATGAGTTATCTGGTAGAAATTCATCAACAAAAAAACTCGAAACTTGTTTGTATAGCGTAACCTTTTTTTCCTCTCCCCTAAGCGGAAAGATGTTTGTTAGAACTTGAATGAAGGATAATATGGAAATTGGAAACATTGATGACAAGTGTCCATGGTCAACACTTAATGCAACCATCCCCCCCCCCCTCTCCCTCTCTCTCCCCCGGGAACAACGCACGAATTCTATCAATTGACCTGTAATATTCATGGATTTGTTCATTATTGATACACATAATACCAATGGCAAGAATTTGTCGATATTTCCAATTGATACACATAAAAACTCGAAACTTCTTCTTCTTGCTGGATACTCCATGGGAATAAATCAATATTTTTTTCGCTACATATAAAATATATAAAAGTAAAAGTTTATACATAAAATGAAGGAAAGATATTTAAAAATATATTTTTAAATATACTTTCTTGATTTTAGAATCCGATATTGTTTTGCATTCACTTTATTAATGATGTGGTGGATTTATAATATACTTGTTTTTACTTATGTTTAGGTATTTGTTGTGCAATGTGCATGGCATTCCACTAATGTGTGCATATTTATTACATTACCCTAGCATAGAGAAACCTATAGAGTACTTGTTATTCATAGCACAGGGATGAGTTCGGGTACGATAGGAGTGGTCGAAGACTCATCCAAGAGGCTTATTAGTAGGTGATTAGAGTGATCCATGGTTATTGATGACGCGGGGCAGGGTCAGGTTACCAATGCTTAATCAAGGATAGTCAGATATGCTATGATTCAGATAGTCAATGCATAATTGGGATAGCACAACTCAAGGGATATAGAGTGCACGTGACAATTAAAGTAGAAGATCAAATGACTTAGCAACATTTTATGTTGGAACAATCCCTAGGGCCAATAGGGGTATTTCACCCTTCTTGTATAATGATGCGTTGTTTTCATTAAGGATGGAGATATACATGATATATTGTGTTCGATCTTGGGTAATTATAGTGATGAATAGACTCTATATATTATTATGCATCTGCATTTAACTTTCTTATTATTCTTTTTGCTTCCTTTCTACTTTGATTATTTGTGCGTCATCCTTGCCTCCAAATTAAACTGAGGCAGGTGGTAGGCATGTCAAGTTAAGTCGTTAGGAATATTAATTGCTACTCTATGCCATCATTGCTACTTTAAGTTCAAATTTTCGCATGGCTCATGAACTTTTCTATCATTTTACTATTATTTATTCTTAAATTTTAATTTTGATGGTTGTAATATTGTTATACATTATTTCAAAATTTTAGATTGTATACATAATAAAATAATATTTTATTTATTCTTGGTTAATATTACATACTCTCATTTTGAAGTGTCGCGGGACGCTTGCGGTGCCACCGGACGCCCCCCGCAATCCCCGCAACGATCAGCGATGTTTTTAACACCGAGTAAATTAAATTTTGATTTAATTAATTTAAACAATTCCCAAGGTATGTGTGATATTTCAAACAGACTTTTATAAACTCTAATTGAATTATCCTAATAAAATATATAAAAAAATATATTTAAAATTAAAAAAAATTAATTAATTTTATTAATTAATATTCTGAAAATTTATTTGTTAATATTTTAAATTTCTAAAAAATTATAATAATTCAGATTTATATTCTAATATTTTTTTATTATTTAAAATTTCCTTTAAAAATTCTAAATTTTTTTAATAAATTAGATTTATATTATGATAATTTTTTATTATTTTATATTTTTTTACTATTTTCTTCTTTAATTGATATTTTTTTACTATTTAAAATATATATTATTTAAATTAATAATTAATTAAATGAATAAATAATTAATTTTCTTTAAAAAATATATTTAATTATAATTTTCTAACCATAATAAGTTGTCCAATATTTGAAAATTTATATAAAATGAATATACAACTTATTTTAAATTATATATAATAAACATATTTATCTAATAATTACTATATATAAATAAAAAATACTGAAACTGTATCGGCACGGTATGATACGATACCAAAACAGTATCGTTCCAATCTGGGACCGAACCCTCGACACGGGTCGAAATTTTAAACCTTGCTCTCATGTGTGTGTATGTGTGATGCTCTTAGAGTAATCAAATTTAGTTCCATATCAATTGGCATGTGCAAAAAATTTTGTTCCGACCACTAATCGGAACACAAAAGGCACAAGATGGATGCTATGAGAACTAAGAGCCACCTCCCTCCTCCACGAATGTTGCAAGTTGCTTTCCTCTTCTACAAGCAACAAAGCAGATTAGGCCTACGCAACTTTGAAAAGTAAAACTATTCCTCCTCTTCCTCTACCTCCCCTTCCTCCACCTCTTCCTCTACCTCCTCCACCTTTTCCTCATATGCTTCATCTATCTTGTACTCTTCTTCCTTTGTCTCCTTCTCCTTAGAGTGACTGGCACAAGACCAAAACGGAACAATATTAACCCAAAACAATATTGCCGGAGTCTCTTGCTAAAACTTTGAATGGAGTTCAAATGAACCTTTAACGCTCTTGTATCTTGTAAAATTGAGTAATGGCATACTCCTTAGCCAACACAAGAATTGTACCAATGGCATTGTTGTGTCATCAGAGTGAATATTCCCTAGCCATTGGAAGATAACTCATTTGGGGCATGACTAAAGTAGTTTGCATGGATTGCTAAGTTGATTAGTACAATATATTCAGCCTGAAAGCAGGCAACTACAGATGTTTTATGGTGCAATAACAATGAAAGCCACGTCAACTGAAGTTCATATAAATTTATTATTCACTTATACTTTACATATCAGCCTAGTAAAAATCTGAATTGATTTTTCATTGGAAAACATGTAATTTTTAGCGTAAATAAAAATGGTAAAACTATGCATAACAAAAGAGTTCATAAATGAATCATGTACCTGAATAATAAAGGATTCAAGACTTTTTTCACCGCCGTCTGAATTATACATCTCTGCATGTTGATCCTCACTCCCTTCTATTAATGATAATTTATATATTTCTAGGGAAGAAATAAATGTCTGCCACAATGGTGCAAGAATGACTGCAGCACAAATTGATTGTTGACATGAGATAGAAAATTTACTCTTCATAGTTCATTCCAGATTTCCAGATGCACAACTTACCAGAAAATTGCATTTCACTAAGGTTGGGAATGCTCTGAACAAACTGTAAGAGACACTTTAGCACCTAATGTCACAACAGCACATTCCAATAAAGAATTCTATCGTCATAAAAAAAATTGCACTTTAGCATCTAATGTCACAACAGTACATTCACATAAATAATTCCATCATATTAAAAAAATTACACAAGTGTACAAACATAATGCATCTACCTCCATCCTGATGCTCCAGTCATCAGGATCTTCAGACTTCACAGGATCTTGCAAAATGATGGAGAACTGTTCCATCAATGAATTTAACATGGGCATCATCATCGCTATGGTTTCCGACTGCACCAAGAAATCAGTGACAAACTTTTGAGCAAAAGTGGGAAATAAACGGTATAGTTTTACCTTACTGAAAAAGAAGATTGCTCACCTTATATACTCCGCTCATGGACCCCAAGACAGAAACACAAGAGTGTACCACAGAAAGAGCTTTTGCGCGAAGGGACTTATCATACAACTATAAAATGAAAAAATAAACTTAAGCAAGACCAAACAAGCTGCTAGCTCATAGTAAACCAGTGTATATGTAGTATCAACACCAGAGCTTATTTATGCAAGGACTTACATGGAAAGAAGATATAATTGTGTACAAGTATGGGAACAAATTGGGAACTAATTTTGGAACCAGTGTATCGTCCAAATCATCAGAGAGAAGAGCTAAACACCTTAAAGATCCATGAACTGCATGGAGGACAAAAACATACATAATCAAGTGAGGAAAAGAAAAAATATGGGGAAGAAATACAAAATGTATTAGTTAGATGTCAAAATGCAGAGCAGTATGACACGGGAAATTAACAAGATTCTAAAGTTACCTCCATTGGAATTGCTCTGGTCACTAATTAATTTCAGAAGGATGGGCAAAAGTTCAGGCCAATCCTCTTGCCAGTCATAGTGAGCAATGGATGCTACTGCCATGCTTACAGCTGTACGAATTTTCCCATGAGAGTCATTCAAACTAGAGAGAAGAAGTTGACGTATAATTGCCTGTCGCACAAATAAAAAACAACTTAAGTTCACAGAATCTACATGAAAAGGCATGCAAACCAAACAGATGCATGGGAATCAGCTGATCCTTTGGAAATTCCAAATTATGACAAAAGAATTGAACGAGAAAAGTGTACGTGAAACATGTAACTTAAGAATAGTGAAAATAATGCTTAACATGGTTAGAAATGATTTGAGTCTGGTTTACATGGATATAAATGGAACAAATTTGAACTTCCCTCTCATCCCCTATAGCAAACATCTATGTAAAACACAAATTTTAGTTTATATAAAAGAAAAGGAAAAAGAACCTTTTCATCCTGCAAAACAACAGGATGTACAAAGTTCTCATCGTTTTCTTGCCAATGCTGCTTTATAAATTGCTTCAGCAAGACAGCTGCCAAGTACTGAAAGTTAAGTCTAGCGATAAATAGAGTTCGTTGAGCAAAAAAAAAAAACAAGCAATGCAGCATGAAAGCAATTACTATCAAAATATGACCAATGGAAATACATGTAACTTAAAATTAAGAAGGATATTTGTCGCAATCCAAATGAGATCTCCTTGTTCACTATGATCCTTGATAGAGCAGCACCAAAACCTTCACAAGGAAAAATGTAACAGCGTTATAGCAATAGTGAGAAGCACTAAGTAGATATTTTACTATCAGAAGAATGAAGCGGCAGAGAGATAAAAATATGATGCATCAAAAAGTTGACTAAAGAGACATGAATCAAAATGATAAGCACCTCTGCAGTAGTGACCATAAAATGAGAAAATCATGCGAAAGATCAATCAAGTGAGAAAGACAAAACGAGGAAGGGAAATAAAATTAAGTAATAATCACAAATCTCCATGGCAGTAAGCCAAAAGCTAATCTAAGTAGAGGCAATAAAAACACAGAATTTTCAAATCGATAAATTAGAGAGTAATATAATAGTAACGTTAAGTTGTTTCAAGTTCACAATTTCAGGAGAATTTGCATGTCCAAATTTATCAAACAAAATCCAGTAACAATTCATCATTCAAGCAATGACGCCGATAAATTATTGGAGTCACTTTTCCAGTGACAAAATGCAACTATCACTTAAATGGCGTTGAAAAAAGGCAGCCAAAAGTCCTACTGAAAAAAGATCTCAAAAACAGCAATACTATCATGAAAAATTGTCAGCTTCCGACACTCATGGACCACAGACGAACGAAACCAACAAAGTAGAACCTGGTTGCAAAGAAGCCTGCTGCAGCGAGGCTTCAGCGAAGGACCGGACGTCGTGGCTAGTGTCGAGAGTCGCCGAGAGGCAATCCAACAACCACCTTTGGTCCCGATCCACGGCGTCCTCCATATAGATAAACGCAGGGAAGGAGACGGTGAAGGTGAGGGGCTCCGACCGGCAAGGGGAAGGTGAGGGCGGCGGGATCGGAGTCGGGGATTCGTCGGGTGGCTGCTCCAGGACGGGGGAACGGTAGGGGCCAGTGAGTTTAGGGTTTTATAGGACATCGATGTATGGGATTGAGCGCGCCTTCTGGAATTGGCACGAGCTATATGCATTACCATCTGGGCTGAGATAAAAGTCCAGAAATTACTAAACTAGGCCCAAACATTCAATGATAAAAAATGATAAAAAATTTAAAGAAAAATTTAAGAATAGACATATAAAGTTATGGTCAATCATTTCATTTTTTTTGGATTTCATTATTTTATGTGTCTATTCTTAAATTTTTTTCTTGAGTTTTTTTCCTTGAGCATATCATTTTTCATTCAAAATAATGATATGCCCCTCCCATTTGTGATGGAGATAACTAGATAGGGGCATGAGAAAATCCTAAGTAGCATTTATATCAGTTGGAAATTAAACCATACCTTTCTAACGGCAAAATCTTATCTGAGTATCAATTCGGTTACATGTGGGGACTATGACGCTCCCATTCATGATAAAATGAATATATATCTTTTTTTTTTTTTTTTAGTAATCCAAGTATTAATTTTATTAGTGATCATTTCACCTCCACGAAAGTTTTTCATCGATTATCAAAAAAATCTAAAAAGCAAAGTTGGGTTTGGATGGATGGTCCATAACCACTAATAAATATAGGGTAAAAAATCAAAAGGACACCCTAAATTAACAAAAGCATCAAATTGACGCACTTTTCTAAAAAAAAGTCAAATGAGCCCCTTCTAAAAAAAATAAGCACCCCTTATTCCAAAAATATCCATACATTCGAATGTTATTATAAAGGTTACCTGTCAGCTTCTACAACATGTAGAAACTACCAACTAGCTTCTACAATGTATAGAAACTAGCCCGTAACTACTACAAGTTGTAAAAGTTATAGGTTAGATTTTACATCCTCGATTACGATTAAATTATATTCATTTGAAAAAGTAATAAGTGTCATAGAGCCCCCATCCTTTGATTTTCTCATTGAAATGTTATTTTAATCAGGTTATCTCACAAAAAAAAAGTTAAAATGATATAAATTTACCATTGTAAAAATTATATTAGCTTCTATAATTGTAGCAACTATGTTGTTAGCTACTACATGTTAGCATCTAGCTTCTACATGGTTGAATGATAATATAATATATTAAAGAAGCTAGTTTCTAACTTCTACATGTTATAGAAATTAGATGTTAACTTCTACAATACGATCAAATGATGAGATAATTCAAATGATGAGATAATGTAAAGATATTTTGGATCGATTATTTAAAAAATGTGTAGAGGTGTGCTCATTTAACTTTAATAAAAAAAAATGCTCATATGATGATGAATACCCATTTGATTTTTGTCCATGAATATATCTGTTACTCCTTGCCAACCAGCACCTTTAAAAACATTAAATTATGATTATCAATACAACCTTACCAACAACGAGGAAGTATATTTTCTGCATCCCAAAGTACTTTTTCACTTTTTTTTTTACTTAAATAAATAATTGAGATTATCACAAAAGATTGATTGATTATTACAGATTCATAATTTTATAAGTAGACATGACCTGATCGATTAGTTCTACCTATTATACTGGCAACAAATCTAAACTGATTTAATTAAAAATTTAGTACCCATCGATTGAGTTATTAGTTAAGAAACAACATTAGTTCTACCTACTATACTGGCAACTAATCTAAACTGATTTAATTAAAAATTTAGTACCTATCAATTGATTGAGTTATTAGTTATGAAACAACTTTTTTTTTTCTTAGTTGATTCTCATCTAAACGAAAGTTCTATCCAATTAATTACAAAAATACAAGCCTCATTGACTTACAATTGACGTGCTAAGAAATCTTGAACTTATTTAATTTGACCTGGACTTATTTAGACTTCATTTATTATACATGGCATGTCAACTACTTTATACTTACACATTTGATACATCACATCAATAAACACAACATTAATTTAACTTAAATTCTTTGTGAACATATCAAAATTATATAATTGATACGAGTTATAATGAGCGAACTCAAGAGATGATATAATGGTCAGTTAAAGGAATATGGTTGTCAAAGACAATGGAGGAGGACATCTCCCCATATGGCTCTGATTGGTTACCCAATGCTAAGGTTCGCCAAATTAACCTGACCGGATTCCAAGCTATGCGAAAAAAAGTCGACCAGCTCTTAAACCGGTCGAACATAAGGGATTAAGTACTTTACCCTTAAACTAAAGAGACGGCATGCCTGATCACTTAATGGCTGATCGAGTTTAAGGACGGTCGATCGGGATGATCGACCCACCTCACATTCGTCCAGTCATAGACCTGGTCAAAGGGAAGGTCAAATTCCTTACTCTATATGAGTCTTTCTACATATGCCCGGTCGACTTGATCATCGGTCAACCCTATAGGTATCTGTTCAATAATAGAACCAGACGGATTTATATAACATCATACCCATCTCTTCTATGCATAAGTATAAGATAACTTTATAAACCCGATCAAAATGCCAAGGGCACTTTACATACAAGTTATTATATATCGATCGGATAAGGGTTGACTGGACCTAAGACACTTTGGCTTAAAATACCAACCGAACCTCTCATAACACAATCTCATTTCTCCAAAAGCCCATTATACGCTCGGTCGGACAAAAGACCGATCGGGCCTATGACGCTTATCTTCATATTGCAGCCCGGACGGATCTATAACACACATAGATTATCAAATGGATTTCAAAACACATGGGTTATCATATTGCTCAGAGATGAATTTCCAGTACGCCAAGGGCACCATATTATTTCTCAAACGGATTTCTACATAGCTTTCAATACCTAATAAAGCATCTTAATGTGAGAACATGTATAAAGATGGCCACCTTATAGGTCGGCCTGGACATACTCAGTTGACAGCATAATCAGAGGATTCTAACAACCTGTCAGAATAATAACTATGTGTCAGAGAATATTCTTCTGGAAACTTTTTTAGGAACCATCATGTCTCTCATTAGTTGACGATTTATTACAACATATTCCTTTAGCAACCCTAGCAATAACAAAAGCTATAAACGATAAAAGAGGTATATATATAGGTAGAGGGAAGATTCCTCAGATAATTATTGTACATTGCCTATGTTGGTTGCTACTCGGAAAACCTAGAGGTTCCATTGTACAAAAATTTTGTACAAAGGTCTGAACCTTTTCCTAGCTACCATGTGTTCTTTTAAATTAAATTTTGGATCGCCTGCGGAACTTAACACGTTTGATCCAAAACTTAATCTATTTGTTCTTTTAGGTTTTGACTTGGATCTCCTGCGGAACTTAACACGTTCGACCCAAATCACCTTAAGTTATTAATTCCATTAAATATTAATTTCCATAATCGGTTCCCAGTACTGACGTGGCGAGGCACACGGCCTTCTTGGATATGGGAGCAACCACCACCGACTAGACAAAACCTTTTATAGAAATCTAATATTTAATTTCCTAAAATAACTTTAGGTTAACCGTTAAGCACAATCAAAAGTTTAGGCAAAAGCGTTGGAAGTGAGGTTTGAACCCGGGACCCGGGTCGGACTGAACCAAGCCAAACCGGCTTGACCAGCTGGGATAAGAGATTTATGTTAATCTCATATAGAGTTAAATAAGGTTATAGTATAGTTGGGTTATATCCGAATACTTATAAAAGGAAATAAGTTTTGGGATTTTAAGAAAACCTAACTTTTTCTCCCAAAAACCTAATCTCCTTCGCTCTTCTCCCTCGCGACGGCGCAAAGCTGCGGCGGAAACCTAGAGCGAGCTAGGGTTGGAGATTCCGGCGCCGGCGAGACTTGATTCCAGCCGTCCCTCATCCACGGTGGCTGTTCCCGACGGAGAGAAGCCCGAGAGCTCCGAGAACACGCCGGAAAAGCTGCTACCCGAGCCCTAGAAGCCCTCCTTCCCTTTTTCTTCCTTGTAAGTCCTACATCTTGTTTCCGAAGCTTTGCATTGTTCGTTTTTTTTTCCTTGCTTCCGGATTTGGTTGTCATTGTGTTAGGGATATGATTCCTCTTGTTTAGGATCATGTTGTGCAGAATTTTCTTTAACAAGGTGGTTTCGGGTCTACTGTACAATTGGGATCAGAAGCTGCGGGTAACAGCTCCCTATAGTTTTTCCTTGCTTTGTACAGAATTTTGGAACCTGGCATAGTAGATTACTTCTTGTACATGATTAGCTTGGAATTGATAAGCCGTGTGGCCCTAAAATGTGTGCTCGGTTTGTATTTGGCTCTTTGCTGTGGACTGAACGGTATCAACCCTTTCCCTTTGTGCTGCCGTGAGTTCTTATAGGAAGCTGAGAAGAAGCTTTAAGTAATTTGAGTAGTTCCCATTAGCAATTAGTTGAGCATGTGTAATTTCCCTTGCTGCTATGAAACTCAAATTAAATTGTTTAGTTTTCCTTGCCACTTAATGAGCATGAACAGTTAATTTCCTTTTGCTGCCCTAGCTTGGTTAATCTACCTTTGCTGCCATGGGTTTGTTAAAGAAGAGGAGAAGGAAATTTGAATGAGTTTAGCATGTTGTTTAGATTTTTCCTATTGTTAGCTGTTAGATCATTAGTTTTGTTTTGTAAATAGTAAAGCATCCATTTAATCTACTAATCAGTAAAGATCAAATTAGTCTTCTTTCTCTATTCTATTGTAGAATGTTAGTAAGAGCAGATGTGCTTTCTTTTTACTCTCATGTTTAGAAAGTTCAGATTTGCTTTTAGTTTTTATTTTATATCATGCTTAGAGTTCAGATTCACTTATGTCATTTTATATAGCATGCTTGGTTAGTTGTAATCCTATACTTGTTGGATATATATCTAAAGGATTCTAATAAGCTCTAATAAAGGTGAGAGTAGGAGTAAAGAAAAGACCAAGGTCTAATTAAAAGGAGATAACAAGTAAATTAAGTAATAAGTCATTCCATCCAAGAGCTTGTCGTTAAACAAATCCGGTGACCATTTGGGTCTCCTTCTTTTTATGGTGGCTCCACCTATTTGAGATGGTACTAAGCACGGGCCCAAAGTAAAGAAAAGTAAAGAAAGAAAGAAAAGTAAAGAAAGAAAGAAAAGTAAAGAAAGAAAGAAAGAAGAAGAAAGTAAAGGATAGAAATTAAAAGATTAATTTCTAACAAGGATACAAGAAATGAAATAAGTTCCAAGCTTAGAATAAATAAGAATGGTTAGTTTCTTTGATTCTAAGTTTACATTGTTATTGTTTCTTGAACTAAATCTGACCCATTGATAATTTCCAGTATACATATCACATATAGCTTTATTATTTCGGTTTAAGCACTTATTTTCATTTATGCATTTCGAGTTTTGAGATAGTTAGTACTTACTAATATTTCGGTATACTTACTCTTTTCCTCCTACTAGATAAAGAAAAAGCTAAGATAAAGGAATACAGTGGTGGTGATGATGGATGTGTGTGGTGGTGAACTATGGAGAGGTCGAGAGGGGGATTGCAAGACTTACCACACACCATGTTATCTACAATATAAATTAATTGAACAACTTCATTTATCATAAATGTAGACATTTGACCAATGTGATTCTTATTTCTAGATAAATGTTTATACCAAAAGCTAGGCTTTTAGTATACACTCTAACAACCTATGTCATATACTTTTCTTTACCTAACAAACTCTGACACACTTCACCATCTTGTGATTGCGTAGGTTATATGAGGTGGTATATAAAGAGGAGTCCTCTCCGTAGTGAAGGTACATTCTCTGAACATCTGTAACTTACTCTCGTGCGCATGTTCTCTATTGTTCTTCATTCTTCTGTCAAAACTTATACTGACTTGAGAGTCGGAGGGCCTAGCATAAGTGACACTAGTAAGTAGAGTAGAAGTCAGGTAACGGTCGCCCTTAGAGAGTAGTAGTAAGAAGGGTGGGTTGTTACATCATCTATGTAGTTTTCAGATAGAATCAAATTTGGCATTGTATATATCTAAAGATCAGAGATGGAAGAAGCTGAAAGACTCACCACCGATACGCTAACCCAAGAGGATCTGGATCTGCTCATCAATGTTTGAGCACAAAAACTATTACAACAGTAATAACAACAAAATGTAGCTATCGGTAGTACTTTGCCATCACCTAATCCCGTCATATCAATGACAACCCATCAAAGGAAAAGAGGAGCTAGGGAGAAAAGCCCAGCTCATTTGCCACCCGCGTCTCACTCACTAGTTCTACACCATCGAGCACTCTTTTGCATGTCACCTGAGTATATAGGTCAAGAAGGACTACACTAATAATCCTCTAGAGAAGCACCTATCCGAGATGGATGTAGGGGAAAGGCTTCAATAACTTACAACTTCCCTAAGCAAATAGCACCCTATTCTCCCAGAGGGTGCTAGAAGACAAACTGTCAAAACATATCAATCCCTAGCGATAGGAGAATACTCGGCGTCAACTGACCTTGAGGATCATCTCCTTAAGTTTGAGCATGTCGCCCTCTTGCATTAATATACTGACGATGTGAAATACCAAGTGTTTCTCACCACTTGCCGGCTCGACAAAGATGGTTCAAGCAACTGTGAGTCTAATTCATTCGGAGTTTTAAGGATTTATGCAAGGCTTTCCTTCATCACTTCGTCAATAGTCACCGTTACTAGAAGACACCCCTGAGCCTTTTCTTACCCAAGCAAAGGCCCAAAGAGACACTTAGATATATCAAAAAATCCAATCAAGTGACCATGAATGTTCTTATGGCCACTACTGAAATTTTGGTGAGCGTCTTATCCCAGGGCATTGCCGATAATGATTTCTTTCATTCCTTGGTGAGAAGACCCCCGAGAAACTTCAATCATTTGCTGGACTGGGTGATTGAGTTTATTAATGTTGAGGAGGTGCAGGCTACTTGGAAGAAGGAAGTCATTGCAACAGTTGCGATTCCAGCGCCTGAGCGTCAAGCATTACCCGCTCTGCCACATAGAAGACCTTGAACAGGTCCTCAGCCTCAACATCAAAAACCATGACCTCAGGTCATGCAGTATATAGAGGCCAAGCAGCAAAGATATCCCGAACCCCCTCGGGAGCCCCGCAGCAGTGGTACACATACCATTGGTCAGCTACCTACGATAATATGGATTGTTATAATTTGACAAATCACTAGACCAATAACCAAATATTTCTTCGATGCTCCCGTCACCCAAATGTCGCCCTTATCAAAGGTCGAACGGCTCGCCTAGGAGAGACCGACGACAGGCTAAGCAGCGCGAGCTCCCATTCGGGTCCAACCAGAACTCCTAACCCGATAAGAGGAGAACCGTAATAATACCGCTCGGGCTGATATTGGCATGATCATTGGGGTCCAACTGATGGAGACTCTAACTGAGAAAGAAAGTCATATGCTCGTCGCTTAGAGATTCATGTGGTCGATGCAATACACCGCAGACGGTCGACCCTAAAATCAACTTCAGGCCTAGAGACATAGAGGGGGTGGAAGTCCCCCCATAATGATGCTTTGATAACTATGGTTGTTATAGCAAATTATAACATTTATCGTACTTTCATTGACACAGATAGCTCAGTCAATATCATCTTCAAATATGCATTTGAGCAATTGCAAA
Organism: Zingiber officinale; assembly: GCF_018446385.1. Lineage (NCBI taxonomy): Eukaryota > Viridiplantae > Streptophyta > Magnoliopsida > Zingiberales > Zingiberaceae > Zingiber > Zingiber officinale. The sequence continues at coordinate 56,339,552 of NC_055993.1, forward strand.
TAGACCCGAGCAAGCTTTAACCCATAACAACTCCTTTATATGGGTTCACGGGTAATGAGGTCCAGTCACTCGGCCAAATAAAGTTGGTCACATCCTTAGGGGAGGAGCCCCTAATGAGGATACAACGATTGACTTTCATAGTTGTGGACGCTCCCTCGGTCTACAACGTCATTTTGTGCCGGCCGGCCTTAAATGAATTACGGGCAGCAATCTCAGCCTTCTGTCAGAAAATAAAATTTTCTGTGGATGACCGGGTGGAGGAAGTTAAGGGGGATCAGCTAGTAGCACGCAAGTGCTATATGAAAATTGTCAAGACCAAGGCTAATGCCACCCAGAAGATGCAACAAATAGAAGTCAATATCATCCAGGAGGCACAACCCATCTTAGCCTATGAAGACAAAGAAGAGGTTCAAATCTGACCAGTCAGTCGGGAGCCACTACTAAACTAGCGTCCGACCTACCTCAAGACCTTAAAGAAGAGTTTGTTGAATGTTTAACACGCAACAATGATGTTTTTACTTGGGAGCCCAAAGAGATCACCGAGATTTTCCCCATGGTCATGGAGCACGTACTCCATGTCTTTCCTGAAGCTGGTCAGTTAAGCAGAGAAAAAGAGACTTCGAGGTTGATCAAAATAAAATCATCCGAACAGAAGTGGACAAGCTATTGGAGGTCGGTTATACCCGAGAGGTGCAATTCTTGAGCTGGATAGCCAACATAGTCCTGTTTTCCAAGCCGAGAAACAAATGGAGGGTCTGCATCGACTTCAGGGACATCAACAAAGCATGCACCAAGGATTACTACCCCTACCAAAGATTGACTAGATAGTAGATTCAACTTCTGGATGCGAGCTAATTTACATGCTGGACGCCTATTAAAGTTACCATCAAGTACCTCTTGCCAAGGATGACAGGAGAAGGTTAATTTTATAACTGCTGAGGGCACTTACTGTTACAATGTTATGTTGTTTAGACTTAAGAATGCAGGTGCTACTTACCAACGACTTATGAACACGGTGTTCCAAAAGTAGATCAGGTGAAATATAGAAGTTTATGTGGATGATATCTTTATCAAGTCCTTCCGAGCGACTGATCTATATATCGATGTGGAAGAAACTTGCCAGACTTTAAGGCACTACAGACTAAATCTCAACCCCAGCAAATATCTGTTCAGAGTAAAGAACGGGTAGTTCCTAGGATACATTATGACCAAGCGAGGGATATAAGCCAATCCGAGCAAAGTTCAAGCCCTCTGAGACACGGCTCCCCCGCACAATCTGAAGGAGGCACAAAGATTGGTTGTCCGAATCACCGCCCTATCTCATTTCATCTCCCAGTCAATCGATCTAAGCTTGCCTTTTATCAAGATTCTCCATAGGATGACCAAGTTCTAGTGGGATGATAACTGTGATAAAGCTTTTAAGGAGTTAAAAGATTATCTGTTTGCCTTGCCTGTACTTGCTAAGCTAGTGACGGGCGAACATTTGTGGGTGTATTTGTTAGTTAATGAGCATGCAATCGGATCAAAGTTAGTGAGGCAGGAGGGAAAAGATCAACAATCTATGTACTTCTTAAGTCATTTATAAAAGGAGCTGAGTGTCGTCAAACCACACTCGAGAAATTAGTGCATGGATTAGTCTTAGTTTCTCGGAGGTTGCGTCCTTACTTCCTTTCTCACCCAATCATGGTACTTACTAATAGTACTTTGGGTCGACTACTTGTTAACCCAAAATCCTCCGAGAGGTTAATTAAGTGGACCACGGAGCTCAACGAATATGACATACAATATCAACCTCGAGCGGTTATCAAGACTCAAGCCTTAGCTAATTTCATAACAGAGATGCAAATCCTGTGCCTAAGGGGACTTGAAAAATATATGTGGATAGGTCCTCAACTCGGCAAGACAATAGCATAAGCATTCTTTGTTGGTGTGGGAAGCATCCGACGATCGAACATTAGTTTTGATAATGGCAAAGGGATTCAAAGTTAAGCTTAATTGTTATCTAATGTGTATGATTGAGTGTTTCAGGAAAGTCCTAACTGCGGTTAGACAAGTGAAAAACCCTAGGGGGTGATAACCCTAGGTCATAGGGGGTGGTAACCTTATGCGGGAAGTCTTGGCGGGTCGGAGCTTCGGGCAAAAATCCTAGGGGAGGTAACTCTAGGTTAAAATCCTGGTGTCGCGAACCGGATAGAAGTCTAGATGGGTCGAGGACCGACATCCAGCATGAAGACCGGAAGCTTAGGACACTGAGCAAAAGTTCAGTCAGTCTGGAGGACCGAACTGGAAAAAGGTAAATCTCCTGAGTGGAGTAGGTGAGGACGCGTTCCCGGTAGAGGGAACAGTAGGTGTCGGGTCGACCTAGGGTTTCCAGTAGGAAATCCGAAGTCAGACCCGGACAGTCGGGAGACTGTCAATATCTTATTTACCTTAACTATTATGTGCTAACTTTATTTTACAGGGTATGTGTTTGGGACTAACACATTTTGCAGGAGCAAAGGAGCATGTTATACCTAGGATGAAAAGTGTCCGAAGCGCCTCCATGAAACTTGGAGGCACCTCGGGTGCAAAGCTGGAGCTGGCTGCGAAGCAGTGCTAGAGGCGCATTGGATGAAGATGGAGGCGCCTTGGAGTGGCTTGGAGGCGCCTTCAACCAGATAAGTTGCGACCAGTTCTGTGCTGATCCACGCGGGCGACTCGGGAGACCTGGAGGCGCCTTGGACAGGCTTGGAGGCACCTCCAGCAGTGTATAAAAGAAGCTCTCGAGGCAGCACTCAATACATTCAATTCCAAGCGACCTTTCTACATCTTGTTGCATAAGAGACGCCCTGAAGTGCTGTTGCAAGTCCCCGGCGAAGCTCCAAGATTCTGATTATTGTCGTTGGTATAAATTTTTATTATTGCACTTATTGTAATACATATTTGTAAACATTTTGCACGATACAATTGTTGCCCACTGTAAGCGATCAACGATCGCGGGCCTTGGAGTAGGAGTCGCCCTAGGCTCAGAACCAAGTAACTCCTAGTGTCTTCTGTATTTGTGCTTATTTCTTTTAATCTTTCCACTGCTTTATTCTGAACGAGTTCTACAAATCCAAAACGAGTGAAAGCCACGAGCGCTATTCACCCCCCCTCTAGCGCTTCTCGATCCAATAATTGGTATCAGAGCGGGGTTGCTCTGAATTGGTACAACTACCGTTCGAGCATTTTTTTTCGTCGCTCTGAATAGGTACGCCTTTCATTTTTTCCCTCCAAACCATTTTCAAAAAACTCATTCTTATCTTTTCACCATTGGTCGGCATTAGCAAAATATCGCATTTTCAAAAATTTGAAATAATATTTTTTTAATATTATTTTAATAATATTTTATTATTTTTTTTTTCTCAAAATTCGTGAATCTCCATTTCTATCTTTTTCCCGCACTACTAATCCAGGATTAAGTCTTGGGACATTCTTTTCCATTGTTTTTCTTTGTGTGCGAGATTCTGCTTTCATGGCTCTCCAAGAATGCTTCAATACAGCCCGACCCTCGCTTTTCACTGGAGACGACTTTGGTTATTGGAAGAACCGGATGGAATATCACCTCAAGACGCAAGTTGAGATGTGGATTATTATTCAGACCGGTCTCGAACTTCCACGTGACGGCGTGGGAGAACTAGTCTATGCATCAACTGGGACGCTAGTATAAAGAAGAAGGTTGAAGCCGATGCCAAAGCAACCTGCACGCTACAATGCGGACTTACAAAAGAAGAAGTCAACAGAGTTGGACCCTTCTCAAGCGCCAAAGAGCTATGGGAGAAGCTGATCGACTTGCACGAGGGCACTTCCGACGCTAAAGTAAGTAAACGCGATTTAATTTTGAATAAATTGTATAATATTAAATTACAGGAAGGTGAGACGGTTACCCAACTCCACGCCCGGATACAAGACCTAGTCAACGTGTTTCATGCGATCGGCCAAAGGGTGGAGAACAGGGACGTTATAAGGTATGCACTCAACGCTTTTATGAGGAATACCTTGTGGGAATCCATGGTAGATGCGTACAAGGTATCCAAGGATCTGTCGTCAATAAAATTAGATCAACTTTTTTCTAATTGGAATTGCATGAGCAGACTAATGCACACCCGGTCGAGAAGGGTATTGCCTTAATTGCAGGTATAAGCAAAACCCGAAAAGCTAAAGTAAATCGCAAAACCAAACCCGAGTCTAAAGACGAATCATACGCAGAAGACGATGACGATGCTATTACGAACTGGTAAAGCTCGTACGGAAGATATGCAAGCTGAAAAAGGTGACTCAAACGAAGACGAAGGACAAGACTGGGGTCACCTGCTACGACTGTAACCAGAAGGGGCACTACAAGCCAGATTATCCAAACATGAAGAAAAGAAGGAAGGTGTTGAAGGCGACTTGGTCTGAGTCATCAGATGAATCCGAGACTGATAAAGAACAACCGACAAGCTTCCTCGCGTTACTAGTGCAAGCGAACATTGTCAAAACTGATTCAGAAACTGAGAGCGAGTCAGAAACCGAGTCCGAGCGAAGCCACAGATCAACATCCATTTCTGAAGGACCGAACCCCACTGTAAGTGCCCTACTCGCCGAAACTCATTTAGATGAATTGCAAGAATTAGTACCTTACTTGATAAAAACGTTGGCTAAATCCAACGTTCGGGTCAAGTCACTCCAAAAGGAGGTAGCAGCCCTTAAGGAAGCGATTGACTTGAGTTCTTTAACTGAGCCAGTTCAAATTGGAAACTCAACTCAAGTCGAACAACTTGAAGAAGAAAATTCCAATTTGAAAACTCAAATTAATGAACTCAAGGACACGTTGGAACGGTTCACCATGGGTTCCAAGAATTTGGATCTGATTCTTGGAAATCAGCGAGCCGTTTACAACAAGTCTGGACTTGGATTCAAAACCAAAAGTAAATATAAATCATATCTATCCTTAATTAATAGAAATAATAGAAACATAATTCAAGCATGGGTCCCCAGGTCAAACTTGGTTAATCAAATTGGACTTGGACAATATTGGGTCCTCAAGGATCAGATCCATTACCTTGATAGATCATATCGAGGCTATGATCTAGGGGGAGCCAATAGAAAGACCATCTTTACCAATAGATAGAACTGATTGATGCTTGTTTATTTATTTTTTTATGTATGGTTAGATTTAGGATAGTTTAAGGACGTAGGCGTAATTTACACTTGTCCAGTTAAATCTAGGGGTTTCAAAAAGAAAATTAAATATAATTTCCTTGAGCGGTTCTGTCTAGGAAGTGGTGGATAATCCCATACCCAAGAAGGCCAAGCACCTCGCCACGACTTGGGAACCAATATTTGAAATACATATTTAATTGACTAATTGGAAAACCTAAGTTTAACTCAAATGTAAATTAATCCTTAAAATTAACCTAAATTAAAGATAATCATCTCACAAAATTACTTAAGATTACCTGATTGATAACGTAGAATCGGGTGAGATGAATCTAGGTTAAACTTAATCTAAAAATAATCAAATACATTCAATTTAAAATAAATTAATTCAATTCAAATCAACTTAATTAACTCTATAATCAGATGTATTAATTATTTAAAAATCATTTTAAAAATTATTTTAAATTTTTTCAAAAAATTATTTTAAAAATTGTTTAAAAATTATTTAAAAATTGTTTGAAAAAATATTTTAAAAATTGTTTTAAAATTATTTTAAAAATTATTTTAATTTTTTTTTAAAACTCCTTAAAAATTATTTGAAAAATCTTTTAAAAATTCTTTAAAAATTATTTTAAAAATTATTTTAAAAATTCTTTAAAAATTATTTGAAAAATCTTTTAAAAATTCTTTAAAAATTATTTGAAAAATATTTTAAAAATTCTTTAAAAAATTATTTGAAAAATCTTTTAAAAATTATTTGAAAAATCTTTTAAAACCTCTTTAAAAATTATTTGAAAAATCTTTTAAAAATTCTTTAAATATTATTTGAAAAATCTTTTAAAAATTCTTTAAAAATCATTTGAAAAATCTTAGATAAATCTTAGATGAAAGTATTTCTCAAACTTAGATTTTAAAAGAAAAAAGTTATGTTTTCAAACTTATGGCAATTTTTTTTAACTTAGCTAAATGTTTACAAGAAAATTAATTCTAAAATGCTAAGCATTTATTTATATACTCAATTTCTCTCTTATTTATTTTGATATATGGCAAAGGGGGAGAGTATAAGGAAATTCAAAGAAAATTAAAGAAATTTCAAAATAACAAGAAAATTTTTATTAAGGGGGAGTTTTGTATGTGCTTATGTTTGATTTATGCTTGTGCTCATTTATGTTTATCTTTATTGCATTTTTTACTTAACTTTGAATTTCGGTTGCCATAATCAAAAAAGGGGAGATTGTTGGTGCGGGAAGCATCTGACGATCGAACCTTCATTTTGATAATGGCAAAGGGATTCAAAGTTAAGCTTAATTGTTATCTAATGTGTATGATTGAGTGTTTCAGGAAAGTCCTACTTGTGGTTAGGCAAGTGGAAAACCCTAGGGGGTGGTAACCCTAGGTCATAGGTGGTGGTAATCTTATGCGGGAAGTCTTGACGGGTCGGAGCTTCGGGCAAAAATCCTAGGGGGCGGTAACCTTAGGTTAAAATCCTGGTGTCGTGAATCGGGTAGAAGTCGGATGGGTCGAGGACCAGACATCCAGCATGAAGATCTGAAGCTTAGGATGCTGAGCAAAAGTCCAGTCGGTCTGGAGGACTGAACTGGTAAAAGGTAAATCTCCTGAGTGAAGTAGGTGAGGACGCGTTCCCGGTAGAGGGAACAGTAGGCGTCGGGTTGACCTAGGGTTTTCGGTAGGAAATCCGAAATCAGACTCGGACAGTCGGGAGACTGTCAATATCTTATTTACATTGACTATTATGTGCTAATTTTGTTTTGCAGGGTATGTGTTTGGGACTAACACATTTTGCAGGAGCAAAGGAGCATGTTATACCTAGGATGAACAGTATCAGAGGCGCCTCAGGTGCAAAGATGGAGCTGGCTGCAAAGCAGTGCTGGAGGCGCCTTGGATGAAGATGGAGGCGCCTTGGACCTGAGGTTGGAGGTGCCTTGGAGTGGCTTGGAGGCGCCTTCAACCAGATAAGTTGCGACCAGTTCTGTGTTGATCCACGCCGGCGACTCGGGAGGCTTGGAGGCGCCTTAGACAGGCTTGGAGGCGCCTCCAGCAGTGTATAAAAGAAGCTCTTGAGGCAGCACTCAATGCATTCAATTCCAAGTGACCTTTCTACATCTTACTGCATAAGAGACACCCTGAAGTGCTGTTGCAAGTCCCCGACGACCCAAAGCTCCGAGATTCTGATTATTGTTGTTGGTATAAATTTTTATTATTGCACTTATTGTAATACATATATGTAAACATTTTGCACGATATAGTTGTTGCCCACAGTAAGCGATCAACGATCGCGGGCCTTGGAGTAGGAGTCGCCCTAGGCTATGAACCAAGTAACTCCTAGTATCTTCTGTGTGTGTGCTTATTTCTTTTAATCTTTCCGCTGCTTTATTCTGAACGAGTTCTACGAATCCGAAACGAGTTAAAGCCACGAGTGCTATTTACCCCCCTCTAGCGCTTCTCGATCCAACATTCTTATGATATCACTCAGGGAGGACAGGATGCGGCTATATGTTCGGCTGAATTATTAGGCTACCAACAATGAAACAGAATATGAAGCGTTAATAACTGGCCTACAAGCCGCTAGGCATGTGTGAGCTTCTCGGGTTTTAATTTATTCAGATTCTCAGTTAGTCGCCAACTGTTAGAAAATTTTGAGATCAATAATGAGTGGCTTAAGCTCTATATAGAGGCATTTGAGAAGTTTAGAGCTGAATTCCAAGAAGTGATTATACGAAAGGTTCCTCGGGCAAAAAAAATCAAACAACAGATGATTTTACCAAATTGGCTTCCGCTATAGTACCATGGACCTTGGATAAGTTTATAGAATAAACATTACTAGTATCCTGTATTGTGCGACAGGTCGCCCTTGAAATGCAAAGTGATTGGAGGACGCCAATCATCTTATTTTTACTGCAAAGCGTTTTACCAGCCAAGGGAGAACGGACACGCTTGATCAAGAAAAGGGTCGGACGATTCACTATGATTGGAGATCATCGTTATAAACGGGCTTTCTCATGTCCCTTGCTCAAATGTATTAGATCAAATGACATACAATACATTTTATAGGAAATGCATCAAGGTTCCTGTGGAAGTCATGCGAGTAGACGATCTCTTGCTTGAAAAATATTGTTGGCCGGATATTTTTGGCCTACCTTGCAAGCTAATGCAGCTCAATTAGTAAGAACTTGCTTGTCCTATCAGAAGCACCAGAACATCACACATCATCTCACAAAGTTATTGAAAACTTCCATTGTCTCCTGCTCGTTCGATCAGGGGGGTATGGATAGTCTTTTCCCATAGCGCCTGCTTAGAAAAATTCTTACCAGTAGCAGTAGACTATTTCTCTAAATAAGTGAAGGCCAAGTGATTAGCTAAGATAACCGAGCAGATGATTATCAAATTTTTATGGTAGCATATTATTTGTAGGTTCAGAATCCCACATAAACTAGTTTCAGATAATGAAAAACAATTTCAAGGTAGGAAAATCCAAGAGTGGTGCTCAACCTATGGTATTATCTAGGCCTTCACGTCTATGGTTTATCCTTAGAGTAATGGCCAGACGAAGGTAACAAATAGAGAAATCATCAAAGGGCTCAAAACTAAATTGGACCATGTCAAAGGAAGCTGGGTTGATGAGCTACCTATCGTACTGTGGGCATATCGTACAACCCTTTAAGAAGCGATGGGTATTAACCCATTTTTACATAGTTTATCGTGGTGAAGTAGTGCTCTCGGTTGAGATTGGTGTGGAGTCTGATCGGAGGCAGTTGTACGATGAAGATAATGATGGCCAGCGCCTTATAGAGCTTGATCTGATAGAAGAAGTTAGAGACAATGCAGTAGCTCGGCTAATGGCTTATCGTCAAAGGATAAGGTAAAATTATAATAGAAGAATTATCTCCTGATTTTTTAGGGTTGGCGATCTAGTTTGGAAGCGGGTTAAGCCAGTCGGGGATGTTAACAAGTTGGAACCATAGTGGGGAGGACCATATAAAGTGATGCAAAAGTTTACCGCGGGCTTCTACTACCTCGAAGATACAGAAGGTAAAAGGTTGGAGCGACCTTAGAGTACAAATCATCTATAGCCTTACAGGGCTTGAAAAGTACACCTGTAATTTACTCGTGTATTATATGGAATTTTTACACTTAATGAGAATGCAGGTGAATTTATCTAAGATTTTCCTTAAGTTCCAGACTCCCAAGCCACCGGTCGGGTTATAAGCAAGCATGCTCTTGCGCTTACAAATTATAAGCCCCTGAGTCTTCGATTGGGTTAGTCCCAGACTCCCGAGCCATTGGTAGAGTTATAAACGAGCATGCTCTCATGCCTAGAACCTGAGTCTTTGATCGGGTCCATCGTAGACTCCCAAGCCACCGGCTAGGCTATAAGCGAGTATGCTCTCGCGCTTACAAATTATAAGCACTCGAGTCTTTGACCAGGTCAGTCCCAGACTCCTAAGCCACCAGCTAAGTTATAAGTGAGCATGCTCTTGGGCCTACAAATATAAGCCCTCGAGTCTTTGATCGAGTTTGTCCTAGACTCCAGAGCCAACCCCAGGTTATAAGTGAGTATACTCTCCCGCCTACAAATTAAAAACCCCCAAGTCTTCGACCGGGTCAGTCCCAGACTCCCGGGCCACCGGCTAGGTTATAAGCAAGCATACTCTCACGCTTACAAATTATAAGCTCTCGAGTCTTCGATTGGGTCATCCCATACTCCTGAGCCACTGGCCGGGTTATAAGCTAGCATGATCTCATGCCTATAAATTATAAGCACTTGATTCTTTGATCGGATTAGTCCTAGACTCCTGAGCCACCAGCCAGGTTATACGCGAGCATGCTCTCACGCCTATAAATTCCAAGTCATCGAGTCTTTGACCTGGTCAGTCCTAGACTCTTGAGCCACCGGCCAGGTTATAAGCAAGTATGCTCTTACGCCTATAAATTATAAGCCCCGAAGTCTTCGATCGGGTCTGTCTCGGACTCCCAAGCCATCGGCAGAGTTATAAATGAGCATGCTTTCGTTCTTATGAATTATAAGCCCCTGTGTCTTCGATCGGGTCCGTCCCAAACTCTCGAGATACTGACTGGGATATAAGTGAGCATATTCTCACGCCTATAAATTATAAGCCCCTGAGTCTTCAATCGGGTTCGTCCTAGACTCCCGAGCCATCAGCCCGGTTATAAGTGAGCATGCTCTCGCGCCTACAAATTCTAAGCCCTTGAGTCTTTGACTCGGTCAGTCCCAGACTCCCAAGCCACTGGCAGGATTATAAGTGAGCATACTCTCGTGCCTATAAATTATAAGCCCCCGAGTCTTTGATCGGCCAGTCTCAGACTCCCAAGCCATCGGCAGGGTTATAAGCGAGCATGCTCTCGCACCTACAAATTATAAGCCCCGAGTCTTCGATCGAGTTCGTCCCAAACTCCCAAGCCACCAACTAGGTTAGAAGCGAGCATGTTCTCGCGCCTATAAATTTTAAGCTCTCAAGTCTTCAATTTGGTCTATCCTAGACTCCCGAGCTGCTGGTCAGGTTATAAGCGAGCATGTTCTCGCGTCTTTAAATTCCGGACTTCTAAATTTCTATACCAGTTCTTATTACAAGGGTTTTATTGAATTAGCTGGCCTAGTTATTTCGCTCGGAATCGTTATCTTGTCCAGTTTATTATTCAATCCAGTAATCAGTTATGATGAATTTAATGGGAGGTCATATCATAAATATATTGAGTGATTATAATTGTCTGGCTCGGTCATTCTACTCAGCGTTAGCATCCCGCCCAACATATTATGCAGGCCGAAGGTTCCTTATAAGATACTTCATTTACTCGACTTGATTGTTCTACTTGGTGTTATTATCTCACACAGTTTATTGGGTAAATTAATAAATATTTTCAGACGAATGCACATGAAACCTATTTCACAAGAGATACTAGTGGTTCTTGCAATTTAATAATGTCTTATACATGTTTTGGCATTTAAAGTTTAGTCCCTTCAATGATTATACAATATGTGTTGGTGCGGGAAGCATCCGACAATCGAACTCGTGTTTTGATAACGGCAAAGAATTCAAAGTTAAGATGTTTTGTAGTCTAACAAGTCTACTTGAGGATTTCAGGAAAGTCCTAGTTGCAGTTAGGCAAAGGGAAAACCCTAGGGGGCGGTAACCCTAGGTCATAGGGGGTGATAACCCTATGCGGAAAGTCTTGGCAGGTCGATGGCTTCAGGCAAAAGTCCTAGGGGGTGGTAACCCTAAGTGAAAAGTCCTGGTGTCGCGAACCAGGTGAAAGACTGGACTAGCCGGGGAAACGGATGTCCAGCAGAAAGTCCGGAAGCATCGAGTGCTGAGCAAAAGTCCAGTCGATCTGGAGGATCGACTGGCAACAGGTAAATCTCCTGAGTGGAGTAGGTGAGGACGCGTTCCCCGTAGAGGGAACAATAGGCGTCGGGTCGACCTAGGGTGTCCGGATGGAAATCCGAAGTCAGACTCGGACAGTCCGAAGACTGTCTATACCATTTATCATGTTTATTGTGCTAACTTTGTGTTGTAGGATATTGTTTGGGACTAACGTATCTTGCAGGTGCAAAGGAACAACCTAAAGCCTCGGATGAACAGTGTCCGAGGCGTCATCGAAGGCGCCTTGAAGGGAGTATAAGGCGCCTTGGAAGGCGCCTTAAGCAGGGTATAAGGCGCCTCCAAGGGATGAAGTTCGACCAGTTCAGATCTGATCCACGCGGAAGACTAGGCAGCATGGAGGCGCCTTGATCAGCCTTCAAGGCGCCTTGAACACCCTTTATAAGGGGGTTTCGACCAACATCTCCAAGAATCAAGTTTTGAGGCTTTCCTTCTTCAACGTGCTGCTAACAAAATCACTCCGAAGTGCTGCTACAACATTCCGACAACCCGGAGCTCCGCTTTCTTCTTCTTCAAGTTGTCGGTATAACTTTATTATAATACTTTCTTTGTAAGAAGCTTGTAATTTTTATCGAGATTATAGTTGTTGCCCACCGGAAGCAATCAAGGATCGCGGGCCTTCGAGTAGGAGTCGCCTTAGGCTCCGAACGAAGTAATTCCCTGTGTCTCTGTGGTTGATTGTTTTATTCCGCTGCTTATTACTCCGATAATTCGATAGATTTCCGATAATCGTACAAAATAGCCACGAGCGCTATTCACCCCCCCTAGCGCTTCTCGATCCAACAATTGGTATCAAAGCGGGGTCGTCTTGAATCAGTGCAACCACTATTCGAGACAAATTTTTTCGTGGTTTTGTTCGAAGTCGATTAGAATTTAGCCTCATAGCTATATTCTAATTTCTTTTCACGAATCGATTTTCTGCTCAAAGTTGGTCAATACCACTTGAGCCTGTTATTTTTTTTCTTTCTTTCCTCCCGCACTACTAATCCAAGACTTAGTCTTGGAATAGATCTTGTTGTTTCTGTTTTCGTAGATCTAAATGGCCCAACAAGAAGGATATAGCACCGTTCGTCCCCCACTATTTTCCGGAGAAGACTTCGGATATTGGAAGGGACGATGGAGATATATCTAAAAATCCAATTCGACACCTGGATGATCGTCAAAACAGGACTACAACTACCAACTGGTATAGACGGTAAGCCTACATCATGTGAGAACTGGGAGCCCGCATTTATCAAAAAAGTGGAAGCCGACGCCAAAGCCACCTGCACCATCCAGTGCGGTCTGACCAAAGAAGAGCTCAACAGAGTCGGTCCATTCTCCTCCGCAAAGGAACTATGGGAGAACGAGGGCACCTCGGAAACCAAGGTAAGTAAGCGTGATTTGTTACTTAATAAACTATACAATTTGAAAATGCAGGAAGGAGAGACGGCAAGTTCTTTACATGCTCGAATTCAAGATATTCTGAATTCCCTTCATGGAATCGGGCAAAAGGTAGAAAACAGAGATATAATAAGGTATGCTCTTAACTCATTTCCTAGGAGTACATTGTGGGCATCAATGGTGGATGACTACAAAGTCTCTAAGGATTTGTCGTCCTTAAAATTAGACGAGTTATTTAGTGAATTTGAACTCCATGAACAAACTAATGCATAGCCATCCGAGAAAGGTATTGCTTTGATTGCAGGAACGAGTCGAACACGGGAATCAAGAGGACGGCGAAAAGTTGAATCAGAATCAGAAGACGAACCCAATTCAGAAGATTCAGAAGATGAACTGGCCAGCGAATTTGTGAATCTTGTAAAGAAACTCTACAAGAAGAAGAAGGGCTTCAACAAGAAAGATCTGAAGAAGGCAGTTCAATCTAAGGAGGCCCAATTGAACTCAAAGGTAAAATTCGAAGTCACATGTTTCGGGTGCAACCAGAAGGGCCATATCAAGGCCAACTGTCCCAACCAAAAAGAGGCCAAAAAGCAAAGAAGGAAGAAGGCCCTAAAAGCAACCTGGGACGAATCTTCTTCGGAGGACGAAGACGACGAACTCGACCAAACGAGTTTACTCGCATTGATGGCCCGGGACCAGATCATCGAATCCGAGAGCGAGTCAGAAGCTGACTCCGAACAAAGCCACGGATCCGCATCCGTTTCCGAAGGGCCAGACTCCGCTGTAAGTATTCCTAGGCTTAATAATTTAGTCAATTATTTACTTCACAAATTAGCTAAATCAAATTTGAAAATTAAGTCACTTCTAAAAGAAGTAACCATTCTTAAAGGAGTAACTAACTCAAAATCTTTACCTGATCAAGTTCAAACTGAAGATTCAACTCAAGTACAACAACTTGAGAAAGAAAATTCAAATATGAAGAATCAGTTAAAAGATTTAAAAATTACTTTAGAAAAATTCTCTCTAGGATCCAAGAATCTGGACCTAATTCTTGGGACACAAAGAGCCGTCTACAATAGAACTGGGCTAGGATATAAAAGTAAAAAGAAATATAAATCTTATTTATCCCTAATAAACAAACAAAGTAGTAAATCAGTCCAAGCATGGGTCCCCAAGTCCAAATTGATCAATCAAGTTGGACTTGGCCAATACTGGGTTCCGAAGGATCAAATATACTACCTCGACAGACCGTATCGAGACCGTGATCTAGGGAAAACTAATATGAAAACGATCTTAAAAATCTAAATTCAAAATTCAAATTACAAAATCTAAATTCAAAATTCGAAATTAAATTAAATTACAAATTCTAAATTCAAAATTAAATTAAAAATTCAAAATTCAAATTACAAAATCTAAATTCAAAATTCGAAATTAAATTAAAAATTAAATTACAGATTCTAAATTCAAAATTTAAAATTCAAAATTCAAATTACAGAATTCTAAATTCAAAATTAAATTAAAAATCCAAAATTCAAATTACAAAATCTAAATTCAAAATTTGAAATTAAATTAAAAATTCAAAATTAAATTGAAAAATAGATGGAGGATCCAAACTAGCTGGCACCTCCAACTGAACTACCCGACAGGGTAACTGAACCTAATTTACCCGGAATGGGTAAAACAAGAATAGATTACCCGGCAAGGTAATTAAGGTCAGATTAAAACGGGATAAGTTTAACTTGAACCTCAGTACTGGTGAAGTTTTTGGATGATAGTACGTTAGGGAAGCTTGGGCATCGCATGTCTAGGAAGATATGGCTTCGACCTGGTGCATTTGGCCAAGTGGAACTGACCGAAGCTACCCTTAAATGGATCCTAACTAGTTAGACCAAGGATTAGTATTAAGTTCAATGGGTAGGACTATTTGGAAGACCTCAAAGGCATGGTTACTTTAATGAGCTCCTTGTGACTCACCATAGCCCAGAAGTTTATCCAAAGAATGTCTACCTGTTGAACCCAAAGCTAAACCTGAATCTAACACAAAGTTAAACCTTACCCTAAAAATTCAACCATATTTCATCTCACAAAAATAATAGGATTCCCTGATTGAAAATTTAGATCGGGTGAGATGACTAAGTAATTAAAATCAAATTGATAATTAACTCGAATTTCAAAACTATTTTAAAAACTTAAATTTCAAAACTATTTTAAAAACTTAAATTTCAAAATTATTTCAAAAACTTAAATTTCAAAATTATTTTAAAAACTTAAATTTCAAAATTATTTTCAAAAACTTAAATTTCAAAATTATTTTAAAAACTCGAATTTCAAAACTATTTTAAAAACTTAAATTTCAAAATTATTTTAAAAACTCGAATTTCAAAATTATTTTCAAAAACTTAAATTTCAAAATTATTTTAAAAACTCGAATTTCAAAATTATTTTCAAAAACTTAAATTTCAAAATTATTTTAAAAAACTCAAATTTCAAAACTATTTTAAAAACTTAAATTTCAAAATTATTTTAAAAACTCAAATTTCAAAACTATTTTAAAAACTTAAATTTCAAAATTATTTTCAAAAACTTAAATTTCAAAATTATTTTAAAAACTCGAATTTCAAAACTATTTTAAAAACTTAAATTTCAAAATTAGTTTAAAAACTCGAATTTCAAAATTATTTTAAAAACTTAAATTTCAAAATTACTTTCAAAACTTAATTTCAAAATCATTTTAAAATCTTTTCAAAACTTATTTTCAAAATTATTTCAAAAACTTAAATTTCAAAATTATTTTAAAAACTCGAATTTCAAAATTATTTCAAAAACTTAAATTTCAAAATTATTTTAAAAACTCGAATTTCAAAATTATTTTAAAAACTTAAATTTCAAAATTATTTCAAAAACTTAAATTTCAAAATTATTTTAAAAACTTAAATTTCAAAATTATTTTAAAAACTTAAATTTCAAAATTATTTTAAAAACTCGAATTTCAAAACTATTTTAAAAACTTAAATTTCAAAATTATTTTAAAAACTCGAATTTCAAAATTATTTTCAAAAACTTAAATTTCAAAATTATTTAAAAAAAAAACTCGAATTTTAAAATTATTTTCAAAAACTTAAATTTCAAAATTATTTTTAAAACTTAAATTTCAAAATTATTTTAAAAACTTAAATTTCAAAATTATTTTAAAAACTTAAATTTCAAAATTATTTTAAAAACTTAAATTTCAAAATTATTTTAAACTTCAAAATTATTTTAAAAACTTAAATTTCAAAATTATTTCAAAAACTTAAATTTCAAAATTATTTTCAAAAACTTAAATTTCAAAATTATTTTCAAAAACTTAAATTTCAAAATTATTTTAAAAACTCGAATTTCAAAATTATTTTAAAAAACTCGAATTTCAAAATTATTTTAAAAACTTAAATTTCAAAATTATTTTAAAAACTTTAATTTCAAAATTATTTTAAAAACTTAAATTTCAAAATTATTTAAAAAAAAAAAACTTAAATTTCAAAATTATTTTAAACTTAAATTTGAAAATTATTTTAAACTCAAATTTCAAACTCAAATTTCAAAATTATTTTAAACTTAAATATTTTAAAACTATCTTTAATATTATTCCAAAGTTAACTAACTTTATTATTCTTGTCAAAATTTAATTATATCAACTCAAAAGTTCAAAATAGGTTTAAGTATTTGCTGAATTACTTCAAATATAATTGAGTAAAATAGAAATCTAAAGAGTCTACTTCAAATAAGCCATCTTTAAATCCATTTAAATCCAACTCAAACTCCTTCATGTGTAGGAGTTAGATCAATGGATGTTGGATAGCGGATGCTCTAGACATATGACTGGAGATAAATTGAAGTTTACTAAACTGAAGTACAAAAAGTTAGGATCGGTTGCATTCGGCAACGACAGTAAACTTAAAGTAATCGGAAAAAGTAATATTGAACTTAGTTCCGATTTCATTATTCGAAATGTCTTATTGGTTGAAAATTTTAACTTTAATTTACTAAGTATAAGTCAATTATGTGACAGTGGATATCTAGTCAATTTTGACAGATCGAGATGTTTAGTTAAAAACATAGAAAACCCTGAAATTAGACTTAAGGGACTTAGGAAGAATAACATCTACACGATTGACTTATCAATGTCCTCAATAAAGTGTCTCTTGACACAACAAGAGGAAACCCAACTGTGGCATAGAAGGCTAGGTCACACTCACACTAGACTCATTTCAAAAATGAGTCACAATGGTCTAGTTAGAGGTTTGCCCAAATTAAAGTATTGAAAACTCAATATGTGATGCATGTCAAAAAGGAAAACAAACCAAGTCAACCCACAAATCAACCAATCTAGACAGAACCAACACCATACTCGAGCTCCTTCATATTGACCTATTTGACTCACATGGAGCCAAATCACTAAACAAGAATCAATATTGCTTAGTAATAATTGATGACTACTCTAGGTACACATGGGTAAAATTCCTAAAAACAAAAGATGAAACTTATGAAATATTTAGTAACTTTTGCAAATTAACGAAAAATGAAAAAGATACTAAAATTAAAAGAATAAGAAGTGATCACGGGGGAGAATTTGAAAATCATAGGTTCACCCAATTTTGTAAAATAAATGGATACCAACATGAATTTTCATGTCCTAGAACACCCCAACAAAATGGGCTAGTAGAACGTAAAAATAGAACACTACAAGAAGCCGCTAGGACAATGTTAAACGAATATAAGTTAAGTCATCAATTTTGGGCTGAAGCAATAAATTATATACAAAACAGAATTTTAATAAACAAATCTCACAATAAAACACCGTATGAACTCTACTATCATAAAATTCCTAACCTAAACTATTTAAAAGTATTTGGTTGTAAAGTTCACATTTTAAATACTAAAGATTACTTAGGAAAATTTACACCCAAATCTAACCAAGGAATATTTTTAGGATACTCCTCAACCAGTAGAGCCTTTAGAGTATATAATCAAAACACTTTGAAAGTTGAAGAAACAACTAATGTAATATTTGATGAAGAAAACAATTTACCTAATATAACTGACAATGTTGACATCCATCCAAGAGCTATAGAAGATGATGAAATCCAACCTAATCCTAATGAGACAAAAGAACCAGTATCTGAACCACAACCAAGACCAACTAGAGTAAGTACTTCTCACCCACCTGACCAAATTCTGGGTGACCCAAACCTTGGAGTCAGAACTAGATCATCCCATAGAAACCTTAGTCAGATTGCCCTCATTTCAAAAATTGAACCTAAAACAATAGATGAAGCTCTTCCTGACCCAGACTGGATCATTGCAATGCAAGAAGAATTAGCACAATTTGAGAGAAACCAAGTCTGGGATCTTGTACCTAAACCCATCGATAAATCAATAATATACACCAAATGGGTTTTTAGGAACAAGTTGGATGATCACGGTGAAATAATAAGAAACAAAGCTAGGCTAGTAGCCAAAGGGTTTAGTCAAGTCGAAGGCTTAGACTATGATGAAACCTATGCTCCGGTAGCTAGACTCGAGTCCATTAGAATGTTATTAGCCTATGCAGCAAATAAAGGGTTCAAATTGTACCAAATGGACGTTAAGTCAGCCTTCTTAAATGGTTTTATCAAGGAAGAAGTCTACGTAAGTCAACCTCCAGGGTTTGAAGACATAGACTATCCTAACCATGTATTTAAATTAAAAAAAGCATTATATGAACTAAAACAAGCCCCTAGAGCATGGTATGAAAGATTATCTAATTACTTAATATCGAAAGACTTTAATCAAGGTCAAATCGATCCGACCTTGTTCGTAAAAACTATAGAAAAAGAAATCTTTATAGCCCAAATCTATGTTGACGACATAATCTTTGGCTCAACTAATTCAAAATTTTTGAAAGAATTTATTAAATTAATGGAAAGTGAATTTGAAATGAGCATGGTTGGAGAACTCAACTTTTTCTTAGGCTTACAAATAAAACAAACCAAAGATGGAATCTACATTTATCAAACTAAATATGCTAAAGAATTAGTTAAAAAATTCAACATGGAAAATTCAAAAATTATAAACACTCCAATGGCAACCAACGTAAACATTGACTCTGACCCTGTAGGAAAACTTGTAGACCCAAAATACTATAGGAGTGCCATAGGTAGTTTACTTTATCTAACTACAAGTCGACCTGACATACTGTTTGCAGTAGGCATGTGTGCCAGATACCAATCCTGTGCAAAAGAGTCACACCTAACATATGTTAAAAGAATACTTAGGTATATTAAAGGAACTCTAAATGTAGGACTTTGGTATCCAAGAACTTGCACATTTGATCTTTATGACTATTCTGATTCAGACTATGTTGGGTGCAAGTTAGATAGGAAAAGCACAAGTGGTAGCTGCCAAATTCTAGGTCAGTCCCTAGTAAGTTGGTCAAGCAGAAAGCAACATTGTGTTGCTCTATCCACTACAGAAGCTGAATACATAGCTCTAGGAGAATGTGCATCTCAATTGTTATGGATGATGCATACGCTAAAAGACTATCAACTAGACTATAAAAATACTAAAAGCTTTATTGATAATATCAGCTCAATTAATCTGACCAAAAACCTTATTCACCATTCTAGGACTAAACACATAGAAGTAAAACACCACTTTGTAAGGGATCATGTAGCTAAAGGTGAAATTGGACTCAACCATGTTGAGTCCAAATCAAACCTAGCTGACATTTTCACAAAACCCTTACCTGAACTTGAGTTCAGTGGACTTAGAAGGCAAATAGGAATGTGTTGGGTAGAGTAGATATCTTACCATTATTGTTTTTCAAATTCTAGGAAAAATAATTTTCAAAACTCCAATTTTTCCTAGATTTTAAAATTTTGGAATTAACCTAGGATTTCCCCCTAGATATGATGTTCCCCTAGAATTAAGCCAGAGCATCTCACAAGCACCTAGGTTTACCTTGATTGTGATTGACAAACATAGAACGGCGTGAGATGCATAGGGTATAGCCTGGACTCAAGAATGCTTATATCTGTGCATCAATATGAGTTTGGGCGTTAAATATGCAATAAACATTAATCAAGTTAAATTCTCCAGCTCTAGTCAAGTCTATCTGGACCAAAATAATTTAACTTGACTAACCTAGTGAAAGTTACTGTTCTGTAGACAATTAGCAAGTAACTAAAGGTTAGATAGTTGGTAGAGAATACTCATTTTTTTTGTTAAGCATGTTTTGTTCTTTATGGCTCTGATACCTAGTGAACATGACTTATGCTTGGACCTAAGGATCAACTAAACTTAAATAAATAAATAACCTTGTCCTAAAACTTAAACTAAGTTCCAATTGACCTTAACTTTCAAACCCTATTGAACATAGCTAACCTGTTGACCTTAATTGTGTACAACTCAATCAAATATCTATAATTGCCCATTTTTGAGTTATGGCAAAGGGGGAGAGTAGCAAAAGTAAAAATGTGAACATAAAATTCAAGTTAAAATTAAAAAATTAGGGAGGCAAAAGTTAAGGGGGAGCAAAAGTTAAGGGGGAGCATATAGGGCAAACTTGCTTTAGTTACCTTGTTCATCTATACTTAGCAGATTTGCCTGTGCTAAAAATGTCTATCTATTCGTTCATTTACTTAACTTTGAATTTGAGTTGCCATAATCAAAAAGGGGGAGATTGTTGGTGCAGGAAGCATCCGACGATCGAACTCGTGTTTTGATAACGGCAAAGAATTCAAAGTTAAGATGTTTTGTAGTCTAACAAGTCTACTTGAGGATTTCAGGAAAGTCCTAGCTGCGGTTAGGCAAAGGGAAAACCCTAGGGGGCGGTAACCCTAGGTCATAGGGGGTGATAACCCTATGCGGAAAGTCTTGGCAGGTCGATGGCTTCAGGCAAAAGTCCTAGGGGGTGGTAACCCTAGGTGAAAAGTCCTGGTGTCGTGAACCAGGTGAAAGACTGGACTAGCCGGGGAAGCAGATGTCCAGCAGAAAGTCCGGAAGCATCGAGTGATGAGCAAAAGTCCAGTCGATCTGGAGGATCGACTGGCAACAGGTAAATCTCCTGAGTGGAGTAGGTGAGGACGCGTTCCCCGTAGAGGGAACAGTAGGCGTCGGGTCGACCTAGGATGTTCGGATGGAAATCCGAAGTCAGACTCGGACAGTCCGGAGATTGTCTATACCATTTATCATGTTTATTGTGCTAACTTTGTATTGCAGGATATTATTTGGGACTAACGTATCTTGCAGGTGCAAAGGAACAACCTAAAGCCTCGGATGAACAGTGTCCGAGGCGCCTCTATGGAGCTTGGAGGCGCCTCGGGTGCAAAAGCTGAGCTGGCTGCGAAAGTTCATCGAAGGCGCCTTGAAGGGAGTATAAGGCGCCTTGGAAGGCGCCTTGAGCAGGGTATAAGGCGCCTCCAAGGGATGAAGTTCGACCAGTTCAGATCTGATCCACGGCATGGAGGCGCCTTGAACAGCCTTCAAGGCGCCTTGAACACCTTTTATAAGGGGGTTTCGACCAGCATCTCCAAGAATCAAGTTTTGAGGCTTTCCTTCTTCAACGTGCTGCTAACAAAATCACTCCGAAGTGCTGCTACAACATTCCGACAACCCGGAGCTCCGCTTTCTTCTTCTTCAAGTTGTCGGTATAACTTTATTATAATACTTTCTTTGTAAGAAGCTTGTAATTCTTATCGAGATTATAGTTGTTGCCCACCGGAAGCGATCAAGGATCGCGGGCCTTCGAGTAGGAGTCGCCTTAGGCTCCGAACGAAGTAATTCCCTGTGTCTCTGTGGTTGATTGTTTTATTCCGCTGCTTATTACTCTGATAATTCGATAGATTTCCGATAATCGTACAAAATAGCCACGAGCGCTATTCACCCCCCTCTAGCGCTTCTCAATCCAACAATATGAAAAATACATTTTGTCAAATCTACTCAAGAGATCCTTGGGAGTTCTCTGAGGAGTCGGTGACAATCTATGTCTTGCCAAGGAGGATCAGTTGATAGATATTCGCCCTCCCATAGTTGTTGGAAGACCTCTTTGGATGCATGGGAGAGCATTCTCGAAATGCGCTGGGTGAATTTCTTACCGAATTTGTCGGGAGACTCGAGATAAGCCCTTAGCTTGGCCTCAAAGTGCTCGTCATCCCCAACCTTGTATATTTCCAACTTAACCTTGGTGGAGTCTAATTTAGCTTGTAATGATCCCAATAAGGCTGCTTGTGTGTCCAACTTTCTTTGTTACCCCAGTATTGCTAAGTCTTTGGAGGATAATTCGACGGTTTGTTTAAGGATTCTGGAAGCTTGAGAAGCTTTTAGCTCCCCTATTAAGGCAAATTTCTGATTTAGGTTTTAAATGACCCTATCCCTCTTGGCGCTTTCTGCTCGGTGCTAAGATTCACTCGTTTGTAGTAAGATTTCCAATATTTTCTTGTCTGTGTAGTGGGACTTCACCAGTTGTTGAGATTCCTTTAGAGTTTGCCTCATACTTGAAAGAAGTTTATCCTGAGCTTCACTTCTTCTTGGAAGTTGGTCATTTTGTTGCTGGGAATGGATGCAGCAGATTCTAACTCTTCTACTCACTCTTTTAAGATCTTGTTAGCCCACTCCAAATCTATGGTCAGTTGGCTTAAATGCATCCTAGAAGCATAAAACTTAAAAAGAATAACAATGAGGTCTCAATTCATAAAGTATGCAAAGTTTGGAGATTACCGCAGTGACACTTTGAGCATGCTAATCTATGCATGCTGACATTGTGGACCCTTTTGATTGTCCACAAGCCTTCATTTAAGATTCAGCTAAAGGGCTAATTAGCTTTAGTATCTTTACAAGGATGAGGCAGTGACCCCTAGGTCTTGTTGAAAGGGTAAGCTGTAGGACTGTTTGAAATGCTAATGAGGGCCAGTCGGAGAGTTGGGCTTTGAAGGAAGAGCGACATAAGTCCTTGGTGACCTTGAACGAATGGATGATGAAGGATCTGGTATTGTCTCGATTAACCTAGAGGATAGTTCCGGTACTGTCCCAACTGGCACAAGATCCCGCGCGACTGCTGAGCACGCAGGTGTAAAGCCGGCCAGCCTCATATCTAATGTTTGTTTAGGACTCCCTAAGGTGATAGGAGTGCTCAAAGTCCGCGGAGATGCATGCCTAGCAGATAAAGGCTCTATCGTTGTCTTGACGGGATCAGAAGCCCGCATGACATCATAAGATGTAGGTGTAATACTAGCCGGCCTCATCATAGCAAGTCTAGAGTAAGTCCGATGATGTTTTGAGGGCCCAGGATCTTTTCCTCGAGCAAAAAGAATCTCAGTTAAATCAACTGAAGCTCGCTCATCCAGGGCCTACTCATGTAAACCCAAGACTTCTGATGGGGGCCTCTTACACTTGAGCACGAGGGTGTAAGTGCCCTGGGTTAGTTTTGATGTGATCAATAAGGTTAAGTTAGGTCCTGTGTATTTGATCCTTGTGTCAAGTGTGTAGGAATTTAGGAACACAAGAAGTCGAGCAGAAGACGCAGCTAGCGAGAAGAATGGTACGGGAAGGAAGTCAACGAAATCGGTACATCTGAAAGATAAGATGCAGTGAAAGAGTACACCGACAGATGAGAATGACGTGCGTGGCGGTCTGAGAGACGAGAAGCCGAGAAGGAAGGGTACTCGAGGAGAATGTAAGAGTTGGGTTCGGGTGAGTTCAACTCTGGATAACCAGAGCATCACCTACAAAGAAGATCAGCTTGGTCTGCCTTGTAGAAGGTGCCTTCCATGGGTTGGAAGGCGCCTTCAATGCTTCATGGATGGCGTCTTCTAGCCTATGGAAGGCACCTTCACTAGTCGTAACCTGAGGATAAAGTTTTATCCTCGGTAGATAAAATCTATCCGATGGAAGGGATCTTGGACCACTTTAAAGGCACCTTTAAGATGTGGATAACATTTTCTAAGGGCTATAAAAAGACCCATAGACTTAGGAATTCCAAAAACAACTTGAACAACAAGTCTTGTACTATTTTCTAGTTTTTTTAGCTATCAACTTCTATAAGAGGCTTCTCCACCTACAACGAAGGAGAATTTTGATAGGACCGGTGCGGCCGGCAAGAGGGGTGAATTGCCTGCACAATAATAACAAACAAAAATCTTTCTCGATCTTTTGAATTAATAAGATACTTGTATAAAAAGAATTGATAAACTAAAAAGAAAGAGGCTATCGATTTTTTTACTTGGTTACAACCGGGAAGGTTATTAATCTAAGACTCTGAAGTAATACTCAAATTTTCTTTTCGTCATAGGCGGAGAAGCCTCTTACAAGCCTTAGAAGAACACAGAGTCATAGAACACTTAAAGAAATTCATGTACAAGTGATTCTTGATTATTGGGATCAGGGCTATATTTATAGCCCCGTTCGGGGCGCTTGGAAGGGTTCTAGGCACCTGGAGGGGGATAAGATTTTATCCTCGTTGCGACAGCTCACGCCACGTAGAGTTTGGCTAAGTTTTCAACTCCGGGCTCTCGGAGCCCCTCTGGGCGCTCGGAACCAAAAAGTCAGCCTCTGTTGACTTTTTGGTTTAGGTCTTCTAGCCCGGTTTCGCTCACTTGGGGTCCGGATCTTTTGCTCCGGCTCTGTTCACTTGGGTGATCTCAGCCATCTAGAATAGGGCTCACCCGAACCTAACTTCCGACCTTCGAGTAATCTTCCAATCATGCTTCTTGTCCCTCAGAAACACCACGCGTCTCCTCGTCCCCCCGCATACTCTTCCACAGCACCTCGTCCCTCAGACACACCGAGCCCGTCGGCTTTCTTCCATGTTGTCCTTCTCGCTAGCTGCGTCTTTCGCTCGACTTCTTATGCTCCTAAGTTCTTGCACACTTAGACACAAGGGTTACATACCAATAGGACTTAACCTGACTTGGTTGATCACATCAAAACTACCTTGAGATACTAACAATCTCCCCCTTTTTGATATAAGCAAATCCAAATTTAGGGTAAATCTAAAAAATAATAGTTATTATTTTTGAAAGAAAAAAATTTGCAAGTAAGAAAAAATTTAAAAATATGTACTAACTACCATCCTCCTAGACTTAATCTTCACTACTCCCCCTTTTGATCACATTAAAAATGGGATACTTTTAAAAATGAATTTGGGGAAAAAATGAAAGGTTAAGCTTCAATAACTCTGGTTTTATTAACAAGTTTTTTTAAAAAAAACTTTAAATGCTTAAAAAGAGTTAATAAGGGTAGAATTTTGAATTTTAGGAAAAAAAATTTCACAAAAAAAAACTTGCATTTTGATAACTAATTCATAGAAAATTTTATAACAAAAATTTTGATAAGCATTTAAAGCATTAGTTAAATGCTTCACAGTAAGTCAATTAAACATTCAATTCAGTAATTAGCTTCCAGGCTGTGGTGAGACACTAAGCCTTCTTAGTTATTTGAGCATCAATCACTTCTAGACAAAACCTCTTAAAGAATTTAAATATTTAATTTTCTTTCTGAAAGCCCTAGGTCTAACTTAAAACAGATCATGCATCAAAAGATAATTTTAATTTAAGCATGATTTTAGAACCCAAAACAGATTCCTTCCTACCATTTATCAAAAACTTTCTAGGAGCATACTTCTGTGATATTTTTCTAATTTGACCTTATGATATTTAATATACTAATTTAGGTTTCTATAAATTTCCCAGGTATTTTGATTATCATATGTAAAGTTTTTTGATTTTTTAATTTGGTCCTTCAATTTTTCATTTTCTTTTTTTAATTTATTATACATTTCTAGGGGGCATGTTTTTACTAGGATTATTCTTAATTCCAAAACTTTCTTTTTTAAATTAATATTTTTTTATTTTTAGTTTACATAGGGACCTGGTCATGGATTTAATACCTAAATATAACTGGCTAGGGGATAGTAAACATACCTCACTTACCAGATCTGTTCTAAAGTTTGTTTCTTCCTCCTCGCTGCTACTTCCCTCTGAGGAGCCTCCTCCTTCATCTATGCTCTCCTCCTAGTGGCTTTCCATCAATGCAAGTCCAGCGTACTCCTCCAGATCTGACTCTGATGACGACTCGTCCCACGTCACTTTCAGGGTTTTGTGCTTTGTTGTGGTTGGTTCCTTCTTGTTTTCCTTCTTTAGCTTTGGGCAGTTATCATTAATGTGCCCCTCTTCATTGCAGTTATAGCATCTTACCTTCCTTGCTCTTCTTTTCTTTGCCTGCACTTGATTAAACTTATTAGTTTTAAAAAAAAATCTTGAATTTCCTTACCATATATGTTGTTTCATCGTCGTCGAAGGAGTTATCAGCATCTGATTCATTCTTCTTGTCTTTTACAGCAATGTTATTTGATTTTTCTATTTCCTGAGAATCTATATAGCGAGACTCGTGAAGTTCAAAAGTCAAAAATAAGCTTTCAAGAGTACATATCTCAAGGTCTTTAGTAAGCATCTACTAAGGGTGACTATTCTTGAGTTCTCGGAAAGGAGTTAAGTGTGTACCTTAAGGAGTCACGATTTGTTACCTTTTTCTCCGAGGTTGTTGAGCTGGGTGATCAGATCTTTGATTCTTGCATGGAGTTGGACTACCTTCTCTCCCTTGTTCATTCGGAGGTTTGTTAGTTGGCTTCGGAGGATGTCTCGCTTAGCCAGTTTAGATTCCGAGGTACCTTCGTAAAGCTTCAGGAATTTCTTCTAAAGATCTTTAGCGGGGTTGTAGATTCTGATTTGACTGACCTCCTTGGACGAAAGAGCGCTGAGTAGATGGAACTCTACTTTTCCATTAGCCACGAATTTGGATTGGTCCTTCTTCGTCCATGTGTATTCTTATTTCTCGGCTCCGTGCTAATCTGTATGCGCTACAAAACCGTATTTTATACTTAAGAGAATTTTGAAGTCGATTTTAAAGAATACCTTTATGCGCTTCTTCCAAGTTGCGAAGTCTCCCTCAAATTTCGATGGATAGATGTTGGATCTGACCATTTCTTTTGCTTCAGATGGTGGTTAGTCCTTCTGAAGCGTGCTTGGCTCTGATACCAATTGATAGGACTGGTGCGACTGACAAGAGGTTTGAATTGCCTACACAATAATAATGAACAAAAACCTTTCTCAATATTTTGAAATAATAAGATACTTGTATAAAAAGAATTGATAAACTAAAAAGAAAGAGGCTACCAATTTTTTTACTTAGTTACAACCGGAAAGGTTGTTAATCCAAGACTCTGAAGCACTACTCCAATTCTCCTTTCGTCGTAGACGGAGAAGCCTCTTACAAGTGTTGGAAGCACATAAAGTCATAGAATACTTAAAGAAACTCGTATACAAGTGATTCTTGACTACTAAGATCAGGGCTATATTTATAGCCCTGTTCGGGGCGCCTGGAAGGGTTCTAGGTGCCTGGAGGGGGATAAGATTTTATCCCCATCACGACGACTCGTGCCACGTAGAGTTTGGCTAAGTTTTCAACTTCGGGCGCCCAGAACCAAAAAGTTAGCCTCTGTTGACTTGTTGGTCCGGATCTTCTAGCCCGGTTCCGCTCGCTTGGGTCCGGGTCTTCCGCTCTGGCTCCGCTTGCTTGAGTGATCTCAGCCATCTAAAATAGGGCTCACCCGAACCGAGCTTCTGGCCTTCGAGCAATCTTCCGCACCGGCTTCTCTTACCTCGAAAACTTCACGCGCTTCCTTCTCGTCCATCTGCATACTCTCCGCAGCACCTCATCCCTCAGATGCACCAAACCCGTCGGCTCTGTTCCATATCGTCCTTCTCGCTAACTGCGTCTCTCGCTCGACTTTCTGTGATCCTAAGTTCCACAATACTTAGACACAGAGGTTAAATACCAACAGGACCTAACCTGACTTGGTTGATTACATCAAAACTACCTTGAGGTACTAACAAATTCTAGTGAAATACTTTTAGAGTCTTGAATTAATAACCACCTAGGTTGTAACTAAGTTAATTTTTAGCCTTCTTACTTCTTTCTTTTAGTTGTTCAGTTTTAATGTTTAATTTAATTGTGTCTACTAATCTAAGTTGAAAGAAAAAGAAGGGATAATTTTATTTTATAGGCAATTTACTCCCTTCTTATTGGCCCTCGCTGCACCAACAAGTGGTATCTGAGCTATAACGCCTCGAAAGGACTATCTGCCAATTGAAGCACCGAGACGATGGCCGAACCAAGCATTTATTCGCCGAAGTTCGAGGGAGATTTCGTGTTATGGAAAAAATGCATATAGGTATTTTTTCAAATTAATTTTAAAATTCTTTTAATAATTAAATATGACTTTGTAGACCTTAAAGACCAACAAGGAAAAGAAAATGAAGAGTATCTCTGGACCAAGAAGGAGCAAGCCGATTTCGTAGCAAATGGACGAGTCAAATTCCATCTGTTGAGTGTGCTATTTCTGTAGGAAGTTAGCAAAATCAATGCCTATGAATTAGTAAAGGAACTTTGGGAGAAGTTCCTAGAGTTACAGAAGGTACGTCTAAAGCCAAGCTTGTAAAACAGGATCTGCTCTAGAACTAACTAACCAACCTGCGGCTGAAAGAAGGAGAGTCAGTAGCACAACTACACGCCAAGCTGAAGGAGTTAATCACTGGACTTATGAATCTTGAAGAACAGATAACAAACCGAGATTCTTTAAGGTATGCATTAAATGTTTTCCCTATGACACAAGATTGGACGTCTATAGTTGTCTCCTATTATATTTCAAAAGATTTAGAGAGTTTATTTTCTACTTTAGAACTTCATGAATCTAGATGTACAGAATTGAAAAAGAAGCCCAGTCAGAACATTATCTTGAAGGCAAGAATGAACGATTCAGACTCTGAAACATCAATTGATGAAGACGAAGCGACCCTAATGGTAAAATTTTTTTAGTAAATTTATTAAATCTAATAAATTTAATAAAGTGTAGGCTAAAAAATATTCTCAGAGCAAAAGGAATGTCCGATGCTGTAATTGTAATGAAGAATGACACATCAAGGATGATTTGCCAAAACTAAAGATGAAGGAAAAGAAGAAAGAGCCAGCCAAATCAAGGCACAAAAACTTAAAAGCAATATGGGATGAGTCATCGTTGGAGTTAGAAGTTGAAGAATACGCTTGTAGCGTTCGAAAATTTCACTACTAAATCGCATGCTCTAGTATTATTGTTAGTAGTAGTATTACGAATTTTACTCCATTATCATATTATTTGAACTATTTAAATTGTTTAATGATGAGTTCTTTTAGAAGTTTAATTTAGATGATACGAGGCCAAAAAGGAGAAGTCGGGAAACACCGTGGTAAAGAGGACTTTTTATAAATTATTTCTTGAGCTCGCTATCAAGGCATTAAGAAAATTTAGAGCATTTAAGGAGGTTTTCTTTTATTATTTTTTTAGCTTTCTTTTTTTTATTAACCTTGTTTTTATTAAAAGAAGAGGATAGATAGATAGTTTTTAATAGTGCTGTGATAAATACGTGATTGACCACTTTTATGTAAATTTAAATAATTGTTTTTTTTTCCATTGAGGGGATATAAATATATATCTAGGAAATCACACATATCAAAAGGGGACCTTAGGTTTTAGGTGGGGCGCCGTTTTTCTCATCCTCCTCGAGGCCCCAATTTTCTAGAGATTTCCAAGAGTTGGTGGCGTTCCATCATCTCCTTTGCAGCTCGCATCGGCTTGGTAGTAAGTTTCCGATCAAGGCAAGTACATGATCTCTTTTATGCACCTCCTGTTCATAGCATGGTTGTAAGATTTGGTGGTTTTTCTTCCCATGTTTCGATTAACTATGATGGTAGATGTGAAGATTATGATGGAGAACCATGTCAAGACTGCCTAGGAATCAAGAGGGGGCAAGTTCGATGGGAGAAAGGGAGGGTTGTAGCCGTGGGAGGTTAGAGCCGAGTCTAGAGGATTCGAGCGGGGGCTAGTGCTGGGATCTTAAGCCATGAAAGACCCTTTTCTCTTTGGAACAACTTATGCCTATCTTAAGAAATACATAATCTTAATTGTTGCCATTCCACTCGAGACTACTTATATCTCTGTTTTTTTTATGTTGATGTTTGTCTTCCTTTAGATGTCACAATAATGCATAGGGTGTTGGTGAATGTGTATTGCAACTTTATCATGCTCTAGCCTATAAATCAAATTGATCTTGGGCAAGTATTCTTGTGGCAACCTAGCTATTGGACTTTTAGCACATTCACACTGAAGTGGACAATCTATAAGTTGAGCTATATACCAAACTCAACATCTACTGATGCCATATTCAAAATAGTTTAAGTCTTATATATTACGTAGTTTTCACTTTATTCCCATTAATGGGTTATGGCTTGGGTTAAAAGTGGTTCCCCCATCTGGACGTTAGTCTCTTAATACCTTAGGTCAATTAATCCTTATTTACTAGCCTTCGAATGAACAATATTGTGATGATATAATCTTGCTTTGCTATGGTTTGCAGTTTCTGTCAAGCTTCTATTTATAATGTGAAAGGAATGATGCAGTTTTGAGGCAAGGAAAGAAACCAAAAAAAAAGAGAGAAATTAATATTAGATTCGAAGCAAGGAATCAGTACGAATAATGTGTCTTGATTGTGGTTGTTCTATGACGGATATGGGGCCGAGAGACGTCTCGTTTGGCCATATCAAATTGACGCGTAGTGGACTTCGGATAAGCACCGGGGTGCCCTACACTTGACGGGTATGGATTCCAGATAAGTACTGGGATGCTATACCAACCTAGTATTATGGTTTGACAAAGCTTGATCAAGCGACTTTGAGATCTAGGAGCCACAGTCAGGAAACTGAATTCGTAGGAAAATACACGAGTAAATCTTATATTATGCTTTTAATTTTAAATGAATAATTATCTTAGCATGAGTATTCCTAATTGCATGCAACTTATTTGTTCATATTTGCTATTCCTCAGATTCTGTATTTGCTGAGTCTTTAAACTCACTACATTTGAATTGGTGCAGATGATGCTGAGTTAGAGGTCAGGGGGCAAGACCCTTGAGTGGATGGCAGCACAGCTTGGCACATAATCCCAGCGATCTTCACGTTTTCTGCAAAGTTATTTTTTTTATTTTTTTTTATATTTTAGTCATGTTGGAAAGTTTGGATGAAATAACCTCGAATTGAGTTGAGTTAGAAAATATTATAAGGAGTTGGTTATCTTTCTTTTAGATTGTTGGTTATCTTATTTGTCAAATTCAAATAATAGAGATTTCTAATTGTTCAAAAAAAATAAATAAATAATATTGGGTGTTTTACAACGCTGGACTAGCCATATTGGCGGACTACTAAGGAGAAGATGAAAGCAGCTCAGAGATAAGCATCGATGAAGGGGGATATCATAATACGAGGTAAGTGAGGTACGTGTCATATCTCCTAAAAAGTCATTTCAATTTATTGAGATACTTTCTAAGAATATAGTAAAACTAGAAAAAGAAAATGTTAAGATAAAAATGACCTTAGCCAATTCATACCCTTAAAAATGTATGATGATCTAAGAGTAGAAAAAAAAAATTGAAAGCACAAATAGAAAAACTAGAAAATGATTATGCATGTTTGAATTCAAATATGTTTCAAAAATTAGAATTAAAAAAATTATGAAAGAATTAACTGGTACATCAAAAATCACCAAAGGCAAATTAGGAAAATCCCTAAAAATTATGTACCTCCAAAATTTTTAGTAAATCCAATAGGTAAAAGTCTATATTGGGTTCCAAAATCTTTTTTTAGATTAAATTCCCAAATGTTTAAATTATTAGGATAGAAATTGTTTTAATTAGAAAATATTTTTCAAGTAAATTTTTTTGTTTGAATTTCTCATTCAAAATTTTTATACTTATAGAACAACGGTATTTCTTTAAGGATTTTTTTTTCCAAATTCTTTTTTGGTTGAGTTATTTTCTATGAAATTATCAATGAAAATCATATTTTGAAATTTAAAATTATTATACAGACGTATTGTTCAAAAATTTTATTTTTCTATGATAAAATATGATATTCTCTATCTTAACAAAAATTTTAAAATTTTTTCAAATATTATTTGAATTATTATGAATTAATTTACAAAAATTAAAATTTTAATATTAAAAAGTCAAGAAGATAGACATTTTGAAACTTTTATTTTATTTACTATTAAATAATTTGTTTTACATATCCAAGAAAATTAGTCGAATTTTTAAAGTTGAAAAATATTTTTTTAGGATTTATTTTTGAAAATTAGTTTCTTTTCTAAAATAAATCATTTCTATTTGCCTAAATAATATTTTTCTATGAAAACTTTTCTACTGTTCTAACTTATTCTGATAAATTTGACAAAAATTATTAGGATTTTTCAAACATGAAAAGTAATTTTTAAATATTTTTTATGCCAAAACAAAGATTAATTATTAAAAATAGAATATATTTTAAAATTATTTCTAATAAATATTAGCCTATTTCTAATTATTGTTATGTATCCCTGGAAATTTATTTCAAAATTTTCTAACTATTTATTTTATTATTTTATTTTTTTATGTGATAAAGGGAGAGAAATAAGTAGAAGTTAAGAGGGGTTAACGGGGAGTTAGAATAATTTTTAGAATTTTTATCCTTGTACTTATTTTACAATTTTATTAACTTGTTTAATTCATTGTATTGAATTTTTTTGTTATAATTACAATTTACTCTGTTATTTCATTCTGGCTTAATCTTAACTTAACTTGGATTGATGCACATCAAAAAGGGGGAGATTGTAAGTACTCCGAGTTACTTTTGATGTGATCAATAAGGTTAAGTTAGGTCCTGTGTATTTGATCATTATGTCTAAGTATGCAGAAACCTAGGAACACAAGAAGTCGAGCGGAAGACGCAACTAGCGAGAAGGATGACACGAGAATGGAGTCCAAGGGCTCAGTGTATCCAAAGAATGAGGTGCAACAAACGAGTACACCGGCGGATGAGAAGCCGGGAAGGAAGGCTGCTTGAGGAGAAGGTTGGAGTTGGGTTCGAGTGAGCTCAACTCCGAATAACCGGAGCATCACCTACGAAGAAGACTAGCTTGGTCTGCCTTGTGGAAGGCACCTTCCATAGGCTAGAAGGCGTCTTCAATGCTTCATGGAAGGCGCCTTTACTAGCCATTACCTTAGGATAAAGTTTTATCCTCGGTAGATAAAATATATCCGATGGAAGGCGCCTTGGACCACTTTGAAAGAGTCTTCAAGCTGCGGATAACATTTTTCAGGGGTTATAAAAAGACTCTTGGACCTAAGAATTCCAAAACCAACTTGAACAACAAGTCTTGTACTATTTTCTAGTCTTTCTTTTGCAACTTCTGTAAGAGGCTTCTTCGCCTATAATGAACGAGAATTATAGTGGAGCACTTTTAGAGCCTTGGATTGATTAACAACCACCTAGGTTATTACCAAGTTAATTTTTGGCCTTCTTACTTCTTTCTTTTAGTTGTTCATTTTTATGTTTAATTTAATTATGCCTAGTAATTTAAGTTGAAAGAATGAGAAGGGATAATTTTATTTTGTAGGCAATTCACCCCCTCTTGTCGGCCCTCGCTCCACCAATAGACGGGAGCATCTGAGTTGGAAGAACTTGGAGAAGAAGTTTCTATGGAACGATCAATGGGTGGAAGGTAGTCAACAAAGGATGAGGCTTGATCAATTTTGCGCTCATTTAGTAGGGCTTCACCCAGTCAAGTCAGAGCGTCCTTCGTTACCCAAATAGTTTTAAAGTGAAATGCTAGGGTAATATCCTTCTCTACAAAAAAAAAAAAAATACAATGAGAGAAGTCAGCATAAATAACTAAGGAGGAGAAAAATTTCCTATCAAAAGTGGCACTTAACCCGAGGTCTGTTGGTGCAATATCCCTAGGTCAAGGTTGACCTGGTTGACTAAGCTTGAGTTGGCTCAAGCTTGAGTCTCTATGTTTGAGTTTCGATATTTGACAATACAGATAATACGTGGAGATTACAGGTGTAATCATCCGATTGGGGAGATTGCTGGAGCAAATTCCCCTTTGGTTAGGGTTTGACCAGTTTGAGTTTGAAGAAGAGTCAAGTGGGTTAAAATTGACCGGATACTTAACTAGGAAGTCCTAGTGAGTGAAGCTAGGTAGAAAGAAAAATCCTGGTGAGTGAAGCCAGGTGAAAGACCTAGTGAGTGAAGCTAGGCAGTTAGAAAATCCTAGTGAGTGAAACTAGGTGAAAGTCCTGGTGAGTGAAGCCGGGCAGTGGAAAAATCCTAGTGAGTGAAGCCAGGTGAAAATTCTAGTGGTTGAAGCTAGGTGAAAGTCCTGATGAGTGAAGTCAGGCAGATGGGAAGTCCTAGTGAGTGAAGCTAGGCGGATTGAAAGACCTGGTGAGTGAAGCCGGACATGTGGAAATCTAGGTGGGTCAAGGTTGACCGGACACCTAGTGTTTAGAAGTCCAAGTATCAAATGATTGACTGGACACTTGGCATGAGATGGTAAGTCCAAGTGGGTCAAGGTTGACCGGACACTTGGTGCGAGGAGAAAATGTCTAGATGAGTCAAAAGTTGACCGAACTCTTAGCGGTCGTAAGTCCAATAGGGAGTTGGCATGGAACTAGGAAGTTCGGACGTAGTAAACTTCCGAAGGCCATAACTTTTGACTCGGATATCGGAATGAGGGGATCTTGGATGTAAAACGAAGCTAATTTCAAGCTCTACACAGTTTTTTGGGTTTCAATTTATTGGCCAATCGATTGGGGGGTTCAATCGATTGGTTGACACGATTTCGCGCAGAAAATGTCTGGATCGATTGGGTAATCGATCAAAACTTCACCAATCGATTGGTCAATCGATTGAGATAGTTTCTGAGTGAACAGTAAGCTTATGAATCGATCAATTGATCGATTGAAACCTCTAATCGATCGGTCGATCGATTGGAGTGCTGGAAATCGCTCGAGAAGCCTTGAATCGATCGGATAATCGATTCAGGGCGATTCCAGAGAGCACAGAGGCGCTCTGGATCGATCGGCTGATTGATCCAAAGCCTCCCCAATCGATTGGGAGCAATCCAATCGATTGAGATTCGACCGTTGGAGCAGATAAAGCCGTTGGCGAGCGTGTCTTCGGTACTTCTTCCATCTCTTCTCTACAGCGATTCCACAGCTTCTCTACAGAGCTCTAACCGCCAGATCTTGAAGGTTCTTGGAGGCATTTCCAAGTCAAGAGGTGGATCTACAGCAAGAAGAAGAAGCTAGGGTTAGGGTTTTCATTGCATATCTTGTAAGATATTTGTTGTATTTATCTTCTCTTGCTTTCTTCTTGTATTGAGAGTGTTGTAAGGCTTCTCCGCCTTCGGTAGTTATTGTAAAGGCGTGATTTCATAGTGGAGAGTGCGTGAGTGTGTGGATCCTTGGATTAGTCACCTCTTCTTGAGGTGGATACCAAGTAAATCTCTTGTGTTAGCATTGTAGTTGTTGTTGCTTGTATTTTTCGCTGCACATCGTCGAAGAAACAAAGCAACAAAGAGCACAAGATCGCGAAGATCTATTCACCCCCCATCTAGCTATATTTCAGTCCCAACAAGGTCAATAGGAGTAATTCCAAAAACGTATAACAAGCCCTTTATAGTCAGCTCGAATAGACTAAATTTTTGACCTCTCAGCTTCTCCG
Source organism: Zingiber officinale (assembly GCF_018446385.1). Classification (NCBI taxonomy): domain Eukaryota; kingdom Viridiplantae; phylum Streptophyta; class Magnoliopsida; order Zingiberales; family Zingiberaceae; genus Zingiber; species Zingiber officinale. The sequence continues at coordinate 56,375,155 of NC_055993.1, forward strand.
AGGCCTGACGCAGGGCCGGATCCAGCGGATGTTGCCTAAATCTAGGATAGGAGGAAGGTGCTTCTGTCATGTTGTTGGATAAGGCAGAGAAGTCGGGAGTCGAATGAAAAAGTATTTGTCTCTCCACTCGCCCTGAAGCGGAATCTTGTCAAACAGAGGTGTCTTACGATGAGCATGGAAATGGAATAAACCCTCCATTACTTGTTGCGGGTAAAAATAGTGATGGAATAAGCGGAGAGACAAAGGGATGCCTAGTCGGCGGAAAGCAACAGTGACACCGTTGAGAATGCAAATAGAACTAGGGATGAGCTGATGAAGGGGAATCTAAAAGTATAAGCTAATAGAGGCAAAGAAAGGATGAATAGGGAAGCGAAGCCCCACTAAGACCCATTCCTTAAAAATAGCGATACTTTTGCTGGGATGAAGGTGAGGACGATCTTGGCCTTGGGGTATGACTACATAGGTGGGAATCCCATAATTAAAGTGGAGATCATCGACATCCACATCCTGAAGATTTGAAGAGCACTGTGTGTATCATGCGCTATCTTTAGCCATTCAGAGAAAAGAGATGAAGAGCACAAAGAAGGTGAAAGCAACGAGGAAGAAGGAGAGGTAATGGTGTTAAGGCCCTTAGGAATTTCTTATGAATCCTCTTAAAAGTTACATTTTAAAACTAGTTTGAGTAGAGCCATCAGATTATGATAGTGAAAAGGCGAGCTAAATTTTGGACCGTAGGATGGTAAGATGAAACTATGAGTATCTGAAAAGGTGTACCCTAATATTAAGGTAAAGGCACACGTGTTACCAATGGAAGTGCATGTTTGTTACTAATATGACAGACACTTATCCCGAAGTACCGGCAGAGTTATCGAAGTTGACTTTGATTTTTGTACAAGCCTTTAGGGAAGCCCGGTTGCCCTTCGACTTGGTTGAGTTTTTATGGTTTGTTCAAAGAGATAATAATCAAATGTCCGTCCGAATTTACTCTGAACTAGTTTTAAGCCCGATCAAAGTTAAGCCCGAACAAATTCAAGCTCGAATAGTTTCAAATTTTACTTCATTAACAATCATATGTTACAACTCATCCGACCTTAAAATTTGGACGAATTTGAGGCCGAGCGATTTCTGAAAATTGCTAAGTTATCATCACCTCAGTATAACTCGTTCAGACATTGACTCAAACGAATATTCATGGTCCTTAGTCTATCACACCCATTCAGAGAAAACAAAAGATATTAGACAACCAAACATTAGAATAAAGACCAATGATAAATTCAATGGAAACTTAGTTGTACTTGTTGGAGCAATCCCAATGGTCTGTGCAACCATGTGTTTTGGTGTTTGGGCAAAGGGTTTAAGTTAGGTTCACCCTTGTATTTGATATGTGTATTTGAGTTGTGCAGGTTTGCAGGATATACATGTGACTCAGGTTGATGGCTTTGGGTTCGGTGAAGGATGGAGCATCCGAGGGACCGTGGACAAGGCAACGAGAACAAGGGCCAAGGGAAGAGACTTCGAGGCATACGCGAAGGATGATATCGGGGGCAAGCCGCGGGCTTGAATGCATCCGAGGGACGGGAGCCAAAGGAAGTAGGCTTGAAGGCAAGAGGTCAAGACTGCAAAGAAGCGTCAAGTGAGTCATAAGGGTGAGGGTACGAGTGCACGAGAGATTGTACTCGGAGTAAAATCCTAGTTTTAGGGTTTTACCATAGTGTTACTGTAGCAGTACTATAGCGTTACTGTAGCAGTAACATAACGTTACTGTAACAGTCGACTGGTGTAGTCGATCGTGCAGTCGACTGAGAGTGAATAAAATATTTCTGTTCGTTCGGTCAGTGTAGAGCACTCGACTGCTAGTTTTTGCAGTCGACTGGTATCGAGCCGTTGGGATGTAACGGTCGAATTTCCATAGAGGGCAGTCGACTGGTAGGCGGGGTTTTCAACCCGCAGCCTATATAACCAAGGCTTGGAAGCTTGGTTATCCTTGACAAAATTAGTGGTGGTAAACCCTAATTAGTAGTCTACTTGTTCTCAAGTGTTTGTAAGTGTTGTGGTGAAGTTTCTTCACCCACAAGGAGCTACTTGAGATAGTCGGAGTTTACCGGGGGCTAATCGACCGACGGATCGGGATCGTCCACCTCAAGGACACGCCGTGGAGTAGGAGCCCTAATTTCCGAACCATGTTAAACGAACGTGTTAGTGGTTTGCTTGTTTTTCTTTCCTTTAGTCTTTAGCTTTCATATTCGTATTTTGTATTATATTATTCCGCTTGCGCACTAACGAATACGTAGGAAACGAGTATTTGGGGACGCGGTCTATCCAACCCCCTTCAAGTCGGCCACCGATCCCCTATAGTACTTACTAGTGAATAGTGATACAGAAGTTTTTGTTGGTGCAATCAACCTAAGTTTGATCGATACGATTATGATTTTGATGTGTGTGTCAAAGAATCTAAGTTAGGCTTTTATATTGATTTGATATGTGTGTTTGAGTCTTGTAGGACTTGGTGAAACACATGAGGAACTTGGTGCGGCCAAGTTTGGGAAGCTCATCCAAAGGCTCGGATCCTTGAGTCGGTGAAGAATGGTGTGGAAGACATCCGAGGGACCATCGGATGAGGAGCAATGGAGTAAAGCCGAGGGAAGCAGACTTCAAGGCATCGTGAAGGATGACACAAAGAGGAGTCGCGGGCTCGGGTGCATCTGTGGGACAAAGGCCGAGGAAGAGGGCTTCAAGGGTGACTCCGGAAAGGATGAGTGTGAAGGTGTAACTAGGATCAGTCGACTGATGGAAGTTGCAGTCAACTGGATGCAGTCGATTGGGAGCGAACAAAAATATTCTGTTTGTTTAGCCAGCAGTGACCAGTCGACTAGTACTTTCACCATTTGATTGGTAAGTGACCGTTGGCGACCATTGACAGAAACCCTGATTCTGCCAAGTAGTCGTTGGCTGTGTTCAACGGTTGCACCAGTCGACTAATGGAAGTGTCAGTCGACTGGTGTGCAAGGAATGAGTTGCTTTGTAATCAACTCTTTCCTCTCTATATATTAGAAGCTTGGGGCATTGAAGGACACTACTGATCTTGTTGTTACACTCCTAGTCTTGGCCTCCAAGCTTCCAAAGCCTAACACTCTTCTTCCAATTCTCATTCTCAATCTTGTAAAAAAGAAGAGTACCTTGTGAGAGGTTTGCTCCACAGAGAAGAAGAAAGCTCTAGCCAGAGATTGCCGGAGACTAATCCATAAAAGGATTAAGGGATCACCCACCTCAAGGACAAGCCGTGGAGTAGGAGCAAGCAATTTTCGAATCACGTTACATAGAATGTGTTAGAGTTTATATTTTTGATTGCTTTCTTGTTTTAGTTTCATTTCTTCTTGTGCAAACTAACCTTGTAGAGAAGAAACTTGGGGGTGTCCAAGCTATTCAACCCCTTCTAGCCGGCTACAAGATCTCCAACAAGTGGTATCATAGTGAGGACACCCTTCAACGGACTAATCACCGAGAAGAGCAACATCAACACATGGCCAGCTCAAACATTCACTCACCAAAATTCGAAGGAGATTTCTCTTGGTGGAAGAAGAGAATGAGGTATTTTTTGAAACTGATTTTGATATTATGTTAATCATGGAAAATGATTTTGAAATGCCTAGGGATCACAACAATGAGATACTCGAGAAAATAAGGTGGAGCAAGAAGCAAAAGGAAGAACATTTAGCAAATTCAAAAGCAATACATCATCTACTAAATGCCCTTCCCCAATAAGAAGTAACAAGGGTTGGAAACTACTCAAGCGCTAAGGAATTATGGGAAAAGCTAGTGGAGCTTCATGAAGGGACATCGGAAGTGAAATTAGCAAGAAGAGACCTCCTTCAAACTCAATTCAATAATATCAAGCTTGAAAAAGGAGAAAAGGTATCAATTTTACATTCTAGAATTAAGAAAATTTTAAATTGATTAAACAAACCAATACATCATAATGAAAGCCATCAATGCTTTCCCAAGAACCACAACATAGATGTCCATTGTAGATTTATTCTACATTTCAAAAGACCTAGAGAAATTTTTTCTAAATGAATTCTTCTCAACAATGGAGCTCTATGAAACAAGAGTTGAAGGATTAGATGGAGAAACCCATAGATCAAGAGGAGTAGCTCTTATGGCAAACAAGGAAAAGGGGAAGAAGAAGAAATCTCCATCTCCACCATCTTTCGATTCCGAGGAGTCAAGTGCCTCAATGGATAGCAATCAAGAGACATATATGGTAAGGAAAATGAGAAAAGTATTTAAGAATTTTAATTCTAACAAATCATATGTTAGGAGAAGTTCAAGGGGTAAGAGTAAAAGAAGGAAGATAAAGTGCTACAATTGCCAAGGAGAAGGACACATAAGGGAAAAGGAAGAAGAGAAGAAGACAAAGGAAAAAGGGAAGAAGGTCAAAAGTTTATTCGCAACATGGGATGATCCATCATCATCATCGGAGGAAGAAGAACACCTTGTCTCCCATTTTTCGCTAATGGGAATTGATGATATTGCCTCCACCTCATTCGAAAATGAAGAGGGAAAGAGCTCAAGTGAAGATGAAGAAGGGAGCTCAAGTGAAGAGGGAGGACAATCTTCCGATTTGGACTTCTCGGTAAGTGAGGTACACAATCTCCCCCTCATGTTTTAATTAAAATTATTTCAAGTAAAAATGATGATTTATTTAAGGCAAAAAGAAAGAACAAATCTTTGAAAAATAATATTTGCATGCTTAAGGAAAAATTAGAATTCATATCTATTAAGGATAATGATGTGCATGCTTCTTCTTCCTCTATTTTAAATGTATCATGTTTAGAAGAAGAAAATAGGGAATTAAGGGAAAAGGTAGAACACCTCACCAAAGCCCTTAGAAAATTTGAAATTGCCTCAAATACCCTAAGCATGATTATTGGGAGCCAAAGGACGCAAGCTTTAACAAAAATGGGCTAGGATACAATGAACCCAAAAATGAGAAAGTCTACCATTGTTTACTTGCTAGGAGGCAATCCAAGACAAAGACCATAGATAGGAAATGGATCCCTAAAGAGTACTTGGTCAACCCAATTAGAAAGAACTTCTATTGGGTACCAAAGTCAATCCTCAAGAGTTAGAGGATTTTGGGCTAGTCAACTGTGAAAGTCATAATTCTAATTTTTTCCTATATAGTTGACTTAAGACCTTAAGAGGGAGCACTTAACCTTGAATATAACCTCATGAAGGTTAAGTAGATGTTACCTTCATTTCATCTCACAATGAATCGCTTTATCATTTTAAACATAGATGTGAGATGCCAGGATGATATTAATAATTCATTTATGCTTATGACATTTTGATGAATTATGAAATGTATCGATTTTTAGTGATCATAGGCCAACTATGGGGAAAATAAATATTTAATTAATGGGCATCTTGCCCATAGATCATAGTTGGACATTTCAAATGTTTTGAAAATAATTCTATGTTCTATTTATTGTGATATAATTATTTTAAAAGAAATGAATTCAAAGCAAGATTTCAAAGTGATACAAATTTGAGTTATTTTCAAAGTTTTTGAGTTTTTATCAAAACTTTAAAAATATAATGAATTTTTATGAATACATATTTTTCCTAGTTAAATGACATTATAAGAAATATGTGTTCAAATTTTCATGATTTTTTAAATTTTTTGAAATTTTTTATATATTTCTGAAGTTGGCTTCAGAATGCTGAAATTTGAACAACATATGTATCAGTCGACTGCATCAGATACCAGTCAACTGGTACATGATTTCCAGCACTTTTAAAAGCTAGTCTTGGTTAACTTAGTCCAAATTTTGATGCTATGGTATGTGTAATTATTTGGTACAATCTTTTTGATGGTGTCAAAGAGGGAGAAATGAGAAAGTTCAAGTTAGAATGGACTTAATTCTACATATGTGTGCAAAACTTGAAAATTAAGGTTGAGAGCATATGTTAAGAGGAAGTTTGGATTTACACTTCACGTTTCCATATTGCTTGTAATTTTTAAGTTGTTATTATTTGTGCCTAACTTAAACATATTGTCACACATCAAAAAGGGGGAGATTGTTAGTGCAATCGACCTAAGTTTGATCAGTACGATCATAGTTTTGATGTGTGTGTCAAAGAGTTTAAGTTAGACTTTCATATTGGTTTGATATGTGTGTTTGAGTCTTGCAGGACTTGGTGAAACACATGAGGAACTTGGTGCGGCCAAGTTTGGGAAACTCATCCAAAGGCTTGGATCCTTGAGTCGGTGAAGGATGATGTGGAAGACATCCAAGGGACTGCCGGACGAGGAGCAATGGAGTGGAGCCGAGGGAAGCGGACTTTAAGACAACGTGAAGGATGACACGGAGGGGAGCCGCGGGCTCGGGTGCATCTGTGGGACAAAGACCGAGGAAGAGGGCTTCAAGGACGACTCTAGAAAGGATGAGTGTGAGGGTGTAACCAGGACCAGTCGACTGATGGAAGTTGTAGTCGACTGGGAGCGAACAAAATCATTCTATTCGCTCAGCCACTAGTGACCAGTTGACTAGTACTTTCACCAATCGACTGGTAAGTGATCGTTGGCAGAAACCCTAATTCTACCAAGTAGCTGTTTGTTGTGTCCAACGGTTGCACCAGTCAACTGATGGAAGTGTCAGTCGACTGGTGTGCAGGGAATGAGTTGTTTTGTGATCAACTCTTTCCTCTTTATATATTGGAAGCTTGGAGCATTGAAGGACACTACTAATCTTGTTGTTACACTCCTAATCTTGGCCTCCAAGCTTCCAAAGCCTAACACTCTTATTCCAATTCTCATTCTCAATCTTGTAAAGAAGAAGAATGCCTTATGAGAGGTTTGCTCCACCGAGAAGGAGAAAGCTCTAGCCGGAGATTACCGGGGACTAATATACCGAAGGATTAAGGGATCACCCACCTCAAGGATAAGCCATGGAGTATGAGCAAGCAATCTCCGAACCACGTTACATCAAATGTATTAGTGTTTGTATTTTTGATTGCTTTCTTGTTTTAGTTTCATTTCCGCTTGCGCAAACTAACCTTGTAGAGAAGAAACCGACTTGGGGGTGTCCAACCTATTCAACCCTCCTTCTAGTCTGCCACAAGATCTCTGATAGTTTTTTCATCAATTGAAAGGAAAACATAAAGACAAAGCAAATAATTGCAAATTGGAAAATAGGTCAGGCGAACAAGTCTTGATCAACCTCATACGGTCTAGGAAATGAGCAGGGGGATTGGAAGCTAGGTAGCCACCTTCCTTTAACTGCTCCACTGCACCTTCCGCTTCGTGAACAAGAGCTTATTGATGGAGCTAGCAATGACTGAGTGAAACTCAGGTGTTTAAAGGAGAGCCTTCTTCCTCATTTCAAAGTGCTCGTCTTCCCTTACTTGGTAGGCCACTAATTTTGCCTGGGCAGCTGCTAATGCCGCAAAGATGCCCGCTAGTTCAGATTCTTTATCAGATAGAGCGGTCTAGCTGGTCTTTAAGTCCGAGCTTAATGATTCCTGATCAGCATCTTTGGTAGCTAACTCGGTGTCATATGTAGCCTTCAGTTCCTTTAGTTGAGTAGAAAGTTGCTCGAACTCTGTGTTTCTCCTGTCCATATCCGCTTTCATCTTCTCTCAGTCGGATGTTTCTGATTAGTGTTTAGATTTAGAGGTCTCCAGGGTGGTCTTTAGTTTGGTTGCTTCCTCGCGCTTAGTTTTCACTAATTTCTGAGCCTCTTGAAGTTGAGCATCTAACCCGCTCAACCATTCGTGAGAAGGTACGGAAGTAGCTTCAAAGATGCACTGCTTCAGGGACTCATTTTCCTGAGCCAGGGCAGACAATTACTGCACAAGGCTCATTTCGATCGCTTAGCCTTGGAAAACAAACAGCGTTAGAAACATCTAATCTGAAAAACAGTAAGTGAAATCGTATTACTTTGGTCAGTTCGTATGAATGTTCGTCAACCAGCTCCACAAGACTAAGCTCGCTAAGTTTATTCTCGACATTCTCCTAGACATCTACTAAATGACCCATCAAAAGTATTTGGCCAATAGGTAAAGGGGCGGTCAAAGATGATGTGGTGGCCTGGGTGGACGGTAGAGTGAAGGTGATCGAAAATTGGTGAGTGAGGCCTCTTCGGCGTAGCAGAGGTAGAGATTGGGAAGGTCCTCCCACGAGGAGTCATGCGAGGGGCAAGGGTCGGAGAGCTGCCTAGAGGTGAAGTGACCTCATGTGCTTGAATTGATGCTAGTGTTGGACTGGCAGAAGTAATGATATGCAAGGTCCGCTCAGAAGATTGTTCTGGTGTCTCTTTCTGGACGGGAGACAAACATGGGGAATGCACTTGTACAAAGGGCACACGCTCTTCAAAGATTTGAGCGCAGACAAGCCTATGCCTCTTATGTCCCTTTTTCGGGATGTCCTCCGTCTTCGTGGAAGAATCTTCAGGTACTGCAAGGGGATCAGAAGATAGTTCCCCAGAAGTAGTGGTTGCACTAAACTCGGTGGTTCGACTGCCAGAAGCTCCGCTAGAAGGGTCGGCCGATTGAGCAGCCTGCTTAGCTAGCAGTGTCTGCCCTTTAGCGATAATCACAACTTCTTCTACGTGAATCTTGCCACCGACCAAGGTTTCATAAATAGCGTCCACTGTATAGAATAAAAAATACCTTAGTTAGTGATAAGGTAATGACCAGGTTATCAAAACTTACCAACAAAGCAGGGAAGTTTTTGTCGAATAAGGCTCATGCCAAACAAGTGCAGAAGACCTTCTCGTAGCCACTTGTGAATTTTAAAATGCTGGTCGCTAAGTGTAGTGGAGTATGAGATGAAAGTGGGGTCGCTCTTATAACTTCCAAGGTTAGGAAGAGGAGGTAGGGAAGATTATCATTCAGTAGACCAAGTGGTAGGCTCTAGCTTCTCAAGAAAAAAGAAACAAGATTTCCAATCCTTATTTAAGGAGGACATATCCTCAAAGAAAATAGATTTGGGGTGAGATTGAAAAATAAATACCCCTGATTCTGATTTCTTGGTGTAAGAAAATAGAAAAAAATTACGAGGAGTTGGGGGAATATCATATAGGCGAAATAACATGAAAATGCCGCACACAACACAGATTGCATTCAAGCCAAATTGTTGTAGAGGGATACGAAAATATTAACTTACTTCTGATACGAAGGGATGAATAAGAAAATATAGACCGACTGCTAACTGATCCTCAAAGAAAGTGATGTGATTAACAGAGGGATGATGAGGATGGGCGTCAAGAGAAGGGATGACAATGTTGTAACTCCTAGGGATTTCTTATCGTGAGCAGATATAAGCTCTATCAGAGTCATTGAAATCTGAATGAGTGAAAGTATACTAGGGGCGAAAGATTCCTGATCTATGAGAGATTACAAAGCAAACAAAGAACAAACAACTTATTGGAGCACTTAGGTCGCAAGGGAAAAGAAGGTTACAAAAGAGAGGTCGCCGGAGAGAAAATCAGGGAAGACGAAAGGCAAAGGGTTGAGATTTTACGTCGTTTAGAGTTTTTATAAAGTATAACTTAATCCTCGTCGTTCGATCAATATAATGGGCATGCAGCAGACTGTGGATCTACAAGAGGAGAGAGGTTGTTGGTCTATACTAAGAAGTGTGCGTCAAAAGCCATTTCAAAAAATGAGGAGTGGTGCCACATGACATCCACCCTTAAATAGACATTTATAATGGAGGTGACAACCAAATCATTCCCTTGTCCAAACACCTCTCCGCACGCCATCGGTAATCTCTCTTGAACAACTAGTCACTACAAGCAGTTTTTGAAAAAAATATTATCAAGTGCCTAAGGCATGAAGATGTAGGTAATTTTTCGGGCGACCCTAGTAAAAGGGACAAGCGAGCGAAAATTAGGCTTAAGTTCAGTCAGTCGGCAACACCTCCTTCGATTAGACTTGAAGGGGAGGCTAGTGATACGAGTTATAATGAGAGGGCCCAGAAGATGATGTGGCTGTCAAAGTCAAGAGGACGTGGCGATCAAAGTCAATAGAGGAGGACATCTCCCCATCTAGCTCTGATTGACTGCCCAACGCTAAGGCTCACCAAATCAGCCTGGTCGGATTCCAAGCCATGAGAAAAATAACCGATCGACCCTTAAGCCGGTCAAACATAAGGGATTCGATGCTTTACCCTTGAACTAAAGAGACAACGTGCTCGATCACTCAATAGCTGATCGAGTTTAAGGACGACCATCTGCCTAAATAACCGACCCTGGTGAGACATAGACCTGGTCAAAGGGAGGGTCAAACTCCTTACTCTATATGAGCCTCTCTACATATGCCCAGTCGACCTGATTACCAGTCAGCCCTATGGGTATATTCAATAATAGAACCGAAAGGGTTAATATGACTCCATACCCATCTCTTCTATGCATAAGTATAAGATAACTTTATAAATCTGGTCAGAATGGCAAGGACACTTTACATACAAGTTATTATATACCGGCCGGACAAAGGGCCGATTAGGCCTAAGGCACTTTGGCTCAAAATACTTATTGAACCTCTCAGAACATAGTCTTATTTCTCCATAAGCCCATTATACGCCTGGCCGAACAAGAGACCGACCGGGCCTAAGACGCTTATCTTCATATTGCTACCTGGACGGATTTATAACATGCACAGGTTATCAGATGGATTTCCAGAACGCATGGATTATCTTATTATTTCCCAGATGGATTTCCAATATGCCCGGGGTACCATATTATTTTTCGAACAGATTTCTACATAACTTTCAATACCTAATAAAGCATCTTAATGCGAGGACATGCATAAAGACGACTGGTCTTATAAGCCGGCCTGGACATACTCAGCCAACAGTATAATTAGAGAATCTTAACAACTTGTTAGAATAGCAACTATATGTCAGAGAATATTCTTCTAGAAACTTCTTCAGGGACTATCGTGTCTCCCATTAGTCAACCATTTATAGTATCATATTCCTTCAGCAATCCCAATAATAACAGAAGCTATAAACGATAAAAGAGGTATATATATGGGTAAATGAAAGATTTCTCGGATAATTATTGCACATTGCCTAGGTTGTACACTTCCCTTAACCTAACAAACTTTGACACTCTTCGCCACCTCATGATTGCGAAGATTATATGAGGTGGTATATAAAGGGAGAGTCCTCTCCCTGGTGAAGGTACATTTTCTGAACATCTGCAACTTACTCTTACGCACACGTTTTCTACTGTTCTTCATTCACTCATCTGGACTTGTACTGACTTGAGCGTCAGAGGACCTTCATTAGGAACTCCCTCCCTGATTTCTAGACGCTGATGTTTTGTTGATCCGTCTCCATGTGCGTAGGAGCAGAAGGAAAAACTTTTCCGTAGAGTAAAAAATCTTCTAATAATCAACCATCAAACCATCGTACTTAACATATCATCTCTATTTTCAGACAGATCAATAGTCAAATTAGACTAATGTGATTAAACTCACCATCTAATTTTTTTTATATCTAATAATATATTTAATTTAGGTGATACAACCATATATGAAGTAAAATGAATTAAAAAAAATTTAACTTAAACTTATTTTTCTCCCCTTTAATACATTAGATTTTAGTTTTTTTTAAAAATGAAAATAAGATTTGTCAATGCATAACAAATGAAAAAAGAAGAAGAATTTAGACTGATTAGATGGTTTCAAAGTAAAAGTGAAAATAAATGTGTGAGATGATAATTAAGAATAGTATTTACAATTTATTTTTTAAAAAATATAGATATGTTATATTAACGATAGTGTCGATCCCACGAATATAAAGAGAGGTATATGCAAGTATAAAGACATCAGGCGTATGGTAAGATAAATTTTAAATTATCAGTTCTTGAGAATCAACCCCTAACTATTACGTTAGATATGTCATGCGCCCACCATCTGTGCTACATCCGCTTACAATTTATTTTAAAACTTAAATAATTAATTGTCAAACAATAAAAATTATTAATAATTAATATTAAGAAAACATATCAAAATTATTTGTAATATTAATTTTTTATAAAGATTTAATAAGCATTAAATTTAGTGTTAAACTTGAACATGCCATTAATGTAAGAATTATAATAGGAATAAAAAAGACTTCACACTTGGCCAGATATGATCGGAGAAAAAAAAATCACACTCGGCATTATATTAACACATTTGAGTAAATAAAGATTGATTATTAAAGAGAAGCTAAAAATCCTACGTGGTATCAAAATAGATGAACATCCTTTGCACATTGCTTGTAAGTGTATGCATAGATATCTCTGTTGGAGCCAGCGATACTAGACCGTCTAGCATGAGGGTTATCATCTTTGCTCTAACATATAGATATCTCTGGTCACATCTTGTGGAAGATGAATACAGCTGAATAAAAATGAGTCTCCCTTGAATTACATAATGTTCAATACCTAAATTTTGGCAAGTCACTCTTTGATATGCTTCAAATTTACATTTTTTTCCTGGCATATTTTAAACCGAGAGATGCTTACCAAATCAACAAATCATTATAAAATATGAAGAAAAAAATTGCTGCTTTGGGTATTTTCTGGTTGTTACTAGCACGATTCTGTGTAGCCATGCCTGCAGACAGAAAATCAAACAGTAAGTCTATCATAATTTTGTATAGTTGCTTAATCCATACCTTAAGGATCTAAATGAGTCCCTGTAAAGATAATAATGTTTTAAATATTGGATATTATTTTGCTGGTTTCAATTGATTTGCATCCTTGCAAGGGTATCCTGCTTAAGCCATTGACTAAATATTGGTAATTGGCATTCTGACTAGAAAAATTTATACATCTATAGCCACTAAAGAACAACTCACATCATTTACAACCGAGTCTTTCTTGCTTGTTAACCAATGTTTATATACTTGATATAATCAAATAACTTAATAAGACATGGTGGCAAACGTTGTCATTTTAATTTCCCTTCTCAACTTGTATTCTTCCCGAACCATGTTTATGAAACAAACACCCACTGTCTCACTGGCAAAGTTTAAGACTAACAATCTCAAAGCATTGTTAGCATTTGACATCATTATGTGACTTGAAACGTACCTCAACAATAAACATTAGCTCAATGTTTGGTAGCCCATCAGACCTTGAAAACCATCTTTTCCTATTGAAGTCAGCATCCATGGAAATAGTTTAGCAAGACTCTTACTTATCGTCATTGGAGAGCTACGTTTTTGATTAATGCCAAATTTTGCTCGCTCTACTGCCTCCATCATGTCATCTCTGGTTACAGTCTCTGCACCTGCTAAATACATGGCTTAAAATTTATCCATGAACCTTCAAGCATTGCAAACTAGCTTGGATGATCAATGTCCATTTTCGATGGAGAATCTTGACTTCTATAGAATTTAAACAACTTAGTAACAAAAAATTTAAACTTTAGCAAATGTGTACCATATCACTAGCAATAACTTCAATTGACTTTGAACTAAACTATAAAGGCGACCTATTGTTTTAGTTGTTAAAGCATGGGAAATTCTCTTAATATTTATGGTGCATGTTAGGAAAATATTCATACTGTCCATTCATCAATTTATTCCATTCTTCTTCAGTAAATTTGTCCAAAAGACAACCAGTTATTCTACTTATTGAGGTCAAAACCAACTCTTGTAGAATCTCAAACATCTTGAACAACTATGTTCAGTGTCATTGGAAAACTTACATATCCATTCATCGATATATTAAATTGTTAATCAGTTAATTGCCATGGTTGAAACTTCCAAAAGAAATTTATTATGCAGTTTTGTCGTGGGAGTATAGCATAAATTGCTTCAGACATGCGCCTGTCCTAAGCAAACATGATATCTAGACATATTCAAATAAATAACTGCTACTTAAGTTTAGCCATCTAGGGTCTTTAACAAGATGACATTTGAGATTGATCAGCAAGCAAAGAGAGAATTTGGAACGAATGAACAAAAGCACAGAAAAGAAATTGAATTCCTAGTAGAGATAGCCTAATCTCCTATGAATTTAATACTCAGTCTTGAATGATACAAAAGACGGCTAGAAAGTTAAACTAACCGAACCAGCCCAGGCTAGAAGGAAATCAAGAGTGGCTGGGTACCATAGAAGTAACTCAATAAAAATAAGACCCCATTAAGACAATGAAAAATTCATGGTTTGCAACCAACCCATGACCATTGGTATGGGAAATTATCCAGAAGCCTCTGGAACATTCTAAAACCATTAGATGGACCCCACATGTGTAGTCTAGATGATAAGTAGTATGCACAGAGGGCAATCCATGGCACACCATTGGTTCCTACCTAAAGCCATTACATGGCACCCCAAGATTACCAGTGCACTTCCTGAGAGCTTACAAAAGCAGTCTTTCCTGTCAGAGAAAGAACATCTTATATAGTACCTTTTTGGAACCATTACTACTTCTTGACAGTTTCCAACAATCCCAGAGAGAGAGTACTTGTATTTCTCTAGCTACAATCCCAAATTATAGTCCGAGTCACATTACTAATAAAATTAGTCAAACCACTTTTATTTGTTGTGTCCCAATCATAACATATTGGTGTTGTCTTTGTGAAAGCTAGTCAAGCATAGAGGTGAAGATGGCCAACCTAAGTTAGATCCACTAATGGACAACCTCTCTCCTTGATAAGAATGGAGAAATTGTTTGAATCCCATACAACCAAAATGATGGAAATAATGAGTTAGAAATGAGGACTAGACGATTGTAAATAAACAAATGCAGATGTTGACTTTAACTAAGAGAAAGAAAGCGCAAGGAAAACGAGCAAGAAAAGGAAAGGCAAAGGACTTCAAAAGCAAGGACAATAATGAATGACCTAAATGGAACAAATGAGCTGGAGGAAGATTCTTGGGAAATGAAAAGAAGCTTGTCTTGAACCCATAGTACAAGGACTAGAAGGAACCTATGTGGAAAGAAAGACATGAATCCAAAAGAATATGCACCACCTAAGGTCCGTACTCTCTTCACCCTCAAATCCCAGAGGTACCCTTCCAAAAAGATTCTAGGCGACTAACAAAGAAACCTACAAGGGAAGCAACAATTCATCAGAACACGTGCAAGCTTTTAATGTATCAATGCCCTTGTACACACTGATAGATGCCTTTTTCCAACTACCCTCCAAGCGATAGCGCATCAATGGTTTTCTAGCTAACTCTCAATATCGACGAGCTATGCTATGACTTTGAAGTCTACTTCGTGGCAGTTGCATTGCCTAAAGTGTTGACTCATTAGTCACACCTCAACAGGGCTATCACGAGCTGATCTCAAGTGGTTTATCAAAGTGGTCAGGCAAGTGGATGATTCTCAAGGAGCGGTTGGTTTTAATGACTGCTTTTGTGTTCACATTAAAAGGCTCAAAGATTTTCACATCCACTTTATGAAAACCTACTGAAAGACAATGTTGAGATGCTAGAGGCGGCAAGTTGGTTTACTAATTGGTGATGATGTATCACTAGCAAACTTCGTCGAGCTAAAGCTGAAGGTGGAATAGACAAAACACCCAAGAGTCGAAGAAAGTGCCTGTGCGATAATATGAGATCAACAATAATGAGGCTATATAACTTTGAAAATATTGCCACCAAAAATCTTCACGGAGAATAAAGTGATCTAATTAGTCCCACAAGAGAGATTAATTCAAATTATGCATGTTCTAGATGAGCATATGCATTTGAAGAAAAAGATTAATGACTTGATCTTGAGTGGTCACTTTATAAAATTCGTAGTTGGCAAAAAGTTAACTGAGCTAAGGAAGTAAGCCTTAGATTCGAAATGTGTTCAAAAAGCGATTGACTTCATGATTAGAGTATTGATAGGCGAGGTTGAGAGCAGCAAAAAAACCAAGGCCTACAGCTAGGGAAGATCATGTTGTTTTAGAGGAAGATACAGAAGGTATTAGCAAGGATTTCCTAGATGCCTTGCAATGCATGCCTAAAAGGATATGTGTTGTGACTTGTGCGAAAAGAGTTCTTATTAATACTAACAATTTGGTGATGTGTTGTTTGTTGAAGCTTTCTTCAAGATGGGCTACACCCATAAGACTTTGAAGGGAAATGTAGGACTCTGACATGCTTAATTGGATTTGGAATATAGTCACTCATAATGATGACGTTAATAGTTACTTCTGGAGAGGAGCCTTGCATCCACTTAGCTTAGATGGGATTTATGGTTGTGGATCTCTCTCTCAGTCTGTAATGCCTTCATGGGAACGCTGACACTTAGCAAAGTTCAAAGCAACAATATTAGTCTACAATATAGTATGGTTATGAGATTTTCAACCCCTAAAGGCACAGTAGTGGTCCAACCAGATCCCATGGAGTTGCAAAGTTGTTATAAAAATGCTCTTAGCATAGGGAAGTCTAAGTCCTTTGTCCTTCAGATAAGGAGCTACAAGACGAAGCAGCAGTGGCTAAGGAAGCATCAGATCTTGAAGATGAACCTTGTGCTTCATTTCGGATCTTGCATATACTTTCTGCTAGAAAATAATGTCTTTTGATTTAATAAAAAAATATAAACATACTTGTGGGAAGCTAATAGAAATAAACATAGACGCTTACATAGACAGAATAATGGTTGAGAACTAAACTAGAGGTGGGCATGTGCAAGACCAAAGATTGGTGTTTGATCTCTTTTAAGAGTCTGAAATAGGTGCACCCTGATCTATCCTTCTAAACCATTGAAAATTTAACAAAGTTGAGTTGACGTTTTAGCAAAAGGCGAAGCATGAGTAGTAGGTGCTTGACTAGGATGGGCCCATAATCGATGGTTCAAGAGGTCCACTACAAAGTGGACACACACTAAGTAAACCTGGAAGGATAGGGAGATCCCATGGTTCTGGAGCACAGATAACTTAATAAATTTGTAAAGTTAAAATTAGACACACACGAAGTGGCTAACATTTTCCTATAACATGTGTTATAACCATTGCATCAAAATTGTCTTAATTCAAAGCACAATGCCTTAATTTACATGTAAATGCAAAAATACTAAAGTGCTACCATGAGAATCAAGTGGAGATACTTAAAGCCATTTGATATTCGTGTTTTTGCAGCCACATGAAAATGTTGTTTATGAGAAAATCCATACTACAATCTTATTCGGATTGAAAGTTGATCTTTCATGTTATAACCATGGATTGTGTTGTTTGAGAGATTCATACACTTTATTGAAGAGAAGGCATATTTATATACAAACTAGGATCAAACTACAATTAGGCTAATTGATAAATTTGTCTAACTAACCGATATATATTAACTAATATATATATATAGATAATATTGTAACACACACACACATATATATATACAAATATGGTAACTATTATATATAATACTCCCCCTCATATTGGAGCATAAATATTAATTATACCCAACTTGTTACAAAGATAATAAACTTGAACCCCACTTATAGCTTTTGTGAAGATGCCCCCGAGTTATTCTTTAGTCTTCATATATCCTGTAGAAATCAAGTTTTGTTGAATCTTCTCACGAACAAAATGACAATCAATTTTAATGTGCTTAGTTTGCTCATGAAACACATGATTCAATTCAATATAGTTTGGTTATCACACCACAGTTTTGTTGGTACTAAAATTTTAAGCACTACTTTAGTCAAGAGTTGATATATGCACATTATCTCACACACAGACTGTGTCATTGCCCTGTACTAGAGCATGACACAACGTTTTGCTTCTTACTCTTAGACTAAATTTTCTCCAACTAAAATATAATAATTTGAAGTAGATCTTCTATCCATTTTGGATCCCGTCCAATTTGCATCCAAAAAACATTCAATATGAGTTTGCCCGTGATTTTCATATACGATATCTCGTCCGTGTGATGCTTTCAAGTAATATAAAATTTATTCTAACGTTGTTCAATGATAAACAATTGGAGATGACATAAACTGACTAACAACACTAACTGAATATGTAATATTCGGACGAGTTACGATAAGATAATTCAACTTCTCAACCAACTTGCGATATCTCTCAGGATGTTCAAATAGTTCCCCATCTCATGTGAGATGCATATTTTGAGTCATTAGAGCACTACAAGGCTTTGCCCCCAATTTTCCTATCTGAGTTATTAAGTCAAGAACATATTTTAGATAGGAACATACCTTTTTTACTCCTCGTAACCTCCACACCTAAGAAACACTTTAGCACCCCAAGTCTTTTGTATGAAACTGAGTATGAATGAAAAACTTAAGATATGAAATTCATGTAGTATCACTTATAACAATATTATCCACATACACAACTAATAGAATGATATCAACTACCACTGCTTATAGAACATAGAATAGTCAGACTTACTCTTTTCAACAACCTGACTAAATTTTCCAAACCAAGCACGAGAACTTTGTTTCAAACCATACAAAGCTTTTCGAAGACGACAAACTCACCCTAACTCCCTTGAGTAACAAACCTAGGAGATTGCTCCATATACACCTCCTAACGATCACTATGAAGAAAAGCATTTTTGATATCAAGTTAATGTAAAGGTCAATTATGAGTAGTAGCTATTGAAATAAACAGTCGAACATATGTCAACTTTGCAACAGGAGAAAAAATGTCAGAATAATCCACACCATAGGTTTGAACATAGCCTTTAACAACAAGACGGGCTTTTAATCTGGCAACTAATCCATCTAGATTAACCTTAATTGCGAATATCCATTTGCATCCATTAGCTTGTTTTCCAGAAGGTAGATCAACCAAGTCCCAAGTACCATTGTCATCTAAAGCATTCATCTCCTCTATCATTGTATTTTTCCAACCAAGATGAGATATGCCATTATGAACAATTTTAGGAATAGAGATAGAGTTAAGTAAAGCAATAAAAGAACATAAGGAAGATGAAGAAACAAAAGATGTAAGATAAGTGATGTTTACCTTTGCATAACGCAATAGAAAGATCATCGCTCGAGACTTGATTTGATGACAAAGTAGTAGGTGTAGGACATGAATCAAGAGGTTGACGTCTGGAGTAGACTTGAATAATAGGAGACTTGATCATAGTCGATTCCAGGATGGGTGTGGAGGATGTGATAGAATACATCAACAAATCATCCTCCTCCCTTTGACGAGTCGGAATAGGTGAGGACGGGAAATAAGATATGTCTTCCATGAAAGTAAGATCGATTAAGACAAAATATTTGTTAATACTAGGACAATAATACCTATAATCTTTTTAAAGATGAGAATAACAAAGGAAGATACACTTCAAAGACTTGGAATTTAATTTAGTGACATGCGGACGAACATCTCAAACACAAAAAGTGTTACCAAATATCCTAGGGCTAACAGAAAATAATGGCTTATTAGGAAAAATAATTTTGTAAGGGATCTCACCATGAAGAACAGAGGATGACATGCGGTTAATGAGAAAACATGCTGTAAAAACTGTATTAGCGCAAAAAGGTTTGGGAACATTCATTTGAAATAAAAGGGCTCGTGCAGTTTTAAGAAGATGTTTGTACGTTCAACCACACCATTTTGGGATGAGTATCAATGCAAGAGGTTTCATTAAGCATATCATTCTGACTCATATAAGACTGGAATGAACCGGATGTATATTCCTTAGCATTATCACTTCGCAAAGTACGGATGGACGCATTGAACTGGGTTTTAATTTTAGCACAAAAGACACAAAACAAAGAAAATAACTCAAAACGATTTTTTATTAAATGTAACCAAGTTACACGAGAATAATCATCCATAAAAGTAACAAAATACCTAAAACCAAGTTTAGACAAAATAGGATAAGGATTCCAAATATCAAAATGAACTAATTCAAAAGGAATAGTAGGACTAAAACTAAGACGGTGATGTTTTGCAAATTGATACGACTGACAATCTAATGAAGACACCTTACTATATTGTGGACAAAGCTTGTTGAGCAAAGGAAGAGATGGATGTCCCAACCTACAATGAGCCTTAAAAGGAGAAGTGACACTTGAGCAAGCAAAAGAATTTGGGAGCGGTATATCAAGAATATGGAGGCCTCCAGACTCATGTCCTTTACCAATAATCTTCTTCGTCAAAAGAGCCTAAAATAAGCAATCATCAGGACAAAATGAGATACAATAATTGAGATTACGAGTTAGTTACTGATAGGGAGCAAGTTAAAGGACAAATTAGGTAAATGTAAGAGGACAGAGGAAGAAAAGGGGTAGGATTAATTGTGCTAGACCCACGAACACAAGATAAAGAACCATTTGCTAAAGTAATAGGAGTGTTAGCTTTGGATTAAGACTAGAATTACTTGTCCCATTTGGAGGATGAGGAAAGAAGACATGCATTTTGTTTACCTGAATCAGCGATGGCAATGATAAAGGGTGATGAAGGCTTGAGTATTCCTGATATTTTGAGAACTTAGCAAATTCATCTGTAGAGATATGGACCGTTTTATCAGAGGCATCATTAGTGGATGCAATATGGGCTGGGCCAAGTGTTTTTGCTAATTTTTATACTGAAGCTTTTTTCACTCAAACTTCGTATGGCCTGACTTACGACAGTAGTTGCACACAATACCACTCGAATTCGACATTTGAGTTCCAAAATCCTATGAGCCACCTTCTTTGTTTTCATTATACTAGTTGATCTTCCAAGCTCATAATTAGTCTTGTGACTCACCAAAGCACCACTAAGCGAAACAGGTGAAGTATTTTTTGTATGGAAAAAATGACTAAATACATCTTGTAAAGAGGAGACCTCAGAACTAGAAAAAACTTGTGACTTAGCAGACTCAAAATCAGGAGATAGAAGCTCATGATAGTCATCTTCTCTCGTTGGTGTTTGTTGAACCTTCAAATTAGGGATAAAAGCTCCTCATATGTCTTCTTGAATGCCATAAAATAATTGATCAAAGGTTGATCTTGTTTTTCCACATGGTAAAATGCTTTGCAAACCTCATACATATGAGAGAAATTCCCTTTTCCAGAGTATAAAAATTCTAAATAATCCATTAGTTCTTTAACAAATTCACAATGATTAATTAAACCAATTATCTCACTATCAATACAATTTTGAAT
The DNA here is from genome assembly GCF_018446385.1 of Zingiber officinale. Classification (NCBI taxonomy): domain Eukaryota; kingdom Viridiplantae; phylum Streptophyta; class Magnoliopsida; order Zingiberales; family Zingiberaceae; genus Zingiber; species Zingiber officinale. Next base: position 56,396,224 of record NC_055993.1, read on the forward strand.
CTGAAGGAACAATGGAGCATCCTCTCTAAGCCATGTATGCTTTGAATCATCTTGAGGAGGATCATCAGTTAAATGACCATATTTGTCAATACTTCGTAGATAAAGATGAACAATTTTACTCCAATCCAAATAGTTCAAACCATTTAGCTTATAGTCCGTGATTTTAGCTTATTGTTGTATTTTGTTTATATACGATAAAGGCAAAGTAGGAAGTTTTATTCTCCTTCAAGGAGATTCTCTTGTGTTTGGTGTTAGTATAAATTTAAGTTGGAGTTAGAGGGAGAAGAGAGGCAATGTTTATGGGAATCTTGTTCTCCTTTTGTAATGATTTTGAAAAATTTCTAGCTTTAGGGGAGCTTAGGCGAAGGGAGAGCCTAAACTTAGGTCCCATTGCATAGTATATATTTCATTTACATTCATTTGGTTTTCTTAACTTCAACATATTGCCAAACATTAAAAGGAGAAAATTGTTCGTTTCGATCATGCCTTAAGTGGGGTTCCATGCGACCTTAGATTTTGATATTTAGGCAAGAGTGTTTAAATTAGGCTTTGTTGTGTGGTCTAATATGTGCTTGAGTATGCAAGGACTTGTAGGAATATACATGGAACTTGAAGAGCTCGTTACTTGGTGTGGTCAAGGTGACATACTTAGTCGTCTAGAGATTATAGATATTGAAAAAGGATGTTATGGGACATTCAAGGGACCGCAAGACAAAAGCACTAAGGTGGTGATTAGAGTAACTTTGGAATGGTAACTTGTGGCCAAGTTGGAGGCTCAGTGGCTCAAGGTGTAAAGATATCAAAGAAGGTTACAAGGTTACACGAGGCAACCAAGGGGCCGAAGGATAGAGCATCGAGAAGTAGCATGGATGACAACTAATGGACGAGGCTGAGAGCTCATGTGCATCTGAGAAACTGAGTAGCCTAGTAGGAGATGGCTAAGGAAAAAAGTCAAGCTATGATGTAAGACTTCATAGTGAGCTGTGAGAGTTGAATAACTTTTACTCATGGATGCGAGTAGAACTTAACATTGGCGGACTGGACCTGGTCATAGTGTATTGGATACTAATCAACCAAGAAACCTAATAACTCACATTTATTTAAAGTTTGTAGTTTGAGCAATCATCTGATGGAGCAATCATCGTTTGCAATTTCATATGTGCAACTATATTATTTTATCTTTCATCTATTATTTTCCTATCAAATATGATTTTACAAATTATACTGATTCAATACCACTGATCCTGTTTAAATCCGACGAGATGAAGCACTGGTGCTCTGGTGGATGAAGATGGTGAAGGAGATGAGTCCCGAGCAGCTAAAGAAACTCCGGTGCGATGGATCTCCGGCGAGACTCCGAGGGGTAACTAGGAAGGCTGATGACGAGGATCCCGATGCTGCGGATATGAAGAATGACACCTCCAATGAAGTAGCTCTGAGGAAGATGAAGTCCAGCGAAGCACATCTGGCGAAGCAGATCTGGCGAAGAAGAATCCCGACGAAGCAGATTTGCTAGAGAGGATCTCGCCTGCACACCACGAGATCGGCCAACCAAGCGTTAGTGACCTAAGATTGGGGTGGGAATCCTTGGCTAGGCCCTCCGACGCTCAAGTTAGTTCTCTCGTTGGAAGATGAAGGAAAAGGAAGAAGAACAGTAAAACTGAAGTGGAATTAGGGTTTGAGTGATGATGTTTACCTTACCTGGCCAGCGGAGAGGATTCCCCTTTTTATACTACCTCATATAACCTCCGCAGTCATGAGGTGGACCCCGGTTCGTTAGAATTTGTTAGGAGATGACGCCATCTGCAATAATAGTTCAAGGAATCTTTTTTGTACCCCAGATGTACCTTCTTTGTCGTTTAGTTCACCTGCAAAAGTCTCTAGAAAATATTTCCTACCAAATGAGGCTGTCATATGATCATATATTGTTCACATATCATTAATATAACATATGTATTTGTATATTGAGAATATTTTCTGTTAAGCTAATTTTGATCAAGTATATGTAAAGGATGTAACAAGATTGTTTATGCCCGGCCGGATTTTGCCAGGTCAATCTTATACTAATAGCTTTAGAAAAGTGCGTGCCTATATGCCCACCCGAGATTTTATTATCGAGCGTATTATGGATATGCTCGACCGGATATTTCCAAGCCGAGCCCGTTCTTATAACCTTAGTAAGTTATATGTCTGCTCGCCCGCCCGAGATTATATTATCGAGCGGGTTATGTTCATGCTCGGCCGAGCTTCTACTACCGAGTGTGTTATATTTATATTGTGTTTATGTTCGACCGGGCTTTGCCTGTTGAGCGTTCCTAAGTTTATTGGCATTCTGTTGCTTTAGTTTAACCAATACTTTATGCTCGATCGAACCTCGACTGTCGAGCGTATCTGAACGCGCTAGTCCTTTGTCTGTTTTAGTTCAGTCGGGATTGCATGCTCGACCGAGACTCGCCTGCCAGGCGTACGTGCGTGTGCTAATATTTCACCTAATCTCGGCTCGTCCGGTACTCCATGCTCGGCTGAGCTTTGCCTGCCGAGCATCTCTACATGCGTCGTGCCCTTAGTCGGTTTTAGCCCGGCCGGTCCTACATTCTCGACCGGGATGTGCTTATCAAGCGTATCTATCTCGCCCGAGCCTCCCTACTTCTTCTTTCTTCTCCTTATATCTCTTTTCACATTATTGTATGGGATCTGCTTCTTATAATCCGTATCAACCACTAATAGAAAATTTAAAAAAAAGGTAGATACTGAGAGAAGATATATAATTAGGAAGAGATAACTTAACCTTTTCTTTCCTTTTGTCTACTCGAAAAGAAGGAAAGTCGGTAAGATGGATATTTTGATATAAACCCTTTCTCTACTTGGGAAGAAAATAGAGAAGTTAGATTCTTCAAAATTATCTTAAAAAACCATTTTATTGTTAGTGGATAAGAGAATGGAGAGCAGGTGGTGATGCTCAGATGACTTACTGAAAAGGCACCACTTGAATTGGTTACCTGAAGAACTGATATATGCAGGGAAGAGGTTAAAGAGGAGATGGCTAAGCTCAGGTGAGTCAGTTAGAGAAGAAGATGACACTCGAGTGTTTCAGTAGGAGAAGAAGCTGCTTCGTCGCTGAGGTTGCTGGAGATCGTTTGTCATTGGTGGGAAGAGATGACACATTATTTTTAGGGTAAACAAACAATATGTATGCTCGATAATAGATGCTATTTTTTACTAGGAAAAAAGCATATTTCTCATCCAAATTTCACTTTGAAATTTCAGCTTTTAGGTACATAACATGATATTGCTTAATTATCTAAACGAAGTTACAACCAAAAGAACAGGTAGCAACATGACATTAAAGATAACTCATTTACTTTTTAGTTTTGTTCTCTCAACATGATTGCAAAACTACTACAAGGATAAAGTTTTTGACTTAACTAACAATACTAATAGTTCTACAGGAAAGCACAACCAACCTCTTCGAGCAGCGAGCAGTGCAGCCTCATTTATAATGTTTGCAAGATCAGCACCAACAAGGCCTGTGGTCAAAGATGCAATAAGATCACAGATAATCTCAATTTCTTCATCCAATGGTACTTGTCTTAGATGAACAGCCAGGATTTTTTTACGCCCTTCAAAATCTGGTTCCCCAACCAGCACCTTCCTTGAGAAACGTCCAGGTCTACAAAGAGCAGGGTCTAGCGCTTCTGGTCTATTAGTCGCTGCAATAACAATCACCTTAGTGTCTGACTCAAACCCATCCATTTCTGTCAGCAACTGGAAGTAAACCAAACCATAATTTAGAGAATTTGATATCAAACAACTTGGCAAGCTAAACAAACAAATTAATATATCCAAATACCTGGTTTAGTGTTTGGTCCCGCTCATCATTAAAACTTCTTCCACGCTTTCCTCCCACTGCATCAAGCTCATCAATAAACACTATTGATGGTGAACATTCTTTAGCCACATTAAAAAGGTCTCTTACACGTGCTGCTCCTCTTCCAACAAACAGTTCTACAAATTCACTGGCAGAAACTGAGAAGAAAGGAACTCCTGCTTCTCCAGCAACTGAACGAGCTAACAAGGTCTTCCCTGTCCCTGGAGGTCCAACAAGCAGTATTCCTCTGGGCAATTTTGCTCCTAATTTTTTGTAGTTTATTGTTCCTTGTAAGCAAGAGACTATCTAAATATACAGTTTTATTCAATTAGATGTCCACAACAGGAAAAAAAATACAAAATTTAATGCGAAATTATATGCTTTCCCACAAATAAAAGACTACAATTTCCCAACAATGTTCCTGCAAATAGAACTTAAATATACCAGTGGCATTAGGCGGAGACGAACAAAATTTCAGATTAAAATTGAGTTTTTGTTGATAAAATCACATTGTAGTATTACAACAACAAAATAAAAATATCCTTGTCAGCAAAAGAAAAAAAAAAATGATGCTAAAAAATCTCTCATCAGCCTCATGTCTTTGGAAGAAAAATGTCAGGAGATCTTCCACTGTAAATCATGACTGTGCTTAGTCTGATCAGTGATTGCAGGACAAATGATATCCCTAGTATATACCAAATTGTAAGAATTTGTCTATCCCATAATCTTGTAGAAATTGTTAGTCCTATTTACTCCTACGGTTAGATATGATACTTAAATAATAATTAAATAATAAGTGTTAATTAAAAAGTAATCTTATATAATTTTCTGAGAATTTTTTGAAATTTTTCGGAATTTAAACTGAATTTGTATGACGTGTTTAAGGGGATAAACCTAGTAGGTTTGGAGGAAGCATGCTTGAAATATCCTTTAAGTTAGGAGTTGATTGATTTCATTAACATAAAGTTAGGATTAATTAACCTAGGTATAAATATAAAAACCTAAGTTTTCATTGCCCTCATTTCTCTCGATCCATTGTTGTCACTCTCCACTTCGTGTCATAGCCCAACGCCGCACTGCCCTAATTTGCCCAACGCAGCATCACCTTATGCCTGACACTGCCACCGTCACCGCGTCACCCCTTGCCATCCCGGAAGAGGGGCTATGCTTGGTTGTTGTCATCGCCACCCTATGCCTTAGCTCCCTACCACCGTTCACTCTCGCGAGCTCCCATCTCCTGACCGCCATCGCTACCTTGTCATCATCACCACCCCTCCTTGTCGTGCATGTGCTCATCCCAGAGAGCAGCCGTCGTCGTTTCCCTTCTCGCCCACCAGATGTAGCCACCACTACCAGCCTGTAGCCGTGGCCCACTCCGCAGCTACCATGGCTAGCCCTATGATTGCCGCAGCCACCGACTGTGTGAGAGCCATTGTTGCCCTCTTCACCCGTGACCAGGCCAACCTTAGCCTTGGGCTTCCTCCTCGGCCACCGCCGCTTGAAGTTTGCTCCGGCCATGAGCAAGACACCGGCGGCCTCCCTATGACCAACCTGTAGGATCGGTGGCGTCGATAGGGGGGGGGGGGGGGGTAAAATATCGACTCATCGCTTTTGCTTTGATTTTGTTCTTTCTTTCTATCAAAGTCGTTAGTATGCAACGGAATATAATAAACAGAGCAAAAAGATAAATGGAATTTACTTATTTCCCAACCCCCAAGGTCAATATGTCTAAGGCCTACGCACTTAAGCGCGAGTCCACTAGTGGTCTCCTTTCCAGAAGCTTTCCGGAGATAGAGAAACCCGTCTTACAACTTCCAAACATCAAGTTCTGTTTGGATCAACCCTTGGTTAAACTGACCGAACTTAGTTACATTATCAAACATCAAAACCCTAGAAGCAGATTGCACCAACACAACCCTCGTTGATCTCCTTCGTGGCCACAACCTACACTGTGATCGGCTGTTGCTGTGTGAGCCATCGCCAGATTTGGTGAGAATTAGGTTTTGGGATATGGCTAAACCTAATTTAATCAATGGGTTGGAATAATCGAAGATAATCAATAATTGGGATGGATGGATTAGGGTTTTCTAATTAGATTTGAATTTAGGTTAGCTATTTGATGCATGATAGGATTTGCTAATCTGTATTTTGTGTTGCAGGACTCTGATTCAAGACAAAGGTTTCAACGTGGGAATAATTCAGCACGAACTACATTTGAGGCGGGTATTTCTTCCCTTGCTCTCATATTAACCTTAGTGCATGACTTATTACTTTGGTTGATAGCTATATTTACCTTGACTCTATTCACATTACTACATAAGTTTGATACTTGTTTGCTTGATCTTTGAGTTGATCAGTTTATATCCATGCAGTCTCGTCTTTGCTATTCATCTCATGCAGTATACCACATATATGGTGTGTATAATAGGATGATGCTTATGTTTTGTTATGTATATATATCATGTAGTGTACACACGTATGTAGTGTGTACAATAGATGCTTGTCATTATAGCTATTCATATCTTATAGTTGTGCACACGTGTGTGGCGTGCGCTAATGATAGTTACTAGATATGATTATGTACCATTGTATAGAGTTCATACACTCTTCTTAATGTGGTCGATTACTATGTAAGTGACATTACACTAGTTATTTCCTTCCCTACGATATTGAGAGAGTTGACACTCATACTAGATATGATTGTGTACCGTTGTATAGAGTTCATATACTCTTCTTAATATGGCTGGTTACTATGTAAGCGACATTACACTAGTTATTTCCTCCCCTACGATATTGAGGGAGTTGACACTGACTTGTATATCCTGTTGACCCTGTCTCCTACGAGTGGTTGACGTTCATGTCTCCCTTACGATGTTGAGAGATTTGACAGTGACCGGTATATCTTATCGACCATGTCTCCTACGAGTGGTTGATGTCCATGTCTCCTCTACGATGTTGAGAGAGTTGATTGACCGGTATATCTTGTCGGTCATGTCTCCTATGAGGGGTTGTGAGAGTCGTCAGTGAGTGATTGTGATATGCTTGTTGTATTGTTATCATTGGATTGTTATACCCTAGGCTGACCACGAGTATCCATGGTAGAACGTTCTCCGGTAGCATGTAGCTAGATAGCTATATCTTGGCTGCCCCCATGAGTATCTATGGTGGAGCGTTCTCTAGTAGACAGGGACTTGACATTTCAGACTGTCCACGGATATTCGTGGTAGAGTGTTCTCCTACAGTCCATAGCTAATGTTTTGGTCATTTGTATTTCTTGTGGTGGAGTATTACTCCCACATATGATGATATTTCTTGTGGTAGGGTGTTATGAAATTCCTTGTGGTGGAGCATTGCTCCCACATATGATGATTATTGTTTCTTGCACTGGTACTACTCATGGTATTATTTGCAGCAGAGTAGGTTGATTATGTAGTAGATGCATACATATGTTATCTTTAGATGATGAGACTGTATACCTTTGCTCTCCTTATGCTTAGATCATATGCTATCTTTGATTATCCGCGGAGTTATTCGGACTCACTACCCTATTATACTTTCTTTTTTCAGGTAGCAAGTAGATGATATATATATAGAGTCGCTTGGAGGATCTTGTCTGTCAGTTCCACGTCACATTTGAGATCGTGTTTCCATGCTATTTCCTACTACTTATCTTGCACTTTAGTTTTCAGACTTGGTTGTGTAATAATTATTAGTACTAACAACATGAAACATAGAATAAATCTGTAAGCAACAGTAAACACTTACAGTGATCTATGAGACGATCTTGAAGATGACAAGTCAAATCTTGATAAGTTCTTCTTGCTTGTTGTAGGAAGAGTGATCACGGATCGGAAAGCTTTTCAAGTTTCACGAGCCAAACCCCTCACGACAGATGTTCCCTTTGCCCACCGTCCCTTTACTGCGCACACACTGATCACCGTCGCACACCTCTCCCTTTTGATTGTTCTTGGACGCCAATTTCTATAGGAAGCAAGCATCGGTTATAAGTCGATGCTTTGATGGCACTCAATGGGGGAAGATGAAGGTGAAAAGGCACCCCTTCATCTTCCTAACGTTGCAACTGATGCAACGTCCAACATCTCCCACTCGTCCAAGTCAATCCAAAAAGGTTATTTGGTCACATAGACTATGTCAATCACATAGACTACAAGATGATCATGTCACAATGCTAAAGTTAAACATTAATTGATCACAAAAATCGATTAAGTTACACAGACTATTTGACGATCAAATCACGAAGACCAGAGCAAAATTAATTAGTCACAAAGTCCAAATAAGAACCTCCATTCCATACATTAGGGAAAATAGTTCATGCGACAGTAAGCATTGAGCATTCATTGTTAAGACGATTGTCACACCTTATATAGTTGCTCCATAGAACGAATTAGAAACATCAAAACTTGCCTTTATCCTAGATTAAATTATTTACATCAATATAAACATCTCTAATCCCTCATAATGACTATTATGTCAAGAGCATGTTCAACATCTTCAATAAATATAATTATTCACAATTACATTTTATGTACTAAACTAAAAATGTAACTGGTACAAGTGAATAAATGTCACAGATGTAAATCAATCTTAATCTTCCTTTTTAGCTAGCATCTATTCATTTTAATCAGTCACTTTTCTAGTTATGCTCCATAGACCGAATCACCCATAGCCAATAGGAAACATGCTAAAGTAGCAGATACTGATCAGAACTTCAAATATATAGCTAAATAGTCACTTAGGGTAATATTGAGATTAACTTATAATCTCAAATGTCTCACATAGTAGAGAAGCAGGGATCCATTCTCCTATTGCCCTTCTTGTCGCCATAGCACATGTGGCATGAATCACATGCTACGATGTTTACTAAAAAGAGCGCATGATTTTCCCAAAATTTAATATCGTACAGATTTCGATCTAGATATACCTAATATCTAATCCTGAATTCAACATATGAATTTCAATTTGACCTTGAGTAGATTTAGTAAATAGTGAGTGCATTTACTCCAATCATTATATAAATGATTTCATCTTGACACAATTATCAAGGCGACCTTAACTTATGGGTATGTCCCTGTTCACAGCCACATAAGCTGTCCTATAAGTAACAGTCTTACTTCTATTTATACTTAACAAATAGATATGATTATCCATGTGAGTGGACTAATTTCAATCTGTCAACATGCTTATCGAGACTTTTATTCAAATGTAACAAAGACATATATACTGAATAGATCATGACATTTCTCATTTATCAAAATGTCTTTACAATAAGTTACATTTTTCGAAGTCCCAAAGACTTCATATGTCCATGAAATGACTCTTTAGTCAATCGCTTAGTAAAAGAATTAGCAAGCATATTTCGTATAGGGATGTATTCAAGAATTATCTTTTTCTTGTCAACAATATCCCTTACCAAATTATACTTAATTTCTATATGCTTGCCTTTGCTATGATATTTAGGATCCTTGGAAAAAGCTATTGTAGCTTGACTGTACTTCGCAATTTTTAGATGTTTTAGAAACCTTCTTAGCTAGACAACCTCTTGCACAACCGCTGTACAAGTCACATACTTAGCTTCCATTATTGACAAGGCTACACAATCCTGCTTCTTGCTGTTCCATGAGATGATGCCACCATTCAGCAAGAAGGTATAGCCAGATGTGGATTTTCTGTTATTAAAATCCCCTGCCCAATCTACATTTGTGTAGCCACTCATGTTTATATCTAATCCTTGGAAACAGAGGCAATAATCTGTTATTCCTTTGAGATATCTGAATATCCTCTTCACCGCTTTCCAGTGTCTCGATCCTGGGTTTAACTGGAAACGACTAACTAAGCCAACAGTATAGCTTATATCAGGACGAGTACACAATATAGTGTACATTAAACTACCAATAGCACAAGCATATAGTTTTTTCTTCATTTCGGCTATTTCCTTAGGACTCTTGAGATACATACTTTTGCTCAAAATAGTATCTCTAGGCGTCTGTTCAATGTTGCAATCTGACATATTGAAATGTTATAGCATCTTAGTAATATAAGCTTCTTGAGACAAATCCAAAAGCCTTTTTGATTGATCTCTAATGATCTTCACTCCTAAGATGTACTCTGCTTCTCCCATATCTATTATGTCAAATTGTGATGAAAGTCAGAATTTGACTTCTATCACACACTTTGTCACTTCCAGCTATTAGCATATCATCAACATATAATGATAACATGATAAATTTTCCTTTTTCCTTTCTTAGGTAAACACAATGATCCTATCATTTCAAAACCATAAGACAAAATGACTTCATTAAATCTTATGTTCCATTGTCTTGACGCTTGCTTTAACCCATATATAGACTTCCCAAGTCTATATACTCTTTTCTCTTGGCCTTCAGCAACGTAACCTTCTGATTGTACCATATAGATTTCTTCGTCAAGATTACCATTAAGGAAAAGGAAAGCTATTTTTACATCCATCTGATATAATTCCATGTCAAATTGTGCTACTATAACTAAAATGACACGTATTGACACAAACTTCACAACCGGAGAGAATGTTCCTTCAAAATCAATACCCTCCATTTGGGTATATCCTTTTGCAACTAATCGAGCTTTGTATCTATTAATCGATCCATCTGCTTTCTTCTTTACTTTGAGAATCCACTTATTCCCAATAGCCCTTTGGCTCGGAGGAAAATCGACTAAATCCCAAACTTTATTCTTTCTCATTGACTCCATCTCCTCATCCATTGCAATCTTCCATTTTTCTCTTATTAAGCTTCTCAAAGCCTCCTCAACTGTTCGAGGTTCCTCATCGTCAACTAGGAGAATCATCAATGCCTCATTCTGTCAAACCTTCTTCGAAGAATAATCTGACGACTACTTCTTTGTAGGTTAAACTGTTAAGAAACTGACTCATCAATGACAAATTACTCCCACTAGGTTGACTAGATTTAGGCATCTCCTAATTTGTTGATAAAGGAACATTATCCTCCTCCTTTATCTTATATAGAAGAATTGTCTTAACAACTTCATCTCGTGTCGGGAACTTAGTTCCAAGAAAAAAGTATCGCTTAACTCTATTTCAGAGATGGTTCTATCTTGTCGCTCACTAATGAAGATATAACCCTTAGAAGTCTCAGAATACCTTATAAAGATACACTTCTTACCTCTAAGTCCTAAATTTTCATATTCGTAAGTCTTATCATGAACGTAGGTAGCTGAGCCCCAAAGTCTCAGATTACTCAAATCTGGCTTCTTGCCTGTCCAACGTTCATGTGGGGTAGATGAAACTGACTTTGAAGGCACTTTGTTAAGTATATAAACCGCAACTAATAATGCATCTCCCCAATAGGAGATTGACAAATTAGCCTGCCCCATCATAGACCTAATCATTTTAAGAAGAGTTTTATTTCTTCTTTCAGCAACTCCATTTTGATGTGGAGTTCCAGGGATACTTAGCTATCTAATAATCTCTTTTTCATTACACATTGTCTTGAACTGATTAGACAAATATTCACCTCCATGGTCAGTGCGCAAGGTTTTACCCTTACGTTCCAATTGATTCTCAACTTCGTTCAAATAATGAATGAAGTAATCTAATGCTTCAGATTTGAGAGAAATTAAATACATATGACCAAAACGTGTGAAGTCATCAATAAATGTAATGAAATAAGAACTCTCATTTCTAGCCTCACATTCATTGAACCACAAATATCCGAATGAATTAATTGCAATGATGATTCAGCCCTAATAGTCTTACCAAATGGTTTCCTAGTTGTCTTTCCAGCAAGACAATTCTCACATATAGACAAGTTAATCTTAGCATGAGTGCCTAAAAGATCCTCCTTAGCTAATCTATTCATTCATTTTTGTCTTATATGTCCTAGTCTAGCATACAGGACATCATGTAGAAACAAGGTACGACCACCACGTAAGTTGAGTTTGCAAGTGCCAATTCCTTTGACTTCAATTCTTGCATTGTTTCCTACATATATCCATTTGTTGTTAGCTAGTACCCGACGGTACTCCACATATATAGCTCGATCACAAACTACATGGTTCGATGCTCCTAAATCTACAATCCACAAAGGATAAGAATCAGCTAACAACACTGTACTTGCAATAAAATGCTCATGGAAAAAAGTTAAAGATGGATCTACCTTTTTAGGCTCGGTACAATCCCGAGCAAAATGACCCTTCATGCCACAGATGAAGCAAGTCAGCTTACTTTTAGGTTTTTATCCATATTTCTTTCCTTTCTTCTTGATTTGATTTTTAGCAGCAACAACACTAGTCTCCTTTTCTTTTACCCTTCCTTTCTTAAGCCATCTTTTCTTATTCTTGGAACCAGAACCTTCAACTATAAAAGCTTGACCAGAAATCCTTGCGGATTCAATCCTCTCCGCCTTAAGTTCTACATGACGTGAGACATCAGTGAAAGTTTTGATACTCTCACTGTGTGTTAGATTCTGTTTCATCGTTTCCTAAGAATCAGGAAGGGAACATATAACTGCCTGAACCTGTTGTTCATCAGCCAAAGCATGACCAATGTCTTAAGCTCTCGAATCATGTTACCCATCTCCTGAGATGTTGGACCATAGTAACATTCGAACGTTTTTTAATCAAACTTGATTGTTAGCTGACGGAGCTTACTCAGACTTACTCCACTTCTTTCTAAGGGTTGCCTAGACAGCATGAGCCGATGGTAATGGCTCATACTCAAATACCAGGTCATCAATCATTGAACTGATATATTCCCTTAGCAATGAAGTCCTTCCTTTTCCATACCTTATAGGCATCAAGGTCACGTCTGTACTGTAGAACCATCAGCAGTTCGTCCATGAATTGATTTACAACCACTAGACCTTTTGAGGTGTCATATTTTGTAGATATCCCCATATAATTTTTCTCCTTTATTGAGTTCAGCTATAATGTTTTTAGTTGCCATAATCTACATAAATAAACACATTATTTATTATTTCAGTGTAATTCATATGCATGCAATTAATTATTGGCTCGCTATAAATTAGAATTGATTTACAAAATCAAGTGATAACTATGTTTCCACTCATCATTTGTATGTGCCAATCTAATCAGCATTGATCAATTATATTACACACATCCCATCTAATGAACAAATCATTTAATATGGACGAATCATATATATATAAACTAATCATATAATTGAACATGAACGAATCATGAAATGAACTAATTATTTTCTAGTTTGTTAACACATGACATAACTTTTCATAACATAACTCTATTCGTACATAACGACAGAAATTATTACATGACTCAAAAACTAAATAGACTAATACTTTTGATACATAATAACAATAAACAGAACACTAGTAAACTAGATAGGCCAATACCACTGCCACTAGGACAAATACTAGTACAGTGCGGCCAACATTATCCCTATCATCCTGGACTCATTTAGGATAATCTCAGATGGGACTGCTGCTTTAGGATTCATCATCGGACTCATTTCTGGATCTTCCTCGAGCATTTCCTAGTCCTCTTCAGACTCTTCAAGATCTTCTTCACCCATATGGTGAAGTAGTTCCTCACACAGTTTTGAATATGTGACGCGTCCTTCATAACGTCCCTATACATAGTCTGCTATCACCTTAGGATACTCTGACAATGAACACATCAAAGCCCAGATCCTATAACTGTCCAGGATTGAAAACTCTTCTTGCTAAGTTTCCAAAATAGTCTATCAAGTTGTCTAACATGTTCGTTGATTCCATAAGCAGAGTTATACTCTATCTCTTGAATCTCCTCCTTGAGCTGGTTTCGCCGCACTTCGCGACAAGTCAATGTGGTAATCGTCCATGCCATATGAAAAATTGAATTTAAATAAATCAGTACAAAACCGACTAACCAGTACAAAACTAATTTAATTCAATTTATACAGACATAGAGCTATCATTATAAATCAAGAAAAACAAATCTTCTTGATTTTCAGGAGTTTAAGTCGACTGACCCATTAGATCGGTCGATCAGGAATTCAGATCTGAAGCTTAGTCCATTGTCCTTATTAGAACTAATATAATTTGGATAGAGATTTCTGACCTATGTTCTGTTATTGTTTAAACTCATTTAAGTCAATCTCAAACTTATTGATCAAACTTAGGTCTGTTTGATTAATCCAATACTCATTAAATTAACCCATTAGAACAACTTTAATTTTTTTGATCAAATCTGACACAATAAAAATAATCTGGTCATATTTGATCAGTCCAATTTATGTAATCAAAATCATCCCAATTAATTCAATAATAAACTGATCTAGTTATACTAACAAATGATTTGAACCAGATCTAGGTATTATTGAATCAAACTGGTCTGATTAAATTAACCAATAGTTTGAACCAAACCTGATTTTAATTGGACCAAATTAGTACAGTTCAATTTTCAATTAATTGAACCATAAATTAATTAAGCATATATTTATTAATAAACAAATTATTTCTACATACATAGAATTAATTAATAAATACATTTACTTAAATTTCATCAAACGTTTTCATCAAAACACTGTTTGATTTTTTTTAATTAACTTGAGAACGTTTCATTTCGTTTTTCCTTTTTTTTTACTTTATCTGATTTGGACACAGGAACAGTAACAAATACTATTTTCTTCATTTTAATCGATAGATGAATCGATTACGCACATAAATCACTACCGTTAAATTAATCAATTCAAATTTTCTTTTCAATCGATTCAAATGAATGAATCGATTGAGTAATAGATTCAAACATGAGGAAAAATACTTTGCTGGCCACGGAAGCCAGTTGCCTGCCAACGTCAATCGCAGATCGCGATTGCGTTCAGCGGCGGCAGATTACGATTTCTTCAACAAAATCGTGGGCAAAAGAAAAAAACAAAGGGAATTTCAAGGATTTTTCATGCACTTAGAACTAATCGCTCTGATACCAATATTAGTTTTAACAGCATGAAACACGTAACAAATCTGTAAGCAACAGTAAACACTTATAGTGATCTCCCGAGACGATCTTAAAGACAACGAATCAAATCTCGATAAGTTCTTCTTGCTTGTTGTAGGAAGAGCGATCACGGATCGGAAAGCTCTTCAAGTTTCACGAGCCAAATCCCTCTCAACAGATGTTCCCTTTGCCCACCGTCGCTCCACTACGCACACACTAATCACCGTCCCTTTTAATTGTTCTTGAACGCCAATTTATATAGGAAGCAAGCATCGGTTATAAACCGATGCTTTGATGGCACTGCACCCCTTCTATCTTCCTAACGTTGCAACTGATGCAACGTCCAACAATAATTGCCTTGGTTATGAATTTTAACCTTGTGGTACTCTTCTATTCTATTTGGTATTTGTTATGTGTTAAGCCGTGCCATCATCTTATGTTTTCCATGTTTTTGAGTGAATTGAGTAAGTCCCTCTATTGTATAGTTGGTTGTCTTATATCTTCCACTGTATCTTTATTCTTGATATGTGGACTTATATCATGTTGTATCAAACATTGTCAAAGGAGTACCGTCCGTTTTGTCGGACAAGTACACCTCCTAGACATGACACATACAATACCAATAGATTACTTAATCATTCTAAATCTAACTTCTTTTGAAATATGAAAGAGTGATGAATGCAGAACGTAGAAAAAAAGCCTAAGTGTCGACCAAAATATATGCACACAAACACTATGAACTTATATTTTATAATGACAAATACTTGAACTTAGAACCAAGGTTTGTGCAAGCTTGACAATGGCATCGTGTTGGCATACAATAAACATCAAAATCAATGATAATCATATTGTTGAGAATCTTATAGATACAAGTAGAAGGGGAGCCTTGGCGCAACGATAAAGTTGTTGCCATGTGACCAAAAAGGTCACGGGTTCGAATCCTGGAAACAACATCTTGCAAAAAGCAGGGTAAGGCCGCGTACAATGGATCCTTCCCCGGGACCCTGCATGGCGGGAGTTTCGTGCACCGGGCTACCTTTTTTTTTTTTTTTTTCTTATAGATACAACTAGTTCATAAAGACGACTGAACAAAAGATTGTTCAATCGTAAATTAGTTCGGAACATACCATGAAAAGTTTAAGACAGTAATCAATTACATAAAATCTTGTTGTATATGTAAAGAATTATCAATTTTTACTAACTCTGTCATCTAATGTGTGTGCATTCAAGATATTTCCAATCACTTATTTTCCACTTGAAAAAGTGTTGTTCATCAGTCAAACAAGTAGGAATTTCATAAAGACAATAAATAGGAAATAATAGAAAATAAGAGGTTGTGGGGCCCAAGAAGAGCGTGTCAGATATTGTAACATGACACCGAAATTATGTTGCCAACATGACCCGCCAAAATCAAGCAACACATTTGTGTAACAAAACCTGACTCGGCCACCATAAAGACCCCATTAACACAACCTAAAATGAATTCAAACAAATATCTAACAAAATATATTCATCATGAACCAACATCATTGTAACATCAAACCATGATTGTCCCAACTATTTGGGATTGGCTATTGTAATATCATGTCTATACCAACTATTTGGGTTGACTTTGGAAATATGAAGCCACGATTGTCCCAAATACTTAGGAATACTTAGGACTAGCTACATGAATTTTATTCCATTCTATTGAACTTTAGATAATATTCAAATTAATTTAATAATTTTTATTATATTGATTAATTATCATCAAAAGGACATCTCGGTACATGAAACTCCAATATGAGATCTCAGGAAAGGATCTATTATACGCAGCCTTACCATACTTTATAAGATGCTATTTCTGAAACTCGAATCCGTGACCTCTAGATCACATGATAACTTTATGGTTGTGTCAAGACTCCCCTTCATATTGACTAATTATCATAAATTACTAAATTACATGAATCATTTTTATTATTAAATTAATAATTTATCATGACTAACAATTATATATCATAACTTAAAAAGAAATTGATGATTTCCGAGTTATGGAAGAGTTTACTCGTTTATATCTTGTACAAAGAATATGTGAAAATCAAACCTGCCAACTTGCATATCATGTCAAATAAATAAGCCTTGCTGAATTTTGCTAGCTCTAATTATGTTTTAAAACTCCGCTCATGACGAATTACTTTGTTATGACCGGTCCCAAATTCAAATAAAAGAAAAGAGTTGTGTTAGGTTGTCAACCAGTATTAAATTAATGCAAATGTTCAATGAATAGATCTATTAAACTGTTGTCTAATGCTAGATTGTTTCCCGGAAGGAACACGTTGCAGGATCCGACTATAACTTCTCGGTAAGGACAACTACATCTCCAAAACTTGGGTGTAGTGTTAAATATGCAAGAATTCGCACTGCAAGGTCAGATTGTAATATATTGGCAAAGACCGCTACATCTCCCTAGAACTTAGGTGTAGTATTAAATAGGCAAGATGTCTCACATCGATAAGAACGAATATTATAGGAAAACTAAATTAAAAACATGGAATATAGGAACCCTCACTGATAAAGCAATGGAAGTAGTAGATACAATGATTAGAAGAAGAAATTAGTATTTTGTGTATAGGTGATAAAATGGGTAGGCGAAAATGCAAAGATAATAGATAACTTGGGTTTTTAAATTATGGTACAGGAAAGAGTAAAATAAGAAATAGAACGGGTATCGTTGTAGATGGTTCGTTAAATGATGAAGAATAGTTAGAAAGTGGAATAGAATTATAGCTCTCAAAATAGTAGTGTCGAAAAAACTATATACGTAATTAGCATATATGCACCTAAAGTAAGATTAGATGAAGATATCAAATCAAGGTTTTAGACAACCTAAATGAAATATTACAAAACATTACAATAACAACAACAACTAATCTTTATCCCACTAGGTGAGGTTGGTTATATGGATCCTTTTAAGCTATTGAGCTCTATCTCCTACTATATCATCTATACTTAAATAAATTTTATCTTATTTTATTGTTGCTAACCCAGTCATTTTTTTATCCTTTTCTTCTTCGTTTGATATGTGTGTTTGTCATAATTTCACATCGTCTAACTGGAACATTTATTGGTCATGTAAGTACATGCCCGTACCATCTTAAACGTGTCTCTCAGAATTTTTTCTCAATAGATGCAATTCCGACTTTCTCTCTAATGTTTTCATTTTTTATTTTGTTCATTCTCATATGCCCACACATCTACCTTAACATCTTCATTTTTGTAACTCTCATCTTTTGCTCATGTGCTAAGTTATAGCCAACATTCAACTCCATATAACATAGCAGGTCTAACTACGATTTTGTAGAATTTTCCTTGAGGAAACAGCAAGGGTCAAGTAGGAAGAAGTATGTTCCTGCTCAGTTTCAAGGTAAGGTAGAATCAGACACAGCCACAACAACGACACCAGGATCTCGATCAGTGGATGACACTACTTCCAAGGTGTACGACAGAGTTCAGTGTTCCAAATGTGAGAAGGTTCATGCAGAACAGTGTCGGTTCAAATATTTATTACATGTGCAAGAAGTCAGGGCATTTTGCTAAAGATTGCACCCAGTTCAAGTAGCCAGTCAAAAGAAGGGTATTTGCTATGACACAGGAGCAAGTGGATTTGGATTCCGCTATCATCACAGGTATAATCTTTGTTGCCAACCTACCTGCTCACGTATTAATAGATTATGGAACTACCCATTCTTTTATATTTGGCCTATACTGCAAAACTGGACATTACACCTGATCGAATAACTATGAGATATAGCGTTTCTTTACCTTATGTAGAAAAACTACAGTAACAATATGGTAAGGAATTGTTAGATGATGATGTAAAGTCGTCCGGTGTATGCAGAATTCATTGTCTTGGAAATAGCAGATTTTGATGTGATCTTGGGACTGGATTGGTTGACCCAACACGAGGCTATCATTGATTGCAAACAACGGGCGGTCAGGCTGAAACTACCAAATGAAGAATCCTTCGTTTTTAATGCAACCCCAAGACCGAATCTCCCCCATATCATTACAGTGTGTAAAGCTCAACGTATGCTGGGTAAGGGGTGTAACAGATTCCTAGTCAATATCATGGTTAATTTTGAGTATCGTAGACAGAGTTTGGAGGAAGTGGAGGTGGTATGGGACTTTTCAGAAGTTTTTCCAGACGACATCACAGGATTGCCTCCCGTTAGAGAGGTGGAGTTTGGGATAGAATTAATACCCGGAACCATCCCAGTATCTAAAGCACCGTACCGATTGGCGCCTACAGAAATGAAAGAATTAAAGGAGCAACTGCAAGAGCTATTGGACAAGGGTTTCATCCGACCGAGTGTGTCACCATGGGGAGCGTCGGTGTTGTTTGTACGCAAGAAGGATGGGACAATGCGTCTGTGCATAGACTACCGGGAGCTGAATCGGGTAACAGTCAAGAATAAATACTCACTACCTAGGATTGATGATTTGTTCGATCAACTACAAGGAGCAACGGTATTCTCAAAAATCGACTTGAGGTCTAGTTACCACCAAGTAAAGGTGAAAGAGGAGGACGTCCATAAAACTACATTCAGAACTTGTTACAATCACTACGAGTTTCTGGTTATGCCATTTAGGCTTACTAACGCCCAACAATCTTTATGTATTTGATGAATCGGACCTTCTAGCCGTATCTAGACCAGTTTGTTATTGTCTTCTTTTGATGACATATTAATTTACTCTTGAGTCGTGAAGAACACCATCAACACCTAACTGCGGTGCTACAGACTCTGAAGAATAGATGCTTATACGCGAAGTTCAACAAATGTGACTTCTGGCTGGGGCAGATTCCATGCCTGGGACACATAGTCTCGGAGAAGGGTATAGAGATGGATCCAGCTAAAGTAGAGATAATCCGAAATTGGACTACTCCGAGAAATGTTACCGAAATCCGAAGCTTCTTAGGGCTGGCGAATTACTATCGCAGGTTCATCTAAAATTTCTCACGGATTGCCCTACCCCTGATTTCGCTGACCAAGAAGGGGGAAAAGTATGAATGGACAGACCAGTGTGAGAAGAGTTTCGAGGAGCTGAAAGAAAGATTGATGACGGCGTCGGTACTTGCAATTCCAGGCGATTCAGGTCGTTTCGTAGTAAACACAGATGCCTACAAGAATGGTTTAGGGGCTGTGCTGATGCAAAATGTGAAGGCAATTACCTATGCTTCACATCAGTTGAAGGTGCATGAGCAAAACTATTCCACACATAACCTAGAATTAGTGACAGTCGTCTTTGCTCTAAAGATTTGGAGACATTATCTTTATGGGGAATGTTGTGAGATTTTCACTGACCATAAGAGCTTGAAATATTTCTTCACACAAAAGGAATTAAATATGAGACAGAGACGATGATTGTAGTTGGTGAAGGACTATGACTGCAATATTAATTATCACCAGGTAAGGCTAATGTGGTGGCAAACACTCTAAGTCGCAAGTTCGCGACGCTATCGCAGTTGACCACCCAACTACAATTGATATCAGAATTTCAACAGATGAGGTTGGAAGTGTTAGCACCAAATGAGCAGATTAGTTTGTCAACATGGACCGTTACATCAAACCTACTAGATCAGATCCGCAGTTAATGGAATGGAAACGCAGAGACGAAGCAAAGGGGCACGCTATCTACACGACGATTTATGGGATTGTGCGATACAAGGGCCGCATTTGGGTGCCTAAGGTTGGATCACTTAGAGAGGACCTCATGATTGAGGTATATACCACGCTGTACACTGTTCACCCCGGAAGCATGAAGATGTACAAGGATATGCAGCTATTGTACTGGTGGTCAGGCATGAAGAGAGACATAATCAAAGTGGTTCACGAGTGCGTTACTTGTCAACAGGTGAAGGTCGAACACCAGAGGCTAGCGGGACTATTGGAACTGCTTCCAATTCCCATTTAGAAGTGGGAAGATGTTGCTATGGATTTTGTGGTGGGGTTAGAAACCATACCTAAGGGATTGAATGCTGTATGGGTTATTGTGGATCGGGTGACGAAGTCGGCGCACTTTCTGCACCTTCACCATGACGCAATATGCAGAAATATACATACGGGAGATAGTACAGTTATATGGAATTCCAGCTCAGATCGTGCTATATAGAGATCCAAAATTTACTTCCGGGTTTTGGGAGAGTTTACATCGTGGGTTAGGTACGAAGCTTACTTTTAGTACCGCTTTCCACCTATAGACTGGCGGGCAATCCGAATGGGTGATTCAGATTCTGGAGGATATTTTGCGAGCCTATATGATGGATTTTAAAAGAAGCTGGGAGTCAAGCTTGCTTCTAGTAGAGTTTACTTACGATAACAGTTATGAAACCACTATAGGTATGACTTCGTATGAAACGTTGTATGAAAGAAAGTGCAGGACACCATTGCATTAGGATGAGGTAAGAGAGAGGGCAGTTTTGGGCCCGGACATTGTGACTCACGCAGTGAATTTGGTGGCTAAGATTTGAGACAAGATGCAATCAGCACAAAGTCGCCAAAAGAGTTATGTCGATCAACGACGAAGAGATTTGGAGTTTGTAGTAGGGGGCCTTGTATTTCTCAAGGTGTCACTGATCAAGGGAGTATTGGGGTTTGGAAAGAAGGGGGAGCTCAGTCCAAGGTATATTGGACCTTTTGAGATTTTGGACCGGGTTGGAACTCGAGCACACCGAGTTGCCTTACCACCGAACCTATCAGGAGTTCATAACGTATTCCACATATCCATGCTTAAGAAGTACCTTTCTAACCCTTCTCATGGTCATGAATCCGTACAGTGGATGCCGGACCTGTCCTATAAGGAAGAGCCAAAACAAATCCTTGATCGCCAAGTGCGGAAGCTGAGGAA
Organism: Zingiber officinale; assembly: GCF_018446385.1. NCBI lineage: Eukaryota > Viridiplantae > Streptophyta > Magnoliopsida > Zingiberales > Zingiberaceae > Zingiber > Zingiber officinale. Next base: position 56,417,945 of record NC_055993.1, read on the forward strand.
TAAGGTGATCAAAATGGTGAAGGTTCTATGGGGAAATCAGCTTATGGACGAAGTTACCTGGGAGACTGGATTGAATATACACAACCGCTACCCCAAACTATTCGGTAAGTTAAATTTCGAGGACGAAATTTTTATAATGAGGGAAGAATTGTAAGGTCTCACGAGCGATAATTAAGGAATTAACTTATAGAATTTTCTAGGATTTTTTTTAGAAATTTTTTGGGGTTTAAAGCAAATTTGTACGATATATTTTAAGGGGATAAAACTACTAAGCCGGATAGAACCCTATTCTAATACTCAATTAAGCTGAGAGTTGATAGATATAATTACCCTAAGTTAGAAATTAATTGACCTAGGTATAAAAGCCTCTACCAACACTCCTCACTCACTGTTCCCCCAAAATCGCCGTGTCCTCTCTTCTCACCACCTCCGCCAAATTGACGGAGCACTCTACTGCGTCCTGAGCTTCGGCCAAGCTTCGCACCACACAGCCGATCCCTCTGCCTAGCGTCGGCCGCTCGATCAGTACCACCTCCGGCCACGAAGAAGAGAAAGGCAAGTACACCTCTTTATGCTGGTATGAATTTAGCGAGGTAAGGGATAGATGCCTAGAAGGAGTCGGATTTCTTGTCTAGGATGGCCGAAGGGTTGAACGGGTTGCAATTTCAATGTTCCGGTGATGTTTTGCTTCATCGCGTGTTTTTCTCCATATTTCTGCAATGGATTTGGCATTTGCGATGGTACTTTCGGCTTTGTCGGTTTCTTCTAGACGATTTAGGTTGAGGGATCAAGCTCTTAGTTGATTCGGCTGGTTGCGATGGTGATTTGCTCTTTCCTAGCGCTGCCAATAGTTTTGGGACAGATTGTTGATGGTTTACGCTGTGATTATGCTCTTGCATCTTTCTGATGCTCCTGAAATGCCAGACAGATTTGGATGGTGTGGACTTCCTTTTGAGATTGTTCTGTTCTCCGAATAACTGTGGATTTAGTTCGAATTCAATACGATGTTGTTCTGTTTTTCGTATAGTTGTGAATTGTCGGGATTGTTTGGTAGACTTTATTGCGTTTCCATGGTGATTTTGAGTTCTCCATGGGTTTTGGAATTCCAGGATAGTGTGGATTGATCAGAGTTTGATTCGATGGTGACCTTGGTTCTCTTTCGAGTAGGTACAATTTTGTGGATAGATCTAGTAGATTGTAATGTGAATTCAATGTGGCTTCTGCGTCTTGTGATGATTTCAGACTTCTTTTCTTTTAGACAAATAGCAAGATAGAGGATTGGTTTTGTGATGTTCCCGTGCTCTTGTGAAGGATAATTAGGCGTTGATTACATAATCGTATGCATGTATGTTTTAGGTCCTAAAATCAACTTTTGCTTCCTTTTGTAAATGCATGTTTCTGCAGTTTCTTTCCAAGTTTGTATGTTTATAGAATGAATGGAATGTGCTATTGATGTAAGGATAGTGAGGTGTGCATGCCACATGTAGTGACTCTGTGACAGTACGGGTTGGGTGCCCTGGGATAAGCTCCGGGGAGAGCCCTTCCAAATGGAAACGATGATGCACTGAATGGAGGCTTCGGTCATATGACTGTAGAATAACCTAGACTATACCTATAAAGTTCATGATCATGAACCAAATGAATGGCTCAAATGGTAGTTACCACGTGTGATATGTTCACCCTTACTAAATTAGTAGGCTTTGTTTGTGTTTTTTCCTTTACCTCAAGTGTAAGTTTATGTTCTATGCTTTCTAGCTACTATCCCTACCTCATTATGAATGTCATACTTTTCATATTGGGATGTTCTTGCTGGGTCTATAGACTCATGATGTATATCTTGTAGGTGAGGGAGACATCTCCCAGGATATTATAGAGGGCATGCACACAGAGTAGACGAGGAGGCGGGATGGTACCTCGACACCCTGTTCAGGAACCTTTAGGAATGCTGTGAACACTTGTTTTATGTGGAGTCCGTTTTTTACATGTATGAGGAGATGTGTTGGTGTCTCTATCTTCCTTGTTCCTTTGCTTAAACTCTTTAGATCGTGTAGCTATGGTTTGTGTTGGTTATGGTGGTTCATGCATGATGAGATTGTCTACTATGGATCCTTTACAGCAATGTTTGAGAGGTTTATTAATTGATTGAACGTTGGTCTTCAAGTTAGCTGGTACAAGTTACAAACTGTTGTTATGGGTCCCCGGTATGTGTGGTAGGTTAAGGGTCCTTTCAGCACGGCTAACACTTTAAACATGTAACATATATTAAACTAATTAATGATATATGTAAGGATGTAACGACTAGAGTGAAGACTTCAGGCGGATTAACTGAAGCATTTCAAATAAAGATAGAGTTATTGAACTCTAAGTCCCTATCTCTTTATACTAATCATAAACGAACTCATTGGACACATTCAAGACACGTATATTGTTTGCAAATGATATTGTTTTGGTAGATGAGACACATGAAGGAGTAAATGCTAAACTAGAACCTTGGTAGGAGATACTAGAAGTGAAAGGTTTTAGGCTTAGTCTGTAAAGATCAAATATTTGGAATTTAAGTTTAACAATATTAGACGTAATGAGACAATTGTTAAGATAGGAGATGACGAGTTATCTCGAACTGAGAACTTTTAGTATTTAGGATCATTTTTACAAAATGATAAAGGATCGAGAGAGATGCTTTATATAGAATATAAGTAGGATGATTAAAATGGAGGAGAGCGTCAGATGTTTTAAGTAAAGTACATCTAAAACTTAGGAAGTTCTACAAAACAACGGTTAGACCTGCTATGTTGTTGAATGTTGGGCTATGATTCGGGTACATGAGCAAAAGATGAAAGTTGTAGAAATGGGGATGTTAACGTGGATGCATGGACATATGATGATGGACAGAATAAGAATGAAAACATTAGAGAAAAAGTCAGAATTGCATCTATTGAGAGAAAACTGAGAGACACATTTAAGATGGTACAGACATGTACTTAGATGACAATAAATGCTCTAGTTAGACGATATAAAACTACAACAAATATACATATCAAATAAGGAAGAGGAAGACAAAAATAAACTTGGTTAGCAATAATAAAACAAGATAAATTTTATTTAAGTATAAATAATGATATACTAGGAAATAGAGCCGTGTAGAAGGATTCACATAGCCGACCACACCTACTAGGATAAGGCTTAGTTGTTGTTGTTTTAAATTGGTCAATTATATGGTTATGTGCCTTAGCATCTTCCTTAAATCTAGTAGGTAAAGTGTATAGCTTCAGCTACTAAATATATCTTAGATGTGTCTCATAGTACCTTAGTACCTAGGAGCTCCAGAGATTAATGTTTGAGGCATAGAGGAAACATTCACCAAAATTGAGTCTTAGCCTCTAGACTACACTTGTTGGATAGAGCGGAATGGAAAGAGACTTTTTTTTTCTATTTAGTAAACACAAACCACAAGTCTATAGAGGCCTTTATTCTCACATACTAAACAAAAGTAGAAGAATTTAAAAATTTAGTTGTTTTGGTCTTATCCATAGGCCATTAATGATTTCAATATCATATCTTGTAATTACAAACCACAAGTCCATAGAGGACTCTATTTTAACATAATAATGCATGTAGAAGAATTTAGAATTTAGTTGTTTTTGAACTTATCCATAGGAAATTAACAATTTCCATATCATATCTTGTGATTTTGAAAAACGGAAGGAAATTCTAGGGGGAACAATAATTCTTATGCATATTACTTATGAAACAAACAATAAACCTCACTTAACATCATAGCATGAGTTGGGAAAAAGGGAATGCTAACCTCCATAAGAAATCAGAAAGTCAGTTGCTTTTGGACTTATCCATAGGAAATTAACAATTTCCATATCATATCTTGTGATTTTGAAAAACTGAAGGAAATTCTAGGGGAAACAATAATTCTTATGCATATTACTTATGAAACAAACAACAAACCTCACTCAACATCATAGCATGAGTTGGGAAAAAGGGAATGCTAACCTCCATAAGAATTTAGAAATTTAGTTGTTTTTGGACTTATCCACAGGAAATTAACAATTTCCATATCATATCTTGTGATTTTTGAAAAACTGAAGGAAATTCTAGGAGAAACAATAATTCTTATGCATATTACTTATGAAACAACAATAAACCTCACATAACACCATGGCATGAGTTGGGAAAAAGGGAATGCTAACCTCCATTAGTTCTAGTTTTGCTGAATCAACTCCCTCCACATCATCAAAGCTAACAGATTGCTTACTAGGCCGTCGTTTCTTTGCATGACTATTGCCCGAGTAAAATTGGCGATAGAGCAACCACACCATTGGAGCTAATGGGATCCACAAAGTAATCGATGTCATCACAAGGCTTCTCAATAATTGGTGCGCAGATTGTGGAGCAGAACTGTATGCAGTTCCTTTCTCTCTCATTAACCCAAGAAGAAAGCTCTCATCATGGTTGATCCTTCTCGTAGAGTACCGCCACTTTAGAATAGAAGTACCACCTCTCTCTCTTACAGATGAGGTGCTTTTAGATCCTTGTGCATGGACGTCTAGGTCATCAGCAGCTAGTGACAAGCCCTCTGCTACCGTTTGATCATCAGAATTCCTATTGAAGTAAATATACCGAGAATCCTCTTCAAATTGTACAGCAGACACACTTCCACTCTGAAGATTGGATACAAACTCAGAATATGGAACGTCTACTGAAGCAGGTCTAGATGTGTACTTCAAGAACACAAAAAACAAACCCAATACAAGGGAAAACCAAACAGATAATGTAAGCTTCTTTGCATTTCTGTTCAGTGCGATCCTAGCATTTTTTGTGAACTGTTGAACCGTAAATCTCTTGAGACTGTCTGAGAGTAACCGCAGCCTCGGGCGAAGCCGAAGAGAGAACTGTCTTCTCGACCTAGGCTTCCCTTCTATCCCAAACTGGGTATGCCGCTCTTTGCTCCTATCAACCTTTGCAAGTGTTATCCTATTACATTTTGATGATAATCTTGATTTACGAGAACTCCGCAAGGAGGGAAATTGGGATTTGTGATAAAAAGAAGATAAATTCCAGTGTCCTTCCACCAAAGACGAGATTTTTCCTACTTGGAAATCCAATCTCCTCCTATTAGAGAACAAATTTGGCCAATTGAAAGAAGAAGACCGACAGGGGCTAAAAACTCGATTAACTAAAACCAAGGGAAATAGGCTCATTTCAATTCTTATGTACAAGAATCTCTTCGGTTTCGAAACCAATAGATCATCAAGGAAAGTTATATATAATTTAAAGAAGTGCACCTGCGCCAAAAGAAACCATCAGGGCGTCCAAGAAGATGGGGCAAAATCGTCAAGTAAGGAAGGAGGTAATGTACCGATCCGACCTACGCTTCCATCAAGAGTTCTGCGCCCGTTCCTCCTCCGCCGTCTTCTTCTTCTTCCATTCTTCCACATTATCCTTGATTTTTTTTGTTTTTTTTACATCTGACTTTATCCACGTGGCACTCTGACTTTATCGACGATTTTATCCGATCAGAAAATTAAATTGTAGACTCGTAGGGCCTGTTCGTTGAGCCACTGGATCCCGGTGGTGGAGTCAGATTGATATTAACCCCTCTATTCCAAATGGGTCAAAGCCGAGTAATCAAAATAAGGCTAACTTCAGTTCCTCTAAACTAGGGCAATTGAACTTATTGGAAATACTAATACTAATTATATTTAATTATCTAATAATATATTTTAAATTAAGTATGTCTTTAATATTAATGCGTTAAGCGTATTCATTTTATTATGTCAATTGGAGTTTTAAAGAGATAAAACTAAAATGAACATTAGCAGCTAGAATATTCATTCAGTATAGACAATAATATCAACTAATTAATAATGTAAAAAAAATAAAATATTATAATTATAAAACATCATAAAATAATTATGTTTTAATTATTTCATTGAGTCTTCATATTTTAAAATCTTTGTACAATAGTTTCATTATCGACTGATAGCAATATATTTTTTCTTCATATAGATAATAAAATTATCATTCATTCAATTATCACTCATTTGATTACGCAATCTATTTTTCACCATTCTCATAGTAGAAAACATTTTTTACTTCATAGTCGTAATTAGTAGAATTAATATTAATTCACAATTCTAATAGTAGAAAACACTTTCTACTATCGCAGTCGTAATTAGTAGAATTAATGTTAATGTTAAAATCTTATAAACTAACAAGTCCACCATACTTTTTTTGACATAATTTATTTCTTTGAAAGATCTTCATAATCTTTCAATCCTTGAAATACTTTATTAGAACACATATCATATATATAAGTTTTAAGTTAATCATATGAGGAGATCAAATCTTGAGAAATCTTATGGATAAAATTTAACTAGTTACATCAATTTTTTCTTGTCAAAAGTTAAAAAAGAGTTTTGTGGACACAGACAAACTATACAAAGAAGTAACTAAGAAACGATCATTTAACTTTTGAAGTTGCATATCAATAATACCATAGAATAAATCAACGTGATAGTTATGTAAATTTGTTACTTTTAATGGATTACGATGAGGACGACCACGTGGTGCCTAAAGTGTGAACATATCATCCATTTTGAGAACATAATCTTGCTGACAAAAACAGTGAACCTTTTCTAAAAAAAATCTTAACATTCATCTCTTATACTTTAGAGTGGTGTTTACATATTTGTACCAAATCTATTGCATTTACAATATCTTGATCTTTCTTTTACAATATCATTAACAATTCACTCAAAATCCCTAAAACATATTTCATCAAGTGTAGATTGAATGCAAAATTAAATAAATGTATTGGCTCTAATAAATTAAATGTCTCAGTTTTTTTATCAAGAGAACTGGAATCATCTTCTGAAATCATTTCAAGCACATCACTGATAGTAAAGAACATTGAAATCAAGCTGATCAAACAATTATAATGTGACCCCTAATGTGTATCTCAACACATTGAAGGTTGGTTTATTGATTAAGTTCTCGACCACTTGAAATTTCACCCCTCTCTACTACCTCAATAATAAAATTTGAACGTTTCTCCTTAAGAAGATTAGAATGTTTGCAACAACATTTGCACATCACCAACAACACGAAAGAAATTAGAAATAAAAAGATTTTTCTTAGTCACAACTATAAGAGCTTGTAGAAGCTGATAGGAAAAATAATTTATGTAAAATGCACATGAATTCTTCTTTAAAATATGTACTTTTAGACCATTAAATTTACCTTGCATACTACTTGCTCTATCAAAACCCTATCCTCTCAACTTAGACATGCTCAAATTATATTTAGAGAATATCTTATTAGTGCTGGGAGCATAACATTTAACCTAGAATTTTGATGTATGATTGAAGTTAAAATTAGGTTAGTTGTGATATAATAATTTATGTCAAGTGTACAGGTGCATGTTACTTAACAAGTGGTGAGGTCCTGATTGGGTGCCAGACAGTGACTAAATCCTAGTGGAACTAGGCAATTGAAGACTTGATTGGGAGTCAGATATAAGTTAAGTCTTAGTTGGAATCAAGTACGAAAGTCCTAGATGAGTGTCAGGTGAATCATGTCCAAGTGGAGCCAGTTGGATTTTGAAGGCTTGACATATAAAGACCAATGGAGTAAGTTGAGAGGCGAGAGCTTAAGCTTAGTGGATAAGTCCAAGTTGAGGAGGCTTGGAGCTGAAGCTTGGAGGGTAAGATTGTAGGGATCTAGTGCTCTAAACACGTGAAATGCATAGCGAAAATTTTACTAGATCCTCTTCAGAAGATTCATGCGAAGGTAAAATCTATCATATACTAAGTTTGATGAGATTTATACCTTTGTTGCGTGCCTTTTGCAATCCCGGCAGTAACTTTTCTTTGGATGCTGATCTCAGTGCGATCAAGCGGTCGCGCCTCTATGGTATCTACATGAACACGTCCTTCATTCGTTACACGAACTAAACCTTCAGAGAAGAACCACCTTCGTGGTGCTAGCCACACAAGGTGATTCGGCCAAAAATAGGATTCGGCCAAGAAGGAAGAAGAGGAAGATCAAGAGTCACACTTTTCATCTCTCATACAAAATCTAATCAAAAACCTATTTATATTCATCTAATGAATACCAAGAGTTTTTTTATCTCTTTGTATTCCTCTTATTGGGTTGGATTATTATATTGGATTAACCATTAATTCAATAACCTAATGAGTCTAATCCATTAATCCAATAGTCTAACCCATTAATCTAATATGTCTAATTCGGATTGGACTCAATCCAATGAGTGGATTCATTTGAGTCTAACTCAATGAGTAACTCAAAAAGCCTAATCATCTCATAATTGGCTCTTAGGGCTAATACCAACAATCTCCCACTAGCACTAGTGCCAATCAACATAAAGATGACACAAACACTTTGGATTAACCCATTATTTTTAAGATCCTTAGTATTTTAGTCAAACTAAAATACCAATCTTCAAACCAACATATTATTTGTGTGTGACCCAATAGACTCTCGTAACGTTGACAATGTATCCAAATCAATATTTTAGATACATAAGCAATGAGTGACATCTAGCAATGCATCATTACTACCCAAGTGACGAGAATGCCGAGATCCGACTTAACCTTTTAGTGACTATTATCTTATATGACTCAGTCCTTCTATCCTTGATATTTAAATTAATCAATGAGGTATAGACCATGTCATCCTTTTATCAATCTTTGTATTTCTTGATCTCTAAGTAGACACACTCAAAATAAATAAGCTTAATATCTCATATTGACTTATTTGAGCATGACCATGTATTTTTGTGCCATACTAATCAAGGGACCCATAAATATCACTTCTGTCATATGGAAGGGATAAATCCCATCTAAATCACTCACATCCCTCCGCATAAGTTATTGCATACCCATCGATCGATTTTATAGTCCACCCTGTTACAAGTGACGTTTGTCAATACCAAAGTATACAACGCCTTATGTAGGGAACCGTAATGACTTCAGGTCTAAGGACTATTCATACCAATAGTCACATGAGAATATTTTTGACACTCATATAATGATCCATGAAACATTCTCATGGAGGGGCATTCAGTATATATTCTCTAATATATACCCATGTGCCAACTTGATATCTCATATCCATGACTTGTGAGATTAAGTCATCCGTTGACCTACATGCTAGTCTCAACGCATTAATATTGTCCTTGCATATTAATACTTAACTAGGAATAGTTAAGAGCAAAGTTCTATACAAATATACAATATCCCACAATCAATTCAACCAATAGACATGTAAGAACCTATTACCCTAATGATGTCGTGACCGTAAGCGCACAGTTGCCATCAAGTAATATAATTTATAAATGTCGATCCCACGAGGACAGAGGATTAAGTACTAATCGGTTATGTACTTCAAATTTAACTAGACAAGGTCAATAAGTGTTTGAATGGAGATTTTCAACTAATACTGTAAAGTAAAAGAAAGAAAATCGAGGAAGTCTTTATGTCAGAAAGTGTTCTAGGCCGTTGGTTTCATTGTAATGGTGGATGTTATACTATGAATTCGCCATTTCTTAGTTCTTTACTTATATGTTTACAGGACAGTCTAAGTCACTACCGAATCCCACTCCGTGATAGTGTATCGAAATACTTTTCCTGCCAGTAACTAGGTATACCATCAAGTGAAGAAGTAACTTAGAGAGTCTGGATTTTCAGTAGAGTACCTCTTGTCACAAGGTCTCCCCCGGGTATACGTTTCTAGATTACATAGGTCACTTGCATAACATATGATCAGGGAAAGTCCATTAAATCAAGTAAAAGACTAATCCATATATAGAATTATCTCCCCTAGGAGGTTATAACCCATATAGAAGGATAGTTACTTTAGATACTCAATTTTGAAACAAGCATCCTAAAGCCATGCCAAGCTATATCGGATCACACACTCAAACGAGACAACAATTTATGCATCTATTTAATGAAAGTTCAGGTTCATGTTTAACTCTAGACACACAGCAATGTATCTAGTACAAAATTCAGATCTATGCATACAGAAATGCCATCTAGATATACAAATTTAAGTTCATAAAAGATAGTCTTGTTACAAGCATTTCATCAAACAGAATAGTACATACAAGCTTCATCAAACTAGGGAATCGACAATTCAATAAAGTTTATAACATCCATACATTACAATTTCTACATACGTTCTAGAACAGTAAAGATCTACTTTATAACAAATATAAATATAATCTAAAGACTCAAATATATAAAAATTTCTAAATCCATAAAGAAATGGAGTAGAAACTTATCTTTGATGTCGAGTGAAGCTTTTTGATGTAGATCTTGGAATGTCGATGAGGATGGAGTAGCAGAATGGCCTCGGATCGTCCAGATGATGACTCCAGATGTAGGGGTTTGACCTAGATGATCTCCTCCGATCCACCAAGCTTCCCCCCTAGGAAGGAGATAAAGTGCCCCTTTTATAAGGGTGAGGCATGGGGTGGTCGTGCCTTTAGGCACGACCAAACCGTCTCTTAGCCATGGCCAGAGCCAAGTTGGCTCTAGCTCAAATAGCTTGGCAGTGCTGAGAGGCACGACTAAAGCTCTCCTCTAGCTACTTAGCCGTGCTTTTTGGCATGGCTTGGGCAGAGGTTGCCCTATTTTGCCTTCATGGCCATGCCATTTAGCATGACCTGTTTTCCAAAATGGAAATCTGGAGATGTGGTCGTGCTTCAAGGCACGACCAAACCTATTTTGGCTCTAGAATGTGGCATGGGCAAGCTCTCTGGCTGTGCCTTTTGGCACGGCCAAAGCCATTCCTGCTCTGGATCTCTTCCTTGGCCGTGCCATTTGGCATGACAGCCTTCCTTTCTTGTTCCTTAACCATGTTGCTCGACTTTTCTTTCCATGGGTAGACAAAGCTAGGTCCTGATCTTCATCAAATGATCTTCCTTTACACCTTTAGAAACTTTTTCCACTCCATACTGCTCCTGAAAATGAAAATAGACTCCGAGCAGATCTCTGAATGCAAGATAGTAATTATGCTCTAGAATATGGCACGAGCAAGCTCTCTGGCTGTGCCTTTTGGCACGACCAAAGCCATTCTTGCTCTGGATCTTTTCCTTGGCCGTGCCATTTGGCATGACAACGTTCCTTTCTTGTTCCTTAACCATGTTCCTCGGCTTTTCTCTCCACAAGTAGACAAAGCTAGGTCCTGATCTTCATCAAAGATCTTCCTTTACACCTTTAGAAACCTTTTCCACTCCATACTGCTCCTGAAAATGAAAATAGACTCCGAGCAGATCTCTGAATGCAAGATAGTAATTATGCTAAAATTAATATGATACAGGGTGCAAAAGCATAGATTATAGACAATGAATGCAAAAAGATGTGCGTTAAACCCTACAAAATAACATATATAATCTATGCACATCACCTAGGATATTATTATACTTATTCATTCGGCACTGAAGTAAAATAAATATAATAGCAAACTTTACCTTTTATTAATAAAATATGATACAATATGTCCTAAGTTAATCAACTCTTGATTGGCTCTTAGGGCTTACACTAAAAATCTCCTTATGTCACTAGTGTCAATCACTGAAATATCTAATATCCATTGACCTACTGTAACCATCATACTTTCTCTGTGCCAAAGCATTAGTTGAAGGATCCGCAATGTTAGTATCAGTCAATATTCTGCATAGTCTCACATCTCTTCTATCAATGATCACTCGAATGAGATGGAAGCACCATAATATCTAATACCGAGCATCACCATTTAAGTAAAATACATACCCTGACTGTGATTTGGAATCATCCTTATTAGTTTGGAATCTACCATCGATGTAACCCTTTACAGCAAGATCTTCATTACCTCCAAAGATTAAGAAATAATCTTGAGTTCTTCTCAAGTATTTAAGAATATTCTTGACTGTTGTCCAATGACCTTCACCTGGATCTGACTGGTATCTACTCATTATGCTTAATGCATATGAGACATCTAGGTGAGTACAAAACATGATGTACATGATAAATCCTATAGCAGATGCATAAGAAATCTGATCTATGCGGTCCATTTCTTCCTTAGAAGAGGGGCATTGAGTCTTTGAAAGACTCACAACATGTGACATTGGAAGGAATCCCTTCTTAGAATCCTACATGGTAAAATGTTTAAGCACCTTATCATATATGTACTCTGACTTAGACCAAGCAATCTCTTAGATCTATCTCTATAGATCTTGATGCCTAAAATGTAGGTTGTTTCATCTAAGTCCTTCATTGAAAAATAATTTCCAAGTCAAGTTTTCACTGACTTAAGAGTAGGGATATCATTTCCAATGAGAAGTATGTCTTCTACATACAATATGAGAAAGATGACTGTGCTCCCACTAACCTTCTTGTAGACACAAGGTTCATCTTCATTCTTGATGAAACCAAACGCTTTGATCATATCATTGAATCGAAGATTCTAGCTTCTAGAAGCTTGCTTTAATTCATATATGGATCGTTGTAACTTATATACCTTTCCAGTATGCTCTGGATCTACAAAACTCTCAGGTTGTGTTATATACACCTCCTCGAGTAGATTTCCATTAAGAAATACGATTTTGACATCCATATGATAGATCTCATAATCATAGTAAGCTGCAATAACAAGCATGATCTGAATGGACTTTAGCATCGCAACTGGTGAAAATGTTTCATCATAATTTATACCGTGAATCTGCTTGAATCCTTTAGCCACTAATCTACCTTTATAGGTATGCATATGATCATCCATGTTAGTATTCACTTTGAAGACCCACTTACACCCAATGGGTTTGATCCCTTCATGTGGACAACCAAAGTCTATACTTGGTTAGTGTACATGGATTTTATCTTAGATCTCATGGCCTCTAGCTATTTCTCAGAATTTGTACCTTGTATAGTTTTCTGATAAAATGTAGGCACGTTGAGAGCAACTAGCGCTACATCACCGTTATCAAACAAGAGAAAAGAATATCTCTCAGGTTGACAACGGGTCCTATCAGATCTACGTAGAGCTTGTGCTACTTGAATAAGTTGTTGCTCCACAACTTCTTGCGGTGTAATAAAATCATGATCCACAACATCTTGTAGTTCTTGTTCAGTTTCCATCAAGGTGTTAGTGCTAGTTTGTGTATCTTGAATTTCTTCAAGTTCGACTTTACTCCTACTAGTTTTTCTAAAAACAAATTCTCTTTCTAGAAAGACACTAATTCTGGCAACAAACACTTTATTTTGTGTGAGATTATAAAATTAATATCTCTTTGTTTCCTTGGGATATCCTACAAAATAGCACTGGTTTGATTTGGGTCCTAGTTTATCTGAGACTTATCGTCGAATGTAAGCCTCACATTCCCAAATCTTCATAAAAGACATCTTGGGACTCTTCCCAGTCCATATCATATATGGTGTCTTTATGATGACCTTAGATGAAATGTGGTTAAGTGTGAAAGCAGCCATCTCTAGAGCATGCCCCTAGAAGAAAGTAAAAAGATCGGTTTGACTCATCATCGATCGTACCATATCTAATAAAGTATAATTTCTTTTTTCTGATACACCATTCCATTGTGATATTCTAGGTGGAGTGAGTTGAGATATGATCTCACACTCAACGAGATGGTCATAAAACTCTTGGCTAAGATATTCCCCACTTCGATCTGATCGAAGCATTTTAATACTCTTACCAAGTTGATTTTGTACTTCATTCTTGAATTCTTTAAATTTTTCAAAGGATTCTGACTTGTGTCTCATCAGATACATATAGCCGTACCTACTGAAATTATCAGTGAAAGTAATGAAATAATGATAGCCTCCTCTAACTGCTATTCTGAAAGGGCCGCATACATCAGTATGTATGAGTCCTAACAAGTCATTAGCTCTTTCATTCTGTCTTTGTCATCTTGTCTTGAAGACAAGATTTGCATAACCTCATATGATTCAAAATCAAATGAGTCCAAAAGTCCATCTTTATGGAGTTGAGATATGCGATTCTCATTTATATGACCTAAGCGACAATGCTAGAGATATATTTGGTTCAAATTATTAGACTTGAACCATTTGGTATTTATGTTATACATTGGATTGTCAAAGTCTAGAACATAGAGTTCATTCACAAGATGTGTACTACAATAAAATATTTCATTGAAATAAATAGAACAACATTTGTCCTTTATTACAAATGAAAAACCTTTCTTATCCAAACAAGAAATAGAAATAATATTCTTAGTTAAGGCAGACACATAACATCACTCTTCAAGTTCTAAAACAAGCATAGTGGGTAAAGATAAGGAATATGTTTCTACAACTATAGCAACAACTTTTGCGTCATTGCCTACTCGTAGGTCCACTTTACCCTTTGTCAATATTTTACTATTTCTCAGCCTCTACACATTAGTACAAATGTGAGATGCACACTCAGTATCTAATACTTATGAAGAAGAAATAGATAGATTGACTTCTATAATATATATACCTGAGGCAGAAGTCTCACTTCTCTTCCTTTTCAGTTCCTTTATGTACATCTTGCAGTTCCTCTTCCAGTGTCCGGTCTCACCACAGTGGAAGCAGGTTCCTTCCTTAGCAATCCCACATTTGGATTTCAATGCATGAGTCTTGCCCTTGCCTTTGGCTTGGGTCCTACCCTTAGTTTTGGGTTTCCATTTGCCTTTTTTCCTTTTGGAACCATCAAAATGGTACTAGGCTTTGCCTATTAAGGTTGAGTTCAGTAGTTCTTAGCATGCTCAACATATCAGGCAATGGTTTGTCAATTTCATTCATGTTATAATTCATGACAAATTAACTGTAACTCTCGGGCAACGACTATAAAATTAGGTTAGTAGCCAATTCTTGGCCTAGTGGAAATTCCAACCTTTGTAGATCATTTTAAGCACATAAGTCCTACGGGACTTCCTTCTTGCATTCTGCATTGAAATAGAGCCTTGGAGATCTGAAATCTCTCATGCCTTGCTTGTCCTTGATACAGTTATCTAAGATGTTTAACCATGCTTGTCCTTGATACAGTTATCTAAGATGTTCAACCATATCATAAGCATCCATGTTCTCATGTTGCTTCTGAAGCTTAGAGTTCATGGTTGCGAGCATAAGACATGATACATCTAATGCATCATCTTGATGCTTCTTATAAACATCCTATCAACTCTAGTGGCAGTACTAGAGTTAGTTCAAGAATGAGCTGCTCTAGGACGTATAATTTTCTCTATTGCTTGAGAACTATTCTCAAGTTTCGGTACTAGTCTAGGAAGTTAGCTCCATTGAGATTGTCCTTATGAAGGACAGATCACAAAGATAGTGTATTAGATGTACTAGACGACATAATGATCTATAATAATAAAATTCATAAATAAGTATCATATTTAGATTATTTAATTAGGCCTTCAATTAAATAATTCTCTTACTAAATTCTAAATCTTAGTGGGAGCAAGTCACTACTAGCTCTAACCTAGGAGAAAAGACATTCAAGTGGGATAAGATCCATATTCTACCTCATCTTAAGTTAACTTTGACTAATCATCCAAGACTTGTATAATTTAGGTAGGTTAACGTGTACCAATTGGATAAGATCCATATTATATCTTATCTTGAGTTAGCTTTGGCTAATTACCCAAGATTTATATAACTTAGATAGACAACGTTTACCAATTATATCCTATGTAACTCTTGTATCATTGGGTGAACAAGACTATTTATTCATTTTCCCATCTTATGAAATCTACATTATAACACATCTTGAGTTAACTTTGGCTAATCACCCAAGACTAGTATAATTGAATTACATCGTATGAGATATGCCTCTAAGTTCTCAATCCAATTGAGGTAACTTAGTTAAGTCACACCCAAAGTCCAATAGTTGGATATCACAATTGTCCTGTCATACTTTACCAAGATAAAATGAGTCACTTTACTTTGACAAAACCTGACTACAAATGATCGAGGTATTAGTGAGTACAAAATTTTGGTAGGCATATGAAAAGGACCAAATTATGATAGCTACACATGCATCACATACATTTATGACATATCATGGCATACATCAATCTATACACTAATTAAATGTGACATAAATATGGCCCCATAAACTAGGATCTTCTCAAGATAATGAGAAGATCGAAAGGTCAACTTAGGTCTAAGCATCTTCTCCAAGTGCTTCCTTGGTCATCATGTGTTGTTGTCCTTCTCCTTTTTTTCACCATCGCCCATTAGATTCATTTTTTCTCTAATGTGTACATTACAAAATCTAAAAAAATATCGAGTTACATTCGAGGGTAGTCTAAAGTTACAACAGGAGTGATAAAAGATGAAGGCACGACTCGCAGGTCATATTATGAATTATAACATCACACACATAATCATATTAGGGTAGAGGACCATAACCATGTACCATGTACCATGTTATATATATTCACAATATCCTTATGACATAAAATCTACCATGATTTAATAAAGAGTTATGAGTCGCAACGCCATGACGGTCCCGCTAGCCGGTTAGTGAGCAGGGGTCAAGGGGGAAGCACCCCTTGTGGGGGTGAGGGGGCAGCACCTTTGAAGCAAAAAATATTTTGCATACTTTATTGTATGAGTTGTTGTTATGCCTAAGACCCTACTACCCACAATACCAACTATGTTTCGTTCCCAACAAAATACCTTTGGCAAAGACCTTGTTAGTCACAACACCAACTATGTTTTGTTCCTAACAAAACATCTTTTGGCTGAGACTCATAATTTGGCTGAGACTCAGTTTTGCGAGATCATTTTGTTCACAATAACTTTGTTTCGGTCCCAACAAACATAGATTCATAATCATGCAAATCATAGTAAACATCTCATGCAATTTCTATATCACATATAAAATCTAACAACTTAGTATACACCTTCGCAAGTGACTCTGATACCATTGTAGGGATCTAGTGCACTAAATATGCGAAATGCGCAGCGAAAAATTTACTAGATCCTCTCTAGAAGATCTATGCGAAGGTAAAAACTATTATATACTAATTTTGATGAGATTTATACCTTTGTTGCGTGCCTTTCACAATCCCAGCAGCAACTTTTCTTTAGATGCAGATCTCAGTACGATCAAGCGCCCACACCCCTATGGTATCCACTCAAACACATCCTTCATTCATCACTTGAACTAAGCCTTCGGAGAAGAACCACCTTCGTGGTGCTATCCACACAAGGTGATTCGGTCAAAAATGGGATTCGGCCAAGAAGGAAGAAGAGGAAGAAGAAGGGAAGATCAAGAGTCACACTTTTCATCTCTAATGAAAATTTTTATCAAAAACCTATTTATATTCATCCAATGAATACTAAGAGTTTTTTTTATCTCTTTGTATTCCTCTTATTGGGTTGGATTATTATATTAGATCAACTATTAGTCTAATAACTCAATGAGTCTAACTCATTAATCCAATAATCCAATGAGTCTAACCCATTAATCTAATATGTCAAATTTGAATTGGACTCAATCCAATGGGTGGATTCATTTGAGTCTAACTCAATGAGTAACCCAAAAAGCTTAATCATCTCATAATTGGCTTTTAGGGCTAATACCAATAAAGAAAAAGTGGAGTAAGCTGGGAGCTGATGCTTAATAATCAAGTCTCAAGTGGAATCAGCTAGGAGTAGTAGCTTGACAACTTAGTCTTCTAGATGAGTTAGTTGAGAATTGAATATCTAAACACAAAGTAAGTGCAAATAACTTTCAATTTTCTATCATGTAACAACTGTAGGAAAGTAATGTTTGATGGTTCGAGATGACCGGAGGGAGTAAAGGGAAACTAGCTGGTGAGAACTCTCGACAAGGGAATTCAGAGGGTCTAAGCGATCGTATCAAGTCATGGCATCTAGAGGATACAGGCAACCATAATAGATTCTAGGCGATCTGAAGATGGCATTATCAGCAATCTGAATAAGTCAAGCCAAGATCAGGGTTGACCCCTCTCCAATTGATTGAAGAGCTTTGTTAACATTATCTAATGGATAAAAATTACAACCATAAAAATTGCAGCCACGTCAACACCTATCTAGGTGATCGGGGAGGTGTTGGGATCCTATGTATAAAATAATACATAATGTAGTGGAAAAAGGATTCCTCCAAAGATCCTTATAAATACCAGATATTATATTTTCCTATTCTATCAGATAGAATGGTTACCTTTGTTGCGTGCCCAAAGTAATCCCGACGACAATTTGTCTTTGGATGCAGATCTCAACACGATCAAGTGTTTGAGCCTCTATGGTATCCATATTAACACATTTCTATCCATCTCATGAACTCACAACTTGGAGAAGAAACAATCTTTGTTGGGTTAGCAACAAAGTAAGGAAGTTTCGGCCAAGAAAAGAGGAGGAGGAGGAGGAAGAAGAAGAAGAAGAAGAAGACTAAAGGTCTCTTACATGAAAATGCATAGCCAATTCATTTTGTACTCATCCAAGGAATACAAAAAGTCTTTTGCCTTTTGGTCTTCTCTTTGATTAATGCTCCATTAAACTTTTTAATGGACATTAATCCTAATAAATCATCATTATTCTTCTTTAATGCATAATTAATCTCCATTAATTATCTTTAATGGGTTAGATTTTAACATATTGGATTAACTATTAACACAATAAGCCAATCTATATCCATTAATCTAATAAGCCTAATAATCTTATAATTGGCTATTAAGGCTAATACTAATAAAAGTCTCAAGGGTTATAAAAAGAGCTTCAAAACAAAGCTTGAAAATCACTCTTGTGCTCTAAGTGCTCTCTCACATTCTGTTATGTGATGATGCAACTTGCGCTTCATTTCTGATTGACAACATTTAAGTAACATTTTCATTCTATTTTTGTGTTGCCATATTTTTATATTTGTGTTTAACTTTTTAGATTCTTTTTCGGTAAGGTTTTCTCATATCCGGAGGCTTTCTAGAAAGGGAAAATTAGGTATAAGAATCATATTTTTATAACTACTACGTGTGTTTACATTTTTGATTTGGTAAATCAACTGCTTGCATGCTCAATTATTAACTAAATCTTTTGCATGCTTACATTGCTTGTCTTGCTTGATTAAATTAGTCTAAGTAATTTTTATATCTGCTATGCTACTCTATCGATTCAATTATTTTTGTTATTATTTGCTCATAGAATTTGTAATGCTAGTCACCCCTCTAGCATCGAGTTCGATCCTACAATTTCGTATTAGAGCAGGTTGAGTTGATAGTACGCTAGGAAAGCCTGATTAAGTGCATATCTAAGCTGGGTAAGGAGTACTCTACCTAGTGCATCTAGTCAAGTGAAACTAGTTGAAGCTACTCACCTTACTCTAAATCAAAAAGACTAGACATTGTATTAAAGTTGATTTAGTGCTAAATTCGTAAGTTAGCTTTGTCTTAGGAAATGATCATTGATCCGATTAAGAAGACTCCTGTGTCTTGCCATTACTTGGAAGTTAACTTAGAAACTCTTGCTCAATTAGCCCAAACCAAAACTTGAATCTAACATACAGAGAACTTTATGCTTTGAGACAAACAAACAATTAAATTGATTAACAATCCGAGTCTAGCCCAAACCTAATTCAAACCTTAACTATAACCATATCAAACCCAAATTAAGCCCATATCCTTTCCCAAACCTTAATACAACTTGAACAAATTTGTGTTATATATGATTTTGGTACTAACCCAAGGCTTGTAAGAATCTTAGAAAAATATCTTACAAGAAGGATTTAGCATAACTCACCCTCCTCTCTTCAATGGAAAAATTTTTGCCAATTGAAGGAGAAATATGGAATACATTCTTAAAACTAACTCAGAATGCTGAGAAAGTATCCAAAGTAGAATCGACTTGCCAAAGGTGAGCTATGCAGGTTCGAATAATGGACAAGTAGCAGCATGAAGCAAATAGCTCAGTCAAATGTAAAAGTAATAATCATAATTCTTTGTGATCTAACTCAACCTCAAGCTGAGAAAGTCAGACCATTTAAAGATGCAAAAAAAAAAAAATTTTGAGAACAACCAAGTGCTGTAAATAAAGAAGTTGAATCTGAACAAGTTAACTATATCAATCTTATGGCTCAAGCAAATTTCGAGGACACAATTAATGAAGTCAAGTCCAAATTAGAATATGAAACTAGGTCAGATGTCAATAAAGATAAGTTAAAAGTAATTGAGTCAGGTAACATTCCTTTAAATTTGAGTTTATTTATTAAGAAAATTTTTTATGTTGAAAACCCCCTGTCTACTTTACTTTGCATGAATAAGTTGTATGATACTTACTATAAAGTAAAATGCCTTTTAACTAAGTACATTGAGGAACTAAACTTGACTTTATTAGGAGTTAAAGGCACATACACACTTAACCTAGTTTATGCTTTATACAAATGTCTTACGACACAACAAGAGGATACTTTTGGACATATTAAAAAATTAAGTTATAATCAGCCAGGGCATAATTTGTATTGGATCCCCAATCATCATGTTAATTATTTGAATTCAACTCATGTTAACTCTAACTCTAACCCAGGAGAAGATAGAAACTTTTGGATAAAAAAATAAACCTTCAATTTAGGGGAGCTAACTTTTATTTTTTCTTAGACTAGGATTTAGTAGCTAGTGTGACTTATTTCTGTTAAGCTTAATCTCAAATTCATGATTATTACTTGACCTCATTTGGTTTTAAAGCTACTTGATTTTACTAAATTGCTTACATAAGAAGTTATTTAAAAGATTTAAATTACTCACTTAATGGCTTGCTTAATTATTCACTTATTCAAATCATTTTATTTAACACTCACATGTCAATACTTATATTAATGTTCGCTTGCTTATTCACTTATTGTGAACTTACTTAGAGTTAATATTTGTACTCAATGATTTCTTAGATTTATTTTAGAAAATTCTTCATATGAACTTAATTAAGTGTAGGATTAAAACTTAGATAGAAATATCATTCTCAAAAAGTCAACATCGTTGACTCTCCGGTCAAGTTGAATGCTAGTTTCAGCTAGTTTTTAACTAAGAATGATCACTTGACTTGATCAATATTTATTTTTTAAATTTATGATGATATACTAATATAAGCATATGAAATCTAGGTTTGAACTTAAGCATCTCACCCCATTCTAAGTATCTTAATACACAAGCAAGGAACTCTAAAGTGCTTATAAGATGCCAGCTACCTACATCTATAGGTTTATACTATCTACGGTGTAACCTAGGCTAAATCCATAAAACATAAACATAGGTTTTTAAAAAATATAAGTTTTAAAAGATATAAATTTTTGAAAAATATAGAATTTGAAAAAGAACAAAACATATGTACAAAATTTCATGTGATAAAAATTAAATCTTATTCTACAAAACACATACCTAATTTTCATCTTAAGTTACTAAATTTGGATTTGGATCAGTTAAGTTTAGTTTGGATTCAGCATAGTTAAGTTTAATATTTTCTTTTGCAATGTGATCTTTAACAAAATGATGTTTAACTTTTATATATTTTGTTCTTGAGTGGTGTATAGGATTCTTAGTTAGGTTTACTGAACTTATGTTATCAATAAATATTTTAATATTTTTGTAATCTAATTCAAAGTCTTTTAAAGTATGAATCATCCATAATAGTTGTACAACACATTCATCCATGACTATGTATTATGCTTTATTGTTGATAGAGCAATATATTATTATTTTCTACTAAACTAAATTACTAGTAATTGTCCCAATAATTGACATCCTCAACTTGTACTTTTTCTATCTAACATACAACTAGTATAATCTAAGTTAACAAAACTAACTAGTTTAAAATTAGCAATCCTAGGATACCACATTCTTATGTTAATTATTCCTTTAAGATATCTAAAGATTCTTTACATATTTGATAAGTGAGGTTCTTTATCACAAGTTTAATATTTAGTATAAATACTTGTTGTAAATAATATGTCGGGTCTGCTTATAGTTAAGTATAACAAACTTCCTATAACACTTCAAAAATACTTTAGATCTACTAATTTTCTATTTCAGTTATTATCTAACATAATATTGGTTGCCATAAGTGTTTTTATTTCCTTAGCATTTTCCATGCCTAAAATTTTAATTAATTCTTTTGTATATTTATTTTGGTGCACACAATTTCCTTCTTTAATTTATTTTATTTGTAGCCTTAAAAAATGTAGGATCAATATGCTGGGGGGTGAATAGCACTCATGACTTTTCATGTTTTTCACAAAACACATAATACATAGCAGAATAGAAAGAGTAAAAGAAAATAAACAGTCGACACAAGTTGGTTTTATTTGGTTTGAACCTTGTAACAACTCTTACTCTAAGGTTCACGATCGTCGATCACTTTCATTGGACAATTCACTATCAATTCTGAATAAGTACAAGTATGAAATTATAATATTAAAACAACTGTTAAGTAAAGTATACCGACAACTACATATCTGAAGATTTTTGTGGTAGGTCGTTGGAGTAGTGTTATAGTGTCGTTGAGGGCTTTTCTGAGCAGCGGGCAAAAGTGAAAGTCCTTTGGATTGTTGTCTTCAAGTTGCTGGTCAAACCCTCCTTTTATATCCCCATCCGGGTGCCTGGATCCACCCTTGGGTGCTCTCACTAGGCTAACATGGCATGCTCTCATTGAAATTTGATCTAGTAAACTTTATCCATGTTTAGGTGCCCGGACTAGTCCAAATGCTTGGATCGATGACGTGGGTCATCTAGTCGACACGCTTAACTCAGGTTGTCGATAAAATTTACTGGTCTGGGAGCCTGGAGCAACTCCAGGTGCCTAGATAGTCTGGATTCCTCGGTGATGAAGGCAACCACCCCGACGCTCCATCTTCACCACTAACTTGAGCACTTGGAACAACTCTGGGAGCCCGGATGTCCGAGCGCTTGGACAGGCTCTGGGCGCATGGAGCCTATTTTTCTAGCCTTTGATTCTTTCTATAATACAAAGTTAGTCCAACAAATAATATGTAAAGCAAGGTAAATTTTGATAATCGCTGGACTGTCTGGTTCTAACTTTGAGTTTCACTGAAACTCTTGGTCAGATCGATACCTACTGTTCTCTCTACGGGGAATGCATCCTCACCTACTCCTCTCAGGAGATATTACCTTTTTTCAAACTGATCCTTCAAACTATTTAGACTTTTGCTCAGCATCCGATACCTCAGGACTTTCCGCTGGAATTCCGAATCCCAACCCGTCTAGTCTTTTGCATAGCGTCCACGACCTCTAGGACTTTCACCTAGTGTCCTCGACCCTAGGATTTTGCCGGATGCCCTTGACCTACCAAGATTTTGTCCAGTCTCATGGATCAGGACTTCATTGCCTAGTTGCAACTAAGGCTTTCCACGTACCTAGTGTCCACTAGGACTTCTTTCCCTAGCCTCAACTAGGACTTTCACCTTGCCTAAGATCATTTAGGACTTTTCTACACACTTAGTTAGACTTATTAGATCACAACACAACTTAACTTTGAATCATTACAAAATATTAAAATACAAGTTTGATTAGCTATTGCTTCCAACACCAACAAAAAGAAGGTTAATTCTCTTACTAGGCTCATTCAAACTTGTTTTCGATTAGGGTTATAGATTATTTCAAAAAATTTGAGTTGGTTGACTTGAACACTATATCATCTACATATACCTATGCTATAAATATATCTAATCCAAGGGATTTTATAAAAAGAGTTGAGTTAATTCATCATTCTTTAAACCCTTTGAATTTAGATAATTAGATAGTCATTCATACTAAACCCTAGGTGCTTGTTTTAAATTATATAAAGTCTTTTTTAACCTAAATATATGGTTTGGACATTCTAAATTTTTAAACCCAGGTGATTGACTTACATAAACTTCTTCTTTAATTAATCATTTAAAAATACGGATTTAACATTCACTTACAAGCTTTGTTTCTAACGATTTCACCTTTATCATCTAATTTAATATGAAAAACCATTTAGTGTCTATTATTGATTTATTTTTAGGTGGAGACATTAAATCCCATACTTTATTTTTTTTTCAAATTGGGCTAACTCTTCTTGTATTGCTATCACCCAGTCAGGATCATACAATGCTTCATATATAATTTTGGGTTCAATTTTAGAAATTAAGACTATTTGACTTATATTTCTAAAGGCTAATCATGTTTGAACTCTTAAATAAAGATCACTTAAAATTTATTCAATTGGATGTTTTGAATTTATCCTTAATGTTCTTGGGTTAAATTCTTATTCTTGTTCATTTTGTCCTTCTTCTTGTTGTTGATTTTGTCTTTCTTCTTCATGTTGATTTGTAGTTATATTTTTACTAACTTACATTAATTCATAGTTCATTTTCTCAAAATTTAATTGTTCATCTTTTTATTGATTTAAGTTAATTGCTTAGAGTAATAATTTTCATCAAATGTTACATTAGTGATTTCTTCAACTTTTAGTGTTGACTTGTTATGTCATATTCCGAAGGTATACTTATCTAATGAGACTGATAGTACCTGTTACGTCACCGCAAGTGCATGGTTACATCGTCAGTAATACAAAAGATATCGAACCCATAGAGACTATTGATTAAGCACTAGTTAACTTCGCACGGTGAATTATCTAGACAAATGTAAGATTGGTTGGGAATGAGAGTAAGAGATAGAGAAAAGAGAAGAGAGAGGACAAGAAAAGAAGTGAGAGAAGGGTAAGAGGATGAATGATAGATGTTAGGATTTTGGTTTCGTTGTGATGCTAGTTAATGTCCCAATGCATTGTTCATCTAATTAACTCTATACTTACACTCGTGTAGGAGTTCTAACTAGAGTCCAGTACAATCTCGCGAAGATCACACCAAAAAGTTTACCCATGTTCTACCGCCATTAAGTAGAAGAGGTAATTTAGGAAGTTCGATTATAGGGAACATCCTTCTGTCACAAGGGCTCACGGTCCACGTTCCTAGATTACACAAGTCACTTTCTAACAGTAGATTAATGTAATTAAGCACAAGAGGTAATTTGGGAAGTCTAATTATAGGGAACATCCTTCTATCACAAGGGCCCACGGTCCACGTTCCACGTTCCACGTTCCTTGATTACATAAGTCACTTCCTAACATTAATTTGGGAGAGCCCTTTAAACTCTAATTAGTTTTCCTAGTAGAGAGTCGATCTCTGTTTCAAGGAACTGCTGTAGAAAGTAACGGATGCCTTTTGTCACAAGGTCTCATGATCTTACATTCCAAGGCTCTTCCTCTACATGGTGATCTAACCTTGCATCTACATGGATTTACCTCACACACATTTCGTCAAATGCATACAAAGCACAACACACATAGATAATGATATAAATACTTCATTGCATAAGAAAATATCCAAATACGTAGTTCATACATCCACAATCACATCATAGCTACTTCCTATATCTTAGATCTAGAGATCTACTCTATAGCAAAGGAAATACAACCAAAGACGAAGAAAGAAGCAAACTACAACCCAATAAAAAGAAGTAGTGAGAGGAGAGTGCTTATCCTTGAAGTGTGGCGTCCTTGGAGGCACTCCCTTGCTCTGGAGGTGGACGGATCGATGAAGATGTGGTTTCTAGGGTTCTCTCGTGAGGGGAGAACCCTTCCCCAAGCAATGGGGAAGAACCCCAAGCCAAAGATAAGTGAAAATGGGAGAAAAACCCCTTTTATAGAGCAGGACATGTGCACCACATGGCCGTGTTTATCCACATAGTCTCATAAATCTTGCTTTCAGCCAAGGTGACACAATCGTGTAGATTCACATGGCCATGTTCTGCTTTTAGCACCAGATGGCCTACACGACCGTGTGGCTCACACGACCTAGTTATATTTGCTCTCTGGAAAATGTTGCACGGCCGTGTGGCTCACACGGCTTGGGCATACATGACTTCTGGAGAGATGGCACGACCATGACATTTTGCACGACCTTGCCTTGCTTTGCCTCTGGATTGTTGGCACGACCGTGTGCTGCCTGAGTACGGGGAGATTGACATGGCCGTGTGGGTCACACGGCCGTAGCATGATTCACTTCAAGATGGCCACACGACCGTGTGGCCCACATGACCTAAGTTTGATTTCTTCCAGAGTTACTCTTGTGTGTGTTTTACTCAATTTTCACTTCAATATGCGCCCTGTCAATCAAATATGTAAAGAGTAGATCTCCGAATAGAATATAATGGAAGTATGACATTATAATGAAATAGGGTACAATAAGCATACATTATATGCATGAAGTACAAGTAGATGTGCGTCAAAGTATGCATAAAAGTGTATATAATCTACGCACATCAGTACCCCCTTGTGCGTAGAGACAACACTACAAGCAGGAATAACTATAACAATAGAAGATGAAATAACCGACTACACAATAGAGAAATATATCAAACCCAATCAACATACAAACTAAAATGACTGCGTATCAGTACGACTTAACACAACAAGTACATAACCGAATAAAAGAAACCATAAGACCAAATTCCACACACAAGTTATTTATTACACGAACAAGTCCGAACACCAATAATGCATGTAAAAGCAATCACAGGGAAAAACGCTTGATGTGACATGGGACTCCACATATCTATCATCTACCTATTACTTGAAAAAAGAAAGTACAATAGTGTAGCGAGTCCAAATAACTCCGCGAGTATAGATAAGAGATAGTGCATGATAGATAGTACATGATCAACATAATGTAAGAGTTCAAGTGGAATACAGTCAAAGAAAAATATTCACCATCTGAAGAAAACATATGAATGCATCCACTACATATCCACCTACTCAACTGTAAATAATACAATGAACAGAGCTAGATAATGATCAACATGAGTACCGCATAACCTAAGCATGTGTCAGTACATATAGCAGTTCCTTTTTAAACTAGTCGAGGGACTATGGTTGGTCTCCTTCTTAAGGTCTTTAACCACCTTAAAAAGTGACATAATCTGGTTCTTGAACTTAGCTAATTTCTTAGTTAGACATGTTATAATAGTGTATAATTTGTCTACTAGTGGAGATGTTACCTTATCTCCTTGGTCATTTGACCTAGATTCGGATTGGTAGCTTGACTCAAACTTAGCTATGTCTTCTTTCACCATTAGAGCCATGAAGCTTGTTTGGTTCGGTTCCTCTGTGTCTTTTTTGAATATGATTCATCCCATGTGGCCTTTAGCGCCTTCTTTTTTACTTTATCTCTATTGGTTTGTCTCTATGCTCGTACAAAAATATGTTTTCGAAAGACACGCGATGAAAGCATAATAATTTCCTAAATTATCACAACATGTATCACACACATCCACAAGAATATACATGTATAGATATAATCATAGAATAAAATTTTGTTTAGAAATTATACCTATCGAATGACGTTCAACGAAAAAGACTTCAACTAGCAAGTCTCACATGACTTGCCTCAATTCATATACACACCGAGATGTTAGTTAGAGCCCTAGAGCCAATCATTTGATGATTGTATGGACTCATGTATATCATATT
This sequence comes from Zingiber officinale, assembly GCF_018446385.1. Classification (NCBI taxonomy): domain Eukaryota; kingdom Viridiplantae; phylum Streptophyta; class Magnoliopsida; order Zingiberales; family Zingiberaceae; genus Zingiber; species Zingiber officinale. Next base: position 56,445,484 of record NC_055993.1, read on the forward strand.
CTTGTATATTAATAAAGGCATTTGTTTGGTTATTATACTTATTTATATTAGTGCCAAATAGACTAAGTATAATAGCGTCCTTGAGTAGAAGGTTCTTACCTATATCAATCGATTAGTTGAATCGATAGTGAGATGATATAGGGAACACTACTCTAAATCATTCCTAGTCGAGTATTAACATTCAGGGACAATGTTAATACAATAAGACTAGCATGTAGGTTAGCTCGATGACTTGATCTCACAAGTCATGGATATAGAGATATCAAGCTGACACATGGGTATGCATTAGAGAATGTATACTGAATGACCCGCCATGAGAAAGTATCATGGATCGTTATATGAGTGTCATATACTTTCTCATGTGGCTATTAGTATGACTATTAGTCCTTAGACCTGAAGTCACCATGGATCCCTACATAAGGAGTTATGTACTTTCGTTTCGGCGTACGTCACCCGTGACTGGGTGGACTATAAAGGCGATTGGGTATATAACGAATTATGTAGAGGGATATGAGTGATGTAGATGGGATCTATCCCTCCCATATGACGGGAGCGACATCGGTATTCTTGATAGAGTGAGACCACTAAGTGCATGGCCATGCCCAAATGAGTCAACATTAGATGTTGAGCTCATTTGATCGAGTGAGTCTACTTGGAGTTCAAGATTTAGATTGATTAGAGGATGACACGGTCTATGCCTCATATTGATCAATCTAGATGTCTAGGATAGAAGGACACTTGTCATATTTTGTGAGGAGTCACAATTGGTAGTCACAAGGTGATGTCAGATCTCGACATTCTTGTAACTTGGGTAGTAATGATGTGTTGCTAGATACCGCTCATTACTTATGCTCCTAAATGGGTTTAGGGCATTGCCAACGTTACAAGAACCTATAGGGTCACACACTAAGGACAATTAGATGGAGATTTAGTTCATATGATGAACCAAGAGGATTAGATTCATTTGATAAATCATATTGGATTAAGAGTAATCCAAATTGGGCTAATTGAGTTGGACTCAAGTTGATTCATGTATTTAATGAGTCTAATTTAGATTATGACTCATTAAATCAACTTAATTTAATGAATTAGATTCATTATATTAAGTTGGCTTGAATCATATGGTTGGATTAGATCAACCATGAGAGAGATTTGATCAAGTTTGACTTGATTTGAGAGGAAGAGAAAAGTCATGTTTGACTTGACTTTTTGCCACATCACTAGTGAGTTGGCAAGATGTGGACCAATAGGATTGCTCCACATCATCAATGTGTGCCACCTCATGGAGGTTACAAGCCTCCATAGCATTTAATGTGGCCGACCCACATTAAATGAGGAGGTTACACTTATTGCCATGTCATTTAGTGAGGTGGCAAGATGTGGACCAATAGTGTTGATCCACATCATCCTAGAGTGCCACCTCATGGGGGTTACAACTCTTAATGGTCTCCACATTAATTGGAATTAATGTGGAGAGTTACACCTCCAAGATGTGGCCGGCCACTCTAGTGGGGAATGAAAATATTCATTTTTCATTCAATTGTGATTAAGTCATCTTCTTCCTCTAGAGCTCTCTCTTCTCCCTCTCCTCCTCTCTTGGCCGAACAAGACAAGGTGCTAGCACACCTTTGTTTGGTCTTCTCCATCAAGGATTGTTCGTGTGGATACTTCTAGAGGACCATACACTTGACGGTCTAGAGATCCGGCATTCGCGTGGGGCGCGCATCAAGGGTAATGATCTTAACTTTAGTGTAGATCTAAAGTTTTACAAACTCGTACAAGAAAAGGTTTTTCGAAAAGTTTTGTTTACGAATCTTTGCACGAGATCCATGGCTTTGGGTGACTCGGGGTTTCCGCGACGCGAAAAAGCCAAGTGGTATCGAGCCACGTGCAAAGACTTGTACGAGTTCGTTTGTATTTTTATGAAAAATATACCTTCTGTAATTTTCTGTAAAAATTGAGTTTTTAGAGTTTTTATGAGTAATTTTTCCGTAGAAGCGAAGCACAAGTGTCTCGGCACTTGTAGGCTTCGTCTACCGGAAAGTTTTCTTTTAAACGGCTTCGTTTTGCCCCAAATCCGTTTGGGACAGCGGGGTCGGGTGCCATTAGATTGCAAAGGAGCAACTCACGATGGTTAGATCGTGGGTAGGGGCATAGCCCCTAACCCCGCAAGGAAATTTGCTTCGTGATTGCACCCGAAATCGCTAAAAACGAACCCGCCGGGAAGATTTTTCCGAAACGGCAATGTCTCGACCCAAATCGTTTTGGGACAGCGGGTTTAGGCGCTGTTGGATTGCAAAGGAACCCTCGCGATGGTTAGATCGCGGGTAGGGGCGCTGCCCCTGAGCCCCGCAAGGGGATCCGTTCCGCGATTGCGCCCGAAACCGCTAAACGGGACCGCCGGGAAATTTTATTCATAAAAATTGTAAAAATTATTTTAAAATTATAGAAAATTATGAAAAATATATAATTTTGAATTATATATTAATTTGTGATAGTCATGGCCCAAAATACCCAATAAGATTGGATTTGTGTTGTAATTCATAATACGGCCTACGTGCCGTCATATGATTGTGTGTGCTGTATTTTTATTTTTTTTCCACGGCCTGCGCATCGTGCATTTCTCTTATTCTGGTTGTAAATTAGATTTAGACTCGAATGTAACTCGAGTTTCAAATTGTAATGTACAAATTGGAGCGGTGGAGGGTCCACACGAGACGGAGTTCCGAGGCGGGCACGAGCAACACAAGGTGGTCAAAGGGAGGAGCTTGGAGAAGCTGTTGACCCTAGGTTGACCATTCGATCTTCTCATTGGCTTGAGAAGATCGTAGTAGGGCCATGACTAAATCACAAATAGATTAATTAATTAATTGTTATGTATCTGATGCATGTTTAATAATTAATTAATTAATTAGTGCCTTAACGATTAGATTAGATCTAAGTCGTGCACATGATGCACCCTTGCGATTAGATTAGATCTAAGTCGTGCACAAGATGCATCCTTCTCGATTAGATTAGATCTAGATCGAACCAACTCTAAATGGCTAACCGTGCCGTGATACCTATCACTACCTCGATCACATGTATTGTTGAATCTGCCAAAGCAGAGCAATACATATTATCTTGGTAGGGTACGGAGGGACAATCTTGGTCCCGCCTATCAACGCATGGGTGAATACAAACTCAATTAGATTGAGTATTCCTAGTTACTCGGTTGGATCGAGTCAACTATAGGCATTCTTCCAATAGTTGGAAAGGTAGGACAAAATCACGTTTATATTAACTCGTGCGTATTAGCCAAAGCTAACTCGAGTTTTAATATAAATGCGGATATTGATTCTATAAACAAGAGTTGCATAGAGATGTAATTGGTAATCGTTACCTACCGATCATACTAAGCCTTGGGCGTATTAGCCAAAGCTAACTCAAGGGTTAGTATGATGTGGATCTTGTCCCATAAGAATTATAGAATTCAGTGGGAGCATCATTTAATTAAAGGCCTAATTAAATGATTTTAAAAGAATATGATATTTATTTCTGCATTTATTTTTGTTGTAGAATATCCATGACGTCGAATACGAACACTTTCTCTCTGCGATCTGTCCTTAAGAAGGATAAGCTCAACGGAGCAAATTTCCTGGACTGGTACAGGAACCTGAGAATAGTTCTCACTCAAGAACGTAAACTGTATGTTATGGAGCAGCCCATTCCGGAGGCTCCTCCTGCCACTGCCACGCGAGCTGACCGGGATGCTTATAAGAAGCATCAAGATGACGCATTAGATGTGTCCTGTCTAATGCTCGCAACCATGAACTCTGAGCTTCAGAAGCAATATGAGTTGATGGGTGCTTACGATATGGTTGCACATCTTCGTCAACTATATCAAGGACAAGCAGGGCACTGGAAGAGGAACTTCACAGGATACCTGGAAGATCTTAACAAGAAGAGAAATAAGATTTCTACTTCAGGTATAAATGTTATAGAAGTCAACCTCTCTATTTCTTCGACGTGGGTATTAGATACCGGATGTGCTTCGCACATTTGTACTAATATACAAGCACTGAGAAATAGCAGAGCATTGACAAAGGGCGAGATAGACCTACGAGTAGGCAATGGAGCACGGGTTGCTGCTGTTGCTGTAGGAACTTATCAGCTATCTCTGCCCTCTGGGCTTGTACTAGATTTAGATGATTGTTGTTATGTGTCTGCTCTTACTAAGAACATAGTTTCAGTTTCTTGTTTAGACAAGAAAGGATACTCTTTTATAATAAAAGACAAATGTTGTTCTGTTTATTTGAAAGATATGTTCTATTGTAGTGCACCTCTAATAAACGGACTCTATATTCTAGACCTTGAGAGCCCTATCTATAACATTAGTACCAAGAGGTTCAAGTCAAATGACATGAACCAAACATACCTCTGGCACTGTCGCTTAGGTCATATAAATGACAAACGCTTATCCCAACTCCATAAGGATGGTTTGCTGGACTCATTTGATTTAGAATCATATGAGATATGCGAGTCATGCCTACGAGGCAAGATGACCAAGACCCCCTTTAGTAGGCATAGCGAGAGAGCAACTGATTTGTTAGGACTCATACATAGTGATGTATGTGGCCCTTTCAATGTTGCTGCTAGAGGCGGTTATAGATACTTCATCACATTTACTGATGACTTCAGTAGATATGGTTATGTGTACTTGATGACACATAAGTCCGAATCCTTTGAAAAGTTCAAAGAATTCAAGAATGAAGTACAGAACCAGCTTGGCAAGAGTATTAAAATACTTCGATCAGATCGAGGTGGTGAATACTTAAGCCATGAGTTTCGTGACTACCTAGTTGAGTGTGGGATTCTATCCCAACTCACTCCTCCTGGAACACCACAGTGGAATGGTGTATTCGAAAGGAGGAATCGTACCCTATTAGATATGGTACGATCTATGATGAGTCACACAGATCTTCCGACATATCTATGGGGATATGCTCTAGACACGGCAGCTTTCATTTTCAACCGAGTTCCATCCAAGGCCGTGATAAAGACACCATATAGGATATGGACTGGTAGAGATGCCCAAGTGTCTTTCATGAGGATTTGGGGTTGTGAGGCTTACGTACGACGTCAAGTCTCAGACAAGTTAGGACCCAAATCCGACAAGTGCTATTTCATCGGATATCCCAAGGAAACTAAGGGATATTACTTCTACATTCCCAGTCAGCACAAGGTAGTTGTGGCAAAGACTGGGGTCTTTCTAGAAAGGGACTTTGTTTCTAGAAAGACTAGTGGGAGCGCGTTCGATCTTGAAGAAGTTCAAGATGCGAATAATAGCACTGATGCCTCGATGGAAGTTGAACTGGAACCACAAAGTGTTGTGGATGATGTTGTTCCACAAAGAGTTGAGGAACAACAACCAGTTCAAGTAGACATACCTCTTCGCAGGTCTGATAGGGTACGTCGTCAGCCTGAGAGATACTCATTTCTCTTGTCTGACCATGATGACGTTGTGCTCATAGATGATGAGCCTACCACCCATCGGAAGTTGTGATGAGACCAGATTCCGAGAAATGGCTAGAAGCCATGAGATCCGAATGGATTCCATGTACACCAACCAAGTATGGACTTTGGTTGATCCACAAGGGTAAAACTCATTGGGTGTAAGTGGGTCTTTAAGAGAAAGACCGACATGGATGGACTTATCTATAAGGGTCGCTATAGCTAAAGGTTTCAAGCAAATTCATGGTATTGACTATGATGAAACCTTTCTCCAGAGTGGCGATGTTTAAGTCTATTCGGATCATGCTTGCTATGCACCTACCATGACTATGAGATATGGCGGATGGATGTCAAAACCGTTTCGAATGGAAACCTACTCGAGGATGTGTACATGACATAACCCGAGGGTTTTGTAGATCCACAAGATACTAGCAATCTGCATAGGTCCATTTATGGACTAAAGCAAGCTTCTCGGAGCTGGAATCTTCGATTCGATGATGCAATCAAACAGTTTGGTTTCATCAAGAACGAAGATGAGCCTTGTGTCTACAAGAAGGTTGTAGGGGATATAGTTGTCTTCCTCATATTGTATGTGGATGACATACTACTCATTGGGAAGGACATCCCTATGCTTCAGTCTGTCAAGACCTGGCTAGGGAGTTGCTTCTCAATGAAGGACTTAGGTGAGGCATCCCGCATTCTAGGGATTTAGATCTATAGAGATAGATCTAAGAGATTGCTTGGCCTAAGTCAGAGTACATACATTGACAAGGTACTCCTTCGGTTTGCCATGCAGAATTCCAAGAAGGGATTTCTGCCGATGTCACATGGCGTGAGTCTTTCGAAGACTCAAGGTCCCTCTTCTAGAGAGGAGAGAGACCGCATGGATCAGATCCCTTATGCCTCAGCCATAGGATCGATCATGTACACCATGCTATGTACTCGACCTGATGTCTCGTATGCTTTGAGCATGACGAGCAGATACCAGTCAGATCCAGGTGAAAGTCACTGGATAGCGGTCAAGAATATTCTTAAGTACTTACGAAGGACTAAAGAATATTTCTTGATATATGGAGGCAATGATGAGCTAACTGTAAAGGGTTACAGTGATGCAGCTTCCAGACCGATCGGGATGATTACCGATCGCAGTCGGGGTTCGTATTTTGCATTAATGGTGGTGCTGTCAGCTGGAACAGTAGCTGATTCTACAACAGAAGCCGAGTATATTGCTGCATCAGAGGTAGCAAAGGAGGCAGTTTGGATCCGCAAGTTCATCACTGAACTTGGGGTGGTTCCTAGCATCGCTAACCCAGTTGAGCTCTATTGTGACAACAATGGAGCTATAGCACAGGCGAAGGAACCTCGCTCACACCAGCGGACCAAGCACATACTACGGCGCTTCCATCTCATTCGAGAGATTATCGATAGAGGAGATGTGAATATTTGCAGAGTACCTACAGAAGCTAACATTGCAGATCCCTTGACCAAGGCTTTGGCACAGAGGAAGCATGATGGTCACACTAGGTCTTTAGGCCTTAGAGCCTATACTGATTGGCACTCGTGCTAGTGGGAGATTGTTAGTTAGAGCCCTAGAGCCAATCATTTGATGATTGTATGGACTCATGTATATCATATTCTTGTATATTAATAAAGGCATTTGTTTGGTTATTATACTTATTTATATTAGTGCCAAATAGACTAAGTATAATAGCGTCCTTGAGTAGAAGGTTCTTACCTATATCAATCGATTGGTTGAATCGATAGTGAGATGATATAGGGAACACTACTCTAAATCATTCCTAGTCGAGTATTGACATTCAGGGACAATGTTAATACAATAAGACTAGCATGTAGGTTAGCTCGATGACTTGATCTCACAAGTCATGGATATAGAGATATCAAGCTGACACATGGGTATGCATTAGAGAATGTATACTGAATGACCCACCATGAGAAAGTATCATGGATCGTTATATGAGTGTCATATACTTTCTCATGTGGCTATTAGTATGACTATTAGTCCTTAGACCTGAAGTCACCATGGATCCCTACATAAGGAGTTATGTACTTTGGTTTCGTCAAACGTCACCCGTAACTGGGTGGACTATAAAGGCGATTACTGGGTATATAATGAATTATGTAGAGGGATATGAGTGATGTAGATGAGATCTATCCCTCCCATATGACGGGAGCGACATCGGTATTCTTGATAGAGTGAGACCACTAAGTGCATGGCCATGCCCAAATGAGTCAACATTAGATGTTGAGCTCATTTGATCGAGTGAGTCTACTTGGAGTTCAAGATTTAGATTGATTAGAGGATGACACGGTCTATGCCTCATATTGATCAATCTAGATGTCTAGGATAGAAGGACACTTGTCATATTTTGTGAGGAGTCACAATTGGTAGTCATAAGGTGATGTCGGATCTCGACATTCTTGTAACTTGGGTAGTAATGATGTGTTGCTAGATACCGCTCATTACTTATGCTCCTAAATGGGTTTAGGGCATTGCCAACGTTACAAGAACCTATAGGGTCACACACTAAGGACAATTAGATGGAGATTTGGTTCATATGATGAACCAGGAGGATTAGATTCATTTGATAAATCATATTGGATTAAGAGTAATCTAAATTGGGCTAATTGAGTTGGACTCAAGTTGATTCATGTATTTAATGAGTCTAATTTAGATTATGACTCATTAAATCAACTTAATTTAATGAATTAGATTCATTATATTAAGTTGGCTTGAATCATATGGTTGGATTAGATCAACCATGAGAGAGATTTGATCAAGTTTGACTTGATTTGAGAGGAAGAGAAAAAGTCATGTTTGACTTGACTTTTTGCCACATCACTAGTGAGTTGGCAAGATGTGGACCAATAGGATTGCTCCACATCATCAATGTGTGCCACCTCATGGAGGTTACAAGCCTCCATAGCATTTAATGTGGCCGGCCCACATTAAATGAGGAGGTTACACTTGTTGCCATGTCATTTAGTGAGGTGGCAAGATGTGGACAAATAGTGTTGATCCACATCATCCTAGAGTGCCACCTCATGGGGGTTACAACTCTTAATGGTCTCCACATTAATTGGAATTAATGTGGAGAGTTACACCTCCAAGATGTGGCCGGCCACTCTAGTGGGGAATGAAAATATTCATTTTTCATTCAAGTGTGATTAAGTCATCTTCTTCCTCTAGAGCTCTCTCTTCTCCCTCTCCTCCTCTCTTGGCCGAACAAGACAAGGTGCTATCACACCTTTGTTTGGTCTTCTCCATCAAGGATTGTTCGTGTGGATACTTCTAGAGGACCGTACACTTGACGGTCTAGAGATCCGGCACCTTGGACGAGCGGGAACGCGAAGGGCTTCGCTACAAGGGTAATGATCTTAACTTTAGTGTAGATCTAAAGTTTTTACAAACTCGTACAAGAAAAAGGTTTTTTCGAAAAGTTTTGTTTACGAATCTTTGCACGAGATCCATGGCTTTGGGTGACTCGGGGTTTCCGCGACGCGAAAAAGCGGTTTTCGCGGCCCGAAGAACCCAACACGAGATACCTTCAAGATGACTTCACAAAGCAACAAGTTTACCTCCCTTTTTGGTACTAAACCAATTTGATTCATAATTAAACCAAACAAATTTTGACTTATAACTAAATCAAAGTGGATCCAACTCGCCTACAAGAGGCGTGACCCCACTAACGCTTCTAAACCAATAAATATTTTCCATATTTGCCCTTCATCTAGTCCTACCAGATTTAATCTCTCTGTTACGAAGCCGCAAGTGCATGATCACGTCGTGAGTAATAAAAAGATATCGAACCACAAAGACTGTTGATTAAGCACTAGTCAATTTCACAAAGCAAGTTATGTAGAGAGATGTGAGTGATGTAGATGAGATTTATCCCTTCCATATGATGGAAGTGATATCTGTAGGCCCCTTGATTAGTAGGACACAAGAATGTATAACCATGCTCAAATGAGTCAATATGAGATATTGAGCTTATTTGATTGAGTGTGTCTACTTAGAGATCAAGAAACACAAAGATTGATAAGAGAATAACACGGTTTATGTCTCATTGATCAATCAAGATATCAAGAGCCACTTGGGTAGCAATGATACCTTGCTAGATGCCACTGGTTGCTTATGTATCTAAATTGTTGATTTGGATACATTGCCAATATTACAAGAGCCTATTGAGTCACACACAAAGAGCATGTTAATTTGGAGATGAGTTCATATGATGGTGCAAGAATCTTGAGAGTAAAACAACACAAGCGTAGGGAATAAACAACAAGATCCTTCCCAGAAGATCCATGCGAAGGAAACTGTATACTAGTTGTGATGAGAGTTATTGTTGGTGCGGGTAGCACTAACGGTCTAACCCAGGTTTTGATGAATGACAAATAGGTTAAGTTAGTTTTATTGTTGTCTGACACTTTGATCAAGTGTGCAGGAGAAGTCCAGACAGGTCGACGGGCTGACCGGATGTCTGGCACGAAGTCCAGCTAGGTCGACGGGCTGACCGGATAGCTGGCGAGAAGTCCAGCTAGGTCGACGGGCTGACCGGATAGCTGGCGAGAAGTCCAAGCGGGTCGACGGGCTGACCGGACGCTTGGCGAGAAGTCCAGACGGGTCAACTGGCTGATCGGACGTCTGGCAGGTAAGTGAGGTAAGTCACTGGAGGGGAGTGACTGCGAGGACGCGTTCCTGGGAAGGGAACATTAGGCGTCGATCCGGCTTAGATCCATTTCGGATGTCTAAGTCGAGATCGTGACTAGATTCCGGTCTCGGAAAGACGGAATCTAAGTCATACTCTTTGCTATTAATTTGTTGAACTTTAATTGTGCTAACAATCTGTTTTACAGGATATATATATTTGCCTCTGGACTAACGTTTGTCGTGCAGGACGGATTCTGCGGGAAAACAGGGTCCGGGCGCCCGGAAGGAATCCAGGCGCCCGGAGGTCCGGGCGCCCGGAAGGGATCCGGGTGCCCGGGAGGCAAACTTTATCCTGATTGCGCATCGCCACGTGGAGCATCTCGGTTTGAGCAGCTACGTCACATTCCAGGCGCCCAGAAGGGATCCAGGCGCCCGAAACAGCATATAAAAGAAGCCCCAGGCAGGAGCTTCATCATCAATTCATCTGAGAACTCTTCTACTGCTGGTCTTGCTGCTCGACGTTCAGTGCGACGCCAACAACGCTTCGACAAAGTGCTCCTTCGGTTTTTATTTAATTTCCTTGTCGGTATTGCTTTATTTTCACTAGCATTTCCTGTATTCATTCTGTAATCATATTTCGACTTGTTAGTGATTGCCCAACGAAAGTGGTCAAGGACCACGGGCCTTCGAGTAGGAGTCGTCACAGGCTCCGAAAGAAGTAAAAAATATCTGTGTCTATTTTACTTTTCCGCTATGTTTATACTCTAAATTTTCGAATCGATATTCACCCCCCCTCTATCGAATCTAACGGTCCTACAAGTGGTATCAGAGCAGGTACCGCTCTGATTTGGTGCAACCACCAATCAGACTGGGGGTGAAATTCTTTCTTTTTTTTTCGGTTTTCAGTTTTACACTCAAACTCCAAACTGGTTTATCATTTTTTTTATTATTTTTTTTGAGCTAAATTGGTGCAACAACAATCTAGATTTTTCTACTATTTTTCTCTTCCCACACTACTAATCCAAGACCAAGTTTTGGGATATTTTTTTTCGGTTATTTACCTGTGCACAGAATGTCCCAACAAGAAGGATTCAGCACAGTGCGACCTCCACTCTTCAACGGGGACGACTTTTCGTACTGGAAGAAGCGCATGGAGGTCTACCTCAAAACAGACTTCGACCAGTGGATGAGCATTACGAGACCCTACAAAATTCCAGTGGACAACTCCGGGAATCTAGTGGATCCTGAAGACTGGACAACAGATCTGAAGAAAAAAGCATCAACAGAAAATAAAGCGATCAACACTCTACAGTGCGGATTGACAAGAGAAGAACTGAACAGAGTCGGTCCACACAAAAACGCTAAAGAGCTATGGGACAAGTTGATTGAACTGCACGAGGGAACGAGTGACGCTAAGGTAACAAAACGAGACCTGCTTTTAAATAAAATTTTTAATATAAAAATGCAGGAAGGAGAAACAGCGAATCAACTCCACGCGAGGATCAAGGACATCCTCAACGGGCTTCATGCGATAGGCCACCAAATGGAGAACAGAGACTTAATAAGGTACGCATTAAACGCCTTTCCACGTAATAGTTTGTGGGCATCAATTGTAGATGCTTACAAAATTTCAAAAAATCTTTCTGAATTAAAATTAGACGAGCTTTTCTGTGAATTAGAATTACACGAACAAACTAATGCTGGAGCCGAGAAAGGTATAGCTCTATTTGCAGGTTCCTTCAAAGAAAAGAAAAGCAAGCCTGAACTTGAAGAAGAATCTGACCCAGACTCCGAAGACGAAGAACACCTGGTGAACTTGGTAAGAAAAATGTTCACCAGGAGAAAGAGGAGCTTCAGCAAAAAGGACCTTCAAAAGATCAGCTCTCCCTCAGAACAAAAGAACGTGACCTGCTACGGCTGCAATAAAAAGGGACACTACAAGAACGAATGCCCAAAACTGAAGTTCGACAAACCAAAGCCAACCAAAAAGAAGGCACTCAAAGCAACGTGGGACGACTCCTCGGATGAATCGGAGGAAGAAGAGTAGAAACATCAGAGCCACCTCGCACTGATGGCCCGCGAAGCCGAAATAGAAAACGAGTCGGAAGATGAAGACGGGTCTGAACCCGAAACAAGCCACGAGTCCGTACTCGTTTCCAAAGGCCCGAATGAGGTATATTTTGATTTAAACAAATTTTTTTTAAAAATTATTTCCTGTTTAAATAGTAAATTAACTAAATTAGAAAATGAAAACAAATCACTTCTTGAGGAAAATCAAAACCTCAAGGAATAAATCAAAATTTCAAATCCAACTCAAGATCTAACACTTGAGGAAGAAAATTTATCACTAAAAAATGAGATTAACAATTTAAAAGAAATGTTAGAAAAGTTCACAACAAGATCAAAAAATTTAGACTTAATCCTAAATAATCAAAAAGCATGTTATAATAAAATCGGACTCGGATACAAGTCAAACTCAAATAAAACTTTTAAGTCGTTAATAACTCAATACAAATCAACTAATCAAGCTTGGGTCCTGAAAGCGTGTCTGACCACGCAAGTAGGACTTAATCAATATTATATACCTAAAGAAAAAATACATTATATAAAATCGAATAAACCAAACCAAAATCCAAAATACAAACCTAAACCAAATTCAAAATCTAAACACCTTAAAAATCAACAAAATTATCACCAAGCTAACCATAACTATAAAAAGAATCGACACAAACCTAAAACCAAAATTTAAATTAATGGCCAATAATTCAGGGGGAGGCTCCAGAATAGCTGGCACCTCCAAAACTAACTTACCCGACAGGGTAACCCAAAACAAACTAACTCGGCAGGGTAATTAGGATTAGAAACCAAGTTTAACTTGAATCATGGTACTGGTGAAATTTTTGGATGATAGTACGTTAGGGAAACTTGGGCATCACATGTCTAGAAAGATATGGTTTCGATCTGGTGCATTTGGCCAAGTGGAACTGACCGAAGCTACCCTTAAATGGATCCTAATCAGTTAGACCAAGATTTAGTACTAAGCTCCGTGGATAGGACTATTCGGAAAATCTCGAAAGGTTGGTTACTTCTAATGACGTCCATGTGACTCACCAAGCTTAGAAATTTATCCGAAGAATGCCTATTTGTGGAGACCAAAGCTACGTCTAAATCTAACACAAGTTAAACCAAAACACCATAAGTAAAAATCTAATTTCATCTCACAAAATCATAGGATTCCCTGATTGATAATATAGATCGGGTGAGATGAATAAGGTTTAAACTTAAAAATTAATTTCAAAATTTTAATTTTTAAACTTAAAAATTAATTTCAAAATTTTAATTTTAATCTTAAAAATTAATTTCAAAATTTTAATTTTTAAACTTAAAAAATTAATTTCAAAATTTTAATTTTAAACCTTTAAAATAAATTTCAAAACTTTAATTTTAAACCTTTAAAATTAATTTCAAAACTTTAATTTTAAACCTTTAAAATTAATTTCAAAATTTTAATTTTAACCTTAAAAAATTAATTTCAAAATTTTATTTTTAAACTTAAAAATTAATTTCAAAATTTTAATTTTTAAACTTAAAAATTAATTTCAAAATTTTAATTTTAAACTTAAAAATTAATTTCAAAATTTTAATTTTTAAACTTAAAAAATTAATTTAAAATTTTAATTTTTAAACTTAAAAATTAATTTCAAAATTTTAATTTTAAACTTAAAAATTAATTTCAAATTTTTAATTTTTAAACTTAAAAAATTAATTTCAAAATTTTAATTTTAAACCTTTAAAATAAATTTCAAAACTTTAATTTTAAACCTTTAAAATTAATTTCAAAACTTTAATTTTAAACCTTTAAAATTAATTTCAAAATTTTAATTTTAACCTTAAAAAATTAATTTCAAAATTTTAATTTTTAAACTTAAAAAAATTAATTTCAAAATTTTATTTTTAAACTTAAAAATTAATTTCAAAATTTTAATTTTAAACTTAAAAATTAATTTCAAAATTTTATTTTTAAACTTAAAAAATTAATTTCAAAATTTAATTTTTAAACTTAAAAATTAATTTTAAAATTTTAATTTTAAAAAATTAATTTCAAAATTTTATTTTTAAACTTATAAATTAATTTCAAAATTTTAATTTTAAACTTAAAAATTAATTTCAAAATTTTATTTTTAAACTTAAAAAATTAATTTCAAAATTTTATTTTTAAATTTAAAAATTAATTTCAAAATTTTAATTTTAAAAATTAATTCCAAAATTTTATTTTTAAACTTAAAAATTAATTTCAAAATTTTAATTTTAACCTTAAAAAACATTAATTTAAAAATTTTATTTTTAAACTTAAAATTTAATTTCAAAATTTTATTTTTAAACTTAAAAAATTAATTTCAAAATTTTATTTTTAAACTTAAAATTTAATTTCAAAATTTTAATTTTAAAAATTAATTTCAAAATTTTATTTTGAAACTTAAAATTTAATTTGAAAATTTTAATTTTAACCTTAAAAAAATTAATTTCAAAATTTAATTTTTAAACTTAAAAAATTAATTTGAAAATTTTATTTTTAAACTTAAAAATTAATTTCAAAATTTTAATTTTAAACTTAAAAATTAATTTCAAAGTTTTATTTTTAAACTTAAAAATTAATTTCAAAATTTTAATTTTAACCTTAAAAAAAATTAATTTCATAATTTTATTTTTAAACTTAAAAAATTAATTTCAAAATTTTATTTTTAAACTTAAAATTTATTTTAAAATTTTAATTTTAAACTTAAAAATTAATTTCAAAATTTTATTTTTAAACTTAAAAAAATTAATTTCAAAATTTAATTTTTAAACTTAAAGATTAATTTCAAAATTTTAATTTTAAAGTTAAAATTTAATTTCAAAATTTTATTTTTAAACTTAAAAAATTAATTTCAAAATTTTATTTTTAAACTTAAAAATTAATTTCAAAATTTTAATTTTAAACTTAAAAATTAATTTCAAAATTTTATTTTAAACTTAATAATTTCAAAATTTTAATTTTAACCTTAAAAATAATTTCAAAATTTTATTTTAAACTTAAAAATTAATTTCAAAATTTTAATTTTAAACTTAAAAATTAATTTCAAAATTTTAATTTTAAACTTAAAAATTAATTTCAAAATTTTATTTTTAAACTTAAAAAAAATTAATTTCAAAATTTTATTTTTAAACTTAAAAATTAATTTCAAAATTTTATTTTTAAACTTAAAAAATTAATTTCAAAATTTGATTTTTAAACTTAAAAATTAATTTCAAAATTTTATTTTTAAAAGTAATTTCGAAATTTTAATTTTAAAATTTAGTTTCAAAATTTTAAACTTAAAAATTAATTTCAAAATTTTAATTTTAAAACTTAAAAATTAATTTCAAACTTAAATAATGCATGCTCAAAAGACTAACTTTAAATCCTACTTACTGTAGGAAACCAA
This sequence comes from Zingiber officinale, assembly GCF_018446385.1. Taxonomy (NCBI): domain Eukaryota; kingdom Viridiplantae; phylum Streptophyta; class Magnoliopsida; order Zingiberales; family Zingiberaceae; genus Zingiber; species Zingiber officinale. The sequence goes on from NC_055993.1 coordinate 56,461,111, forward strand.
GTGGATTTTGGACAGTGGTTGCTCCAAACATATGACTGGAGATCACACCAAGTTCACTCAACTCACTTACAAAAGCCTAGGAACAGTTACCTTTGGAAACAACGACAAACTCAAGGTAATTGGTATAGGTAACATTGAATTAAAATTAGACTTTATAATTACAAATGTTTTACTTGTTGAAAATTTTAAGTATAATCTTCTGAGTATAAGTCAATTGTGTGATACTAGGTATAAGGTTAAATTTCTATTCACATAGTGTTTAATCAAACATCTAGATAATCCTACCATAAGCCTAAAAGGTTTTAGAAAAGACAACATCTACGCCATCAACTTAACCACTTCTTTCATTAAGTGTTATTTAACACAAAAAGAAGAAACTTGGTTATGGCATAGGAGGATGTCTCACACCAACTTTAGAAATATAAGTAAACTAAATGGACTTGTAAAAGGCTTACCAAAATTACCTAACTTAGATTCAACCATATGTAATGCTTGTCAACAAGGCAAACAAACTAAATCAACCCACAAACAAACAAATCAACCACAAACTAACTCAATATTAGAACTTCTACATTTAGACCTTTTTGACTCCCATGGAGTCAAATCTATAATTGGAAACTTATATTGTTTAGTAATTATAGACGATTATTCTAGGTTTACTTGGGTAAAATTCTTAAAACATAAAGATGAAACTTTTGAAATTTTTACAAATTTTTGCAAACAGATTGAAAACAAAAAAGATATTAAAATTAAAAGAATTAGGAGTGACAACGGGGGAGAATTTAAAAATCACAACTTTAACAGTTTTTGTCTAGAAAACGGTTACCATCATGAGTTCTCATGCCCTAAAACCCCCCAACAAAATGGAATTGTAGAAAGGAAAAATAGAACCTTACTTGAATCTTCTAGAACAATGTTAAATGAGTATAACCTACCTAAATACTTTTGGGCAGAAGCCGTTAGTACAGAACAGAACAACAATAAATAAAACTCATAACAAAACGTTCTTTGAAATGTTTTATAATAAACAACCAAATATAAAATATTTTAAAGTATTTGGGTGCCCAGTCTTTATCTTAAATACAAGAGAACACTTAGGAAAATTCACCTCTAAAATTGAAAATGGAATTTTTGTAGGATATTCCCTAAATAGTAGAGGCTACAGAATTTACAATAAGGTTACCTTAAAAATTGAAGAAACTACTAATGTAAAATTTGAAGAAACTAAACAGGACATAGAACCTACACAAACACCTGAGTTTGTTCCAGAAACCAACCAAACTCTAAGTCATGAAGAAGAGAAACAACATCATGAGAGTCAACCTCCTAGAACAATAAGGGTTAACCCAAATCATCCAACTGATCAAATAATCGGTGACCCAGACTTAAGAGTTCAAACCAGATCATCTTTTAGAAACCTAAGTTAAATTTCATTAATTTCAAAAATTGAACCCAAAACTATGGACGAATCCCTACTAGACCCAGATTGGATTATAGCTATGCAAGAAGAACTAGCCCAATTTGAGCGTAATGAGGTTTGGGATCTAGTCCCACCACCTAAGAATAAGAAAATAATAGAAACAAAATGGGTATTCAGAAATAAACTAAGTGAAACTGGGGAAATTACTAGAAATAAGGTTAGGTTGGTTGCCAAAGGATTTAGTCAAGTTGAAGGACTTGACTATGATGAAACATATGCCCTAGTAGCTAGATTAGAATCCATTAGAATGTTACTAAGTTATGCAGCCCATAAGGGATTCAAACTATACCAAATGGATGTTAAGTCTGCCTTTCTTAATGGACTAATTAAAGAAGAAGTTTATGTAGGTCAGCCTCCTGGGTTTGAAAGTCTAGAACACCCTGATTATGGTTTTAAATTAAAGAAAGCACTATATGGACTTAAACAAGCACCCAGGGCATGGTATGAGAGGCTAACATCTTACTTAACATTTAAAGGATTCAAACAAGGTCAAATTGACCCAACCTTGTTTGTTAAATCATTAAATACAGACATATTTATTGCACAAATATACGTAGATGATATAATATTCGGCTCAACAAATTCAGAATTTTTAGAAGAATTTATTAATCTAATGGAAAAAGAATTTGAAATGAGCTTAGTGGGAAAATTAACCTATTTCTTAGGATTACAAATCAAACAAACAAATGAAGGAAATTATATTTATCAACATAAATACACCAAATAATTACTTAAAAATTCGGAATGGAAAATACAAAAGAAATAAAGACACCTATGGCAGTAAACACAATCTTAGACTGTGACCCAAATGGAAAACCAATTGATTTAAAACATTATAGAAGTGCAATAGGTAGCCTACTGTACTTAACTGCAAGCCGACCTGATATTTTATTTGCAGTTAGTATGTGTGCTAGATACCAAACTTGTGCTAAGGAATCCCATTTGACACAAGTTAAAAGAATTTTTAGATATCTTAAAGGAACAACAAATGTAGGAATCTGGTATCCTAGGACAAATAATTTTGAACTAATAGGGTATTCTAACTCAGATTATGCTGGATGCAAATTAGACCGCAAAAGCACAAGTGGTGGATGCCAATTATTAGGTTCATCACTTGTTAGCTGGTTTAGTAGAAAGCAACATTGTGTTGCTCTATCTACAACTGAGTCAGAATACATAGCTATAGGTGAATGTGTTGCACAATTATTATGGATGATGCATACTCTAAAAGATTTCAACTTAAACATCACAAATGTAAAAGTATTAATTGACAATATAAGTTCAATTAACTTAACCAAGAACCCTGTGCATCATTCAAGAACCAAACATATTGAAATTAGGCACCACTTTATCAGGGATCTTGTTACTAAAGGTGATATTGAACTCAAATACATTGAGTTCAAATCAAATTTAGCTGACATTTTCACAAAACCACTCCCTGAGAGTGAGTTTAGCAACTTACGTCGAAAATTAGGGATGTGCTCAATAGACTAGGAATTTTAAATTTCAAAATTGTTTTAAAAAATAACTCTTTCAAATTATAAGTTAAAATTGTGTGTTTTCAAAACTTTCCATTTTTAGATTTTCAAAAACAGTTTTGGCCTTAGACTAGTTTTGAATCTCTAGAAAGCATGTACCCATAGGACTAGTTTTTGAGCATCTCACCAACACCTTAGGCTTACCTTGTTTGTGTTTGACAAACATAGAAAGGGGTGAGATGCATAGGCCAACTGTCTGGACTTAAGATGCTTATTTCAGTGTATCAGCATAAGTCTGGACGTTAAATACAAATCAGACAGTAATCAGATTAAGATCATCAGTCAAGTCATACACTGACTGTTTATAAACACCTTAATCTGACTAACCAAGTGAAAGCTACTATCTTCTGATAGTTAGTTAGTACCTAATTGGTTAGACAGCTGTTTAATTTTAAGTGTTAAGTTCAGGGGGAGAAATTAATCAAAATTTTATGTGTTTGACAAATGCTTTTTTTTTTTAAAAAAAAACTAGCTTATGTTTGAACATTAATTTACAAAAACAGTTAAATTTAACTAAGTGTTTGAAAAACTTGAAAGTTTAATCCCACCTAATTTTCAAACCTGATTTAAAATGTTGACTATTGTGGCGAACCACCTTCTACACTACTACTACTCTCTAAAGGTGGACGCTACTTAACTACTTAACCGGTGTGATTAAAAACCACATGGAAACTCTACCGAAAAATTTCGGCAGAATCTCCCCTGTACCGGTGACCTTAAACTGATATACAAACACTGTATACATCAGCCACAGGCGGCTGGAACATATATTAGACAACCACGCAGTTTATATATATGAAAAAGAATCAAAATACTGAAAGAAGTAACTCTATCAATGCATGATAAAAACACTCCAATGAAAATAACCTATACAAATTCTAAATTCTTTTAACAATTCAACGGAAGCAATCTTAATAATTTTTTTAAAGCTAAGTCCCAAGGTCTCTCCATAGTCCTGGCATCACACACCGTCACAACATCTCCTTATCGCCTTCCTTTCATACTTTAGCTTTTCCTTTATCTGCAGTAGGAGAAAGTGCAGTCTATAAGCATAAAGCTTAGTGAGTGCTATCTAACTCACAAAAACTCGATATGCATGTATACAAATAAAAACATGCTAAAACTGAATGCTAATATATAAAGCTACTCATGCTCATAAATAGCAAAGAAATCAACTAACAGAAGACATCATACTATCTGATATACTAAACATGTGTAGCTAATCATGCTCATAAGCTAATAAAGAAAGCAAACTAACTGGAATGCTAACATATTAAGCAAAACATGCTCATCAACTAGCAAATAAATAACATGTAAAAGTTGCTAGCATAAAAGAAAGCTAAACTTGCTGATCTTTAAAACAAAGTGAAACTTACTTCTTTTACTCTAAACTTATTCTTTTATTTCACTTGTTTAAAATTTATACTTTAATACTTGAAAATAATAATCAACTTCTCTTGGGCCCAGGCATAGTACCATTTTATGCGCGTTCCCTAATAGGTTGGGGTAGCGAGCCGCCAATCCTAAAAGAGCAGACCTTGGTCTACCAGGGCCAAGACCTTGGAATTGAACACATGGATTTGTTTAACGACAACCTTGGAAGTCGGGTACTAGCCTTTTCTTAAAAGTAAAATACTTATTATCTTAATTACTTCTTTAAATGCCTTGGCATTTTAATAGCATCTTGTGTGCCAAAATCCCTAAAGTCTTGACTTTGGGATTTACTTAAGGCCTTGGCCTTTTCTTTCTTTTCTTTTTCTTTCTTTTTACTTGTTAATGTTTCTAAAAGAATTTGATAGAACTCTTATTTTCCCACTAGAATACATGGTTGTTCATGCTTATTAAAATAGCAAATGAAAACTAAAGAAACTGCTCATGTGTATCTAGTAATAAAGAAAACTGATCATGCTCAACTCATAGCAATAAAAAAAAACTGCACATGATCAGCTAAAGGTAAATGAAAACAAAACATGCTCAGCTAAGGTAAGTTCAAACAACAAAAGAAACTCGTAATGCTGGTTCAAGAGAACATCATAATGTTGGTCCAAGAGAACATCCCTATACTTATACATATCAGTAAACACTCTAAACTAATTCTTGAATCTAATTAAGTGCTGTGACCAATTATAGCTTGCTACTTTATGTGTACATAACAACCCAAACTCTATCTTTACAGGTTAATTACATATGCACATTACACACTTATTCAACTAGAAATCTCCATATTACGAACATATCATCTGAATAATCTAGGGCATTCCTGGAATACTAGTTTTCAACTAAACACATGGTTATGATTAGATTCTGGAAACTCAATTTAAGCATAATCAAAATTCTAAGTAGAGTATGCACCTATCTAACCTTTAATGAGTACCAAAATAGCATATGTAGAGTACAAAAACAATACATGCCCAAATCTGTTGAATGGATTCCGAAATTCGTATCAACACATTTATTTCATTCTATTACCACCCAAACCAAAAGATATATCTATATACATAAAGAGAAGAACTAAGTGTAAACAAATCTGATGGACAACATCCAGGAAGACCCTGTCCAGATCCAATAAAAGAAGAACTCAACTGATATAAGAGAAAGAAAACAAGGAACGCATGCTGTTCTTAAACCTTTAACTATCCTAATTCTGTACACGAAACATCCCTTTATTTTCTTTATAAGACTCACGGCAGCAAGCTTCACAAGCAACAAATTCTGTTCAACAGCAACCCAAGCTTACTCCAAAGGGAAACCCTAGCATAGAAATCCGAAACCTAATGCCCTAACATGACAAATTCGGCCCAGCACCCTTAAAACAGCAAATTAGCACAACAAAAACCGAAAGCAAGAAACGAAAATCTCGGAGCTATCCTACTGCAGGTGAGTAGCAACTCACCTCGCTGTTCTTGGACTTACAACCGGAAAAGAGAACTCTAAAGCTTCTAGGGTTCGGAGAAGGTGAAGATCTCAGCGATCCCTTCCTTTCCGCGTGTTCTCCTTGACGAGGAGAGCTCGGATCCGCAAGATTCGCCGGAAGAAGCCTTCGCCGGCCGCTGGAGAGAAGCTCCGCCGCCTCTTTCGCCCGAGCAGAAATCGCGACGCCGCGCAGAAGAGGAGAGGAAACGGGATTTAGGGTTCGGGGAAAAACACTTAACCCTTTATAACCTAGGTTTTATTTTTGCCCTTTACAATAACTTAAATAAATCTCGCTACATACTTAGTTAACAAATCACGCGCAGCCCAGTTGGTTGGCTGCGTTCGGTTAAGTCGAGTTCGGCCGGAGGTCTTGGGTTCGAGTCTCAACTTCCATGTTTTTTTTTGTCCAAACTTCTTTCTTTTTGTAAACCTACTAAACGACCTCCAAAAATTACGTAAAAATACTCTAAAAATTCCTAAAAATCTCTGGAATATTTTAAAAGCATTTCCAAATATTTTTATGGACTTTTAAAACTTGAAATAGGGAAAATTGGGTCGTTACAATTCCCCATACCTTACAAAAAGTTCGTCCTCGAACTTAGAATAGTTCTGGATACTTCTGTCTCATACTGTCCTCCTGCTCCCAAGTGACTTCCTTGTGCTTCTGGTTCTGCCAGATGACCTTCACTAGTGGTACTTCTTTATTTCTTAATCTCTTAACTGCTCTGTCCACTATCTGTGTCGGTCTACTCTCATAACTAAGATCCTCTTGGATCTGCACTGACTGAGGCTCAATCACTTGGCTAGGGTCATGGAGGCATTTCTTTAACATGGAGACATGAAACACGTTGTGAATTGCTGACATGTCTTGCGGTAAGTCCAGTTTGTAAGCTACTTTCCCAATCCTTTCTGTGATCAGGTAAGGTCCTACATAACGAGGACTTAATTTGCCCTTCTTGCCAAATCTCATCACTCCCTTCATAGGAGTGACCTTGAGAAAGACTGAATCGCCTACTTGGAATTCAAGTGGTCTACGGCGTGTGTCAGCATAACTCTTCTGTCTACTCTGGGTAGTCTCAATCCTCTGTCTGATCTTCTGGATAGCTTGTGTAGTCTCATCTATCAGTTCTGTCTGAATGCCCAGTTCTACTTCCATTTCTTTTCTCTCTCCTACTTCTTGCCAGCATATGGGTGATCTGCACTTCCTGCCATACAGTGCCTCATAAGGTGCCATCTTGATGGTGGCCTGATAGCTATTGTTGTATGCAAATTCAGCTAAGCATAGATACTTGCACCAACTTCCTTTGAAATCTAGTGCACAAGCCCTGAGCATATCTTCTAGGATCTGATTTACTCGCTCTGTCTGTCCATCAGTCTGAGGATGGAAGGCTGTGCTGAACTTGAGTTTGGTGCCTAGTGCAGTCTGAACACACTCCCAAAAGTGAGAGGTGAAGTGCCCATCTCTATCAGACACAATAGATTTGGGAACTCCATGAAGTCTGATCACCTCTTTAACATACAGCTGTGCCAACTGCTCTATAGAGTGAGACACCTTGATGGTTAGAAAATGGGCAGACTTGGTCAATCTATCCACTATTACCCATATTGCATCATATCCATTAGTAGTTCTTGGGAGACCTGTTATGAAGTCCATAGAGATGTCTTCCCACTTCTACTCTGGTATAGCAAGAGGTTGTAGCATCCCTCCTGGTCTCTGGTGTTCTGCTTTGATTCTCTGGCATGTCAGGCAGGTACTGACATATTTAGCTACATCTCTTTTAAGTCCAGACCACCAGAACCTCTGTTTTAGATCTTGATACATCTTGGTGGATCCAGGATGCATAGAGTACGGTGTACTGTGAGCTTCTTCTAAAATTTTCTTTCTCAGCTCTTCATCATTGGGAACACAAAGGCGACTTCCCTGATAAAGAATTCCACTGTCTGATACTCGAAATTCGGAATTTTCTTCTTCTTGTATCCCTTGCTTGATCTTTTGGATATATGGATCTTCACTTTGCTTCTTCTGTATATCCTCAAGCAGGGTTGACTCTAGAGTCATTGCAGAGAGTTGTCCATAAAAAATTTCAAGTCCGAAACCTGACAACTCCTTCTGCAGTGGCAGAGCTAATGATGACGAGGACATCAAGGATACACTAGATTTTCTGCTTAGTGCATCTGCCACTTTATTAGCTTTACCTGGATGGTAGAGGATTTCACAGTCATAATCTTTGACCAACTCTAACCACCTACGCTGTCTCATGTTTAAGTCCTTCTGAGTGAAGAAGTACTTAAGACTTTGATGGTCTGTGAAGATTCTGCACTGGACTCCATACAAGTAGTGTCGCCAGAGTTTCAATGCAAAGTCCACTGCTGCCAGCTCTAGATCATGAGTGAGATAGTTCTTCTCGTAGTCTTTGAGTTGTCTGGAAGCATAAGCTATAACTTTTCCTTCCTGCATGAGTACAGCTCCTAAGCCCATCTTGGAAGCATCACTGTAGATGTCAAAACTCTTGTCACTCTCTGGAACAGTCTGGTCAGTCTCTTCTTGAGTTCTTGAAAACTCTGCTCACATTTGTCTGACCATTCAAACTTCTTGTTCTTCCTGGTGAGGGCTGTAAGTGGAGAGGCTATTCGGGAAAAGTCTTCCACGAATTTCCTGTAGTACCCAGCTAAACCAAGGAAGCTTCTGATCTCCCTGGCATTCTTGGGTCTCTTCCAGTTGCTGACCGCTTCTACTTTGGCTGGATCCACTTGAATGCCTTCTTTAGAAACGATGTGACCTAGAAACGCCACCTGCTCCAACCAGAACTCGCACTTTGAGAATTTAGCATAGAGCTGCTTTTGCTGAAGGGTCTGCAGGACTATTCTCAAGTGCGTGTCATGCTCCTCTGAAGTTCTGGAATAGACTAGAATGTCGTCGATGAACACAATGACAAACTTGTCAAGGTATTCTCTGAACACTCTATTCATCAAGTCCATGAAGACTGCAGGTGCATTAGTCACACCAAAAGGCATGACTACGAATTCGTAGTGTCCGTATCTGGTCTTGAAAGCTGTTCTGGGTATATCACTCTCCTTCACTTTCAACTGATGGTACCTAGAGCGCAGATCTATCTTGGAGAACACTGTTGCACCTTTCAATTGATCAAATAAATCATCGATCCTGGGCAGTGGATACTTGTTCTTGATGGTCACTTGATTCAGAGCTCTATAATCTATGCACATCCGCATAGATCCATCCTTCTTCTTGACAAACAACACAGGAGCTCCCCATGGTGAGTGACTAGGACGAATGAAGCCCTTGTCAAGTAGCTCCTGAAGTTGCTCTTGTAACTCTTTTAGCTCTGCTGGAGACATGCGGTATGGAGCTTTTGAAATTGGACCGGTACCAGGAACCAGTTCAATCTCAAACTCCACTTCTCTGGTGGGAGGTAGTCCAGGTAGCTCTTCTGGAAATACCTCTGGATACTCACAGACTACCCGAACTTCCTCCTGTTTAGGTCTTTCTTCTTCTTCTGTACTCACAATGAATGCAAGAAAACCAGCACACCCTTTAGCTAGCATCTGGTGAGCTGTGAGGGAAGAGAGAAATTTCTGAGTCTTCCTCTTTGGCACTCCTGTAAATTCAAAGGATGGTTCACCTTCTGGACTAAAGATCACTTTTCTTCTGCGGCAGTCCACTGAAGCACTGTACTTGCTAAGGAAATCCATACCCAAAATGATATCGAAATCCTGCATGGCGAGGACTACCAGGTTAACACATAACTCTCGGTCTGAAATTCTGACTGGTACAGACCGAAGCCACTGACTGGATTCCATGACTTCCCCAGAAGGTAGGGTTGTCAGGAACTTGGAATTCATGCTTTCTGTAAGTACCTGTAATTCTTTGGCAAAAGGTATGGATACAAAAGAATGGGTCGCCCCAGTATCAAATAGTGCAGTAGCTATATGCTGAAAAATAACTACTTGACCTGTTACGACCGTGGAGGCACTAGCAGCTTCCTCTTTAGTAAGGGAGAATACTCTGGCATTGGCTAGAACTGGTGGAGCTTCCAACCTTCCTTGACTGATCTGAGGTCCTTCCAGAGTTGCAGGCATATAATGTAGCTGAGATTGGCCTCCATATTGTATTGGCTGTGGCTGAGGTGCCTTGAGCTTGTTAGGACATTCTCTGGCCATGTGTCCTTCCTGCCCACATGCATAGCATCCAGTCTTACCCAAAAGACAGGCTCCTGGATGTGTTCTCCCACATTTAGGACAGAGAGGGATCTTGGTCTGCTTATTTGCTGGTCCTCCTTTCTGGTTACCTCCTGAGTTCCACTGCTTTCTTTTGTTACCTTTGCCTTTCCAGTTCTGCTTATTTGCCTGAGGTTTCTGACTCCCAGCTGTCTTATCTTCGATCTTAACTGACTTTTGCTGCACTCGTTGTGCTCTGATGCTGTCCAAATAGTGCTCAGCAACTAATGCTCTGCTGACCAGCTCTTCACCAGTCTGAGGCTGATGAGCTCCACTACTCACATTAAGTGCTATCACTGGCCTCAGCATCCTGAGCATCAGTCTGACTCGTTCCTTCTCCGTGCTTACTAGCTCTGGGCAGAGACGAGCTAGCCTATTGAATTTCTTTACTGCTTCTTCCACTGACATGTCACCTTGTCTGAATTCTATGAACTCCTCATAATGCTTATTGGTGATCCGCTGACGGAAGAATTCTTCATAAAACTCTGCTTCAAAGTCAGCCCAGCTCATCTGATTGACTGCTCTCTTGCTTTTAACCCTCTCCCACCACATACGAGCATCTCCAGATAGGCAGAATGAGGCACACTTGACCTTCTCGACTTCTGGCCAGTCAAGAAGCTCCATGGTGCTCTCCAGTGTCTTGAACCAAGCCTGGGCATCCCAGGGCTCATTGGCTTCAGTTTCAGCCACTGTATCAGGTAGGCTTCTTGTTTTCTAGGTGCTGTGGGGACTTCCAGGGCAGCTGGTGGAACCTCAGTCACCACTGGAGTCTCCACATTAATGGTTGGAGTGGGAGGGACTGGCTGCTGATTCGCCATCAGATAGACGATCACTTGCTGCTGCTCTGCTACTTGTCTCTGGAGTTGAGCAACAACTTCAGAGAGATTTGGTTCAGCTGCTCTGGGCTCTTCGTTCTCCTGAGCTTGGCCCTCAGGACGAGCGGTACGGGGACGTCCTCTTCTTGACATCTAATTATGCAAAGAAAAGAAAGTCTTGATATATTCTTTATCCTTTCTAACCAAACTTAGGTATATGAATAAAAGAGAAACAAACTTTTATCTTACTAAAGCGCATACAAGCAAATACTCTATACTGCAAATAATAAAGAAAGCATAAGAAAGAAAACTTAAATACTTTCTTACTTGAAGACGGCAAGGTTGAGGCTGATGTGTGTGTGATGCTGGAGAATGGGAACTGCTCTGATACCAACTGTGGCGACCCACCTTCTACACTACTACTACTCTCTAAAGGTGGACGCTACTTAACTACTTAACCGGTGTGATTAAAAACCACATGGAAACTCTACCGAAAAATTTCGGCAGAATCTCCCCTGTACCGGTGACCTTAAACTGATATACAAACACTGTATACATCAGCCACAGGCGGCTGGAACATATATTAGACAACCACGCAGTTTATATATATGAAAAAGAATCAAAATACTGAAAGAAGTATCTCTATCAATGCATGATAAAAACACTCCAATGAAAATAACCTATACAAATTCTAAATTCTTTTAACAATTCAACGGAAGCAATCTTAATAATTTTTTTAAAGCTAAGTCCCAAGCTCTCTCCATAGTCCTGGCATCACACACCGTCACAGCATCTCCTTGTCGCCTTCCTTTCATACTTTAGCTTTTCCTTTATCTGCAGTAGGAGAAAGTGCAGTCTATAAGCATAAAGCTTAGTGAGCGCTATCTAACTCACAAAAACTCGATATGCATGTATACAAATAAAAATATGCTAAAACTGAATGCTAATATGTAAAGCTACTCATGCTCATAAATAGCAAAGAAATCAACTAACAGAAGACATCATACTATCTGATATACTAAACATGTGTAGCTAATCATGCTCATAAGCTAATAAAGAAAGCAAACTAACTGGAATGCTAACATATTAAGCAAAACATGCTCATCAACTAGCAAATAAATAACATGTAAGAAACTAAACATGTAAAAGTTGCTAGCATAAAAGAAAGCTAAACTTGCTGATCTTTAAAACAAAGTGAAACTTACTTCTTTTACTCTAAACTTATTCTTTTATTTCACTTGTTTAAAATTTATACTTTAATACTTGAAAATAATAATCAACTTCTCTTGGGCCCAGACATAGTACCATTTTATGCGCGTTCCCTAATAGGTTGGGGTAGCGAGCCGCCAATCCTAAAAGAGCAGACCTTGGTCTACCAGGGCCAAGACCTTGGAATTGAACACCTGGATTTGTTTAACGACAACCTTGAAAGTCGGGTACTAGCCTTTTCTTAAAAGTAAAATACTTATTATCTTAATTACTTCTTTAAATGCCTTGGCATTTTAATAGCATCTTGTGTGCCAAAATCCCTAAAGTCTTGACTTTGAGATTTACTTAAGGCCTTGGCCTTTTCTTTCTTTTCTTTTTCTTTCTTTTTACTTGTTAATGCTTCTAAAAGAATTTGATAGCACTCTTATTTTCCCACTAGAATACATGGTTGTTCATGCTTATTAAAATATCAAATGAAAACTAAAGAAACTGCTCATGTGTATCTAGTAATAAAGAAAACTGATCATGCTCAACTCATAGCAATAAAAAAAAACTGCACATGATCAGCTAAAGGTAAATGAAAACAAAACATGCTCAGCTAAGGTAAGTTCAAACAACAAAAGAAACTCGTAATGCTGGTTCAAGAGAACATCATAATGTTGGTCCAAGAGAACATCCCTATACTTATACATATCAGTAAACACTCTAAACTAATTCTTGAATCTAATTAAGTGCTGTGACCAATTATAGCTTGCTACTTTATGTGTACATAACAACCCAAACTCTATCTTTACAGGTTAATTACATATGCACATTACACACTTATTCAACTAGAAATCTCCATATTACGAACATATCATCTGAATAATCTAGGGCATTCCTGGAATACTAGTTTTCAACTAAACACATGGTTATGATTAGAATCTGGAAACTCAATTTAAGCATAATCAAAATTCTAAGTAGAGTATGCACCTATCTAACCTTTAATGAGTACCAAAATAGCATATGTAGAGTACAAAAACAATACATGCCCAAATCTGTTGAATGGATTCCGAAATTCGTATCAACACATTTATTTCATTCTATTACCACCCAAACCAAAAGATATATCTATATACATAAAGAGAAGAATTAAGTGTAAACAAATCTGATGGACAACATCCAGGAAGACCCTGTCCAGATCCAATAAAAGAAGAACTCAACTGATATAAGAGAAAGAAAACAAGGAACGCATGCTGTTCTTAAACCTTTAACTATCCTAATTCTGTACACGAAACATCCCTTTATTTTCTTTATAAGACTCACGGCAGCAAGCTTCACAAGCAACAAATTCTGTTCAACAGCAACCCAAGCTTACTCCAAAGGGAAACCCTAGCATAGAAATCCGAAACCTAATGCCCTAACATGGCAAATTCGGCCCAGCACCCTTAGAACAGCAAATTAGCACAGCAAAAACCGAAAGCAAGAAACGAAAATCTCGGAGCTATCCTACTGCAGGTGAGTAGCAACTCACCTCGTTGTTCTTGGACTTACAACCAGAAAAGAGAACTCTAAAGCTTCTAGGGTTCGAAGAAGGTGAAGATCTCAGCGATCCCTTCCTTTCCGCGTGTTCTCCTTGACGAGGAGAGCTCGGATCCACAAGATTCGCCGGAAGAAGCCTTCGCCGGCCGCTGGAGAGAAGCTCCGCCGCCTCTTTTGCCCGAGCAGAAATCGCAACGCCGCGCAGAAGAGGAGAGGAAACGGGATTTAGGGTTCGGGGAAAAACACTTAACCCTTTATAACCTAGGTTTTATTTTTGCCCTTTACAATAACTTAAATAAATCTCGCTACATACTTAGTTAACAAATCACGCGCAGCCCAGTTGGTTGGCTGCGTTCGGTTAAGTCGAGTTCGGCCGGAGGTCTTGGGTTCGAGTCTCAACTTCCACGTTTTTTTTTGTCCAAACTTCTTTCTTTTTGTAAACCAACTAAACGACCTCCAAAAATTACGTAAAAATACTCTAAAAATTCCTAAAAATCTCTAAAATATTTTAAAAGCATTTCCAAATATTTTTATGGACTTTTAAAACTTGAAATAGGGAAATTTGGGTCGTTACAACTATTGAAAATTAAACTTTCCAAATTTAGCCTTTATCAAATTAGCCTTAAAAATTATTTTGGCAAAATTATTCTTACTTGTTTAATTTTTGCTTTGTTTTGAAAAATCGAATTTGAAAATTTACCTTTTTGAAAAGTAAATGTTACTTAAACTTGAAAAGAAACTTTGGAAAACCTGATTTAAAAATTTTTTCATGTTCGAAAAATTAAAAACCTTAAATTTATACTTTTCAAAATTCAACTTGTCTCCCCCAAGTCAACTTGATTTTTTCCTTGGATTTAAAAATTGTACCAAACTCAGATTTTTTTTTCAAGATTAGCTGTGATTATTTTTTTATAGTAACTCAACACTATGATTGTTTACCCTTGTTTTTTGATAAATGCCAAAGGGGGAGGGTGAGGCGGTTAAGTTAGATAAACCAAATTGAAAACACTGAAACTAACTTTAAAACCAATGTACCTAGTTTTTTTTGTGTGTTCTTTCACTAACTTAACCAAGTTGTCATTCCATCAAAAAGGGGGAGATTGTTGGTGCGGGTAGCACTAACGGTCTAACCCAGGCTTTGATGAATGACAAATAGGTTAAGTTAGTTTTGTTGTTGTTTGACACTTTGATCAAGTATGCAGGAGAAGTCTAGACAGGTCGACGGGCTGACCGGATGTCTGGCACGAAGTCCAGCTAGTTCGACGGGCTGACCGGATAGCTGGCGAGAAGTCCAGCTAGGTCGACGGGCTGACCGGATAGCTGGCGAGAAGTCCAAGCGGGTCGACGGGTTGACCGGACGCTTGGCGAGAAGTCCAGACGGGTCGACGGGCTGACCGGACGTCTAGCAGGTAAGTGAGGTAAGTCACTGGAGGGGAGTGACTGCGAGGACGCGTTCCCGGGAAGGGAACATTAGGCGTCGATCCGGCTTAGATCCATTTCGGATGTCTAAGTCAAGATCGTGACTAGATTCCGGTCTCGGAAAGACGGAATCTAAGTCATACTCTTTGCTATTAATTTGTTGAACTTTAATTGTGCTAACAATCTGTTTTACAGGATATATATATTTGCCTCCGGACTAACGTTTGTCGTGCAGGACGGATTCTACGGGAAAACAGGGTCCGGGCGCCCGGAAGGAATCCAGGCGCCCGGAGGTCCGGGCGCCCGGAAGGGATCCGGGCGCCCGGGAGGCAAACTTTATCCTGATTGCGCATCGCCACGTGGAGCATCTCGGTTTGAGCAGCTACGTCACATTTCAGGCGCCCGGAAGGGATCCAGGCGCCCGGAACCGCATATAAAAGAAGCCCCATGCAGGAGCTTCATCATCAATTCATCTGAGAACTCTTCTACTGCTGGTCTTGCTGCTCGACGTTCAGTGCGACGCCAACAACGCTCCGACAAAGTGCTCCTTCGATTTTTATTTAATTTCCTTGTCGGTATTGCTTTATTTTCACTAGCATTTCCTGTATTCATTCTGTAATCATATTTCGACTTGTTAGTGATTGCCCAACGAAAGTGGTCAAGGACCACGGGCCTTCGAGTAGGAGTCGTCACAGGCTCCAAACGAAGTAAAAAATATCTGTGTCTATTTTACTTTTCCGCTGCGTTTATACTCTAAATTTTCGAATCGATATTCACCCCCCCTCTATCGAATCTAACGGTCCTACAGTTATATCTTTGTTGCATAAACACAAACTCCAGATAATAACATTGTCCTTGGTAGATCTCAGCACGATCAAGTGACCGTGCCTCTATGGTATCCACACGAACACGTTTCATCCGTCTCATGAACTCACGATTTGGAGAAGAACAAACTTTCTAGTGCTAGCCACTTAGAGGGTTCGACCAAAGAGGAAGAAGGAGGAAGAGAACTAGAAGATCAAGAGTCACTCATGAAAAATAAGCTCAAAAGGCCAAGAGTCTCAAGGAATAACAAGAGTCTTTGCCTTTTGGTTTTCTTCCAATAATGATACCAATTAATCTCTATTAATCTACATTATCCTCTTAATGAGTTGAATTTAGTATTGGTTATTAACCCAATAAGCCATTAACCTAATAAGCCTAATCATCTCATAATTGACTCTTAGGGCTAATATTAATAATCTCCCACTATTATTAGTACCAATCACTACAAAGATGATACCAATACTTTGGATTAATCCATTATTCTTAAACTCTTTAGTACTTTAGTCAAACTAAAATACACTCATATTCAAGTCAATATATTCTTTATGTGTGACCCAATAGACTCATAATATTGGCAATGTATCCAAATCAATATTTTAGATACATCAGTAATCAATAACATCTAGCAAGGCATCATTGCTACCCAAGTGATGAGAATGTCGAGATCTGACCTAACCTATCCGTGACTATTATTTGTATGACTCAGTCCTTCTACTTTGATATCCAGATTGATCAATGAAGTATAGACTGTGTCATCCTCTTATCAATCTTTATATTTCTTGATCTCTAAGTAGATACACTCAATCAAATAAGTTCAATATCTCATATTGACTCATTTGAACATGACTATGTATTCTTGTGTCCTACTTAATCAAGGGGCCCATAGATATCACTTCTATCATATGGAAGGGATATATCCCATCTACATCACTCACATCCCTCTGTATAACTTATTGCATATCCATTGATCAACTTTATAGTCCATCTTGTTATAGGTAACGTTTGACGATACTAAAGTACACATCTCCTTATGTAGGGAACCGTAATGACTCCAGGTCTAAGGATTACTCATACCAATAGTTACTATAAGAATGTTTATGACACTTATATGATCCATGAAATATTCTCATGGAGGGTCAATTCAGTACATATTCTCTAATATATATTCATGTGTCAACGTGATATTTCATATCCATGACTTATGGAATTAAGTAATCAATTGATCTACATGCTAGTCTCAATATATTAATATTATCCTTGCATATTAATACTTGACCATGAATAATTAAGAATAGTGTCTATATATATATCTATAGGCTTCCACTATTAATTCAACTAATTGATATGCTGTAGATTAGAACTAGTACCTTAGGACATTATTATAGGTATTCATCTGGCATATATTTGAAGTAAATATAATAACTATTATCTTTTTATTAATAAAATATGATACAATATATCCTAAGTCAATCAACTCTTGATTAGCTCTTAGGGCTTACACTAACAATCTCCTTATATCACTAGTACCAATTACTGAAATATCTAATATCCAGTGACTAGTGTGACCATCATTCTTCCTCTATGCAAAAGCCTTAGTTAAAGGATCCTTAATGTTAGCATTGGTCGATACTCTGCATAGTCTCACATCTTCTCTATCGATGATCTCTCTAATGAGATGGAACTACCATAGTATCTAATATTTAGCACCACCATTTAAATAAAATACATATCCTATCTGCGATCTCGAATCATCCTTATCAGTTTAGAAGCTTGCATCGCTATAACCCTTTATAGCGAGCTCCTCATCACCTCCAAATATTAAAAAAATATGCTTTTATTCTTCTCAAGTATTTTAGAATATTCTTGACTGTTGTCTCACTACCTTTACCTGGATTTGATTGGTATTTTCTTATCATGCTTAACGCATAGGAAACATCAGGGCGAGTATAAAGTATGACATACATGATAGACCCTATAGTAGAAGTATAAGGAATCTGATCCATGCAATCCTTTTCTTCCTTAGAAGAGGGGCATTGAGTCTTCGAAAGGATCACACCATATAACTCGGTAGAAATCCCTTCTTGGCATTGAGCACCTTGTCAATATATATACTTTGACTTAGACCAAGCAATCTTTTAGATCTATCACTATAGATCTTGATGCCTAACATGTATGTTGCTTCATCTAAGTCCTTCATTGCGAAACAATTTCCAAGTCATGTTTTTACAGACTGCAGTGTAGGGATATTATTTCTAATGAGAAGTGTGTCATCTATATACAAGACGAGAAAGATGATTGTGCTCCCACTAACTTTTTTACGGACACAAGGTTCATCTTCATTCTTTATGAAATTAGATGTTTTGATTGCATCATCGAATCGAAGATTCCAGCTTTGAGAAGCTTGCTTTAATCCATAAATGGACTTTTGCAACTTACATACCTTTCCAGCATCCTTTGGATCTATAAAACCCTCAGGTTGTATCATGTACACATCCTCAAGTAGATTTCCATTTAGAAATATAGTTTTGATATCCATCTGCTAGATCTCATAATCATGGTAAGTGGTAATATCAAGCATGATCTGAATAAACTTAATCATCACAACTGATGAAAAGGTTTCATCATAGTTTATACCATGAATTTGCTTGAATCCTTTAGTTATCAATCACCCCTTATAGGTATGCAGATGACTATCTATGTCAGTCTTTCTTTTAAAGACCCACTTACACCCAATAGATTTAATCCCTTCAGGGGGATTAACAAAAGTCCATACTTGGTTGGTGTACATGGATTCTATTTCGGACCTCTTGACCTCTAGCTATTTCTCAGAATCTAGGCTTATTACAGCTTCTTGATAGGATGTAGGCTCATTAAGATCAACAAGCATTACATTACCATGGTCAGATAAGAGAAAAGAATATCTCTCAGGCTGATGATGTAATCTATTAGATCTGCATAACACTTGTTTTACCCGAACAGGTTATTGCTCCATAACTACTTGAGATGTAATAGAATCATGATCCACAATATCTTGTGGTACCTGTTCAATTTCATTAAGACTTTGGTGCTAGTTTGTGTATCTTGAATTTCTTCAAGATCAACTTTACTCCCACTAGCTCTTCTAGAAATAAATTCCCTTTTCTAGAAAAATACCATTTTTAGCAATAAACACTTTGCCCTTTGTAGGATTATAAAAGTGATATCCCTTTATTTCCTTAGGATATCCTACAAAATAGCACTTATCGTATTTGGGTCCTAGTTTCTCTGAAACTTGACGTCAAATGTAAGCCTCATAACCCCAAATCTTCATAAAAGACATCTCGGGACTCTTTCTGGTCCATATCATATATGGTGTCTTTATGACGACCTTAGATGGAATGCGGTTAAGTGTGAAAGCGGTCGTCTCTAGAGCATGTCCCTAGAAGAAAGTATGAAGATCTGTTTGACTCATCATCGATCGTACCATATCTAATAAAGTATAATTTCTTCTTTTTGATACACCATTCTATTGTGTTATTCCAGGTGGAGTGAGTTGAGATATGATCCCACATTCAACGAGATGGTCATGAAACTCTTGGCTAAGGTATTCTCCACTTCGATCTGATCGAAGCATATTAATACGCTTTTCAAGTTGGTTTTATACTTTAGTCTTGAATTCATTGAACTTTTCAAAGGATTCAGGCTTAAGTTTTATAAGATACACATAGTCATATCTACTAAAATCATTAACAAAAGTAATGAAGTATTGATAGCCTCCTCTATCTGCTATTTTGAAAGGGCCACAAACTGTAGTGTGTATGAGTCCTAATAATTTATTAGCTCTTTCACTATGCCCACTAAAAGGAGTCTTAGCCATCTTGCCTTGAAGACAAGATTTGCATGCTTCATATGATTTAAAATCAAATGAGTCTAAGAGTTTATCTTTATAGAGTTGTGATATGCGACTCTCATTTATGTGACCCAAGTGACAATGCAGAGATATTTTTAGTTTAAATCATTAGATTTGAACCATTTGATATTTATATTTTAGATTGAGTTTTCAAAATCTAGAACATAGAGTCCATTCATAAATGTGCACTACAATAAAATATTTCATTAAAATAAACAGAATAACATATTTCCTTTATTACAAATGAAAAAACCTTTTTGTCCAAACAAGAAATAGAAATAATGTTCTTAATTAAGGCATACACATAACAGTGCTCTTCTAGTTCTAAGATAAGTCTACTGGGTAAAGATAAGAAATATGTTCCTATAGCTATAGCAATAACTCTTGCGCCATTGCCTACTCATAGGTCCACCTTGCCTTTTGTCAATGATCTACTCTTTTGAAGGCCCTGCACATTCATTCAAATGTGAGATGTATAACCGATATCTAATATCCAAGAAGATGAGATAGATAAATTGACTTCTATAACATATATACCTGAGATAGAAGTCTCACTTCTTTTCTTTTTAACTTCCTCTAGGTACAATTTATAGTTCCTCTTCTAGTGTCCGATCTCACCGCAATAGAAGTAAGTTCCTTCCTTAGCCACCCCACCTTTGGATTTTAATGCATGAGACTTACCCTTGCCTTTAGCTTGGGTCTTATCCTTACATTTGGGCTTCCATTTACCTTTGTCCTTTTGCACCATCAGTACGTTACTAGGTTTTGTCTTCTTAAAGTTGAGTTCAGCAGTTCTCAACATACTTAACATCTCAGGCAACGACTTATCAAGTTTATTCATGTTATAGTTCATGATGAACTGACTATAGCCTTCTGGTAATGATTACAGAATAAGGTTATTGGCCAATTCTTGGCCCAATAGAAATCCTAATCTTTCAAGGTTTTCAACATACCCAATTATTTTGAGTACATGAGTTCCTACGGGACTTTCCTCTTATGTTTTGCATTGAAACAAGACTTTAGATATCTCAAACCTCTCATGCCTTAGCTCTGATATAGTTGTCTAAGATGTTCAACCATATCGTGAGCATCCATGTTCTCATGTTACTTTTGAAGCTCAGAGTTCATAGTTGCAAGCATAAGGCATGACACATCTAATGCATCATCTTGATGCTTCTTATAAGCGTCCTTTTCCACACGAGTAACAATGGTGTTGGGTGGTTCAGGAATAGCTTACTCTAGGACATATAGTTTTCGTTCTTGCTTGAGGATAATTCTCAATTTTCTATATCAATCTAAGAAATTAACTCTATTGAGTTTGTCTTTGTCAAGGACAGATCACAGAGAGAGAGAGAGAGAGTATTTGATGTACTAGATGATATGGTGATCTACAATAATAAAATATAGAAATAAAAATCATATTTAGATCATTTAATTAGACATTGAATTAAATGATTCTCCCACTGAATTGTAAGGCTTGGTAAGAGCAAGTTATGGATGTGGTTTTACCCACACTACTAGCTCTAAATCCAATCACGACGACATTCATGTGGGACAAAATCCATATTATACCTCATCTTAAGTTAGTTTTGGCTAATCGCCTAAGACTCGTATAATACAAGTAGGCAACTTGTACCAATTACAGTAAATATGACTCTTGTATAGCTAGATGAATAATACTATTTGTTCATTTTCCCAACATATGGGATATGCCTCTAAGTTCTCAATCTAATTGAGGTAACCTAGTTAAGTCACACATAAAGTTTAATAGTTGGACATCATAATTGGCCAATCATACTCTACCATGATAAATTCAGTCATTTTGCTTTGGCAAATATGTCTACAATTGATCTATGTAAAAGTGAGTACCAAACTTTGGTAGACATATTAAAAGGACCTAATTATGATTTAAACTGCACATGCATCGCATACAATCATGATATTTCATAGCACACATCAATATATATGCTAAATAAAATGTGACATGGTTATGACCCCATCAACTATGATTTTCTCAAGCTAATGAGTGGCTTGAGAAGTTTAAAAGGTTAACCTAGGTAAAAAAAGCATATTCTCTAAGTGTTTCCTTGGTTATCGTGTGTTCTTGTCCTTCTTTCTTGTACTCCATCGTCCAATAGACTAGTTCTTTTTCTAATTTATACATTACAAAATATAAAGAAACCTTAAGTTACATTCGAGGGTGGTCTAAATTTATAACAAGAATGAAAAAGAAGAGAGGCACGACATGCAAGCCTTATTATGAATTATAACATTTACACACATCCAAATACATTGAGGTTACCATGTCATATAACATTCATAATATCTTTATAACATAAAATCTATTATGATTTTAATAAAGAATTATGAGATGCAATGCCACGGTGGTCCCACTAGTCGGTTAGCGGGCGAGGTTAAGGGGCAGTGTGATGTGAATCCAAAGAGAAAGATATCTCAAGAATCCACAACGAATGGAAGAAGAAAGAAAGACAGAACTAAATCAATAAGATTGATGAAAAGAACCTCGACCCAATGCTTAGGAAAGCAACAAGTGAGAGTCTCACTGTGCTTTAGATTGAAAAATATGTTAAAGATACATGTGTGGACGTCACCCCCTTTATATATAGCTATAAGGTGACCACAAAACCCTAAAAGGCCAAAAGAAAGCCCATTTAGTAAAGGCCTATGTAGACTACTTAGCCATTTTAAGCTTATGACTTTATTATAGCCCAAATAAAAGTAGAAATTGAGTATAAATTAAGCCTACATATCCCTACTACATAGACATGAGACTTAAGTACTAATTAAGCTCATCTAAAGCTTGAATTAGGTTAACTATGCCGAATGACTTGTTCTTGGTCAAACCTTCTTTAATGGTAGCTTTGGCCTTCACATCTTCAATTAGTACATTAAGTGCTTCCTTCATCTTTCTAGCCTTAGCCCTTGTAATTGGGCCTCCATTGATGCATAATGGATCATCATTAACATCTAGAGTGGGTTGACCATGATTCATATTGTTAGCTTGTTGCTATCTTTTTTTTGACTCCATCATTCCCCCTTTCCCCAAAAGGATTCGTCCTTGAATCTTGATCACCTACATCAAAGGGAGAAAGATCAGAAGCATTAAATGTATCACTCACATTATACTCACCTGGTAAGTCAAGCTTGTATGCATTATTATTGATTCTAGCAATGACTTGAAATGGACCATCTACTCGTGGATGCAACTTAGTATGACGTTTAGCAGGGAATCTTTCCTTCCTCATATAAACCCAAACCTAATCTCCGGGTTCAAAGATCACTTTCTTTTGTCCCTTGTTGGCTTGCGTAGCATATTGTTTAGTTCTCTTTTCAATTTGGAATCAAACTTTTTCATGCAGTTGCCTCACAATCTTAGCTTTTCTGGTACCATCTAAACTGGCACGCTCAAAGACAGGCAAAGGTGACAAATCTAAAGGAGTTAAAGGGTTGAACCCATATACCACTTCAAAAGGTGAAAAACTAGTAGTAAAATGCACAGATCTATTATAAGCAAATTCAACATTTGGTAAATAATCTTCCCAACCTTTTAAATTCTTTTGAATGATAGCTCTCAATAAAGTAGATAGAGTTCAATTTACTACCTCAAGTTGTAGAAAACAAAAGCTTTGTTCATAATTTTCCCCATAGTGTCTTCCAAAAGTAGCTTAGGAACTTTGCATCACAATCTGAAACTATGATCCTCGGTACTCCATGAAGCCGGACAATCTCCCTAAAAAATAGATCCGCAATATGATTAGCATCATCTATTTTCTTATAAGGAATAAAATGAGCCATTTAAGAAAATCTGTCCACAACGACAAAAATGGAATCCATACCTCGTTTAGACCTTGGTAGTCTTACAACAAAGTCCATGGAAATATAAACCCAAGGTTCACTAGGAATTAGTAAAGGTGTATACAATCCATGAGGTAAAGATTTAGATTTTGCTTGCCTACTTGTAATACACTTCTCACAAAACTTGACTACATCTCGTTTTATGTGTGGCCAAAAGAAATACTCTACCAACACTTCTAGAGTTTTTCTTACTCCAAAATATCCCATTAGCACCATGAGCTTCTTGAATTAATAATTC
The DNA here is from genome assembly GCF_018446385.1 of Zingiber officinale. Lineage (NCBI taxonomy): Eukaryota > Viridiplantae > Streptophyta > Magnoliopsida > Zingiberales > Zingiberaceae > Zingiber > Zingiber officinale. The sequence goes on from NC_055993.1 coordinate 56,485,070, forward strand.
CCTTAATGAACATTTAGAGACACACAACCTATTCACTCTAAAAAGAAATCCCTCATTCCTATAAAACTTCCCAAATGCAGCATGTTCACAAACATCAAACATCAAACATATTTCCAAAGTTAAGGATCATTAGAATATAAATCTTTAATGTATTCAAATCCTAATAATTTAGTGTTCAAAGTAGAGATCAAGGTATACCTTTGAGACAGAGCATCTGCAACAATATTTTCCATACCTTGTTTATATTTGATCACATAAGAGAATGATTCAATAAACTCCACCCATTTTGCATGACGTCTATTCAACTTACTTTGGCTCTTCAAATGCTTCAACGATTCATGGTCAGTGTGAATGACAAACTCTTTGGGCCACAAGTAATGCTGCCAAGTCTCTAAAGGCCTTACCAATGCATATATCTCCTTGTCATAAGTTGGATTAATTCAAAGCTGCTCTGCTGAGTTTCTCACTAAAATAAGCAAGAGGTCGACCTTCTTGTATTAGCACATCTCCAATACCTATTCTTGATGCATCACACTCAATTTTGAAAGTTTTAGCAAAGTTAGGTAATGCAAGTAATGGTGCAGAACTTAGCTTCTCCTTAAGTAAGTTGAAAGCTGAAACTTGTTCACTATCCCAATGAAATCTAACATTCTTTTTAACAACTTCAGTTAAGGGTGCAGCTATAGAACTAAAATTTTTAACAAACCTCCTATAGAAACTTGCCAATCTGTGAAAGCTACGTACCTCAGTTATCGTTTTTGGTGTTGGCCACTCACGAATTACCTTAACCTTTTCTTCATCAACTGTTATTCCCTTAGCACTAACAATATAACCAAGAAACTCTATTTGACTAGTGCAAAAAGAATATTTTTGAAGGTTAGCATACAATTTTTCATTTCACAAAACAAGTAGAACTTTTTGTAAATGATCGACATACTCATCTAATTTCTTACTATAAATCAAGATGTCATCAAAATATACTATAATAAAGTTCTCATTATAAGCATGCAAAATATGGTTCATTAATCTCATGAAAGTACTAGGTGCATTAGTTAGCCCAAATGACATGACTAACCATTCGTACAAACCATACCTAGTCTTAAAAGTAATTTTCCATTCATCTCCCTCATGCATGTGAATTTGATGATAGCCATACTTCAAATCAATTTTAGAGAAAATGCAAGAACCATATAGTTTATCTAGCATATCATCTAATCTAGGAATATGATGACGATACTTTACCGTAATTTTGTTGATAGCCTTGCAATCAATGCACATTCTCCAAGTTCCATCCTTCTTAGGCACAAGCAAAACAGGAACTGAACAAGGACTCAAACTTTTTCGAACATAACCTTTTCTCATGTAACGATCCAAATTTCCTCATTTTGAGCCTCAGAAATAATTCAAAAATATTTAGAAATACCTATAAAATATTCTAGAGATTTTTAGAAATTTTTAGAGTATTTTTATGTAATTTTTGGAGTTCGTTTGGTATTTTTACCAAGAGAAAGAAGTTTAAAATAAAAAAAAATAAAAAAAAAAGTGTTAAGATGGGGTTTTAAACCCAAGATCTCGGACCGAACTTGACCTTAACCAAGGTCAGCCAACCAACTGAGCTAAGCAAGTTTTGTTATAATATAGAGGAATTAAATGTAGTTAAGTAGTTGTAAGAAATGAAATTAAAATTCCGTTTAAAAAAAAAAAAGGAAAGAGTCGAGGGCGACTCGAACCCGAGACCTTCGGGAATCCTCTTTTCCAGCAGACCAAGCGCGCACGCTGATATTTCGTGAACAAATCAATCACGAATTGGTCTTAAGCCGTAGGTTATAAAAGGATAAGAAAGAGAGGGGTTGATTATTTTCTTTTCTCTCTTCTCCTCTTCCCTGGCGTCGGCGACCCCTCTCGGGCGGAAAACATCGACGAGTTGAAGGCTTCGTCTCCGGCGCCGGCCAAGGGGTCTTTCCGCAAGATCTTCACGGACCCGAACACCTCTCGTCAAGGAGAACACACGGGCACAGAAGGAGGGCAGAGATCTTCACCTCTCCGAACCCTAGAAGGCTCTCTTTCGGCTATAGGACCAAGAATCCGAGGTAAGTCGCTACTCACCTGCAGTAGGATAGCTCCGATCATTCCTTTCCTTTTCCCGAAAGCTTTGGGACAGATTGTAGGTGCTTTGTGCTTTTGATCGGATTCTATGCTACTTAGTTTCATGCTATTTGATGCGGCTTTGCTTCGTCGTAGTGGTTTTGATCCCATGGGACAGATTTGAGAAGTCTTTGAACCCGATTTGCCTTCCTTGCACTACTCCTACTAGATGGTTTTTGGTTGAGAATAGTTTAGATTTGTTTCCTTTTATCTTCTTGATGTGGTACCGAACATGAAAAGATTTGGTTTCATTTGAGCTTATAGTTTAATAAGTATGCACTGCCTGGTGAATTAGAAATTCTGTTCTTACCACTTAGCAAGCATGAACAACCTCTTAATTACAGAGTTCGACTTTTATAATAAAGCTTACAGTTTGCACTGCCATGGAACAAAACTGTCCAGTTACATAAAGCTTGCAGAATTGTGTTTCCCTCTTTGCAATTCCTAAACAGGGCCAGTCCATATATAATGAGCATTGTAGTTTAGTTTTCCTTGCTAGTTAGTGAGCATGAATGCATTGGCAGATTTTGTTTATTATTCTAGTAGGCATGAAGTTCGGGTTTTCTTAACTGCAGTTCAGTGTTTTCGTGGCTGCCGTGAGCAGGATAGCCCTTAGTCTCGTTCTGGATTTTTTCCACCTATGCATACATGTGTTAGTAGATATGTTTTCCTTTGATTTACGACTGTTATAGCATACTTGAAGAAGTCAGACTTGCTCTTACGATTCGGATTTCCTGTTTAGAATTACAGTTCTCGATTAAAACATGCAATTTAATATAGTGCAGATCTTTTTATAAGTATTGTACGCAAGATTTTTATAAGTATTGTTTGAAGATTTTGATAAGTGTAACATGCAGAACTCCAATCTTAGAACAGATTTTTATTAAGCTTATATGCGGATTTTTGTTAAACATTTTAGTTTTAAAGAAGCATTCTTTTGTTAGAAGTATTAACAAGTATAAGAAAGATAAAGAAAAGAAAGAAGAAGGCCAAGGCCTTAAGTAGATCCCAAAGTTAAGACTTTAGGGATTTTGGCACACAAGGTGCTAAAGAAAATGCCGAGGCATTATATTGAAGTATTAAAAGATAACAAGTATTTTACTTTTATCAGTGGCACTGTGTTGGACTCTCTGTCCTTGGGCTGGGCTCCCATAGTCGTCCCTAGGTTTAGATAACCTAGTAGTAACGGCTCGGCCGACGGTCGACGGTCGACGACCATAGGGTCGCCAAATGGGTCGCCAAATAGGGAACGGGCTTAAGATGGTACAAAGTCTGGGCCCAAGAAGAAGTTGATTATTATTTTGAAGTATTATAAGTATAAGTTTTTGAAAGTTTTACATAAGTATAAAGTATTAAAGAATAAGTCTTTAAACAAGTGGAATAAGATTCAGAAGGTGTTTAGAATTCAGTAAGTTTAGTTCTTTATTCTACCATGTTTATCTAGTGGATGAGTAGTTTCATGTTTACCTATTAGATGAGTAGCATGATTAGCGAGTAGAATTACATGAGTAGATTTCTTAGCTTTTCTTTGCTATTAGTTTGACATGAGCAGTTATGTTTATGCTTTATTTCTTTTTAGAGCATATAGTTTTTAGTTCTTTTCGTATACATGCACATTCGTGATTTTGTGAGTTAGATAGCGCTTACTAAGCAAATTTTGCTTATAGACTACACTTCCTCTTACTGCAGATACAGGAAAGGAAAAGATATAGAAAGGAAGGCGACAAGGTGGCGCGGATGGTGTGTGATGCCAGGACTATGGAAGCCTTGGGACTTAGTTTAAGAATTTATTAAGATTGCCATTTATTAAGAATGTATTAGATGAGTCATTTAGTCTTCCGCTGTTAGTTAATTGTATGTTTCATTTTGTTTCCGCTATTCATTACTTGCATGATTTGATTTCATTAAACTGCGTGGTGATGTTATTTCTTTTGTATGTTTGATATGTGTTCCAGCCGCCTGTGGCTGTGTATATTATGTTATGTATGCCAGTTTAAGGTCACCGGTACAGGGGAGACTCTGTCGAAATTTTTCGATAGGGTTTCCATGTGGTTTTTAATCACACCGGTTAAGTAGAGTTAGTAGTTAAGTAACGGTCACCCTTAGAGAGTAGTAGTAGTAAGAAGGGTGGTTGTTACATCTCATCAACTCTTCAACTTGCTTTTGAAGCTCCTTCATCTCCATAGGATTGCTCCTATAGGCTGGTCGATTATGAATGGCTGCTCCTGGGATGAAGTCAATTTGGTGTTCTATTCCCCTAAGTGGTGGCAATCCATCAGGAAATTCTTCAGGAAAGACATCATCAAATTCCTGCAAAAGAAATTTAACAACACTAGCCAAAGAAGGGTTAAGATTGTTAGTGTTGAAATAAGTCTCCTTGTACAAAAGTACAATCATCGGCGGTTGAGAATAAAAAACTCTCTTAACCTCTCTTTTTTTTTTTTTTGCATAAAAGCTCCCTTTTTTACTCTTTTGCTCTATTTTTTTTTGTTTCTTTTTCATTTTTTTCACTACTCTCATCCTCACTTTTTCTTTTCTCACACTTCTTTTCTTTTTCATTTTTTTTTCCTCTCACAATCTTTTCTTTTTTCACTCTCTTTTTTTATTCTCAATTGATCTTCATATACTTGCTTAGGAGTTAATAATACAAGAGTTACAAGTTTACCATGCATCTTAAAAGAATATTTATTTGTGAAGCTATCGTGCATGACCCTCCTATCAAATTTCCATGGTTTACCTAAAAGCAAATGACTTGCATGCATTGGTACTACATCACAAAGAACATCATCATGATACCTACCAATGGATAATGAAACAAACACTTGCTTAGTGACCTTAACTTTCCCGCAATCATTCAACCATTATAGTTTATAAGGTTTAGGATGTTTAGTGGTAGGTAAGCACAATTTCTCAACCAAGATAGTACTGACAACATTAGTGCAACTTCCCCCATCTATAATCATACTACATACCTTGTCTTTGATGTGGCAACGGGTATGAAATATGTTTTCTCGTTATTCTTTATCTTCTTCCTTCACTTGCACATTTAGAGAACGCCTAGTGACAAGGGCTTCACCTTTGACGGGATACTCTTCTACATCACTTTCCATCAATGGTGGCATGACATTATCATCTTCGGACTCACTCTTAGTTTCAATATCACCATTTTCTTTCAAAAGCATAATTCTTTTGTTTGGACATTGTGAAGCAATATGTCCTTTTCCCAAACATTTAAAGCATTTAATATCTCTATTTCTTGAAGATTGGATGGGTTCTTTACCTTTGACCAATGGAGAACAAGCATCTTTATTCTTCAAAAACTCGGTCTTACTCTTTGATGCCAATTTATCATCTCTTTTGTTCCAACTAGATTTCCAAGTGGATGAATTTTGACCATGCTTGATTGAACCCTTCCTTTTGAGTTGCCTTTCAACTTTCATGGACATATGCACCATATCTTCCAATTCCACATAATGTTGCAACTCCACTACATTTGCAATTTCTGAATTCAAACCTTGTAAAAATCTTGCCATGATTACTTCTCGGTCCTCCTCCACATTGGCTCGAATCATGGCAATCTCCATCTCCATATGATATTCCTCCACAGTTTTGGATCCTAGGGTTAGACTTTATAGTCGTTGGTACAAATCTCGATAGTAATGTGATGTCATGAACCTCTTTTTCATAATAGATTTCATCTCTTCCCAAGTGCCAACGGGTCTCTCGTTGTTTCTTCTCTTGCTTAGAATAATTTGATCCCACCAAATAATAGCATAATCAATAAATTCAACAACAGCTAGTTTTACCTTCTTTTCTTCAGAGTAGTTGTGACAATCAAATACTAATTCAACTTTCTTTTCTCACTCCAAATATACGTTTGGATTGCTTTTGCCTTGAAATGAAGGAATCTTCATCTTAATATTTCCCAAGTTTCTATCAACATAATCATTCATTCTTTCTCTTCTCCCACCAATTCTAGCATGACCAGATCTGCCATTAGAAACTCTATCATCAATGTCATCAGATACGCCATCATCATCATCATCATTATTGTCATCACGGTTATATTGCCTTGAATTTCATGTAGAAACTCTACCCACTTGGCTATTTTGCAACCCTAAAATTACAGCATCTTGTCTCTCTAATCTGTCGAGGATTTGATTAAAATTGATTTCCATGCGTTCCAAGTGTTGTCTTAAGGCTCATTGTTCAAGTGTTTCTCTCGGTCTTGCTTCCTCTCCACTTGTTGCCATTAATGCAATTTGTTGACACTCAATCACTCAACTCACTAATGTTAGCTTTTTAAAGAACTTAGAATGGTGGCAATTTCCTTATAAGCATTCGTTGACTAATTTAAACTTCCAAGGGTATTAGGATAAAAGATAGGAATTGATATAAAAATACAAGTTGCAGAATTGAAAACTGATATTAAGGATTGAAAGGAAATTTAAAGAAAGATACGGAATTGGAAAACACAAGTATACTAGGCAAGATATTAAAGGAGATGCGGAGTATACTAAGCAAAACTTTAAAGAAAGATACGGAATTGGAAAATGCAAGTATACTAGGCAAAACTTTAAAAGAGATGCGGAGTATACTAGGCAAGACTTTAAAGAAAATACCGAATTGGAAAACGCAAGTATACTAGGCAAGACTTTAAAAGAGATGCTGAGGATACTAGGCAAGACTTTAAAGAAAGATAGGGAATTGGAAAACGCAAGTATACTAGGCAAGACTTTAAAGGAGATGCGGAGTATACTGGGCAAGACTTTAAAGAAAGATACAGAATTGGAAAACGCAAGTATACTAGGCAAGACTTTAAAGAGAAATGCAGAATTAGAAAATGCAAGTATAGAAATAACAATTCTCTATACCCACATTTTTTTTCTTTCTTTTTTTTTAAAGAATTTTTGGCCCTTTTTTTTTGCTGAAAATATTTTTTTCTTTTTTTTTTGAATTTCGGCCTTTTTTTGGTGAAAATATATTTTTTTTCTTTTTTTGAATTTCGACCTCTTTTTTTTTTTATAGCAACATGACGACTAAAAACTCACTAAGATTGAGATGATAACGATAAGTATATAATGTTGAAAAAAATAAACAAAAATTCAAGCACAAAAGAAAAAGGATAATGAAATCGTAATTAACCTTCCTAGTAGAGAATCAATCCTCGTTTCAAGGAAATGCTGTAGAAAGTAAGGGATACCTTATGTCACAAGGTCCCTTGGTCTTATAATCCAAGGCCTTTCTTCTACATGGTGATCACAATCCTACATCTACATGAATTGGCCTCATACACATTTCTTCAAACACATACAAGGCACAACACACATAGAACATGGTATAAACACTTCATAGAATAAGAAAATGTCCAAATACATAGTTCATACGTCCACAACACATCATAACTACTTTCTACATCCTAGATATGGAGATCTACTCTATTGATAAGGATTTACAAATAAGATACAAGAAATTAAGCTTTCCAAAATCCAAAACACACGATAGGGAAGAGAGGAATACTTATCTATGTGTCGCTGGTCTTCTTGCTTGCAATCCTTGCTCTGGAGGTGGACAGATCAACAAAGATAGACAATCTCGAGTTCCCCCAAAGGGGAGAATCCTTCTCCAAGGAATGGGGGCGAGCCCCAAGCCAAAAAAATCCATGAAAAGGGGAGAAACCCCTTAAATAGGGTTGGGCCACAACCATGTGTCATCCAACGACTAGCCTCTGCTTGGCCTCTGGTCAGATAGCACAACCATGTGGATTCACCGGCTACCGTCTTCTTGTCCTTTGGAAATCTCACACAACCGTGTGGAATCACACGGTCATGCTCTTCTTACTCTTCGCAGGCCTCACATAGCCGTATAAATCCACATGACTGGGGCTATCTCCTTCTTTATTTCATGGCACGATCGTGTGGGATCACATGGCCTGAGTCTTCTCTATCTCCAGTAAATGGCACAACTATGTGGATTCCACACGACCAAGCCCCTTTGTCTTCGTTTGTTCTCCAAATCATCTACGAGCACACTTTTTGCTCCAAAATCACACCCTATCAGTAGAAAAATACACAAAGAGTAAATCTTCGATAAAGAGGAATAATTATGCTGAAAATATGATAAGAGGTGTAAAAATGTATAGATAAAGTACAAATTAAGTACGTGAATATGCGTCAAAAATATGAATAAAAGTGTATATAACCTACGCACATCAGTTAACCCCTATCAGAGTCTTGTAAGCTCTCGTGTAATCAAGCGTGCTTATATGAGGTTGTGGCAAGGTTTCTCCACATACGAGGGACTTGAGCTAACCAGGTTTTCCGGGGAGTCATCTACCGACAAATCGGGATCGTCCACCTTATGCACAGCTGTGGAGTAAGAGTAAGTTATCTCCGAACCACGTTACATAAACATGTCAAGGTTTGCTTGGTGTTGTTTGTCTTCTAGGGTTTAGCCTTTTCTTGTTAGTTTTGTTTTGTATTTTTTGCTATGCACTAACAAACGTAGGAAGCGATGATTTGGGTGAGAAGCTATTCACCCCTGCCTCTAGCAAACAAAAAGGTTCGAATAAGTGGTGTCAAAGCTTGGTCGTTCTTCGTTGGACTAATCGCCGGGGGAGCAAAGTGCTAGAGGAAGATGGAGTCGGAAGGACAATTAGGATGGGATGTCCAGATCTCACCTCCTTATGAGAAGGAAGACTTTGAATATTGGAGGTCGCGTTTGGAGACATGGTTCCAAATGGATTGGGACCATTGGAGCACATTGAAAGATCCTTTCGAAGCTCCAATGGATAACAAAGGAAAATGCCTCTGACCTCGGTATTGGACCAAGGAGCAAAGGGAGCAATCGGAGGCGGCTAAGGTTGTAATAAAAATTCTATTGAATTTATTGCCTCCTAACATTTTGTTGAGTGTAGGTAATTACGAGAACACAAGAGATCTTTGGAAAAAGATCATTGCATTCCATGAAGATCCTACAAACCTCTAAGGAGTGGAGGAGCCTAAGGAGGCTTGCTCATTGGTTCAAGAGGAGAAGGACCAGTCAGATGTTGACATGTGTTCAACATCCAAGGAGGAGAAGGCAAATGAGGAAGTGTCATCCATATCTTCAATGGAGGAGGATGTAAAATCATCCACATTTTCAAAGGAAGAAGAAGAAGAGCAATCCAAGAAAGAGGAGGTCTTGGAAGCTCAACCTTCAACCACACCCACCGAGAAAAGAACTAAAGCCCACATCAAGTTCTTTGAGTGCTGGGGAGATGGGACACTACAAAAGTAGGTGTCCTTTGCTCAAGAATGTAAAGGAGGTAAATCCTAAATCCGATAAAGTTCTTTTGAAGACTAACATAGGTTGTAGGGATGGTGCCAAGGAGAAAAGACACATTCGATACTTCACATGTGGTGAGTGGGGTCACTACCATATAAAGTACCCAAGGAGAGGATAGCTTAAGAAATTGATGCACTTGAAGAAATGAGAGAAGAAAAAGAGCTCAAGTCAAGAGGGAGCTCCAAAGGTAAAAGGGAATGTAATCACTAATTTAAAGATTAATCCAAATTGAAATTCCTCATGCTTGTTAGGAATAATAAAAATTATGTACCCATCCATAATTATGGATTTAGGTATAATGATAAGAATAGGGTTAACATGGATAACTCTAAGAAATCATGTACTCAACCTACCTTGGCTAAAGAGAGGAAGGTTGTTGAAAACCTAGGCATTAATTCTAAGACAGAGAGACATATGCCTAAGAAGAGTAGGTTTAGGAATGTCCAAGGTGGACATGTTGATTCTAGGATTAGAACCTTAGAATTGGAAAACCAAGCCTTCAAGGCAAGGCTTGAGGAAATAGAGAAAGTCCTAGATAGGTTCATTATTATACCTAGAGGACTTGATATGTGTTTGGGTAGTTAAAGATACAAAAATATCAAATTAGATCCTTCTAAAACCAAAAGGAGGACATGTGCTAGGGTGACACATTACATTAGTAAGGGAGGAGTGACCAAGGAAAAGAGATAGTCATTCAAAGCCAATGAGAAGAAATATGATAGGGTTGCATATAATTATGGCAAGGATGAGGTGTCCAAGGTTAAGGACAAGAAGAAATTAACCAAAGATAAGATATCTAAGGTTAAGAACGTCAAGTTTCTAGGCCAAGTGTCACCCGAGATGCACCTAAGTGGCCTAACCATAGTGAATGAGTCACTTAGGGAGGTGGTTAAGGCTAAGAGCTCTAGGAGGATCTCATGTTAGTATTTGCCCTAGTACCAATTATGAGATGATTGTAAAGTACTCCTTTTGTATCATATTTCATTATTAATAAAGGAAAAGTTGGTTATTATATTTACTTCAATTTAATGCCAAATGAATAAGTATAATAATGTCCTAGAATAGGAGGTTCAAATATACAACATATTAATTGGTTGAATTGATAGTAAGATATTGTAGATATACATAGAATACTACTCTTAACTATTCCTAGTCAAGTATTAATATGCAAGGACAATACTAATGCGTTGAGACTAGCATGTAGGTCAACGAATGACTTAATCTCACAAGTCATGGATATGAGATATCAGGTTGATACATGAGTATATATTAGAGAATATATACTGAATGACCCGCCATAAGAATGTTTCATGGATTATTATATGTGTCATAAACATTCTCATGTGACTATTAGTATAAATAGTCCTTAAACCAGAAGTCACTACGGTTCCCTACATAAAGAGTTGTATACTTTGGTATCGACAAACGTCACCTGTAATAGGGTGTACCATAATGTCGATCACTGGGTAGGCAATAAGTTATGCGGAGGGATGTGAGTGATGTAGATGGGATCTATCCCTTCCATATAACGGAAGTGATATCTGTGGGCCCCTTGATTAGTAGGACACAAGAATGCATGGCCATGCTTAAATTAGTCAATATATGATATTGAGCTTATTTGATTGAGTGTGTCTACTTAAAGATCAAGAAACACAAAGATTGATAAGAGGATGATACGGTCTATGCCTCATTGAACAATCTAGATATCAAGGATAGAAGGATTGAGTCATACTGTTGGTTGCTACTTGGAATACCGTCCTAGTTCCCCTGTATAAAAAATTTGTACAAGCATATAACTATCCTAGCTATCCATGTGCTCTACTAAAGTTAAATTTGGATTGCAAACGATGCTTACCATTATTAATCCAAATTTCCTCGTTAGAAGTTAAACTTGGATTGGGAATGAAACTTAACATTCTTACTCCAAGTTCAACCGATGTGATCTTCCTAAGTTAAACCATATTACAGAAGTTATCAAATATCTATTTCAAAGATCGGCTTCTAGGTTAAACATGGCGAGGTAATAGGCCTTCTTGGGTATGGGATCATCCACCACTTCCTAGACAAAGCCTCACAAAGAAATCAGATATTTAACTTCTTACAGTAAACTATGTTTAACTATAGAGACCTCAATAGAAACACATTATTGAAACATGAAATCAAAAAATAAAATTGATAACAAAAACGATAACTAAAACCGATAACTTCTTGTGTTTGACTTTTCAAGATCTATACAAAAGATGAACTAGTTATGATGCGGAAACTAATAACTAGTTATACCTTTTGTAGCTTATAGACCTCTTGATCTTCTATTGTATTCCTCTCCTTCTCTTGGATGTCATGTGGACGACGATCGTCCAAGATGAAATCCACTCAAGCTTCTTCCAAGGCTTCCAAGATCCGGACACCAAATAACCTCCAAGGGATGCTAGACAAGAGAGCTTCCTTCTCTTCTTCTTCTCCTTCAAGCAACCGGCCACCAAGAGATCTCTCACAATTGATGCCGCCGGCCTCCAAGAGAGAAAACAAAAGGAGAGAAGAGAAAGAATAAGGGCCGGCCACCAAGGAAGAATAGAGAGGAATAGAAGATGTGTTATAAGGTGAGACACCCCCTCCTTCTCTTTTATCTTCCTTGGTTTTGTCAAAAAAGGAAAGTTTTATAACAAAAAATAAAACTTCCTTTTCTCCCATGACATGGCCGGCCACAAGCTTGTGCTCCAAGTAAGGAAAGATTTTAAATAAAATTAAAATCTCTCTTTTAAAATCCCTTTTGTGGATAGTTATAAAAGGAATGTTTTATAAATTAAAATCTCTCTCTTTTAAATCCTTTTATGGATATCTATAAAAGAAAATATTTAAAATAAAACATGATTACAAAAAAAAAAATTTTATAACAAAAATTAAAATCTTTCTTTCACATTAAAGATAACTACAAATAAGGAAAGATTTCAAATATCTCTTTTATTCCTTTGTAGAAAGCTATAAAAGGAAAGGTTTTAAAACTTAAAACTCTCTTTTAAAACCATCATAAAAGGAAAGCTTTTAACAAAATAAAAACTTCTTTTATTTCCTTTTGTGACCAATCTAAAAAAGGAAAGTTTTATATTAAAATTATCCTTTTAAATCCTTTTTATGGATCTCTATAAAAGGAAAGATTTTATAAAAAATAAAACTTCCTTTTCTTCTTGTGTGTGGCCGACCCCTTGCTTGGGCACCAAGCAAGGCTTGGCCGACCCTAACTTGGGCTCCAAGCGTAGCTTGGCCGGCCCCTTGCTTGGTCTCCAAGCAAGGCTTGGCTGGCCCTAGCTTGGGCCTTAAGAAGCTAGACTTTTGGGTGGATATAAGGCTTTATATAAGAGGCTATAATAGGGACCTAGAGGAGGAATTGGTTTTGATCTCCCGATGAGCTTGAGCTTCCCGTGTTCGCCACGAACACTCAACTTAAGTTCATCAATAATATTTCATTCCACTAAAGAGTTATTATTGCACTACCGTACCAATCCCATATTACAATATGAGCTCCTTCTTATCATGAGTGTGTTTAAGATATTGAATGACCACTAATTAAATGAGTTACTGACAACTCACTTAATTAATATCTAGCTCCAAGAGTAATACCACTCAACCTTATCGTCATGTCGGACTAAGTCTACCCACAGAGTTTACATGACAATCCTTATGAGCTCCTCAAGGGGACATCATCAACCTAGATTACTAAGATACAGTTTTATTATATAATCAACAACACACCATATAAATAATATCATTTCCCAACTTATCGGGCCTATTGATTTAACGAACTAAATCGCACCCTTTGATAAATTAAAGAAATAAATATTGAGTATACGTGCTTGCTATTATATCATGATTTAGAGTACACACTTCCATAATAACAAAGGTTTTATTCTTTTATATAGTCAGTATAAAAAGAAACTACCTCAAATGGTCCTGGTCAATACACTCATAGTGTACTAGTGTAATTTTATAGTCAAGATAAACTAATATCAAATTACACTACAACCACTCCAATGGCTTGCCCCATTCCATCTTGGTTGTGAGCTACTATTTATAATTTATAAGGAACTGATAACATGATCTTCTATGTGTCTCCTCACACCATGTTATCTACAATATAAATTAAATGGACAACTACACTTAGCATAAATATAGACATTTGACCAATATGATTCTTATTTCAAAATGATTGTTTATACAAAAAGCTAGACTTTTAGTATACACTCTAGTAATCTCCCACTTATACTAAAAGACTATGCTGCCATAAACGCTGCCATACATCTGATTCCTATCCCCTCAACATTCCAATCAAAAGACTTCGCCGGAAGGGCCTTATTGAAAGGATCTGTCAGGTTATCTGCTGGTGTAATCTTGGCGACAACAACTTCTCCTCTCTTTACGATGTCTCGTATCAGGTGGTATTCGCACTCAATGAGTTTACTCACCTTATGGGCTTGTGGTTCCTTCGTGTTTGCTACTGCACAACTATTATCACAATAAATTGTGATGATTTTGGGCAAACCAGGAATCATATTTAAATCCATTAAAAAGTTCTTGAGCTATACAGCTTCTTTGGCTGCCTCGGAGGCTGCCACATACTCAGCTTCCATGGTTGAGTCAGAAACACATTTTTGCTTAACACTCTTCCATGCTATGGCTCCACCTCCTAAAGTAAACACAAAGTCTGATGTAGACTTACTATTGTCCTTATCTGATTAGAAGTCAGAATCTGTGTAACCCACAGGGAGCAAATCATCTACTTGGTAAACTAGTATATAATCTCTAATTCTTCTCAGGTACTTTAATATATGCTTTACGGCAGACCAATGTCTCTATCCTGGATTACTTTGATATCTGCTAACCATGCACACGACAAAATATATATCTGGTCTCGTGCACAACATAGCATACATTAGACTTCCTATAGCTGAAGCATAAGGAGCTGCCTTCATTTCTTCTATCTCTTTTGATGTCTTCGAAGACATCTCTTTAGATAAAGATACTCCATGCCTAAAAGGTAGAAAACCTTTCTTGGAGTCTTGCATGCTAAAACGAGCTAGGATTGTATCGATATATGAAGCTTGGGATAAGCACAACATTCTTTTCTTGCGATCCCTTATTACTTTGATCCCCTCTGGACAAGACTCATCCGGATACTGAATAAATCTATATGACTGGATTACTTCATTAAACCGGATGTTCCAAGATCTTGAAGTTTGCTTCAGTCCATAAATCGACCGATTGAGCTTACACACTAGATACTCTTTGCCCTTTGCAATAAACCCCTCTGGTTGCTTCATATGGATGTTTTCTTCAAGACTTCCGTTAAGGAAAGCTGTCTTGACATCCATTTGCCAAACCTCATAATCTATATGAGCAGCAATAGATAAGAGTATTCAGATAGACTTAAACATAACTACTGGCGAAAAGGTTTCCTTATAATCGATTCCCTCTTTCTGTGTATACCCCTTCGCAACAAGCCTTGCTTTGAAGGTTTCCACCTTCCCGTCTGTCCCTCTTTTCCTGTTGTAGATCCATTTATATCCAATAGCTTTTAGACTATTTGATGGTTCTACTAGCTCCCAGACTTTACTAGAATACATAGATTATATTTCTGAATTCATTGCTCTTGGCCAAGATACTACATCTTTATCTTGGAGTGCTTCGTCATATATTCGGGGATCAGGTTCATGTTTACTCGGGATCAAGTCCGAAGACTCTCCCAAAAACATGAATCTCTCAGGTTGCCTCACAACCTTCCCACTACGACGAGACACTGTCTATAGTTGTGTATCATTTGTGATACATGTTACAGTTTCTTATGATATTTCATCTTGCACTCTTGGTACTAAAGTAGACGTGTCCTCTCTCATTTCTTCTAGAATAATTTCACTCATGGGCTTATGGTTTATTACATAGTTCTCTTCTAAAAATCGGGCATTCGTGCTAACAATGACCTTCTGATCTTTAGGATTATAAAACAAACCACCTTTTGTTCCTTTAGGATATCCTATAAACAGGTGAACTTCTGTACGAGATTCCAACTTATCAGCATCTCCCTTCAGCACATGTGCTGGACTAACCCAAATCTGAACATGACTCAGACTAGGCTTACGCCCGTTCCACAGTTCTGTAGAAGTAGAGGATACTGATTTAGAAGGTACCAAGTTCAGAATGTACACTGCCATTTCTAAAGTATATCCTCAGAACAAACTTGGTAATTCTGAATAACTCATCATTGATCTAACCATTTCCATAAGAGTCCTATTCCTTCGTTCTGCCACACCATTCTGTTGGGGTGTACCAGGTATAGACAATTGGGATGGAATCCTAACTTCTGATAAGTAATTCCTAAACTCTCCTGAGAGGTACTCGCCATCACGATTAGACCGTAGTGTCTTGATACTTTTACCATAACGTTTCTCCACATCAACCTTGTACTCTTTGAACTTATCAAAGCACTTAGACTTACGACGCAACAAGTAAATGTACCCATATCTCGAATAGTCGTCTATAAAAGAGACGAAATATTTGAAACCACCTCTCACCTGGATAGTTATAGGTCCACACAAATCAGAATGAACCAATTCTAACACATCTTTTGCTTATACCCCTTGGCCTTAAAAGGTCTCTTGGTCATTTTTCCTTCCAAGCAAGATTCACAGGTTGGAAAGTTTTCCAACACTAATGAACCCAAAAGTCCATCGGCTATTTGTTGCGTTTTTCGGGCCGCAAAAACCGCTTTTTGCGTTGCGAAAACCCCGAAACCTGCCACCGGATCCGTGTGAAGAAATAAAATTTCATAAAAACTTTCACGTACGAATTTTCTAAGCCTAGATCTACTTTAGATCTACAAGATAAGAATTTACCCTTAATGCGAAGCCCTTCGCTTAATCCCGCTCGTCCAAGGTTCGCCGGATCTCGAGAGTATCAAAGTAGATACTCCTCTATGTGTATCCACACAAGCAAGAGATGGAGAAACCAAACAAAAAGGTGTGCTAGCACCTTTGAATGGTTCGGCCAAGGTGGAGGAGAGTGTGGAGCATCATCATTGGCCCACTCTTTGTCAACTCACCAATGAGGTGACAAATGGTCAAATCAAACTTGACCCTTCATCTTCCTCTCAAGTCAAGTCAAACTTAATCACTTCTCTCCCATGGTTGATCTAATCTAACCATTGGTTCAAGTCAATTTTAATTTAATGAATCTCTATTCATTAAATTAAATTGATTCAATGAGTCTAAGTCCAAATTAGACTCATCTAACACATGAACCAAATTGAGTCCAACTCAATTAGTCTAATTTAGATTACTCTTAATCTAATTTGGTTCATCACATGGACCAAATCCTTTAGGTTCATCAAATGAACCTAATCTCCATCTAATTGCCCTTTGTGTGTGACCCTATAGGTTCTTATAACGTTGGCAATGCTCCTAAACCCATTTAGAAGCAAAAGTAATGAGCGGTATCTAGCAACACATCATTACTACCCAAGTTATAAGAATGTTGAGATCCAACATCACCTTGTGACTACTAATTGTGACTCTTCACAATATATGACAAGTGTCCTTCTATCCTAGACATCTAGATTGATTAATGTGAGGCATAGACCGTGTCATCCTCTAATCAATCTAAATCTTGAATCCCAAGTAGACTCACTCAATCAAATGAGCTCAATATCTCATATTGACTCATTTGGGCATGACCATGCACTCAGTGGTCTCACACTATCAAGAATATCGATGTCACTCTCGTCATATAGGAGGGATAGATCCCATCTACATCACTCACATCCCTTCGCATAATTTATTACATACCCAGTATTCGCCTTTATAGTCCACTCAGTTACGGGTGACGTTTGACGAAGCCAAAGTATGTAACTCCTTATATAGGGAACCATGGTGACTTCAGGTCCAAGGACTAATAGTCATACTAATAGCCACATGAGAAAGTATATGACACTCATATAACGATCCATGATACTTTCTCATGGCGGGTCATTCAGTATACATTCTCCAATGCATACCCATGTGTCAACTTGATATCTCCATATCCATGACTTGTGAGATCAAGTCATCGAGTTGACCTACATGCTAGTCTCGTCACATTAACATTGTCCTTGAATGCTAATACTTGACTAGGAATGATTAAGAATAGTGTTCCCTATATCATCTCACTATCGATTCAATTAATCGATTGATATAGGTAAGAACCTTCTACTCAAGGACACTATTATACTTAGTTATTTGACACCAATATAAGTAAGTATAATAACCAAAAACAAATGCCTTTATTTATATATATAAGAATATGATACAATGAGTCCATACAACAATCATCAAATGATTGGCTCTAGGGCTCTAACTAACAATCTCCCACTAGCACTTGTGCCAATCAGTGTAGGCTCTAAGGCTTAATGACCTAGTGTGACCATCATGCTTTCTCTGTGCTAAAGCCTTGGTCAAGGGATCTGCGATGTTAGCCTCAGTGGGTACTCTACAAATCTTCACATCTCCTCTCTATCGATGATCTCTCGAATGAGATGGAAGCGCCGTAGTATGTGTTTGGTCCGCTGGTGTGAGCGAGGTTCCTTGGCCTGTGCTATTGCTCCATTGTTGTCACAATAGAGCTCTATGGGATCAGCTATGCTAGGAACCACCCCAAGCTTAGTAATGAACTTGCGGATCTAAACTACCTCCTTTGCTATTTCTGATGCAGCAATATACTCGGCCTCTGTTGTAGAATCAACTACTGTGTTCTGCTTCGAACTCTTCTAACTCACAACACCACCATTTATGCAAAACACGAACCTAACTGCGATCGATAATCATCCTGGTCAGTCTGGAAGCTGGCATCACTGTAACCCTTTACAGCTAGCTTGTCACCGCCTCCATATATCAAGAAATATTCTTTAGTCCTTCTTAAGTACTTAAGAATATTCTTGACTGCTATCCAGTGACTTTCACCTGGATCTGACTGGTATTTGCTCGTCATGCTCAAAGCATACGAGACATCAGGACGAGTACATAGCATGGCGTACATGATAGATCCTATGGCTGAAGCATAAGGGATCTGATCCATGCAGTCTCTCTCCTCTCTAGAAGAGGGACCTTGAGTCTTCGAAAGACTCACACCATGTGACATCGACAGAAATCCCTTCTTGGAGTTCTGCATGGCAAACCGAAGTAATACCTTGTCAATGTATGCACTTTGACTTAGGCCAAGCAATCTCATAGATCTATCTCTATAGATCTATATACCTAGAATGTGGGATGCTTCACCTAAGTCCTTCATTGAGAAACAAGTCCCTAGCCAAGTCTTGACAGACTGCAGTAAAGGGATGTCTTTCCCAATGAGTAGTATGTCATCCACATACAATATAAGGAAGACAACTGTGCTCCCAACAACCTTCTTGTAGTCATAAGGTTCATCTTCATTCTTAATGAAATCAAACTGTTTGATTGCATCATCGAATCGAAGATTCCAGCTCCGAGAAGCTTGCTTTAGTTCATAAATGGACCTATGCAGCTTGCATACTCTGTCAGTATGTTATGGTTCTACAAAACCCTCAGGTTGTGTCATGTACACATCCTCGAGCAGGTTTCCTTTTAGAAACGTGGTTTTGACATCCATCTACCAGATCTCATAATCGTGGTACGCTGTAATAGCAAGCATGATCCGAATGGACTTAAACATCGCTACTGGAGAAAAGGTTTCATCATAGTCAATACCATGAATTTGCTTGAAACCTTTAACTACCAAGTGACCCTTATAAATAAGTCCATCCATGTCAGTCTTTCTCTTAAAGACCCACTTACACCCAATGGGTTTGACCCCTTCAGGTGGATCAACCAAAGTCCATACTTGGTTAGTGTACATGGATTCCATCTCGGATCTCATGGCCTCTAGCCATTTCTCGGAATCTGGTCTCATCACAGCTTCTTGATAGGAGGTAGGCTCATCCTCAATGAGCATAATGTTATCATGGTCAGACAAGAGAAATGAATATCTCTCAGGCTGACGACGTACCCTATCAGACCCGCGAAGAGGTAGGTCTACTTGAACTAGGTGTTGTTCCTCAACTCCTTGTGGAACAACATCATCCACAACACTTTGTGGTTCAAGTTCAACTTCCATCTAAGCTTTAGTGCTATGGTCCACATCTTGAACTTCTTCAAGATCGAACGTACTCCCACTAGTCTTTCTAGAAACAAAGTCCCTTTCTAGAAATACCCCAGTCTTAGCCACAACTACCTTGTGTTGACTGGGAATGTAGAAGTAATATCCCTTCGTTTCCTTGGGATATCCAATGAAATAGCACTTGTCGGATTTGGGTCCCAGTTTGTCCGAGACTTGACGTCTAACGTAAGCCTCATAACCCCAAATCCTCATAAAAGACACCTGGGAATCTCTCCCAGTCCATATCCTATATGGTGTCTTTATTACAGCCTTGGATGGAACTCAGTTGAGAATAAAGGCTGCTGTGTCTAGAGCATACCCCCAAAGATACATAAGAAGATCTGTGTGACTCATCATAGATCGTACCATATCTAATAAGGTACGATTCCTCCTTTTGGATACACCATTCCACTGTGGTGTTCCAGGAGGAGTGAGTTGGGATAGGATCCCACACTCAACTAGATATTCACGAAACTCATGACTAAGGTATTCTCTACCTCGATCTGATCAAAGTATCTTAATACTCTTGCCAAGCTGGTTTTGTACTTCATTCTTGAATTCCTTGAACTTTTCAAAGGATTCTGACTTATGTGTCATCATATACACATAACTATATCTACTAAAATCATCAGTAAATGTAATGAAGTACCTATAACCACCTCTAGCAGTGACATTGAAAGGGCTACATACATCACTATGTATAAGACCTAACAAATCAGTCGCTCTCTCACTGTGTCCACTAAAGGGAGTCTTGGTCATCTTGCCTAGAAGGCATGACTCGCATGTCTCATATGATTCAAAATCAAATGAGTCTAGCAAACCATCTTTATGGAGCTGGGATAAGCGTTTGTCATTTATATGACCTAAGCGACAGTGCCAGAGATAAGTTTTGTTCATGTCATTTAACTTGAACCTCTTGGTACTTATGTTATAGATAGGGTTCTCAAGGTCTAGAATATAGAGTCCGTTCATTAGAGGTGCACTACA
This sequence comes from Zingiber officinale, assembly GCF_018446385.1. Taxonomy (NCBI): domain Eukaryota; kingdom Viridiplantae; phylum Streptophyta; class Magnoliopsida; order Zingiberales; family Zingiberaceae; genus Zingiber; species Zingiber officinale. Next base: position 56,505,722 of record NC_055993.1, read on the forward strand.
ATAGAACATATCATTTAAATAAACTGAACAACATTTGTTCTTTATTACAAATGAAAAACCTTTTTTGTCCAAACAAGAAACTGAAATTATGTTCTTAGTTAAAGCAGGCACATAACAACATTCATCTAATTCTAATACAAGCCCAGAAGGTAGAGATAGATGATAAGTTCCTACAGCAACAACAGCAACCTGTGCTCCATTGCCTACTCGTAGGTCCACCTCGTCCTTTGTCAATGCCTTGCATATTAGTACAAATGTGAGAAGCACATCCGGTATCTAATACCCATGATGAAGAAATAGATAGATTGACTTCTATAACATAGATACCTGAAGTGGAAGTCTCACTTCTCTTCTTCTTAAGATCTTCCAAGTAGATTTTGTAGTTCCTCTTCCAGTGCCCGGTCTGACTGCAGTGGAAGCAGGTAGCATCCTTGGCGACCCCTCCTTTGGATTTTAGTGCCTTGCCTTTGCCCTTGGCTTGGGACTTTCCCTTACCTTTGGGCTTGCCCTTGCCCTTATGTATTTGAACCATCAGAATAGAGTTGGGCTTAACCTTTTTAATGTTGAGCTCAGCAGTTCTTAACATGCTAAGTAGCTCGGGTAGTGGCTTGTTAATTTCGTTCATATTATAATTTAGAACGAATTGACTATAGCTATCTGACAAGGATTACAAGATCAGGTCAGTGGCCAGCTCTTGGCCAAGCGGGAATCCCAACCTCTGTAGCTTTTCTATATACCCAATCATTTTGAGTACATATGGGCCTACGGGAGTCCCATCTTGCATCTTGCACTGAAACAGTGTCTTAGAGATCTCGAATCTCTCGTGCCTATCTTGTCCTTGATATAGTTGATGAAAATGTTCAACCATATCGTAAGCTCCCATCAACTCATGTTGCTTCTGAAGCTCAGAGTTCATGGTCGCGAGCATGAGACAGGACACATCTAATGCGTCATCTTGATGCTTCTTGTAAGCATCTCGATCAGCTCGCGTGGCAGTGGCAGGAGGTGCCTCAGGAATGGGCTGCTCCAGGACGTACAGTTTTCGTTCCTGTGTGAGAATGATTCTCAGGTTCCTATACCAGTCCAAGAAATTAGCTCCGTTGAGCTTGTCCTTCTCAAGGACGGAACGCAGGGAGAAAGAGTTCATATTTGACGTCATGGTTATCTACAACAGAAAAATGCAGAAAAATAAATATCATATTCTATTAATCATCTAATTAGGCCTTTAATTAAATGATGCTCCCACTGAATTATAGAATTCATGTGGGACAAGATCCACATCATACTATGCCCTGAGTTAGCTTTGGCTAAATCGCCTAAGACTTAGTATGATTGGTAGGTAACTAATTACCAATTACATCTCTATGAAACTCTTTTTATAGGATCAAGATCCGCATTTATATTAAAACTCGAGTTAGCTTTGGATAATACGCCCAAGAGTTAATATAAACGTGATTTTGACATATCTACCAACCATGGGAAAATGCGTATAGTTAAACTCGTTCCAATTGAGTTAACTAGTTACTCAATCTAATTGAGTTGTACTCACCCATGCGTTGATAGGCGGGACCAAGATTGTCCCTCCGCACCCTACCAAGATAGTATGCGTTGCTCTGCTTTGGCAGATTCAACAACAACATGCAATCGAGGTAGTGATGGGTATCACTGCATGGTAGATATTTCGAGTTGACGCGATTGAGATCTAATCTAATCGACGATGCGTATCATATACTCAATTTAGATCTAATCTAATCGTGGAGGTGCATCATGTGCACGACTTAGATCTAATCTAATCGTTAAGGCACTAATTAATTACTAATCTAGCATGCATCACATATACACACACAAACAATTAATTAAATATTTTGTGATTAGTCATGGCCCTACTACGATCTTCTCAAGCCAATGAGAAGATCGGATGGTCAACCTAAGGTCAACAGCTTCTCAAAAAAAAAGGTAGATCCGCTACCTTAGCGTCCCCCCTAGTGCCGGCCCCACGGATATGGAGGGAGGTTCATGCAGGTACACAGGCCATAGGCGCATGGCGGGGTAAACCCCAAGTTGTCAGTTCCTGAGAATCGACCCCTGGCCATTACGCCAGAGATACCATGCGCCCACCGTCTGCGCTACGCCTTGGGGGCAGGTCAACAGCTTCTCAAGCTCCTTCCTTTGATCACCTTGTGTTGCTTGCGCCCTCCTCGTAACTCCGTCTCGAGTGGACCTTCCACCGCTCTATTTTGTACATTACAAAAGTGAAACTCGAGTTATATTCGAGTCTAAACTATTTACAATAGGAATAAATAAATTGAAAGGCACGACGCGCAGGTCGCGTATCAAATATACAACACGCACAATCACATGACAACACACAGGCCGTATTATGAATTACAACACACAATATCCAATCAAATTGGGTCTTTTGGGCCATGACCATCACAAAATAATACATAATTCTAAATTATGTAATTTCTATAAATTTATGTACTTTTTCTTAGAATTTTTATGAGTAAAAATTCCCGGGGGTCCCGTTAAGCGATTTTCGGGCGCAATCGTGGAACGAAGCCCCTTGCGGGGTCAGGGGCAGCACCCCTACCCGCAATATAACCATCGCGAGTGTTCCTTAGCGATCCTACAATGCCTTAGTCCGCTGTCCCAAAATGATTTGGGGCGAAACCTTGCCATTCGGAAATATTTTCTCGGTAGTCGAAGCCTACAAGTGTCTAAACACTTGTGCTTCACTTTTACGAGAAAAATACCCATAAAATCTATAAAAATCATAAAAACACAGAAACTTACAGATCTATAGAATTTCATAAAATTCAAAATAAAACTTGTATGCGCTTCGCATGTGGCTCTAATACCACTGTTGGGGTTTTCGGGCCGTAAAAACCACTTTTTGCGTTGCGGAAACCCCGAAACCCCGCCACCGGATCCATGCGAAGAAATAAAATTGTTAGCTAGAGCCCTAGAGCCAATCATTTGATGATTGTATTTTGGACTTGTTGTATCATATTCTATATAAATAAAGGCATTTGGTTTTTGGTTATTATACTTACTTGTATTGGTGCCTAATAAACTAAGTATAATAACATCCTTGAGTAGACGGTTCTCACCTATATCAATCGGTTAGTTGAACCGATAGTGAGATGATATAGGGAACACTACTCTTAATCATTCCTAGTCGAGTATTAACATTCAGGGACAATGTTAATGCAATAAGACTAGCATGTAGGTCAACTCGATGACTTGATCTCACAAGTCATGGATATAGAGATATCAAGTTGACACATGGGTATGCATTAGAGAATGTATACTGAATGACCCGCCATGAGAAAGTATCATGGATCGTTATATGAGTGTCATATACTTTCTCATGTGGCTATTAGTATGACTACTATTCCTTAGACCTGAAGTCACCATGGTTCCCTACATAAGGAGTTATGTACTTTGATTTCGTCAAACGTCACCCGTAACTGGGTGGACCATAAAGGCGATTACTGGGTATGTAACAAATTATGCGGAGAGATGTGAGTGATGTAGATGAGATCTATCCCTCCTATATGACGGGAGAGACATCGGTATTCTTGATAGAGTGAGACCACGAAGTGCATGACCATGCCCAAATGAGTCAATATAGGATATTGAGCTTATTTGATTGAGTGAGTCTACTTGTAGTTCAAGATTTAGATTTATTAGAGGATGACACGGTCTATGCCTCACATTGATCAATCTAGATATCTAGGATAGAAGGACACTTGTCATATATTGTGAGGAGTCACAATTAGTAGTCACAAGGTGATGTTGGATCTCAACATTCTTGTAACTTGGGTAGTAATGATGTATTGCTAGATACCGCTCATTACTTATGTTTCTAAATGAATTTAGGGGCATTGCCAACGTTACAAGAACCTATTGGGTCACACACAAAGAACAAGTGGATGGAGATTAGGTTCATATGATGAACCAAGATGATTAGATTCATTTGATGAATCAAATTGGATTAAGAGTAATCCTAATTGGGCTAATTGAGTTAGACTCAAGTTGATTCATGTGTTCAATGAGTCTAATTTAGATTATGCCTCATTGAATCAATTTAATTAAATGAATTAGATTCATTATATTAAATTGGCTTGAATTAAATGGTTGGATTAGATCAACCATGAGAGAGATTAAGTCAAGTTTGACTTGACTTGAGAGGAAGATGAAGAGTCAAGTTTGACTTGACTTTATGCCACCTCATTGGTGAGTTGACATTAAGTGGACCAATGATGATGCTCCACATCATCATGGTTACTTAAGTGAAGTTCCACCTCATGGGAGTTACCAAGAGTTGTGACTCTTGGTATCCCATGGAGGTTACAAACCACTTAATTAGATGAAAAAAGAGTTTCATTTTTGCAAGTGTAACTCTCATTCAAGTGATCTTCCTCCTCCTAAGCTCTCTTCTTGCTCCTTCTCTTCTCTTGGTCGTGGGTTTCAAGCAAGGGAGAAGAAAGGAGAGTGAATCTAATCCAAGAAGAAAGGTTAGTGAAAGTCACATAGAGATTTTAGAGGAGTGTGTTCTCTTCTTTTCCTTTCTTCTTCTTCCAATCCTACCCGAGAGCCCTAGAGAGTGCTATCACACTTGTGGTGCTCTCTTCTCCATCCTTGAGTGTTAGAGAACACTTCTTATTCATGTGGATATCACTAGAGAGTTGTCTACGTTGACAACTTCGAGATCCGACGTACCGTTGGACGAGCGAAATTTGCGAGGGCACGCTTCAAAGGTATAAAATGTTATTCCTTTGTAGATCTACTGTAGATCATAGTTTGAAACTCGTACTCATAATTTTGAAATCTATCCTTCGCACAAGATCCAGTGGCATGGGTGATTCGGGGTTTCCGCGACGCGAAAAGCTGTTTTCGTGGCCTGAAAAACCCAACAGTGGTATCAGAGCCACGTGCGAAGGCGTGTACGGGTTTGTTTTTGATTTTTTATGAAAAAATAGCTTCTGTGATTTTCTGTAAATTTAGGTTTTTTATAGTTTTGATGGGTAATTTTCTCGTAGAAGCGAAGCACAAGTGTTTCGGCACTTGTAGGTTTCCGCTACCGGGAAGATTTTTCCAAAACGGCTTGGTTTCGCCCCAAATCTTTTTGGGACAGCGGGCTAAGGCGCTGTTAGATCGCAAAGGAACCCTCGTGATGGTTAGATCGCGGGTAGGGGCGCTGCCCCTGGCCTCGCAAGGGGATTCGTTCCGCGATTGCGCCCGAAAACCGTTAAACGGAACCGCCAGGAAATTGTACTCGTAAAAATTGTAAAAATTATAAAAAAATTATAGAAAATTATAGAAATATATAATTTTGAATTATATATTATTTTTGTGATAGTCATGGCCCAAAGACCCAAATTGGATTTGGAAATGTGTTGTAATTCATGATATGGCCTGCGTGCCGTTATGTGATGTGCGTGCTTATTTATTTTATTTTATTTTCACGACCTGCGCATCGTGCCTTTCTCCTATATTCTAGTTGTAAATTAGATTTAGACTCGAATGTAACTCGAGTTTCAAAATTGTAATGTAAATTTTGAAGTGGTGGAAGGTCCACACGAGACGGAGTTACGAGTAGGGCGCGAGCAACACAAGGTGGTCAAACGAAGAAGCTTGAGAAGCTGTTGACCTTAGGTTGACCATCCGATCTTCTCATTGGCTTGAGAAGATCGTAGCAGGGCCATGACATAATCACAAAATTATTTGATTAATTATTTAATTAATTGTTTTGTGTGTATGTGATGCATGCTAGTTAATTAAGTAATTAATTAGTGCCTTGCATTAGATTAGATCTAAATCGTGCACATGATGCACCCCACGATTAGATTAGATCTAAATCAAGTATTTGATACGCATCATCATTTAGATTAGATCTAAAACGCGTCAACTCGTAATGCCTACCATGCCGTGATACCTACCACTAGCTCGATCGCATGTTGTTGTTGAATCTGCCAAAGCAGAGCAACACATATTATCTTGATAGGGTACGGAGGGACAATCTTGGTCCCGCCTATCAACGCATGGGTGAGTACAACTCAATTAGATTGAGTATTCTTAGTTAACTCGGTTGGATCGAGTATAACTATAGGCATTCTTCCAACGGTTGGAAAGTTAGGTCAAAATCACATAAATATTAACTCTCGGGCGTATTAGCCAAAGCTAACTCGAGTTTTAATATAAATGCGGATTTTGATCCTATAAACAAGAGTTGCATAGAGATGTAATTGGTAATCGTTACCTACCGATCATACTAAGTCTTGGGCGTATTAGCCAAAACTAACTCAAGAGTTAGTATGATGTGGATCTTGTCCCACATGAATTATAGAATTCAGTGGGAGCATCATTTAGTTGAAGGCTTAATTAAATGATTTAAATAATATGATATTTATTTCTGCATTTATTTCTTTTGTAGAATTTCCATGACGTCAAACACGAACAACTTCTCTCTGCGTTCTGTCCTTAAGAAGGACAAGCTCAACAGAGCAAATTTCCTGGACTGGTACAGGAACCTGAGAATAGTTCTCACCCAAGAACGTAAACTGTATGTTCTGGAGCAACCCATTCCGGAGGCTCCTCTTGCCACTTACACGCGAGCAGACCGAGATGCTTACAAGAAGCATCAAGATGACGCATTAGATGCGTCCTGTCTTATGCTCGCGACCATGAACTCTGAGCTTCAGAAGCAACATGAGTTGATGGGCGCTTACGATATGGTTGAACATCTTTGTCACCTATATCAAGGACAAGCGAGACACTGGAAGAGGAACTCCAAAGAATACCTGGTAGATCTTACGAAGAAGAGAAATAAGATTTCTACTTCAGGTATACATGTTATAGAAGTCAACCTCTCTATTTCTTCATCGTGGGTATTAGATACCGGATGTGCTTTGCACATTTGTACTAATGTACAAGCGATGAGAAATAGCAGGGCATTGACGAAGGGTGAGGTAGACCTACGAGTAGGCAATGGAGCACGGGTTGCTACTATTGCTGTAGGAACTTACTATCTATCTCTGCCTTCTGAGCTTGTACTAGAATTAGATGATTGTTGTTATGTGCCTGCCTTGACTAAGAACATAATTTCATTTTCTTGTTTGGACAAGAAAGGATTTTCATTTATAATAAAGAATAAATGTTGTTCCGTCTTTTTAAACGATATGTTCTATTGTAGTGCACCTCTGATAAACGGACTCTATATTCTAGACCTTGAGAGCCCTATCTATAACATAAATACCAAGAGGTTCAAGTCAAATGACATGAACCAAACCTACCTCTGGCACTGTCGCTTAGGTCATATAAATGACAAGCGCTTATCCCAGCTCCATAAGGATGGTTTGTTGGACTCATTTGATTTTGAATCATATGAGATATACGAGTAATGTCTACGAGGCAAGATGACCAAGACTCCCTTTAGTGGGCACAGCGAGAGAGCAACTGATTTGTTAGGACTCATACATAGTGATGTATGTGTCCCTTTCAATGTTGCTGCTAGAGGCGGTTATAGATACTTCATCACATTTACTGATAACTTAGTAGATATAGTTATGTGTACTTGATGACACATAAGTCTGAATCCTTTGAAAAGTTCAAAGAATTCAAGAATGAAGTACAGAACCAGCTTGACATGAGTATTAAGATACTTCAATCCGATCGAGGTGGAGAATACCTTAGCCATGAGTTTCGTGACTATCTAGCAGAGTGTGGGATCCTATCCCAACTCACTCCTCTTGGAACACCACAGTGGAATGATGTATCCAAAAGAAGGAATCGTACCCTATTAGATATGGTGCGATCTATGATGAGTCACACAGATCTTCCGACATACCTTTGGGGTTATGCTCTAGACACGGCAGCTTTTATACTCAACCGAGTTCCATCCAAGGCCGTGATAAAGACACCATATAAGATATGGACTGGGAGAGATGCCCAAGTGTCTTTCATGAGGATTTGGGGTTGTGAGGCTTACGTTAGATGTCAAGTCTCAGACAAGTTAGGACCCAAATCCGACGAGTGCTATTTTATTGGATATCCCAAGGAAACTAAGGGATATTACTTCTACATTCCCAGTCAGCACAAGGTAGTTATGGCAAAGACTGGGGTCTTTCTAGAAAGGGACTTTGTTTCTAGAAAGACTAGTGGGAGCACGTTCGATCTTGAAGAAGTTCAAGATGCGAACAATAGCACTGAAGCCTCGATGGAAGTTGAACTGGAACCACAAAGTGTTGTGGATGATGTTGTTCCACAAGGAGTTGAGGAACAACAACTATTTCAAGTAGACATACCTCTTCGCAGATCTGATAGGGTACGCCGTCAGCCTGAGAGATACTCATTTCTCTTGTCTGACCATGATGACATTGTGCTCATAGAGGATGAGCCTACCACCTATCAGGAAGCTGTGATGAGACCAGATTCCGAGAAATGGCTAGAGGCCATGAGATCCGAAATGGAATCCATGTACACCAACCAAGTATGGACTTTGGTTGATCCACCTGAAGGGGTAAAACCCATTGGGTGTAAGTGGGTCTTTAAGAGAAAGACTGACATGGATGGACTTATCTATAAGGGTCGCTTGGTAGCTAAAGGTTTCAAGCAGATTCATGGTATTGACTATGATGAAACCTTTTCTCCAGTAGCGATGTTTAAGTCCATTTGGATCATGCTTGCTATTGCAGCCTACCATGACTATGAGATATGGCAGATGGATGTCAAAATCACGTTTCTGAATGGAAACCTACTTGAGGATGTGTACATGATACAACCTGAGGGTTTTGTAGATCCACAGCATACTAGCAGAGTATGCAAGCTGCATAGGTCCATTTATGGACTAAAGCAAGCTTCTCGGAGCTGGAATCTTCAATTCGATGATGCAATCAAACAGTTTGGTTTCATCAAGAATGAAGATGAACCTTGTGTCTACAAGAAGGTTGTAGGGGACATAGTTGTTTTCCTCATATTGTATGTGGATGACATACTGCTCATTGGGAAGGACATCCCTATGCTTCAGTCTGTCAAGACATGGCTAGGGAGTTGCTTCTCAATGAAGGACTTAGGTGAGGCATCCCGCATTCTAGGGATACAGATCTGTAGAGATAGATCTAAGAGATTGCTTGGCCTAAGTCAGAGTACATACATTGACAAGGTACTCCTTCGGTTTGCCATGCAGAACTTCAAGAAGGGATTTCTGCCGATGTCACATGGCATGAGTCTTTCGAAGACTCAAGGTCCCTCTTCTAGAGAGGAGAGAGACCGCATGGATCAGATCCCTTATGCCTCAGCCATAGGATCGATCATGTACGCCATGCTATGTACTTGACCTGATGTCTCGTATGCTTTGAGCATGACGAGCAGATACCAGTTAGATCTAGGTGAAAGTCACTGGATAGCGGTCAAGAATATTCTTAAGTACTTAACAAGGACTAAAGAATATTTCTTGATATATGGAGGCAATGATGAGCTAGCTGTAAAGGGTTACAGTGATGCTAGCTTCCAGACCGACCAGGATGACTATAGATCACAGTCGGAGTTCGTGTTTTGCATTAATGGTGGTGCTATGAGCTGGAAGAGTTCGAAGCAGGACACAGTAGCTGATTCTACGACAGAGGCCGAGTATATTGCTGCATCATAGGCAGTAAAGGAGGCAGTTTGGATTCGCAAGTTCATCACTGAACTTGGGGTGGTTCCTAGCATTGCTGACCCTATTGAGCTCTATTGTGACAACAATGGAGCTATAGCACAAGCGACGCTCACACCAGCGGACCAAACACATACTACGGCGCTTCCATCTCATTCGAGAGATCATCGAGAGAGGAGATGTGAAGATTTGTAGAGTACCTACAGAGGCTAACATCGCAGATCCCTTGACCAAGGCTTTGGCACAGAGGAAGCATGATGGTCACACTAGGTCATTTGGGCTTAGAGCCTACACTGATTGGCACTAGTGCTAGTGGGAGATTGTTAGCTAGAGCCCTAGAGCCAATCATTTGATGATTGTATTTTGGACTTGTTGTATCATATTCTATATAAATAAAGACATTTGGTTTTTGGTTATTATACTTACTTGTATTGGTGCCAAATAAACTAAGTATAATAACGTCCTTGAGTAGAAGGTTCTCACCTATATCAATCGGTTAGTTGAACCGATAGTGAGATGATATAGGGAACACTACTCTTAATCATTCCTAGTCGAGTATTAACATTCAGGGACAATGTTAATGCAATAAGACTAGCATGTAGGTCAACTCGATGACTTGATCTCACAAGTCATGGATATAGAGATATCAAGTTGACACATGGGTATGCATTAGAGAATGTATACTGAATGACCCGCCATGAGAAAGTATCATGGATCGTTATATGAGTGTCATATACTTTCTCATGTGGCTATTAGTATGACTACTAGTCCTTAGACCTGAAGTCACCATGGTTCCCTACATAAGGAGTTATGTACTTTGGTTTCGTCAAACGTCACCCGTAACTGGGTGGACTATAAAGGCGATTACTGGGTATGTAACAAATTATACGGAGGGATGTGAGTGATGTAGATGAGATCTATCCCTCCTATATGACGGGAGAGACATTGGTATTCTTGATAGAGTGAGACCACGAAGTGCATGGCCATGCCCAAATGAGTCAATATAGGATATTGAGCTCATTTGATTGAGTGAGTCTACTTGGAGTTCAAGATTTAGATTGATTAGAGGATGACACGGTCTATGCCTCACATTGATCAATCTAGATGTCTAGGATAGAAGGACACTTGTCATATATTGTGAGGAGTCACAATTAGTAGTCACAAGGTGATGTTGGATCTCAACATTCTTGTAACTTGGGTAGTAGTGATGTATTGCTAGATACCGCTCATTACTTATGTTTCTAAATGAGTTTAGGGGCATTGCCAACGTTACAAGAACCTATTGGGTCACACACAAAGAACAAGTGGATGGAGATTAGGTTCATATGATGAACCAAGAGGATTAGATTCATTTGATGAATCAAATTGGATTAAGAGTAATCCTAATTGGGCTAATTGAGTTAGACTCAAGTTGATTCATGTGTTCAATGAGTCTAATTTAGATTATGACTCATTGAATCAATTTAATTAAATAAATTAGATTCATTATATTAAATTGGCTTGAATTAAATGGTTGGATTAGATCAACCATGAGAGAAATTAAGTCAAGTTTGACTTGACTTGAGAGGAAGATGAAGAGTCAAGTTTGACTTGACTTTATGCCACCTCATTGGTGAGTTGACATTAAGTGGACCAATGATGATGCTCCACATCATCATGGTTACTTAAGTGAAGTTCCACCTCATGGGAGTTACCAAGAGTTGTGACTCTTGGTATCTCATGGAGGTTACAAACCACTTAATTAGATGAAAAAAGAGTTTCATTTTTGCAAGTGTAACTCTCATTCAAGTGATCTTCCTCCTCCTAAGCTCTCTTCTTGCTCCTTCTCTTCTCTTGGTCGTGGGTTTCAAGCAAGGGAGAAGAAAGGAGAGTGAATCTAATCCAAGAAGAAAGGTTATTGAAAGTCACATAGAGATTTTAGAGGAGTGTGCTCTCTTCTTTTCCTTTCTTCTTCTTCCAATCCTACCCGAGAGCCCTAGAGAGTGCTAGCACACTTGTGGTGCTCTCTTCTCCATCCTTGAGTGTTAGAGAACACTTCTTGTTCATGTGGATATCACTAGAGAGTTGTCTACGTTGACAACTTCGAGATCCGGCGTACCGTTGGACGAGCGGGATTTGCGAGGGCACGCTTCAAAGCTATAAAATGTTTTTCCTTTGTAGATCTACTGTAGATCATAGTTTGAAACTCGTACTCATAATTTTGAAATCTATCCTTCGCACGAGATCCAGTGGCATGGGTGATTCGGGGTTTCCGCGACGCGAAAAGCGATTTTCGTGGCCTGAAAAACCCAACAGTGGTATCAGAGCCACGTGCGAAGGCGTGTACGAGTTTGTTTTTGATTTTTTATGAAAAAATAGCTTCTGTGATTTTCATTGATTTAAATTGATTCAATGAGTCTAAGTCTAAATTAGACTCATCTAACATATGAAACAAATTAAGTCCAACTCAATTAGCCTAATTTTGATTACTCTTAATCCAATTTGGTTCATCACATGGACCTAATCCTTTAGGTTCATCAAATAAACCTAATCTCCATCTAATTGCCCTTTGTGTGTAACCCTATAGGTTCTTATAACGTTGGCAATGCTCCTAAACCCATTTAGAAGCATAAGTAATGAGCGGTATCTAGCAACACATCATTGCTACCCAAGTTATAAGAATGTTGATATCCAACATCACCTTGTGACTACTAATTGTCACTCTTCACAATATATGACAAGTGTCCTTCTAGCCTAGACATCTAGATTAATTAATGTGAGGCATAGACCGTGTCATCCTCTAATCAATCTAAATCTTGAATCCCAAGTAGACTCACTCAATCAAATGAGCTCAATATCTCATATTGACTCATTTGGGCATGACCATGCACTTAGTGGTCTCACTCTATCAAGAATATCGATGTCACTTTCATCATATAGGAGGGATATATCCCATCTACATCACTCACACCCCTCCGCATAATTTGTTACATACCTAGTAATCGCCTTTATAGTCCACCCAGTTACGGGTGATGTTTGATGAAGCCAAAGTATGTAACTCCTTATGTAGGGAACCATGGTGACTTCAGGTCCAAGGACTAATAGTTATACTAATAGCCACATCAGAAAGTATATGACACTCATATAACGATCCATGATACTTTCTCATGGCGGGTCATTCAGTATACATTCTCCAATGCATACCCATGTGTCAACTTGATATCTCCATATCCATGACTTGTGAGATCAAGTCATCGAGTTGACCTACATGCTAGTCTCGTCGCATTAACATTGTCCTTGAATGCTAATACTTGACTAGGAATGATTAAGAGTAGTGTTCCCTATATCATCTCACTATCGATTCAATTAATCGATTGATATAGGTAAGAACCTTCTACTCAAGGATGCTATTATACTTAGTTATTTGGTACCAATACAAGTAAATATAATAACCAAAAACAAATGCCTTTATTTATATATACAAGAATATGATACAACAAGTCCATATAACAATCATCAAATGATTGACTCTAGGGCTCTAACTAACACTATTAGCCTCTGAATCCTACTCAAGTTAATATGACCAAGTCTTAGATGCCAAAGATATGTTTGGTTCATTTTCGAAGGTTCCTTTCTCTTATTAGAATTAAAGGATGTGTTATTAATTTCCATTTGTTGCTTTGTGGGAGTTATTAGATTTAGAGTATACAAATTGTCAACTAATATACCAGAACAGATAACTACCCTATTCTTCTTGATAACCACTTTATCAGTAAAAGAAACAGTATATCCATCCAAAAATAGTTTAGAAACTGAAATTAAATTCTTTCTAAAACTTGGTACATAAAGATAATTTCTCAAAATCAAATTTCTATTCCTATCAAATGATAAGTAAACTTCCCCCACTGCAATAGCTGTCACTTTCATAGCATTGCCCATGTAGACGGTTATCTCTCCTTCATATAGTTGTCGGGTTTCCTGGAACCCCTGCAATGTATTGCAGACATGATCAGTGACTCTTGTATCTACACACCATGTACTGGTATATAACACCGCTAAACATGTTTCAACTACTAGAGAATAAGATATGCCTTTATTGTTCTCTTTCCTACGAGGACAATTCGCCTTCCAATGTCCAGACTGCTTGCAATGAAGCACTTTCCATTCAGCTTCTTCACTCCTGCTTTAAATCCATTACCTAGAGATCGATTCACTTTCTTTGTCGAACCAGCTTGTTTCTTCTTCTTCTTCTTGCCTTTCGACTTAGAAGTAGAAACATTTTCAGCAAAGTGAATTTGAGAATTATGACAAAATAGCCCTTCTGCTGCTTGAAGTTCTATCAGTAGTTCTACCAATGAATAAATCCTTTTATTTATATTGTAGTTCAGGCGGAACTGCTCAAAACTTTTGGGTAGCGATTGGAGAATAATATCGACCTGGGTTTCCCCATCGATTTCAGCTCCAAGGATTTGTATCTCATTCAAGTAAGCCATCATTTTGAGGATATGATCCCTTACGGGTGCCCCCTCTGACATGGTGTCTGTCATTAAGTTTCTCATAGCTAGTTGCCTAGCAGTCCGATTCTGTTGTCCGAAGAGATCCTTGAGATTGCTCATCATGTCATAGGCAGTTGGCATGTCCTGATGCTGATGTTGCAGCACATTTGACATTGAAGCCAAAATGTAACACCGCAGCATCTCATCTTCCTTGACCCATTTCCTATGATACTCAATCTCCTCTTCACTAGTGATACGGTTAGTGATGGAGGGGCCCAGGAGGAGAGGATTAGAAAAGTCCAGGCTATGTGGCGGTCAAAAGTCACGAGGAGGTGGCGGTCAACAGTCATGGCGACTTGGCGGTCAAAAAGGCAGGCTGACAGGGCAGTCAGGGCTCAGCATAGGTAGAAGCGGGTTGGGATCGGCAGAGCTGAGTGGAGTCAGCTCGATCCATAGGCCTGCAGTAGCGGGCCCGGAAATACAGAGCACATAGGCCGGTCAGGATCGGCAGAGCTGAGCGGAGTCAGCTCGATCCACAGACCTGCGATTGAGGGTCAGGAAGTACAAAGCGCAGGACTAAGCAGAGGCCCAGAACTGGAAGTATAGGCCAATGGGCCGGAAGCGGCAGAGCTGATCAGAAGCAACCCGAGCTACAGACCTGCGGTTGAGGGCCAGGAAGTACAAAGCGCAGGATGCAAGTCGGTATCGGCAGAGCTAAGCAGAGGCCAAGAACTGGAAGTATAGGCCAATGGGTCAGAAGCGGCAGAGCTGATCAGAAGCAGCCCGAGCTACAGACCTGCGGTTGAGGGCCAGGAAGTACAAAGCGCAGGATGCAGGTTGAAGATCAGCGTAGCTATGTCTAGACAGTTAGGGCTGCAGGTCTACGAGTTGGAGGCCTGGAAATGCGAACCACAAGTGCAGGCTGGTGCGGGGACACAATGAATCGGAGGAGCTAAGTAATACGGGAGCAGAGAATCTCAACGGTCCGTCAGGGTAATCATTACATACCAACGATGCGGGCGAAGGCGAAGGTTCCTGAAACGAAAAGATGCCCTCATAACCAATAGTAGCCTGCCAGCTGTCCCTCACTACAGGACAAAACCCAAGTGCGAAGGCGAAGGTTCCTAAACAGAAAGATGCTTTCACAACAAATAGCAGCGCGACAGGTGTCCAGGACTAGAGGACAAAGCCGGGCGTCTAACGTTTTCTGATAGGAGGGCAGGTTCTAGCAGGAGGACGCATAAAAGGGGTGAAATCCCTCGTACGCAGGTACGCACACACACTCCCCCGTCACTTTTTTCCACAACTGTTTTCCTTTTCTTCTTCTCTCTGTTCTTTCTGGGGACTTTTTTCCTGGGTTTCGGTCTCTAACGCGGAAGGGGGAGATCGTCTGAGTGTGTGCAGGGTCCTGCAGCCGCATCAGCCACCCGTGGGGGGGCCTGCACCGCCCGCGACTTTCCGTCAATGTCCAGTCCACCGCGACCGGCCTCCGTCCGACTCAGCTTCCGGACGGGATCAAATTTGGCGCCGTCTGTGGGAACACAACAGCCTGTTCCGGAGCGTGAAGATGGAGGACTCCGGTCGAAGCTCTAGCCGGAGGATCAACGTAACTATGACTGCGGGGGAGTACGAGCTTTTCAAGGAGGTTAGGAAGCAGGCCGCCTCCGAAAGACAAGGCACAGTTTCACGACCCCGCCTAGCCCCTGAGACATCCAAAGAGCTAGCTCCCGCTTCCGACAGGAGCTCAAAGAGGAAGCAGCCGGAAGAACTTCCACGTGCTTCATTCCGAGAGCCCCGTCGCGATTATCATCGGGCCGGACCTCGCGGGCGTAGTCCAAAGAAGGAGGAGCCGCCAACCTCAGTGGCGGAAAGCTCTCTACACCCGCCTCGGGATTCAGGAAAGGGGAAGGCCGTGATACTGGCTGAAGATCTGCCCGAAGATCCTGATGATAAGGTACCTTTCTCTGCCCAGATCTTGAAAGAAAGCCTGCCGAGGGGTTACCGAGCCCCAAACATTGGCGAATATGATGGGAGCAAGGACCCAGAAGAGCATCTGAGAAAGTTCAAGAACGTGGCTATATTGTATCAATATAGCGATGCCGTCAAATGCCGAGTCTTCCTGCACACTCTGTCTGGATCAGCGCAAAAGTGGTTCGATGGATTGCCCCCAGAATCCATCGGCCGCTTCAAGGACTTCAAAACGGCCTTCCTACGCCGTTTCGCCAGCAGTCGTAAGTACCAGAAAACCGACCACTGTCTTTTTGCTCTCAAGCAGGAGTCAACTGAGCCCCTGCGAAGCTACATCAATCGGTTCAGTCAGGTAGCCAACGACGTCCCCTCTGCCACCTCTGAGATACTGATGAGCACCTTCTCTCACGGATTGCGAGAAGGGGAATTCTTCAGAGATCTCATCAAAAACCCCGCCCGGAGTTTTGACGATATGGTGGAGAAAGCTTCGTGCTACATCAAAGTGGAGGAAGCGCAGGCCGCCAGGCGGAAAGCCGAGAAGACGATGGCACCAGAGCACCAGCCCTTTCAGCGCATTCAACCCAGGCCTGCCCCCCAGCCTGCTCAGGGAGCCAGACCAGCTCCGCGAGTCGCCGCCATACAAGCGCCAAGGCCTGGACCAAGGGGAGCACCATATTGCACATATCATCGGTCCAGACGCACGATCTCAGTACCCGGGATTCCAGGCGAGCTGCAGAGCAAGGCTTGCCTCCCGCTGGAACCCCAAATACAGAGAATGGAGGAAGAGCAGGCTGCGTTTGGGCGTGCTCGGCTGGCCCCTCTAGCCAAGCTGGCCCCAGCGAAGAGACGCCGGAGAACTTGATAATCGGGGCAACGTGGCTGTGCGAGAGATTGGTATGATCTCAGGAGGGCCCACTGACGGGGACTCAGGCCGGGCTCGTAAAGCACATAGCCGGCGACTCTATGTGGGGGTCGTGGGATGCAGCTACGAACAGGCATCTGGCCCTGTCCTCACCTTCGGGCCCCAAGACTTGGAGGGTTTAGAACTGCCCCACGATGATGCCCTCATAATCAGGGCCGTTATTGCTAATAGCAGAGTGGCTCGGGTCTTTGTGGATACCGGGAGCTCGGTCAACATTTTATTCAGGGCTGCATTTGAGGAGATGCAGATCGACGTCGCTGAGCTACAACCTGTAACCACTTCCTTGTATGGATTTACAGGTAATGAAGTCAAGCCCATGGGTCAGATCAAGCTGGCCATTTCCATGGGCATTGAGCCATTGGTGCGCACGCGGAGGAGCACTTTCATTGTGGTGGATTCGCCTTCCTCCTACAACGTTATCCTGGGAAGGCTAGCCCTGCATGAGTTCCGGGCTGCCGTTTTCACCTTTCACCAGAAGATCAAGTTTCCGGTCGGCGAGCAGGTCGGGGAGGTCAAGGGGGAGCAGAAAGCGTCTCGTAGCTGCTACATAGACATGGTCCGAGTAGAGGCGCGCAAAAGTCGGAGGACGCAAGATGGGGGAGTACACGCTATCCAAGAGGAACCGCTATCTATTACGGAAGAATCGATCTCTTGGGAGGAGGTCCAGCTACACCCCGACAGATCAGAGAGCATCACTCGCATCGCCAGTGACTTACCTCCGGAGCTTAAAGCGGAGCTGATACAGTGTCTGAGTCGCAACCGAGACGTCTTTGCTTGGTCGCCAGAGGAGTTGCCCGGGGTCAGACCAGAAGTGGCCGAACACAAATTGCATATTATACCCGAGGCTAAGCCAGTCAAGCAGAAGAAGAGAAACTTCCCTGCCGAGCAGAATAGAATTATCCGAGCTGAAGTAGAGTAGCTCCTGAAGGCTGGACACGTCCGAGAGGTGCAATTCCCGTCTTGGCTCTCTAACGTTGTGTTGGTAAAAAAGCCAAACAACAAGTGGAGGGTGTGCATAGACTTTCGCGACCTCAACAAAGCCACTCCCAAAGACTGTTATCCTCTCCCACGTATCGATCAGGTGGTAGACTCAACGGCTGGTTGTGAAAGGATATGCATGATGGACGCTTATCAGGGATATCATCAAGTACCCTTAGCCCAGGAAGACCAGGAGAAAGTAAGCTTCATAACAGCCGACGGTACTTTCTGCTATACCATCATGCCATTCGGACTCAGGAACGCTGGAGCTACCTACCAAAGGATGATGGATAAAGTCTTTCGGGCTCAGATCGGGCGGAACGTAGAGGTTTATGTTGATGACATCCTGATCAAGTCCCCTTTGGTGTCCAGTCTGATAAAAGATGTAGAAGAAACCTCTGAGACTCTGAGGCAATATGGGGTGAAGCTGAATCCCTTGAAATGTCTATTCGGGGCCAAAGGAGGGAAGTTTCTGGGCTATCTGGTGACCGAACGAGCGATAGAGGCCAACCCTGAGAAGGTGCAAGCACTTCGGAACATGCAGATCCCTCAGAATCTGAAGGAGACGCAGAAGCTGGTCGGCAGGATAACAGCCCTGTCCCGATTTATCTCCAAATCTGCAGATAGAGCGGCGCCCTTCTTCAAAGTGCTCAGGAAAGCGGCCAAGTTTCAGTGGACGGAAGAATGCACACAGGCCTTTGAAGAGCTGAAGCAGTACCTGGAGTCTTTGCCATCACTGTTCAAGCCTGTTGTGGGAGAGCCCCTTTGGGTCTACTTGTCAGCCACCCCCGAGGCCGTGGGGGCCGTGCTAGTTAAGGAGCAGGATAATGTACAACGGCCGGTGTATTTCTTCAGTCATCTATTGAAGGGGGCCGAGTCTCGGTATACGGCCCTGGAAAAGTTGGTCTATGGACTTGTTCTCATGGCTCGGCGTCTCCGACCGTATTTCTTGGCGCACCCCATTACCGTCTTGACGAACAGTACAATGGGCCGAGCTCTCACCAAGGTGGAAGTGGCGGGTCGGCTTATCAAGTGGGCAACTGAGCTAGGGGAGTATGACATACAATATCAGCCTCGAACCGCAATCAAAGCACAGGCCCTGGCAGATTTCCTGACAGAAGTATACCCAGTGGACTCAAAAGAGGTCTGGAAAATCTACGTGGACGGGTCGGCTACCCATCGGGGGAGTGGCGTAGGAGCACTGCTCATATCCCCACAGGGAGATATTATGCAGTTGGTCGTGCGGTTAAATTTCAGAGCCACCAATAATGAGGCAGAATATGAAGCTCTACTAACAGGCCTGCAAGCAGCTCGGCATGTGGGGGCGAGCCGAGTCATCATATATTCCGATTCCCAGCTGGTAACGCAGCAGACAACCGGGCAATTTGGGGTGAATAGCGAGAGGATGCAAGTTTATAAGGAGGCTTATGAAAAGATGAAAGGAGAATTCAAGGAGGTCACAGTCACGAAGATTCCTAGAGCTGAAAATGAAAGAGCGGATGAGTTGGCTAAAATGGCTAGTTCCCTGAGTACATGGACGCTCGACCGATCTATAGCGCAGACCTTCCTTGTAGCCCAGATAGATTTACAGAATAACGCGGGAGAAGTAATTGATTGGAGAGCGCCCATAATGAGCTTTCTTCAGCAAGGAGCCATATCCACCAACCCCGAGGAAGCGCGTATGATCAGGAGGCAAGCCCACTCTTATGCAATGATTGGGGATCAGCTGTACAAAAGGTCTTTCTCCAGACCTCTACTCAAGTGCCTGAATATGGAGGAAGCGGACCAGGCCTTGCGAGAGATACATTCGGGGTGCTGTGGTAATCACGCTGGGGGAAGAACGCTGGCTCGGAAGGTATTGCTGGCTGGTTATTTCTGGCCTACCTTGCAGAAGGACGCACAGAGGTTGGTGAATACTTGTCTATCATGCCAGAAGTACCAGAGCCTGACGCACAGACCTACAGAGCTGCTGAGAACTTCTACAGTATCCTGCCCTTTCGACCAATGGGGTATGGATATCGTGGGGCCTTTCCCGATGGCTACCGGGCAGAGGCGCTTCTTGTTGGTAGCAGTAGACTACTTCTCCAAGTGGGTAGAAGCAGAAGCCCTAGCCAGAATCACTGAAGATGCGGTGATCCAGTTCCTATGGAAAAATATCTTTTGCAGATTTGGCTTACCCCATAAGTTAGTGTCGGACAATGGCAGACAATTCCAGGGGCACAGGATACAGAATTGGTGCAGGGGGTTCGGCATAACTCAGGCCTTCACCTCAGTGGCTCATCCTCAAAGTAATGGTCAGACCGAGGTGGTCAATCGGGAGATAGTACGCGGGCTTAAAGTCAAGCTGGATCACATGGGAGGCAGCTGGGTGGACGAGCTCCCAGGCATTTTGTGGGCCTACCGTACGACGCCCCGAGAGAGCACAGGTCTGACACCCTTCCATCTGGTCTATGGTAATGAAGCGGTGGTTCCTTTGGAGGTCGGGATACCTTCTGTAAGAAGGATGATGTACGACGGAGAAAACACCGAGCGGCGGCTGGCGGAACTGGATTTCATCAGCGAAATTCGTGAGCAAACAGCTGCCAGGTTGGAAGCCTACAGACAGAGGATGAGACAGAACTATAATAGGAAGGTGATCCCTCGGTTCTTCGGAGAAGGCGATCTGGTCTGGAAGCAGATAAAACCCTTAGGGGAAGTGACGAAGTTGGCTCCTCAATGGGATGGGCCGTACAAGGTTATCAAGAGATTGGCATCGGGAGCCTACTATTTACAAGACGCTCAAGGAAGAAAGTTGGATCGACCTTGGAGTGCCAACTACTTGCGGCCCTATCGAGTTTGAGGGGGTTGGCTCTGTGGACGTAGGCTGGATCAGACGAGGGGCGTGGAAACAGTAGGATAGTCAAGTGAAAACTCGAAAAGACATATGTACATGTAACGATTTCCCAGTTTAAGTGTCTAGTACAGATCATTGGAAAGGAGCAAAAATCTCATCCGGAAAGCCTTGAATGATTAGGTTGTGATTCAAGAAGTCTGCTGCGGGGATGGAGCTCAAGAAGCCCTGCGCGTTCAGTTGCCTGATAACTCCCGCCGCCGTATATGGCACGGTCATAGCGAAGCGTGCCCCAGCCTGGGATAGAAATTCAGGGGAAGTCAGATACAACATTCGGCTTCGCAGGCAACGAGCTTCTTCTCCCTCTTGATAGGCTGACAAGGCTGTAGACACTCCCGTCAGAGCCGCCCGAGACTGAGACAGTTCCTCCCTCAAGGCCTGCAGCTCTACTTCCTGGGCTGCCAACTTAGCTGCCTGAACCTCCAGCTTAGTGTCCTTCTCCCGCAGCAGGGTATCTCTGGACTGAGTCTCCCCAACTTGATGGGCGAGCTGTTGCTGATGTCCCGCCTCTTGTGCAGCACTTTCTTCACGCACAGCTCGGAGCTCATCTCTGACCTGCGTCAGAGACCTTTTTTGTCGCTCAGTCTGGTTGGTTAAAGCTCGAATATCGGCTCGCAAGGCGTGGCTGGCTTGATCGGGATCATTCAGTTGTAGCTCTAGTTCAGAGACTTTGTCCCGGAGGTCTTTGCTTTCATGATGGAGGGTGTGGAAGGATTAGTTCAGCACCAAGGACTCTGCGTGAGTCTGGAGCAAGAATAACAGCCCTCAGTTAAAACAAACTCGCATTCAGGAGAAGGAACAAGGTACTTACTTTAGCCCAAGACTTCGAGAACCTATCCATTTGAGCTAAGGGCGACAAGCTACCCATTTGATTCATGCTCTCTGCCCACAAGCTGCCAAGGCAGCCCTTCATTGCCAAGACGCTAGTAGAGACATCATGTCGTCGAGCCTGAGCTGCTTCAGAGGGGATAGTGGTCCTATAACAATGGCGGACAGGTTGAGAAGGGCCGGCGGGTTGAGAAGGGCCTGCGTCCGAGCCAGGAGGAGCAGGAGGCGACTCGGGAGTGGGCTCGCCTGATGCCGGGCCACGTCGCTCACCGGGGCTGTCCTCCTCCTGAGGAATGGGGGTAGAACGAGATGCAGAGGGTCTACCCCTGTAGGGGTTGGGGGAGGCTGCCATGGAAATAACGCAACAATAAGGGGAAATGATGTTAGAACCAGCCATGATGATGGCAGGAAACACTGCGGCGATAAGGGAACAGTGTCGAGTCCGCGAGAAGTCAGACCTGGTTTTCGGCACCGTCTTTGAAGTTGGGGCTGACCATCAGAGCCAGAATCGTCAGAATTAGGTAGACCCTGGGAGGGGGCCGTGGCATTGCCCCCCGCAGCGCCTTGACCAGACAAGTTTCGACCCGCGCGATGAAGAGACGCGCGTCCCCTTCGGGAGGCCCGGGGGGCTCCTCGGAAGACCCGCCTAGCTTGATGGCTAGTCTGAGCGTGACCCCGTGATGTGCGTAGATTATATACTCTTTTATGCATGTTTTTACGCACATTTACATACTTTGAGCATGCTTGATCTATGCATTTGTATACTTCCAGCTTTCCTTTTAGCATATTTACTCTTTTGGTTCGGAGATCTGCTTTTTGTGCATTTACTGTACGCAGGAGTTGATTTGGTGAAGAATTTATATCTTTGGGCAAGCCTTGGAGGAAACAAAGGGAGAAAGCACCAGGCCGTGTACCTCACATGGCCCTGCATTGGTATGGAGCTCGGGCCGTGTGGGGTTTGGCACCAGCAGAAGAGAAAGATGACATGGCCGTGTGAACCTCACACGGCCGTGTCAAGATTTGAAGTCAACCAGAGCAGAAGCCTTACAAGGCCGTGTGGATCTACACGGCCGTGTGAGACTTCCAGAGATCAAGCAGGCTGTGGCCGTGTGCACCACACGGCCGTGCAACATTTCCAGAGACCAAGCAGGCTGTGGCCTTGTGCACCACACGGCCGTGTAGCATTTCCAGAGAGCAGAAGGGTTCTGGCCGTGTGGAGTCACACGGCCGTGCAGGTTTGGCAGAGAGGGAACTGGACATGGCCGTGTGAATCTCACACGGCCGTGTCACAGGGCCGTGTGGCGCCCGATTCCCTCCTCTATTTAAATCCTTCTTCATGAATTCAAAGGGGATCTCTCCCCCTTTGGGAGAAAGCAAGATTTGGTGGTTTCCTCCCATTCTTGGGAGGATTTCTGGGCGATTCTAAGGGAGATCTCGACGATTTCGACTCCGGAGCGAGGATTGGATCCGAAGACAAGGCTTCTTCGTAGATAAGCTTTCTCTTTCCCCCTCTTCTTGTTTTCTTGGATTGGGGATTCAAAGAATGCTTGTAATCTCTATTTCTTCGGATTTTCTTCCTCGATTCATGGAGTAGATCTTGTATTCTAGGATAAGGGAGTATTTGTAAGATGGATTGATGTAATCTCTTATGGATTTGCCATTTTCTTGTTTCAATGACATTATCTTGCTTGTATCAATTAGATCTTGAATGATTGATGGTGGTTTGTGCTTAATTCTCATTCTTGATTGATTGTTTGGATTTCTTATGGACTTGGTAAGGATAAACTCTCACTCGATCATCCGAGGGATCCATGTGACAGGTGCAAGCCCGTGTAAGGACGTTTGAGAGATAATCTTGAAGGGGAAATAGGAATATTCAAGAGAGTAGGATGGATTCTATGATTAGCTTCTTGTATCTTTATAGATTAGTAAGTTGTGGGCTTCTATGTTGATATCCGAGGAAGGCATAGTAATAGGTGCGCTTCTGTGTAAGGACAACGTAGGTTCATGTCTCATTAATCCTATTTAAATACATTTCTCAGTCCTTAGCCGGTTGTCTATTGCAAGAGGGAACCGGCAACTTTCTACATGTTTGGTAATTGAGGAATAAGAATTGGTGAACCATTTACATTCAAGAAATCTTACAAAGAAACCGAAGCTCCTAGAATCTCCCTTTATCATAACCCAAAATACTAAACTCTTGTTTGTTGATCTTTAATATTAGATTTGCTTACCTTTACTTTGCTTTTGAAACGATTGGATAGTTGTTTAGCTAATTCGCATTGAGACATTTCTAGTGCTTATTCCAGTCCCTGTGGATACGATAATCTTTTATATTACTTGCGACATTTCCGTACACTTGCGGAGCGTAACAAGTTTTTGGCGCCGTTGCCGGGGACTGCGCTATAACATTAGGATTTATCAATTGAGCTAGACTAAACATAACATTTGTTTTCCTTTCATATTGCATAGTTGTAACTAATCATTAGATTTCTGTTTTTTTTTACTTTCTTGTATAACTTTTACTTCTTGCTAATTCTTTTTGTACAAACTCAATTCTGCATTTTTGATTATTCTATTTTCCTTTTTGTGTCGAATTGCTATCTGCTATCTTGTTCTTGTGTATGCGAAGATCTAACTTTGCAGGGGAATTCTTTCCTTTTGACCCTGAGACTGATAGAAGAATTCTACAGGGGCAAATCGAAGAACAAGAATATCTAAACATGGTGTGCAAGTCATTAGGAGATTATGGAGCTCCGAAGTCTGCAAAACAAATGGGAGCAATTGTTTACCCTAACATACAAGCAAGAAATTTTATACTCAAACCATCTTTTGTTTCCATGGTTCAGAAAACTCAATTTGGAGGATTAGAGATTGAAAATCCTTATTCCCATTTGATGGAGTTTTATAGATATTGTTGTACTTTGAAATATGAAGAAGTTTCATCTGATATTATTCAGCTGCTTGCTTTCCCTTTTAGTCTGAAGGGTGCTGCAAAAAGATGGTACAATTCTTTAAAGTCTCAAAGTATCAGAACATGGGATGAGTTAGAGCAAAAATTCCTTGACCAATATTTCCCTCCAAGGAAAACTACTTATTTGAGAAGTCAAATTTTAAATTTTAAGCAATTGGATGGAGAAAAATTGTACCAAGCACGGGAAAGATATTCTTCTCTCGCAGTTATGTCCACATCATGGAATTGAGAAATGGTTAATTATGCATTTGTTCTATGTTGGGCTTTCTTTCTCAAATAAGAATCAACTGGATTTAGCATCTGGAGGATCATTTTTGAAAAAAAGTCTAGAAGAAACTTTTGAGATAGTTGGCAGAATCACGCAAAATTCCAATGATTGGGCAGAGCAAGATAGTTCATTCTTGACAATGGATATCGTTAGAGGAAAGGATGATGTTGAAAAAGGGCTTATCTTGAATCAAAGTGATTTCCAAACATTATTTCCTTGGTGTTGTGCATCATTATCAAAAACATTTGGTGAAAAAGCATTTTCAACAGAAAAGGGGGTATGTCTTGGTGATCATAAGGAGGAAGATCTGTCTTTAGACAATGAAGAGTTGTTAGAAGAAAGCTTGGCTGAGGAGGAGACTATGTTGATAGAACAAGAGCCAGTTTTTCCAGAAATAGTACCACTTCAACTTGAACTTAAACCATTACCCCCAAATCTTAAGTATGAATTTCTTGGGCCGAATTCTACTTATCCAGTTATAATTAATGCTCAGTTAAATGAGTTTGAAACAAAGAGACTGTTGGATGAGTTAAGGTTGCATAGAAAGGCCATTGGATATACAATAGATGATATAAAAGGGATTAGTCCATCTCTCTGTATGCATAGAATTTTACTTGAAGAGGGGTACAAGAACTCAATTGAGCATCAAAGGAGACTAAATCCAAATTTAAAAGAGGTAGTAAAGAAGGAAGTGATTAAACTACTTGATGCGGGGATTATTTACCCAATTTCGGATAGTGCATGGGTGAGTCCAGTCCACGTGGTTCCAAAAAAAGGAGGAATGACTGTTATCAAGAATGAAGAAGATAAGCTAATTTCAACACGAACAGTGACGGGGTGGCGAATGTGCATTGATTATCGGAAGTTGAATAAAGAAACAAGGAAGGATCATTTCCCTTTACCATTTATTGATGAAATGCTTGAAAGATTGGCTAAACATTCTTATTTTTGTTACTTGGACGGATATTCTGGTTTTTTTCAAATTCCGATTCATCCTCAAGACCAGGAGAAGACTACTTTTACTTGCCCTTATGGTACCTTTGCCTATCGTCGGATGCCATTTGGGCTTTGTAATGCTCCAGCCACTTTTCAGAGGTGCATGATGGCAGTTTTTTCAGATTTAATAGAGAAAATTATGGAGGTTTTCATGGATGACTTCTCAGTTTATGGGAATGACTTTGATTCTTGTTTGTCAAATCTTTCTACTGTTCTAAAAAGGTGTGAAGATACAAACCTAGTGTTGAACTGGGAAAAATGTCATTTTATGGTTAAGGAAGGGATAGTTTTGGGGCATAAAATTTCAGAGCGGGGTATTGAGGTAGATCCAGCAAAAGTGGAAGTAATAGACAAATTACTCCCACCCATCAATATAAAAGGAGTTAGGAGCTTTTTAGGACATGCTGGCTTCTATAGACGCTTTATTAAGGACTTTTCAAAGATTTCCAAGCCATTAACTAATCTGTTGATTAAAGATGTTGAGTTTTGTTTTGATAGCGAATGTATTGAAGCCTTCAATAAAATTAAGAGTGCTCTTACAACAGCTCCAGTCATTCAAGCACCTGATTGGGATCTTCCTTTTGAAATAATGTGTGATGCTAGTGATTTTGCTGTAGGAGCAGTTTTGGGACAGCGAAGAAATAAGATTTTGCATGCGATCCATTATGCAAGTAAAACACTTGATGCAGCCCAAGTAAACTATTCTACTACGGAAAAAGAATTATTGGTAGTGGTATTTGCTATCGATAAATTCAGATCTTATCTAGTGGGATCAAGAGTAATAGTATATACTGATCATGCAGCTATCCGGTATCTACTTGGAAAGAGGGACGCTAAACCTAGATTGATCAGGTGGATTTTACTTTTGCAAGAGTTCAACCTTGAGATTAGGGATAAGAAAGGAGCTGAAAATGTAGTAGCGGATCATTTGTCTAGAATATCTCAAAAGTCAGAAAATGAGGTGGATGTTGATTTGCCTATTGATGACATATTCCCGGATGAACACTTACTAGCCTTATCAAGTGTGAAAACTCCTTGGTATGCAGATTTTGTGAATTTCCTTGCTAGTGGAGTGTTACCTCCGGATTTTTCTCATCAACAAAGGAAAAAGTTTTTTTCAGAAGTTAAGAATTATGTTTGGGATGAACCTCTCCTGTACAAGAAATGCAATGATGTGATTTATCGAAGATGTATACCTGAAGAAGAAGTTAGAGATATCTTGTTTCATTGCCATTCTTCGTCCTATGGAGGACATCTGGGTAGTTCAAAAACGATTACGAAGATTCTTCAAGCAGGATTTTATTGGCCAACCTTATTCAAGGATGCTAAGTTGTTTGTTCAATCTTGTGACCAATGTCAGAGAACTGGGAATATAACTAGAAGAAATGAAACGATGTTAAATTACATTCTTGAGGTTGAGTTATTTGATGTTTGGGGAATTGATTTCATGGGACCTTTCCCTCTTTCATATGGGAATAGGTATATTCTTGTGGCGGTAGATTATGTGTCCAAATGGGTAGAAGCTGTGGCATCTCCTACGTGCGATGCGAGAACAGTTATCAAATTATTTAGGAGTATTATCTTTCCAAGATTTGGGGTGCCAAAGGCAGTCATTAGTGATGGAGGATCACATTTTATAGAGAAACAGTTTGAAAACTTACTTAGAAGATATGGAGTGAAGCATAAAGTAGCAACACCTTATCATCCTCAGACTAATGGGCAAGCTGAGATATCTAACCGAGAAATTAAGTCCATATTGGAAAAGACCGTATCTACTTCAAGGAAGGATTGGGCGTTGAAACTAGATGATGCTTTATGGGCTTATCGAACTGCTTATAAAACTCCTATAGGGATGACCCCATTTCGATTAGTTTATGGTAAGCCTTGCCATCTTCCAGTTGAACTAGAACATAAGGCTTATTGGGCGATTGCAAATTTGAATATGGATTTAAAAGGAGCAGGGGAGAAAAGGAAGCTTCAGTTGAACGAACTTGATGAATTAAGGATGGATGCATATGAGCATGCTAAATCTTACAAAGAAAGGACAAAGAAATGGCACGATCAACACATTCTTCGTAAAGACTTTAATGTGGGAGATTTGGTTTTGTTGTTCAATTCAAAATTAAAACTTTTTCCTGGGAAGCTTAAGTCAAGGTGGACGGGTCCATATGAGGTAAAGAAGGTTTATCCTTTTGGAGCTGTAGATATTTGGAACAAAGATTTTGGGATAATTAAGGTAAATGGTCAACGACTGAAAAAATATATTCATGGCACGAAAATAGAAGATGTACAAAGGTTGTATTTTTCTGAACCTCGCCTCAGATTGAATTCTTCTAGCTAGTATAAATTCATTTTGTTGGTTTTTACTTGTTTTGATTTTGTTTTCAGGTTAGGTGCAAAACAGAGTCGGCCGTGTGCTATACACGGCCAGGCAAAGGTTGCAGAGAAGGGAAGTGTTTGGGCCGTGTCATCCAGACACGGCCGTGTGGGATCTCCCGAGGAGAAAGACGAATAGGCCGTGTCCCAGACACGGCCATGCGAAGAAACCCGTGAAAGAAGATGTCTAGGTAGTGTCGCAGACACGTCCCGTGTCTAGAATCCAGAGAAGAAAGGGAAGGAGGCCGTGTCACAGACACGGCCGTGCGACGAGAAATGATCATGGCCGTGTGATATCACACGGCTGATCCACATCTTCTTAAGGAATTAGGGCACGGGGTGGGGCGGCACACTGCCGTGTACCGCCGCTTGCTCCTTTTCCCTATCTCCCATTTCTAAAGGATTGAATTACTTCTTCAAATTTTTCCTTCTCATTCTTCTTTAGGAGATTAGATTTTCTTCCATGGAAAACGTGATTGAGGAGATTTCGGCCACAGAAAAGGGAAGGAGAAGGTGGTTGCAAGAAAGGAGAGGAATGTTTGTTTTAAAGGTATTTCTAATGACTTTGGTATTGTTTTCTCTAGTGATGAGCAACGGTATAGATATTCGTCTTTATGTAAACGACCTCTTTTAGGCACTAGGTTTCTTGATGTTGAAACTTTAGAAACTTTGGGGTTTAAGGATGATTTAGTTTGGCTATTTGAAAGGATAGGATGGAGTGGTTTAGTGAATATGAGATATCCTACTTATCCTAGAATTGTTCTTGAATTTTTAAGCTCAATAGAAGTTGATAATGTTCAAGGAGGGGGGAAGTGTAAATTCCGGTTGTTTAATGAAAATTATGAATGGACGTTGGGAGATTTTAATACTTGTTATGAGTTGCCAAAGAATGATGTGTGTGTGATTTTGCCCCAATTTGAGAATTCACATTTCTGGCCACAAATTTCTGAACAACCGTTATTTGATCCTCATAATTTCAGAGTTTGCCAAATTATCAATCCTATTTTTAAATATGATTATTTGGTCATGAAAAACACTATATTTGGAAGGGAGGACAAAGAGGGATCGGTAAGACTTGTAGACTTGTATTGTTTGTGGGCGATGGTCGAAAATGTTCCAATTAATTCTAGTTATTTCTTTCTTAGACATTTGGCAAAATTAGGGAAATCAAATTCTACCACACCTATTATTTTGGGGGGATTACTTACTCAATTGGCCTTAGTATTAGGATGTGATTTGAGTGAGTTAGAGGTGGTGGAGAGTTTTTGTACGTTGGATTTCAATTCATGTTTAGCAATGAAAATGATTAAGCATGAAGAGCATGGATTTAGTTTAGTCATTAAAAATGGTTTCCCTTTAAAATTGCCCAATCATGATTTTACTACAATTCATAATAAAGAGAATTGGTGTTTAAAGTTAGCTAGGCAACAATCTAGAGCCTTGTCAACTTTTACTCAAAAAAATGTTTCTAAGGGTAACCAAGAGATTCATAGTTTTATGTTTCAAGAACTTAATTCTGCTTTAAAGAATATTCATAGTGATTTAGATTCAACTAATGAATTTCTTGAAGATAAGAAGCCTATGGAGGGGGAACTATTTAAGAAGCTACAAGATTATTTCAAGAGCGAAAGAGAATTGTGTGATAAGATTTCTAAAATGATGAATTCTTATAGGGCTAAAATGGAATTTCATGAAGATCTGAGAGGTTGTATGAGATTTGTGCAGGATGATATTGATAAATTGTTTGAATATCATAATTTTTTCAGAAATGAAGTTAAATGGTTTGTTAACGATTTTGCATCTTCCTTCCCTGATTTTCCTGATCTTCCACCTCCTCCACCATACTGATTTCATCGAGACGATGAAAAGTTTAAGTCTGGGGGGGGTGTCATGTATTGTTTAGTTTGGTTTTCAGTTTTTAGTTTTTGATTAGTTTTTCATGTTGGTTCTTATTTTCATTGCTTGTTGCTTTATTTTGCTTGTTTTTGAAATAATCATGGCAAAAAAATTTTTGAGAACATCAAATCTTCACTTATATGCTTTCTTGGATTCAAGTGAAATGTTATCACGATTATTGTCTTGATTCATGATGTTCGAATGATGCTAGTAGTAAACTTTGTGTAGTTCTTTTTTTCTATCTTGGGAAGCATTAATAAGCTAAGAATCTTATTGTGATGAGTTTTAGTTTTGGTTCAACCTTAAGGATTTTATCTTCACTACACTTGTGCTTGATGCTTGAATAGTTGATGTCATTGAAATAGTCATGATTCATCTTGTTTGCTTAGTACTTGGTTTCCATGGTGATTTCTCAACTTTCATTTTGGTTACTGGATGAGGCTCAAATCATTAAAGCTCATTTGGAAAAATCAAAACATCCCAACATGTGTGCTAAAAGTACATTTATGAATAAGTTTTGCACAATGCAAACACTTATAAAAAAATAATAATAAAAAAACAATAAGGGATATAAAAAACAGTTGTCATGAGTGGAATCTAGCAAGTCACCCCTTTGAGACCGAGTTAGGTTACTGGGGAAATGACTGCTTAGCTTCCCTTGAGATTGAGCACACCTTTGAGACCTTGGGTTAGTTGAGAAATATGAACCAAGTGAATGGTGAGTAAGTGCCTATCACTGGTTACTTGTCTTTCACTGGGAACACTAGGAATTCAAATTTGATGACGACTTGACTAGGACATGGATTGAAACTTGAAGGGTGTTGAGTTACTTTTACACTGCTCACAGGATTCTTATGCTTGAACCATACTTTACTTGTTTCCATGATCAAGCTTGTTAATGAAACTTTTTGATAGAGTTAGGAAAGTGCACTGAGTTTTCTGAATGTGTTGTAGAACATATGAATTTAGACTGCAGCATTTTGCTTGAGGACAAGCAAAGGTTTAAGTCTGGGGGTGTGATGTGCGTAGATTATATACTCTTTTATGCATGTTTTTACGCACATTTACATACTTTGAGCATGCTTGATCTATGCATTTGTATACTTCCAGCTTTCCTTTTAGCATATTTACTCTTTTGGTTCGGAGATCTGCTTTTTGTGCATTTACTGTACGCAGGAGTTGATTTGGTGAAGAATTTATATCTTTGGGCAAGCCTTGGAGGAAACAAAGGGAGAAAGCACCAGGCCGTGTACCTCACACGACCCTGCATTGGTATGGAGCTCGGGCCGTGTGGGGTTTGGCACCAGCAGAAGAGAAAGATGACATGGCCGTGTGAACCTCACACGGCCGTGTCAAGATTTGAAGTCAACCAGAGCAGAAGCCTTACAAGGCCGTGTGGATCTACACGGCCGTGTGAGACTTCCAGAGATCAAGCAGGCTGTGGCCGTGTGCACCACACGGCCGTGCAACATTTCCAGAGACCAAGCAGGCTGTGGCCTTGTGCACCACACGGCCGTGTAGCATTTCCAGAGAGCAGAAGGGTTCTGGCCGTGTGGAGTCACACGGCCGTGCAGGTTTGG
This sequence comes from Zingiber officinale, assembly GCF_018446385.1. Lineage (NCBI taxonomy): Eukaryota > Viridiplantae > Streptophyta > Magnoliopsida > Zingiberales > Zingiberaceae > Zingiber > Zingiber officinale. The sequence continues at coordinate 56,537,534 of NC_055993.1, forward strand.
CAGAGAGGGAACTGGACATGGCCGTGTGAATCTCACACGGCCGTGTCACGGGGCCGTGTGGCGCCCGATTCCCTCCTCTATTTAAACCCTTCTTCATGAATTGAAAGGGGATCTCTCCCCCTTTGGGAGAAAGTAAGATTTGGTGGTTTCCTCCCATTCTTGGGAGGATTTCTGGGCGATTCTAAGGGAGCTCTCGATGATTTCGACTCCGGAGCGAGGATTGGATCCGAAGACAAGGCTTCTTCGTAGATAAGCTTTCTCTTTCCCCCTCTTCTTGTTTTCTTGGATTGGGGATTCAAAGAATGCTTGTAATCTCTATTTCTTCTGATTTTCTTCCTCGATTCATGGACTAGATCTTGTATTCTAGGACAAGGGAGTATTTGTAAGATGGATTGATGTAATCTCTTATGGATTTGCCATTTTCTTGTTTCAATGACATTATCTTGCTTATATCAATTAGATCTTGAATGATTGATGGTGGTTTGTGCTTAATTCTCATTCTTGATTGATTGTTTGGATTTCTTATGGACTTGGTAAGGATAAACTCTCACTCGATCATCCGAGGGATCCATGTGACAGGTGCAAGCCCATGTAAGGACGTTTGAGAGATAATCTTGAAGGGGAAATAGGAATATTCAATAGAGTAGGATGGATTCTATGATTAGCTTCTTGTATCTTTGTAGATTAGTAAGTTGTGGGCTTCTATGTTGATATCCGAGGAAGGCATAGTAATAGGTGCGCTTCTGTGTAAGGACAACGTAGGTTCATGTCTCATTAATCCTATTTAGATACATTTCTCAGTCCTTAGCCGGTTGTCTATTGCAAGAGGGAACCGGCAACTTTCTACATGTTTGGTAATTGAGGAATAAGAATTGGTGAACCATTTACATTCAAGAAATCTTACAAAGAAACCGAAGCTCCTAGAATCTCCCTTTATCATAACCCAAAACACTAAACTCTTGTTTGTTGATCTTTAATATTAGATTTGCTTACCTTTACTTTGCTTTTGAAACGATTGGATAGTTGTTTAGCTAATTCGCATTGAGACATTTCTAGTGCTTATTCCAGTCCCTGTGGATACGATAATCTTTTATATTACTTGCGACATTTCCGTACACTTGTGGAGCGTAACACCCCGATCCCCGCTCGGGGCGACCTGTGGAGGAGGAGCTTCATGCGCAGCAGGGTCGGAAACGGGTTGGGCTGCTGCCCCGGGGGAAACGGGGCCGGGATAAGGGAGTAGCCTCCTCTCCAAGATTACTCGGCCACGTCGCATTATTTCCAGATCATCTAGGGGCAGGGGCAGAACCTCAGAGGCACGATACAGGGCCTCCGCTGTAGGCGTCAACACGGAGGGTTATCTTTGCAGATAAAACAAGCGTAAGCAGAAGAGAAGAGCCAGGCGCGGATTTACCCAATGAGCGCGGCGCCCCAGAGAAGGAGGGATTCAGACGGAAAAAAGAAAGCATGTCTTCAGATAGCAGTCTCGTCAGATCCAGGCGCCAAAGCTCCATTCTTGTCGCCGCTACAGCATAGGAGAGGTCCATATGATACTCTTCCAACGCCGGGGGCGGAGGAAGTTCAGGTTGCCAACGCATAGGCCAGTCTGTCTCTTCAGGAAACCGGAGAAAAAAGAATTTTTTCCTCCAGTTGGCGTGAGGAGGAGGAAGACGGGAGAAAAAGGCAGTTTGACTGCGAGCTTGAAAGTCAAAAAGACCATCGGCGCGCCGAGCAAGGGCGAAGAAGCAGTGAAAGAGGGGAGCAGACCAGGAAACTTCGCAAACCTCACAGAGTATCACGAAGCCACATAAAATCTTTATGGAGTCGGGAGTTAACTGACCTAAGGGGATGTTGAAGTAGCGGCACACTCCAGATAGGAAAGGATGTGGAGGTAGACGAAGGCCAGACACAAATTGCTCAGTGAAGAAAGTACACGAACCCGGCGGAGGATCGAAGTAAAGGTTTACAACAGTGGGAATGATAGGGCGGAAGCTGACAGGGATTTCATAAGTGTACCGTAGGTCATCCCAATCTAACTCGGCGAAGTTCGAAACGCCTGGGAAATGCTCCGCCAACAGAGAGGCCCAGGAAGGAGAGGCCATAGAGGAAGGTAACACCTTAGAGGGTGGAGAGGACAATCGCAAAGGAGCGCCAAAGGGGAAGGGACGGATCACGGCAAGGTCTCGGAGGAAACTAGCCGGCGGCGGCGACGTTTGAGTGCTCTACTGTGATTATGAAAGAAAGAGTCAGATGATACTTATAGGTATGGTGGGTGCAGGACATTTTCGTAAGACAGCAACGGACGGTAGACGCAGGGTTTGGAGTAGACGAGGAACGCTCTGTGATGAGCTTCGAGAAGGTAACCAGGGGGCATTAAGGGAACGACAAGGGCTCGATATACGAAGCGCCTCCCTAGGGAATTGTTTCAAACAGGACAAAAGTGTACGGAGGGGTTCCCAGAAGGCGGATAAGTCAAATCTGCGAGTTGCACGGACACGCGAGGTAGCCTTTGGCCCAGGCCAGCTCGGTAGAAGAGCAGCGATGGGGGGAGAAGCTACGTAACGAAGGAAAATAGACAAGGGAAACCTGATCATCGGAGCTCGGCCGAAATCAACGAACGTCTGGCCACAGAAAACAAGCTACAAGCACGCGAAGGGGACGCGGCACAGTTGCCGGATCGCAGGGGAAATCGGAGATAAGCAGATCGAGGTCAGTACGATTACACAAATATCACCAAAGAAGAGCAGGTAGCCACGCGTCAAACGGCAAGCGGCATAACATAGTTTTAGTTACACTACATTCGGAGAAGGAGGAGACATGTTATCAGGAGCCGACCGAGGAGAAGCCGGGTCGGTTGGTTCAGCAGGAGGAGGGGCAAGGGCTTCAGAAGCTTCGGGGAGGGCAGCAGGAAGACCCTGGGGAGACACCTCTACGGGGGTTGAAGCGGCAGCAGGGTGAGGAGCAGCCTGGAAGAAGAGCCCGTCATCCGCCTCAAAGGAGGGGAAGGTGTCCTGCGGCAATTCCCGGGCCAGGCGAGCAGTATCCAAGAAAGCGGCGGGGGGCCCTGCGCGCAAATAACCTTGCTCGAAAGCTTGTCTCACCCCGCCAGCAGCCCCGTAACTCAGCAGAAGGACCATCCAGCGTCCCAGCTTCTGAAGGAAGAAGGAAGAACGAACATAGGCCAAGCGGTAGGCCTTCAGCCGCCCGAGCTCTCCCGCCAGGTATTCTGCCATGGCGTCCTTGTCCTGGGTAGCCTCCGCGCGAGCTGCAGCCAGTTCACTCTGACCCTGAGACACTGCCTCCTGGGCCCGCGAAAGCTCCGCCTGCAAAGATTGAAGCTGGGCCTGGCAGGCTTCCCACTGAGCTCGCAGAGTGGTTTCCCGACCCACAGCGGCACTGGACACGGTTTGAGCTTCAGCCAGCCCCATCTGTAGGAGCTCCCGACCTTGCTTCAGCAAAGCCAATTCCCTGGACTGGGCAAGCAGCTTTGCCTCTCGGTTTTTCAGTTCAGAGGTCGCCGCCTGAAGGCGTTCCACTTCAGAGGCCAGAGAGGACTCACTCGCCTTTAAGGCCGCCTCCAACGCCCGCAGGCTGTTGGATGCGGTGTCAGAAAGGGCCCGGGCAGAGGCTGCTGATTCCCCGGCGGTAGGCAGACAGGAGTCCAGGCCTTCCAGGGAGGGCTCAGGAGGAGCTGTGAAAGATGAAGGGGGTTCTAGTTTCCGGAGACGGGCCTTGAGTGCCACATTCTCCCGTTCTAGCTCGGCCGCTCGTTGGACTACGCTCAGACTCGCCGAGCAGGTCTGCAAGTGCCCATAGGAGGGAAAAGGAGGTTATGGAAACACACACGCACACCCAAAAAAAGGAAAGAAGGGAAGAAGGGACTCACCGCGACCAGAGAACAAGCAACCTGATCGAGCTCTTCCAGAGGGTATTCGCTTTCCCAGAACTGCCGATGAGCCGGTTGTCAGGAGTTGGCCAAGGCCCCTTGGAAGTCGACCCTGCCAAAAAAAGGGGACGAGGGAGCAGCCAGCATGTTCGCCGGGTCAGTCGCCGAAGGAAGCCTCCAGAGGGCCCTAAAAGCCCAGTCCGGGGAGTGCGGTTCAGGAATAGGCACGGCCGAGCTCGTTGGCATCAGAGGGGAGGAGGCTGGAGGAGTCAACGAATCCAAGGGTTGGCCACCAGAAGATGGAGGCGGGGCAGGTAGCACGCTCTGGAGTGGCGCCGTAGTAAGTCGGTCTAACGGCGGGCTTGCCACCTCCAGGTCATAGGCCTGTTCCTAGCCCAAACTTGTCTCCTGAGCCGAGCTCGTGCCCGAAGACTTGGAGGGGGAAGAAAGAATCACCACGCGTTGGCGCTGTGAAGGTGGAGGAGAAGTGGCAGTGACCGGGGCCGTTCGTTTGCTATTGCGCGTCACGCGCAGCCGCAGAGTAGAACGGGGAGGAGGAGCTTGTCTAGTGGGCGAGGAAGCAGTCGCCGGTTGATCGGAGGTGTGGGACAATGCTGGGTCTGCAGCGCTGGGGGAAGGTAGCACTGAGAGCGGCGGGGCAATCACAACATCAGAGTGCGGGGGTGCTGGAAGTTGAGGGCCGAGGGCAGCAGCCGGATCAGAAGGTAGGCCCGGTGTCAGCTCCTGATGCAGGGCTTCCAGGATAGCAACTGCGGACGTCTCTTGGCAGGCGAAGGAACGGAGGATAGCAGCCGCTACAATAATAAAAAAGAAAAGGCACCTCAGTTAGCGAAGAGCGGCGTGTAAGAATAGACAACTTACCAAAGGGAGCTCCGATTTCTGCAGGGACGGGACTAAGACCGAAGGTATATAAGATGCCTTCCAGCATCAACACAGATAAGCGAACAAGAACACCGGTCAACTTATCCGCAGCGGCAAAGCAAGCAGATTCATGAACATGTGGGGGAAAGGCCGAAGCCGGGAGGGGGCGCCACTGAGAGGACCCGGCTAAGGGGGAAGGCGGTTTAAGAAAGAAAAAGCGGGACCTCCAGCCCTTGTTGGAAGAAGGTAGGCCGTCAAAGAACTTAAAGCCCGGCTTGGCCTGAACATTGAATATCCCCGCCTCGGCTTGCCGGAAAGAATAGAAGTGCTGGAATAGGTGAGGCGTCAAGGGAACTCGATAGATACGGCATAAGATGATGGTTCCACAGATAGCTCGAAATACATTGGGAGCAAACTGGGAGATGCCTATGCCGCAATACTGGCACAAGCCTGAAATAAAGGGGTGCAAAGGAAAGCGAAGACCGCCCACAATCTGATCTCTAAAAATAGTGATAAAACCTTCAGGAGGAGACGAAGGATGCTCATGGGGTGATGGGAGTCGAAGCTCATATGAGGAATCCAATTGCAGAAGGGATTGTAATACCGACAGGTCACGGTGGTCCAAATCCGAAAGATAGCATGAATACCAGGGGAGGTCCTTACCGTCCATGGTCGCGAGGGAGGAGCAAGCGAGAAAGTTAGAGGCGAGAAGGATCACAGGCCAGGAACGATCAGAAGGGCAGAGGGGTCACGAGCTCAGGCCGGAAGATGGCAAGTTGCACTAGCAAGGACGAGCACGGAGGAGGAGGGGAGGAGAACGAAGCGTTGGAAAGGAAGCGGGAGATAACCTTTAGGGTTTATAAAGCCCATTCATGCCTGAGAAGCATCAAGAATCGGGCCGAGTATCTTTTTGGGTAAACCCGCCCCGAGCCGTCTAAAGGGAAGTAAGCACGGAGGCGTACGAAAAAGGCATGGAAACTGACGTCAGGAAGCGTGGACCATAAATGCAACGGACAGGTGTCAGCATAAGAATAAACCTATTAAAGATAGGCGCGGCGGAGTAATCATGACAAGGTGTGGCTCTAAAAAGGAGGTATCCCTCGGTAAGGTCGAGTGGGAGATTTTACAGAGCTGCATGGGCCAGGCAATTCAGTAGGGGTCGCGCAGGGAACAGGGCTGATCAGCGGAGGTTAGGAAGGCACGGGTTGGCAGTCAGGGGGGGCTGCTTACTCGGAGTAGCTAGACAAGCAGCTCGGTGGAGACAGCCCCCAGGCCGGTTCGTTAACCACACCAGCATGCAAAGGCACGCGAAGTTCCCACAAGCTAGAAGAGCGTTGCATGCCCAGGGCCGAATAGGGTTCAAGTTCCCTCTCTCCCGCCTACATCCTATACTATGCATGATATGCCTGCAGGAAGACGAGGGATGCGGCAGAACGAGCGCAAAACTGGCGAATAACGCCCAGCCCGGTAGCAGTAATTAAGGCGGTTCAGATGAGGCAGATGGAGGCTGAAGAGAGCATCACATCTGTGTTACTGGCGAGGAGGGTCCAGCAGGTCTCGGACCAGCGCCATCGCCACCGGTCTCGGACCGGAGTATCATTACTGGTCTCAGACCAGCGCCATCGCCACCAGTCTCGGACCGGAGTATCATTACTGGTCTCGGATCAGCGCCATCGCCACCGGTCTCGAACCGGAGTATCGCCACCGGTCTCGGACCAGCGCCATCGCCACCGGTCTCGGACCGGAGTATCATTACTGGTCTCAGATCAGCGCCATCGCCACCGGTCTCGGACCGGAGTACCCAGACTCTCGCCTCAGTGCGAGTTATAAGTGAGCTCTGCTCTCACGCCCAACGACCTTCTTAGGTCGGCTCCCATGCGAGAATTAAAAGTGAGCCCCGTGCTCACGCCCAACGACCTTTTAGGTCGGTAGTCCCAGACTCTCGCCTCAGTGCGAGTTATAAGTGAGCTCTGCTCTCACGCCCAACGACCTTCTTAGGTTGGCTCCCATGCGAGAATTAAAAGTGAGCCCCGTCCTCACGCCCAACGACCTTTTAGGTCGGTAGTCCCTGACTCTCGCCTCAGTGCGAGTTATAGGTGAGCTCTGCTCTCACGCCCAACGACCTTCTTAGGTCGGCTCCCATGCGAGAATTAAAAGTGAGCCCCGTGCTCACGCCCAACGACCTCTCGCCTCAGTCGGAGTTATAAGTGAGCTCTGCTCTCACGCCCAACGACCTTCTTAGGCCGGCTCCCATGCGAGAATTAAAAGTGAGCCCCGTGCTCACGCTCAACGACCTTTTAGGTCGGTAGTCCTCAGTGCGAGTTATAAGTGAGCTCTGCTCTCAAGCCCAACGACCTTCTTAGGTCGGCTCCCATGCGAGAATTAAAAGTGAGCCCCGTGCTCACGCCCAACGACCTTTTAGGTCGGAAGTCCCAGACTCTCGCCTCAGTGCGAGTTATAAGTGAGCTCTGCTCTCACGCCCAACGACCTTCTTAGGTCGGCTCCCATGCGAGAATTAAAAGTGAGCCCCGTGCTCACGCCCAACGACCTTTTAGGTCGGTGGTCCCAGACTCTCGCCTCAGTGCGAGTTATAAGTGAGCTCTGCTCTCACGCCCAACGACCTTCTTGGGTCGGCTCCCATGCGAGAATTAAAAGTGAGCCCCGTGCTCACGCCCAACGACCTTTTAGGTCGGTAGTCCCAGACTCTCGCCTCAGTGTGAGTTATAAGTGAGTTCTGTCCTCACGCCCAACGACCTTTTTAGGTCGGCTCCCATGCGAGATTCAAAAGTGAGCTCTGTCCTCACGCCCAGCGACCTTTTAGGTCGGCCCCGTGCGGGAATCAAAAATCAGCCCCTCTGCGAAAATCATAAGCGAACTCGGTGCATATGCCTAACTACCTTTTCGAGAGATGTGCCTCACCTTGAGCAGAGCATTTTCCATAATCAGGTCAGTTATATCTGGATTTATCTTATGCAAATTGCAAATATGCAGCAAATGCGCAGGGCAAGGGGTGTTAAAGGCCATCTACCCTACTCCTACAGCGCCAATATTGACTACGAAATCAGGTTTTACATGTTCATCACAGTTGCAAGTTTCAAGCACTACGTTGACTTTATTATCCAAAATACATACATGAAAAGAAATCATGAAGCGACTCTAGGCTCTTACCCAAGGGCCAATTTCTAAAAATGTGTTTGCTAGATGAAAATTGAGCAGGAGAAACTGGGCCAAAAGGGGACGGATCGACGAGCGTAGCAACGCCGTTCAGCAAGGGAGGGACATAGCCTAGGCCACAAGCAGAAGCGCCGTTTGGCAAAGGAGCCACTGAGACAACTATTCCCCAGGCCAGCTTGAACTCGGGGAAAAGATGGGCCCTGGGGAATGAGCACTTCCGCGGGAAGACCTGTCAGGAGATTCAGGCGCGCTCACGGCCTGGGCCAGCTCCGCGTGAAGGGAGTCGATAACTGTTTGTTGCCGGGCGAGCGTGTCTTGTTTGTCCTCAAGAACCGCACAGAGGAGAGATAACTCTGTCTCATGCTCTCGTTGCAAACGGTCTTGGCGGCTAATTTGGTGCTGCAGATCAAACTGGTATTCGTCTTAAATCGCCTTTTCTGCATGCACGCGAGATTTTGTGAGACGATACAGGGCGTCCATGTTATGCAAGGCAGCCAACAGACGAGCCCGATCCCTGGACAGGCGCTCCAGTTCGCGTTCTTTCTCGGCAAGTTGCGAGGTGAGCTGATCTATCCGCATTTGGGAAGGTAGTTGAGTAACTTCGTCAAGAGAAGGAGAATGCATTTCGGAAGAAAGAAGCAGGTAAAGCGCGGGTGAGCAAGAGATAGTAGGGAAGCAGTAATGAAGAAGGATAGGGCGACGAAGTGACCGTGATGCTCCTTATAAAGAAGGCGGGGGGCCAAGTCAAAGCAAAGGCATGGGCGCGACACCCCAAGCGACTGATGACATAATGAAGAAGGCATGGTATCCCAAGCCACGCGACACAAAAGCTGATGCGTGACGCAGGAAGCAGGGTGCACAGAGATATGCTGAGATCATAGAGATACGCTGAGGCAGATACACAGAGATCTGCTGAAGTCACAAAGATAGGCCGAAGTCACAGAAATGTGCAGAGGTCTAGTCAGTCAGACTGTCGCCCTCCTTCGACTAGACTTGTGGGGGAGGCTTGTGATACGGTTAGTGATGGAGGGGCCCAGGAGGAGAGGATTAGAAAAGTCCAGGCTATGTGGCGGTCAAAAGTCACGAGGAGGTGGCGGTCAACAGTCATGGCGACTTGGCGGTCAAAAAGGCAGGCTGACAGGGCAGTCAGGGCTCAGCATAGGTAGAAGCGGGTTGGGATCGGCAGAGCTGAGTGGAGTCAGCTCGATCCACAGGCCTGCAGTAGCGGGCCCGAAAATACAGAGCACATATGCCGGTCAGGATCGGTAGAGCTGAGCGGAGTCAACTCGATCCACAGACCTGCGGTTGAGGGCCAGGAAGTACAAAGCGCAGGATGTAAGTCGGTATCGGAAGAGCTAAGCAGAGGCCCAGAACTGGAAGTATAGGCCAATGGGCCGGAAGCGGCAGAGCTGATCAGAAGCAACCCGAGCTACAGACCTGCGGTTGAGGGCCAGGAAGTACAAAGCGCAGGATGCAAGTCGGTATCGACAGAGCTAAGCAGAGGCCAAGAACTGGAAGTATAGGCCAATGGGTCGGAAGCGGCAGAGCTGATCAGAAGCAGCCCGAGCTACAGACCTGCGGTTGAGGGCCAGGAAGTACAAAGAGCAGGATGTAGGTTGAAGATCAGCGTAGCTATGTCTAGACAGTTAGGGCTGCAGGTCTGCGAGTTGGAGGCCTGGAAATGCGAACCACAGGTGCAGGCTGGTGCGGGGACACAATGAATCGGAGGAGCTAAGTAATACGGGAGCAGAGAATCTCAACGGTCCGTCAGGGTAATCATTACATACCAACGATGCGGGCGAAGGCGAAGGTTCCTGAAACGAAAAGATGCCCTCATAGCCAGTAGTAGCCTGCCAGCTGTCCCTCACTACAGGATAAAATCCAAGTGCGAAGGCGAAGGTTCCTAAACAGAAAGATGCTTTCACAACAAATAGCAGCGCGACAGGTGTCCAGGACTAGAGGACAAAGCCGGGCGTCTAACGTTTTCTGACAGGAGGGCAGGTTCTAGCAGGAGGACGCATAAAAGGGGTGAAATCCCTCGTACGCAGGTACGCGCACACACTCCCCCGTCACTTTTTTCCACAACTGTTTTCCTGTTCTCCTTCTGTCTGCTTTTTTCTGGGGAAAAAGGACCTGACTTGAGCGTCGGAGGGCCTGATCCGGGGACTTTTTCCCTGGGTTTTGGTCTCTAACGTGATGGGGGGATCGTCTGAGTGTGCGCAGGGTCCTGCAGCAGCATCAGCCACCCGTGGGGAGCCTGCACCGCCCGCGACTTTCCGTCAACGCCCAGTCCACCGCAACCGGCCTCCGTCCGACTCAGCTTCCGGACGGGATCAACTAGAATCTCTATTATGTACATTAGGGCAGACTTCCATCAGTACAAACTTATAGCCTTCAGCAGTTAGGACAATGTTCATGTTTCTTTTTAAATCTATGTAATTGAGACCAATAAGTTTGTTCTCTTTTAGAATAATAGCCAGCGGGTTGAAAGTCATCCTAAGAATCACAAAATAAGTTTTGGTCAAAACTTTAGAATTTAAAATAATATTGAGTCCTCAAATAATATTATTTAAATTCACCAACACCTCAAAATACCGTGAATTTTGTATGCCACGATAGTGTGGACGTATACAAATTTAAACATTTGTAAGAGGAGGTTTTACCCATTAATTTTATTCTTGTCAACCTAACTTTATGACTAATAAAATTAATAGTTGGTATTCCTTTGGTCGCACATATAATAGCAGTGACTCCGATGGGGAGGATACTATTAAATGTGCCTAAATGTATACCATTACTTGATACTTAGTCGATTAAATAGGATTGTGCCCTTTTAGATGGAGAAGATCACACACTCCTAAATAATTTTTTATAACTATCCATAAAGGAAGTTCCAGTGATCTGCAAACAAACTCATCCGATGTGGAGGAAGGCACTCAGAGCCAACGCGCAAGTAAGTTTGCATCACTTACAAACCAGTAATGGAGACCGTGGAATTTATTTACTAATACCTCTCCCACTTAGTTATTTAAGATGAGGATTTTAACATGCACACACACATCACAGCAAATAAAAGCAATAAATATGGAAAAGTAATTTTCTAACTATTATGACCTCTTCCATCACTGCCCTTTGTATGTTGCTATCCCTAGTTGTTGCCATCTTTAGCCACCGCAATTGGGTCTAGTCGCCGTATCTATCTTGCTTCTTTTTCCACTGTGACTCTGGTCCTCAAATAGCACCATGCCTCGCAAGGATACAATCCGCGACAAAATAAAACTTTACATATATCGATCCTATATTCCACAAAGGAATGTATATAGAGTCTAGATCAAATAATAATGTAAAATCCTAAAACTAATACAGCTCTTGCTATATTTTAATACATACAATCATGCACACATATAAAATACCCTCGACATTTCCGAGGGTCCAATCACACACAATTACAATAGGACATAATAGTTAGAGCCTGCAACCACAGAGTTAATCTATTTGCACATCCTACTATTATCCTGCCTAAAATATGTATGACATGTGCATAATTAAACTAAAAACCAAACACATAGAGGTATACCCTAGCTCTAATACCAATTGTTGGTTGCTACTCGGAATATCGTCCTAGTTCCCCTGTACAAAAATTTATTTAAGCATAGAACTATCCTAGCTACCCATGTGCTCTACTAAAGTTAAATTTGGATTGCAAACGATTCTTAACATTATTAATCCAAATTTACCCTTTAGAAGTTAAACTTGGATTGGGAACGAAACTTAACATTCTTACTTCAAGTTCAACCGATGTGATCTTCCTAAGTTAAACCATATTACAGAAGTTATCAAATATCTATTTCAAAGATTGACTTCCAGGTTAAACATGGCGAGACACTAGACATTCTTGGGTATGAGATCATCCATCACTTCCTAGACAAAGCCTCACAAAGAAATCAGATATTTAACTTCTTACAGTAAACTAGGTTTAACTATAGAGACCTCAATAGAAACACATTATCGAAACATGAAATCAAAAAATAAAATTGATAACAAAAATGATAACTAAAACCGATAACCTCTTGTGTTTGATTTTTCAAGATCTATACAAAAGATGAACTAGTTATGATGCGAAAACTAATAACTAGTTATACCTTTTGTAGCTTATATACCTCTTGATCTTCTATTGTATTCCTCTCCTTCTCTTGGACATCGTGTGGGCGACGATCGTCCAAGATGAAATCCACTCAAGCTTCTTCCAAGGCTTCCAAGATCCGGACACCAAATAACCTCCAAGGGATGCTAGACAAGAGAGCTTCCTTCTCTTCTTCTTCTCCTTCAAGCAACCGGCCACCAAGAGATCTCCCATAATTGATGCCGCCGGCCTCCAAGAGAGAAAACAAAAGGAGAGAAGAGAAAGAACAAGGGCTGGCCACCAAGGAAGAATAGAGAGGAATAGAAGATGTGTTATAAGGTGAGGCACCCCTCCTTCTCTTTTATCTTCCTTGGTCTTGTCAAAAAAGGAAAGTTTTATAACAAAAAATAAAACTTCCTTTTCTCCCATGACATGGCCGGCCACAAGCTTGTGCTCCAAGTAAGGAAAGATTTTAAACAAAATTAAAATCTCTCTTTTAAAATCCCTTTTGTGGATAGTTATAAAAGGATTGTTTTATAAATTAAAATCTCTCTCTTTTAAATCCTTTTATGGATATCTATAAAAGAAAAGATTTAAAATAAAACATGGTTACAAAAAGGAAAGTTTTATAACAAAAATTAAAATCTTTCTTTCACATTATAGATAACTACAAATAAGGAAAGATTTCAAATCTCTCTTTCATTCCTTTGTAGAAAGCTATAAAAGGAAAGATTTTAAAATTTAAAACTCTCTTTTAAAACCATCATAAAAGGAAAGTTTTTAACAAAATAAAAACTTATTTTATTTCCTTTTGTGACCAATCTAAAAAAGGAAAGTTTTATATTAAAATCATCATTTTAAATCCTTTTTATGGATCTCTATAAAAGGAAAGATTTTACAAAAAATAAAACTTCCTTTTCTTCTTGTGTGTGGCCGACCCCTTGCTTGGGCACCAAGCAAGGCTTGGCCTGCCCTAGCTTGGGCTCCAAGCTTAGCTTGGTCGGCCCCTTGCTTGGTCTCCAAGCAAGGCTTGGCCGACCCTATCTTGGGCCTTAAGAAGCTAGACTTTTGGGTGGATATAAGGCTTTATATAAGAGGCTACAATTGGGACCTAGAGGAGGAATTGATTTTGGTCTCCCGATGAGCTTGAGCTACCCGTGTTCGCCCCGAACACCCAACTTAAGTTCATCAATAATATCTCATTCCACTAAAGAGTTATTATTGCACTACCGCACCAATCCCATATTACAATATGGGCTCCTTCTTATCATGAGTGTGTTAGTCTCTCTGCGTTTAAGATATTGAATGCCCACTAATTAACTGAGTTATTGACAACTCACTTAATTAATATCTAGCTCCAAGAGTAGTACCACTCAACCTTATTGTCATGTCGGACTAAGTCCACCTGCAGAGTTTATATGACAATCCTTATGAGCTTCTCAAGGGGACATCATCAACTTAGATTACTAAGACACAGTTTCATTCTATAATCAACAACACACCATATAAATAATATCATTTCCCAACTTATCAGACCTATTGATTTAACGAACTAAATCACATCCTTTGATAAATTAAAGAAATAAATATTGAGTATACGTGCTTGTTATTATATCATGATTAAGAGTACACACTTCCATAATAATAGAGGTTTTGTTCTTTTATATAGTCAGTATAAAAAGAAACTACCTCAAATGGTCTTACTCAATACACTCATAGTGTACTAGTGTAATTTATTAGTCAAGATAAACTAATACTAAATTACACTACATCCACTCCAATGGTTTATCCCATTTCATCTTGGTTGTGAGCTACTATTTATAATTTATAAGGAACTGATAACATGATCTTCTATGTGTCTCCTCACACCATATTATCTACAATATAAATTAAATGAATAACTACACTTAGCATAAATGTAGACATTTGACCAATGTGATTCTTATTTCAAAATGATTGTTTATACAAAAAGATAGACTTTTAGTATATACTCTAACACACACACGATAATAGCCATAGAAATGTTAAGTCAGATCTCAACATTCTTTTCACTTGGGTAGCAATAATGTCTTGCAAGATGCCACTTATTACTTGTTGGAATGCATACTAAAAGCCTAGCTTTTTGTATAAATATTTATTTAGAAATAAGAATCACATTGGTCAAATGTCTATATTTATGCTAAGTGTAATTGTCCGTTTAATTTATATTGTAGATAACATGGTGTGAGAGACACACAGAAGTTCATGTTATCAGTTCCTTATAAATTATAAACAGTTGCTCACAACCAAGATGGAATGAGACAAACCATTGGAGTGGTTGTAGTGTAATTAGGTATTAGTTTATCTTGATTAATAAATTACATTAGTACACTATGAGCGTATTGAGCAGGATCATTTGAGGTAGTTTCTTTTTATCCTGACTTTTTAAAAAGAACAAGACCTCTGTTATTATGGAAGTGCGTACTCTTAATCATGATATAATAACAAGCACGTATACTTAATATTTATTTCTTTAATTTATCAAAGGGTGCGATTTAGTTCGATAAATCAATAGGCTTGATAAGTTGAGAAATGATATTATTTATATGGTGTGTTGTTGATTATAGAATGAAACTGTATCCTAGTAATCTAAGTCTATCAAGATACTCTTATTTATTGCTGCTCATATGGATTATGAGCTTTAGCAAATGAATGTCAAGACAGCTTTTCTTAACGGAAGTATTAAAGAAAACATTCATATGAAGCAACCAGAGGGGTTTATTGCAAAGGGCAAAGAGCATCTAGTATGTAAGCTCAATCAGTCTATTTATGGACTGAAGCAAGCTTCAAGGTCTTGGAACATCCGGTTTAATGAAGTAATCAAGTCGTATGGATTTATTCAGTGTCTGGATGAGTCTTGTGTATACAAGAAGTGTGATAGAAACGTGGTGGTATTTTTTGTACTATACGTAGATGACATTTTGTTAGTTGGAAACAATATCAAAGTGTTGTTGGAAGTAAGGGTATGGTTGTCCAAACAAATTGATATAAAGAACTTGGGAGAATATGCACATATTCTCGGGATCAAAGTAATAAGGGATCGCAAGAAAAGAATGTTGTGTTTATCCCAATCTTCATATATCGATACAATCCTAGCTCATTTTAGCATGCAAGACTCCAAGAAAGGTTTTCTACCTTTTAGGTATGGAGTATCTTTATCTAAAGAGATGTCTCCGAAGACATCAAAAGAGATAAAAGAAATGAAGGCAGTTCCTTATGCTTCAGCTGTAGGAAGCCTAATATATAC
Source organism: Zingiber officinale (assembly GCF_018446385.1). Lineage (NCBI taxonomy): Eukaryota > Viridiplantae > Streptophyta > Magnoliopsida > Zingiberales > Zingiberaceae > Zingiber > Zingiber officinale. The sequence goes on from NC_055993.1 coordinate 56,552,885, forward strand.
TATGTTGTGCATGAGACCAGATATCTATTTTACCGTGGGCATGGTTAGCAGATATCAAAGTAATCCAGGACAGGAACATTGGACTGCCGTAAAACATATATTAAAGTACCTAAGAAGGACTAGAGATTATATGTTGGTATACTAAGCAAATAATTTACTCCCTGTGGGTTACACGGATTGGGACTGATAGGAAAAATAGTAAGTTGACCTCGGGGTTTTGTGTTTACTTTAAGAGGTGAAGCCATAATTGTAACGACCACCCTTCTTACTACTACTACTATTCTCTAAGAGTGACCGTTACTTAACTACTAACTCTACTTAACCGGTATAATTAAAAACCACGAGGAATCTCTACCGAAAAATTTCGACAGAGTCTCCCCTGTACCGATGACTAAATCATCAATACAAACAAACTATACTCAGCCACAGGCGGCTGGAACATATATCTTCACAACCACGCAGTATAATATCACAAATAAAGGAAGGAAACTACCCTAATAATAGCAAACAACAATATCACTCCATCAATAGAACCCAACTACAAATGCGGAATAAACTTAATTACAATCTTGACTCATAATAGCATTTAAAGAAAACTAAAGAACTCTAAACAGAAAAGTCTTAACAATTCCTTAGCAAACTCTTGATCTCCCCATAGTCCAGCCATCACACACCTTCATCACCACCACCTTGTCGCCTTCCTTGCTAAATCTTTTCCTTTCCTTTATCTGCAGTAGGAGGAAGTGCAGTCTATAAGCATAAAGCTTAGTGAGCGCTATCTACTCACAAAAACTCGATATGCATGTATGTAAATAAAAACATGCTAAAACTGAATGCTAACATGTAAAGCTACTCATGCTCATAAATAGCAAAGGAATCATACTATCTGAAATACTAAACATGTATAGCTAATCATGCTCATAATCCAATGAAGGAATCATACTAACTGAAATACTAACATGTATAGCTAATCATGCTCATAATCCAATAAAGGAATCATACTATCTGAAATACTAAACATGTATAGCTAATCATGCTCAAAATCCAATAAAGGAAGCAAACTAACTGGAATGCTAACATATAAAGCAAAACATGCTCATCAACTAGCAAATAAATAACATGTAAGAAACTAAACATGTAAAAGCTGCTAGCATAAAAGAAAGCTAAACTTGCTGATCTTTAAAACAAAGTGAAACTTACTTCTTTTACTCTAATCTTATTCTTTTATTTCACTTGTTTAAAATTTATACTCTAATACTTGAAAATAATAATCAACTTCTCTTGGGTCCGGCATTGTACCACTTTGCGCGCATTCTTAATAAGAATCGAGGTAGCTAATCCCGAAACTACTAAGATACTTCTAGGCCTTGTGCCTAGGGGCAACTTGGAGCCCATCCCTTGGACCTTGTGTCCGGTACATGCCCTTTAAAAGTAAAATACTTATTATCTTATTTACTTCTTTAAATGCCTTGGCATATTAATAAACACCTTGTGTGCTAAAATCCCTAAAATCTTGACTTTGGGATTTACTTAAGGCCTTGGCCTTTTCTTTCTTTTCTTTTTCTTTCTTTTTACTTGTTAATGCTTCTAAAAGAATTTGATAAAACTCTTATTTTCCCACTAGAATACATGGTTGTTCATGCTTATTAAAATAGCAAATAAAAACTAAAGAAACTGCTCATGTGTATCTAGTAATAAAGAAAACTGATCATGCTCAACTCATAGTAATTAAAAACTGCACATGCTCAATAATAGTAAATGAAAACTAGAAAATCTGCATATAAGACTAATACAAATCTGCGCTGTGAATGTTACAAAATTCTGCACTACAATGCTTATTAATATTTCCAATAAAGGAAATGCTTCTACAAAACGAAAATGTTTAAACAGATTCTAAATCTGATATGCTTAAACAACTCTAAACTTGAAAAGCTTAACCAAAGAAAAAAAAACATGAATCTGCATATCTAAACTTCATGCTCCTATTTGACATAAGTAAATTCTGGAATTTGAACTACATTACTCAAACAATGACTTAAAACTACAACCCAAGATTTGCAAGGCTACACAACCAATTTAAACTGATTGTAAAACTAAAACAATACTAATATAAAACTTATTCACAGCTACACTTTTATAAGAAAATTGTAACCTTTAAGCCTGTTACAACTTGGTCAAAACTGGATTGCTAAGATACCGACTGTTCTTATTCCTTTCCTACTGAATTAGAATTAACTTTAGAAAGAAGAACCACATGACTTTATATCTGCTACTAGGAGAACTAAAAGTGAGGTTAATGATTCTATTAAATCTGTTCCAAACTAAACTAAAGAAAAGTTTAAGCATGGCATCTATAGCACATGGTATTATTAACCCAAGCAGAGCATGAAACAAACTAATTCATTATTACCTACTTATGTTAACTACTCCCAAAACCTTTATAGAGCATGGCTACAAACCATAACCAAACTAGATGCTAAAGAAAAGATAAATCTATACTATCTCATGTTCCTTTCCTAGTAGTAAAAATCTCAAGAAATCTGTAAAACTCCACATGAACTAAACATGCCCATTATGATCCCAACAGGAAGATCTACATCAAAAAGGAATCCGAATTCCTAACTACAAAGCCTGAAGAAACCAAACCACATGCTAAACAAACAAATCAATCTCCTTTCTTTGAGATTCTCGGCAGCAACTTCAACCGGAAGCAAAACTTCGGAAACAAAGAAATTAACAAGAAATAAACCTCGGAGCTATCCTACTGCAGGTGAGTAGCAACTCACCTTCGTTTTCTTGGACTAACAACCGAGAAAGAGAGGTTCTAGGGTTTCGGTGCTTCCTCGGCTCCTCCTCTGCCCTCGTCTCTCCTCGACGAGAGGATCTCAACGATGTGAAGAGCTCTTGGAGAAAAGTGCTCACCGGCCGCCGGAGACGAAGCCCTAGCCGCGGCTTCGTTTCTTCCCGAGAGGAATCGCCGACGCCGCGTGAGAAGAGGTGAGAAAGAAATTAGGTTTCGGGAAACCTAAATCCTCTCCTTATAACTAGAGTTATTTTTGGTTCCAACTATAGCTTATATATTTGCCGCTGCCTATTTAATTAGCAACGATCGCTAGTCCAGTTGGTCCGTTGCGCTTTGCTCGAAGCCAGAGGTCTGTGCTTCGATTCTCAGCCGCGCCCCTTTTTCTCCAACTTATTTCAAACGTTCCAGCTACTGCATATATATATTTCACTCCATATAAGGTTAACAAAAATCGTGTAGCTCAGCTGGTTGGGCTGGTTTCAGCTGAGGTTCGGCTCGGGTCGAGGTTGTGGGTTCAAAACCTGGCTTCAACATATTTCTTCTCTTTTTTTTAAAAAACTTCTTTCTCTTGGTAAAAATACCAAACGAACTCCAAAAATTTCATAAAAATACTCTAAAAATTTCTAAAAATCTATAGAATATTTTAAAGGTATTTACAAATATTTTTATGGACTTTTAGAACTTGAAATAGGGAAAATTGGGTCGTTACAATAATAATGGAGGAATATTAAGCATAAATGTTTTTTCGAACTCCACCATGGAAGCTGGAGTGTGTGGCAGCCTCTGAGGCAGCCATAGAAGCTGAATGACTTAGTAATTTCATAATGGACTTAGATGTGATTCCTGGTTTGCCCAAAATTATTTGGTGCAGTAGCAAACTCGAAGGAGCCACGAGCCCATAAGACAAGTAAACACATAGAGTGTAAGTACCACCCAATACGAAACATCGTATAACGAGGAGAAGTTGTTATTGCCTAGATTGCATCAGGTGATAAACTGGATCCTTTCACTAAGGCCCTTAAGGCAAGAGCTTTTGATGGGCATGTTGAGGGGTCAGGAATCAAATGTATGGTAGGGTATATGGCAGCATAGTCTTTTAGTATAAGTGGGAGATTGTTGGAATGTATACTAAAAACCTAGCTTTTTGTATAAATATTTATTTAAAATAAGAATCACATTGGTCAAATGTCTACATTTATGCTAAGTATAGTTGTCAATTTAATTTATATTGTAGATAACATGGTGTGAGGAGACCCACAGAAGTTCATGTTATCAGTTCCTTATAAATTATAAACAGTTGCTCACAACCAAGATGGAATGGGGCAAACCATTGGAGTGGTTATAGTGTAATTAGGTATTAGTTTATCTTGACTGATAAATTACATTAGTACACTATGAGTGTATTGAGAAAGACCATTTGAGGTAGTTTCTTTTTTATACTAACTCTATAAAAAGAACAAGACCTTTGTTATTATGGAAGTGCGTACTCTTAATCTTAATATAATAACAAGCACATATATTTAGTATTTATTTCTTTGACTTATCAAAGGATGAGATTTATCTCGATGAATCAAAAGGCCCGATAAGTTGGGAAATGATATTACTTATAGTGTGTGTTGTTGATTATAGAAGGAAATTGTGTCCTAGTAATCTAGGTTGATAATGTCTCCAAGAGGAGCTCATAAGGATTGTCATGTTAAACCTTGCAGGTGGACATAGTTCGACACGACAATAAGGTTGAGTGGTACAATAATAATAACAAGCACATATACTTAATATTTATTTCTTTAATTTATCAAAGGGTGCAATTTAGTTTGATAAATCAATAGGCCCGATAAGTTGGGAAATGATATTATTTATATGGTGTGTTGTTGATTATAAAATAAAACTGTGTCCTAGTAATCTAGGTTGATGATGTCCCCTTGAGGAGCTCATAAGGATTGTCATGTAAACCCTACAGGTGAACTTAGTCCGACATGACAATAAGGTTGAGTGGTACTACTCTTGAAGCTAGATATTAATTAAGTGAGTTGTTAGTAACTCATTTAATTAGTGGGCATTCGATATCTTAAAGACAGGGAGATTAACACACTCATAATAAGAAGGAGCCCATAATGTAATTTGGGATTGGTGCGGTAGTTTAATAGTAGCTCTTTAGTGGTATGAGTTATTATTGATGAACTTGAGTTGGGTGTTCAGGGCGAACACAGGAAGCTCAAGCTCATCAGGAGACCAAAACAAATTCCTCCTCTCGGTCTCTATTGTAGTCTCTTATATAAAGTCTTATATCCACCCAAAGCCTAGCCTCTTAGCCCATGCTAGGGGCCAACCCCTATCCTTGCTTGGAGCCCAAGCAAGGGGCCGGCCAAGCCAAGCTTGGAGCTAAGGCTAGGGCCGACCAAGCCTTGCTTGGTGCCCAAGCAAGGGGCCGACCAAGTGTGAAAGGGAAGAGGGATTTTATTAAAAATAAAATTTTGATAAAATCTTTCCTTTTATATTTTTATCCACATGGTTTTAAAAGAGAGTTTTTAATTTTCAGATATTTCTTTTTATAGATTTTCTACAAAGGATTAAAAGAGAGATTAGATATCTTTCCTTATTTGTAGATATCTATAATGTTAAGAGAAAGATTTTAATTTTTAAGAAAATTTTCCTTTTTTGTAACCTTGATATAAAAGGAGTTTTATTTTTAAATCTTATCTTTTATAGATATCCATAAAAGGATTTAAAAGAGAGAGATTTTAATTTATAAAATATTCCTTTTATAGCTAACCACAAAAGGGATTTTTAAAAGAGAGATTTTAATTTTTGTTTAAAATATTTCCTTGTTTGTTTAAACATGGTGTGGCCGACCATAGAGAAGAATAAAAGGAAGTTTTATTTTTGTTATAAAACTTTCCTTTTTTGGATTCACCAAGGATTATAAAAGAGAGGGAGGGAGTGCCTTCATGAGACACACAACCTATTCTATTATTCCTCTCTTCCATCCTTGGTGGCCGACCCTTCCTCTTCTCTTTCTCTTCTTCTTTGTGGCCGGTGGCATCATCTCTTGTATAGCTCTTGGTGACCGGTTGCTTGGAGGTGAAGAAGTAGAGAAAGGAGGTATTGTTTTCTAGTATCCCTTGGAGCATTGTGGTGGTGGCCGAAACTTGGAAGCAAGGAAGGCTTTGGTGGATTTCTTCTTGGTAGATCGTCGCCCACACGACGTCCAAGAGAAGGAGAGGAATATAATACAAGACCAAGAGTTTTTTGTTAACAAAGAAAGGTATAACTAGTTGTCTTGTTCCGCATCATACTAGTTTTCTTTGTATAGATTTTGAATTACCAAATACAAGAGGCTAACGATTCTAGGCAATCGAATTTATGTTTCAATTTTGTGTTTCTTTTGTTTTTCGATCTTGTAATTCAATTGTTCTTAATGGTTAAACCTAGGATTACTATAAGGAGATTAAATATTGAATTTCGTTGAAAGACTTTGTCTAGAAAGTGGTGGATGATCCCATATCCAAGAAGGCTAGTGCCTCGCCATGTTTAACCTGGAAGTCGATATTTAAAATAAATATTTAATCAACTTTGTAACATGGGTGAATTTGGATCAATAATGTTAAGCATCGTTTGTGATCCAAGTCAAAACCTCTAAGAATAGATAAGTTGAATTTGGAATCAATAATGTTAATTTTGTTTGCGATTCCAAATTTAATTTCTAAAGAACACAATAGGTTGTTAGGAAAGGTTCGGGACTTATACAAAATTTTTGTACAGGGGAACCAGTGTGATATTCTGGGTAGCAATCAACATTACTCATGTATCAAAATGTTGATTTGGATACATTACCAATGTTACGAGAACCTATTGGGTCACACACAAAGAACAAGTCAATGGAGATAGATTCATATGATGGATCATTGGATTTAATCTAATTCAAATTAGACTCATTGAGTTAGACTCAATTGGATCCAACTATTGAATCGAGTCCAATTTGAATTAGACTCATTGAGTCAATTAGATTGATAATTAATGAGTTGGAGTCATTAAGTGATTTCATGAATTTGAATTCATGAAGAAAGAGGAGTATACAACTTGAATTGCTCATGCATTGGATGCATTGGATGAAGAGTGAACAATTTGAATTGCTCATGTATTGGATACATTGGATTCATTGGATGAAGAAAAATATTAATGTCAATTAAGGCATAAGATAATTTCATGAATCTATACAAGGGGTTTTTGGATTCATTTTCATGATGAGTTTTTGGTGTTCTTGCTCTTCTTTCTCCTCTCTTCCACTTGGTCAAAACTTCCAAGAAGGGTTGCTAGCACAACCTTTGGTTGTTTCATTCTCCACTTTGTGAGTTTATGAGACAAACGAGGCTTGTTCGTGTGGATACCATAGAGGCACAACCACTTGATCGTGCTAAGATCCGCATCTAAAGAAACATTGCTATCGGGATTGTGAAGGGCACGCAACAAAGGTATAACTCCCTTTCATGTAAATCTTAGTATATGGTTTCCTTTCGCATGGATCTTCTGGAGGAACTAGATGTTTTTCACTGTACTTTCATGTATTTAGTGCCCTAGTTCCTTACAGTGGTATTAGATCCACTTGCGAAAGCATTTACTAAGTTGTAATAGAATTTCATATGTGATATAGAAATTACATGACATGTTTATTATGATTTACATGATTATGAGCAAGTTTTGGCCAATAGCTTTTTAGCGAGACCATCGTGGCGTTGCGGCTCATAATTAGTTGTTTAAATCATAGTAAATTTTATGTCATAATAGATTGTGAATGTTAAATGACATGGTGCATGGTTATGACCCTTAAACCCCGATATGATTGGATGTGTGTGTTGTAATTTATAATACGGCCTGCATGTCATGCCTCTCCCTTTTCCTTCTTGTTGTAAATTTAGACTACCCTCGAATGTAACTCGAGATTTCTTTAGATTTTGTATTGTATAAATTAGATAAGAACAAGTCTACTGGACGACGGTGAAAAAGGGAGGAGGACAACAACATATGATGACCGAGGAAGCACTTGAAGAAGATGCTTTGACCTAGGTTGACCTTAGGTTCTTCTCATTGGCTTGAGAGGATCATAGAAAATGAGGCCATAACCATGTCACATTTTATTTTATGCATATATGTGATGTATGCCATTATATGCTATGATTGTATGTAATACATGTGTAGTTTAATCATAATTAGGTCTCTTTTAAATATGCCTACCAAAGTTTGGTACTCACTACTACCTTATCATTTGTAGTCAGGTTTGCCAAAGCAAAGTGACTCATTTTATCTTGGTAGAGTGCGACAGGACAATAGTGATGTCTGACTATTAGACTTTGGATGTGACTTAACTAAGTTACCTCAATTGGATTAAGAACTTATAGACATATTCCATATGATGTAATTCAATTATACTAATCTTGGGTGATTAGGCAAAGCTAAGTCAAGATATGTTATAATGTGGATTTCATAAGATAGGAAATTAAACAATTAGTCTTGTTCACCTAATGATACAAGAGTTACATAGGATGTAATTGGTAAACGTTGTCTACCTAAGTTGTACTAAGCCTTGGGCGATTTGTTGGTGCAATATCCCTCAGGTCAAGGGTGACCTGGTTAACCAAGCTGAGTCTTGGTTAGGGTTTAGATGTTTGACAATAAGATATCGATCGAAGAAGAGTCAAGTAGGTCAAGGTTGACCGGATACTTGACTGGGAAGTCCTAACTGGCAAGTTAGGCAGAAGGAAATCCTGGTGAGTGAAGCCAGGTGAAAGTCCTAGTGAGTGAAGCTAGGCAGAAGGAAATCCTGGTGAGTGAAGCCAGGTGAAAGTCCTAGTGAGTGAAGCTAGGCAGAAGGAAATCCTGGTGAGTGAAGCCAGGTGAAAGTCCTAGTGAGTGAAGCTAGGCAGATGGAAAACCCTAGTGAGTGAAGCTAGGTGAAAGTCCTGGTGAGTGAAGCCAGACAAAGGAAATCCAGATGGATCAAGGATGATCGGACATCTGGTGTTGGGAAGTCCAAGTAGGTCAAAGGATTGACTGGATACTTGGCAAGGAAGGAAGTCCAGATGGGTCAAGGTTGACCAGACATCTGGTGGAAGTCCAAGTAGGTCAATGGAGTGACCGGATACTTGGCACGACGAGTAAAAGTCCAAGTGGGTCAAAGGGATTGACCGGACACTTGGTGGGGAGTCCTGGCAGGTCAAGGGAGTGACCAGATGCGAGGCATGATGTACCAACAGGTCAAGGTTGACCGGATGTTGGTTAGGGAGGTTTGGGACTTAGTTTTAGGCAAAAACCAAGTGCTGGATCGATCCGTGGATCGATCCAGGCTGTGGATCGATCCAGATTCTTCCCAGCGAACAGAAAGCTTCTGGATCGATCCGTGGATCGATCCAGAGGTCCCGATCGGGACGATGCTGCTTCGCGCGATAAGCGCTGGATCGATCCGTGGATCGATCCAGGCGCGTTTCCTGAGCACAGAGGCGCTCTGGATCGATCCGTGGATCGATCCAAAGCCTCCCCGATCGATTCGGAACATTCGAATCGATCGGGATCCGACCGTTGCGTCGGGTTTAAAGCCGCAGGCGAGCGTGGTCTTCGGCATCTCTTCACGAGCTCTTCTCAGATTCATTCCAGCTCCTCCACAGCTCTCTACAAGCACGTGATCGCCAGTTCTTGAAGGTTCTTGGAAGCTTTCCAAGTCAAGAGGCGGATCTATTGCAAGAGGAAGAAGTTAGGGTTAGGGTTTTTCACTGCATTTCTTGTAAGCTTTTACTTAATCTTTACTACCCTTTCTTCTTCTTGTACTGAGAGTCTTGTAGGGCTTCTCCGCCCTCGGTAGTTACCAAAAGGAGTGTTTCATAGTGGAGGGTGCGTGCGTGGTGTGGATCCTTGGATTAGTCACCTCCTTTGGAGGTGGATACCAAGTAAAATCCTAGTGTTAGCGTGGTTGTATTTGTTTCTGTATTTTCCGCTGCATATCCTTGAAGAAACAAGCAACGCCAAGCGACGAGCACGCGACGAGCTATTCACCCCCCCTCTAGCTACTTTTGGTCCTAACAAGTGGTATCAGAGCGAGGCCGCTCTTCACCGGAATCATCGCCGGAAGGGTCAAGCATATCAAGAAAAGCTAGAGGGTGAAGAAGTTGGAGCAAACTCTTCAAGTTCAAGACTTCATCAAGCTCAACTTCAAGATGCAATTCCAAGATGGACTTGGATTTGACACAAGGGTGGCTCCACCATACACTTCCACAAGTTTTGATTCTTGGAGATCAAGAATCGAAAACTTTCTTATGATGGAGATAGAGCAATGGTTTGCTCTAATGGAAGGCTTCAAAGCTCCAACGAACTCCAAGGGCAAGCTTCTAAAGAAAAGCAGATGGAGCTCGGAGCAAATTCAAAGGGGCGAGGCAAATGACAAAGTGACCAAGCTTTTGGTCAACTTATTGCCTAGCCACATCTTGGCTCAAGTTGGAGAATTCGAAGATGCCAAGGAGCTTTGGAGCAAATTGGCCAAGCTTCATGAAGAGATCCCCTCCACTGTACGAGATCAAGAAAAATCCAGAGAGGGTGACTCTTTGAAGCAAGACCAAGAGGAGGATTCCGAGGTTGAGAGATGCTCAACCTCCGAAGAAGAGGAAATCCAAGAAGCTTCATCCTCAAGGGAATGCAACGAAGGGAACAAGGAGGGAGCATACTCCTTGTTTCATATTCAAGATGATGAAGCCTCCACCTCTAGGATTGAGGGGGAGCAATCCTTGGTGACACCGGATCAAGAAGAAGGAGAAGCTTCTACATCCGGGTCAAGAGAAGAAGAGGAGGAAGAAGCTTCTACCTCCACAAGTCAAGAAAAATCAAATGGAGGAGAATCAAGGTCCGATCAAGAGGAAGCTTCTACCTCCGGATCCAAAGAAAAAGATGCCACCCCTACAAGCAAAGGTATAAATATTTCAATTAATAATAAAAATCATATTATATGCTTTGAATGTAGGGAACATGGGCACTACAAGAGCAAGTGCCCTAAATTAGCCAAGAAGAAGGGCCAAGTGGCACAAAAGGGCAAGGTGAAGCCCAAGGAGACCATCCCCAACACAAAGAAGAGCAAGGAGCATATTATATGCTTCTCTTGCAATCAAAAGGGGCATTATCGTAGTCAATGCCCCAAGGGAAGAAGAAGGTCAAGGCTCAAGGAGGCACTAGTCAAGGGGGAGCCTCCAAGGTAAAAAGGAAGGTAACTTTCATTGAGCCTATTCCTTTGCAAAATGGTAAAAAGCATGATAGTTCTAATTTTTATCATTTTAATGCAATTTACCATAAGAATAGAAAGCATGAGGGCTTTAAGGAAAAGCATGTGGCCCTACATGCTAAGACTATCACTCCTAGGGTTAGGAATGTAGGTAAAAGTCTAGGCAATAACTCTAAGGATTTTAGATACAAGCCTAGAAACCAAAATGCTCATGGACTTAATGAAAAACCAAATTCTAAGGATTTAATGATAGAAAATCAAGTCTTGAGATCAAGACTTGATAAAATGGAAAAGGCCTTAAAAAGGATGGAAAATATCCTAAAAGGGCAAAATGAGCAAAACCTAGGGCTAGGAAAGTCAAAGCCATCAAATAGCCATAGAGGTTTGGGATACAAACCAAAGGCTAAGAAGGATGTGCCTAGTTATCATAGGGTTCCATATAGTTATGGAACAAACCCTAGGTTTAGTGGTCAAGTCAAGAATACTAGGGAAGTCATCCCTAAGAGTATTTTTGCAAACAAAGTGACTAAGACTTCTAAGAAGTCTAAGAAAGTCACTAACAAGGTCACAAGGGAGGCTATCCCTAGGGTTGACCTAGAAAATGTTGTTGGGGATCGGACGACCGGCTTGAAGGGGGGTTGGATAGACGGAGCCCCCAAATACTCGCTTCTTTCTACAACGTTAGTGCGCAAGCGGAAATGCAAACAAAACAAGTAGAAAGCTAAATACTAAAGGAAAGAATTCAAACCAAGCTACACGATCATTTACGTGGTTCGGAGATAAAGCTCCTACTCCACGGCGTGTCCGTAAGGTGGACGATCCCGATCCTTCGGTGGATTACTCCCCGGAAAACTTCCGGCTAGCTCAAACCTCCTTGTGGGTGGAGAAACCTCACCACAACCCTCACAAGAGCTCTTTTGACGCTAGGGAACAAGTAGACTACTAATAGAGATTAACCACCTCTATTTCGTCAACTCAAACCAAGCTCCCAAGCTTTGGTTTTATAGGCCACGGGTTGGAAAACCCCGCCTACCAGTCGACTGCTAAAACATGCAGTCGACTGCCCTCTGTGGAAATTCGACCGTTACATCCCAACGGCTCGATTCCACACATTCTGTTCGATGCCAGTCGACTGCACCAGTCGACTGCTAAAACATGCAGTCGACTGCTACAGTAACGCTACAGTATTGCTACAATATTGCTACAGTAACGCTACAATAAAACCCTAAAACTAGGATTTTACTCCGAGTACAATCTCTCGTGCACTCGTACCCTCACTCTTATGACTCACTTGATTCTTCCTTTGCAGCTTTGACCTTTTGCCTTCAAGCCTACTTCCTTTGGCTCTCGTCCCTCGGATGCATTCAAGCCCGCGGCTCGTCCCCAATGCCATCCTTCGCGTATGCCTCGAAGTCGCTTCCCTTGGCTCTTGTCCTCGCTGTCTTGTCCACGGTCCCTCGGATGCTCCATCCTTCACCGGACCCGAAGCCATCAACCTGAGTCACATGTGTATCCTACAAACCTGCACAACTCAAATACACATATCAAATACAAGGGTGAACCTAACTTAAACCCTTTACCCAAACACCAAAACACATGGTCCCGTGGACCATCGGGATTGCTCCAACAATCTCCCCCTTTTTGGTGTTTGGCAATACGTTTAAGTTAGGGAAAACAAATAGCAAGTAAACATGCTAATACAATGGACTTACGATACCAAGGCTACACACTTGGACTTACTCCGCCGAATGGACTTACGTTGCCAAGGCTACACACTTGGCAGCCGCCGAAACAATGCACAGGGCTTTTTAAGAACCTATCCCAAGGCTCCCCCTACACCTAAGCTCCCATTGAGCTAGGATTTTCCACATAAGGCTTTTGAAGGACCTATCCCAAGGCTTCCCCCTTTACAAAGGTACTTTCAGGTTTTCCTAACTAAACCTTACTTCTCCCCCTTTGCCTAACATCCAAAAAGTTCTCCAACAATATCCCAATTATTGAAAACTTGTCATCCAAATGACCCTAAACTCATGTATGTATCACCCATGGATCCCATACATCTATATGAGCTGACCCGGTCAAAATCTAGTGCTGAAAACACTTTCAGACTGGTATCAGTCGACTGCAAGAAGTACCAGTCGACTGCCCCCATGAAAACGAGCTTACAGAGACATTCTGTGCTCGTGAACAGTGTTACCAGTCGACTGGTACACTATTCATGAAAAAATCAGCCTTTTCTGGCCAACTTCAGAAATGCGCTAGAAATTCCACAGACCTCCAAAAATCCCCAAATTTTGTGGAGAGGTCTATTATATCAATATATACTTGGGAAAAATATATATAAAAATATATCTATCATCAATCCCAAGATTGACACAAAACACAAAACTAGCTAAAAAGTTCAATTGAACCTTGACCTAAAGTCCTAGTTTTGGCTTCCTCTTGATGTATTTGCCCATACCAACCCACAATGCATCCCTAGCATTGGTTTATATGGCATCTATACTTCCAAAACCAATTATCATGCAATATGACCCCAATTGTCATATTTCTTGCATGAAACATAAACCCTGTGTCAATTCCCTAGGTTTGAGACTCAAGTCCGTCTCTAAACCACTTGGCACACTCCATGGCTCTCTAGACCCCAAGTAGAACCCACCTGAGATCCATTGGCCATGGGTCCCAAATTGACTCTTTGAGCTCCCCCTAGAGCTCTTAGCCTTAGCCACCTCCCTAGGTGACTCTTCCACAATGGCTAGGCCACATCGATCCACCCCCGGTGACACTTGGCCTACAAACGTAACTTTCTTAACCTTGGACACCTTGTCCTTGGTTAATTTCTTCTTACCATTAAATGACTTTCCCTTGCCATTAATTGACTTCTCCTTGCTATAGTCATATGCAACCCTAGCATAAGACTTTCCCTTAGCCTTGGAGACCTCTCCCTTGCCATGATCATTTGCCACCCTAGCATATGAACTCTCATTGGCCTTGGAGGGACTAGATCGGTATCCCAAGCCCGATCTATCATTATTGGGTCTTTGGCTACCCAACATCATCCTTAATTCCTTAGATCCAACATTGAATCTCTTAAGGAATTGTTCCAACTTATCAAGCTTTCCCCTTAAAGCTTGATTCTCCTTCTCTAGGTTTCTAACCCTAGAGTTAATTTGTCCAAATTGGACATTCCTAGACCTACCCTTCCTAGGCATGTGTCTTCCCTTCTTGGGATTAATGCCTTGGGTCTCCCTAGGTCTATTGTTTCTAGATTTTTCATGCATAGATTTCCTAGGGTTTTGATCTACATTAACCCTACTCCTATCATGATATTTGAAACCAAAATTTTGCATGGGCATATAATGATTAACATTATTTTTCCTAACATGCATGGGAACATAAGAATTTGAATTTGAATTACACTTCAAATTAGGGTATACCTCCCTTACCCTTGAAGCTCCCCCTTGATTTGAGCTCTTCTTCTTCTTCTCCCATTTCTTTAGATGCTCCAACTTCTTGAACTCTCCCTTTTTGGGGCATTTGGTGTGGTAGTGACCCTTCTCTCCACACGTGAAGCATATGATGCGCATCTTCTTCTTTTGGACTTCTTCATTCCTACAATCCACATTAGAATTTAAAATAACTTGATTGGATTTAGGATTTACCTTCTTCTTACCCATAGGACATCTATTCTTGTAGTGTCCCTTCTCATTGCACCCGAAGCATATTATATGGTCTTTTGACCTCACTTCGGTGGAGGTGCTTGCTAGGTTGATTTCCAAGACTTCTTCTTCTTCTTCTTCTTCACTTGTCTTGGATTCTTCTTCAACCTTTGAGGATGTAGATGCTATATCTTCCTCATCCACACTTGTGGATGGCCTTTCTTCATCCTTTTCCTCAAATGTGACCAAATTCACTTCCTCTTCTTCTTTTGATGTTGAATTGGTCTCCACATCCGATTGATCCTTCTCTACTTGAGCTTCTTCATCCGTTTCTTCGGATTTTTCTTCTTCTTGTGTAGGCAAAGGTTCTTCCCATTGAACCTTCTTTATCTTGCTCCACAAATCATGAGCATTCTCGTATTTACCTACAAGGCTCATTACGACATTAGGCAAAATATCAATTAATATAGATATTACCTTGTCGTTTGCCTTTGATCGTGTGGTTTGCTCCTCCGTCCAATGTCGTGGTCGGAGCTTCTTTCCCTTCTTGTCCTTCGGAACTTCGAACGGTTCCTTTACCACCATCATGGTGTCCCAATCCGTATTGAAGAACACTTCCATCTTCATCATCCAATACGTGATGTCCCATAAGCCTCTACCTTCAAGCTTTGGCGGTTTTATCAAGCCGGTCATCTTGTGCTTCCTTGGCGGTTAGTCCAACGGAGAGCGTCCTCGCTCTGATACCACTTGTTGGGGATCGGACGACCGGCTTGAAGGGGGGTTGGATAGACGGAGCCCCCAAATACTCGCTTCTTTCTACAACGTTAGTGCGCAAGCGGAAATGCAAACAAAACAAGTAGAAAGCTAAATACTAAAGGAAAGAATTCAAACCAAGCTACACGATCATTTACGTGGTTCGGAGATAAAGCTCCTACTCCACGGCGTGTCCGTAAGGTGGACGATCCCGATCCTTCGGTGGATTACTCCCCGGAAAACTTCCGGCTAGCTCAAACCTCCTTGTGGGTGGAGAAACCTCACCACAACCCTCACAAGAGCTCTTTTGACGCTAGGGAACAAGTAGACTACTAATAGAGATTAACCACCTCTATTTCGTCAACTCAAACCAAGCTCCCAAGCTTTGGTTTTATAGGCCACGGTTGAAAACCCCCTACCAGTCATTGCTAAAAATGCAATGATCGCCTCTCTGGAAATTCGTTACATCCCAACGGCTCGATTCCACACATTGTCGCGCCGGTCACCGATCATTGCCAAAACATGCGATGATCACATAAGATCTTGCTACAGATGGCGCTACGGATTGCTACGATGCGCTACAAGATCGAGAAACCCTAAAAACTAAGATTTTACTCCGAGTACAATCTCTCGTGCACTCGTACCCTCACCCTTATGACTCACTTGATTCTTCCTTTGCAGCTTTGACCTTTTGCCTTCAAGCCTACTTCCTTTGGCTCTCGTCCCTCGGATGCATTCAAGCCCGCGGCTCGTCCCCAATGCCATCCTTCGCGTATGCCTCGAAGTCGCTTCCCTTGGCTCTTGTCCTCGCTGTCTTGTCCACGGTCCCTCGGATGCTCCATCCTTCACCGGACCCGAAGCCATCAACCTGAGTCACATGTGTATCCTACAAACCTGCACAACTCAAATACACATATCAAATACAAGGGTGAACCTAACTTAAACCCTTTGCCCAAACACCAAAACACATGGTCCCGTGGACCATCGGGATTGCTCCAACAAATGTGACCAAGGCTTCTAAGAAGCCCAACAAGGTCACTAGGAAGGTATCTAGGGAAGTTATCCCTAGTGAGTACCTAGAGCATCCAAGGAGCACCAATAGGTGTTGGGTTCCTAGGAGCATCTTCTCTACCCCATAAATGGGTTAGAGAGTGTCAACTCCAATTAGAAGGGTAGTTAACCCAACTTTGAGGAAATTGACACTCAAGGAGCATTTTCAAGGTTTTTGTTAACCTTTGAAAATGAAATGGAACTATTATTTACTCTTTGAAAGAGTAAAATGTGCCTAGTGGTGAAAATTTGATTTTAATCTTAAAAGGCACATATCGAGAAATTCATAAGAGCTACCAAGTTGGGATTTTGGTATGTTCTTAGGAAATTCAAGGCAATCCGGGCCTTAACTTTAAAGTGCTACTCTTGTGAAAAAAAAAAATGAACTATGCCAACATTTGAGGAATATGCTTAATTTCTATTGGCATAAATTAATCAAGGGAATTAAAAATGCTAATTTAGGTTTTGGCGTTTTCTTGAAGCACTTTAGGGCATCCTAGGTTTAAGTTGTAAGTTTAGCTAAGGTTTTAAGGATACTTAGATAGTTAATCTAGGTATATTTTATTTATGCTAAATCTTGCCATGATTGTTTGCCCATCATATGCCATGACATCATGTCTACTTTTGCATTCATGACTTATTATGAAAAATACAAAAATACCATGTCATGACATTCATACATCATGTAGTTATAGGATATTTTCTTTTGAAAATTATTTCCTTTTGATGTATGTCATAACATTATCATGCATTAGTTTAATTTCTTGTAATTAAGGATAAATGGCATTTAACAACACTTATTAACAAGTGACATCCTAGGTGGATGTCTAATATCTTTGAAATGCCTAGATAGATATGCATGATCCCTAGAATAGGGCAAAACCAAAATCTTACATCTCACAAGGACTATAAGATGACTTGTATGTGTTTTAGTGCACATTAGATACAAGTGAGATGTTAGGAAGATGAACAAAACTCAAAATGTTGATTTAGTGCATTCTTTTGAGTTTTAGGTTCATCAAAACACATAGTTATGTGTTTTCCCATCATTGGGAAAGCTAATGTACAAGTCATGTGCATTATGCCCAAGGAACATGATGGGATATTGGTTTTGAAAATGTTTTTAAAATGTTTTTGGAAAACCTTGGTGAATGCTATCTTTTGATAGTAATCACCATTGAATAGTTAGACACAATCTTGAAGAAAACACTAAAGTTTTTGCAAGTTTTCAAGTTTGTGTCAATCTTTGAAAATATGATGTATTTTCATAGAAAACTATTTTTCCTTGATAATATATGCCCTAAATAATGTCTACACAAAATTTCATAATTTTTGGATTTTTGTAGAATTTTCTAGGGGTTTCTGAAGTTGACTGAAATGGAATTTCAGCAACTATCAGAGCTCCGATCGATCCATGGATCGATTGGAGTGCCTGAATCGATCCATGAATCGATTCAGAAGGCAAATCTCGCGAGCAGTAGCTCGCTGGATCGATCAGCCGATCGATCCAGGTAGTCTGAATCGATCAGTGGATCGATTCATAAAGGTTCAATCGATTGGAACCCAACTCCAATCGATCCAAGTTGCTGATTTTGGCTGGGAAAGCCTGATTTCAGCACTTTGAACCTATTTTAGTCTTGGTAACCATTCCAAACCCTTAAAATACATTTGTATACATAAAAAGGGTGTTTTCGTGTTGAAAACAAGGATGGAATGGTAAAGGAAGACTTCATTGAAGTTTAGGTTGAGGTTTGTTTCAAATTTTGAACATTTGAACCTCAAAACTTCTAAATCTGGGTTTCCTAAAGGTTTAGGGATTCCAAGTCATTGTTGGTGCAATGACAGAAGTTACCACCATGTCTTTAGGGGGAGGGACTCTTTAAAGACATGAAAATTATTTTTCATGAACCTTGGAAGGTGGTTAACCTTCTGTTGTGAACTTGCTCAAGGTTGAGCATTTAAACTTGAAATGGGGGTAAATGGGGAGTGGATATCCTCATCATTTCAAGTGGAAACTCAAGTGGTTGAAAATGCTCAAGGTTGGGTATTTGTCAACATTGAGTGAGAAGTTAAAGATAATGAAGGGTATGGGACCTTCAATATTGAGTTGATCACAATGAGTGAAATTGTGATCACGATGAGCAACTCTTCAGGGGGAGAGTCTTCAACAAATGGAGTTGTTGAAGTGTGCCCAAAATTGGAGCATGGGTTGATGTGTTTTTTTTTAGTGGGTTGATGTGTGCCAATAAGGGGAGAATGAAAGGAAGTAAGTTAGGTTTTCATTACCTAGAGGGAGTTTGCCCTCTTAGGGGGAGAATGAAAAGCTTAATTTATGGGTTCATTATCTAGTGGCATGAAGAAGGAGGCTATAGGATTAGCCTAACTTACATGTGGGATTGTAAGTGTTATTGTGGTATTGTCAAACATCAAAAAGGGGGAGATTGTTGGTGCAATATCCCTCAGGTCAAGGGTGACCTGGTTAACCAAGCTGAGTCTTGGTTAGGGTTTAGATGTTTGACAATAAGATATCGATCGAAGAAGAGTCAAGTAGGTCAAGGTTGACCGGATACTTGACTGGGAAGTCCTAACTGGCAAGTTAGGCAGAAGGAAATCCTGGTGAGTGAAGCCAGGTGAAAGTCCTAGTGAGTGAAGCTAGGCAGATGGAAAACCCTGGTGAGTGAAGCCAGGTGAAAGTCCTAGTGAGTGAAGCTAGGCAGAAGGAAATCCTGGTGAGTGAAGCCAGGTGAAAGTCCTAGTGAGTGAAGCTAGGCAGATGGAAAACCCTAGTGAGTGAAGCTAGGTGAAAGTCCTGGTGAGTGAAGCCAGGCAAGGGAAAATCCAGATGGATCAAGGATGATTGGACATCTGGTGTTGGGAAGTCCAAGTAGGTCAAAGGATTGGTGGATACTTGGCAAGAGGAAGTCCAGATGGGTCAAGGTTGACCAGACATCTGGTGGAAGTCCAAGTAGGTCAATGGAGTGACCGGATACTTGGCACGACGAGTAAAAGTCCAAGTGGGTCAAAGGGATTGACCGGACACTTGGTGGGGAGTCCTGGCAGGTCAAGGGAGTGACCAGATGCGAGGCATGATGTACCAACAGGTCAAGGTTGACCGGATGTTGGTTAGGGAGGTTTGGGACTTGGTTTTGGGCAAAAACCAAGTGCTGGATCGATCCGTGGATCGATCCAGGCTGTGGATCGATCGGTGGATCGATCCAGGCTGTGGATCGATCCGTGGATCGATCCAATCGATCAGCCGATCGATCGGGACGATGCTGCTTCGCGCGATAAGCGCTGGATCGATCCGTGGATCGATCCAGGCGCGTTTCCTGAGCACAGAGGCGCTCTGGATCGATCCGTGGATCGATCCAAAGCCTCCCCGATCGATTCGGAACATTTGAATCGATCGGGATCCGACCGTTGCGTCGGGTTTAAAGCCGCAGGCGAGCGTGGTCTTCGGCATCTCTTCACGAGCTCTTCTCAGATTCATTCCAGCTCCTCCACAGCTCTCTACAAGCACGTGATCGCCAGTTCTTGAAGGTTCTTGGAAGCTTTCCAAGTCAAGAGGCGGATCTATTGCAAGAGGAAGAAGTTAGGGTTAGGGTTTTTCACTGCATTTCTTGTAAGCTTTTACTTAATCTTTACTACCCTTTCTTCTTCTTGTACTGAGAGTCTTGTAGGGCTTCTCCGCCCTCGGTAGTTACCGAAAAGGAGTGTTTCATAGTGGAAGGTGCGTGCGTGGTGTGGATCCTTGGATTAGTCACCTCCTTTGGAGGTGGATACCAAGTAAAATCCTAGTGTTAGCGTGGTTGTATTTGTTTCTGTATTTTCCGCTGCACATCCAAGAAGAAACAAGCAACGCCAAGCAACGAAGCGCACCGAGCTACTCCCCCACCCCTCTAGCTACTTTTGGTCCTAACACGATTAACCAAAGCTAACTCAAGATGAGTTATAATATGGATCTTGTTCAAATGGTACATGTTGCCTACCTAAGTTATACAAAGTCTTTGGCGATTAGCCAAAGCTAACTCAAGATGCGGTATAATATGGATTTTGTCCCATATAAATGTTATTGCGATTGGATTTGGAGCTAGTATTGTGGGTAAAACCACATTCATGACTTGCTCCTACCAAAACTTTACAATTTAGTGGGAGAATCATTTAATTAAAGGCCTAGTTAAATGATCAAAATATGATACTTATTTCTATATTTTATTGTTGTAGATCACCATGTCGTCAAATACTCTCTCTTTGCGATATGTCCTTGATAAGGACAAGCTCAATAAAGTTAACTTCTTAGACTGGTATAAAAACTTTAGAATAGTTCTCAAGCAGGAAAGCAAACTGTACGTCCTAGAGCAACCCATTCCTAAAGCACCCCCCACTACTGCCACTAGAGCTGATAAGGATGCTCATAAGAAACATCAAGATGATGCATTAGATGTATCATACCTTATGCTTGTTACCATGAACTCTGAGCTTCAGAAGCAACATGAGAACATGGATGCTTATGATATGGTTGAACATCTTAGACAACTATATCAATTACAAGCAAGGCATGAGAGATTTGAGATCTCCAAGGCTCTATTTCAATGCAGAATGTAAAAATGAAGTCTCGTAGGGCCTTATGTGCTCAAATGACCAGGTATGTGGAGAATCAACAAAAGTTGGGATTCCCACAAGGCCAAAAATTGGCCACTGACTTTATTCTACAGTTATTGCCTGAGAGCTACAGTCAATTTATCATGAACTATAACATGTATGAAATTGACAAACCACTGCCTGAGATGTTGAGCATGTTGAGAACTGCTGAACTCAACCTTAAGAAGGCAAAGCCTAGTACCGTTTTGATGGTGACAAAGGGCAAAGGTAAGTGGAAGCCTAAAGGTAAGGGTAAGACCCAAGCCAAAGGTAAAGGCAAGACTCATGCATTGAAACCTAAAGGCGGGGCAACTAAGGAAGGAACCTGCTTCCACTATGGTGAGAACAAACATTGGAAGAGGAATTGCAAATTATACCTAGAGGAAGTGGAAAGGAAGAAAAGTGAAACTTTTGCCTCAAGTATATATGTTATAGAAGTCAATCTATCTATTTCTTCTTCATGGGTATTAGATACCGGATGTGTATCTCACATTTGTACTAATGTGCAAAGCTCGAGAAATAGTAGAACACTGACAATGGGCGAGTGGACATACGAGTTGGCAATGACGCAAGAGTTGCTGTTATAGCTGTAGAAACATATTCCTTATTTTTACCCACTAGAGTTGTTTTAGAACTTGAAGAGTGCTATTATGTGCCTACCTTAACTAAGAACATCATCTATATTTCTTATTTGGACAAGAAAGGATTTTCATTTGTAATAAAGGACAAATGTTGATTTATTTATTTTAATGAAATGTTCTATTATAGTGCAGATCTTGTGAATGGACTCTATGTTCTAGACTTTGACAGTCCAATCTATAACATAAATACCAAACAGTTCAAGTCTAATGATTTGAACCAAACATATCTCTGTCATTGTCGCTTGGGTCACATAAATGAGAGTCGCATATTCCGACTCCATAAGGATGGACTTTTGGACTCATTTGATTTTGAATCATATGAGGCATGTAAATCTTATTTTCAAGGCAAGGTGACAAAGACTCCATTTAGTGGACATAGCGAAAGAGCTAATGACTTGTTAGGACTCATATATACAGATGTATATGACCCTTTCAGAATAGTAGCTAAAAGAGGCTACCATTAGTTCGTTACTTTTACTGATGATTTCAGTATATATGACTATGTGTATCTGATGAGACACAAGTTAGAATCCTCTAAAAAATTCAAAGAATTCAAGAATGAAGTACAAAATCAACTTGGTAAGAGTATTTAGATGTTTCGATCAGATCGAGGTGGGGAATACCTTAGCCAAGAATTTTATGACCATCTTGATAAGGGTGAGATGATATCTCAACTCACTCCACCTTGAACACCACAATGGAATGGTCTATCAGAAAGGAGAAATCATACTTTATTAGATATGGTACGATCAATGATGAGTTAAACAAAACTTCCTACTTCCTTCCGGGGACATTCTCTAGAGACAACCACTTTCACACTTAACCGTGTTCCATCTAAGGTTGCCATAAAGACACCATATATGATATGGACTGGGAAGAGTCCCAAGATATCTTTTATAAAGATTTAGGGTTGTGAGGCATACGTTTGATGACAAGTCTCAAATAAACTAGGACCCAAATCAGACACGTGTTATTTTGTAGGATATCCTAAGGAAACAAAGGGATACTACTTTTATAATCCCACACAAGCCAAAGTGTTTGTTGCCAGAAATGGTGTCTTTCTAGAAAGGGAGTTTATTTCTAAAAAACTAGTGGGAGTCAAGTCGATCTTGAAGAAACTCAAGATACATAAACTAGCACTGAAGCCTTAATAGAAACTGAACAGGTACCACAAAATGTTGTGGATCATGATTTTGTTACACCATAAGAAGTTGTGGAGCAACAACCTGTTCAAGAAGCATAAGCTCTATGCAGATTTGATAGGACATGTTATCAACCTAAGAGATATTCTTTTAACTTGTCTGACCATGATATAGTGCTTGTTGGTCTCAATGAGCCTACATCTTATCAGGAAGCTTTACATACCCAGATTCTGAGAAATGGCTAGAGGCCATGAGATTCCAAATGGAATCCATGTACACTAACCAAGTATAGACTTTGGTTGATACACCTGAAGGAATCAAACACATTAGGTGTAAGTGGGTCTTCAAGGTGAAGACTGACATGGATGGATATATTCATACCTATTGTTGGAGTATATACTAAAAGCCTAGCTTTTGTATAAACATTTATAAGAATCACATTGGTCAAGTGTCTACATTTATATATACCAAATGTAGATGTTCAATTAATTTATATTGTAGATAACATAGTGTGTGGTGTCACACACAGAAGATCATGTTATCGGTTCTTTATAAATTATAAACAGTAGCTCACAACCAAGATGGAAAGGAACAAACCATTGGAAGGTCGTAGTGTAATTAGGTATTAGTTTATCTTAACTATATAATTACACTAGTACACTTAGAGTGTATTGAGTAGGACCATTAGAGGTCGTTTCTTTTTATACTGACTTTATAAAGGAACAAAGACCTTAGTTATTATGGAAGTGTGTGCTCTTAATCCTAATATAATAACAAGCACATATATTTGATATTTATTTCTTTAATTAATCAATGCGTGAGATTTAGTTCGATAAATCAATAAGCCCGATAAGTTGGGAAATGATATCACTTATAGTGTGTGTTGTTGATTATAGAAGGAAACTGTGTCCTAGTGATCTAGGTTGATAATGTCCCCAAGAGGAGCTCATAAGGATTGTCATGTTAAATCCTGCAGGTGGACTTAGTCCGACATGACGATAAGGTTGAGTGGTACTACTCTTGGATAACTAAGAAATTAATTAAGTGAGTTGTCAGTAACTCATTTAATTAGTGGACATTTGACATCTTAAACATAGGGAGATTAACACACTCATAATAAGAAGGAGCCCAAAATGTAATTTGAGATTGGTGCGGTAGTTCAATAATAATTCTTTAGTGGTATGAATTATTATTGATGGAGTTAAGTTGTGTGTTCGGGGCGAACACGGGAAGCTTAATTTCATCGGGAGACTAAAACCAATTTCTCCTCTCGGTCCCTATCGTAGCCTCTTGTATATAGAGATTTATACCCACCACATACCCACTTCTTACCCACCTTTATTCCCATCCTATTGGGGCCGGCCAAGCAAGCTTGGAACCCAAGCTTGGGCCGGCCAAGTAAATAGGGTGAGTTAAGTTGGTGTGGCCGACCCTAGCTTGAACCCAAGCTTGGTGTGGCCGGCCACATCACATTAAAAGGGATTTTATTTTTAATCTTTTCTTAATGTGGATATCATGGTTTTAAAAGAGAGTTTAAAATTTAAATCTTTCCTTTTATAGCTTTCTAAAAAAATTAAGAAAAGATTTGAAATCTTTCCTTATTTGTAGATTGAAAGGTGGATTTTAATTTTAAGAAAACTTTCCTTTTTTAACCATGTTCATATTTTAAAAGAGAGTTTAAAAATTAAATATTTCTTTTATAAAGCTTCTACAAAAGATTAAGAAAAGATTTGATATCTTTCCTTATTTGTCGATTGAAAGAGATTTTAATTTTTAGAGATAAATTTCTTTTTATCCACATGTTTCAAAGAAATATTTTAATTTATAAAAATTTCTTTTTATAAACCACCATGAAGGGAAAATTTATTGGAGAAATTTTTTATAAATTTTCGGAAGTAAATTAGGAAGTTTTAATTCTTGCGTGAATTAAAATTTCCTTGATTGGGAGAAAAGGTGGCCGACCATTATTATTGAAAAAAGAAAATTGTTTTTAATTAAAATAATTTTTCTTTTTCATGGCAAAAGAGTTAAGGAAATTTTTATTTAAATTTCCTTATTTGCCAAGACCAAGGATTATAAAAGAGGGGGTAGAGGTGTCTTCATAGCTAACAACTTTATTCATTTCTTCCTCTCTTTTTCTCCTTGGTGTGGCCGACCCTAGTGGTTTTCCCTCTCCTCTTCTCTTCTTCTTTAGTGGCCGGTTTTATCCCCTCTTGGAGCTCTTGATGGTGGCTGGTTCTAGCTAGGAGAAGAAGGAGAAAAAGGAGGTTTTGTTTCTTGCATCCCTTGGAGCTTGGTGGTGGTGGCCGGACCTCTACTTCTCTTGGAGAATTGTGGTGGTCGAATCTTGCTTGGAGAAGAAGGTGGCTTAGGTGGATTCTCATCTCGGTAGATCGTTACCCACACAATGTCCGGGATAAGAAGAGGAATACGGTAGAAGATCAAGAGGTTATTGTAGGACCGTTAGATTCGATAGAGGGGGGTGAATATCGATTCGAAAACTTAGAGTATAAACGCAGCGGAAAAGTAAAATAGACACAAATGTTTTTTACTTCGTTCGGAGCCTGTGACGACTCCTACTCGAAGGCCCGTACTCCGTGAGTACTTTCGTTGGGCAATCACTATCAATTCGAATATTACAGAGTTAAGTACAAGAATTGACAGATAAATAAAATACCAACAATAGAATTAAAACAAAACCAGCACTGAGTTGGAGAGCTTTTCATGACGTCGCAAGAGCACAGAGCAGCAGATCTTGGATTCTGAATTGATATTGAAGCTCCACCCTTGCCCCTTCTTTTATATGAAGCTCAGGACACCCCGGATCCCTTTCAGGCGCCCTGGTGGGACGTGGCAGGTCCAACCAGTGAGCTCCACGTGGCGACGCGCAATCGGGATAAAACTTGCCTCCCGGGCGCCCGGACCTCCGGGCGCCCGGACCCCGGACCCCTCTTCTCCAGAAAGTCCTTCTCCTGCAAGAAAATGTTAGTCCGAGGCAAATGTACCATGCAGCAAAGATTGTTAGCACAGTTTTATAGATAAGCAAAGTATGACTTAGATTCCGTCTTTCCGAGACCGGAATCTAGTCACGATCTCGACTTAGATATCCAAAATGGATCTAAGCCGGATTGACGCCTAATGTTCCCTTTCCGGGAACGCGTCCTCGCAGTCACTCCCCTCCAGTGACTTACCTTACTTACCTGCCAGACGTCCGGTCAGCCCTTCGACCCGTCTGGACTTCTCGCCAGCTATCCGGTCAGCCCGTCGACCTAGCTGGACTTCTCGCCAAGCGTCCGGTCAGCCCGTCGACCCGCTTGGACTTCTCGCCAGCTATCCGGTCAGCCCGTCGACCTAGCTGGACTTCTCGCCAAGCGTCCGGTCAGCCCGTCGACCTGCTTGGACTTCTTGTCAGCTATCCGGTCAGCCCATCGACCTAGCTGGACTTCGTGCCAGACATCCGGTCAGCCCGTCGACCTGTCTGGACTTCTCCTACACACTCGATCAGAGTGTTTAGACAACAATAGACTAACTTAACCTGATTTGTCATTCATCAAAACCTGGGTTAAATCGTTAGTGCTAACCGCGCCAACAATCTCCCCCTTTTTGATGGAATGACAACCTGGTTAAGTTAGTGAAAACATATGCAAGAAAAAAAACAAGCATTTAAAGGGTTTTTAAGTTAGTTTGTATTTTCAATTCTGGTTTAGCTAACTTAACCACCTAACCCTCCCCCTTTGGCATTCATCAAAAATAAGCATGGATTAAGTAAGCATAGATTTTAGTAAAAAAATGTACAGACAATCTGGGGAAGTTCTAAATTTCAAGATCAAATTTTAAATTTTCAAGTTTCAATTTTGAAATGCTTTTCAAATAAGTTTTCAAAAATTCCAAGACTGAGTTTGAAAAATTTATTTTTCAAAACTGATTGAAAAACACTAGAAAAGTTCAGTTTTCTAGAATACTAGAAAAGTACTAGTTTCAAAACCATGGTTTAAAATACTAGAAAAGTTTAGTTTTCAAGGACTAAGTAAAAAGGATAAAAGGTTTGTGATTTAAAACAAACAATTGTGAGTTGATTTAAGAAATTTTTCACAATTTTTGTGAGATCTCGGAAAATTTAAATAATAGGATTATTTGAGAAATAGCCTTACAAATTTATCTGGAATTTTTAGGAATTTTCTGGGAATTTTTCCGAGCTCGTACGACGGGTTTTGAGGGGATCAATTTCGGGCGCGGATAAAGCCTGTTTGGGATACCCGTTTAAGTGAGGAAATGTTTATTATTTATATTCCTTTTCTTTTAAATTTTCCCTAACCCAAATCGCCGAGCTTTCCCCAATCTCCCCGATTCTCTCCTTCCGACCTCCCTCTTCTTCTCTGTTCCCTCTCTCGCGGATCACTCGACGCCGAGGCCGGAGGAGACTCGTCACCGGAGCTCGACGGAAAACCAGTGGAGTCACCGGAACTCGACGGTGCCGAGGAAGACAAGCCGGATCTGGTCGAGGGGTTCTGCTTCGGTAGATTTTGTGGTCGATCGCCTCTCCTCTCTGTCGGCGGTCTCTTTTCCGACACCGGCGCCACCAGGGGAGCGGATCGTTGGCGGTTGTGCGTCTCCTTCCACCATCGTCCACCGAAGCTTGGAGTGATGCCTAGTTTGGATTCGTGCATTCGCCGGCGTGGGTAAGCTAGCCCCTGTTCTCTAGCTTGTGCCCTAGATCGAGTCTTCTTTCCCGATTCTTGCTCATTGCCTCCCTTATTGTTGGCGATCCTAGGTCAGGTCTTGGATTCCCTTGTTGATTGTTGATTTGAGGATCGGAGGAATCTTTGGTACGCTGCTTCACGGATTCGATCGGGTTGTGCGACATCTACTGGAGACTCGAGGTAAGACTTCATTTGGAAACTTGAGGGGGATCAAGGAGGATCTTGTAATCGGTTTTCCTTTGATCAGATCATGGACTTCTTCATGGTTGCCGATTGAAGTCTCAGATTGGAGGTAAGATTTGGTTCCGGAATTAGGTTATTGTTTGACTGGTGATGTTTATTCCTTGATCTGATCCGTGATCTCCCCTTGAACCGAATAGTATACTGGAATCTAGCAGAGATATGCTTGCTCTGTGGTGATTCTATGGTTCAGCAAATTTCCTTGTTGCCAGCAGCAAGTTTGATCCGAACAGAGGAGTTGATTCCAGTAGGTTGTTCTGTTCTGTGGTGTGTTCCTGTTTCGACAGCAACCCCATTCCAAAAGCTCGATCGAGGTAAGGTGTAGGGATTTTGATACATGTGGATTATGGTTGTATTACTTGATCGTGTGTAGAATTGAATTAGGTTTATGTGTAAATTTAGATATGATTTGGATTACATGATTACTAGATGGTTAGTGATTAGGTTTAGATTTATTTGTTTATATTGATCTAATGGAATGATTAGGGTTAAGGTAATTAACCCTAGTCAATCATTGGATTTTTAATCTAATTGGTAATTAGGGATTAGGTAACTAATCCTAATTAACCATTAGATTTAATTATGTAGATTGAGGTTGTGTGATTAGGGCTTTGCCCTAATTTAGGTTTAGGGATTTTATTTAGCTATTCATTTGGATTTAGCTAAATAAAATATATATATTGTTTGTTTGACACAGGATTCTAATTCGAGACAGGCGTCTCGACGTTGGCTTTGGCGTGATTATACCTGCAGGCGGGTACCCTTTGACTTATCTTTTGATAGTGTCTTATGATATGTGCAGTTTATATATACTTACTAGTGATTGGTAGATTTATCACTTCCCCGGTTATAGTTTATTCGATACCTGCAGGCGGGTACCCTTTGACTTATCTTTTGATAATGTCTTATGATATGTGTAGCTTATATATATTTACTAGTGGTAGATAGTAGATCATTTCTTCCCTGGTTTTAGCTAGTTGATACCTATCACATGCTTCATCTGCTAGTTGCTTTACTTCAGGATTGGATATTATATCTCTTGCCATGTGTATATATGATCATAAAGATGCATATCTATAGTGCTCTACTCTACTGGATTAGTTGCTTTACATGTGTGATACATGCTCTTGGATTCATGATACTTACATCATTGTTATATGTGATGTCTTTAGATTTATGCTGTTTATTATCCTTGTTATATATGTGTTTATCTGTTTGGCATCTACACATATGGAGGAGGATTTGTTCAGGTATGTCATATTGTAGCCGCATGCACCATATCGCATGATTGCATGCTGGGCGATTGACGACTCCATTATTGTTGAGCTCGTCGGCCGGCTACATTGACCTGCACACCACGTGACCATTGCATGGGTAGTGGCACAGCACACAGGGTGTGTAGGTTGCCCGGTGGTGCTCCGCTGGAGGCTCCACTCATGGGTAATGTGATAGGCAGCGTGGTAGCACACCGGGGTCCCTCCCCGTCATTGCGTACCGGGAGATGAGAGCATCGCGCTCCCTCCTATAGTTGAGGTTGGAGGATAGGTGTACTCCGGTGCATCCCGTCCACTCAGTCACTCTTCAGGGGTAGTGACGGCAGAGTGCACGGTGTCACAGCCCTACCCACGCGGTCTCACCATTGTGTGTGAGATTCTGACTGGCGTCAGGGGTGACCATGTCATTTGCATCATATGCACAGATTGCATTAATTATGATTGGTGCATTTTGGTGATTGCATATGATTGACATGCATACAGGTTGTATGTTTTTGCTCTGACTATCTTTATCTGTGTATGTTTACAATCAGTTGCACAAGCCTCGCAGGTGAGTACAGTTTATTTCAGTTATGCATTTTCTTATTATTCTTGCTATAGACTGTACTTTATGCCTATTGCTGGTTACTACAGTTTATTTCGGCTATGCATATCTGTTATTCTGTTAGGAGACTATACCGTAGGTTGTATGGTTAGAGAACTGTACTCTTGATCCCATGGTTTAGGAGACTGTACCTTAGGCTATTACTGGTGGATATATATTGCTGTACATGTCTATTGGTTTACCTGCTGAGTTCTTTGAACTCACCCCGTTGTTACTATTTTTCAGGTTGAGGCCGTCGGGAGATATTCCAGTCGCTAGCCCCATTAGCGCGAGGATTTTCTTTGTCGGATTTATTCTGCTTTTGCGTCTTATATACTTGTATTGTGGGTTTGTATTGTGGACTTTATGTCGAACCTTTGGGTTTGCTGCTTTTGTTTTCCGCTGCAGATTTTCACACTACTTCGTGGATTTGTTTTCTTCGTTGTAGTGGAGTATGATGTGTACGTATATCTTTGTTGGTTTTATATCGTTCTTCCTTATTAAACTGCGTGGATTGAGTATATGTTGAGCTGTGTGGAATATTGATATAAACTGCGTGGTTTGTTTCTTATTTGTATTGTATTGTTCCGGCCGAGTGTGGCCGAGGTATAGATATATGTATACTGAGATTCATATTGTCCGCCGTACAGGGGAGATGCTGCCGAAATTTCTTCGGACAGGGACTACCTGGGGCGTGACAATTTATTTGGTATCAGAGCAGGTTTACGATACCTACTTCTGTGTTTGTGATTTATGATTTTTATCTGATACCAATTTATTTGGTATCAGAGCTAGGCTCATGATACTTGCTCTTCGTTTTGGATTTTCAAGGTTTATCTGATACCAATTTATTTGGTATCAGAGCAGTTCTGATACTGGTTCTTACGAGTTTTGCGTGCTTATCTGGATATGTTCGGATTTGCGGATTTCTGTCGATTTTGACGAGGTTTTATTGGTTCTATTTGGGGCTAAGCAGCGACAGGATATCTCCAGACGGCAATAGGTAAATCAGGTAATTTTATAGTTTCATACCTGTAGTGATATCTGGATAACATTTTTTTTCATATATGATACGTGTTCTAGTACTTAAACGTGGTCGCACATGTATGAGGGCGATCGATTTAATAATTTAATACTTAGTGAAATAATTTAAATTTCATATTACTTGATTGAGCTGGTCAATGTGTAATGACCCAATTTTCCCTATTTCGAGTTCCAAATGTCCATAAAAATATTTGGAAATGCTTTTAAAATATTCTAGAGATTTTTAGAAATTTTTAGAGTATTTTTACGCAATTTTTGGAGGTCGTTTAGTATTTTTACAAAATAAAAGAAATTTTGACAGAAAGAGTTGAAGGCGAGGCTCGAACCCAAGACCTCCGGCCGAGCCCGACTTAACCGAACGCAGCCAACCAACCGAGCTGCAAGTGTTTTGTTAATAAGTATGAAGCGAGAAATATATATGTTATGGTTGATAAATAAAAATCCTAGTTATAAGAAGAGGACTTAAGTTTCTCCCGTGACCTAAAACTCTCGATTCATCTCCTCTTCTCACGCGACGGCGCGGCGTCTCTGCTCGGGCGAAACAAAACCGCGTTAGGGCTTTGTCTCCGGCGCCGGCGAAAGGCTCTTTCTGGCCAGTCTTCATTCGTGCGTGACCACCTCGACGAGGAGAGCTCGGAAACACAAAGAGGTTGCCGAGAAACGATGTTCTCCGAACCCTAGAAGCCTTTTCACAACGGTTTGAATTCAAGAACGCGCTGTAAGTACTACTCACCTGTGGTAGGAGTTGCTCCGAGTTTCGATTTTCTTCCTTGCTCCGAATTTAGGGTTTCCGATTCCCTTTGTTGCGGATTTTGCTGTGCCGAGTGGATTTATAAGCTAGGGCTTTTATTCTATGCTCGGTTTATCTAGCCGAATTGCTAAGGTTGGTTTGAGTTGTACAGGGTGCTTGCTAAGACCTGTTGATTTCGGTATGAATTGTAGGTTGTTTATTCTGTTCGGATTTTCTTCCTATGGTTTCCGGATCATGCTTTACAGAATAGGGTAGCTAGGGAATCAGCTTTCTTGTTTCTGTTTTGGATTAAGCTGTGTAGAAAAGAGAAGTTGCCTGCTTAAGTTCGGTTATAGCATGCTTAAGGGATTTATTGGCTAGCTGGTTGTGTTCTGTTATAGCATGCATGTCCTGAATTTAGTCCTGTACATGTGCAGATTGATATTTCGTTTATATCATTGAAACAAGCGTTATAAGGGTTTTAATTTCAGCAAGTATTAGGGTTTGAAGTTCAGCAAGTATTAGTCTTGTTTGTGTTAATTTGCTGGTTATGAATAAGCATGTTCTTAGCAAATGCAGAATTTAGTTCGAGTACTTTTCATTACCGTTTGGTATTTTTTTTCTGATGAAGCATGATTAAAGAGATTAGCCTTGTTTTTATGATTTGGAGTTTGCTTGTTGTGCTACTTTTCTAGCACTCTAGTATTTGGTTGTTTGGCATTTCAGTTGCTTAGTTCCTTAGCATTTCAACCTGAAATTCAGAATTTCACAGCTCTATTTTACAGCATGTTTAGTAAGCTTAAAGTAGTTCTCTTTTGCTCCATTTTGTAGCATGATTAGCAAGATCAAATAGTTTTCTTTGTGCTTTATTTTATAGCCTGATTAGTAAGCTCAAAGTTGCTTCCTTTTGCTCTATTTTGTAGCATGATTAGTAAGATCAGATTAGCTTACTTTTGCTCTTATCACAGCATGTTTAGAAAGTCCAAGTTAGCTTTCTTTTGCTCTATTTTACAGCATGTTTAGTAAGTCCAAGTTAGCTTTCTTTTGCTCTATCACAGCATGTTTTAAAAGTTACAACTAGCTCTCTTTTGCTCTATTCTAGAGCATGATTATTAAGTTCAGATGTGCTTTCTTTTCCTTTGTTTTACAGCATGTTTAGAAAGTTCAGATTTGCTTTTCTGTTGCTTTGTTTTATAACATGCTTAGAGAGAGTTTAGATTTGCTTTCCTTTATGTTATTTTTTATATAGCATGCTTGGTTAGTTGTAATCCTATACTTGTTAGATATATATCTAAAGGATTCTAATAAGCTCTAATAAAGGATTATGAGAAGTATGAGTAAAGAAAAAGACCAAGGTCTAATTAAAAAGAGATAACAAGTAAATTAAAGTAAGAGGCTAGTGCCCGACATCCAAGATCTTGTCGTTAAACAAATCCAGGTGACCATTTCCGAGGTCTTGGCCCTGGTAGACCGAGGTCTGCTCTTTTAGGATTGGTGGCTCGCAACCCCAACCTATTAGGGAACGCGCATGAGTTGGTACTGAGCCTGGGCCCAAAGAAGAAAAGAAGAACAAGAAGAAGAAAGTGAAAGAGAAATTAAAAGATTAATTTCTAGTATAAGAAAAGAAAAAGAAAAGAAGAAGAAAGTAAAAGAGAAATTAAAAGATTAATTTCTGGTATAAAGATATAAGAAAATGAAACAAGTTTATGCTTAGATTCAATAAAAGTTTAGTTCTTTAATTCTAAGCTTACAGTAGTTGATTCATTACTTTCCTGTCAGTTAGTGAGCATGTTTAGTATTCAGTTTTATTTCTGTATACCATGAGTACATGCAGCTTTGCTTTTAGCCTTTCAGTTTTAGTATTGTTGCATTCTTTTTATGCACTTCGAGTTTTGTGAGATAGATTAGTACTTACTAAGCGTTTTCGCTTATAGATCTTTTGTTTTCTTTCCTCCTACCGCAGATAAAGGAAAAGCTAAGATATGAAAGGGAGGCGACAGGGTGGTGGTGATGATGAATGTGTGTGGTGATTGGACTTTGGAGAGATCCAGAGAGTGCTAGCAAGCTTGCAGGACCTAATGATTAGAGTTTATGCTTTAGCTCTTTTCTTTAAATACTGTTATGAAGTTTATGTGATTGTGATTGAGTTTGATTCGTATTGTAGCTTATTTATGTCCTATTCTGGGAGTTGTGTTTAGTTCTTGTTGCTAGTCTAGTCTTTTGGCTATAGTATGAATTTATTACTGCGTGGTTGTGAATAAAATGTGTTCCAGCCGCATGTGGCTGCGTATATATCTTGTGTATTATAGATTTGGTCACCGGTACAGGGGAGACCCTGCCGAAATTTTTCTGTAGGAATTCCTCTGAACCGTGATAAATCTAAGTGTTGCTAATATTAGCATAAGTGACACTAGTAAGTAGAGTATAGATAGGTAACGGTCGCCCTTAGAGAGTAGTAGTAAGAAGGGTGGTTGTTACACAATGAAAGTGTTAGTTATAATTATTATTATTATTAAAAAATTTTTTAAAGGGATTTCTAAAACAACATTTAAAAGGAATTTAAAATGATTTTTATAATATGTTTTATGTCAATTAACATATGTTTGATTCAGTTTTGATTTTAGATTTAAATTAATATTAGTGGTTAATTTAAGTTTAAGTTTAATTTTAAGTTTAAGTTAAAAAATTTTAATTTTAATTGTAATTTCAATATTAAGTTTTAATTTAAGATTTAATTTTTAGTTAAGTCAAATTAAAAATTAATTTTAAGGTTAAAATGATGTTTAAGATTAAAAATGAGTTTAAAGTCAAAATAATAATTTTTAAAGTGAAAATAATCTATAGAAATAATTTATTATTACAATTTCATTTTAGTGAAAAATAATAAGAAGAATTTTTCAAAATGATACAAAATTTTTAGATAGTTTTAAAATGATTTTTAAAATATTTTTTAAATGATTTTTAAAAGTTTTTTTTTTAAAAACTAATTTTTGAAATAATTTTTAAGTTAAAATAATTTTAAAAATATAATTTTTATATTAAAATGATTTTAAGTTAAAATCATTTTTAAGTTAAAATAATTTTTAAAATAACAATAATTTTTAAAAGGTTTTAAAAGAATTTTTTTTTTAAAAGAATTTTTAAAGTATTTAAAATGATTTTTAAAAGAGTTTTTAAAATGTTTTAAAATAATTTTTAAAAGAATTTTTTAAAGTTTTTAAAATGATTTTTAAAAGAGTTTTTAAAATAATTTTTAAAATGTTTTAAAAGAATTTTTTAAAGTTTTTAAAATGATTTTTAAAAGAGTTTTTTAAAATAATTTTTAAAATCTTTTAAAAGAATTTTTTAAAGTTTTTAAAATGATTTTTAAAAGAGTTTTTAAAATAATATTTAAAATGTTTTAAAAGAATTTTTAAAAGAATTTTTTAATGTTTTTTAAAATGATTTTTAAAATAATTTTTAAAATGATTTTTTAAAATTTTTTAAAAGAATTTTTTAAAGTTTTAAAATGATTTTAAAAGAGTTTTTAAAATAATTTTAAAAATGTTTTAAAAGAATTTTTTAAAGTTTTTAAAATGATTTTTAAAAGAGTTTTTAAAGAATTTTTAAAGAATTTTTAAAAAAGTTTTTAATGAATTTTTAAAAATAGTTTTTAAAGAATTTTAAAAATAGTTTTTATAGAATTTTAAAAATTCTTTTTAAAGAATTTTTAAAATAGTTTTTAAAGAATTTTAAAAATAGTTTTTAAAGAATTTTTCAAATAATTTTTAAAGAATTTTAAAAATAGTTTTTTTAAGAATTTTTAAAATAGTTTTTAAAGAATTTTAAAAATAATTTTTAAAGAATTTTAAAAATAGTTTTTAAAGAATTTTAAAAATAGTTTTTAAAGAATTTTTAAATAGTTTTTAAAGAATTTTTAAAATAGTTTTTAAAGAATTTTTAAAATATTTTTTAAAGAATTTTAAAAATAGTTTTTAAAGGATTTTAAAATAGTTTTTAAAGAGTTTTAAAAATAGTTTTTAAAGAATTTTTCAAATAATTTTTAAAGAATTTGAAAAATAGTTTTTAAAGAAATTTTCAAATAATTTTTAAAGAATTTTAAAAATTGTTTTTAAATAATTTTTAAAATAGTATTTAAAGAATTTTTAAAAAATAGTTTTTAAAGAGTTTTTAAAATAGTTTTTAAAGATTTTTAAAAAATATTTTTTAAAGAATTTTAAAAATAGTTTTTAAAGAGTTTTAAAAATAGTTTTTAAAGAATTTTTAAAATTGTTTTTAAAGAATTTTAAAAAATAGTTTTTAAAGAATTTTTAAAATAGTTTGTAAAGAAGTTTAAAAAAAGAGTTTTTAAAGAGTTTTTAAAATAGTTTTTAAAGAATTTTAAAAAATAGTTTTTAAAGAATTTTAAAAATAGTTTTTAAAGAATTTTAAAAATAGTTTTTAAAGAATTTTAAAAATAGTTTTTAAAGAGTTTTAAAAATAGTTTTTAAAGAATTTTTAAAATAGTTTTTAAAGAATTTTTAAAATAGTTTTTAAAGAATTTTAAAAAATAGTTTTTTTTTAAAATAATTAAGTTAAAATAATTTTTAGGTTAAATTAAAATTTTTAATTTAAAATAATTTTTAGGTTAAAATAAATTTTTTAATTTAAAATAATAAATTTTTAAGTTAAAAAAAATTTTGTTTTAAAATAAATTTTTAAGTTAAAAAAAATAAATTTTTAAGTTAAAAAAAATTAAGTTTAATCTTTAAAATAGATTTTTTTTTTAAAAAAAGAATTAATTTTAATTTAATTTAATTTTAATTTAATTTGAATTTGAAATTCCAAATTTAATTTTAATTAATTTTAATTTCGTTTGAAAATTAATTAATTTAATCCTTATTCATCTCACCCGATCTAGATTATCAATCAGGGAATCTTATAATTTTGTGAGATGAATTAGATTTAAT
The DNA here is from genome assembly GCF_018446385.1 of Zingiber officinale. Lineage (NCBI taxonomy): Eukaryota > Viridiplantae > Streptophyta > Magnoliopsida > Zingiberales > Zingiberaceae > Zingiber > Zingiber officinale. The sequence goes on from NC_055993.1 coordinate 56,589,351, forward strand.
TACAGAGTTTGGTTTAACTTGTGTTAGATTCAGGTTTAGCTTTGGTCTCAACAAATAAGCATTCTTTGGATAAACTTCTAAGCTTGGTGAGTCACTTGGACGTCATTAGAAGTAACCAACCTTTCGAGGTTTTCCAAATAGTCCTATCCACGGAGCTTAGTATTAAACCTTGGTCTAACTAGTTAGGATCCATTTAAAGGTAGCTTCGGTCGGTTCCACTTGGCCAAATGCACCAGATTGAAGCCATATCTTTCTAGACATGCGATGCCCAAGCTTCCCCAACGTACTATCATCAAAAAACTTCACCAGTACCATGATTCAAGTTAAACTTGAACCCTCTTTAACTAGTCCTAATTACCCTGTCGGGTAGGTTGGTTGGGGTTACCCTTTTCGGGTAGGTTGGTTAGGGTTACCCTGTCGGGTAGGTTAGTTTTGGAGGTGCCAGCTATTCTGGAACCTCCCCCTGAATTATTGGCCATTAATTTAAGATTTTTGGTTCTGGGTTTATTATAGTTAAGTTTTGGTTAAAATCTAATATTTAATTTGTAATTTAGATTCAAGTTTTTAATTTTGAATTAATTAAATTAGTCAAATTATCTTTCTTTAAGAGAATGTATTTAATATTTAAATTTTCTTTCAATTTCACTTTTATTAGGTTAATTGAATTATCTTTCTTTAATAGCTTATTTTTAAAGTTTAAGTTTTTATTCATTTTTAACTTTGAATTAATTAAATTGTTTGAATTATGTTTTCTTAAAGGTTTATCTTTTAACCTTTTATTAATTGTTAATTTTGAATTTTTTGGATTATCTTTATTTAATATGTTATTTTTAACATTTAATTTTAATTTTGTTAAATTTAGTTTTGATTTTATCAAAGTGTTTGATTTTATTCTTATATTTTCTTTATTTTTTAAGTTGATATAATTAGTGGAATTTATTTGATTATTCTTATTGTTAAAATTTAATTTTTTATTAATTAAATTATCTTGGGTTTGAATAGGATTTTCTAGATTAATATTGTCTAGATTATTAAATAATTTATTAATTTTATCTAGATCAATATTGACTTTGTCATCTCTATCATTTGAGTTTTCAGATTTGTTTAGGTTTAAGTTTGAATTTTTTAAATTAATTGGATTTGTTTTATCAGATAATATCCTAGGGGTATTTTTGTAATTATTGTCAACTACATTATTTTCACATATATTTTCAGAAATAACCAGATCAATGCTCATATTTTTTAAACTACTATTAGCAGGGGTATTTTGGTAAATATCACTAACCTTGAGCGCAACCCCTAATTCAGTAGGCTTTTCGATTGGATCTAACCCGAGTTCGGATTCAATTTTTACTTGATCCTCGAGCTCCATCGGCTCCTCGTGAAGTTTGATCAATTGGGTCCAAAGCTCATGTGCATCTTTGTACTTTTCTAATCTGCATAAAACATTGTTAGGTAAAACATTACAAATGATTTTACTTACATTTGTGTTTAGTTCTGAGTTCTGAGAAGGTTTTCTCAATATCAGCCAATAATCAAAGTTTACGTTTCCTAAGAAGCATTCCATTAATCGCTTCCAATAGTTGAAATCTTGATCGTATGGTGGTGGTTCGTGGGGGTTCCGTCCTTCTCGAAAAGTCATTATTCTTGCACACAGAGAAACAGAAAAAAAATCCCAAGACTTGGTCTTGGATTAGCAGTGCTGGAAAAAATAATATTTCACTATTTTTGGAAAAAATAATAAAATATTATTAAAATATTAATAAAATATTTGAAAAAAATATTATTTCAAAATTTTGAAAATGTAATATTTTTTAAATACTAAACAATGGTGAAAAGATGGCGATGTATTTTTCAAAAACCATTTTGGAGGGAAAAAACGAAAGGCGTAAGTCAAACGACAAACGATATCTAATTTTTCTTTAAAAAAGTCCCCCCTTTGCCTGATTGATGGTTGCACCAAATCAGAGCGGTACCTGCTCTGATACCACTTGTAGGACCGTTAGATTCGATAGAGGGGGGGTGAATATCGATTCGAAAACTTAGAGTATAAACGCAGCGGAAAAGTAAAATAGACACAAATGTTTTTTACTTCGTTCGGAGCCTGTGACGACTCCTACTCGAAGGCCCGTACTCCGTGAGTACTTTCGTTGGACAATCACTATCAATTCGAATATTACAGAGTTAAGTACAAGAATTGACAGATAAAGAAAATACCGACAATAGAATTAAAACAAAACCAGCACTGAGTCGGAGAGCTTTTCGTGGCGTCGCAAGAGCACAGAGCAGCAGATCTTGGATTCTGAGTTGATATTGAAGCTCCACCCTTGCCCCTTCTTTTATATGAAGCTCAGGGCGCCCCGGATCCCTTCCAGGCGCCCTGGTGGGACGTGGCAGGTCCAACCAGTGAGCTCCACGTGCCGACGCGCAATCGGGATAAAACTTGCCTCCCGGACGCCCGACTCCCCTCCGGGCGCCCGGACCCCTCTTCTCCAGAAAGTCCTTCTCCTGCAAGAAAAGGTTAGTCCGAGGCAAATGTACCCTGCAGCAAAGATTGTTAGCACAGTTTTATAGATAAGCAAAGTATGACTTAGATTCCGTCTTTCCGAGACCGGAATCTAGTCACGACCTCGACTTAGATATCCAAAATGGATATAAGCCGGATCGACGCCTAATGTTCCCTTTCCGGGAACGCGTCCTCGCAGTCACTCCCCTCCAGTGACTTACCTTACTTACCTGCCAGACGTCCGGTCAGCCCTTCAACCCGTCTGGACTTCTCGCCAGCTATCCGGTCAGCCCGTCGACCTAGCTGGACTTCTCGCCAAGCGTCCGGTCAGCCCGTCGACCCGCTTGGACTTCTCGCCAGCTATCCGGTCAGCCCGTCGACCTAGCTGGACTTCTCGCCAAGCGTCCGGTCAGCCCGTCGACCCGCTTGGACTTCTTGCCAGCTATCCGGTCAGCCCGTCAACCTAGCTGGACTTCGTGCCAGACATCCGGTCAGCCCGTCGACCTGTCTGGACTTCTCCTGCACACTCGATCAGAGTGTTTAGACAACAATAGACTAACTTAACATGATTTGTCATTCATCAAAACCTGGGTTAAATCGTTAGTGCTAACCGCACCAACAGTTATTGTTTACAAAGAAAGGTATAACTAGTAATTGTTTTCCGCATCATACTAGTTTTCTTTGTATAGTTATTTTTGGAAATACCAAACACAAGAGGCATATGATTCTAGAGTTTTGGATTTGTTTCTAATTTGTGTTTCTTTTGTTTTATTTTTTGAATTTATGATTCGATTGCTCTTTTTGGTTAACCTAGAGTTATTTAAGGAAATTGAATATTAACTTTCCTTAAAAGGCTTTGTCTAGGCGGTGGTGGATGGTCTCATACCCAAGAAGGCCATGTGCTCCATGCAGTCCTGGAAGCCAATTTTGGACATTAATATTTAATGGAATTAATAACATAGGTGTATTTGGATCAATAGTGTTAAGTTCCGCTTGCGATCCAAATCTAAACCATCAAGAACAGATAAGTTAAATTTGGAATCAATGATGTTAAGTTCCGTTTGCGATTCCTAATTTAACTTCTAAAGAACACAATAGGTTATTTAAGGAAAGGTTCGACACTTGTACAAAATTTTTGTACAGTGGATCCGATACGATTTTACTAGTACTAACCAACAATTGGTATCAGAGCTAGGGTTTGCCTCTGTGTGTTTGGTTTTCAAATAGATTATGCACATGTCATACATTTATTTAGACAGAATAATAGTAGGATGTGCTAACTTTGTAGTTGCAGACTCCAACTATTATGGCATATTTTTATTGTGTGTGATTGGACCCTTGGACATGTCAAGGGCATTTAATTGTGTGTGCATGATTGTAAAATTAAATACAACAGGAGCTGTATTAGTTATTAGAATTTTATTTTTTTGTTCGATCTAGAATATATGTACATTCCTTTATGGAATATAGGATCGATATATGTAAAATTCTATTTTTGTCACAGATCGTATCTTTGCGAGGTGTGGTGCTATTGGAGGACCAGAGGCGCAGCGGAATAAGAAGCAAGATAGATGCGACAACTCGACCCGATGACGGTGGCTAAAGATGGCAGCAGCTAGGGTTGGAGCACACGGAGGACAGTGATGAAAATGCCATTAATAGTTGGAAAATTAATTTCCAAATTTATTGCTTTTATTTACTGTGTGTGTGCGCATGTGTTATATGCTAGCATAGGTTAAAATTTCTCACTTTAAATAACTAAGTGGGAGAGAGATTAGTATATAAATCTCACAGTTTCCATTACTAGTTTGTAAGTGATGCAACAAGCTTGCGTGTTGGCTCTGAGTGCTTCCCTCCACAACGGATGAGTTTGTTTGCGGATCACTAGATCAAACTTCCTTAAATGGATGGTTATAGGATGTTATTTAGGATGTGTGTGATCTTCTCCAATTGAAGGGGCACAATCTTATTTAATGGACTAAATATCAAGTAATGGTATACACTTAGACACATTTAATAGTATCCTCCCCAATGGAGACACTGCTATCACTTGTGTGACCAAAAGGGAAACCAACTATTAATTTGTCATAAAACTAGGGTGACAAGATAATAAAATTAATGGGTTAAAATCCCTCTTACAAATGATTGATTTTGTATACGTCCACACTAATGTGGCATACAAAATTAATGGCGTTTGAGATAATTTTATTTGTCATAAAGTTAGGTTGACAAGATAGTTAATGGATAAAACCCTCCTCTTACAAATGTTGATTTTGTATACGTCCACACTAACGTGGCATGCAAAATTCACGGTGTTTTGAGGTGTTGGTAAATTTAAATAGTATTGTTAGAGGAATCAATATTATTTTAAATTTAGAGTCTTGATCAAATATTTGATTAAAGATAGACCAACTATTAATTTTATTTGTCATAAGTTGACAAGATAATAAAATTAATGGATAAAATCTCCTTTTAGAATTTGTATACGTCCACACTATTGTGGCATACAAAATTCACGGAGATTTTGAGATGTTGGTCTTGACCAAATATTTTTGTGATTCTTAGGATTTCAAAAGTTAGTCAATCCCCTAGTTGTTATACTATAGAATAGACTTAGTAGTCCCAATTATAATGATTGGAAAACTTGGACATTAAGGTAGACTGTCTTTTCAGAACTGAGAAACAATAACGGTGTATTTTATTAGTTGTTGAAACATATTTAGTGGTGTTATCTACCGGTACCTGGTGTGTAGATACATGAACCACTGATTATGTCTGTAATTCAATACAGGGGTTCCAGGAAACCCGACAACTATATAAATCACTGTCTACATAGGCACTGCTGTAATAGCTATTGCAATGGGAGATGTTTATCCTCTGATAGGAATAGAATATGGATTTTCAGAAATTGTCTTTACGTACTAAGTTTAGAAAGAATCTGATTTCGGTTTCTAAACTATTAAAGAATAGATATTCTGTCTATTTTGATAACAAACTTGTTATCAAGAAAAATAGGAAAGTTATCTGTTCTGGTACGTTGGTTGATAATTTATAATCCAATAACTCCCACGATGCAATAAATGGAAATTAATAACACATTTTCTAACTTTAATAAGAGAAAGTAACCTTCGGAAATGAACCAATCATATTTTTGGCATCTAAGGCTAGGTTATATTAACTTGAGTAGGATTCAAAGGATAATAACTAATGAACTCTTGGGTTCATTGGTAGTGGAAATCTTCCCAACCTACGAGTCTTACTTGGAAGGAAAAATAACCAAGAAGATTTTAAGTCTAAGGGGTATGGAGCCAAAGATATGTTGGAATTGGTTCATTCTGATTTGTGTAGACCTTTGACTATCCAGGAAAGAGATTGTTTCAAATATTTTATCTCTTTTATAGACGACTATTCAAGATAAGGATACATTTACTTGACGTTCCACAAGTCTAAGTGCTTTGATTAGTTTAAAGAGTACTAGGCTGATAAGGAGTAACGTTAAAATAAAAGTATCAAGACACTACGGTGAAATCATAGTAACGAGTACTTCTTAGGAGAGTTTAGGAGTCACTTATCAGAAGTCGGGATTCTATCCCAACTAACTGCACCTGGTACACCCCAATAGAATGGTGTAGTAGAAAGAAGGTATAAGGCTCTTATGGAATAATTAGATCGATAATGAGTTATTCAGAAAATTACCAAATTCGTTTTGAGGATATACACTGGAAATGGAAGTGAACATAGTACCTTCTAAGTCAGAACTCTCTACTCCCATAGAATTATAGAATGGGCGTAAGCCTAGTCTGAAGCATATTCAGATTTGGGTGGTCTAGCACATGAGAGACACTAATAAGTTGGACATGAGTTCACTTGTTTGTGAGTTATCCTAGAAAAAAATGAAAAGAGGTTTATAGTCCTTAAAATCGGAAGGTCATTGTTGGCACCAATGCCCGATTTTAGAAAAGGATTATATTATGAACCACAAGCCCATGAGTAAAAAAAAATTGTTCTTAAGGAAATTAAAGGACACGTCTAATCCAGTACCAACTGTACAAGATGAAATATCACAAAAAACTGCAACACGTATCACAAATGATACACAATTACAGAAAGTGCCTCGTCGTAGTGGGAGGGTTGTTAGGCAACCTAAAAAGATTCACGTTTTGGGAGAGCCTTTGAACTTGATCCCTGGAGGACATGAACCTGATCCCCAGACATATGACGAAGCACTCCAAGATAAAGATGCATCATCTTTGCAAAGAGCAATAAATACAGAATTAGAATATATATGTATTCTAATAGAGTCTGGGAGCTTATAAAATCACCAAATGGTGTAAAAGTCATTGGGTGAAAATAAGTCTACAATAGGAAAAGAGGGATAGACAGGAAGGTGGAAACTTTCAAAGCAAGGCTTATTGAAAAAGGAAAATTTTCACCGGTAGCTATGGTTAAGTCTATCCGGATTCTTTTATCTATTACTTCTCATATAGACTATGAGATTTAGCAAGTGGATGTCAAGACAGCTTTCCTTAATGGAAGTCTTGAAGAAAACATCCATATATAGCAACCAGAAGGGTTCATTGCAAAGAGCAAAGAGCATCTTGTGTGTAAGCTCAATCAGTCTATGGACTGAAGTAAAGCTTCAAGGTCTTGGAACATCCGGTTTAATAATGTAATCCAGACCTATGGATTTATTTAATTACCGAATGAGTCTTGTGTATACAAGAAGTGTGATGGAAACATGGTGGTATTTCTTGTACTATACGCAGATAACATTTTTGGTAGTTGGAAACAATATCAAAGTGTTGTCAGAAGTAAGGGTATGGTTGTCTAAACAATTAGATATGAAGGGCTTGGGAGAATGCATATATTCTTGGGATCAAAGGGATCGCAAGAAAAGAATATATTTTACTTATCCCAAGCTTCATATATCGAAACAATCCTTGCTCGTTTTAAGCATGCAAAACTCCAAGAAAGGTTTCTTACCTTTTAGGCATGGAGTATCTTTATCTAAAGAGATGTCTCCGAAGACATCAAAGGAGATAGAGGATATGGAGGCAGTTCCTTATGCTTCGGCTGTGGGAAGCCTAATGTATGCAATGATGTGTTCAAGATCAGATATCTGCTTTGCTGTGGGCATGGTTAGCAGATATCAAAGTAACCCTGGACAAGGACATTGGACTGCGGTAAAGCATATATAAAAGTACCTTAGAGGCACTAGAGATTACATGCTAACTTACAAGGCAGATAATTTACTCCCTGTGAGTTGTATGGATTCAGACTTCCAATCAGATAGGGAAATAGTAAGTCGACCTTGGGGGTTTGTGTTTACTTTAGGAGGTAAAGCCATAACTATGGAGGAGTGTTAAGCATAGATACTTTTCAGATTCCACTATGGAAGTTAAGTATGTGGCAGCCTTAGAGGCAGCCATAGAAGCTGAGTGACTCAGTAACCTCAAGATGGACTTAGATATGATTTCTGGTTTATCCAAAGAATATTACAATTTATTGTAATGGTGCAGTAGCAAACTCGAAGAAACTATGAGTCCATAAGGCAAGTGAACACAATAGAGCGCAAGTACCACCCAATACGAGACATCGTATAACGAGGAGAAGTTGTTACCGCCTATATTGCATCAAGTGATAACCTGTAGATCTTTTCACTAAGGTCCTTAAGGAAAGAGCTTTTGATGGACATGTTGAATGGATGAGAATCAGATGTATGACAGCATAGTCTTTTAGTATAAGTGGGAGATTGTTGGAGTGTATACTAAAAGCCTAGCTTTTGTATAAACATTTATAAGAATCACATTGGTCAAGTGTCTACATTTATATATACCAAATGTAGATGTTCAATTAATTTATATTGTATATAGCATAGTGTTTGGTGTCACACACAGAAGATCGTGTTATCGGTTCTTTATAAATTATAAACAGTAGCTCACGACCAAGATGGAAAGGAACAAACTATTGGAAGGTCGTAGTGTAATTAGTTATTAGTTATTAGTTTATCTTAACTATATAATTACACTAGTACACTTAGAGTGTATTGTAATGACCCAACTCCTGGGTACTAATCTGTGAGCCGGATCGCTACATTAACTACTGAAGCTATTACGCGGAAAACTGGGTAAAATAAAATTTCACTAACTGACTCGGTTAATCTGACAACTGATACACCCATGCTGTTATAAGGAAGGATTCAAGACCCTTTCCGGTTGGTGTACATGTGCTAAGGAGGATACTTGACCTCCCATCTGAGCTAGGAACTCAAAACTAACTTCCCAGCTAGCTGCTGATCGATCCACGGATCGATCAAACTTGCTATGATTCTGTGCCCTGCTGGATCGGTCTGCGGACCGATCCAGCAAAGGCTGGATCGGTCGGCAGACCGATCCAGGTGTGTCTGGATCGGTCTGTAGACCGATCAAGGCACCTGGAAACGCTGGATGCCTTCTGTTCGATGCTGGATCGGTCGACTTACCGATCCAGGGAGGTCGGCCGACCGATCCAGGAGAAGGAATGGCACTGGATCGGTCTGCTGACCGATCCAGTTTCTGATAGTCTGAAACGACATCAGAATTTCTGATTTCCAGCACTGATTCGTGCCAAAAATCGCATACACAAGTTCTAGATACATGAAAACACTCTAGCACGTAAATAATAACATTCTAAACATGATAATCTAAACAAAACATAGTTCACTAAGCTATAATACCTAGCAACAAGGCTAAGTCATAAAACTAGTCATGTTAAGTATCAAAACTGAAATGGAAGCGTATAGATCCCCAAGGATCTTTATTCCAAACCCCTTGCACACACACATCATCGTAGCATCGCCCTCCAGCCTCCTCTAGTCCACTTTTCTTTTACCGGTATCTGCAGTATAAGAAAAGTAGCATCTGTAAGCTTAAAGCTTAGTAAGAAACCATCTACCTCACTAAAACATGCAACGATGCGATTATGTTTTTAAATCATGCTATTTGAAACATACTGAATATGCAAGCATGGCATGGCATGGTATCATACAAAGCATAAACTGGAACTGAAACATGGCATAGCATATAAACTGAACATGAAACTGAACTAGTCATACATATATCTAAATCTGTACATGAACTCAAATCATGTAAACTGAACCTGAACTGAACTGAAAGCTAAATTAGTGTTCTCATCACTAGTTTCAAATTTGAAAACTATACATATAATAGATGAAAATACTAAACATGCTGTTGGGCCCTGGCAACTGTACTTACTGTGCGCGCATCCCTACGAGACCCGGGATTGCAAGTTCCGAATCCAGCAGGGTTACTAGGTTATCTGAACCTAGGGACGACTGTGGGAGTCCAGCCCATGGATATCTGATCCAAGTACAGTGCCAACTGAATAAAAGTAAAATACTGAATACTGTTTTATTTTACTTTGCTGTTCTAGGTTATCTGAACCTAGAGCTAGGTTATCTGAACCTAGAGGCTACTGTGGGAGCCTACCCAATGGATATCTGATCCATATAGCTGTAATAACTGATAAATAACTGAATAAAATGTTTCTAATATATTTTACATGCTGTTAGGACGCCTATTGGTGCATCCTTCTGAACTGGGCATTCTACCGAATGCTTGGTGTGCACTAAAAGCACACCCTAAAACTGAAAACTGTAAAATTACTGAACTAACGCCAAAACTAACAAGCGAGAGCAATTATACTGCAGGTGAGGGGTTTCTTACCTCAATCGTAAGGTTTTCTTACGATTCTAACCGCTAGGTTTTCCGGAAAACTGCTCCGTTCGACGAACCGCTTACGTCCTCGCGTTCCTCTCGCGGAGAAGAACCTTTTTCGTGTTGGAGTCGTCGCCGGAAGATGTTCCCTTGACCCTTAGCTTGGTGTGTGCCGTGCGTGAGGAAGAGGGGAAGAGGAGAGGTGCGGCGGTGGTGTTAGGTCTCGGTGGAAAAGATGTTGCCGAACCAAGTTCTCCAAATAAACCAACTCCAACTTAAGTTTATTATTCATATCAAGTGGTTTAATGAACCCAACTCTAATATAAATATATTTGGTTCTCCTTTCTTTCAGCACGGCCCTGCTGGGTTCACCGGTTACTAGCATTATCCCTTACACCATAGGTCTCGGGTTCGATTCCCGCCTAAGCTATTTTGCGGTTCTAATTATTTTTGCTACTTCCGGTACTCCAAAAATTATGTAAAAATATCCTAAAAATCTAGAGAAATCATAGGATATTTCTAAAATAAATTCGGGAATTTTTCGGGCTTTACAATCCCCCATACCTTATAAAAAGTTCGTCCCCGAACTTAAAACAATTCTGGGTACTTCTGTCTCATGCTGGCCTCTGTCTCCCAAGTCGCCTCTGCTGCTGTGTGATTTTGCCAGCTGACTTTGACTAATGGTACTTCCTTGTTCCGTAATTTCTTTACTGCTCGGTCTATTATCTGAATAGGCCGACTGTCATAGCTGAGATCATCACGGACCTGTACCAACTGGGGCTCAATCACCTGGGTGGCGTCTGGAATATGCTTCTTCAGCATGGAGACATGAAATACTTTGTGGACAGCTGACATCTCCTGAGGTAGCTCTAGCTCATATGATACCTTGCCCACTCTCTTCGTGATAAGGTATGGTCCCACATATCTGGGAGCTAGCTTGCCCTTCTTCCCAAAACGCATGACTCCCTTCATGGGAGCTACTCTGAGGAAAACTGTATCCCCAACTGAAAACTCTAGGGGTCTGCGTCGTGTATCGGCATAACTCTTCTGACGGCTCTGTGCTGTCTCTATCCTCTGGAGAATCTGCTGTATGGCTGCTGTGATATCTGCTACTAGATCTGTCTGAAGCTCTAGTTCCTTCTGTTCACCACTCTCATACCAGCAGATTGGTGATCTGCACCTCCGCCCATAGAGTGCCTCATAAGGTGCCATGCCGATAGTGGCCTGATAACTGTTGTTGTATGCAAATTCTGCTAGACTCAGATATTTGCACCAACTTCCCTTGAAATCTAGGGCACAAGCTCGGAGCATATCTTCGAGTACCTGATTTACTCGCTCCGTTTGACCATCTGTCTGAGGATGGAAAGCTGTGCTGAATTTTAACTGGGTGCCCATAGCTGACTGTACACACTTCCAGAAGTGTGATGTAAATCTGTTGTCTCTGTCTGATATAATAGTTTGTGGGACTCCATGCAGCCTGACAATCTCCTTGAGATACAACTGAGCTAGCTGCTCCATGGAATAGGATATTCGGATAGCTAAGAAGTGGGCTGATTTAGTCAACCTGTCGACTATTACCCAGATGGCATCAAAACCATTCGTGGTTCTGGGTAATCCCACTATGAAGTCCATAGAGATATCCTTCCACTTCCATTCTGGGATCTGGATCGGCTACAGAACTCCTCCTGGTCGCTGATGTTCTGCCTTAACCCTCTGACAGGTTAGACAGATGTTGACGTATCTGGCGATATCTCGCTTCATCCCAGGCCACCAAAATCGTTTCTTTAGATCCTGATACATTTTGGTGGAACCAGGATGCATCTCATAGGGAGTCCTGTGAGCCTCGTCTAGAATCTGTTTCCGTAGTTCCTCCTGATCTGGAACACAAAGTCTGTCACCACAGTACACTACCCTACTGGCGGACACTCTGAACTCTCCATTTCCTGATTCTGCTAACCCTTGCTTGATCTTCTGGATTTCAGGATCCTTCTCCTGAGCTGTCTGGATATCATCAAGCAAGGTAGATGCTAAGGACATAGTGGAAAGCTGTCCGACTATAAGCTCGAGACTAAAGGCTGTAATCTCCTTCCTTAGGGGTGGTGACATAGCTGCTAAAGATAATAAGGTAGCGTTGGACTTCCTGCTGAGTGCGTCTGCTACCTTATTAGTTTTCCCTGGATGGTAGAGGATATCTATATCATAATCCTTGACCAGCTCTAAACATCTGCGCTGTCGCATGTTCAGATCCTTCTGAGTAAAGAAATACTTCAGACTTTGATGATCTGTATACACTCTGCACTGAGCTCCGTACAAATAATGTCTCCAAATCTTGAGAGCGAACACCACTGCTGCAAGCTCAAGGTTGTGAGTAGGATAGTTCCTCTCATAATCCTTGAGTTGTCTGGAGGCATAGGCGATCACCTTGCCCTGCTGCATCAGTACTGCTCCTAATCCCAATTTAGAGGCGTCAGCTAAAATAGGAGCACTGGTCAATCTCCGTTTTAGTTCACTGAAGCTGTTCTCGCAGTCCTCTGTCCACTGAAATTTCTTGTTCTTTCTGGTGAGAGCTGTCAGTGGGGAGGCTATCCTGGAGAAGTCCTCTACGAATTTCCTGTAGTAGCCTGCTAATCCCAGAAAACTTCTGATTTCACTGGCGTTCCTGGGTCTCTTCTAGTTACTTATTGCTTCTATTTTCCTGGGATCTACCATAACACCATCCTTGGAGATGATGTGACCTAGGAAGGCTACCTGGTCCAGCCAAAATTCACATTTCGTGAATTTGGCGTACAGCTGGTTCTGCTGAAGGATCTGCAAAACTGTCTTCAGATGCTCTGCATGGTCCTCCTGAGTGCCTGAATAGATAAGAATGTCATCGATGAACACGATGACAAACTTGTCTAAGTATTCTCTGAATACTCTGTTCACGAGGTCCATGAAAGTAGCTGGAGCATTTGTCACGCCGAAAGGCATGACTACGAACTCGTAATGTCCGTATCTGGTCCTGAAAGCTGTTTTAGGTATATCACCTTTCTTGACTCTAACCTGGTGATATCCTGATCTGAGGTCAATTTTAGAGAACACTGTGGCTCCCTTTAGCTGATCAAACAGGTCATCTATCCTGGGGAGAGGGTACCTGTTTTTAATTATGACCTGGTTCAAGGCACGGTAGTCTATGCATAGGCGCATGCTTCCATCCGTCTTCTTCACGAACAACACGGTGCTCCCATGGTGAGTGACTAGGGCGATGAAACCCTTGTCAAGAAGCTCCTGAATCGCTCCTGAAGTTCCTTTCTACTGGAGCCATGCGGTACGGTGCCTTGGAAATTGGATTTGTGCCGGGAATGAGCTCTATCTCAAATTCAATCTCCCTGTCTGGTGCTAAGCCTGGTAGCTCTTCAGGGAAGACTGCTGGGTAGTCACAAACGACTCGAACCTCTGAAAGCTGTTGGTTCTTGTCCTGGCTGGTGTTGACTACATTTGCTAAAAATCCCATGCATCCTGAATCCATTAACTGCTGTGCTTTCAGTGCTGAGAGAAACTTCCTGGCTTTTCTCTTTGGTTTTCCTATGAACTCAAACTGTACTCCTGCTTCAGGTTGGAATATGACCTTCTGTTTACGGCACTCTATAGAAGTGCCGTATCTGATCAGAAAATCCATTCCAAAGATGACATCATAGTCAGTCATTTCTAGCACTATCAGATCACCAAAAAGTTCTCTGTCTGCTATAATGACTGGCACTGCTCTGAGCCAGTGCGTAGATGTCATAATGTCTCCTGAGGGTAGTGTTGTCAGAAACTGACTATTGAGTACCTCTGGAGGTGTTGCTAATTTCTCGGCAAATGCCCTGGATACATAAGAGTGGGTTGCCCCAGTATCGAATAAGACAGTTGCATTATGCTGTAAAATATTGATCTGACCTGTGACAACTGTCGAGGCATTTGCTACGTCCTCTCTGTGAGAAAATCCTAGCATTTGTGTTAGCTGTAGGGGCTTCTAATCTGCCCTGACTGATCTATGGACCATCTAAGGCTGCATACATCTGGTGTAGCTGCGCTGGCTGAGCTCCATACTGTTTGCTTAGCCATGTGCCCTTCCTGTCCACATTCAAAACAACCTCGCGTACCTTTGCGGCAAACTCCTGGATGATGTTTCCCACAAGTAGTACATTTGGGATATCTGGAATGTTTTCCAGCTGGTCCTCCTTTTGGGTCACTGCTTGCCTTGCGTTTCCCCTTCCAGTTGGAGCTATGTCCCTGTTGTTTCTGCTGAGTACTTGAGCTAGCTTGTCCCTTGGGCTCTGTGGAAACCTGCTTCTGCTGGGTGATATTGTGCTGATAGTGCTCGGTGATCAGAGCACTACTCACTAGCTCCTCTGTGGTTTGTGGCCTATGACCCATTCATTGCAATCTCTGGTCTGAGCATCTTCAGCATCAAGCGTACTCGTTCCTTCTCTGAGCTGACTAGTTCTGGACACAGACGGGCCAACCTGTTGAATTTCTTCACGGGCTCCTGAACTGATAGGTTGCCCTGACGAAATTCTGTAAACTCGTCATAGTGTCGGTTCGTGACTTGCATGTGAAAGAATTCCTCGAAGAATTCTTTCTCGAAGTTGGCCCATGTCATCTGGTTTACTGGCCACTTCGGTTTAATCCGCTCCCACCACATGCGTGCGTCTCCTGTTAAACAGAAGGAGGCACACTTCACCTTTTCATGCTCTGGCCAGTCTAGAAGCTCCATCGTGCTTTCCAGTGTTTTAAACCATGCCTGAGCATTCCATGGTTCGCTGGTGCCTGAGAAGTTCTCGGGCTTAATTCTCTGCCACTGGATAAGGTAAGCTTCTCTCTTAGTCCCTGCTACTGGGGCTACTGGGACTGGTACTGCAGGCTGAGCTGGTACAACCTCTGTGATTACTGGAGTCGTGAGGTTCGGTACTGGAGTGACTGGGGGAGTAGGCTGCTGGTTAGCCTTTAAGGAGGCTATCTCCTGCTGCTGTTCAGCTAGCTGCTGCTGTAGCTGAGCCACTAGTGCTGTAAGGTCTGGGGGAGGCACTGAACTGCCTGCCTCATGCTGGGGCTCAGCCGCTGATGCTTTCTTAGCTGGACGTCCTCGTACCATTTTCTAAATAGCAGAGAACACATATATATAACTAGGCTATCATGTTATAGTTAACTACTGGTAACATGTTAATTACTATCACTGTAAACATGAATTAATTAACTACCAACATGAGAGCAAACATGAAAGCACTTATAACTGATATGAAAGTTGAAAACAAAATTGAGTGAGAGATGTTCTTACTTGGAAGCTGTAGGCACAATGCTGATGTGTGTGTAGGAAGTAAGGAACTTGCTCTGATACCACTCTGTAACGACCCAACTCCTGGGTACTAATCTATGAGCCGGATCGCTACATTAACTACTGAAGCCACTGCGCGGAAAATTGGGTAAAATAAAATTTCACTAACTAACTCGGTTAATCTGACAACTGATACACCCATGCTGTTATAAGGAAGGATTCAAGACCCTTTCCGGTTGGTGTACATGTGCTAAGGAGGATACTTGACCTCCCATCTGAGCTAGGAACTCAGAACTAACTATGATTCACGAATCGATCCACGAATCGATCAAACTTGCTATGATTCTGTGCCCTGCTGGATCGGTCTGCGGACCGATCTAGGTGTGTCTGGATCGGTCTGCAGACCGATCCAGGCACCTGGAAACGCTGGATGCCTTCTGTTCGATGCTGGATCGGTCGGCTAACCGATCCAGGGAGATATAGTAGGCTACTGTATCCATCTGGATCGGTCGGCTGATCGATCCAGGAGAAGGAATGGCACTGGATCGGTCTGCTGACCGATCCAGTTTCTGATAGTCTGAAACGACATCAGAATTTCTGATTTCCAGCACTGATTCGTGCCAAAAATCGCATACACAAGTTCTAGATACATGAAAACACTCTAGCACGTAAATAATAACATTCTAAACATGATAATCTAAACAAAACATAGTTCACTAAGCTATAACACCTAGCAACAAGGCTAAGTCATAAAACTAGTCATGTTAAGTATCAAAACTGAAATGGAAGCGTATAGATCCCCAAGGATCTTTATTCCAAACCCCTTGCACACACACATCATCATAGCATCGCCCTCCAGCCTCCGCTAGTCCACTTTTCTTTTACCGGTATCTGCAGTATAAGAAAAGTAGCATCTGTAAGCTTAAAGCTTAGTAAGAAACCATCTACCTCACTAAAACATGCAATGATGCGATTATGTTTTTAAATCATGCTGTTTGAAACATACTGAATATGCAAGCATGGCATGGCATGGTATCATACAAAGCATAAACTGGAACAGAAACATGGCATAACATATAAACTGAACATGAAACTGAACTAGTCATACACATATCTAAATCTGTACATGAACTCAAATCATGTAAACTGAACCTGAACTGAACTGAAAGCTAAATTATTGTTCTCATCACTAGTTTCATATTTGAAAACTATACATATAATAGATGAAAATACTAAACATGCTGTTGGGCCCTGGCAACTGTACTTACTGTGCGCGCATCCCTACGAGACCCGGGATTGCAAGTTCCGAATCCAGCAGGGTTACTAGGTTATCTGAACCTAGGGACGACTGTGGGAGTCCAGCCCATGGATATCTGATCCAAGTACAGTGCCAACTGAATAAAAGTAAAATACTGAATACTGTTTTATTTTACTTTGCTGTTCTAGGTTATCTGAACCTAGAGCTAGGTTATCTGAACCTAGAGGCTACTGTGGGAGCCTACCCAATGGATATCTGATCCATATAGCTGTAATAACTGATAAATAACTGAATAAAATGTTTCTAATATATTTTACATGCTGTTAGGACGCCTATTCTGAACTGGGCATTCTACCGAATGCTTGGTGTGCACTAAAAGCACACCCTAAAACTGAAAACTGTAAAATTACTGAACTAACGCCAAAACTAACAAGCGAGAGCAATTATACTACAGGTGAGGGGTTTCTTACCTCAATCGTAAGGTTTTCTTACGATTCTAACCGCTAGGTTTTCCGGAAAACTGCTCCGTTCGACGAACCGCTTACGTCCTCGCGTTCCTCTCGCGGAGAAGTACCTTTTTCATGTTGGAGTCGTCGCCGGAAGATGTTCCCTTGACCCTTAGCTTGGTGTGTGCCATGCGTGAGGAAGAGGGGAAGAGGAGAGGTGCGGCGGTGGTGTTAGGTCTCGGTGGAAAAGATGTTGCCGAACCAAGTTCTCCAAATAAACCAACTCCAACTTAAGTTTATTATTCATATCAAGTGGTTTAATGAACCCAACTCTAATATAAATATATTTGGTTCTCCTTTCTTTCAGCACGGCCCTGCTGGGTTCACCGGTTACTAGCATTATACCTTACACCATAGGTCTCGGGTTCGATTCCCGCCTAAGCTATTTTGCGGTTCTAATTATTTTTGCTACTTCCGGTACTCCAAAAATTATGTAAAAATATCCTAAAAATCTAGAGAAATCATAGGATATTTCTAAAATAAATTCGGGAATTTTTTGGGCTTTACATGTATTGAGTATGATCATTAGAGGTTGTTTCTTTTTATACTAACTTTATAAAGAAACAAAGACCTCAGTTATTATGGAAGTGTGTGCTTTTAATCCTAATATAATAACAAGCACATATATTTGATATTTATTTCTTTAATTTATCAATGGGTGAGATTTAATTCGATAAATCAATAAGCCCGATAAGTTGAGAAATGATATCACTTATAGTGTGTGTTGTTGATTATAGAAGGAAACTGTGTCCTAGTGATCTAGGTTGATAATGTCCCCAAGAGGAGCTCATAAGGATTATCATGTTAAACCCTGCAGGTGGACTTAGTCCGACATGACGATAAGGTTGAGTGGTACTACTCTTGGAACTAAGAAATTAATTAAGTGAGTTGTCAGTAACTCATTTAATTAGTGGACATTTGACATCTTAAACACAGGGAGATTAACACACTCATAATAAGAAGGAGCCCAAAATGTAATTTGGGATTGGTGCGGTAGTTCAATAATAATTCTTTAGTGGTATGAATTATTATTGATGAAGTTAAGTTGTGTGTTCGGGGCGAACACGGGAAGCTTAATTTCATCAGGAGACCAAAACCAATTTCTCCTCTCGGTCCCTATCGTAGCCTCTTGTATATAGAGATTTATACCCACCACATACCCACTTCTTACCCACCTTTATACCCATCCTATTGGGGCCGACCAAGCAAGCTTGGAACCCAAGCTTGGGTCGGCCAAGTAAATAGGTGAGTTAAGTTGGTGTGGCCATCCCTAGCTTGAACCCAAGCTTGGTGTGGTCGGCCACATCACATTAAAAGGGATTTTATTTTTAATCTTTTCTTAATGTGGATATCATGGTTTCAAAAGAGAGTTTAAAATTTAAATCTTTCTTTTTATAGCTTTCTACAAAAGATTAAGAAAAGATTTGAAATCTTTCCTTATTTGCAGATTGAAAGGTGAATTTTAATTTTAAGAAAACTTTTCTTTTTTAACCATGTTCATGTTTTAAAAGATAGTTTAAAAATTAAAAATTTCTTTTATAAAGCTTCTACAAAAGATTAAGAAAAGATTTGATATCTTTCCTTATTTGTAGATTGAAAGAGATTTTAATTTTTAGAGATAAATTTTTTTTATCCACATGTTTCAAAGAAATATTTTAATTTATAAAAATTCCTTTTTATAAACCACCATGAAGGGAAAAATTATTGGAAATTTTTTTTATAAATTTCCGGAAGCAAATTAGGAAGTTTAAATTCTTGTGTGAATTAAAATTTTCTTGTTTGGGAGAAAAGGTGGCCGGCCATTATCATTGAAAAAAGAAAATTATTTTTAATTAAAATAAATTTTCTTTTTCATGGCAAAATAATTAAGGAAATTTTTATTTAAATTTCCTTATTTGCCAAGACCAAGGATTATAAAAGAGGGGGTAGAGGTGCCTTCATGGCTAACAACTCTATTATTTTCTTCCTCTCTTTTTCTCCTTGGTGTGGCCGGCCCTAGAGGTTTTCCCTCTCCTCTTCTCTTCTTCTTTAGTGGCTGGTTTTATCCCCTCTTGAAGCTTTTGATGGTGGCTGGTTCTAGCTAGGAGAAGAAGGAGAAAAAGGAGGTTTTGTTTCTTGCATCCCTTGGAGCTTGGTGGTGGTGGCCGGACCTCTACTTCTCTTGGAGAATTGTGGTGGCCGAATCTTGCTTGGAGAAGAAGGTGGCTTAGGTGGATTCTCATCTCGGTAGATCGTTGCCCACACAACGTCCGGGATAAGAAGAGGAATACGGTAGAAGATCAAGAGATTATTTACTTACAAAGAAAGGTATAACTAGTAATTGTTTTCCACATCATACTAGTTTTCTTTGTATAGTTATTTTTGGAAATACCAAACACAAGAGGCATATGATTCTAAAGTTTTGGATTTGTTTCGAATTTGTGTTTCTTTTGTTTTATTTTTTGAATTTGTGATTCGATTATTCTTTTTGGTTAACCTAGAGTTATTTAAGGAAATTAAATATTAGCTTTCCTTAAAAGGCTTTGTCTAGGCGGTGGTGGATGCTCCCATACCCAAGAAGGCCATGTGCCTCGCCATGCAGTCCTGGAAGCCAATTTTGGAAATTAATATTTAATGGAATTAATAACATAGGTGGATTTGGATCAATAGTGTTAAGTTCCATTTGCGATCCAAATCTAAATCATCAAGAACAGATAAGTTAAATTTGGAATCAATGATGTTAAGTTCCATCTGCGATTCCTAATTTAACTTCTAAAGAATACAATAGGTTATTTAAGGAAAGGTTCGACACTTGTACACAATTTTTGTACAGTGGAACAATACGATTTTCCTAGGACTAACCAACACTTATAAAGGTAGATTGGTAGCTAAAGGATTCAATCGAATTCATAGTATAGACTATGATGAACCCTTTTCACCAGTTGTGATGTTCAAGTCCATTCGAATCATGCTTGCTATTGTAGCTGGCAGATGGATGCCAAAACTATATTTCTTAATGGAAATCTCCTCGAGGATGTGTACATGACATAACCTGAGGGTTTTGATAGATCCAAAGAATGCTGGAAAGGTTTGTAAGTTGCAAAGATCTATTTATGGATTGAAGCAAGCATCTAGAAGCTGGAATTTTCAATTTGATGATAAAATGTTTGGTTTCATTAAGAATGAAGATGAATCTTGTGTCTACAAGAAGATTAGTTGGAGCACAATCATCTTTCTCATATTGTATTAGATGACATACTTCTCATTAGAAATAATATCCCTACTCTTCAGTCAGTGAAGACGTGGCTTGAGAATTGTTTCTTAATGAAGGACTTAGGTGAAGCAGCCTATATTTAGGCATCAAGATCTCTAGAGATAGATCTAAAAGATTGCTTGACCTAAGCCAGAGCACATACATTAACAAGGTGCTTAAACATTTTGCCATGGAGAATTCCAAGAAGGGATTCTTGCCTATGTCACATGGTGTGAGTTTTTCAAAAACTCAATGCCCCTCTTCTAAAGAAGAAAGGGACCGCATAGATCAGATTTCTTATGCATATGCTATAGGGTCTATCATTTACGTCATGCTTTGTACTCACCTATATGCCTTGTATGTGTTAAGCATGACAAGTAGATACCAGTCAGATCTTGTTGAAGGTCACTAGATAGCAGTCAAGAATATTCTTAAGTATTTGAGGACTCAAGATTATTTCTTGATTTTTGGAGGCGATGAAGGTTACTGTAAAGGGTTACACTGATGTTAGCTTCCAAACTGACAAAGATGATTCAAGATTGCAGTTAAGGTATGTATTTTGTTTAAATGGTGATGCTGGGTATTAGATACTATGACAGTTCCATCTCATTTGAGAGATCGTCGATAGATAAGATATGAGGATATGCAGAGTACCGACCGATGCTAACATTGAGGATCCCTTGGCCAAGGCTTTGGCACAGAGGAAGTATAATGGTCATACTAGGTCACTGAGTATTAGATATTTTAGTAATTGCACTATTGCTAGTGGGAGATTGTTAGTATTAGCCCTAGTACCAATTATGAGATGATTGTAATGGACTCCTTTTGTATCATATTTCATTATTAATAAAAGTAAAGTTGGTTATTATATTTACTTCAATTCAGTGCCAAAGTTGGTTATTATATTTATTTTAGCGTATATTCATGAATCTATAAAAGGGGGTTTTGGATTCATTTTCATGATGAGTTTTTGGTGTTCTTGCTCTTCTTCCACCTCCTCTCTTCCACTTGGCCGAAACTTCCAAGAAGGGTTGCTAGCACAACTTTTGGTTGTTTCATTCTCCACTTTATGAGTTTGTGAGACAAATGAGGCTTGTTCGTGTGGATATCATAGAGGCGCGACCACTTGATCGCGCTAAGATCCACATCTAAAGAAACATTGCTATCGAGATTGCGAATGGCACGCAACAAAGGTATAACTCCCTCTTATGTAAATCTTAGTATATCGTTTTCTTTCGCATGGATCCTCTGGAGGAACTAGATATTTTCCACTGCGCTTTCACATGTTTATGTTGATTGCTACTCGAAATATCGTACTGGTTCCCATGTACAAAAATTTTGTACAAGTCCCGAACCTTTCCTAATAACCTATTGTGTTCTTTAGAAATTAAATTTGGAATCACAATCAGAACTTAACATTATTGATTCCAAATTCAACTTATCTGTTCTTAGAGGTTTAGACTTGTATCGCAAACGATGCTTAACATTATTAATCCAAATCCACCCATGTTACAAAGTTAATTAAATATTTATTTCAGAGATCGGCTTCCAAGTTAAACATGGCGAGGCACTAGGCCTTCTTGGGTATGAGATCATCCACCACTTCCTAGACAAAGCCTTTCAACGAAATTCAATATTTAATCTCCTTATAGTAACCCTAGGTTTAACTACTAAGAACAATCGAATCACAAGATCGAAAAACAAAAGAAACACAAAATCGAAACATAAAATTGATTGCCTAGAGTCGTTAGCCTCTTGTGTTTGGTAATTCAAAATCTATATAAAGAAAACTAGTATGATGCGGAATAAGACAACTAGTTATACCTTTCTTTGTAGCTAAAGACCTCTTGATCTTCTGTTGTATTCCTCACCTCCTCTTGGACATCATGTGGGCGACGATCTACCAAGATGAATTCCACCGGGACCACTTCTTCTTCTCTAAGACTCTTGAGCCATCAAGGGATGCTAAAATAGGAAATTTTCTTCTCTTCTTCTTCCTCTCCAAGCAACCGACCACCAAGATGATGAAGCTTGAAGAACCGCTGGCCTCAAAGGAAGAAAACAAAAGAGAAGAGCATGGAAGAGATTCGGCCACCAAGGAATCAAGGCTTGTGTGCCGCCGACCCTTAAAGAAACAAGGTGTCAGCCACACAATGAAGAGAGGAGAAAGCTTAGGTTGTGTTCCCTCATGAGGCATCCTCTCCATCTCTTTTATAATCCTTGATCTTGGCAAAAAAGGAAAGTTTAATTAAAACTTCCTTTTCTTCTTCCTATGGCCGGCCACATCATGGAGTCTAAAAAGGAAAAATTTCTACAACAAAAAAATTAAAGCTTCCTTTTAAACCATGACGACTACAAAAAGGAAAGTTTTAAACATAATTAAAACTTCCTTATTTGTGGTCTCCCTTTAAAAGAGGAAATTTTAATAACAATTAAAATCTCTCTTTTTAAATTTCCTATTGCACATGACAATAAAGGAAAGTTTTTTAAAAATTAATCTCTCTCTTTTAAAACATGTAGACAATTACAAAAAAGGAAAGATTAATTAAAACTTCTCTTTTTAAATCATGGTTAGAAAAAAAGGAGAGTTTTATCAAAAATTAAAATATTTCTTTTAAACATTATAGACAACTACAAATAAGGAAAGATTTTAACAAAATTAAAATCTCTCTTTAATCTTTTGTAGATAGCTATAAAAGGAAAGATTTTAAAATCTAAAACTCTCTTTTTAAAACCATGAAGATGACTATAAAAAGAAATTTTAAAAATAAAATTTCTCTTTTAAATCCTTTTATGAATGACTACAAATGAAAGATTTTAACAAAAATAAAATCTCTCTTTAATCCTATGTGGCCGGCCCCATGCTTGGACACCAAGCATGGTTTGGCCGGCCACTACTTGGGCTCCAAGCCTATGCTTGGCCGGCCCCCTTGCTCCAAGCAAGGTTGTGTCTGGCCCATTACTTGGATAAGAAGTGGACTTAATGGATACAAGGTTTTATAGAGGCTACAACAGGGACCGAGAGGAGAAATTGGTTTTGGTCTCCCGATGAACTTGATCTTCTTGTGTTAGCCCCGAACACCCAGCTCAAGTTCATCAATAATAACTCATACCATTAAAGAGTTATTATTGAACTACCGCACCAATCCCAAATTATATTATGGGCCCCTTCTTATTATGAGTGCATTAATCTCCCTGTGTTTGAGATATAGAATGTCCACTAATTAAATAAGTTACTGACAACTCACTTAATTAATATCTAATTTCAAGAGTAGTACCACTCAACTTCATTGTCATGCCGGACTAGGTCCACTTGCAGGGTTTACATGATAATCCTAATGAGCTCCTCAAGGGGACATCATCAACCTAGATTACTATGACACAATTTCATTCTATAATCAACAACATACCATATAAATAATATCATTTCCCAACTTATCGGGGATATTGATTTAATGAGCTAAATCACACCCTTTAATAAATTAAAGAAATAAATATTAAATATACATGCTTGTTATTATATCATAATTAAGAGTACACACTTTCATAATAATAGAGGTTTTGTTCTTTTATATAGTCAATATAAAAAGAAAATATCTCAAATGGTTCTGCTCAATACACTCATAGTGTACTAGTGTAATTTATTAGTCAAGATAAACTAATACCTAATTACACTACAACCACTCTAATGGTTTGTTCAATTCCATCTTGGTTGTGAGCAACTGCTTATAATTTATAAGGAACTGATAATATGATCTTCTGTGTGTGACACCACACACCATATTATTTACAATATAAATTAATTGAACAACTACACTTAGCATATAAATGTAGACATTTGACCAATGTGATTCTATAAAAAGCTAGGCTTTTAGTATACATTCCAACAGTTTAGCACCCTAGTTCCTTACAGCTCAAAGAGTCTTTGAGATATATGGTAAATGGATCTCAAGAAGACCATGCTTGGGACTCAAGATGGGTCATCAAATGTGTCAAAGTGGTTTGAAGACGGACTTGTGTTTCATGCATAGAAATATGAATTGGGTCATATTGCTCAAAAATTAGTTTTTGATGTATAGATGACATATAAACTAATGCTAGGGATTCATTATAGTTTAGTATGGGCAGATACATCAAGAGGAAGCCAAAGCTAGGATTTTAAGTCAAGATTCAATTGAACCATTTAGCTAGTTTTGAGTTTTGTGTCAATCTTGGGATTTATGAAAAATATAATTTTGTATATATTTTTTCCAAGTAGATATTGGTAAAATAGACCTCTAGAGGTCTATGAAATTTCTGGTATTTTTTTGAAATTTAGTTCAGAATGTAGTTTGTGGCTGAAATAGTGTATCAATCGACTGGTAACACTGTTCATAAGCACAAAATATTTCTGTGAGCTCATTTTGAAGGGGGAAGTTGACTGGGATCAATGGAAGACGACTAATACAGTCTAAAAATGATTTTCAACATTAGAAAATAATTAAAAGAGTGATGAATATGTATGTAATCTTATGGGGGATTAATACATGATGTTTATGGTCATTAAAGGTTAAAGACTGCAATAATTGAGATATTGTTGGAGCTCTTTTTTTTTATGTATGGCAAAGGGGGATAACTATTGAGTTTGAGTGGGAAACCTGCACACCTTTGTAAGGAATCCTAGCTCAAGAGGGAAGCTTAGGTGAAGGGGGAGCAATTTCTCATTTATTGACAAAGGGGGAGAAGTTTACCTTTGCAATAAAATCCTATCTCAAGGGGGAGCTTAGGTAAAGAGGGAGCCTAGGGTTAGGTTGCATGACTTATGCATGAGTAAATTACATTTTTATTTGCATATGTATTGCCTTATTATTTTTCTAACTTAAACGGATTGCCAAACATCAAAAAGGAGGAGATTGTTGGAGCAATCTAGGTACCCTAGGTTTTGATGTTTGGGCAAAGGGTTAAGTTAGGTTTATTATTGTATTTGATATGTGCTTGTGTGTAATGCCTAAAAATTCTCAAATCAATTTTAGAAATATTCTATGATTTTTCTGGAATTTTAGAATATTTTTATGAAATTTTTAGAGTAGCGGAAGTAGCAAAAACAAATAGAAATGTAAAATAGCCTAAGCGGGAATTGAACCCGAGACCTAGCAAACTCTATGCCTTATAGGGTGACTCTAGTAACCAAGTGAACCCAGCAGGGCCGTGCTGGAAGAAAAGGGAATCAATTATATTTATGTCGGAGTTGGGCCGAATTACCCACTTAATATAAATAGGGAAATAATTAAGTGAGGGTTTATTTTGGATCGGGATTCTTCCTCTCCTCACCCTCACGCCGCCTCTTCCTTCTCTTCCTCTCTCGGCGCACCAAACCAAAGGGGCAAGGGTTCCATCCCAAGGGCTATAGGAGCACTTTCCGGCGACAACTCCGGTACGAGGACGCTCCCCTCTGTGAGAAGAACACATAGACGTAAAAGGATCGTCGAGAAGATCGTCTTTCCGGAAAACCTAGCGATCAGATCATAAGGAAAACTAGCGCAGGATGTAAGAAACCCCTCACCTGCAGTATAAGTAGCTTTTCGTACGTTTTATGCATCAGTTAGTCATTTGCAGAATTTTCAGTATATAGAGTGTGAATTAGCGCACACCAAGTGTTTGTTTTAATGCTTAGCTCAGTAAAATGCCACTATAGGCATTCCAATAGTTTAGATAAATGCAGTAGAAGCATTTTATAGCACATTTAGTCTTGCTACAACTTTTATGGGGCTACGGTCCAATGGGTGGGCTCCCACAGTCTCCTCTAGGTTTAGATAACCTAGTTCTAGGTTTAGGCAACCTAGTAAAAGCAAGACAAGAGTTATTAGATTATGCTCAGTATTTTACTTTTAGCAGTGGCACTGTACTGGACTAGATGTCCATTGGGTTGGGCTCCCATAGTCGTTCCAAGGTTTAGATACCTAGTAAACCCTACTAGATTCAGAATTTGCAACCCCGCGTTTAGTGAGGGATGCGCACACAACAAGTACAGTTGCCGGGCCCATCAGCAGCATGATTATGTATTTTCATCTATTTATGATAAATAGCTTTCAAAACTTCACAATAGAGTTTATGTGAATATAGAGCAGCTTAGCATCAGTTAGCAGTAGTGTAGCTTAGTTTTTATTTCAGTTTAGTTCTTATGGATCCACATGATGATTTATGCTTAGCTATGATTGCCATGTATCGTATATGATTATGCCATGTTTTAGAATCCATGTCTAGCAATGTTCAGCATATACTGCAAATAGCATGTTTTAAAAGCATAAATTGCATCGTATGCATGTTTTGTGAGGTAGATGATTTCTTACTAAGCTCCCAAGCTTACAGATACTTCTTTTCCTTATACTGCAGATAAAGGTAAAGGGAAGATGGACTAGCGGAGGTTGGAGGTCAATGCTACAAAGATGTGTGTGGGCAAGAACTTGGAATAAAGACCCTTGGGAACTAGCAAATTTAAAGAATTAGAACCTTTTGTTCTTTTAATATTTATGCACCTCTAGAATGTTTAAGATTACTGAATTGTGAAACCATGCTTATGCCATGCCTAGGACACTAGTTAGCTTATTGATGAGTAGTAAATCATGCATAATGTTATTGAAGACCTATTACAATGTTCTCTAGGTATTTTAGGTTTATTATAGTGAGTTGTGTGTGATCGAGCTCTGAAATCAGAGTTTTGCAGTGAAATCAGAAACTCCAATCGATCGACCGATCGATTGGAGGGACCTCAATCGATCGGTTGATAGATTGAGAGCTGATTTCCGTGAACAGTAAGCTCTGGAATCGATCATTGGATCGATCGAAGAATTAGCCTCGCGAACAGAGAGCTTCTGAATCGATCACTGGATCGATTGGTATAGCTGGATCGATCAGCCGATCGATCCATAAATTCTTCCGTGCACAGTAGCACACTGAATCGATCAGGGGATCGATCAGATGACTCCAATCGATCAGCCGATCGATTGGAGTGTCTGATTTCAGCTGGAAGGGTCTCATTTCAGTCTTTTAAGCAAATAGAAAGTTGGGTTCCTTCCCTAGTGTATGTATGTCAAAGGAAAGGTCTTTGAACCTAATCTTACAGGCTGTAATAGTTAGTAGCAGAGTAAGATTGATTTTTAATAGCGCAGATTTTCGCACGTTATAGTTAGCACAACATAATGTGACGGTCCGGCCTCGCAGCCTAGTTAGTAGGAGGTGGGTCGTTACATTGTGTGTATAGGATACAGGTATAACAATGAAAAGTCCAAGTGGATTCTTGGTGGTGTAAGTCCAAGTATGTAGTCTTGGCAACGTAAATCCAAGTGTGACTTGATAAAGTATAAAGTCCGGAAGGTGAGGAGTCTCTTAGCAATGGAAGACCCGACAACAAAGGACAAGGCCGAAGGAAGCTCTTAAAGGCAAGACATGAAGGATGGGAAGCATCTGAGGGACTCAAGGATGATGGACCAATAGACTAAGCTAGGGCATAGAATGATTTTGTGACTGACGGCTATGAAAACCAATCAACGGATACTATAGCAGTCAATAGGTACTATAGCAATCAACCGTTACTATAGTAATTACTATAGAGTTGACTGGTAAGTATAGCAGTTGACTAGTATCAAGTTGTTGGGGTGTAACAGTCAATCACTACAAGAAAAAAGTTAATAGACAACGTTTTTAAAGCGTTGTCTTTGTGCCTGAAAAAGCGTTGTTAAATGCACTGTTGTTAAAAGTCTGCTCAACGACAACGCTTTTAAAGCGTTGTCATTTGTAGCAAAGACAACGCTTTTGCAACGCTTTAAAAGCGTTGTGTATTTTTTGCAAAAACATCATTATTGCAACGCTTTAAAAGCGTTGTTGTTTTTGGCAAAGACAACACTTGTGCAACGCTTTAAAAGCGTTGTCTTTTTAAATAAAAAAATAAAAAAATCTATTTACAAAATCATTTTTTATATTTACAAAACTATTAATTTTCTTTTACCATGCCCAGATTCGAATTTGACATATAAAATAGCATTAATTAGCTCAGCTAATGATTTCAAACTCGTACCAAACAATAGAATTCAACTACAAAAGTATTAGTGTTTACAGGAAAATTCAACTATACACAAAGACCAAATATTTCTGTTTCAAAGTAGTTAGTGACATTCAAATTTAAAACAAAAAAAAGCATAAAATAGCTAGCCGGCCTCGAAGACAATGATCTGTATGTTTACTTCTACTAGATATATTGATCAAAATGGATTGACGGCTTGAGACTGGGACAAAACACCTACCACTGTGTATCTGTCACAGAAAACAATACCATCAGTATTATGCAAAAGAAATTTTCGGTGGTAATAGCTGAAAATAAAGGTCACAGTTCACACCATACAATAATTTTTAAGAGAAAAAGAATTAAGCATAAAATAACAGGGAATAGAGCAAACGAAAAATACATGTGCTACTTTGTTTCCGCCATGGAAATATAGCAAAAAGAATAGCATAATTGGAGATGCTAGGGAAACCACTGTGAGACTTAAATACATAATTAGAGATGTAGTGCAAAAAGAACAACATATATTTCATTTGAGTTCTTACACATAAACTAAAGTCGAAATCAGCATATGTTCTGATTTCTTTGGTTTGCAGAACTTGTAACTTTATCAAACAGAATTTGACTTGAAACTTTCCAGTAGCAAATGTAGTTTTCTGGTGTACTAAACTATACATATAAAATATGGCTTTGATTCTAGAGTACAAAGAAAGGATTTAAAAATTCAACATGTCAACATGAAGGTAGCAAAAAATCATTTTTGAACCAGTAACAATAAGTGCACTATCAGATGGTAAAACAATATTACTCCTAACGAAGATGGATAGAGCAGATAAGGGCCTACACTGTAAGTATCAATGCTCTTTGTTCTTTCAGAGTGTTATTCAAATGATACCACAACAAAATATGAATTTAAGGAAACTGCACAATGAAGCTCCCTTTGCTTTATACTTAAAATGAACTGACAATGCAATTTCAATTGTCAATAAATAGAGATGTCATTGATAAGAGTTAGGTAGTGAATAAACCAATCTTTCAAGAAGCTTATGATCACTATATGAAGGTGTAAAAAACTGATTTCTAAACTCATGAAAACAGATAAATATGTTTTGAACACTCATGAGCTTATCTTTTTAGTGTTTATGAATAAAGTTCATGAATAGTTAATGAAAAAACTTCTTCACAGCTTAGTTATGGAAGAAAATGTTTGGATGTATGTGGACAGTTGAGGAATGAACTGTGACTGTCTTTGAACACATGAAACATCATTGGTAAACGTTGCATTCTTGGACGTGCGGGGGTGTGCGCGCACCTCTATTTGTCCTTCCTAAATTTACTAATATTTGTTTTCTATCTACAGAACTGTTATCTGAAGACAAATTAGTTCACATCAGTGGCAATCATAAACTAACAGTTACTTTTCTGTTAATAGGTATCTTAATTTGGCTATGCATCTAAAGTTCCTTTAATGAATGAAACATTATATGAATGTATAAGACATGTATGCAACAATTAAATATATACAAATCTATGGGTTTAGCATGTTAATCTCCAACTTATAGGACCAAAAAGGGTCATATGAGAAGTTATTCCCAGTGATATTAACAATAACAATACAGACGAAGAATAAATGGAGATGCAAGTTCAGTTTCAAATTGAAAGAAAGACTCAATCTATCACTGTGGCTACTAATAAAGATTTGAAAATGGAATTAGGAACTACATAGTAAATTCACCTACCTTGGAGATCTAGGAATGGATCCACCGATTGAAGTGCAAACCGAAGTGATTGGCAACAACTGCAAATCCCAATCTTTATCGGGCATCGGATGCTTGGATAAGAACTTCATGTATGTTTCATATGTTGCCGACCATCCCATCAACCATAACCTCCCATGGTAGACTTCCAACAATGAACTCAGCAGCTTTCCTGTTCATGGCATTCAACGTTGCCTTCCAAAATTCCTTTCAAATCCCCAATGTTTAAGACCACCCCTGACGACTCTGGCTTCTCATTCAACTCCTCCAATTGAGTAGCAATCGTCAACTGCTCGAAGCCACAGTTTCCAAGCTCGACCACCTCCTTTTTGATGCTCATAAACTTTATTCCACGGAGCTCCGACGGCTATCTGCCTCACCAGCGGCTATACTGACCATCATAGGGTTCCGTCTGCTCATCTTTCGAGTAAGGATCTCCCCTATTCTCCGGCAGTTTTCCTCGCTGCTGTCGGAGCAGAGCTGTGTTGCTGCATCGAAGGGGAAAACGAGCTGCCCGGAGGTAAGCGTCGCCTCGAATCCATCCCCCGAAGAGAAATTACATAGGAACAGTGGCGGGCACCTGGCGGCACGGGGGAAGCGGAGGATGGGCGGCGGAGGGCGGAGGATAGCGAGCTTTATGTCCGTGCTGCAAAACCCAGCATCTCCAAACACCCAGCTCACCACGGGGTCATCCAAGATCGCGAGCACTAGATGTTGGAGCTCCACCTTCACACCAGAGAACGACGATGCACTCCCGGGTGCGGTAGCGCTCTGCTGCTGCTGACAAACAACACCACGGAAAAATAATCTCATACCCTAAAATCCCGCCAGCTGCGGAATCCCTGCGGAAAAGAATCGGTTGGAGACTGAGCGCAGAAGAAGAGCCCGGAGGCGGGAGGGGAGGGAGGAGAGGGAGGGGAAGAGGTAGGTGCGGTAGGATCGATCTGTCGTGGTCGATCGCCTCAGTACGAGATCTGCTGCTTGAGAGGAGGAGTTGAATGGAGAAGGCCGGCGTGAGATTTAGACGAGAACTAGGGCATGAGAGGAGGAGTTGGGAGAAGGGTTCGGGAGGGTGGGCGAGTGAAACTATGGTTTTCTGCTCCTTACTTGATCCAACGGTTTATATTAATCTAGATTTAGATGAGGATTTGACAATAGACAACGCTTTTTACGAAGCGTTGTCTTTGACCCGTAAAAATCACTAATAGACAACGATTTTTAGAAAATCGTTGTCTATTAATAAGAAAATAATGAAATAGACAACGCTTTTCACTAAAAGCGTTGTTTAAAAAAAATAGACAACGTTTTTTATAAAAAGCGTTGTCGTTTAAGTGTTGTAGAATCCCAATTTTCTTGTAGTGAATTTTCTTGTGGTGGTGGGAAACATAGCTTGTATCTTCACCCGAGCTCTATTTAATAGAGCTTGGGGTCGCCTGCCATGATTAGGAAAAATAGAAGTGGTTAACCCCTATTAGAGTCTTCTAAGCTCTCGTGTGATCAAGCATGGTTGTACGAGGTTGTGGTGAGGTTTCTCCATCCACAAGAAGCTACTTGAGCTAGCCAGGTTTTCTGGGGAGTCATCCACCAACATATCTGAATCATCCATTATACGGATAGCCATGGAATAGGAGTAAGTTATCTCCGAACCACATTACATAAACGTGCTAAGGTTTGCTTGGTGTTTCTTGTCTTCTAGGGGTTAGATTTTTCTTGGTAGTTATGTTTTGTATTTCCGCTGTGCACTGACAAGCGTAGGAAGCGACAATTTCGGTGAGAAGCTATTCAACCTCCCCTCCTAACTGACAAAAGGTCCCAACACTTAATTATAAATGAGAATCATTTCTTGTCCAAACAAGAAACAGAGATAATGTTCTTAGTTAAGGCAGACACATAACAATACTTTTCTAGTTCTAAAATAAGCTCACTGGACAAAGATAAGGAATATGTTCATATAGCTATAGCAGCAACCCTTGCGTTATTACCTACTCGTAGGTCCACTTCACACTTTGTCAATGTTCTACTATTTTTCAGTCCATGCACATTAGTAAAAATGTGAGATGGATACTCAGTATCTAATACCCATGAAGAAAAAAAAAGATAGATTGATTTATATAACATATATACCTGAGGCAGAAGTCTCACTTCTCTTCATTCTCACTTCCTCTAGATATAACTTGCAATTCCTCTTCAAGTGTCTGGTCTTACTGCAATGGAAGCAGGTTCCTTCCTTTGTAACCCCCACCTTTGGGTTTCAATGCATGAGTCTTGCCCTTGCCTTTGGCTTGGGTCTTTCCCTTACCTTTGGGCTTCCATTTTGCCTTTGCTCTTTAGCACTATCAAAATAGTACTAGGCTTTGCCTTCTTAAGGTTGAGTTCTGCAGTTCTCAACATGCTTAACATCTCAAGCAACAGTTTGTCAATTTTATTCATGTTAGCTCTCAGGCAATAACTGTATAATAAGATCAGCGGTCAATTCTTCGCCCAATGAAAATCCCAATACTTATAGGTTCTCCACATACCCGATTATGTTGAGCATACAAGGCCCTATGGGACTTCCTTCTTACATCTTGCATTGAAATAGAGCCTTAGAAATCTCAAATCTCTCATACCTTGCCTGCCTTTGATATAGTTGTCTAAAATGTTCAACCGTATCATAGACATCCATGTTCTCATGTTACTTCTAAAGCTTTTCTTCTGAAGCTTAAAATTCATGGTGGCAAGCATAAGGCATGATACATCTAATGCATCATCTTGATGCTTCTTATAAGCATCCTTATCAACTCTAG
Organism: Zingiber officinale; assembly: GCF_018446385.1. Lineage (NCBI taxonomy): Eukaryota > Viridiplantae > Streptophyta > Magnoliopsida > Zingiberales > Zingiberaceae > Zingiber > Zingiber officinale. The sequence goes on from NC_055993.1 coordinate 56,622,445, forward strand.
TGGAAGTAGTGGTGGTGTTTCAGGAATGAGCCACTTTAGGAGATACAGTTTTCTTTCTTACTTGAGAACTATTCTTAAATTTTTATACCAGTATAGGAAATTAACTTTATTGAGCTTGTCCTTACCAAAAACAGATCGCAGAGAGAGTGTATTCGACGTACTAGATGATATGGTTATCTATAACAATAAAATGAAGAAATAAGTATCATATTCAGATCATTTAATTAGGCCTTTAATTAAATGATTCTTCCACTGAATTATAAAGCTTGGTAGGATCAAGTCATGGATGTGGTTTTACACACTACTAGTTCTAAACTTGCAATCAATAACATTCAAGTGGGACAAAATCCATATATACCTCATCTTGAGTTAGCTTTGGCAAATCACCCAAGACCAGTATAATTTGAATTACATCATATGGGATATGCCTCTATGTTCTCAATCCAATTGAGGTAACTTAGTTAAGTCTAATAGTCAGACATTATAATTGTCCTGTCACACTCTACTAAGATAAATCAAGTCACTTTACTTTGGTAAAATCTAACTACAATTGATCGAGGTAGTAGTGAGTACCAAACTTTAGTAGGTATAAGAACTAAATTACGATAGCTACACATGCATCGCATACAATCATGACATATCATGACATATATTAACATATATGCTAAAATAAAGTGTGACATGGTTATAGCCCCATCTATTACGATCTTCTCAAGCTAATGAGAAGATCGAAAGGTCAACCTAGGTAAAAGCATCTTCTCCAAGTGCTTCCCTAGTCATCGTGTGATGTTGGACTTCTCCTTTTTTCACTATCATCCAGTAGACCCAATGAGAAGATCAGAAGGTCAACCTAGGTAAAAGCATCTTCTCCAAGTGCTTCCCTGGTCATCGTGTGATGTTGTCCTTCTCCTTTTTGTACTGTCATCCAGTAGACTAGTTCTTTTCTAATTTATACATTACAAAGTCTAAAGAAACCTCGAGTTACATTCAAGGGCTATCTAATTTTACAACTGGAAGTATAAAAGGAAAGACATGACACACAGGTCATATTATGAAATACAACATTCATACACACACAATCATCCAATTATATTGGGGTAAAGGGCTATAACCACGTACCATGTCATATAACATTCATAATAACTTTATGACTTAAAATCTACTATAATTTCAACAAAGAATTATGAGTTGCAATGTCACGACAGTTAGTGGACGGGGGTCAAGGGGGCAGCACCCCTTGCGGGGGCGAGGGGGCAACGCCCCTGACACAAAATTATTTTACATACTCATTGCATTAGTTGCTACCATATCCATGACCTTGCTATTCACTATAGTTTGGCCAAGATCTTGCTGTTCACAATATAAAATATTTCTGCTACAAACAAAAATCAAGACATTGCTATTCATAACAATTTGACCGAGATCTTGCTGTTCACAACATAAATTGTTTCATTCCAAACAAAACAAAGACTCATAGTCATGCAAATCATAGTAAACATCTCATACAGTTTCTATATCACATAAAAAAATCTAATTGTAACTTAGTATACACCTTTGCAAGTAGCTCTGATACCACTGTAAGGAGAAAGTGTAGCAAAAAAAAACTAACTAGATCCTTCTAGAAGATCCATGTGATGGAAAAAACCATATACTAAGTTTGTTAAAAGGGAGTTATACCTTTGTTGTGTAAATATGAACTCCCGACAGGAAGGATCTCAGGATGATCATGTGTCTGTGCCTCTTTTGGTATCCACATGAACAATCCTTCCATCCATCTCATAAACTAACGAAGTGGAGAAGGAAAAATCAACCAAGGTTGTGTTAGCAACCACAAGGAAGATTTCAGCCAAAGAGGAAGAAGGAGAAGAAGAGGAGAAAGAACACACGTGCTACACCAATTGAATCAAAACCCCCTTTTGTATTCATTCACCCAATGAGTCTTAATTGGCATTAATTGCCTTAATTGACATTAATTCTTCATTAATCTAATTAAGTCCTCCATTAATCCAATTAAGTCTTGATCTTTCCTCTTCCATGGTGAATTTGAGTTCACCCAATGAGTCCAACTCATTGATCCTCATTAATCCGAATTGACTCTATGAGTCTAATTTAAATTAGACTCAATCCAATAGTTAGGTCTAATTAAGTCTAACTCAATGAGTCTAATTCGGATTAGACTTCATCCAAAGATCTATCATATGAACCCATCTCCAAATTAACTTGTCCTTTGTGTGTGATCCAATAGGTTCTCATAACATTGGCAATGTCTCTAAAAATATTTTAGATGCATAAACAATGAGTGACATCTAGCAAGGCATCTGTAACGACCCGGCCCTCTTGGCCCATTTGGCGGCCCATTTGGCGACCCTCGGGTCGTCGACCGTCGGCCCTTATGTCGTCGGCCCATTTGGCGACCTCTCTTGTCGTCGACCGACGACCCTTGGCCGTGCCGTTACTCACTAGGACTTTCCACCCCTGGCAGTGGATTTTTGCCTCCCCCAGGATTCGAACACTAAACCTCCAGGCTTAAGTATTAGAGTTTACGAATCCTGGTAACCAAGTGAGACTACAGTTGGTATCAGAGCAGGTTCCATTCTCCAGCATCACACACACATCAGCATCATCCTTGCCGTCTCCAAGTAAGAAAGTATTTAAATTCTTTCTTTATTCTGCTTTCCTTATTAGTAACTGCAGTATAGAGTATTTGTTTTTGAATGCTTAAGTAAGATAGAAGATTTTGTTTCCCTTTTCTTTATTCATATATATATATGATTAGAAAGGGTTAGAGAAGCTATTTAGTCTTTTTCCTCTGCATAATTGGATGTCAAGAAGAGGACATCTCCGTACCGTTTATACTGAGAACCAAGATCAGGAGAACGAAGAGCCCAGAACCCCTGGGCCTATTCTCTCTGAAGTTGTTACTCAACTTCAGTGACAAGTAGCGAGCAGCAGCAAGTGATTGCCAATCTAATGGCCAATCAGAAGCTAGCTCCTCCCACTCCCCCAACCATTAATGTGGAGACCCCAGTGGTGACTGAAGTCCCATCAGCTGCCCTGGAAGTCGCCACAGCATCTAAAAGACAAGAAGCATATCTCATCCAGTGGCTGAAGCTGAAACCAGAAAGCTTCTCAGGAACGATTGAGCTCTGGGATGCCCAGGCTTGGTTCAAGACATTTGAGAGAACAATGGAGCTTCTTGACTGACCAGAAGTCGAGAAGGTTGATACCATTAAGTGTGCCTCTTTCTGCCTATCTAGAGATGCTTGTATGTAGTGGGAGCGAGTTAAGAGTAAGAGAACAGTCAACCAGATGAGCTGGGCTGACTTCGAGGAAGAGTTTTACGAAGAATTCTTCCGCCAACGGTTCACAAATAAGCACTATGAAGAACTTATAGAATTCAGATAAGGTGAGCTACCAGTAGAAGAAGCTGTCAAGTTCAATAGACTAGCTCGTCATTGTCCAGAGTTAGTAGGTACAGAGAATATGAATTCCAAGTTCTTAACGACCCTACCTTCTGGGAAGTCATCGAGTCCAATCAGTGGTTTCAAGCTATACCACTCAGAATTGCAGACCGAGAACTATATGTTAGCTTAGTAGTTCTCGCGATGCAGGATTTCAATATCATTTTAGGTATGGATTTCCTCAGCAAGTATAGCGCTTCAGTGAACTGCCGCAGAAGGAAAGTGATCTTCAGTCCAGAGGGTGAACCACCCTTCGAGTTCACAGGAGTGCCAAGGAAGAAGACCCAGAAATTTCTTGCTTCTCTAACAGCTCACCAGATGTTAGCTAAAGGGTGTGCTAGTTTTCTTGCATACATAGTAAATGCAGAAGAACAGAAGGAACTCAAGCAAGAGGAAGTTCGGGTAGTCTGCGAGTATCCAGAAGTATTTCTAGAAGAGCTACCTGGACTACCTCCCAACAGAGAAGTGGAGTTTGAGATTGAATTGGCTCTGGTACCGGTCCAATTTCAAAAGCTCCGTATCGCATGTCTCCAGCAGAGCTGAAAGAGTTACAAGAACAACTCCAGGAGCTGCTTGACAAAAGCTCATCCGCCCTAGTCATTCATCATGGGGAGCTCCTGTGTTGTTTGTTAAGAAGAAGGATGAATCTATGCTAAGGTGCATAGATTATAGAGCGCTGAACAAAGTGACAGTTAAGAACAAGTACCCCTTCCCAGGATCGATGACTTATTTGATCAGTTAAGAGGGGCAACAGTGTTCTTAAAGATAGACCTGCGCTCTGGGTACCTTCAGTTGAAAGTGAAAGAAATTGATATACCCAGAACGACTTTCAGGACCAGATACGAACACTACGAATTTGTAGTCATGCCATTGTGTGTGAGTCATACACTTACGGTCTCCAGAGACTTTATAACAGGTCTTCCAAGAACTACGAATGGATATGATGCAAAATGGGTAATAGTGGACAGATTGATCAAGTCTGCCCATTTTCTAGCCATCAAGCAGTTGGCACAACTGTACGTCAAGGAAGTGATCAGACTTCATGGAGTTCCTAAATCTATTGTTTCTGATAGAGATGGACGCTTCACCTCTCACTTTTGGGGGTGTGTTCAGACTGCACTAGGCACCAAACTCAAGTTCAGCACAGCCTTCCATCCTCAGATTGATGGACAGACAGAGCGAGTGAATCAGATTTTAGAAGATATGCTCAGGGCTTGTGCACAAGATTTTAAAGGTAGTTGGTGCGAGTATCTGTGCTTAGCTGAGTTTGCCTACAATAATAGCTATCAGGCCACCATCAGGATGGCACCATATGAAGCGTTGTATGGCAGAAAGTGCAGATCACCCATTTGCTGGCAAGAAGCAGGTGAAAGAAAAGAAATGGAAGTAGAACTGGGTATTCAGACAGAGCTAAGAGATGAGACTACTCAGGCTATCCAGAAGATCAGACATAGAATTGAGACTGCCCAGAGTAGACAGAAGAGTTATGCTGACACACGCCGAAGGCCACTAGAATTCCAAGTAGGGGATTCAGTTTTTCTCAAAGTCGCTCCTATGAAGGGAGTAATGAGATTTGGCAAGAAGGGCAAATTAAGTCCTCACTATGTAGGACCTTACCTGATTACAGAGAGGATTGGGAAAGTAGCTTACAAGCTAGACTTACCACAAGACATGTCAGCAATACACAATGTATTTCATGTCTCTATGCTAAAGAAGTGCATTCACGACCCTAGCCAAGTGATTCAGCCTCAGACAGTGCAGATCCAAGAGGATCTTAGCTACGAGAGCAGACCTACACAGATAGTGGATAGAGCAGTCAAGAGATTAAGAAAACAAAGATGTACCACTAGTGAAGGTCATCTGGCAGAACCAGAAGCACGAGGAAGTCACTTGGGAGCGTGAGGATGGTATGAGACAGAAATATCCAGAACTATTCTAAGTTCGAGGACGAACTTTTTATAAGGTATGGGGGATTGTAACGACCCAAATTTTCCCTATTTGAAGTTCTAAAAGTCCTTAAAATTATTTAGAAATGCTATAGAAATATTCTAGAGATTTTTAGAAATTTTTAGAGTATTTTTATGCAATTTTTGGAGGTCGTTTGGTATTTTTACTGAACGGAAGAAGTTTCGACAAAAAAATGTCGAAGCCGAGGTTCGAACCGTGGACCTCGGGTTAAGTCAAGCCTTAAGCGAATTCGGCTAGCCAACTGTTCCGTAAGTGTTTTGTGAATGAATATGGTGCGAAATATTCTTAAGCCATATTTGATAACAGAAAATAAAAGGTTGCAGAAATTTGGCCGAGCCGAGGCTCGACCCGGCGACCTTCGGCTCGACCCGAGACTTAAGCGGAGGAGATAACCAAGTGATCAAGTGATTGATTTCTTGAAGGAAACCGAAATCAATAATAGTTAAGCGGTATTTTAGAAACCGAAAATAAACTTTGGTAAAAGGAAAGTTAAGTGAGGAATAGGTTTTATTTTTCTCCCCATCGGTTTCTTCTCCTCACGCACGCGACGGCGCCGCTTCTTCTCGGGCGAAACCGAAGAAACCCTAGTTTCTTTCCCCGGCGGCCGGCTGAGGGTGGTCTCGGGTGGTCTCCGAGAGTCCTTCACAACCTTGTGATCTCCTCGACGTGGAGAGCACGTAGACGCAAAGAAGGTGCTGCGATTTTGAGTCTCGCCGGAAAAAAAAACCCTAGAAGCTATTAAGCCTTCTCCTTCGGTCGTAAGTGCAAGAACAAGTGGTGAGTTGCTACTCACCTGCAGTAGGATAGCTCCGGATTTCGTTTTCTTCTTGTTTTTTTCAAATTTTGCTGTGACGATTCTTGGTTTTTGCTTGCTGCTGTGAACCCTAAAGAAAGAAGAGAAGGATTAGTTCAGTTTAAGCATGAAGAACAGTAGCAAGATTTAAGGTTCTAAATTCCAGCAAGTTTAAAATTTGATTTCGAAGCATGTTTTGGAGGAAGTTTATAATTAGGTTGCTGCCATGAAACCTAATGAAGAATTGTTAGATTGATCCTTACCTTGGATGAACTATAGTTCAGTTCAAGCACGTGGAATTGTTAGATTCGGAAGTTAACAGATTGTTTAGCTTTGATTAGCCATGTGTGGCACGTTGGGCTTCTTTTGCTTCCTTGCCGTGGCACCACAGATAGTTGCAACAAGTTTTGATTCCCGTTGCTTTGTGAAAGTATGAGTTTTCAACAAGTTTACATAGATTTTAAGCTTTAGCATGTTTAGTTTTGGTTGGCTATGAATTGGTTCTATTTTCTTATGTAAGGATAGCAAGATATTGATTTGGCTTGAGGTGTACATGTTTGCTTGTGAAGGCTTTGAATTCATTAGTAGCACAGATTTAGGTTTCCCTTATTACCTCAATGGGCACAGGAAATATGCTACGAGAATAAGTAAAGAGTGGATAGCTTATATTTGTAAAAGTTGTAAATCCTGGCAGAACATAGTATACAGATTTTTAGTACAGGATTAAGCTTGATTTCATTGCAGATAAAAGTGCAGAATAGGTTGAAAACATTATCAGATTTTATTGAGATTACAAGTGCAGAATTTTTATAAGTAAAGTATACAGATTTGAGGTTTAGCTATGCTACTTTCATTTAAGTATACAGATTTGAGTTTCTTTATTCTAGCATGAGGTTTAGCTATGCTTCCTTGCTACCATTCAGATAAGCATACAGATTTTGAATTATATAGCATTGCAGTTTTGATGGTTTAACATTGGAAGATCCAATTAGATCTCTAGTAGCTTAATTAGACTTACAGATTTTAACTAAGCCTATAGTGCAGAATTTATTAAGTTTATAAGAGCAGAATTTTATTAAGCTTATAAGTGCAGAAGTTAGTTAGTGTAGTGAGCAGATTTGATTAAGCTTGTATGCAGATTTTTATTAAGCTAGTATGCAGATTTCTATTAAGCTATTATACAGATTTTTATTAAGCTAGTATGCAGATTTCTGTTAAGCATTAGTGCAAATTTTTGATAAGTATTGTATGTGCAGATTTCTTTTATGCACGATTATGTGTTACATAGTTAGTTTCATTCATAGATGCATATGAAAGATACCCTAATAGTATTTTTTTGGGTTTAAGAAAAGTATAAGAAAGATAAAGAAAAGTATAAGAAAGATAAAGAAAAGAAAGAAAAGGCCAAGGCCTTAAGTAGATCCCAAAGTCAAGACTTTAGGGATTTTTGGCACACAAGGTGCTTATTAAAATGCCAAGGCATTTAAAGAGGAAGTAATTAAGATATAACAAGTATTTTACTTTTAAATGGCATGTACCGGACACAAGGTCCAAGGGATGGGCTCCAAGATGCCCCTAGGCACAAGGCCTAGAAGTATCTTAGTAGTTTCGGGATTAGCTACCTCGATCCTTACTAAGAATGCGCGCAAAATGGTACAATGCCGGGCCCAAAAGAAGTTGATTATTATTTTCAAGTATTAAAAGTATAAGTTTATGAACAAGTAAAAAAATAAGTTTTACATAAGAATAAAAGTACTAAAGAATGAGTTTTAAGCAAGTGAAATAAAAGAATCAGCTTAGAACAAGTAAAACAAGTTTCACTTTGTTTTAAAGATCAGTAAGTTTAGCTTCCTTTTATGCTAGCAGCTTTTACATGTTTAGTTTTCTTACATGTTATTGATTTGCTAGTTGATGAGCATGTTTAGCTATACATGTTAGCTTTTCAGTTAGTTGATTCCTTTGCTATTTATGAGCATGAGTATCTTTACATGTTAGCATTCAGTTTTAGCATGTTTTTATTTATATACATGCATATCGTGATTTTGTGAGTTAGATAGCGCTCACTAAGCATTTTGCTTATAGATACTACTTTCCTCCTACTGCAGATAAAGGAAAAGGAAAGCTAAAGTATAAGAAGGAAGGCGACGAGGAGATGCTGTGACGGTGTGTGATGCCAGGACTATGGAGAGATCATGAGTTTGCTAAGGAAACTGTCAAGACTCCTTTTGAGTTTTCTTTCAGTTATTAAGTTGATAGAGATTGTATTAGTTGTTTCCTTTGTCTATGTTGATTAATTGAGTCTATTCCGCATTGTTAGTTGAGTTATTTCCTATTGTTGGAGCTATATAGTTTTCTATTGCTAGAATAGTTTCTTTTTAGTGTCGTGTTATTATTTCTGTGTGGTTGTGAAAAATATGTTCCAGCCGCCTGTGGCTGTGTATATAGTGTTTGTATCCCAGTTTGGGGTCACCGGTACAGGGGAGACTCTGCCGAAATTTTTCGGTAGGGATTTCTCGAAGTTAAGTAGCGTACCGGTTAAGTAGTAGTAAGAAGGGTGGTCGTTATAGTTGGTATCAGAGCGATATCGACCTTTACAGTTAAGAGGAAAAAAAAATATAGTAGTCAAGTAGTGGTCCACCTTTAGAGAGTAGTAGTAGTGTAGAAAGGTGGGTCGCTACAGCATCATTGCTACTCAAGCTCCAAGAATGTGGAGATCTGACTTAACTTTTCTATATCTATTATCTTGTATGACTCAATCCTTCTATTCTTGATATCTAGATTGATCAATGAGGCATAAACCGTGTCATCCTCTTATCAATCTTTGTGTTTCTTGATCTCTAAGTAGACACTCAAATAAATAAGCTCAATATCTCATATTGACTCATATGAGCATGACCATGCATTCTTGTGTCCTAATCAAGAGGCCCATAGATATCGCTTCCGTTATATGGAAGGGATAAATTCCATCTACATTACTCACATCCCTTTGTATAACTTATTGCATACCCAGTGATCGACTTTATAGTCCACCTTGTTTCATGTGACGTTTGTCGATACCAAACTATACAACTCCTTATATAGGGAACCATAGTGATTTCAGGTCTAAGGACTATTCATATCAATAGTCACATAAGAATATTTATAATACTCATATAATAATCCATGAAACATTCTCCCGGAGGATTAGTTCAGTATATGTTCTCTAATATATACTCATGTGTCAACATGATATCTTATATCCATAACTTATTAGATTAAGTTATCAATTGTCCTACATGCTAGTCTCAATGCATTAATACTATCCTTGCATATTAATGCTTGACTAGGAATAGTTAAGAATAGTGTCTATACATATCTACAGGATTACACTATCAATTTAACCAATTGATATACTGTTGACTAAAACCTACAACTCTAAGACATTATTATACTTATTCATTTAACATTGAACTGAAGTAAATATAATAATCAACTTTACATTTTATTAATTAATAAAATATGATACAAAAATATGCTTGTCAATTATCTTATAATTAATACTAGGGCTAATACTAACATCATGAGCTTCTCATGAAGAGTGTCCAAAGAAGTACATGAATATCTTGTTGGCTCAGAGTGTTTGCCCAGCTTTGGGTATCTAGCAGATGAGGGTTGATGGTGCTCCTCAAGGGTTGGGGCATGCTCATGCGCTATGTCCTTAATGACGCAATTGGCGTAGTTTCTAAGCAAGGTTCAGTCGAGGTTAGGTAGGGGTAGAGGAAATTTGATTCCTCCTCAAGAAACCATACCCATTTTCATCCCGACATATAATTTTCATTGTCAAACAAGTTTCTAGGTTTATCTTATGGTTACCATCTAAGACAACCAAACCATATAAATCATATCCTAAGTGTAAGACAATATTTGTTATCAACTCGGATAAAAATAATCATTCCCAAGGATGCTTTTCCTGCTTTCGCAAAAATTTGGAGAAAATAGAACCCTGAATTGAAATTGACTTTGTTTAACATCACCCAAACACAATAAAGCTCTACCTTCCTAACTACCTAATTACTCTCACTTCTACCAAAAATGATTTTACTTATGACTCGATGGAGGTAACGAAAAATAGAGTTTTGAAGGGAGGAGGTTTTAGAGCGAGATGGGTCATGGGGTTCATCAAGATCAGTCAAAGCAGTCCAAAATGAGTTTCTATTAAATGGGAAATCAAACATACGGGAACTCCCCAAAGGCAAACTAAAGCCGTTTTTAAAGTCATAAAGAGACAATTAGTAATCATGCTTCACTATTCAAAAGCTAATATTACCATCTTGATCATCTTCCGAAGCAAAATTAGTGTCTAATAAACTTAAAATTCTAGAATAAGACGGGGATAAGTATGATGGTGTGTATACATCAAATCATTCCAATCGAGGTTATTAATCAACCAATCGTCATCATCCTTAATCCCTAAAATTTCCATCATATAAGGATCAAGTTATCTAGTGCAAACTAGTTTTGGGGTAACAAGAATACAAATCTAGATTTTTTCTATTCATTTCTAAAACAATGCACAAAAAGTTCTTGTTAACTTCATCATGTACTTGTCATTTTACTTTGCCTGACACCTTGGCCTACCCTTTATCAGAGACCTTTCCTTTTCCCTTGTCCTTGTCGGGGTCCTCGCCTCCTTTACTTGTTCTGCCACTCGTTCAGAGCCTCTTCAAGATATTAGACATGATATGTCGAAACTAGAGGGGAAAGTAGCTCTTGGAGGAAGGAGAGAATAGAAAAAGAGATCTTTGAAATGTTAAAAGAAGAAGGAAGATTGCTTCATATGGAGAATTAAGGACGGAAGAAGAGTGATGTTGTGCAGATCTTGGATTTGGGGATGGAAGAAAATTTAGATATGCCCTTGGAATGAGTAGGTCTAGAGGCTTTAGGAGGTGGATTTCGCTGAAGGTGGAAGAAGGGGAGTTTTGGGAGAAGAATTGGAGAAGAAGGATTGAAGAAGAAGAGGAGGTGCTCCTACTTAGACGACCATGTCCTAGGGTGGCATGGTCGTGTTCGGGGCTAAATAGTCCTGAAGTCATTGAACTAGAATGGCCTTTCCTAGACACATGACCATGCTATGTGTTTCTCTGACGTACCTGGAATGGTCGTGTGGAAAGATTAGGCCATGTCATGTACCTCTCTGAGTACATGTTTTTTTTTTTGAACAAGAACATCGGCACGACCATGTTGAATGGCATGGCCTTGCCATGTCTCCTCCTAAGAAACGGGGGCATGACAGTGCCAATTGGCATGGCCTCACCATGGGCCTTGTTGTTTTATGTGGCACGACTGGGGGTTGATTTTCTCTACTACGTTTGGTTCTTACGCGGTCGTGCCCTTAGACATGGTCGAGTCATGCGGGCTAATACCCTTATGCCTCCCACCACTTCCTTTCTTCATCTTATTCCTTCCCGAATACCTCCATGCCTATGGAGTAGTCCATGGCCAATCATTGAGGCCGATAATCCTAAAATAAAAATTAAACACAAATTACACTCTAAAACAAGATAGCATAAAAAGAAAATGGAACAACTAAGGGAACCCTTGGGTTGCCTCCCAAGAAGTACTCGTTTAAGGTCATGAACTCGACCGCTTGGCTCAACTAGGAGCCTTTGCCTTAAAGAGAAGATGTTCCCCTCCATTGTGGAAAAATGTTTCTTCCCTTTCCTTCATCCAGGCGCATGCCGGTATGATGTATTTATCATTATGGGTGCAGGGTTGTTTCTCTTCAATCGTCGGATTTGTTGCTTCATCTGGTGGTCTTCCTAGTGGGCGGTGGTTCTTTTCTTCTTTTTGTTTGACCTCATCCAACCTATAGCAACAACTACTAATAACAAACATTTGATTAGATGATTTTGATAAATCAATTCAAGCCTTTCCTCGCCAACTACCAAGGATAGTCTATGGTTTTTTACATTGAACACACTCCTACTGTGGCAAGGAAAGGTCTTCCATGAATAAGAGTTATGTTTAGATCTTCATCCATGTCCAAAACCACAAAATCTGTAGGGACAATGAAGCTCCCTACCTCCACCTACACGCCCTCTATGATACCCATAGGGAATCTATAGGAATGGATTGCTAGTTGTAGTGCCATGGTGGTCAATCTCAAGTCATTAAAATCAAGATTTTTACACACAAAAGAAGGAATGAGACTAACACTAGCTCCTAAATCACAAAAAGTTTTACCAAAGTGATACCAATTTTGTATGGGATGGAGAAACTTCCTTGATCTTGGAGCTTTGGTGGTATTGTGTTCAGCAAAAGAGCATTACACTCTTCAGTTAAAGCTAGTCTCATAACTGTTCTTCTTTCGCTTGTTGGAGATGATGTTCTTCATGAATTTAGCAAACGTTGGAATTTCATGTAAGGAATCCATGAGAGGAATCTCAATGCAGAGTTCTTTAATCTTCTCAAGAAATTTCTCAAATTGTTCATCAATTTTAACTTTTGCAATTCATTGAGAGAAAGGGATTGGTAGAACATTTCTTTGTGGTAGAGGATTTTTAACCTCCACCTCCTCTTGAGCAGGATCAATGTTAGAGGAGGATGGAGAAGGCTCTCTAATTTCTTCAATTCCTTTCTGTACAATTTCTTAGGATTTTTCCAAGGTCCATTCACTCCTTAACTCAATAAGAATGCAATACTCTATAGGATTAGGCTTTGGATTTCTTGGAAAGGATCCTTGTGCTCTTGAAGAAGAGCTAGCCACTTGTGCTACTTGACTATCAAGCATCTTCAGGTGTTTTTCAGCATTGTCAATCCTTGATTTAAGTTTCTTGAGGCCATTCTTAATCTCAACTTGATTGGCTAGTATTTTTCAAGAAGTTTATCCGTTCTTGAGGGTTGATGATTCTACTAATAACCAGACGACTGCACTTGGTTTTGATTATTTCTATAAGACAAGGTTGGATGATTCTTCCATTTAAGGTTGTAGGTGTTGGAGTACGGATTGTTAGGTCTAGTGTTAAAATTGCCAATAGCATCTACTTGTTCTATCTGAGCCAACTGTACAGTAATGGCTCCAAGTGGGCAAGCTTCTTTTGAATGTTCCATTCCTCCAATAACTTTACAAGATGTAAGATACGATAAGTAAATAATAAGTGTTATTGGAGAAATAACCTTATTAGATTTTCCAAGATTTTTTTTAAAAAAAAATCAGGATTTAAACAGAGTTTGTATGACACGCTCAGGGGGATGAATCAACTAGGCATGGGAAAAGCCTATTTGAATTATCTATTAACTAGGAGTTGATTGAGGAATTAACTTAGGGTAAGGATTTATATGAACACCTAGGTTGAGCCCTATCCCCCGCTCCCCTTCACTCTCACGAACCCATCTCTACCGCCGCCCGATCGTTGCCGCCCGATCACCACCACTCCTATCTCATGTTGACGTTCACAGCAACGTTGTGGAAGCTAACCGATCGACCAGTCCACAAGTGCTGATCTTGACCATTGCTCCATAGGTCTAGTGGTAGTTGGAGCTACGACAACAGAAGTTGATACTGTTGGTTGGTCCTAGGAAGATCGTACCAGTTCCACTGTACAAAAATTTTTGTACAAGTGTCGAGCCTTTCCTAAACAACCTATTGTGTTCTTTAGAAATTAAATTAGGAATCGTAAACGGAATTTAACATTATTGATTCCATATTTAACTTATCTGTTCTTAATGGTTTAGACTCTGATCGCAAGTGGAACTTAACACTATTGATCCAAGTCCGACCTAAGTTACAAAGTTAATTAAATATTTAATTCTAAAATTGGCTCCCAGGTCAAACATAGCGAGGCACTTGGCCTTCTTGGCTATCGGATCATCCACCACTGCGTCGACAAAGCCTTTAATAGAAATTCAATATTTAATTTCCTAAAATAACATTAGGTTTAACCAAAAAGAACAATCGAATCATAAATTCGAAAAACAAAATAAAAGAAACACAACTTCAAATATCTAATCCAAAAATCTAGAATCTCTAGCCTCTTGTGTTTAGAATTCATACAAAAAAAAGAAACTAGTATGATGCGAAAAATAATTACTAATTATACCTTTCTTTGTAAACAACGACCTCTTGATCTTCTACTGTATTCCTCTTCTTATCTCGGACGTTGTGTGGGCAATGATCTACCGAGATGAGAACCACCCAAGCCCTTCTTCTCCAAGCAAGTTTCGGCCACCACCAAGTCTCCAAGAGATATAGAGGTTCAGCCACCACCACCAAGATCCAAGGGATACAAGAAACAAAGCCTCCTTTTTCTCCTTCTTCTCCTAGCTAGAACCGGCCACCAACAAGTGCTCCAAGAGAGATGAAAAACCGGCCACTAAGGAAGAAGAGAAGAGGAGAGGAAGAAACTCTAGGGCCGGCCACCACCAAGGAAGAGAGGGAGGAAAAATAGAATAGAGTTGTTAGCCATGAAGGCACCCCTACCCCCTCTTTTAGAATCCTTGGTCTTGGCAAATAAGAAAAATTTAAATAAAAACTTCCTTATTACTTTGCCATGAAAAGGAAAATTTAATTTGATTAAAATCAAATTCCTTTTCTTATATCATATGGACGACCACCTTAAGAGCTTCCAAAATAGGCAAGTTTTAAACAAAAATTAAAACTTCCTTATTTGTTTCCGGAAATTTAAAAAAATAAAATTTCTCTAATAATTTATCCCTTCATGGTAGGTTATAAAAGGAAATATATAAATTAAAATTTCTCCATTAAAACATGTGGATGATTTTCCAAAAAGGAAAGTTATCTTTAAAATTAAAATCTCCTTACAATCTACAGATAAGGAAAGATATCAAATCTTTTCTTAATCATTTGTAGAAACTTATAAAAGGAAATATTTAATTTTAAAACTCTCTTTTTAAATCATGAACATGGTTTACAAAAAAATAAAGTTTTATCAAAATTAAAATCTTCCTTTCAATCTACAAATAAGGAAAGATATCAAATCTTTTCTTAATCTTTTGTAGAAAAGCTATAAAAGGAAAAATTTATAATTTTTAAAACTCTCTTTTAAATCATGAACATGGTTACAAAAATTGAAAGTTTTATCAAAATTAAAATCTTTCTTTCAATCTACAAATAAGGAAAGATATCAAATCTTTTCTTAATCTTTTGTAGAAAGTTATAAAAGGAAATATTTAAATTTTAGACTCTCTTTTAAAACCATGGAATCCGCATAAGAAAAAAATTTAAAATAAAAATCCTTTTAATTTGCTTAGGGCCGGCCACACCATGCTTGGGCTCCAAGCATTGGCTGACCCCTACTTGGCTCAATCTTTGGGTCTTGGTCGGCCCTAGCTTGGGCTCCAAGCTAGCTTGGCCGACCACCAAAGAGTGGGTAAGAAGGTGGGTATAATTCTCTATATACAAGAGGCTACGATAGGGACCGAGAGGAGGAATTGGTTTTGGTCTTCCGATGAAATTAAGCTTCCCGTGTTCGCCCCGAACACCCAACTTAATTTCATCAATAATAATTCATACCACTAAAGAATTATTATTGAACTACCGCAGTAATCTCAAATTACATTTTGGGCTCCTTCTTATTATGAGTGTGTTAGTCTCCCTGTGTTTAAGATGTCGAATGACCACTAATTAATTGAGTTACTGACAACTCATTTTAATTAATGTCTTAGTCCAAGAGTAGTACCACTCAACCTTATTGTCGTGTCGAACTATGTCCACTTGCATGGTTTAACATGACAATCCTTATGAGCTCCTCTTGGAGACATTATCAACCTAGATTACTAGGACACAATTTCCTTTTATAATCAACAACACACACTATAAGTAATATCATTTCCCAACTTATCGGGCCTTTTGATTCATCGAGATAAATCTCATCCTTTGATAAGTCAAAGAAATAAATACTAAATATATGTGTTTGTTATTATATTAAGATTAAGAGTACACACTTCCATAATAACTAAGGCCTTGTTCATTTATTAAGTTAGTATAAAAAAACTTTCCTTAAATGGTCCTACTCAATACACTCATAGTGTACTAGTGTAATTTATTACTCAAGATAAACTAATACTAAATTACACTACGACTATTCTAATGGTTTGTTCCTTTCCATTTTAGTCGTGAGTGACTGTTTATAATTTATAAAGAACCGGTAACATGATCTTATGTGTGTGACACCACACACCATGTTATCTACAATATAAATTAATCGAACAACGACACTTAGTATATATAAATGTAGGCATTTGACCAATGTGATTCTTATTTCTAAATAAATGTTTATACAAAAGCTAGGCTTTTAGTATACACTCCAACAATCTCCCACTTATACTAAAAGACTATGCTGCCATTTATCCTGCCATACATCTGATTCCCAAACCCCTCAACATGCCCATCTAAAACTCTTGCCTTAAGGGTCTTAGTGAAAGGATCTTTCAGGTTATCACTTGATGCAATCTAGGCAGTGTTACGCTCCGCAAGTGTACGGAAATGTCGCAAGTAATATAAAAGATTATCGTATCCACAGGGACTGGAATAAGCACTAGAAATGTCTCAATGCGAATTAGCTAAACAACTATCCAATCATTTCAAAAGCAAAGTAAAGGTAAACAAATCTAATATTAGAGATCAACAAACAAGAGTTAAGTGTTTTGGGTTATGATAAAAGGAGATTCTAGGAGTTTCGGTTTCTTTGTAAGATTTCTTGAATGTAAATGGTTCACCAATCCTTATTCCTCAATTGCCAAGCATGTAGAAAGTTGCCGGTTCCCTCTTGCAATAGACAACCGGCTAAGGACTGAGAAATGTATCCAAATAGGATTAATTAGACATGAACCTACGTTGTCCTTACACAGAAGCGCACCTATTACTATGCCTTCCTCGGATATCAACATAGAAGCCCACACCTTATTAATCTATAAAGATACAAGAAGCTAATCATAGAATCCATCCTACTCTCTTGAATATTCCTATTTCCTCTTCAAGATTATCTCTCAAACGTCCTTACACGGGCTTGCACCTGTCACGTGGATCCCTCGGATGATCGAGTGAGAGTTTATCTTTACCAAGTCCATAAGAAATCCAAACAATCAATCAAGAATGAGAATTAAGCACAAACCACCATCAATCATTCAAGATCTAATTGATACAAGCAAGATAATGTCATTGAAACAAGAAAATGGCAAATCCATAAGAGATTACATCAATCCATCATACAAATACTCCCTTAATCCTAGAATACAAGATCTACTCCATGAATCAAGGAAGAAAATCCGAAGAAATAGAGATTACAAGCATTCCTTGAATCCCCAATCCAAGAAAACAAGAAGAGGGGAAAAGAGAAAACTTATCTACGAAGAAGCCTTGTCTTCGGATCCAATCCTCGCTCCGGAGCTGGAATCGTCGAGATCTCCCTTAGAATCGCCCAGAAATCCTCCCAAGAATGGGAGGAAACCACCAAATCTTGCTTTCTCCCAAAGGGGGAGAGATCCCCTTTCAATTCTTGAAGAAGGGTTTAAATAGAGGAGGGAATCGGGCGCCACACGGCCCCGTGACACGGCCATGTCCAGTTCCCTCTCTGCCAAACCTGCACGGCCGTGTGACTCCACACGGCCAGAACTCTTCTGCTCTCTGGAAATGCTACACTGCCGTGTGGTGCACACGGCCACAGCCTGCTTGGTCTCTGGAAATGCTGCACGGCCGTGTGGTGCACACGGCCACAGCCTGCTTGGTCTCTGGAAGTCTCACACGGCCGTGTAGATCCACACGGCCATGTAAGGCTTCTGCTATGGTTGACTTCAAATCTTTACACGGCCGTGTGAGGTTCACACGGCCATGTCATCTTTCTCTTCTGCTGGTGCCAAACCCCACACGGCCCGAGCTCCATACCAATACAGGGCCGTGTGAGGTACACGGCCTGGTGCTTTCTCCCTTTGTTTCCTCCAAGGCTTGCCCAAAGATATAAATTCTTCACCAAATCGACTCCTGCGTACAGTAAATGCACAAAAAGCAGATCTCCGAACCAAAAGAGTAAATATGCTAAAAGGAAAGCTGGAAGTATACAAATGTATAGATCAAGCATGCTCAAAGTATGTAAATGTGCGTAAAAACATGCATAAAAGAGTATATAATCTAGACACTGATTTAAACGTCCTCAAGCAAAATACTGCTGTTCTAAATTCATATGTTCTACAACACATTCATAAAACCCAGTGCACTTTCCTAACTCTATCAAAAAGTTTCATTAACAAGCTTGATCATGGAAACAAGTAAAGTATGGTTCAAGCATAAGAATCCTGTGCGCAGTGTAAAAGTAACTCAACACCCTTCAAGTTTCAATCCATGTCCTAGTCAAGTCGTCATCAAATTTGAATTCCTAGTGTTCCCAGTGAAAGACAAGTAACCAGTGATAGACACTTACTCACCATTCACTTGGTTCATATTTCTCAACTAACCCAAGGTCTCAAAGGTGTGCTCAATCTCAAGGGAAGCTAAGTAGTCATTTCCCCAGTAACCTAACTCAGTCTCAAAGGGGTGACTTGCTAGATTCCACTCATGACAACTTTTTTTTTATATCCCTTATTGTTCATTTTTTTCATTTTTTTTTTTTAATAAGTGTTTGCATTGTGCAAAACTTATTCACAAATGTACTTTTAGCACACATGTTGGGATATTCTGATTTTTCCAAATGAGCTTTAATGATTTGAGCCTCATCTAGTAACCAAAATGAAAGTTGAGAAATCACCATGGAAACCAAGTACTAAGCAAACGAGATGAATCATGACTATTTCAATGACATCAACTATTCAAGCATCAAGCACAAGTGTAGTGTAAGTAAGATTCTTAAGGTCAAGTCAAGACTAAAATTCATCTCCATATGATTCTTAGCTTGTTTCATGCTACCCAAGATAGAGATAAGAACTACATAAAGTTTACTACTCGCATCATTCGAACATCATGAATCAAGACAATAATCGTGCTAATATTTCACTTGAATCCAAGAAAGCATATAAGTGAAGATTTGATGTTCTCAAAAAATTTTTTGCCATGATTATTTCAAAAACAAGCAAAATAAAGCAACAAGCAATGAAAATAAGAACCAACATGAAAAACTAATCAAAAACTAAAAACTGAAAACCAAACTAAACAATACATGACACCCCCCAGACTTAAACTTTTCATCGTCTCGATGAAATCAGTATGGTGGAGGAGGTGGAAGATCAGGAAAATCAGGGAAGGAAGATGCAAAATCGTTAACAAACCATTTAACTTCGTTTCTGAAAAAAATTATGATATTCAAACAATTTATCAATATCATCCTGCACAAATCTCATACAACCTCTAAGATCTTCATGAAATTCCATTTTAGCCCTATAAGCATTCATCATTTTAGAAATCTTATCACACAATTCTCTTTCGCTCTTGAAACAATCTTGTAGCTTCTTAAATAGTTCCCCCTCCATAGGCTTCTTATCTTGAAGAAATTCATTAGTTGAATCTAAATCACTATGAATATTCTTTAAAGCAGAATTAAGTTCTTGAAACATAAAACTATGAATCTCTTGGTTACCCTTAGAAACATTTTTTTGAGTAAAAGTTGACAAGGCTCTAGATTGTTGCCTAGCTAACTTTAAACATCAATTCTCTTTATTATGAATTGTAGTAAAATCATGATTGGGCAATTTTAAAGGGAAACCATTTTTAATGACTAAACTAAATCCATGCTCTTCATGCTTAATCATTTTCATTGCTAAACATGAATTGAAATCCAACGTACAAAAACTCTCCACCACCTCTAACTCACTCAAATCACATCCTAATACTAAGGCCAATTGAGTAAGTAATCCCCCCAAAATAATAGGTGTGGTAGAATTTGATTTCCCTAATTTTGCCAAATGTCTAAGAAAGAAATAACCAGAATTAATTGGAACATTTTCGACCATTGCCCACAAACAATACAAGTCTACAAGTCTTACCGATCCCTCTTTGTCCTCCCTTCCAAATATAGTGTTTTTCATAACCAAATAAGCATATTTAAAAATAGGATTGATAATTTGGCAAACTCTGGAATTATGAGGATCAAATAACGGTTGTTCAGAAATTTGTGGCCAGAAATGTGAATTCTCAAATTGGGGCAAAATCACACACACATCATTCTTTGGCAACTCATAACAAGTATTAAAATCTCCCAACGTCCATTCATAATTTTCATTAAACAACCGGAATTTACACTTCCCCCCTCCTTGAACATTATCAACTTCTTATGAGCTTAAAAATTCAAGAACAATTCTAGGATAAGTAGGATATCTCATGTTCACTAAACCACTCCATCCTATCCTTTCAAATAGCCAAACTAAATCATCCTTAAACCCCAAAGTTTCTAAAGTTTCAACATCAAGAAACCTAGTGCCTAAAAGAGGTCGTTTACATAAAGACGAATATCTATACCGTTGCTCATCACTAGAGAAAACAATACCAAAGTCATTAGAAATACCTTTAAAACAAACATTCCTCTCCTTTCTTGCAACCACCTTCTCCTTCCCTTTTCCTGTGGCCGAAATCTCCTCAATCACGTTTTCCATGGAAGAAAATCTAATCTCCTAAAGAAGAATGAGAAGGAAAAATTTGAAGAAGTAATTCAATCCTTTAGAAATGGGGAGATAGGGAAAAGGAGCAAGCGGCGGTACACGGCCGTGTGCCGCCCCCACCCCGTGCCCTAATTCCTTAAGAAGATGTGGATCAGGCCGTGTGATATCACACGGCCATGATCATTTCTCGTCGCACGGCCGTGTCTGTGACACGGCCTCCTTCCCTTTCTTCTCTGGATTCTAGACACGGGACGTGTCTGCGACACGGCCTAAACATCCTTTTTCACGGGTTTCTTCGCACGACCGTGTCTGGGACACGGCCTATTCGTCTTTCTCCTCGGGAGATCCCACACGGCCGTGTCTGGATGACACGGCCCAAACACTTCCCTTCTCTGCAACCTTTGCCTGGCCGTGTATAGCACACGGCCTGACTCTGTTTTGCACCTAACCTGAAAACAAAAATCAAAAACAAGTAAAAAAACCAACAAAATGAATTTATACTAGCTAGAAGAATTCAATCTGGAGGGCGAGGTTCAGAAAAATACAACCTTTGTACCTCTTCTATTTTCGTGCCATGAATATATTTTTTCAGTCGTTGACCATTTACCTTAATTATCCCAAAATCTTTGTTCCAAATATCTACAGCTCCAAAAGGATAAACCTTCTTTACCTCATATGGACCCGTCCACCTTGACTTAAGCTTCCCAGGAAAAAGTTTTAATTTTGAATTGAACAACAAAACCAAATCTCCCACATTAAAGTCTTTGCGAAGAATGTGTTGATCGTGCCATTTCTTTGTCCTTTCTTTGTAAGATTTAGCATGCTCATATGCATCCATCCTTAATTCATCAAGTTCGTTCAACTGAAGCTTCCTTTTCTCCCCTGCTCCTTTTAAATCCATATTCAAATTTGCAATCGCCCAATAAGCCTTATGTTCTAGTTCAACTGGAAGATGGCAAGGCTTACCATAAACTAATCGAAATGGGGTCATCCCTATAGGAGTTTTATAAGCAGTTCGATAAGCCCATAAAGCATCATCTAGTTTCAACGCCCAATCCTTCCTTGAAGTAGATACGGTCTTTTCCAATATGGACTTAATTTCTCGGTTAGATATCTCAGCTTGCCCATTAGTCTGAGGATGATAAGGTGTTGCTACTTTATGCTTCACTCCATATCTTCTAAGTAAGTTTTCAAACTGTTTCTCTATAAAATGTGATCCTCCATCACTAATGACTGCCTTTGGCACCCCAAATCTTGGAAAGATAATACTCCTAAATAATTTGATAACTGTTCTCGCATCGCACGTAGGAGATGCCACAGCTTCTACCCATTTGGACACATAATCTACTGCCACAAGAATATACCTATTCCCATATGAAAGAGGGAAAGGTCCCATGAAATCAATTCCCCAAACATCAAATAACTCAACCTCAAGAATGTAATTTAACATCGTTTCATTTCTTCTAGTTATATTCCCAGTTCTCTGACATTGGTCACAGGATTGAACAAACAACTTAGCATCCTTGAATAAGGTTGGCCAATAAAATCCTGCTTGAAGAATCTTCGTAATCGTTTTTGAACTACCCAGATGTCCTCCATAGGACGAAGAATGGCAATGAAACAAGATATCTCTAACTTCTTCTTCAGGTATACATCTTCGATAAATCACATCATTGCATTTCTTGTACAGGAGAGGTTCATCCCAAACATAATTCTTAACTTCTGAAAAAAACTTTTTCCTTTGTTGATGAGAAAAATCCGGAGGTAACACTCCACTAGCAAGGAAATTCATAAAATCTGCATACCAAGGAGTTTTCACACTTGATAAGGCTAGTAAGTGTTCATCCGGGAATATGTCATCAATAGGCAAATCAACATCCACCTCATTTTCTGACTTTTGAGATATTCTAGACAAATGATCCGCTACTACATTTTCAGCTCCTTTCTTATCCCTAATCTCAAGGTTGAACTCTTGCAAAAGTAAAATCCACCTGATTAATCTAGGTTTAGCGTCCTTCTTTCCAAGTAGATACCGGATAGCTGCATGATCAGTATATACTATTACTCTTGATCCCACTAGATAAGATCTGAATTTATCGATAGCAAATACCACTGCCAATAATTCTTTTTCCGTAGTAGAATAGTTTACTTGGGCTGCATCAAGTGTTTTACTTGCATAATGGATCGCATGCAAAATCTTATTTCTTCGCTGTCCCAAAACTGCTCCTACAGCAAAATCACTAGCATCACACATTATTTCAAAAGGAAGATCCCAATCAGGTGCTTGAATGACTGGAGCTGTTGTAAGAGCACTCTTAATTTTATTGAAGGCTTCAATACATTCGCTATCAAAACAAAACTCAACATCTTTAATCAACAGATTAGTTAATGGCTTGGAAATCTTTGAAAAGTCCTTAATAAAGCGTCTATAGAAGCCAGCATGTCCTAAAAAGCTCCTAACTCCTTTTATATTGATGGGTGGGAGTAATTTGTCTATTACTTCCACTTTTGCTGGATCTACCTCAATACCACGCTCTGAAATTTTATGCCCCAAAACTATCCCTTCCTTAACCATAAAATGACATTTTTCCCAATTCAACACTAGGTTTGTATCTTCACACCTTTTTAGAACAGTAGAAAGATTTGACAAACAAGAATCAAAGTCATTCCCATAAACTGAGAAGTCATCCATGAAAACCTCCATAATTTTCTCTATTAAATCTGAAAAAACTGCCATCATGCACCTCTGAAAAGTGGCTGGAGCATTACAAAGCCCAAATGGCATCCGACGATAGGCAAAGGTACCATAAGGGCAAGTAAAAGTAGTCTTCTCCTGGTCTTGAGGATGAATTGGAATTTGAAAAAAACCAGAATATCCGTCCAAGTAACAAAAATAAGAATGTTTAGCCAATCTTTCAAGCATTTCATCAATAAATGGTAAAGGGAAATGATCCTTCCTTGTTTCTTTATTCAACTTCCGATAATCAATGCACATTCGCCACCCCGTCACTGTTCGTGTTGAAATTAGCTTATCTTCTTCATTCTTGATAACAGTCATTCCTCCTTTTTTTGGAACCACGTGGACTGGACTCACCCATGCACTATCCGAAATTGGGTAAATAATCCCCGCATCAAGTAGTTTAATCACTTCCTTCTTTACTACCTCTTTTAAATTTGGATTTAGTCTCCTTTGATGCTCAATTGAGTTCTTGTACCCCTCTTCAAGTAAAATTCTATGCATACAGAGAGATGGACTAATCCCTTTTATATCATCTATTGTATATCCAATGGCCTTTCTATGCAACCTTAACTCATCCAACAGTCTCTTTGTTTCAAACTCATTTAACTGAGCACTAATTATAACTGGATAAGTAGAATTCGGCCCAAGAAATTCATACTTAAGATTTGGGGGTAATGGTTTAAGTTCAAGTTGAAGTGGTACTATTTCTGGAAAAACTGGCTCTTGTTCTATCAACATAGTCTCCTCCTCAGCCAAGCTTTCTTCTAACAACTCTTCATTGTCTAAAGACAGATCTTCCTCCTTATGATCACCAAGACATACCCCCTTTTCTGTTGAAAATGCCTTTTCACCAAATGTTTTTGATAATGATGCACAACACCAAGGAAATAATGTTTGGAAATCACTTTGATTCAAGATAAGCCCTTTTTCAACATCATCCTTTCCTCTAACGATATCCATTGTCAAGAATGAACTATCTTGCTCTGCCCAATCATTGGAATTTTGCGTGATTCTGCCAACTATCTCAAAAGTTTCTTCTAGACTTTTTTTCAAAAATGATCCTCCAGATGCTAAATCCAGTTGATTCTTATTTGAGAAAGAAAGCCCAACATAGAACAAATGCATAATTAACCATTTCTCAATTCCATGATGTGGACATAACTGCAGAAGAGAAGAATATCTTTCCCAGGCTTGGTACAATTTTTCTCCATCCAATTGCTTAAAATTTAAAATTTGACTTCTCAAATAAGTAGTTTTCCTTGGAGGGAAATATTGGTCAAGGAATTTTTGCTCTAACTCATCCCATGTTCTGATACTTTGAGACTTTAAAGAATTGTACCATCTTTTTGCAGCACCCTTCAGACTAAAAGGAAAGCAAGCAGCTGAATAATATCAGATGAAACTTCTTCATATTTCAAAGTACAACAATATCTATAAAACTCCATCAAATGGGAATAAGGATTTTCAATCTCTAATCCTCCAAATTGAGTTTTCTGAACCATGGAAACAAAAGATGGTTTGAGTATAAAATTTCTTGCTTGTATGTTAGGGTAAACAATTGCTCCCATTTATTTTGCAGACTTCGGAGCTCCATAATCTCCTAATGACTTGCACACCATGTTTAGATATTCTTGTTCTTCGATTTGCCCCTGTAGAATTCTTCTTTTATGGAAAGTTCTATCAGTCTCAGGGTCAAAAGGAAAGAATTCCCCTGCAAAGTTAGATCTTCGCATACACAAGAACAAGATAGCAGATAGCAATTCGACACAAAAAGGAAAATAGAAGAATCAAAAATGCAGAATTGAGTTTGTACAAAAAGAATTAGCAAGAAGTAAAAGTTATACAAGAAAGTAAAAAAAAAAATAGAAATCTAATGATTAGTTACAACTATGCAATATGAAAGGAAAACAAATGTTATGTTTAGTCTAGCTCAATTGATAATTCCTAATATTATAGCGCAGTCCCCGGCAACGGCGCCAAAAACTTGTTACGCTCCGCAAGTGTACGGAAATGTCGCAAGTAATATAAAAGATTATCGTATCCACAGGGACTGGAATAAGCACTAGAAATGTCTCAATGCGAATTAGCTAAACAACTATCCAATCATTTCAAAAGCAAAGTAAAGGTAAACAAATCTAATATTAGAGATCAACAAACAAGAGTTAAGTGTTTTGGGTTATGATAAAAGGAGATTCTAGGAGTTTCGGTTTCTTTGTAAGATTTCTTGAATGTAAATGGTTCACCAATCCTTATTCCTCAATTGCCAAGCATGTAGAAAGTTGCCGGTTCCCTCTTGCAATAGACAACCGGCTAAGGACTGAGAAATGTATCCAAATAGGATTAATTAGACATGAACCTACGTTGTCCTTACACAGAAGCGCACCTATTACTATGCCTTCCTCGGATATCAACATAGAAGCCCACACCTTATTAATCTATAAAGATACAAGAAGCTAATCATAGAATCCATCCTACTCTCTTGAATATTCCTATTTCCTCTTCAAGATTATCTCTCAAACGTCCTTACACGGGCTTGCACCTGTCACGTGGATCCCTCGGATGATCGAGTGAGAGTTTATCTTTACCAAGTCCATAAGAAATCCAAACAATCAATCAAGAATTAGAATTAAGCACAAACCACCATCAATCATTCAAGATCTAATTGATGCAAGCAAGATAATGTCATTAAAACAAGAAAATGACAAATCCATAAGAGATTACATCAATCCATCATGCAAATACTCCCTTAATCCTAGAATACAAGATCTACTCCATGAATCGAGGAAGAAAATCCGAAGAAATAGAGATTACAAGCATTCCTTGAATCCCCAATCCAAGAAAACAAGAAGAGGGGAAAAGAGAAAACTTATCTACGAAGAAGCCTTGTCTTCGGATCCAATCCTCGCTCCGGAACTGGAATCGTCGAGATCTCCCTTAGAATCGCCCAGAAATCCTCCCAAGAATGGGAGGAAACCACCAAATCTTGCTTTCTCCCAAAGGGGGAGAGATCCCCTTTCAATTCATGAAGAAGGGTTTAAATAGAGGAGGGAATCGGGCGCCACACGGCCCCGTGACACGGCCGTGTCAGATTCACACGGCCATGTCCAAACCTACACGGCCGTGTGACTCCACACGGCCAGAACCCTTCTGCTCTCTGGAAATGCTACACGGCCGTGTGGTGCACACGGCCACAGCCTGCTTGGTCTCTGGAAATGCTGCACGGCCGTGTGGTGCACACGGCCACAGCCTGCTTGGTCTCTGGAAGTCTCACACGGCCGTGTAGATCCACACGGCCATGTAAGGCTTCTGCTCTGGTTGACTTCAAATCTTGACACGGCCGTGTGAGGTTCACACGGCCATGTCATCTTTCTCTTCTGCTGGTGCCAAACCCCACACGGCCCGAGCTCCATACCAATGCAGGGCCGTGTGAGGTACACGGCCTGGTGCTTTCTCCCTTTGTTTCCTCCAAGGCTTGCCCAAAGATATAAATTCTTCACCAAATCGACTCCTGCGTACAGTAAATGCACAAAAAGCAGATCTCCGAACCAAAAGAGTAAATATGCTAAAAGGAAAGCTGGAAGTATACAAATGCATAGATCAAGCATGCTCAAAGTATGTAAATGTGCGTAAAAACATGCATAAAAGAGTATATAATCTACGCACATCAGGCAGCAACAACTTCTCCTCGTTATACGAAGTCTCGTATTGGGTGGTACTTGTACTCTATTGTGTTTACTTGCCTTATGGACTTATGGTTTCTTCGATTTTGCTACTGCACCACTTATTATCACAATAAATTTTAATAATTTTTGGACAAACCAGAAATCATATCTAAGTCCATCTTGAGGTTACTTGAGCCATTTAGTTTTTATGGCTACCTCAGAGGCTGCCACATACTCAGCTTCTATGGTGGAGCCCAAAAAATAACTATGCACAACACTCCTTCATTGTTATGGCTTTACCTCCTAAAGTAAACACAAAAACCCCAAGGTTGACTTACTATTGTCCCTATCTGATTAGAAGTCAAAATCCTTGTAACCCACAGGGATCAAATTATCTGCCTTGTAAACTAGCATATAATCTCTAGTCCCTCTAAGGTACTTTAATATATGTTTTACGACAGTCTAGTGTCTCGGTCCTGGGTTACTTCGATATCTTATTATCATGCCCACGACAAAGCAAATACCCGGTCTCGTGAGTAGCATACATTAGGCTTCCGACAGCCGAAGCATAAGGAACTGCCTTCATATCCTCTATCTCCTTTGATGTCTTCGGAGACATCTCTTTAGATAAAGATTCTCCATGCCCAAAAGGTAGAAAAACCTTTTATGGAGTCTTGCATGCTAAAATGAGCTAGGATAGTATGAAGTTCGGGATAAGCAGAACATTCTTTTCTAGTGATCCCTTTGATCCCGAGAATATGTGCGCACTCTCCCAAGTCCTTCATATCGAATTATTTGGACAACCATACCCTTACTTCCGAAAACACTTTGATATTGTTTCCAACTATCAAAAATGTCATCTACGTATAGTACAAGAAATACCACCACATTTCTATCACACTTCTTGTATACACAAAACTCATCCAGACATTGAATAAATCCATAGGTCTGGATTATTTCATTAAACCGGATGTTTTAAGATCTTAAAGCTTTTGCTTCAGTCCATAGATCGATTGAGCTTATATACTAGATGCTCTTAGCCCTTTGCAATAAACCCCTCTGGTTGTGTTATATGGATGTTTTCTTTAAGACTTCCATTAAGGAAAACTATCTTGACATCCATTTGCCACATCTCATAATCCATATGAGTAACAATAGATAAAAGAATCCAGATAGACTTTAAGCATGGCTACCTGTGAAAAAGTTTCCTTTTTCAACAAGCCTTACTTTGAAAGTTTCCACCTTCCCGTCTGTCCTTCTTTTCCTATTGTGGACCTAATGACTTTTACACCATTTGGTGATTCTACAAGCTCCCATACTTTATTAGAATACATATATTCTAATATTCAGTATTTATTTCTCTTTGCCAAGATACTGCATCTTTATCTTGGAGTGCTTCATTATATGTCTGGGGATCAGGTTCATATTTACCATGGATCAAGTCCAAAGACTCTCCCAAAACATGAATCTTTCAGGTTGCCTAACAACCCTCCCACTACGATGAGGCACCATCTGTAATTGTGCACGTGTTACAGTTTCTTGTGGTATCTCATCTTGTACTTGTTGGTACTAGATTAGACGTGCCCTTTATTAATTCCTTAAGAACAAAATTGCTTATGGGCTTGTGATTTATTATATAGTCCTTTTCTAAAAATCGGGCATTGGTGCTAACAATGACCTTCTGATTTTTTTTTAAAGATTATAAATCTCCTTTCGTTTATCTAGTATAACCCATGAACAAGTAAACTTCTGTCAAACTTATCAGTGTCTACCTTCATCACAAGTGATGGACTACCCCAAATCCAAATATGCTTCAGAGTAGGCTTACGCCTATTCCATAATTCTATGGGAGTAGATGGTACTGACTTAGAAGGTACTATATTCATTTCCGTTTCCAGAGTATATCCTCAAAATGAATTTGGTAATTCTAAATAACTCATCATCGATCTAATAATTTCCATAAGAGTCCTATTCCTTCTTTCTGTCACATCATTCTGTCAAGGTGTACCAGGTGCAAACAGTTGAGATTGAATCCCGACTTCCGATAAGTGACTCCTAAATTCTCCCAAGAAGTATTTGCCACTACGATCTTACCGTAGTGTCTTGATACTTTTTCCTTGTCATTTCTTCCACATTAGCTTTGTACTCTTTGAACTCATCAAAGTACTCAGACTTGTAGTGTGTCAAGTAAATGTACCCATATCGCGAATAGTCATCTATAAAAGACACGAAATATTCGAAACCACCTCTTGCCTGGATAGTCATAGGTCCACAAATCAGAATGAACTAATTCCAACACATCTTTGGCTTTATACCCATTAGACTTAAAAATCCTCTTAGTCATTTTTCCTTCCAAGCAAGACTCGCAGGTTGGAAAGTTTTCCATCACCAATGAACCCAAAAGTTCATCGGCTATTATCCTTTGAATCCTGCTCAAGTTAATATGACCTAGCCTTAGATGATTGGTTCATTTCCGAAGGTTACTTCCTCTTATTAGAGTTAGAAGACTTGTTATTAATTTCCATTAGTTGCATCATGAGAATTATTGGATTTAAATTGCCAACCAACATACCAGAATAGATAACTTCCCTATTTGATAACAACTTTATCATCAAAATAGATAGAATATCCATAGTTTTAGAAACTGAAATTAAGTTCATTCTAAAACTTAGTATGTAAAGATAATTTTTTAAAATCTATGTTTTATTCCTATCAAAGGATAAACATCTCCCACTGCAACAGCTGCTATTTTTACAGCAATGCCCATATGGACGGTGATTTATATAGTTGTCGAGTTTCCTGGAACCCCTGCAATGAATTGCAGACATGATTAGTGGTTCCTGTATCTACACACCAGGTACCGGTAGATAACACCACTTAATATGTTTCAACAACTAATAAAATACACCGTTATTGTTCTCAGTTCTGAGAGGACAATCTACCTTAATGTCCAGGTTTTCCAATCATTACAATTGGGACTACTAAATCTATTCTATAGTTTAACAACTAGGGGATTGACTAACATTTGAAATCCTAAGAATTATAAACTTTGGTCAAGACTCTAAATTTAGAATAATATTGATTCCTCAAACAATACTATTTAAATTTACCAACACCTCAAAAACATCGTGAATTTTGCATGTCACGTTAGTGTGGACGTATACAAAATCAAACATTTGTAAGAGGAGGGTTTTACCCATTAACTATCTTATCAATCTAACTTTATGACAAATAAAATTACCTCAAACACCGTGAATTTTGTATGTCACGTTAGTGTGGACGTATACAAATTCAAACATTTGTAAGAGGGATTTTACCCATTAATTTTATTATCTTGTCAACCTAGTTTTATGACAAATTAATAGTTGGTTTCCCTTTGGTCACACAAGTAATAGCAGTGACTCCGTTGGGGAGGATACTATTAGATGCATCTAAGTGTATACCATTACTTTGATACTAAGTCCATTAAATAGAATTGTACCCCTTCAGTTGGAGAAGATCACACACATCCTAAATAATTTCCTATAACCATCCATTAAGGAAGTTTGATCTAGTGATCCCAAATAAACTCATCCGTTGTGGAGGGAGGCACTCAGAGCCAACACGCAAGCTTGTTGCATCACTTACAAACCTGTAATGGAGGCCGTGGGATTTATATACTATTCTCTCTTCCACTTAGTTATTTAAGATGAGGAATTTTAACTATGCAAGCACACATCACAGCAAATAAACAACAAATATGGAAAATAATTTTCCAACTATTATGGCATTTTCTATCACTGTCCTCCGTGTGCTGTCAACCCTAACGCTGCCATCTTTAGCCACCAACATCGGGTCCAGTTGCCGCATCCATCTTGCTTCCTTTTTTGCTGCGCCTTTGGTCCTCAAATAGCACCACGCCTCGCAAGGATACAATCCGCGACAAAAATAGAATTTTACATATATTGATCCTATATTCCACAAGGGAATGTACATAAAGTCTAGATCGAACAAAAAATGTAAAATCCTAATAACTAATACAACTCCTGCTGTATTTAATATTACAATCATGCACATACAATAAAATTCCCTTGACATGTCCAAGGTCCAATAACACACAATATCTAAAAGTCATAATAGTTGGAGTCTGCAACCACAAAGTTAGCACATCCGACTATTATCCTGCCTAAATTATGTATGACATGTGCATAATCTATTTGAAAACCAAACACACAGAGGCAAACCCTAGCTCTGATACCAATTGTTGGTTAGTCCTAAGAAGATCGTACCGGTTTCACTGTATAAAAATTTTTATACAAGTGTCGAACCTTTCCTAAACAACCTATTGTGTTCTTTAGAAATTAAATTAGGAATCGCAAACGGAACTTAACATTATTGATTCCAAATTTAACTTATCTATTCTTAATGGTTTAGACTTAGATCACAAGCGGAACTTAACACTATTGATCCAACTCTGACCTATGTTACAAAGTTAATTAAATATTTATTTCTAAAATGGCTCCCAGGTCAAACATGGCGAGGCACTTGGCCTTCGTGGGTATGAGATCATTCACCATTGCCTCGACAAAGCCTTTAATAGAAATTCAATATTTAATTTCCTAAAATAACATTAGGTTTAACCAAAAAGAATAATCTGATGGATCGAAAGCGCTAGAGGGGGGGGTGAATAGCGCTCGTGGCTATTTTAACGATTTTAAACACAGAATAATAATGCAGCGGAAAGTAAAATCAAACACACAGAGACGCAGGTGTTTTACTTCGTTCGGAGCCTATGGCGACTCCTACTCGAAGGCCCGCGGTCCTTGACCGCTTTCGGTGGGCAACAACTATATATCGGAAAGATTACAATTAGAATTACAATTAATGCAATAAGTAAACTAATACCGACAACAAAAGATTGAAGAGTCTGAGCTTCGGGTTGTCGACGTCGAGTAGTAGCACTTCAAGGTCGTCTCGTTGGCAGCACTTCACAAAAGAAAGCTTGGAATTCGTTGTTCTTTGAAGCTGCACCTCAACCCTCCTTTTATATGCGGCTCCGGGCGCCTGGATCCCTTCCGGGTGCCTGGAGTGTGACGTGGCCAACCAACCAGGATGCTCCACGTGGCGAAGTCGCGGCAGGGATAAAGTTTGGTCCCGGGCGCCCGGACCTGTTCCGGTCGCTCGGACCACCTTTTTCCAATAGGTTCCTCACCTGCAAAACAAGGTTAGTCCGAGCAAAATTCCCTGCAAGACAGTGTTAGAATCTGATAAAACATAGTAAGGAATAACTGACAGTCTTCGGACTGTCCGAGTCTGACTTCGGATTCCCAACTAGAAACCCTAGGTCGACCCGACGCCTACTGTTCCCTCTACGGGGAACGCGTCCTCACCTACTCCCCTCAATAGAGATTACCTGATGCCAGTCCGGTCCTCCAGACCGACTGGACTTTTTCGCCTAGGGTTACCACCCCCTAGGACCTAGGGTTACCGCCCCCTAGGGTTTTTCCTCCACCTAGGGTTACTGCCCCCTAGGACCTAAGGTTACCGCCCCTTAGGGTTTTCCTCCACCTAGGGTTACCGCCCCCTAGGACCTAAGGTTACCACCCCTTAGGGTTTTTTTACCTGCCTAACCGCAGTTAGGACTTTCCTGAAACACTCATTCAAACATGTTATATCACCCACTAACTTAACTTTGAATCCTTTGCCATTATCAAAACTAAGGTTCGATCGTTGGATGCTTCCCGCACCAACAATCTCCCCCTTTTTGATAATGGCAACCGAAATTCAATGTTAAGTAAAAGAAATATGCTGTTATGTATAAGCACAAGACACAAGATAAGTGTGATAGCAAGATAAGCATAAATATAGCTCCCCCTTAATACAAGCTCCCTTTAAAATAATTTCTTTGAATTTGAATTTCTATTTTATTTCTTTCTTTGAATTTCTCTACTCTCCCCCTTTGCCATAAATAAAAAATGAGCTAGTTTTGAAAAAACTTAAATTTTTCAAGACAGAATTTAGTAGAAAACATTTTAACTTAGGCAAGGAGCGAGGTAACATAACAATATTTTTCAAAATTTTGTCAATTGATTTTGTTTGAAGTGATTTGCAAAGAGGAACTCTTAGTGTGTTTTAGGAGTTTCCAAAATTTTCACAGAAAAATTTTCAAACAAAAGTTTAACTTCAGAAATTTTTAAACAAAATTTTCAATCTTCAGAATTTTTCAAACAAAAATATGTCAACCTCAAAAATTTTCACACAAAATTTTCAACTTCAGAAATTTTTTGGAAGAAAACATTCAGGTTTTTTTTTTAAAAAAAAAAAAATTCCAAGGAAGATTTTCAAAAATTTTCAAAGCTAAAAAAAAAAAAAATTCAACTTCAGAATTTTTTAAACAACAAAATGTCAACCTCAAAAAAAAATTTTCAAACAAAATTTTCAGCTTCAGAAATTTTTTGGAAGAAAATATTCAAGTTTTTTTTTTTAAAGAAAATTTTCAAAGCTTTAAATAATTTTTCTAAAAAAAATTTTTAACTTGACGAATTTTCGAAAAGGTTTCAGCTTAAATAACTTTCTAAGAAAAAAATTTCCAGAATAGAGGACACTTGAAAATTTGGAGAAATTTTTTGAAAAGGCTGCTTTGAAATGTGTTTCAAAAATACTTAAAGCAAAGGAGAAGCGATAACCTTATTTGTTAATAGCTTGTCATTTTGTTTTAGTAAGGTATCAGAGCCCTAAAGTCCAAGCATGAGTAAAGATTTGTTTTGATCAGGTATCAGATCCCTTAAGTACAGACATGCTTAAACTTATTATTTCCTTCACCAACTGTCTAACCGTTTAGCTACTTGCTGATTGCCTAGAGGGCAACAGTGTTCACTTGGTTAGTCAAGTCAAGTCAATTGATCGAGTTAGATTTGACTAAGGCTGGAAGACTTGATTTGATTACTGTTAATCATGTATTTAACGCCCAGACTCATATTGATGCACAGAAATAAGCATTCTCGAGTCCAGGCTGTACCCTATGCATCTCACACCGTTCTATGTTTACAAACACAATCAAGGTAAACCTAGGTGTTTGTGAGATGCTCTAGCAGAGTCCTGGGGGAACATGATTTCTAGGGGGAAATCCTAGGCTAAATCCAACTTTCGAAAGTCTAGTAAAGTAGGGATTTTGGAAAATCAGTTTTGCCTAGAAGTTATAAAAATGTGATTAAAAGACTAATCTATAGGATTAAGGTATAGTCAATCAAGCCTGAAGTAAAACAGTCTATTAGATTAAAAAGTCGACATAGATAAAAGAGTCATAATAGAGCTGCTACAAGCTGTACTAGAGTCATAATAGAGCTACAGTCGGAGCTACTGAGATGATGAGGGAGGTGGTCCGGAACCCAGCGACCGGAGTAGTGTCAGGAGCTCAGTGTGACGAGCCCGATCGTCCTCTCGTAGATCTCGGCGTAGGTCGGAGAGCTCCTGCCGTACGTCTCGTCGTAAGTCGGAGACCTCCTGTCGGACCTCTCGTCGAAGATCGGAGACCTCTCGGCGCATGGCCTGATGAAACTCGGAGCTCTCGTTCTGCAGACTCGACATCGCCCTCTCTAGTCCGGAAACTCGATCAGCTAGAGTGCGGGGAGCTGGGTGTGGTGCTCGAGGTGGTGGTGGGGCAGGAGCAGCCTCATCAGGAAATAGTGCCAACATGAACTCATCTTGCTCTGCCTCCCCCGCCTGCTGGTGCTGTGCCCCCTACGCCAGGACATGGTACCCTCATCGTCTATATGGATATTTGCTAGGGAAAAGTTCCTAGCTCCTATGATGTCAAACTCGTTCATGTGGCGGATGTCACCTCCGGTGACATCAATGTGTAATGAGGACATGTAAGCTATCAAAATGTGACAGTAAGGCATATGTACTCGTCTGCTGGTCACGTATCCAGCTGCGTAAATAATAGTGGAAAAGATGTGTAGGCTGATGTCTATGTCTAACCTATGACACAGGGCATAGAGAAGAAAGGAGTGAAATAGACGCATCACCGCAATGTCGTGAGTGGTCAGCGGTAGAATACAAAGTACTAGAACCCTATAAAGGGCGTAGTCCGGAATTCTAAGGTTAAGTGACCTAAACTGGGTCTCAGTGGGATCACGCTGGTCCTCAAAGAAATACGAATAGATCGTATCGAGGGTAATATGTGAGTAGGGATCTCCAAAAGGTAGCTCTCTAGGAGGATAGCATAAAAAGGTGCAAGATGACTCTCGTAACCCTAGAAACTCACGAATGGTGGTGGGAGATAATGTGATATCCATACCAGCTGCCCTAGTGGTATAGGAGTAGTCGTCTACTTTCACTAGGTTGTTGTAAAATTCGGCACATAAACTTATGTTTACTGGGCTGGTGCACTCAACAAGGTTTCGCAGCCTATAGTGGCTTATAGCCTCGGAGACTGGAATACAAGAGCGTAGAAAGAACGATCTATCTATACATTTGGTTCTAATGGCCATATAATTTGTTGACATAAACTTAATCCTAAGTTCTTCGGTGGGAAACTTAGGGTCAATGCTAGGTGTAGAGGGCCCAGCACCAGATTTAGAACACTTCCTAAATTTCAAATTAATATTACACTAGGAAATAAACAAGCATTATAAGAAATAAAGTTTAGGAGGGGATAGAAATTTTACCGAGGAGCCATTGTAATAAGTTTTAGAACTGACGACCTCGGTTGAGTCACGACTCTGTATCAACCGCGGAAAATTTAAATTTTGAAAATCTTCGCAGGTAAGCTAAGAAGCTTTAAGGAGGAAGACTTGGGTGCAAGGGTAGGGGGCGCCTCCTGCCCCCTATATATAAGGGAGTCCGGGCGCCCGGGGTCGTGTGAGGCGGGGCGCCCAGGTTCTCTGCGGGCGCCCGGGGTCTGAATACCGGGGGCGGCCACCCCCGATTTTTGACCCAAGTTCGTTTGTTAAGTTATTAATTTAATAACATTTAATTTGATTAAATTTATTAAAAATATTTAATGAAAACGTTTGTTCATTTTTTTTAATTTATTAAAAAAAACATTTTAATTTAATTTGATTTTTAAACATGTTTAATTGAGAATTATTTTAAATTAATTCATTTTTGAAATTGTTTAAGTTAATTTGATTTGAAGATGTTTAAGTTAAGTAATTTGGAGGAATATTTAAATTTTAATTTGCTTAGTCATCTCACCCGATGTATGTTTTCAATCAGGGGATTCTATTATTCTGTGAGATGAATTAGTTCAATTTATAGGGTTTTGTTTAACTTTATGTTAGATTCGGGTTTAGCTTTGGGTTCAACAAGTAAGCATTCTTTGGATAAACTTCTGGGCTATGGTGAGTCACAAGGATCTCATTAAAGTAACCATGCCTTCGAGGTTTCCCAAATAGTCCTACCCATTGAACTTAATACTAAACCTTGGTCTAACTAGTTAGGATCCATTTAAGGGTAGCTTCGGTTAGTTTCACTTGGCCAAATGCACCAGGTCGAAGCCATATCTTCCTAGACATGCGATGCCCAAGTTTTCCCAACGTACTATCATCCAAAAACTTCACCAGTACTGTGCTTCAAGTTAAAATTTAACCCTTTTTGATCTATCCTTATTTACCCATCCGGGTAAGCTACTCTTGTTTACCCATTTCGGGTAGATTAAGTTCAGTTACCCTGTCGGGTAAATAGATTTCGGAGTTGCCAGCTATTCTGGACTCTCCTTCTATTTGATTTTAAATTTAATTAATTTCAAATTTTTAATTTTGAGTTTTTAGATTAATTTCGAATTTTTAATTTTGAGTTTTTAGATTAATTTTGAATTTTTAATTTTGAGTTTTTAGATTAATTTCAAATTTTTATTGTTTTAGCTCCCCCTGGATCATAGCCTCGATAAGGTTTATTGAGGTAATGTATTTGATCCTTAGGAACCCAATAATGTCCAAGTCCAACTTGATTGATCAGGTTGGACTTGGCAACCGATGCTTGGACCATTTTTCTATTTGGTTTATTTATTAAGGATAGGTAAGATTTATACTTCTTTTTATATCCTAGTCCAGTTCGATTGTAGATTGCCCTTTGAGTTCCAAGAATCAAATCAAGGTTCTTGGATCCCAAGGAAAATCGCTCTAGAGTTGTTTTCAAATCCTTGACTTGACTTTTCAGATTGGAATTATCTTCCTCAAGTTTTTGAACTTGAGTTGAGGTTCCAGTCTGAACTTGATCAGTTAAGGGTTCGTTGTTAGGCGGTTCTTTAAGGAGTGTTACCTCCTTTAGAAGTGCTTTAATTTGAATCTTGGACTTAGCTACTTTATGCATTAAATAATTAATTAAACTGTATAAACGACTTTTACTTATAGAGGGGTTCGGCCCTTCGGAAACGGATGCGGATCCGTGGCTTCTCTCGGACTCGGCTTCCGATTCGTCCTCACTTCCGGATCCGTTGGTGTAGTCCCTGGCTGTCAAGGCGAGAAAGTTCGTCTGTTCCAGTTCTTCGTCGTCGGATTCTTCGGAAGAAGACTCGTCCCATGTTGCCTTCAATGCCTTCTTTCTTTTGGATTTCTTTGAATCCTTCTGGTTCGGGCAATTTGCCTTGATGTGACCCTTCTGATTGCACCCATAGCAAGTCACTTCGAATTTAACCTTCGAGCTTGGTTGGGCTTCTTTAGACTGAATGACCTTTCTGAGATCCTTTTTGTTGAAGCCCTTCTTTTTGCAGAGCTTCTTTACTAAGCTGACTATTTCGATTGTAAGTTCATCATCGTCTTCCGAATCTGGTTCTTCTTCTGACTCAGGTTCGGTTCTTCGCTTGATTTTTGACTCACGCGATCTCCTTTTTCCTGCAACCAAAGCCAACCCTTTCTCGGTCGGGCGTGCATTAGTCTGTTCGTGAAGTTCGAATTCTGCAAACAGTTCATCTAATTTAATGGTAGACAAGTCCTTGGAGACCTTGTAGGCATCTACCATGGATGCCCACAAGGTGTTCCTTGGAAAGGCGTTTAGAGAGTACCTTATGATGTCCCGGTTGTCTACCTTCTGTCCAATCGCATGAAGACCATTGAGCAGATCTTGAATCCGGGCATGGAGTTGGGCAGCTGTTTCACCTTCCTACAATTTGATGTTAAATAAGTTATTAAAAATTAAGTCTCTTTTACTTACTTTGGTGTCGGATGTCCCTTCGTGAAGTTCAATTAGCTTCTCCCACAATTCTTTGGCGCTGTTGAGGGGGCCGACGCGGTTGAGTTCTTCTTGCCTTGGCATTAGCTTCCACTTTCTTGATCAAAGTTGCATCCCAGTCCTCGTACGGTAGTGGTTTGCCGGCGCTGTCAGTTGGCAGTTTGAATCCGGTTTTGACAATCATCCAGACTTCAAAGTGAGTCTGGAGATATGCCTCCATCCGACCCTTCCAGTACCCGAAGTCGTCTCCGGTGAATAGCGGAGGGCGGGCAGTACTGTAGCCTTCTTGAAGGGCCATTTCAGTTTTACCTAAAGCGAAAAACAACCACAAAAAAATGTCCCAGGACTTGGTCCTGGCTTAGTAGTGCGGAAGGAAAAAAAATGGATCACGATCTTGGGTGGTGTTGCACCAATTCCGAGAAAAACCGATTCGATGCAAAAAGAATTAGAATATAGCTATGAGGCTAAATTCTAATTGACTCCGAAAATAAAAAAAAAAT
This sequence comes from Zingiber officinale, assembly GCF_018446385.1. Classification (NCBI taxonomy): domain Eukaryota; kingdom Viridiplantae; phylum Streptophyta; class Magnoliopsida; order Zingiberales; family Zingiberaceae; genus Zingiber; species Zingiber officinale. The sequence continues at coordinate 56,661,300 of NC_055993.1, forward strand.
ACCACGAAAAAGTATTTTGAATGGTGGTTGCACAGATTCAAAATGACCCCGCTCTGATACCAATTGATGGATCGAAAGCGCTAGAGGGGGGTGAATAGCGCTCGTGGCTATTTTAACGATTTTAAACACAGAATAATAACGCAGCGGAAAGTAAAATCAAATACACAGAGACGCAGGTGTTTTACTTCGTTCGGAGCCTATGGTGACTTCTACTCGAAGGCCCGCGGTCCTTGACCGCTTTCGGTGGGCAACAACTATATATCGGAAAGATTACAATTAGAATTACAATTAATGCAATAAGTAAACTAATACCGACAACAAAAGATTGAAGAGTCTGAGCTTCGGGTTGTCGACGTCGAGTAGTAGCACTTCAAGGTCGTCTCGTTGGCAGCACTTCACAAAAGAAAGCTTGGAATTCGTTGTTCTTTGAAGCTGCACCTCAACCCTCCTTTTATATGCGGCTCCGGGAGCCTGGATCCCTTCCGGGCGCCTGGAGTGTGACGTGGCCAACCAACCATGATGCTCCACGTGGCGAAGTCGCGGCAGGGATAAAGTTTGGTCCCGGGCGCCCGGACCACCTTTTTCCAGCAGGTTCCTCACCTGCAAAACAAGGTTAGTCCGAGCAAAATTCCCTGCAAGACAGTGTTAGAATCTGATAAAACATAGTAAGGAATAACTGACAGTCTTCGGACTGTCCGAGTCTGACTTCGGATTCCCAACCGGAAACCCTAGGTCGACCCGACGCCTACTGTTCCCTCTACGGGGAACGCGTCCTCACCTACTCCCCTCAGGAGAGATTACCTGATGCCAGTCCGGTCCTCCAGACCGACTGGACTTTTCCGCCTAGGGTTACCACCCCCTAGGACCTAGGGTTTTTCCTCCACCTAGGGTTACCGCCCCCTAGGACCTAAGGTTACCGCCCCTTAGGGTTTTCCTCCACCTAGGGTTACCGCCCCTAGGACCTAAGGTTACCACCCCTTAGGGTTTTTTACCTGCCTAACCGCAGCTAGGACTTTCCTGAAACACTCATTCAAACATGTTATATCACCCACTAACTTAACTTTGAATCCTTTGCCATTATCAAAACTAAGGTTCGATCGTCGGATGCTTCCCGCACCAACACAATTGAATCACAAATTCGAAAAATAAAATAAAAGAAACACAACTTCAAATATCTAATCCAAAAATCTAGAATCTCTAGCCTCTTGTGTTTGAAATTCATACAAAGAAAAGAAACTAATATGATGCGGAAAATAGTTACTAATTATACCTTTCTTTGTAAACAATGACCTCTTGATCTTCTACTGTATTCCTCTTCTTATCTCGGACGTTGTGTGGGCAATGATCTACCAAGATGAGAACCACCCAAGCCCTTCTTCTCCAAGCAAGTTTCGGCCACCACCAAGTCTCCAAGAGATATAGAGGTTCAGCCACCACCACCAAGCTCCAAGGGATACAAGAAACAAAGCCTCCTTTTTCTCCTTCTTCTCCTAGCTAGAACCGGCCACCAACAAGTGCTCCAAGAGAGATGAAAAATCGGCCACTAAGGAAGAAGAGAAGAGGAGAGGAAGAAACTCTAGGGTCGGCCACCACCAAGGAAGAGAGGGAGGAAAAATAGAATAGAGTTGTTAGCTATGAAGGCACCCCTACCCCTCTTTTATAATCCTTGGTCTTGGAAAATAAGGAAAATTTAAATAAAAACTTCCTTATTACTTTGCCATGAAAAGGAAAATTTAATTTGATTAAAATCAAATTCCTTTTCTTAGATCATATGACCGACCACCTTAAGAGCTTCCAAAATAGGCAAGTTTTAAACAAAAATTAAAACTTCCTTATTTGTTTCCGGAAATTTAAAAAAATAAAATTTCTCTAATAATTTATCCCTTCATGGTAGGTTATAAAAGGAAATATATAAATTAAAATTTCTCCATTAAAACATGTGGATGATTTCCAAAAAGGAAAGTTATCTTTAAAATTAAAATCTCCTTACAATCTACAAATAAGGAAAGATATCAAATCTTTTCTTAATCCTTTGTAGAAACTTATAAAAGGAAATATTTAATTTTAAAACTCTCTTTTTAAATCATGAACATGGTTTACAAAAAAAGAAAGTTTTATCAAAATTAAAATATTACTTTCAATCTACAAATAAGGAAAGATATCAAATCTTTTCTTAATCTTTTGTAGAAAAGCTATAAAAGGAAAAAATTTATAATTTTTAAAACTCTCTTTTAAATCATGAACATGGTTACAAAAAATAAAAGTTTTATCAAAATTAAAATCTTTCTTTCAATCTACAAATAAGGAAAGATATCAAATCTTTTCTTAATCTTTTGTAGAAAGTTATAAAAGGAAAGATTTAAATTTTAAACTCTCTTTTAAAACCATGGAATCCACATAAGAAAAAATTTTAAAATAAAAATCCTTTTAATTTGCTTAGGGCCGGCCACACCATGCTTGGGCTCCAAGCATTGGCCGACCCCTACTTGGCTCAATCTTTGGGTCTTGGTCGGCCCTAGCTTGGGCTCCAAGCTAGCTTGGCCGGCCACCAAAGAGTGGGTAAGAAGGTGGGTATAATTCTCTATATACAAGAGGCTACGATAGGGACTGAGAGGAGGAATTAGTTTTGGTCTTCTGATGAAATTAAGCTTCCCGTGTTCACCCCAACACCCAGCTTATTTTCATCAATAATAATTCATACCACTAAAGAATTATTATTGAACAACCGCACCAATCCCAAATTACATTTTGGGCTCCTTATTATGAGTGCTTTAGTCTCCCTGTGTTTAAGATGTCGAATGCCCACTAATTAATTGAGTTACTGACAACTCATTTTAATTAATGTCTTAGTCCAAGAGTAGTACTACTCAACCTTATTGTCGTGTCGGACTAAGTCCACTTGCAGGGTTTAACATGATAATCCTTATGAGCTCCTCTTGGGGACATTATCAACCTAGATTACTAGGACACAGTTTCCTTCTATAATCAACAACATGTACTATATGTAATATCATTTTCCAACTTATCGGGTCTTTTGATTCATTGAGCTAAATCTCACCTTTTGATAAGTCAAAGAAATAAATACTAAATATATGTGCTTGTTATTATATTAGGATTAAGAGTACACACTTCCATAATAACTTAGACGTTATTCTTTTATTAAGTTAGTATAAAAAGAACTTTCCTTAAATGGTCCTACTCAATACACTCATAGTGTACTAGTGTAATTTATTAGTAAAGATAAACTAATACCAAATTACAGTACGACTATTCTAATGGTTTGTTCTTTCCATTTTAGTCATGAGTGACTGTTTATAATTTATAAAGAATCGATAATATGATCTTCTGTGTGTGACACCACACACCATGTTATCTACAATATAAATTAATTGAACAACTACACTTAGTATATATAAATATAGTCATTTGACCAATGTGATTCTTATTTCTAAATAAACGTTTATACAAAAGCTAGGCTTTTAGTATACACTCCAACAGATACCACCCTCTTCTCCTCTCCCAATCCCCCTGCATCATCGACTGCCAATGCTGACGCCCAAGGCAAGCCGACCTCTCCACAGCCACCGTCACTAGTCGTAGCGTTGGCTAGTGCCATGGTCAGCACAACCAACTATTTAGGATCAATTCTCACCACCGCCGCCCATTCCGTGATCTGATCGATGATATTGATTGCCACCACCCTGATGCCACCTAGTTTAGGGTTATCTAATCCAATATAGTTGTGAAATGGATTGAGTTAAATCTAATTGAATTAATTGATTCATGATGCATAGTTGAGCTAATACATGGATTAAATGATTAGATGATTGTTGAATTGGGTTAATTGAATTCAGTTAATTTTAAATCACTTCATAGATCCATTACCATGAATTATAATAGCATTGGTCGAATGATGTTAATTGGAATCGGATTGTTAAAATTGGTTGATTTACCTTCAAATAATGGATTGATTTGATGGATTAATCAGTGTTGATAATGTGGTTAACCCTAATTTAACCAATGAAGTAGATTAATTAATGTTAACCAATGATTAGGGTTAATTAAGTATCATTTAATGTTACCTAATTGGATTTGGGTTATTGGTTAGCTAATTGATGCATGAAGGAATTAGCTAAATTGTACAATTTATTACAGAACTCTGATTCGAGACAAGCACTTCGATGTGAGAATTTGTTTAGCTCAATCTACAATTAAGGTGGGTACTTCTTTCTTAGCCTCTATAGTTTATTGAACTTAGTGCATGATTGTTTTTAATTGATGAATTATGTTGCTTTACCTTAAATCTACTTATATTTATCCATGTTTAATACTTGAGTGCTTGATCTTAGAGATGATCTAGTTACTTATATAGTCTTTGGATATCTATACTCTGTAGAGTACACATATGAAGTATGTACTGTAAAAGATACCATATTGACTGAGTTAAGATACTGATTAAGCATATGATGTTGAATGTACATATGGTTGGTATGTATTATAGGAGTTACCATATTAATTGTCCATTTTTATGTATGTGTACACACGTGTATGGTGTGTACTATTAGAGGAATCATGTTGATTATACCTATGTTATATGTGCACACATGTCTTGTAGTGTCTGACACCCAACCACGCTAACATCATGCATAATTAAAGAGCAATGATATGCACAAGAAAAAAAACTCAATGAAAATCTCAAGGAAAGACACATAAAGTCATGACCCACCATTTCACTTTTTGTGGGCCCCATCACTTTATGTGTCTATCCTTGAGGTTTTCATTGAGTTTTTTTCCTTGTGCATATCATTTTTCATAATTAAAATAGGTTAGAATGCAAGTTAAAATGAAATTCTTACTCGAGCTCTTGGAATAACATTAAATTAATTTTATTTACTTTATTAGGAGGTGTATTTAATTTCTACGTATTTAGATAAATTAAAGGTTATCGTGTAATAGGTATAAATTTATTTATGAAAATGATTTGTATAAAATTTTATACATATTAGAGAAATTTTTAATTGTTTGATGTTTTCCTTAAATTCTTTATGTGGTAATTTTAGTATAGGGAGGTCCAATATTTTAAAAAAAAGAAAAGACAAGAAAAATAAGAGGTCAAAGCTCTAGGCATCCACCTTCTATAAAACCCTTACATTAAAGCCTTGCCTCGAGGAGGGAATCTGCCAGCCCTAAAGCTCCATCTTCTCCCAAATTTCCACCGGCCCTAAGCCTCCATCTTCACCATATTCTGTCGGTTCTAAGCTCTAAATAGAGGAGGAGAAGAGAGAGATTGGTAGCAAGGATTTGGAAGACATGTTCTATATCTTGGTTGATGCTCTAATTAGGTTCTATAACTTGTGGAATTTGGATCCTATAGTTTTTGATCTTCGTTGCTATTTTCGGGAGTATCACACCATGGTTCTTTTCTTATGCTCCAAATTATTTTTATAGATGGTGGATTTCAAATTTTTGAGGGGATGGTTTCCTTACTGATTTTATAGGGTGTCTATCATGTTCTCGCTCTACAATTTCTTGCATTTTCTCTACATTGTAGTTGTATTAGTTGGTGTTATAATTTGGTGGAATTTGGAATATAAATGTATTTTGATACAGTGGTTAGTCAATCCACTTTAACATGGTTATACAACAGGGCCTCTGTATTTGAATCCTCCTCATGTCACCATCATGCAGGTGATGGATTTAGGCCAATGAGTTTAGTTCGTCTTTGACACATAAAAAGAGAGGAGGGGGTATTAAGAATATAAATGTCTACTAGTCACTTCGGAGCTGAGCATTTGTGACAAGTCATCAGCCAATCAACCTTAACATGAGTTTTGAATTTTCAGTTGTCCAATTTGGCACATGCTCATTAAATAAACTAGTAAGATTTTGCTGACACTAGATGTAGGTCTTTTCAGTTGATTTGGGCATTTACTACATCTCTTCTAGAACTAGTCTAACCTGTGAAAAATAATGGTATAAGCTGGAGGTTGAGAGACCCTAATTAAGTTACTGAGAGATCAATGTTTAAGTTAGCTCAACAAATTTATAGGAGGTTCAAATATATTATTCATGCCTGTATCTCTATCTCTTGTCCCACTAACTTTTGGTAATCCTTAAAGTGTTGTTGCTTATTATGCCTGCTCTTTGTTTGTGTTTGCACTTCACATGTTATTCAGATATTGGAAATCAGGACTAGATATAGATCTTTTAACCAAAATTTTGGTTCTAATATGGAAATCTCCATGTGTATAGTGATTAATGCATGCTAGTTACAAGGAAGAATTATCTCCTTCATTTAGGGTGGCTATATACTAATTATGCTATATTGGTTTTAGGAGATTTCATGCATGAGTAATACCTATACTTGTTGCTAGGTAGAAGTGGCCATTTCTTGATGCTTTAGTTGATTCCCATGCTTATGTTTATGCATGCTCCTACTATGTTTATGCAAAAGCTTATGTTATGAATTTGCATGCTTATGTTTAGGTTTATGATTATGTCATGCTTAAGTAGTGATCAAGCTATAATTCGGGCAAGGCCAGAGAGCTTACCAAGTTGTGATCTGAGCAAGCCCGAGAAGCTTACTGAGTGTGACTAGTGACCCTAGCCTGGGAGCTCACCAAATCCTATATGGTGGAGTGTGACCGGTGACTCTAGCCTAAGAGCTCACCAAATCGTATGTGGTTGAGTATGATCGGTGACCTTAGCTCAGGAGCTCACCAAATCTTGCAAGGTAGAGTGTGATCGGTGACTCTAGCCCGGGCTCACCAACCCTACGTGGTTTATGACATGCCAGTCTGCTTACGTGGTACTACATTTGTGATTATGCCTATATTCAAGTTATGTTCATGATAGATTCATGATTATGTTAAGCTCAATTCGTATTCAGGTTCATATATAGTTATGTTTATGGCTACATGTGTTTATGCTCATCCTTAATATGTATGTTTGTGCCATGCAAGTATGCTTATACCTATGCTTATATACATGCTTATGATTATGTTTGTTCTCATGCTTAAGCTTATTTACATGCTTATGCTTATGCTTATTCTCTCATACTTATGTCAGTACCTATGCTTATGTCCATGTCTATGATATGGCAGCAGTCAAGTCCTAAGTTACCTAACATGTATTTCCCTTGATACACTAGATTATAGGTGCTAACCATTGCGCAATATGATTTTGAACATGTTGAGTCCTTAGACTCACCATTTGATTTATTTCAGGAGATGAGACACATGAGATGGGAGGCATCAACCAGTGAGCAGGCTCAGGGCATTGGTGGCATAACCCGAAGACCCTTTCTAGTTTATATTTCCGCATGATCTAGTAGTTTATTTTTTTTTTTGCAAATAAATTCAGGAACTTATGACAAGTATTCAATGTCTCTAGTGAGTTGAACTCTCTTTCAATATTTTCCTTTATGACGACTATGTAGTTTAATTTATATATATTAAAAAAAATTAGGGATGTTTAATGTCTAGTGTATACTATCGGAGGAAACATGTCGATTATACCTATGTTGGGCAAGCATATGTGTTTGGTGTGATTATTGGAGGCATCATGATAATTATACCTGTATTATAGGGAGCATACATGCCATTTGTGTGCTATAGGTGTTGCTACTTACTATATTTATTGTTTAGTAGAAACCTGTTGGATCTATTCATACCTATAGAGTTAGATGATAGATAGATAATGGATGTACTTATGTTGATTGGGATGTTGCATTGATGATGACTATGTCAGTATCATGATTATTTATATCATACTCATCATTGCACTACATGTTGACAACCAAATGTCTCCCTTGTGGTTGAGCGAGTTGTTAGTCATATTTGTTATCCATTCGGCCATTTGTTATCAAATTTGATAATGTCACGCCCCAGAGGAGTCCCTGTCCGAGAAAATTTCGACAGCATCTCCCCTGTACGGTGGACAATCTGAAACTTTTCTACATCTCACAAATACCTCAGCCACAGGCGGCTGGAATAATAATAATAAAATAAAACATCACCACGCAGTTATATATAATCTATTCAGCCTCTGGCTGTCACAACCACGCAGTTAAGATAATCAAACAGTAAAATAATACTCTGACTCACTCGTAAAACTCAAATCCGACGAACTCACCTCTTCTGCCGTCCAGGCAGGCATGTAGTAGAATAAAAACCAAATCCAAATCCATCGATATAATAAAATCTATATCATGTCCATAAGCAAATAAATCCAGAACATAACAAGTGCAAACAGTCTAGAACAGAAAAGGAAACCAAACGAAAAACCAATCACATCCTCGAGGTCTGCAGGGACCAGCAACTGGAACTCTCTCCTGACAGCATCAACCTGAAAATATCAACAATGGAGGCGGGGTGAGTCCAACACTCAGCAGGTACAATTGATATGCAAAGTAAAGAAATAACACCTAGCACTAATCATGCGTACCTGATAAAGATAAAGGTAACTACAAACCGAAGAAGACAGGAGAGAATCTGTACTAACCAGGACCCGATATAAGGACAAACAATCCGAAGGTATAGACTAGTATGCATGTCAATCAAGGTATCCAAGCAATGTGCGCATATAAGTGCAACAAACACAAACACAAGCAAGAAATGCATCATGCATATGATGCCAATGTCATGGTCACGCCAGTCAGTCAACTCACAACAACAGTGGGACCGAGTGGGTAGGGGTGTGACAACCGTGCACTCAACACTACTCCGATGAGTGATCGAGTGTACGGGATGTTGTCGGAGTACATACGTACTCTACCCCAAATCATAAATGGGGGCGCAATGCTCTCAACTCCCGATACGTTGTACGGGAGGGATCTCTAACGTGCTACACGCTGCGTCACACTACCCATGAGCGGACCAACGGAGCACCGGAAGAGCCAAACTGACGTGCTACCATGCTGTGTCCCGCTACCCATGAGCGTCACAACGGAGCACCGAACAGTGATGAAACTGGCAAAGTGCTCGATAATAAAGGAGCAATCAATCACTCAGCATGCAATCATGCGAATGGTGCATGTCACTAAACATGGTAATATACTAAACCAATCTCTGGACATATCATAATGTGCACCAAAGCGAATGAATCATATCAAGGTATCTGATCATATAAGGTATCAAACCTAGGTCCTGACATGGTAAAATATGGTTATATCACTACCCATGAGCATGTGGAATCAGGTACATATCCATACAAGATGTAAACAAACAATCAATCAACAGGTAGCATGTATTGGGCAGTGATTAACCGAAACAAGTAAGAAACACAATTAATGCATCTTGTTAATTTAATTACTAAGCATATCAAAGACAATAAGTCAAAAGTACCCGCCTCCGATAAAATGGTCCAAATCCTGACTCCGAGATACTCGTCTCGAATCAGAGTCCTGTAATAAATCGTACAGTTTAGCTAAGTTAACTATAAACAAATAGCTAAACAACTTCCAAATCCACCAACCATCTAGGGTTAGTTTCATTAACCCTAATTACACCATTAGATTTATTCCAAATCTAAATTAACAACTATTGCTAACATATCTAGAAACCATCTACAACGGAGACCAATTCCTACACAATTAACGAACCCAAATCAAACACATAACAATCTATATATGTACCAAATCCTTACCTTAATTCAACCGCTGCTGAAAGTCAGAAAGTTGCTGCCCAAAAGAAACATCTGCTGGAAAGTGGCTGCCGGAACCAAGAACAATCAACAGCACAAGATACTCCCCGAAATCAGTGATCCGCTAAACCCTACACCTGCAGATTAGGTCATAAGGGGAAATCCAGAGTGCAACCAAGTATTACAACCCACTCACCTTGTTGGCTCAGCAGAAAGGAACTAGGGCAGAGGGGTTTTAGGCACACAAGATGAAAGTCAGCTTCTGTGCTAGGTCACAAGAAAACCCAAGCAGTGGTACTCGGGTGCCGGAATCGGGGTTGGCCGGCGCTACTCGAGGGCTGACGTCGGCTGGAAACTAGCACACGGCTTGACACCCGACCTCCCGGCGAAGAGGGCTCGGCTATCAGTAGAACTCGGCTAGGGCACAGATGTATTTCGGCCGGCAGCACCGTTGTGAAGAGATCTCGGCGCTAGGGTTCGGCTTCGGTGTGCACGACTAGGGCAGAGATTAGATCGCCGGCGTCGGCAGAGGAGAGGAAGAGAGAGCTCGGGTCGGCGTCGAGAGAAACCGGAAGAAAAAGAAAAATAAGAAAAGAAAATAAAGAAAAGAATATATAAAGGAAAAGAAAACTTTTCCTCGTTAAAATGGGTCGCCTAAACAGGCTTTTCCGGACCCTGTTTTTTTTATCCCCGTGAACTCGTCCATACGAGCTCCGAAAAATTCCCGAAAAATTTTCAAAAATTCCAAAAAATTCCCTTAATCATATTCTCCTATTTCTGGTATTTTACATTCTCCCCCACTTATAAAAATTTGGTCCCCAAATTTCGTTATCTACCATCAGCAAGTACTAATAATAGATATAGAGTATAAATGCTGAATGGTAAATAAATCACATACCTCAAGTGAAAAGATGGGGATATCGAGCTCGGATAGTGTCCTCGAGCTCCCAAGTAGCCTCCTCGTCCGAATGATGCTGCCATCCGACTTTAACCAGCCGGATAGTCTTGTTCCGCAACTGACGCTCTTTCCGGTCGAGTATCCGTACCGGAACCTCCTCATATGTAATGTCAGGCTGAACTGGAACTGGAATATCTGCCAGCACATGTGTCGGATCAGGTACGTATCTCCTCAGCATCGATACGTGGAAAACATCATGAACGCTTGACAGGGACGGTGGTAGTGCCAATCGGTAAGCTACTGCTCCGATCCTCTCCAAGATCTCGAAAGGACCAATATACCGCGGAGCTAGCTTACCTCTGAGGCCAAATCTCTTCACCCCTTTCGTGGGTGAAACTCGCAGAAATACATGGTCGCCAACAGAGAACTCTAGTGGTCTGCGTCTCCGATCAGCATAACTCTTCTGACGATCCTGCGCCTCTGACATCCTCCGTCTGATAGTACGGACCAACTCTGCATCCTGCTGAGCTCTCTGAGGTCCCAACAACTGGGCCTCTCCAACCTCATCCCAGAGAGTGGGTGTCCGACAATGCCTACCATACAACGCCTCAAACGGTGCCATCTGGATAGCCGAATGGAAGCTGTTGTTGTAGGCAAACTCAACCAACGGCAGATGGTCCTCCCAACTGCCTCCGAAATCCATAACACATGACCTCAGCAGGTCCTCTAAAGTCTGAATGGTCCGCTCTGACTGTCCATCTGTCTGTGGATGGAAAGCTGTACTGAAACGGAGTTGTGTGCCCAAGGCCTGCTGCAGACTCTGCCAGAAACGAGACGTGAACCGTGGATCTCTATCCGAAATGATACTCAATGGAACACCATGTAGTCTAATAATCTCTCGGCAATACAGATCTGCCAATCGATCCAGGGAATCAGTCCTCCGAATCGCTAAGAAGTGCGCTGATTTGGTTAATCGATCAACGATTACCCAAATCGCGTCATGGCCTCGTCGTGTCCTCGGCAACCCTACCACAAAGTCCATGGTAATGTGATCCCACTTCCACTCAGGAATAGGAATCCGCTGAAGTAATCCTGCAGGTCTCTGGTGTTCAGCCTTCACCTGCTGACAAACAAGACATCTAGCTACGAAATCCGCGATGTCCTTTTTCATACCGTTCCACCAATAGGAACGCCTCAAGTCTCGATACATACGGGTACCGCCTGGATGGATCGCAAATCGAGAACGGTGTGCCTCCTGTAATAGCTCCTGTAAGACCGGATGAGACTGAGGTACGCATAATCTGCCTCGGAAGAATATAATACCCTCCTCGTCTCGTGTAAACTCGGTCTGCTGTCCGGAAGCTATCTGACTGCTAATAAACTGCAAATGCTGATCACTGGCCTGTGCCTCTCGGATCCTCGTCCTGATCGACGACTGAGCAACCATTGTAACCAGAATACCCTGCTCTGTCGGTCCCTGCTCTTCAAGATCTAACTCCGAGAAACTCTGAATCAAGTCCGTGACTGAAGTCCGGTGGCAAGCCAAAGTCCCTCTGGACTTCCTGCTGAGTGCATCTGCAACCACATTAGCTTTCCCCGGGTGGTAGCTAATGGTACAATCGTAGTCCTTCAGGAACTCCATCCATCTCCTCTGTCGAAGATTAAGCTCCTTCTGAGTGAAAATATATTTGAGACTCTTATGATCAGTGAGAATCTCAAATGTGATACCGTATAAATGATGACGCCAAAGCTTCAGAGCAAAGATGATGGCAGCTAACTCCAAATCATGAACTGGGTAGTTCTTCTCATGCTCCTTCAGCTGACGAGAAGCATAAGAGACTACTCTGCCGTGCTGCATCAGAACAGCGCCCAAACCCTGAAGAGACGCGTCGGTGTAAAGTACAAACCCATCCTCTCCAGAAGGTAGAACCAAAACTGGAGCCGACACTAATCTCCGCTTCAGCTCCTGAAAGCTGGTCTCGCAATCCTCGGACCATATGAACTTCACGCCTTTCCGGGTAAGACGTGTCAGTGGCATAGCAATACGCGAGAATCCCTCGACAAAACGTCGGTAATATCCGGCCAATCCCAGAAAACTGCGGATCTCTGAACCGACTTCGGCTGCTCCCAACCGGTGACACCTCGATCTTCGAGGATCAACTGAAATACCCTGCTAGAAACCACGTGTCCCAGAAAAAATGCACACTTGCTGAACTTCGCGTACAGCTGATGTCGTCGAAGAATCTCCAAGACTGTGCGAAGATGCTGTGCATGCTCCTCCTCGGAACGAGAGTAGACCAATATGTCATCAATGAAAACGATAACAAACTGATCCAGATACTCCAGAAAGATGCGGTTCATCAAATCCATAAACACCGCTGGAGCATTGGTAAGCCCAAATGGCATTACCAAAAACTCATAATGACCGTATCGGTACGAAAAGCTGAATATCGGAATCTCGACTCTCAACTGATGATATCCGGATCGCAGATCAATCTTAGAATACACTGATGTACCTCTGAGCTGATCAAACAAATCCTCGATTCGTGGTAATGGATATTTATTTCTGATGGTCACTGAATTCAGTTGCCTGTAGTCAATACACAACCTCATAGTACCATCCTTTTTCTTGACAAATAGCACTGGAGAATCCCATGGTGAAACACTAGGGCGAATGAATCCTCTGTCTAAAAGCTCCTGGAGTTGAACCTTCAGCTCGTTCAACTCTTTTGGTGCCATCGATACGGACTTTCGATGTCGTAGCGGTTCCGGAATCACTCAATAGCGAACTCCAGCCTTGGGAGGCAAACCGTAGCTCCTGGACTACAAGAACATCGGAGAGCTGCGAACTACTACTGTCCTCAGTACTGATCAACGATAACAGAAAACCATGACAGCCGTGAGACAGCAGCTTCTGCGCCTGAATCGCCGAAATAATCGAGATACCGTCGTCTCTGATGCCAGTGAAACTCCACGAGGGTTGGTTCGGAGGCCGGAAGGTGACCACCCTCGTCTGGCAATCAACGGTAGCATGATATATTGACAGCCAATCCATGCCAAGTATGACATCAAACTCGACCATCTCCAATACTAGAAGATCTACCGTAAGTATCATGTTGCCAAAGTCTAACGGGCAACCTCTGATCTCCTGGGTGACGTCTAAAGTATCACCGGACGGTAGGGAGACAGTCAATCGCCGCAACCTAACAGTAGGTAATCTACCAATCTCCCGCATAAAGGTACGGGATATAAAAGAATGCGAACTACCAGTATCAATCAAAATATCAGCAGTAAATGCATAAATGGAAATCGTACCGCGGAAAACGGATCCGTCGGCCCGCTGAGCATCCTCTCTGTAATGCTGCCAGCGGCTGCTGCGGCTGGGCAGAAGCCTGCCACTGAGGCGCTGCTGGACTATGTGCCAGATAAGACTGAGAGGATGGTGACTGATACTGTGCAGCTGGCTGGGACTGAGTCTGATACTGCCCCTGAGTCGGATAATAAGGTCCTGGAGCAAAACTCTGGGGTGCTACAGAAGCACTAGAGTACTCCTGTCCAAGCATGCCAAATGCTGCTGCTGAGGGAGCTGCTCCCTGCTGACGCTGTGAGGGTGTGAATCTCCGCCCTCCTCGTCGAGACACTGACTGACTAGACTGTCCCCTCTGCTCTGACCCTCCGGAAGCCGTGTGCTGAGCCTTCAGCTGACAATCTCGGCTCTGGTGCCCAGGCAGTTTGCAATAACATGCTGAAGTGATGTGGTCTCTGGAACCACATCGGAAACACTGTATATCGCTGGTGGACTGTTTCCGATCCTGCCGAGGAGACCGGAAACGTCCTGAGGAAGACTGTCCTGACTTCTGAGGCCTACGAGAAACCCCAGAAGAACTCTGACCTGATCGTCTGCGACTACTCTGATGCTGTCCTGTCGCCTGTGTCTGCTGGACCTGCCCTGATGTCTGACCCGTATGCTTTCTTTTCCTGTCCGGATATGCTGTCTGCCGAGCTAACTCTATCATCAAAGCTCGATTCAATGCATCAGAGTAAGATGTAATCCCTAATCCGGCAAGCTGTACATGCAGATAACCATCCAATCCCTGTATAAACTGCATCATGCGAGTTCTGTCCTCCGCAACTAACTCTGGACAAAACTGAGCCAACCGGAGGAATTCAGTATTATACTCAGTCACTGAGCGATTATTCTGCCTCAGACTCATAAAATCCTGTCGGCGAGCCATCTGATAAGACAGTGGAAAGAAGCGGCTCTCAAAAGCCTCTCTGAACCTGGTCCATGTGACGTTGCGCTCACCAATAATAGAACGCTGAGTAATCCACCAGGCATTAGCTTCATCCCGTAAATGATAGGCAGCCAGCTCTGCTTTCTCCCACTCGGAGCAAGCCATATAGAAGAAAGTCTGCTCCATAGTCTCTATCCATGACAGAGCCATACTCGGATCGAGATCTCCGCGGAAAAGAGTGAAACGAGTCTTCATCGACTCGGCCAGTGCTGGAATCCTAGCTCGTGCAGCGACGATATCAGTGATCTGTGTCGGGACGGCTGTAGGAGCTGGCGGAAACACTGGAGCTGATACTACGGGTGGTACCGCGGAATAAACCGGAGGAGGAACTCCCGGTACTGCTGTATAAACTGGGGCATAAGCCGTCGGTGGTACTGCCGGGGGAATAAAAGTGGTGGCGGTGGAGGTACGGTAGGTAATGGTACGGATATGGTGCAGCTGCTGCTACTGTAGGCACTGGGGGCACAGGTGCCACTGGTGGTGGCACTGAATACGCCGTAGGCTGCGCTGGAGCAGATGTCGGGTACACCAATGGTACCCCTGATGGTACTGTAAACAGGGTAGGCGTGGATACCGTCGGTGTGGCCAAAGTAGGTATCTCTACAGGAGCTATCGGGATTTGAGAGCCCGATGCTCCCGCTGCATCCTGAGTCTGTCCCTGACTGACAGGCTCACTAACAGTGGGCATCTCTCCCGTGGTCCTCGCACATGGTCGTCCAGTACCACGTCTCGCAGCAATACGAGTAGATCGTCTCATATCTGTTAAATTAAATTACAGATATCAATACCAATATAACCAACATAAAATAACAACATACCTATTTGCCGTCTGGAGATGTTCCGTCGCTGTCCAGTCCCCAATTTGACCTCAAAATTCCGAACGTACATATCGCCGGAAATCCAAATAAATCCGAAACGGAAATCCGAAACATAACCATATCGAAAATCCGATAATGCCCAGTTTGACTCGCAAACCCGGCTAACCCAAATATCCAGAATACCAACAACCGGTATCCGATAAATCTTCATAACACCAAAAGCAGGTATCATAACCCGCTCTGATACCAAATAAATTGGTATCAGATAAATCCTGAAAATCCAAAATACGAAACAAAATATCGTAAAACTGTGCTCTGATACCACTAAATTGTCACGCCCCAGAGGAGTCCCTGTCCGAGAAAATTTCGACAGCATCTCCCCTGTACGGTGGACAATCTGAAACTTTTCTACATCTCACAAATACCTCAGCCACAGGCGGCTGGAATAATAACAATAAAATAAAACATCACCACGCAGTTATATATAATCTATTCAGCCTCTGGCTGTCACAACCACGCAGTTAAGATAATCAAACAGTAAAATAATACTCTGACTCGAAATCCACCCTACTCCACTACACTCGTAAAACTCAAATCCGACGAACTCACCTCTTCTGCCGTCCAGGCAGGCATGTAGTAGAATAAAAACCAAATCCAAATTCATCGATATAATAAAATCTATATCATGTCCATAAGCAAATAAATCCAGAACATAACAAGTGCAAACAGTCTAGAACAGAAAAGGAAACCAAACGAAAAACCAATCACATCCTCGAGGTCTGCAGGGACCAGCAACTGGAACTCTCTCCTGACAGCATCAACCTGAAAATATCAACAATGGAGGCGGGGTGAGTCCAACACTCAGCAGGTACAATTGATATGCAAAGTAAAGAAATAACACCTAGCACTAATCATGCGTACAGTCTCCTGATAAAGATAAAGGTAACTACAAACCGAAGAAGACAGGAGAGAATCTGTACTAACCAGGACCCGGTATAAGGACAAACAGTCCGAAAGGTATAGAAGACCTGTATGCATGTCAATCAAGGTATCCAAGCAATGTGCAGCATATAAGTGCAACAAACACAAACACAAACAATAAATGCATCATGCATATGATGCCAATGTCATGGTCACCCCTGACGCCAGTTAGCCATCTCACAACAAAAGTGGGACCAAGTGGGTAGGGCTGTGACGACCGTGCACTCTGCAACACTACTCCTGATGAGTGATCGAGTGGACGGGATGTTGTCGGAGTACACACGTACTCCTACCCCAAATCATAAATGGGGGAGCGTAATGCTCTCATCTCCCGGTACGCTGTGACGGGGAGGGATCTCTAACGTGCTACAGCTGCGTCACACTACCCATGAGCGGACCAACGGAGCACCGGAAGAGCCAAACTGACGCGCTACCACGCTGTGTCCCGCTACCCATGAGCGTCACAACGGAGCACCGAACAGTGATGAAACTGGCAAAGTGCTCGACAATAAAGGAGCAATCAATCACTCAGCATGCAATCATGCGAATGGTGCATGTCACTAAACATGGTAATATACTAAACCAATCTCTGGACATATCATAATGTGCACCAAAGCGAATGAATCATATCAAGGTATCTGGTCATATAAGGTAACAAACCTAGGTCCTGACATGGTAAAATATGGTTATATCACTACCCATGAGCATGTGGAATCAGGTACATATCCATACAAGATGTAAACAAACAATCAATCAACAGGTAGCATGTATTGGGCAGTGATTAACCGAAACAAGTAAGAAACACAATTAATGCATCTTGTTAATTTAATTACTAAGCATATCAAAGACAATAAGTCAAAAGTACCCGCCTCCGATAAAATGGTCCAAATCCTGACTCCGAGATACTCGTCTCGAATCAGAGTCCTGTAATAAATCGTACAGTTTAGCTAAGTTAACTATAAACAAATAGCTAAACAACTTCCAAATCCACCAACCATCTAGGGTTAGTTTCATTAACCCTAATTACACCATTAGATTTATTCCAAATCTAAATTAACAACTATTGCTAACATATCTAGAAACCATCTACAACGGAGACCAATTCCTACACAATTAACGAACCCAAATCAAACACATAACAATCTATATATGTACCAAATCCTTACCTTAATTCAACCGCTGCTGAAAGTCAGAAAGTTGCTGCCCAAAAGAAACATCTGCTGGAAAGTGGCTGCCGGAACCAAGAACAATCAACAGCACAAGATACTCCCCGAAATCAGTGATCCGCTAAACCCTACACCTGCAGATTAGGTCATAAGGGGAAATCCAGAGTGCAACCAAGTATTACAACCCACTCACCTTGTTGGCTCAGCAGAAAGGAACTAGGGCAGAGGGGTTTTAGGCACACAAGATGAAAGTCAGCTTCTGTGCTAGGTCACAAGAAAACCCAAGCAGTGGTACTCGGGTGCCGGAATCGGGGTTGGCCGGCGCTACTCGAGGGCTGACGTCGGCTGGAAACTAGCACACGGCTTGACACCCGACCTCCCGGCGAAGAGGGATCGGCTATCAGTAGAACTCGGCTAGGGCACAGATGTATTTTGGCCGGCAGCACCGTTGTGAAGAGATCTCGGCGCTAGGGTTCGGCTTCGGTGTGCACGACTAGGGCAGAGATTAGATCGCCGGCGTCGGCAGAGGAGAGGAAGAGAGAGCTCGGGTCGGCGTCGAGAGAAACCGGAAGAAAAAGAAAAATAAGAAAAGAAAATAAAGAAAAGAATATATAAAGGAAAAGAAAACTTTTCCTCGTTAAAATGGGTCGCCTAAACAGGCTTTTCCGGACCCTGTTTTTTTTATCCCCGTGAACTCGTCCATACGAGCTCCGAAAAATTCCCGAAAAATTTCCAAAAATTCCGAAAAATTCCCTTAATCATATTCACCTATTTCTGGTATTTTACAGATAACCATGATTTTACTGCATTATTTTGATTCATATATGCATGGTTTGATGTTGATTTCATAGTTTAAATCATGGTTACATTACATTTTGTGCATAGTATGTATTTTTGGACTTAATTGCAAATTATATTATTTTTGGTGTTATTTGATGCTAATATTTGATTCTTATTTTGTAGGCATCAAAGGATCTTGGATTTGGATCTATTTGGACCGAAATTGGGCTCAAATCGGAGTTCAAACGAGAAGATCTAGCCATTGAGCATTATGGGTTGTTCATCAAGAATATGACAGATTTGGACCATCCGTTGAAGATCTGGCCGATCCAACTTAATGGGGAGCAGATCTGAGCTGTTGTTGAAGATGCAGATTTTGATGTAGAAGATGATATAAGTGCAGGGGAGTACTTACTGGAAGCATTACCTCAAGAATCACCAAGAATGGAGGATGTAAGTGTAGGGACTTGTGCTATGGAGCCAAGCACCCAAGAATCACTACATGAAGTTGAACATTCGCCAGAACTGGAGTCTGACCATTTACTTGATGATAAGGAGGTAACAATCACCACTCTAGGTACCTTGCAAGATGAAAAGGTGAGTATTTTGTGTAATTTTTCAGAAAATTTCATAGAGGTACCATTTATTGATTTTATTAGATGTGAATCATTTCTTGAAATATCTTTTACCCACACTAATATTCTCCTATTTTATTTTTATCCCACACGCATGTGGGAGGTGTTTTATTTTATTGATGTTGTAGGAGAAATTAAGCTTCCGAAGTGGGTACTTAAACTGAACCGACTTAGACCTCTAGAAAAAGCTAAGAAGGGAAAAATTAGTAATAAGAAGAATTTGAATGGAAATGGAAATACAAATACTCCACTTCCGGGGTGGCTTCTTTTGTTAGATCTTCTTCAACCACCGGGAATTTAAAGGGGAGTTGGTTCTAATTTAGCTTTCTTTTGCATTTTAATTCATGCTTTGTTAATAAATTCGTTATACGTTTCTTTGGTTTAATACTTTGCATTTGCACTTTGTTTTTACATTTTACATTTTATTTCCACATTTCCTTCCATACTTAGCATTTGGTTTAGTTTACATAGCATTTTCATTTTGAATAAAAGTCTCAATGGGAATTTTCTAGTGATACTTTTAAGATGGTAAAAGTCTCTTAAATTTGATCATCAACTTTAGGTCATTTGACGTGATTGGATACTCTACTTACATGATTTTGGTTAAAATGGTAGTGGATTCCATGTTGATCGATTTAGCTTGATTGCATAAAAATACATAGAGAGGACCACTTCAAGCCTTAACATTATTTCCTCTTGTGTGGCATGCACCCATAGCAAATTAAACTCTAGAACTTGCTTAGTTTCTTTTCAAAGTCACAATAGCATATGTGTGCATGGAAATGAAGGATTTTTGTCATTTTTGTTCCATCATGATTTCCCATTTCTTTCTCCATAATTTTCTTGAAACATTCTCATCTAGCATTCTAAACCTTAGGTAATCTTTGCTTATCATTCTCTTATTGAGAGTTTTGGTTGATTATCTTGATGAGTTAAATTGTTTAATGTTGGCTCAATATTTTAAGTATGATGATGGTATACATGATCAAAGTTCATGGAGATTGGATGGCCGGAATATTGAATGTTCAAAGATAAGTTTGAATGCATTGGAGTTCAATGTTAGATGCTATGGAGTGTACACAAGTTATAATTTAGGAAATGGTTTGAAGACAAGGGCTGATTTTGTAGTATTTTTGTGCCAACATGGTTAAGATTCCTTCTGTACAAGGAAGTGGTGAATGGAGGGTTCATTGGATTGAATGCTAAACCTAATCATTCTTTGAGTTTATTCATGGAAAGAGCAAGCTCCAATAGTTTGGAATTTTGGAAGTTGATACTATGGTGATACACTCAACGTCTTAGTAAGGTTTTGAATGTTGAAATTTTGTTTGCAGAGCTAAATGCAGGAATTGAAGGAAGTGGACTGTTACTGATGATAGCAGGAATTTGTGTATAACAGAATGATGTTCAATCTGCAGGAAAATGCTCAATCTGAACATTCCTGCTGTACAAGAATGGGAAGCTAATGAAGACACCAAATTTGGAAACACCACTGAAATGTTAATGATATCTTTCATTAATAATTGCTGGAAGGCAGGAAGTAAATGAAAATATGCAGAATTGGAATCTGAAATTGGTACCAGTTGTGTGTCAATTCATGTTACAAGCATCTGGTCTGTAAAACTAAAGTGAAGCATTTGGTCTTCCATTAGTATTTGGTTTGTCAATATTCTTAAATCTACTATGAGTTTAAGCATGCACGCACAAAGGAAGAGATTGCTGGGATTTTCTAGCTGCACTGCAGTGCAAGAATCAGCAGGATGATTGTTATTACTGAGGAAGCTTAGTGGATAAAGATGGATGTGTGTTTTGTGCCAATAATTGATACATTTGATGTGTGAGTAGGAGTGTTGCGAATGTATGGATGGCTCATAAGAAGTGTGCAGGACTTCAATCTGATTATTACTTCTGTGCAGTGATGGAATGCGAATGAAGAGAACTAAAACATCACTGAATCTGTTGTTGCTGCGAACTAAATGCTTACACATTATTTTATTGGCAAGGATGAAGAAAGACAAAGAAAGTTGGCATTGGAGATGATCAGAAAAATGATCCAGATATGAGTAATGTGCAGAAACTCCAGAAATGCAGATTTTACAGAAAAGAAGTTGACATTCTTGTGCCAATTGGGAAGTGGATTTTGATGAACAAAAGCTGCTGGAAAATGGAAAGCTCTTGAATATGCATTGTAAAATGTCATAAGAAACAAGACAAAGAAGAATTGAGATTTTTGTTGGCTAAACAATGTAAAGTTGATACAAAGTTATGTGCCAAGTGATTTCTGAAATTGTGAAGTGGCAGAACTCTGTAATATTTCCTTGAATCACTTGTAATCCTCAAATTGAATTTTTCAAAAACTAGACGCATCAAGTATGAAGATCAGAAATCAAGTGCAGTTCCA
The DNA here is from genome assembly GCF_018446385.1 of Zingiber officinale. Classification (NCBI taxonomy): domain Eukaryota; kingdom Viridiplantae; phylum Streptophyta; class Magnoliopsida; order Zingiberales; family Zingiberaceae; genus Zingiber; species Zingiber officinale. Next base: position 56,682,916 of record NC_055993.1, read on the forward strand.
TAATGCATTTCTGCAACTCATAGATCAAATCCAGAAATCAGGGACAAAACTGCATTATGAACTCTTTGTGAATCTAAAGTTTCTACATTACAAATTGACATTACTTTAAACCTTATATGACTTATGCTGAAAGACTTTCAGATTGCTAATTCTGAAACTTTCTTTGGAAGCATTAATTCTGTGACAACAGATTCTTTTCCTGCATCTAGAATCCAGAATTCAGCTTCAACAGCATTTGCAGAAATGAAACCAATGTATCAATAAGTTCATGTTCAGTCTCCTCTATGCTGTTTTTGATTAGTAACATCATGAATTCCATTTCTTTTCAGTCTTGGCAAGAACTTGATATTCTGAAATGCTTATTGGCACTGATTTCTGAAGTTACAAATGCTGAAATGCTTAAGCAGTTGGGATTCATATCAAGTTAATCAGATTTCGGAAGAACAAAAGATGTGATTGAAACTTGAGAGAACTATTTGGTACCAAATAATGGTTAAATGGAGACTGATCCAATTAGGTTTTGAACAGCAGCAAACTGGATCCCATCTCTTGAAGTTGCATCATTTGATGAAAGTTTATGCTAAGCCAAATTATTCAGTCAAAAAGCTGAAATCAGTTTAGGCTATGAATTTTGAAACTTAATAAGTCTGCAAAGTGGCACAGTGAGTTAGTTATGCAGAACCAATAATCTGGAAGTAAGTATAAGCAAATGTATGGGAAGAAGGAAGAGAGCAGAGTTGTTGCACGTATGAATTCTTGAAACTGCACCTATAACAGTAGTGGTGGTCAATGAAGTATCAAAAAGAGTTAGCTGTTGGATTGAAGGAAAAAAAAATCAGAGAATTAGATTTCTGCATTTTGATGCTGGAATTTTGGAGCAAGAGCTCCAACAATGGAATTCGAATCTGAAAAATTAGAAACAGAGAAAGAAAGAAGGAAGCAATTGCAGAAACTTGATATTCAGAATTCCCCGTTTTAAGCTACTGGAATTTGAAATGAAGATACAAAATGAGACTATTTTTCAAGGAACAAGTGTAAAATACAAATGAAGAGACAGTTTTAAAGGCTAAAAGAAAGGGTTGTTAATGCAGAGATGCAGAAATTTTAAGAGCTGGAAACAAAGTTGAAAACTGCAGAGAAGATTCTGAATTTAGAGTATCAATTGTGTGCCAAGCTCTTCTTGAAACCCTCTGATCAGTAAATGCTGCAAATGAAAACCTTTATTCCTCATTCACGAATGATATTCAAGTTTCAATAGTTGAAAATATGAAAATCTGCACATCTAAGTTCTGAAATTCTGAAACTGAAAATTGTTAATGTCTGAACTGAAATATGGAAACTGAATTATTTGAGACTGCTTTTGGTGTTCACTAGTGTGCCAATCTCTTGGACTGGATGCCTATTTTAAGCTTATTTTCTGATTTATAAGGAACAGAGTTTCAATTCTGAAATTTCTTTTTAGCAGGATTTTTGAAGCTGGTTTGAAGGCATGAGTTGCAGAAATTAATTCCATCTTAGAAACTCTTAGCTGATGCTTTCTGAGATGGATTGAGTTGAAATGAATTGAATGCTGAGTTTTCACCTCATTGAATTGATTTACCAAGAAATTAAATGTTGAATGGAATTGATTTGTTTAACAGAATTATTTATTAGATAAGCTGGAATTGCTTTAACTCTTGGGTCTGGGAACTTAAGTCCAAGAATCTGTGAAATGTAGAAGAGCAGAGAAACTGGAATTCTAAAGGGTGAGGATCATCTACAAGTGAAGAAAAAAAAAATCTGAAATGAAGTGACCATTTTTTTTTTTTTTTTGCTGTTTGGGAGCTGGATAAAAAAAAGTATCAGGATTCAAGAATAACCTATTTCATGTTAAGTTTCCTTTATAGAAACACCTGCCATTTCGTTGCTAATTGAGATCCTTATCTTTGGAAATTATTTCTCATGATATGGGTCTACAATTTCATAGAATATGAATTCCTGAAGTTGAAACCTATTTCTGATCAGTTTTACATTTGCATTTGATGTTCTTTCCTTTCCGAGCTTACCATGAATCGAGATATGCAACTCCAATGGATTGATTTTCTGAATCTACTCGGTTTTTCAGTAGATCAGTAAAGTAGCTTGTTAAGTCCAGATTGCTGCCTTGGAAGCTGAAAACTGAATTTTACAGAATCTTGAAGTATCAAGTTGTTCAAATAGTGAGGAAAACTGGACAACAGTTCAAGCCAAATTCCAATTGTACAGTTTTAAATTTTCAGTGAAACATTTTGATAAGTTCTGGATTTTTGAAAGGAAACATGCTTAGTTTGAATTCTGATTCTGCAATCGAATTCTGGCAACTAGAAATTTAGATCTGCAAAAATAGAAATAGAGACAGTATGCAGAATGAAGTTTGATCTTTTATCCATTTAATGCTTGGTGTTTCTACAGTTTACTTCAAAGTTGAATGACTAAATCTGGATTTTCTGAAATAAGGAAATCAAAAGTCAGAAATCTACAGTTTACTTTCTGAGTCGTATTGGACTTTCTGAATGACTGATTTCTGTTTGCATAAATCTATTTCAAATTTCAGAATATGCACTACCACCTCTCTTCTAAGTTAAACCGTGCAAGTTTTAGCCTTTAGTTCTTTGAGATTTGTCCCTGTCAGCTGTACAGAAATCAGCATTATAAAGTTTCAGGAATTGACAGGATGAGGAGTATATGGTTGCATTCCTTCCATCTCTTATTATTCTACATCAGACTAAAATTCATATGATTGCATCGTTTAATTGGCATGAATTGGGCAGTTACTTCTCTTACAAATTTATTTTATAGAACAAGAGAAGGAAGAGAAGAAGTAGCTAATTTGAACTTGTTTTGAGTACAAGAATTGCAGAATCTGATTTCTGAATTCTATTTCTATTGCTGGATTCTATATGCAAAGGGGCTGCTGTGTGCCAGATCTTGAACTCCTGTGAAGCTGATTTCTTTGTCCAAGTTTCTGAAACTTTATCATTTTTATTGGAGATCTAATAGGAGCTGTATTGTTCAGAAATGGAGAATTTTCTGTTGCATTATGAGGATCTTGTAATGCTAAACACCACTGAAGCATAGGAAGAAAAGGGACATAATCTGCAGAATAAAGATTATAAACAGTGGTTAAAGTTGAAAGAAGTGGAAGTGTTTCAACTAGTTATAATGTGATTCTATTGTCCGAGACGACCAATACTTTAAGTGTGGGGGAGGGACATCTTCTTCATGATTTGAGTTTGTTTTAGCTTCAAGATGCTGTAATTGAAGTGGAAAAAGAGCAAAAACAGTGAAAAACATAAAAAAATTTGAAAAGTGGCACATTAAGAGAGTATCAAGTGGAAGAGAGAGTATCAAGATTCTATGTTTGCCATCAAATTGAAGGGGAGTTTAGCTTGATCTTTTGAATTGGTAATATCAAATGGTATTCATATCTTTTTACATCAAAATGGTCAACTCATCAAGTATATTCCTCCAATACTCTAATCTCCTCAATTTTTCATTTAATACTTTTCTTTTGCTTATTTCATTCACTTTCATTGTTATTCTTGCTTCCATTTCAATTATTCATGATAATATCCTTTTGATTCATGTATGCTATGTTTATAGTGGTGGAGAATTAGAAAATAAGCAAGCTTATGGTAGTGAAATGTTGTGAGTTGTATTGAGTGAACTTCACTTATACACATGCTTGAGTGTGAGAGATAGATTAGGTAAATCCCTTGTGAGATTGCAACTTGCTTAATTTTTCAATTGGATTGAAACTACCGTACCTACTGATTATTGTTTGAATGGTATGCATGATTGTTGGTAATCTTTAGATGGTCATAGTTAAATTCTTTTTACTAACTTTTAGATATTGCTAGGGAATTTTCTATGGAGATGATTTTTAGTTTTCTTTGCTTTCATGGGACGTTCAAAACTAAGTGTGGGGATTTGATAACCATGATTTTACTACATTATTTTGATTCATATATGCATGGTTTGATGTTGATTTCATAGTTTAAATCATGGTTACATCACATTTTGTGCATAGTGTGTATTTTTGGACTTAATTACAAATTATATTATTTTTGGTGTTATTTGATGCTAATATTTGATTCTTATTTTGTAGGCATCAAAGGATCTTGGATTTGGATCTATTTGAATCGAAATTGGGCTCCAATCGGAGTTCAAACAAGAAGATCTAGCCATTGAGCATTATGGGTCGTTCATCAAGAATAGGACAGATTTGGACCATCCGGTGAAGATCTGGCCGATCCAACTTAATGGGGAGCAGATCTGAGCCATTGATGAAGATCCAGAAGTTTTGATGCAGATCTGAGTTCTTCTAGCTATTGATGCAGCCAGACTTAATCTGGACCGTTCAATGAAGACTGGGCCGATCTGGGCCATCCAGTGATGATCTGATCGATCCGACCTAAGGGAGGGTAGATCCAGACCCTAGATCAACATCAGTACATTCAGATCAGATTTTGGATGACTTTTCACCGTTGATTTAGCCCGGAATCATCTCAATCGTCCGTTCAGATCCAGATCTGATTTAAATCTGAGAAGCTACAGTAGCATTCCTCTTCATCGACTCCACAGCGCGCAGCAGCCTCGTCCTCGCGACAATCTTCCGGATTTCGGCCCCATTCCTTCTCCGATCAATTTCTCGAGCTTCGATCTCGGTGGAGAACTTCTCGGCGGTGTCATCCCGATCATCTGGAGCCATCGGAGAGTGTTCTCTCCGGCGGAAATCTGCTCACGGCGAGTTCTCGGTTTTCTCCAGATTTGGAGGTGGTCTTCCAAATCTGCGCTCCGATTCCATTCAGTGACGCTTGGAGGTGGTCCGTCAGCGTTATTGAGCTTCATCCGACGCTCATCCGCAGTCCACATTTTCACTTCAGATCCAGAGAGCTCCGGGATGTAGATTTCCATCATTTTCGGCATTTTTGGGTTTTGGGATGTTCTTAGCTCGTCGGGGGTGGTCCGTCGGCGTTGCTGAGTATACCTGGAACTGAGACGCAGGTGAGATGCTCCACTGAGGTCCGAAATTGGGTGGTCTCGATTTTGGCCTCTTGTGTGACGGCTTGAGTGTGAAGTTTTGTGGAATTGGTTGAGGGATTGGATTGGCTAGGGTTTATTTCTTTTTGCTACTGTTTTATAGCTTAGAACTTGTTTTTTTAATGATTGTTATGTTTTAGCAAGTAATCTAGCATTTCATTTCATAGTTGAAGCTTAATTTGTGTTTATTTGATGTTTGGTTAATTGTTTAGTGTTTAAGTGTTAAGTTAGGGTTTACATTTTGCTGTAGATCATATTTACTTGTGTTTTTGTATTTCATTTCTAGTTTAAGTGTGTGTTAATAATTTAATCAAAACGTAGAGTGACAATGCGTTTGAGTTTGATTGTTGGCATACAAGTGTTCATTGGCACATAGTTAGGTTTCACTCTTGCATTAGATTAGTTTTTATTTGCTGTGCTTTACTTTTGTAGATTTAGATTCAAGCTTAAATCCCCCATTCCATTTTTATATCGAAAACCCCAAAAATAGAAATAAAAATACAATCCTAAATTACATCATACTGTTGGTTCCTCGAGAGCGATCCTGGGCTCGTTACTACAACATTATTGTTTAATTAAGGGGTTCAGTGGATATACAAATTGTACAATTTGATTAGTGGATGTGACAAATTCGCTTATCAAATTTTTGGCGCCGTTGCCGGGGAACGAACCCGGGTCACCCGCGTGACAGGCGGGAATACTTACCATTATACTACAACGACGCCAAAATTTGATAAGCAAATTTGTCACATCCGCTAATCAAATTGTACAATTTGTATATCCACTGAACCCCTTAATTAAACAATAATGTTGTAGTAACGAGCCCATGATCGCTCTCGAGGAACCAACAGTATGATGTAATTTAGGATTGTATTTTTATTTCTATTTTTGGGGTTTTCGATATAAAAATGGAATGGGGGATTTAAGCTTGAATCTAAATCTACAAAAGTAAAGCACAGCAAATAAAAACTAATCTAATGCAAGAGTGAAACCTAACTATGTGCCAATGAACACTTGTGTGCCAACAATCAAACCCAAACGCATTGTCACTCTACGTTTTGATTAAATTATTAACACACACTTAAACTAGAAATGAAATACAAAAACACAAGTAAATATGATCTACAGCAAAATGTAAACCCTAACTTAACACTTAAACACTAAACAATTAACCAAACATCAAATAAACACAAATTAAGCTTCAACTATGAAATGAAATGCTAGATTACTTGCTAAAACATAACAATCATTAAAAGAAACAAGTTCTAAGCTATAAAACAGAAGCAAAAAGAAATAAACCCTAACCAATCCAATCCCTCAACCAATTCCACAAAACTTCACACTCAAGCCGTCACACAAGAGGCCAAAATCGAGACCACCCAATTTCGGACCTCAGTGGAGCATCTCAGCTGCGTCTCAGTTCCAGGTATACTCAGCAACGCCGACGGACCACCCCTGACGAGCTAAGAACATCCCAAAACCCAAAAATGTCGAAAATGATGGAAATCTACATCCCGGAGCTCTCTGGATCTGAAGTGAAAATGTGGACTGCGGATGAGCGTCGGATGAAGCTCAATAACGCCGGCGGACCACCTCCAAGCGTCACTGAATGGAATCGGAGCGCAGATTTGGAAGACCACCTCCAAATCTGGAGAAAACAGAGAACTCGCCGTGAGCAGATTTTCGCCGGAGAGAACACTCTCCGATGGCTCCAGATGATCGGGATGACACCGCCGAGAAGTTCTCCACCGGTTGAAGCTCGGCCAATTGTGGAGTAGGTGGTGGCTGAAGTCCGGCCCTCATTACTATGTACCTAGATAGCTACTCTACATCCTGCCCATCTCAGCCATTTAGATGTAGTGGTAGCCGGAGACACAAGCAGTCATCACAATCTTGCTCGCTCGGTCACTCAGATGTAGTGGCAGCCATGAGTGGAGTGTAGGAGTGATGCATATATGTGCAAATGAATATGATGCTTGTGATTTTTGTATTTTCTTGAGATTTTTGCATTTGCTTGAGATGTGATTGTTGCATATGGTGGTCATGCTTCATACATGTTCATTTATCATACATGTATAGGCTGTCGATTATATTGCTCAGGTGTTACGAGTAAATCTATTGCTAATCCTTAATGAGTTTACTTATCACTATACCGTATGTGTTAGATCCAGATTAGGTCTATTCATTCTTTATGTTAGTTATATTAATGTGCATTTATTATGTCATATATGATCATGTTCTTATTTTTTTACTTAGACTATATACTTTGATCTCCACATTTTATATTGGTCATGTACTATCTTGCCTATTACCTTCTAAGTCACCTGGAATCACCACCCCTATTTGTATATTTATGTTCCTTAAGTACATGTTGTAACGCCCCATCCCTCTTGCTAGTAGGGTGCGGGGTTACGTACTTAACCATTTCTATTTCTAATTGCGGAAGCATATATGCATATTAAAATTTCTTTTGGAAAATAAAGAAAATCACATAAGAATATCTTGAAATCATACAGACAATAACATAACACACTAGTCCATGTTAACATAACTAAATAACTTAAGCAGGTCTTCATTTGCCTTAGCAGAGCCACCACCACACACATCTCTTTGCCCCTCCTGCAGCTCCCTTAGGTCATCCATTCTTTGCCCTTATCTGTGGTACAAGGAAAGTAAGCTGTAAGCACACAGGCTTAGTAAGATCCTTTCCTACTCACAAAATCCATATATCAATGCATAAACACATAAGCATACAACCATAAGAATATGATCATCTAACATCATAAGGGCATAACATGTTATATCATAAATCAGGACATTATACTAAATCATATCATAAAGCCAAATATCATAAGAGTATAACATGTCATATCATAAATCACATCATATCAGTTCATAAATAACATCATGCTGTATCATATCATCAATCATCATGTCCTATAAATCATATATCGTATCATGCAAAATGTCTTTTAAAACATGGGTCATGTCATATGCAAGATGGTTTAAAACATAGCATATAGTACTTGAACATAATATCATCATGAGGGTCCGGCTTGTACCACATACATACATAAATGCGCGCAATCCCTAGGACAGGGTAGCTAGCCCTGAACCTACTAGGGATCTAGGTTCGTTCATAGTCCGTCGACCTAGGGGCGTACTAAGGAGCCCATCCCTTTACTAGACCCGTTCATAGTTCGTCGGCCTAGGGGCGTTTATGGAGCCCACCCTTGGTACAAGCCATACAAAGTAAACTATCATAGCATGGTTCATATCATAACATAACACATCTTATCTTATCATATCATGAGGAATAAAGCATGCATATTTGGGCACATAGCTCATGCATGGATTATAAACATACTTGATGAACATGTTATTTATCACATCATAAAACATGCATATTTGGGCACACAGCACATGCATGGATCATAAGCATAAATAATGAACATGTCAGTTATCATATCATAAAACATGCATCATTTGGGCACACAGCACATACATGGATCATAAGCATACTGTAGGACCGTTGCGGCCGGCTAGGAGGGGGTTGGATATCCTGCAAACAAAAAGAGACAAACCCTCCTCGAACTCTTTAAGCTAACACTTGCTTATATAAAGTAAGCTGATAAATTAAAAGCATAAAAAAAAAAACGAGGCACAAAAGGTTTACTTGGTTACAACCGATGTGGTTGTTAATCCAAGGAAGATTAAGCTCACTAAAAATCTCCTTCAGGCGGAGAAGCCTCGTACAGTAATGTAGTGCAGAAAACAGTAGCTTAGACTAAAAGAGAGCGTGTAAGCACTGGATTTACAATCAGTGAGTTCGTTGAAAAGCTTCTAGACCAAGGCTATATTTATAGCCTTGGTCGGGGCGCTTGGAAGGGTTCTGGGCGCCCTGGGGGATAAAACTTTATCCCCCAACGTTCAGATCGCGTAAATCGCGATCCTGGTCAAAATCAGGGTCCGGGCGCCCGGAAGGGTTCCGGGCGCCCCAGATGGCTCCGGGCGCCCCGAAGCCCAAAGTCAACAGCGTTGACTTTTTTGTCTGGGACCTCTTCTCTGGTTCAGTCCCTTCTCGGTCCGGTTCTTCTCCTCCAGATCTGCTCGCTTGGGTGATCTCTGCCATCCGAAAAAAGGGCTCACCCGAACCCAACTTCCGGTCTTCTCGAGCAGCCTTCCTCTCCGGCTTCTCGTCCCTCGGAATCACTGCGTGTTTCCTTCTCGTCCACCAGCGTACTCATCCGCAGTCTTCGTCCCTCGGTCGCACCGCGTGCCGACCTTCTCGCTAGCTGCGTCTCTTGCTCCCCGAGCAATCTTCCGCTCCGGCTTTCGTCCCTCGGAACCACCGCACGCTTCCTTCTCGTCCACCGGGGTACTCTTCCGCAGCGCCTCGTCCCTCGGATGCACCGCGTGCCGTCCTTCTCGCTAGCTACGTCTTCCGCTCGAGTACCTGTGCTCCTAAGCTCCTGCACACTTAGACACAAGGTTAAAACAACGCATGACCTAACTTAACTTGTTGATCACACCAAAATAACCTTGGGGTTTCAACAATCTCCCCCTTTTTGGTGTGATCAACCCAAGTTAAGCTAGGGTTACAAATAGACATAGAATAAAAACAGTTTATTGCAATAACATGCAACATAATAGAAAAAATTGAATTTCAAAAATTTTAAATTTTAATTGTCAATTTTCTACCTCTCCCTAGACTTATACTTTCCCTTCTCCCCCTTTGATCACAAAAAAATGGGGTTTTAAGAAAAAAAATCTAAGGGTTTGACACATAGAAAAATTATAGAAATCTATTTCAATGTTTTTCGGAGAAAAAATATTTCCAAGTTAAAGAAAAAAATTTCTGAGTTAAAGAATGACTTTTTGAAAAAATTTTAAGTTTTCACCATAAATAAATCTTTTTAAGCCCAAAAATTTATGCAAATTTTTTTTTTAAAAAAATTGATAGCATTAAAAAAAACTTTTCTATGCATTTATTTTTATACTGATACTTATATCAGCAAGTTTTAAATTTTCATTTTAATTTTTCATAACTTCTCAAATTACACTTTTTCAAATATAAAGCCACAGATATTAAACATGCAATAATTTGTATCATGTTAATTTCTATTATTTTTTGAATTTCAACTTCACAAAAATATTCAAATAGCATAGATTCTAACTTGATAAAAATTTTCGACAATATAAAAAATTCTTTCAGCAATGTGCAAAATTCGTTCGAAAGAATATTTTGTAATTTGCAAGAATTTTTTAACAACAAATATTCTAATTTACAGGAATCTATTAACAATAGATTTCTTAATCCGAAATACCTTTTCGGTGACTCAATTTCTAAATCACAAAATTCTTTCGAGAGAGTAATTTGTAATTCAAAAAATTCTTCTAATTTGCATAATTCTTTTGTCAAAATATTTTTTAATTTGAAAATTTATTTGGATAATATTTCAAATTTACAAGACAAATTTGATAATTGATTTTCTAATTCAAAAAACTTTTTCGGTAATTCAATTTTTAAATCGCAAAAATCTTCTGGCAAATTTTCTATTGAATTAACCGGTTGTTCAGAGGATAGAGACCATACCTTACTTACCTCGTTGGTCGTTGGTTCTCCCCCTGTTGAATTAATTTCTTCCAAAGATTCTCTCACTTTTATCGATCTCGAGATGTACTTCGGCTGTTGGGGCTGTCTCGGTAATTTCTTCCGTCTCGGATTCTTCTGATGACGGCTCGATGTCTATTGAGGGGACGACTTCAATCGGTTCTTCGTAGAGTTTTAGGAACTTTTCCCAAAGTTCTTTTGCGTTGTTGTATTCGCCAACTCTATCAAAGTCTTCGTTTGGTATTGCGGTTAAAATGTGAAACTCTGCCCGACCGTTTGCCATTAACTCGTCACGTTGCTTCTTGTTCCATAGGCGTAGATCGAGTTCTTCTCAATTCGTTGTCTTTGGTGCTTCAAAACCTGTTTTTATTATTAGAGAAATACCAATATCAGAGTTAAGAAATACCGTCATTTGTTGCTTCCAAGAAGCAAGCTCCCCCTCGAATGCTGGTGGGTAGTCGCTAGCTCCGGCCATTGTTTTGTTGCTTCAGACGGCGGTTAGTCCTTCTGAGGCGTACTCGGCTCTGATACCACTTGTAGGACCGTTGCGGCCGGCTAGGAGGGGGTTGGATATCCTGCAAACATAAAAAGACAAACCCTCCTCGAACTCTTTAAGCTAACACTTACATATATAAAGTAAGCTGATAAATTAAAAGCATAAAGAAAAAAGCGAGGCACAAAAGGTTTACTTGGTTACAACCGATGTGGTTGTTAATCCAAGGAAGATTAAGCTCACTAAAAGTCTCCTTCAGGCGGAGAAGCCTCGTACAACAATGTAGCACAGAAAACAGAAGCTTAGACTAAAAGAGAGCGTGCAAGCACTGGATTTACAATCAGTGAGTTCGTTGAAAAGCTTCTGGACCAAGGCTATATTTATAGCCTTGGTCGGGGCACCTGGAAGGGTTCCGGGCGCCCTGGGGGGATAAAACATTATCCCCCAACGTTCAGATCGCGTAAATCGTGATCCTGGTCAAAATCAGGGTCCGGGCGCCCGGAAGGGTTCCGGGCGCCCCGGATGGCTCCGGGCACCCCGGACTGTTCCGGGCGCCCCGGACTGTTCCAGGTGCCCCGGAGCCCAAAGTCAACAGCGTTGACTTTTTTGTCCGGGACCTCTTCTCTGGTTCAGTCCCTTCTCGGTCCGGTTCTTCTCCTCCGGATCCGCTCGCTTGGGTGATCTTTGCCATTCGGAAAAAGGGCTCACCCGACCCAACTTCCAGTCTTCTCGAGCAGCCTTCCGCTCTGGCTTCTCGTCCCTCGGAATCGCTGCGTGTTTCCTTCTCGTCCACCAGCGTACTCATCCGCAGTCTTCATCCCTCGGTCACACCGAGTGCCGACCTTCTCGCTAGCTGCGTCTCTTACTCCCCGAGTCATCTTCCGCTCCGGCTTTCGTCCCTCGGAACCACCGCACGCTTCCTTCTCGTCCACCGGGGTACTCTTCCGCAGCGCCTCGTCCTTCGGTTGCACCGCGTATCTTCCTTCTCGCTAGCTGCGTCTTCCGCTCGAGTACCTGTGCTCCTAAGATCCTGCACACTTAGACACAAGGTTAAAACAACGCAGGACCTAACTTAACTTGTTGATCACACCAAAACAACCTTGGGGTTCCAACACATACATAATCATCATGTCATCTATCATATCATAAACATGCATAATTGAGCACAAAGCATATGCATGGATCATAAGCATACATAATCAACATGTCATTTATCATATCATAAACATGCATAGCATCCGTAAATAACATTTCCTAATTCATCACGCATCATGTGAGACATATCTAAGCTTTTAACTCATAATGGCCGAACCACCCATAAGGAGAAAAATTATGCTATGGGCTACATGCAAGTGTAAACTCCTAGCTAAGTTCATATCATATTATTAGGAGATACATGAACATGCTAGGTTAACTTTTTAGCTTCTCTAAGCCCTAGTTTTTGTTCTTGGCCGAAACATACATGAAAATGAAACTAGGTTTTTAATCAACATGTAAGCATAATCACCTAGCTAAATTCATATCTTATCATCAAGAGATACATGAGCATGCTAGGTTAACTTTTTAACTTGTCTAAGCCCTAGTTTTTGTTCTTGGCCGAAACACACATGAAGAGGAAACTAGGTTTTCAATCAACATATAAGCATAATCACCTAGCTAAATTCATATCATATTATTAAGAGATACATGAGCATGCTAGGTTAACTTTTTAGCTTGTCTAAGCCCTAGTTTTGTTCTTGGCCGAAACTCACATGAAGAGGAAACTAGGTTTTCAATCAACATATAAGCATGATCACCTAGCTAAATTCATATCATATTATCAAGAGATACATGAACATGCTAGGTTATCCTTTAGCTTCCTTAAAACCCTAATTTTGGTCTTGGCCAAAATACACATGTAGGGAAACTAGGTTTTTAATCAACATATAAGTATGATCACTTAGTTAAATTCATATCATATTATCAAGAGATACATGAGCATGCTAGGTTATCCTTTAGCTTCCTTAAAACCCTAATTTTGGTCTTGGCCGAAATACATATGAAGGGAAACTAGGTTTTCAATCAACATATAAGCATGATCACCTAGCTAAATTCATATCATATTATCAAGAGATACATGAGCATGCTAAGTTAACTTTTTAGCTTGTCTAAGCCCTAGTTTTTGTTCTTGGCCGAAACATACCTAAGGAGAAAGCCAACTTTAAAACAACATAAAAGCATGAACACCTAACTACATTCATATCACATTATCAAGAGATACATGAGCAGGTTAGGTTAAATTTCTAGCTTCTCTAAGCCCTAGTTTAGTTCTTGGCCGAAACATACATGAAGGGAAAGCTAACTTTAACAACTTTCAAGCATAAGAAAAACCTGATGGATCGAAAGCGCTAGGGGGGGTGAATAACGCTCGTGGCTATTCCATTTTTCGAAATCCGTAACTCGTGCGTGAAACTAATAGAGTAATAAGCAGCGGAATAAAGACAGTCAAACACAGAGACACAGGGAATTACTTCGTTCGGAGCCTAAGGCGACTCTTACTCGAAGGCCCGCGATCCTTGATCGCTTCCGGTGGGCAACAACTATAATATCGTGAATAAGTACAAGAAAATAAGTACAACTGGAATTGAAATAATACCGACAACAAAATAATAACTGAAGCTTTAGGTCGTCGGCGACTGTAACAGCACTTTAGAGTAGTTTCTTGAGCAACACACAGCAGAAGGAAAGCTTGTTGAATCGTTGTTTTGAAGCTGCACCTGTAACGACCCAATTTTCCTCATTAGGAGTTCTAAAAGTTCTTAAAAATATTTAGAAATATTTTAGAAATGTTCTAGAGATTTTTAGAAAATTTTAGAGTATTTTTATGTAATTTTTGGAGGTCGTTTGGTATTTTTACTAAACGAAAGAAATTTCGACAAAAAAATGTCCAAGCCGAGAATTGAACCCACGACCTTTGACTCGGTGAAAACCCAACTGACCAGGTGGGCAAACAGATTTTTCTGTTTAGAAAAGGTAGCGAATTTATTTAAGATAGTTAACAGAATATTATAAAAGGGATAAGTTGATGTTGGATTTTTTTGTTTAGAAAAGGTAGCGAATTTATTTAAGATAGTTAACAAATATTATAAAAGGGATAAGTTGATGTTGGATTTGTCTGTTTGGAAAAGGTAGCGAATTTATTTAAGGAGTTAACAGAAATATTAAGTTATAAAAAGGGATAAGTTGATGCTCTGTTTTCCCGTGACTTAAACCATTCTCTCCTTCTCTGCTGCGTACGATGGCAGAGCTCGGGCAGAAAACGAAAGGGAGTTAGGGCATCATCTCCGGCGGCCGGCCAAGGTCCTAGAAGCCCTTTTTGTTCGGGTGTGAGTCCAAGAAGCAAGGTAAGTGCTTCTCACCTGCAGTAGGAGTAGTTTCGGACCTTTGTTCTTCTTGAATTCGAAGCATGAGAAGCGCTTATAGTGCAGATTTTTAATTAAGCCTATAGTGCAGATTTTAATTAAACTTATAGTGCAGATTTTTAATTAAGCCTATAGTGCGGATTTTAATTAACCTTATAGTGCATATTTTTATGTAGGCTTATAGTGCAGATTTTAATTAAGCTTGTAGTGCAGATTTTTATGTAGGCTTATAGTGCAGATTTTAATTAAGCTTGTAGTGCAGATTTCTTAGAGCTTAAAATGCAGATTTCTTTAGAGCATATTTCTTTAGAGCTTGTAATGCAGAGTTCTTAAGAGCTTATGGTACAGATTTCTTTAAAGTTTATAGTGCAGATTTTTGGTGGAACTTGTAGTGCAGATTTTTGGTGGAATTTATAATGCAGATTTTTGGTGGAACTTATAGTGCAGTTTTTAAAGAAAAAGATTATAGTGCAGAATTTATGTTTGCATATTATGCAGAAATAGTGTAGCATAGAATGTAGAATCTTGATTAGTATAGTATGCAGAATTTTGATTAGCATAGTATGCAGATTTTTGTTTATGCATTTCAAAGTTAGAATTTGTTTAAACATTTCAGTTTTTAAAGAAGCATTCTTTTATTAGAAGTATTAACAAGTGTAAGAAGATAAAGAAAAGAAAGAGAAAGGCCAAGGCCTTAAGTAGATCCCAAAGTCAAGACTTTAGGGATTTTGGCACACAAGGTGCTTAAAGAAAATGCCGAGGCATTATATATTAGAAGTAATAAAAGATAATAAGTATTTTACTTTATTTAAGAGGCTAGTACCCGACTTCCGAGGTTGTCGTTAAACAAATCCAGATGTCCAATTCCGAGGTCTTGGCCCTGGTAGACCGAGGTCTGCTCTTTTAGGATTGGTGGCTCGCTACCCCAACCTATTAGGGAACGCGCATAAGATGGTACTACGCCTGGGCCCAAGAAGAAAGTAGATTATTATTTTGAAGTATTAATGTAACGACCCAATTTTCTCTATTTCGAGTTCTAAAAGTCCATAAAAATATTTGGGAATGCTTTTAAAATATTCTAGAGATTTTTAGAAATTTTTAGAGTATTTTTACGTAATTTTTGGAGGTCGTTTAGTAGGTTTACAAAAAGAAAGAAGTTTTGACAAAAACCGTTGAAGGTGAGACTCGAACCCATGACCTCGACCCGAACCTCAGCCGAACCCAGCCAACCAGCTGGGCTGCGGTTGATTTGTGATTAAGAAGGGGAGCGAATTTAATTAAGTTGTAGTTGGAGCAGAATTTAAATCTAGGTTATAAAGGGTTAAGTGTTTTTCCCGAACCCTAATTTCCTTTCCCCTTTCCTCTCCCGACGGCGATTTCGCCTTCTCGTCTCGGACGAAAACGCAGCAGCAAGCGAAGGTTTCTCCGGCGCCGGCGGGGGTTTTTCCAGCCAGTCTTCACCCGGGCGTGGTCATCCCGACGGAGGGAGTTCGGAAGCACGAAGGAGCCGCCGAGAAGCTTCACCCGAACCCTAGAAGCTTCCTTTCCTTCTTTCCAATTGTAAGTGCAAGAAACCCTAGGTAAGTACTACTCACCTGCGGTAGGAGTTGTTTCGGGTTTCCTTTTTGATTCTTCCTTTGCTTCCGAGGCCTAGCATGAACCCTAGACCTTAGGATGTGGCGGCAGAGCAAGTTTGACCTCTCCTTTATACGAGCACGGCACGTTAAGATTGAGAAATTGGGTTCTTTGTTCATTTTGAACTCGAGGCATGTTGTAGAGATTTTTGGGTCCTTTTAGCTTTCTGCCGTGAGACCTAAAGGAAGAATATGAATGATTAGGTTTAGTTTGTTTGGATAGCATGTTCTGCCAATGCTGTTTGTTCTTTATACCATACAGATTAGAGCAGGTTACATCATTTCTTGCTTATGCTGTAATTTTCCTGATACAGTTAGGTGATAGCATATTCTGCCAATGCTGTTTGTTTTTATACCAAGTATATTTTGAGCATTTCTTACATAGAAACTCTATTTCGAACTCCTGGTTAAACTGGACAGCTTTAATTTCAGCTTATAGTTGTCTCTTTAGCATGCCTACAGCCTTAAATGTAGTATTCGTGTAGGCCTAATTGCTGCCATAAATTCCAGCAAATGGATTTAGGGTTTTTACAACATGATAAGAAGCATAAAGTTGCATTCTTTTACTTTTATTGCAGCATGCTAAAAAGTCTAGAATTAGCTTCCTTTTTGCTTTATTTATAGCATGATTAGAATCATTCCATACTTGATTTTACAGCATGTTTAGAAGCACTAAAATAGCATCCTTTGCCATGTTTTCACCGTATGATTCAAAGGCTTTAAATTGCTTTCTTTAGTTTAGCTTATAGCATGATCAGTAAGCTTTAAGTTACTTGTTTTATTCTGTTATATAGCATGGTTAGTTGATTATACACCCATACTTGTTAAGTATATTTAAAGGACTCCCACAATCTTTAATAAAAGATAATAAGGAAGATAAAAGAATAAGAAAGATAACAAGTAAGTCAAGCAAGAGGCTAGTACCCGACATCCAAGAGCTTGTCGTTAAACAAATCCAGGTGACCATTTCCGAGGTCTTGGCCCTGGTAGACCGAGGTCTGCTCTTTTAGGATTGGTGGCTCGCAACCCCAACCTATTAGGGAACGCGCATGAGATGGTACTAAGCCTGGGCCCAAAGAAAAGAAAACCAAAGAAAAGAAAAGTTAAGTAAGAAGGAAGAAAGAAAGAGGAAGAAAGTAAAGGATAGAAATTAAAAGATTAATTTCTAACACAAGGATATAAGAAATGAAATAAGTTCCAAGCTTAGAATAAATAAGAATGGTTAGTTTCTTTGATTCTAAGTTTACATTGTTAGTTTCTTGTTATCCTGCTTGATACTGAGTATGATTTGTATTCCGTTCATTTTCTGTATACCATGAGCACATGTAGATAGCTTTATTATTTCAGTTTCAGTACTTATGCATTTCATTTATGCATTTCGAGTTTTGTGAGATAGATTAGTACTAACTAAGCGTTTTCGCTTATAGATCTTGTTTTCTTTCCTCCTACTGCAGATAAAGGAAAAGTTAAGATATGAAGGGAGGCGACAGGGTGGTGGTGATGATGGATGTGTGTGGTGACTGAACTATGGAGAGGTCCAGAGGGGACTAGCAAGACTTATTTATTTAGAGTTTATGTCTAGTTCATTTTCCTTATTTCCGTTTTGAAATTATGAGTTATGATTGAGTTTGATGTGCATTGTAACTTATTATGCTTCATTCTGGGAGATTGAGTTTAGTTCATGTTGCTAGATTAGTTTTTGATTATGATATGATTTATTACTGCGTGGTTGTGAATAAATTGTGATCCAGCCGCATGTGGCTGTGTATATATCTTGTGTATTATAGATTTGGTCACCGGTACAGGGGAGACTCTGCCGAAATTTTTCGGTAGGAATTTCTCTGAACCGTGATAAATCTAAGTGTCGCTAATAATAGCATAAGTGACACTAGTAAGTAGAGTAGGAGTTAGGTAACGGTCGCCCTTAGAGAGTAGTAGTAAGAAGGGTGGTTGTTACAGTTGGTATCAGAGCAGTGTTCCATTCTCTAGCATCACACACTCATCAGCATCATCTTTGCCGTCTCCAAGTAAGAAAGTATTTAAATCCTTTCTTATTTCTGCTTTTCTTATTATTAACTGCAGTATAGAGTACTTATTTGTTTGAGTGCTTAAGTAAGATAAAAGATTTAGTTTCCCTTTTCTTTATTCATATTTAAGTATGATTAGAAGGGTTAAAGTAAGATATCAAGCTTTTACCTTGAATAAATAGATGGCAAGAAGAGGACGTCCCCGTGCCACTCACACTGAGGAACCAGCTCAAGGGAACGAAGTGCCTAGAGCAACTGAGCCCAACCTTTCTGAAGTAGTTGCTCAGCTCCAGAGGCAAGTAGCAGAGCAGCAGCAAGTGATTGCCAATCTGATGGCAAACCAGCCAGCAGTTCCTCCCCCTCCTCCAGCTGTCACTGCAGAGACCCCAGTGGTAACTGAGACTCCACCAGCTACTCAGGGAACCGTCACAGCACCCCAGAGACCAGAAGCTTACCTTATACAGTGGCTAAAGCTGAAACCAGAGAGCTTCTCAGGCACGACTGAGCCCTGGGATGCCCAGGCTTGGTTTAAAACACTAGAGAGCACTATGGAGCTTCTTGACTGGCCAGAAGTCGAGAAGGTCAAGTGCGCCTCTTTCTGTCTGTCTGGAGATGCTCGTATGTGGTGGGAGAGGATAAAGACCAAGAGAGCAGCTGATCAGATGACCTGGGCAGATTTCCAGTCAGAGTTCTATGAAGAGTTCTTCCACCTGCAGATTACCAACAAGCACTACGAGGAGTTTATAGAGTTCAAACAAGGTGACTTGTCAGTGGAAGAAGCAGCCAAGAAGTTCAACAGGCTAGCTCGTCTCTGTCCAGAGCTAGTGAGTACAGAGAAGGAGCGAGTCAGGCTGATGCTCAGAATGCTGAGACCACAGATAGCACTGAATGTGAGCAGTGGAGCTCATCGGCCCCAGACTGGCGAAGAATTGATCAGTAGAGCGTTAATCGCTGAACATTACATGAACAACATCAAAGCATAGTGAACACAACATCAGTCAGTGAAGACAGAGGACAAGACAGCAGGAAGCCAGAAGTCACAGTCAAGCAAGCAGAACTGGAAGGGCAAAGGTAAAAGGAAGCAGTGGAACACAGGAGGTGGCCAGAAGGGAGGACCAGCAAACAAGCAGACCAAGTTCTCTCCCTGTCCCCAATGTGGGAGAATACACCCAGGAGCCTGCCTTTTGGGTAAAACTGGATGTTACTCCTGTGGTCAGGAGGGACACATGGCTAAAGAGTGTCCTAACAAATTCAAAGCACCTCAACCACAGCCATTGCAATATGGAGGCCAGCCTGCACAGTTGCACCACATGGGAGCGGCATTGGAGGGACCCTACATCAGTCAAGGAAGGTTAGAAGCCCCACCAGTTCCAGCCTTTGATGGTGCCAGAGTATTCTCCCTCACCAAAGAAGAAGCGGCTAGTGCCTCCACGGTCGTAACAGGTCAAGTAGTTATTTTCCAGCACGTAGCTACTGTACTATTTGACACTGGGGCGACCCATTCTTTTGTATCGATACCTTTTGCCAGTAGTTTACAGGTGCCTACAGAGAGTACGAACTCCAAGTTCCTGACGACCCTACCTTCTGGGGAAGTCATGGAATCCAATCAGTGGCTCCGAGCTGTACTGGTTAGAATTGCAGACAGGGAATTATATGTAAATCTAATAGTCCTCGCCATGCAGGATTTCGATATCATTTTTGGTATGGATTTCCTCAGCAAGTACAGTGCCTCAGTGGACTGCCGCAGAAAGAAAGTAATTTTTAGTCCAGAAGGTGAGCCAACTTTTGAGTTCACAGGAGTGCCAAGGAAGAAGACCCAGAAGCTCCTCTCATCTCTAGCAGCACACCAGATGTTAGCTAAAGGGTGTGCAGGTTTTCTTGCATACATAGTAAAGGCAGAAGAGCAGAAGGGACTCCAGCAGGAGGAGGTCTGGGTAGTATGCGAGTATCCAGAAGTATTTCCAGAAGAGCTACCTGGACTACCTCCCAATAGAGAGGTGGAATTTGAGATTGAATTGGTTCCTGGAACCGGTCCAATTTCAAAAGCTCCGTATCGCATGTCTCCAGCAGAGCTGAAGGAGTTACAAGAGCAACTACAGGAGTTACTGGACAAAGGCTTTATTCGCCCTAGTCACTCACCTTGGGGAGCTCCTGTGTTGTTTGTCAAGAAGAAAGATGGGACAATGCGGATGTGTATAGACTACAGAGCCTTGAATCAAGTGACAATCAAGAACAAGTACCCCCTCCCCAGGATCGATGATTTATTTGATCAGTTAAGAGGAGCAACAGTGTTCTCAAAGATAGACCTGCGCTCTGGGTACCATCAGCTGAAGGTGAAAGAAAGAGATATACCCAGAACGACGTTCAGGACCAGATATGGACACTACGAGTTTGTAGTTATGCCTTTTGGAGTGACCAATGCACCTGCGGTCTTCATGGACTTAATGAACAGAGTGTTCAGAGAATATCTTGACAAATTTGTCATTGTATTCATCGATGACATTCTGGTCTATTCAAGGACCCCAGAGGAGCATGACACGCACTTGAGGATAGTACTGCAAACTCTTCAGCAGAAGCAGCTTTATGCTAAATTCTCCAAGTGCGAGTTCTAGTTAAATCAGGTGGCGTTTTTAGGTCACATAATTTCTAAGAAAGGCATTCAAGTGGATCCAGCCAAAGTCGAAGCGGTCAACAACTGGAGTAGACCCAAGAACGTCAGAGAGATCAGAAGCTTCCTTGGTCTAGCAGGGTACTACAGGAAGTTCGTGGAGGATTTTTCCAGGATAGCTTCTCCGCTAACAGCCCTCACCAGAAAGAACAAGAGATTCGAATGGTCAGATAAATGTGAGCAGAGCTTCCAAGAGCTAAAGAAGAGATTGATCAGTGCTCCCATTCTGACAGTCCCACAGAGTGACAAGAGTTTCGACATCTACAGTGATGCTTCCAAGATGGGTTTAGGAGCTGTACTCATGCAAGAAGGAAAAGTCATAGCTTATGCTTCCAGATAACTCAAAGACTATGAGAAGAACTACCCTACTCATGATCTCGAGCTGGCAGCTGTAGTTTTTGCACTTAAACTCTGGCGACATTATTTGTATGGAGTCCAGTGTAGAATTTTCACAGATCATCAGAGTCTTAAGTACTTCTTCTCTCAGAAGGACTTAAACATGAGACAGCGTAGGTGGCTGGAGTTGGTCAAAGATTACGACTGTGAAATTCTCTACCACCCAGGCAAAGCTAACAAAGTGGCAGATGCACTCAGCAGAAAATCTAGTGCATCACTGATGTCTTTGTCATCACTAGCCCTGCCACTGCAGAAGGAGTTGTCAGATTTTGGACTTGAAATTATCGAAGGACAGCTCTCTGCATTGACCTTAGAGTCTACATTGCTTGTGGAGATACAGAGAAAGCAAAGTGAAGATCCGGACATCCAGAAGATCAAGCAAGGGATACAAAAAGAAGACAACTCAGAGTTTAGAGTAACAGACAACGGAATTCTTTATCAGGGGAGTCGCATTTGCGTGCCCAATGATGAAGAACTGAGAACGAAGATCTTAGAGGAAGCTCACAGTACACCATATTCCATGCATCCTGGTTCTTCCAAGATGTACCAAGATGTGAAACAAAGGTTTTGGTGGTCAGGACTCAAAAGAGATGTAGCTAAGTATGTTAGTACCTGCTTGACATGTCAGAGAGTCAAAGCAGAACACCAGAGACCAGGAGGAGTTCTTCAGCCTCTCCCAATACCAGAATGGAAATGGGAAGACATTTCCATGGACTTCATAACAGGTCTTCCAAGAACCACCAATGGATATGATGCGATATGGGTAATAGTAGACCGATTGACCAAGTCTGCTCATTTCCTAGCCATCAAGGTGTCCCACTCCATAGAGCAGTTGGCCCAGCTATATGTTAAAGAGGTAGTCAGACTTCATGGAGCTCCTAAATCTATCGTTTCTGATAGAGATGGGCGCTTCACCTCACACTTTTGGGAGTGCGTTCAGAATGCACTAGGCACCAAACTCAAGTTCAGCACAGCTTTCCATCCGCAGACTGATGGACAGACAGAGCGAGTGAATCAGAATTTAGAAGACATGCTCAGAGCTTGTGCGCTAGATTTCAAAGGAAGTTGGTGCAAGTATTTGTGCTTAGCTGAATTCGCTTACAACAATAGCTATCAGGCTACCATTAAGATGGCACCTTATGAAGCACTATATGGAAGGAAATGCAGATCACCCATATGCTGGCAAGAAGCAGGAGAGAGAAAAGAGATAGAAGCAGAGTTGGGCATTCAGACAGAGGTGATAGATGAGACTACTCAAGCAATCCAGAAAATCAGACAGAGAATTGAGACTGCCCAGAGCAGACAGAAGAGTTATGCTGACACACGCCGTAGGCCATTGGAATTCCAAGTAGGAGATTCAGTTTTCCTCAAGGTCGCTCCTATGAAGGGAGTGATGAGATTTGGCAAGAAGGGCAAATTAAGTCCTCGCTATGTAGGACCTAACCTGATCATAGAGAGGATTGGGAAAGTAGCTTACATGCTGGACTTACCACAAGACATGTCAGCAATACACAATGTGTTTCATGTCTCTATGCTAAAGAAGTGTCTCCATGACCCGAGCCAAGTGATTCAGCCTCAGTCAGTGCAGATCCAAGAGGATCTTAGTTATGAGAGCAGACCTACACAGATAGTGGACAGAGCAGTCAAGAGATTGAGAAATAAAGAAGTACCACTAGTGAAGGACGTCTGGCAGAACCAGAAGCACGAGGAAATCACTTGGGAGCGGGAGGACAGTATGAGACAGAAGTATCCAGAGCTATTCTAAGTTCGAGGATGAACTTTTTATAAGGTATGGGGGATTGTAACGACCCAATTTTCTCTATTTCAAGTTCTAAAAGTCCATAAAAACATTTAGGAATGCTTTTAAAGTATTCTAGAGATTTTTAGGAATTTTTAGAGTATTTTTACGTAATTTTTGAAGGTCGTTTAGTAGGTTTACAAAAAGAAAGAAGTTTTGACAAAAACCGTTGAAGGTGAGACTCGAACCCACGACCTCGACCCGAACCTCAGCCGAACCCAGCCAACCAGCTGGGCTGCGGTTGATTTGTGATTAAGAAGGGGAGCGAATTTAATTAAGTTGTAGTTGGAGCAGAATTTAAATCTAGGTTATAAAGGGTTAAGTGTTTTTCCCGAACCCTAATTTCCTTTCCCCTTTCCTCTCCCGACGGCGATTTCGCCTTCTCGTCTCGGACGAAAACGCAGCAGCAAGCGAAGGTTTCTCCGGCGCCGGCGGGGGTTTTTCCAGCCAGTCTTCACCCGGGCGTGGTCATCCCGACGGAGGGAGTTCGGAAGCATGAAGGAGCCGCCGAGAAGCTTCACCCGAACCCTAGAAGCTTCCTTTCCTTCTTTCCGGTTGTAAGTGCAAGAAACCCTAGGTAAGTACTACTCACCTGCAGTAGGAGTTGTTTCGGGTTTCCATTTTGATTCTTCCTTTGCTTCCGAGGCCAAGCATGAACCCTAGACCTTAGGATGTGGCGGCAGAGCAAGTTTGACCTCTCCTTTATACGAGCACAGCACGTTAAGATTGAGAAATTGGGTTCTTTGTTCATTTTGAACTCGAGGCATGTTGTAGAGATTTTTGGGTCCTTTTAGCTTTCTGTCGTGAGACCTAAAGGAAGAATATGAATGATTAGGTTTAGTTTGTTTGGATAGCATGTTCTGCCAATGTTGTTTGTTCTTTATACCATACAGATTAGAGCAGGTTACATCATTTCTTGCTTATGCTATAATTTTCCTGATACAGTTAGGTGATAGCATATTCTGCCAATGCTGTTTGTTTTTATACCAAGTAGATTTTGAGCATTTCTTACATAGAAACTCTATTTCGAACTCCTGGTTAAACTGGACAGCTTTAATTTCAGCTTATAGTTGTCTCTTTAGCATGCCTACAGCCTTAAATGTAGTATTCGTGTAGGCCTAATTGCTGCCATAAATTCCAGCAAATGGATTTAGGGTTTTTACAACATGATAAGAAGCATAAAGTTGCATTCTTTTACTTTTATTGCAGCATGCTAAAAAGTCTAGAATTAGCTTCCTTTTTGCTTTATTTATAGCATGATTAGAATCATTCCATACTTGATTTTACAGCATGTTTAGAAGCACTAAAATAGCATCCTTTGCCATGTTTTCACCGTATGATTCAAAGGCTTTAAATTGCTTTCTTTAGTTTAGCTTATAGCATGATCAGTAAGCTTTAAGTTACTTGTTTTATTCTGTTATATAGCATGGTTAGTTGATTATACACCCATACTTGTTAAGTATATTTAAAGGACTCCCACAATCTTTAATAAAAGATAATAAGGAAGATAAAAGAATAAGAAAGATAACAAGTAAGTCAAGCAAGAGGCTAGTACCCGACATCCAAGAGCTTGTCGTTAAACAAATCCATGTGACCATTTCCGAGGTCTTGGCCCTGGTAGACCGAGGTCTGCTCTTTTAGGATTGGTGGCTCGCAACCCCAACCTATTAGGGAACGCGCATGAGATGGTACTAAGCCTGGGCCCAAAGAAAAGAAAACCAAAGAAAAGAAAAGTTAAGTAAGAAGGAAGAAAGAAAGAGGAAGAAAGTAAAGGATAGAAATTAAAAGATTAATTTCTAACACAAGGATATAAGAAATGAAATAAGTTCCAAGCTTAGAATAAATAAGAATGGTTAGTTTCTTTGATTCTAAGTTTACATTGTTAGTTTCTTGTTATCCTGCTTGATACTGAGTATGATTTGTATTCCGTTCATTTTCTGTATACCATGAGCACATGTAGATAGCTTTATTATTTCAGTTTCAGTACTTATGCATTTCATTTATGCATTTCGAGTTTTGTGAGATAGATTAGTACTTACTAAGCGTTTTCGCTTATAGATCTTGTTTTCTTTCCTCCTACTGCAGATAAAGGAAAAGCTAAGATATGAAGGGAGGCGACAGGGTGGTGGTGATGATGGATGTGTGTGGTGACTGAACTATGGAGAGGTCCAGAGGGGACTAGCAAGACTTATTTATTTAGAGTTTATGTCTAGTTCATTTTCCTTATTTTCGTTATGAAATTATGAGTTATGATTGAGTTTGATGTGCATTGTAACTTATTATACTTCATTCTGGGAGATTGAGTTTAGTTCATGTTGCTAGATTAGTTTTTGATTATGATATGATTTATTACTGCGTGGTTGTGAATAAATTGTGATCCAGCCGCATGTGGCTGTGTATATATCTTGTGTATTATAGATTTGGTCACCGGTACAGGGGAGACTCTGCCGAAATTTTTCGGTAGGAATTTATCTGAACCGTGATAAATCTAAGTGTCGCTAATAATAGCATAAGTGACACTAGTAAGTAGAGTAGGAGTTAGGTAACGGTCGCCCTTAGAGAGTAGTAGTAAGAAGGGTGGTTGTTACAATTAAAGTATAAGTTTTTAAACAAGTGAAATAAGATTCAGAAAGTGTTTAAAATTCAGCAAGATTATGCTAGCATGATTGTATAGATTTGTTTTACACATTTAGCATTTCAGTATGTTTCTTTTGCTTGTAGATGAGCATGAGTAGTTTTCCTTTTGAGCATTCAGCTTTTAGATTTCAGTATATTCACATGCATATTCGAGTTTTGTGAGTTAGATAGCGCTTACTAAGCAATTTTGCTTATAGATGCATTTTCCTCTTACTGCAGATAAAGGAAAGGAAAAGTTATAGCAAAGGAAGGCGACAAGGAGGTGCGGATGGATGTGTGATGCCTGGACTATAGAAGCCTTGGGACCTAGCATAAGAATTTATTAAGATTGCCATTTATTAAGAATGTATTAGATGAGTCATTTAGTCTTCCGCTGCTAGTTAATTGTATGTTTTGAGTTCTCCGAGAGTTTTAGGAATTTCTATCAACATGTGAACAAGGATAGTTAAGTAAAGTTAGTAGTCCAGTAGCGCTTCGCCCTCGCAGACTAGTAGTGAGTAGGGTGGGGTGTTACAGCACCTCAACCCTCTTTTTATATGACATTCAGGGCGCCTGGATCCTTTCCGGGCGCTTGGAGTGTGACGTGGCCAACCAACCAGGATGCTCCACGTGGCGAAGTCGCGCAGGGGATAAAAGTTGGTCCCGGGCGCCCGGACCTGTTCCGGGAGCCCGGACCTGTTCCGGGCGCCCGGACCTGTTCCGGGCGCCCGGACCTCCGGGCGCCCGGATCCATCCCGGGCGCCCGGACCACCTTTTTCCAGCAGGTTCTTCACCTCCAAAATAAGGTTAGTCCGAGCAAATACCCTGCAAGACAGCGTTAGAATCTAATAAAACATTGTAAAGAATAACCGACAGTCTTCGGACGACTTCGGATTTCCAACCGGAAACCCTAGGTCGACCCGACGCCTACTGTTCCCTCTACGGGGAACGCGTCCTCACCTACTCCCCTCAGGAGAGATTACCTTATGCCAGTCCGGTCCTCCAGACCGACTGAACTTTTCGCCTAGGGTTACCACCCCCTAGGACCTAGGGTTACCGCCCCCTAGGGTTTTTCTCCACCTAGGGTTACCACCCCCTAGGACCTAAGGTTACCACCCCTTAGGGTTTTCCTCCACCTAGGGTTACCACCCCCTAGGACCTAAGGTTACCGCCCCTTAGGATTTTCCTCCACCTAGGGTTACCACCCCCTAGGACCTAGGGTTACCACCCCCTAGAGTTTTTACCTGCCTAGCCGCAGCTAGGACTTTTGCCTAAGTATCACTTAGGACTTTCCTGCAAGCTCCATGAACCTTGTTAGATAACACCACAGCTTAACTTTGAGCCCTTTGCCATAATCAAAACTCAGGTTCGATCATCTGGTGCTCACTGCACCAACAATCTCCACCTTTTTGATTATGGCAACCTTGGTTCAAAGTTAAGTAAAACATAACATTAAATAATTGAATAAATAATGGAAGTTAACCATGAGCATCAATGCAATTTAAAGTTTATGCTCCCCCTTTCGTTATGTTTAATTTCTTGATTTCTTAACTTTGACTTTTCTCTCCCCCTTTGACATAAATCAAAAAGAATTAACAAAAGAGAGAAATAGTCTATTTAATTTTAAGCTCCCCCTAAAGGGTAGCATACTTAAGTACTTAGACTTTGATAAAGAAAGATTTGGTTAAGTACTTAGCTTGATTTATAAGGCTTTTGAAAATAATAGTTTTGTCACGTATTTAGTCTTAAAAATACTTAGCTTTTCAAAAAGACTTGTTTTGAAAAAAAAAACACTTAGCTATGTTTTCAGCTTAAAAATGATTGCGTTGAGAAAGCACTTTGCCAGATAGCTAAGTTTAGAACATAAGTTTAGTTTAACAAAAACTTGTTTAAGCTTGAAAAATACTTAATTTAAGGATAGATAACGTAGTCAAAATATTTTCAAAAGTATATTGACTTGATTTTTCAAAGAAAACTTAATCGAATTTGAAAACAAAAGTAACTTCGTTACCAATTGATGCAATTTTAACTTAGTTACCTATTGGTTAACAAAAGTATAACCAAATTTGAGATAATTTTGAAAGACCATATAATACTAAGTTAAATTTGAAAAGTTTTTTTTTTTGGATATTTATTTAAATTTGAAAAGCTGAGTTTGAAATAAAAACTTAACTACATTTGAAAAGCTTTTCAAAAGTTACTTGATAATTAGCTTGACTCCGCTAACTCCCCCTTAACTAATGCAAAAATGAATTCCTAGGGCCAAGCATGTCTTCAAAGGTAATTATTTTCCTAATTTACTATCTCACTCATTCTAGAATATCAAGCATGTTCAGCTTATGAGTGAGAAGTTTGATTTTCAAATGAATGAACATTTAGAATTTTCATGAATATATTAAAATTTAATACTTTGATTGAAATTAATTCGCTTTTAAAAATTAATTATGATTGGAACCTTAATAATTAAAGAATTAACTAAGATTTTTGACATGATATAGAATTAAGTAAGATTTAAAATTAATGATTTTAAAATGATTTTTCAATGATTTCAAAAAGATTTTCAAAATAATTTTTAAAATGATTTTTAAAGAAATTTTCAAATAATTTTTAAAATGATTTTTAAAGTAATTTTTCAAATAATTTTGAAATGATTTTTAAAGAATTTTTCAAATAATTTTGAAATGATTTTTAAAGGAATTTTTCAAATAATTTTGAAATGATTTTTTCAAATAATTTTGAAATGATTTTTAAAGAATTTTTCAAATAATTTTGAAATGATTTTCAAATAATTTTGAAATGTTCCTTTAAAGAATTTTTCAAATAATTTTTGAAATGATTTTTTAAAGAATTTTTCAAATAATTTTTAAAATGATTTTTAAAGTAATTTTTCAAATAATTTTGAAATGAATTTTTAAAGAATTTTTCAAATAATTTTTAAAATGATTTTTTAAAGAATTTTTCAAATAATTTTTAAAATGATTTTTAAAGTAATTTTTCAAATAATTTTGAAATGATTTTTTAAAGAATTTTTCAAATAATTTTTAAAATGATTTTTTAAAGAATTTTTCAAATAATTTTTAAAATGATTTTTAAAGTAATTTTTCAAATAATTTTTAAAATGATTTTTAAAGGAATATTTCAAATAATTTTGAAATGTTCCTTTAAAGAATCTTTCAAATAATTTTAAAATGATTTTTTAAAGAATTTTTCAAATAATTTTTAAAATGATTTTTAAAGTAATTTTTCAAATAATTTTTAAAATGATTTTTAAAGTAATTTTTCAAATAATTTTGAAATGATTTTTAAAGGAATATTTCAAATAATTTTGAAATGTTCCATTAAAGAATTTTTCAAATAATTTTGAAATGATTTTTAAAGGAATATTTCAAATGATTTTGAAATGATTTTTAAAGAATTTTTCAAATAAATTTTTAAAATTCCTTCGTCATCTCACCCATCTAAATTTTCAATCAGGGAATCTTATAATTGTTGTGAGATGAATTATGGTTGAATTTAAGGGTCTGGTTTAACTTTGAGTTAGATTCAGGTTTAGCTTTGAGTTAAACAAATAAGCATTCTTTGGATAAACTTCTGGGCTATGGTGAGTCACAAGGTACTCATTAAAGTAACCAAGCCTTTGAGGTTTTCCAAATAGTCCTACCCATTGAGTTTAATACTAAACCTTGGTCTAACTAGTTAGGATCCATTTAAGGGTAACTTCGGTTAGTTCCACTTGGCCAAATGCACCAGGTCGAAGCCATATCTTCCTAGACATGCGATGCCCAAGCTTCCCCAACGTACTATCATCCAAAAACTTTACCAGTACTGTGTTTCAAGTTAAATCTAATCCTTTTAATCTATCCTTACTTACCCTGTCGGGTAATTTACTCTTGTTTACCCATTTCGGATAGATTAAGTTCAGTTACCCAGTCGGGTAAATAGGTTTCGGAGTTGTCAGCTATTCTGGACCCTCCTTCTATTTTGAATTAATTTTAAATAATTGATTTTGAATTTTTAATTTTGAGTTTTAATAATTTTGAATTTTAATAATTTCAAATTTTTAAATTTTGAATTTTAGTAATTAATTTTGAATTTTGAATTTTGAGTTTTAAATTAATTTTGAATTTTGAATTTTGAGTTTTAGTAATTAATTTTGAATTTTGAATTTTGAGTTTTAAATTAATTTTGAATTTTGAATTTTGAGTTTTAGTAATTAATTTTGAATTTTGAATTTTGAGTTTTAGTAATTAATTTCGAATTTTGAATTTTGAGTTTGAATTTTAAATTTTAATTATGAATTTTGAACTTTGAGTTTTAAATTAATTTTGAATTTTGAATTTTGAGTTTGAATTTTAAATTTTAATTACGAATTTTGAACTTGAATTTTAAATTACGAATTTTGAAATTTAAATTTAATTATTAATTTTAATTGTTTTCTGCTAGCTCCCCCTAGATCATAGCCTCGATAAGGTTTATTGAGGTAATATATTTGATCCTTAGGAACCCAATAATGTCCAAGTCCTACTTGATTGATCAGGTTGGACTTGGCAACCCAAGCTTTGACCGATTTACTATTTGGTTTGTTTATTAAGGATAGGTAAGATTTATATTTCTTTTTATATCCTAGTCCAGTTCGATTGTAGATTGTCCTTTGTGTTCCAAGAATCAAGTCAAGATTCTTGGATCCCAAGGAAAATCGTTCTAGGATTGTTTTCAAATCCTTTACCTTACTTTTCAGATTGGAATTCTCTTCCTCAAGTTTTTGAACTTGAGTTGAGGTTCCAGTCTGAACTTGATCAGATAAGGATTCGTTGTTAGGCGTTTCTTTAAGGAGTGTTACCTCCTTTAGAAGCGATTTGATTCGAATCTTGGACTTAGCTACTTTATCCATTAAATAATTAATTAAGCTATATAAACGATTTTTACTTATAGAGGGGTTCGGTCCTTTGGAAACGGATGCGGATCCGTGGCTTCTTTCGGACTCGGCTTCCGATTCGTCCTCACTTCCGGATCCGTTGGTGTAGTCCCGGGCTATCAAGGCGAGAAAGTTCGTCTGTTCTAGTTCTTCGTCGTCGGATTCCTCGGAAGAAGACTCGTCCCATGTTGCTTTCAATGCCTTCTTTCATTTGGGTTTCTTTGGATCCTTCTGGTTCGGGCAATTTGCCTTGATGTGACCCTTTTGATTGCATGTTCCTGCAAATAACGCAACACCTTCCTCGGCAGGACTAGTATTAGTCTGCTCAAATAATTTATTTATTAAAACATGCTTACCTATTTTTGTATCAGGAATACCTTCGTGTAACTCAATCAGATTCTCCCACAGCTCCTTGGCACTTGAGAATGAGCCGGCGCGATTCAGTTCCTTATTCGTTAAGCCACACTGAAGTGTATACGTTGCTTTTGCGTTTGCTTCTACCTTTTTGATAAGGTTCGCGTCCCAGTTCTCGTACGGTAGTGGCTTGCCGGCGCCATTAGTTGGCAATTGAAGCCCGGTTTTGACGATCATCCAGACTTCAAAGTGAGTCTGGAGATACACTTCCATCCGACCCTTCCAATCTCCAAAATTATCTCCGGAGAAGAGCAGTGGGCGAGCAGTGTTGTAGCCTTCTTGATGGGTCATCTTAGAAAGACAATCTCGCAAAATAAACACAATAAAACTTGTTCCAAGACTTAGTCTTGGATTAGTAATGCGGGAGAGAGATAAAAATAGCAATTCAGGAATTTTGAGAAAAAAATGATAAAATATTATTAAAATATTATTAAAATAATATTAAAAAAAATTACTACAAATATTTGAAAATGTAATATTTTGTTAATTCCAACCAATGGTGAAAAGATGAAAATTAATTTTTCAAAAACAGTTTTGGAGGGAAAAAATGAAAGGCGTAAGGTTATATTTTTAACCTATATAAACGACAAAGCCACGAAAAATGCTTGAATGGTGGTTGCACCAATTCAAAGCGACCACGCTCTGATACCAATTGATGGATCGAAAGCGCTAGAGGGGGGGTGAATAACGCTCGTGGCTATTTCGTTTTTCGAAATCCGTAACTCGTACGTGAAACTAATAGAGTAATAAGCAGCGGAATAAAGACAGTCAAACACAGAGACACAGGGAATTACTTCGTTCGGAGCCTAAGGCGACTCCTACTCGAAGGCCCGCGATCCTTGATCGCTTCCGGTGGGCAACAACTATAATATCGTGAATAAGTACAAGGAAATAAGTACAACTGGAATTGAAATAATACCGACAACAAAATAATAACTGAAGCTTTAGGTCGTTGGCGACTGTAACAGCACTTTAGAGTCGTTTCTTGAGCAGCACACAGCAGAAGGAAAGCTTGTTGAATCGTTGTTTTGAAGCTGCACCTCAACCCTCTTTTTATATGACATTCAGGGCGCCTGGATCCTTTCCGGGCGCCTGGAGTGTGACGTGGCCAACCTACCAGGATGCTCCACGTGGCGAAGTCGCGCAGGGGATAAAAGTTGGCCCCGAGCGCCCGGACCACCTTTTTCCAGCAGGTTCTTCACCTGCAAAACAAGGTTAGTCCGAGCAAATACCCTGCAAGACAGCGTTAGAATCTGATAAAACATTGTAAAGAATAACCGACAGTCTTCGGACTGTCTGAGTCTGACTTCGGATTTCCAACCGGAAACCCTAGGTCGACCCGACGCCTACTGTTCCCTCTACGGGGAACGCGTCATCACCTACTCCCCTCAGGAGAGATTACCTGATGCCAGTCCGGTCCTCCAGACCGACTGGACTTTTCGCCTAGGGTTACCACCCCCTAGGACCTAGGGTTACCGCCCCCTAGGGTTTTTCTCCACCTAGGGTTACCACCCCCTAGGACCTAAGGTTACCGCCCCTTAGGGTTTTCCTCCACCTAGGGTTACCACCCCCTAGGACCTAAGGTTACCGCCCCTTAGGGTTTTCCTCCACCTAGGGTTACCACCCCCTAGGGTTTTTACCTGCCTAGCCGCAGCTAGGACTTTTGCCTAAGTATCACTTAGGACTTTCCTGCAAGCTCCATGAACCTTGTTAGATAACACCACAGCTTAACTTTGAGCCCTTTACCATAATCAAAACTCAGGTTCGATTATCTGGTGTTCACTGCACCAACAAAACCAACCCAATCCCTTAACATAGCATATATATTATAAGGATGTAGCAAACATGGTTAGTTTAGGTTTTAAGCTTCCCTAGATCCTTCATCTATTCTTGGCCGAAAATTCATATTTAAAAATCTAGGTTTTAAGTCAAACATTCAACATGAAAACATTTACTAGCTTCTTATACTAGGGTACTTATCATAAGATCATAATGGCCATGCTTTATTTAGATCTTGATCTACCCAACAACTCCTTTTATTTTATACTTGGCCGAAAGTTCCAACTTGTTACTTTAGATTTTAAGCATTCTACTCCTTTATAAAACAAAAGCAACTTGTACCACAGGTGAGGGGATACTTACATCCTTTCGCTTGTGGTTTTTCTTAAAGAAAGATACTCTAGGCGAAGAGGAAGAAGAGAGCTTCTTCTTCTAGCACTCCCTTTGATTTCTCTTGCTTGGGAAGGGGTAGACCTTGAAGGCTCCTTCTTGTAAATTAGTTTTCTTGGAGAGGAACCTTAGCTTAGCTTTTGGAAATGAGGAGGGGGAGAGCCTTTGGTTTCGGTGAAGAATGAAGAAGGAGAAGGAAGGAGGAAGAAGAGAAAAAAGATTAATCACTTGTCTTTCCTTCTTTCCATTCTATTTATTTCCTTTGTAATGAACATACCTTCATTCATCCCCCTTAGCCCTCCTATTTACTTCTCTCTTTTAATTCCACGAAAATAGAGAGAAGGAGGGAAGCAAGCAACTTGTCTTTTGCTTGCTTCTTCTCTTAACCAAGAGGAAGAGAAAGTAAGCTACTTGGTTTTCTCTTGTTCCTTTATTTAACTATCCTCTCACTTTTAACTAATATTTCTATTCTTTTCTATTTACATATCATTCATGTCTCTAGTGGTTATTATACTCCAATTTAACTCTATCATTTGTGGGAGGTTCAAGGTTCAATCCTTGACCTCACCTCTTTTTGTTTTGGTTTCTATTTTTCCCTTTTTTCTCTTTCTTTCTTTTATTTAAAAAAAATACTCCTATGCATAGCTTGGCATTTTCGTGGGTGTTACACATGTAGATGATTCTTAGTGGCTTAGTGTGCCCTAACTGCTAGTCCCATGTCACATCTGGGGACAGTTTCTAGTTTTGCGTTTTGCTTTACTTGCATTTTTGATTCTATGAACTTGGGATTGTAATAATTCGACTTGGTCTTATTATTTGGCCTTATGCCTCCTTTTGTGATTGTTTTAGTGGTCATTGTGTAAACTGAGCTGGCTCGTAGTCAGTCATTTTGTGCTTGATATTTATCTTATTATCTTCTGTTGTATTTTTGTTCTAACCATATGAGCTGATTATACAACTATGTGATTGTTGATCTAGCCGTGTGGGTTATAGGTTATCATACTTATATAGCCGTGTGACTATGTATTCAGGTTTTGTATATTGTCATAAGGGAGAGATGTTGTCTGTTTGTCTGGCAAGGACTCCCTCGGTGCATGACAATACAATAATGGCTCGAAGTGGGCAAGCTTCTTTTGAATGGTCCATTCCTCCACACACTTCACAAGATTTAACAATAGCATTTACAAGTTCATTGACTCAACCTTCCTGGTCAAGGTGTCCATCATTGTAGAAATTAGCTCAAGGCATCAACATCATACTTCCCAGGGGTTTTAACAAGGTTTCCACTTCATTTGAATGCCCATTGGTGAAGATTCATTGCTACACTTTCTATGATTTCTTCATCTTTATCTAGTCCCTTGTTTATCAATGCTCCACCAACTGTGGAGTCTAAGGAGACTTTGGTTTGATAGTTGATTCCATTATAGAAAGTGTAGATGACTAGTCATTTCTCTAATCCATGATGCATACATAATCTGAGCATTCCCTTGAATCTATCCCAGGCTTTGTATGGGGATTCACTATTGTTCTAGATGAAACTTGGTATGAGATTTCTCATGTGAGCCGTTTTACTTGGAGGAAAGAAAGAAGTTCTCCAAGAAGAATTGTTCATACTACACCCATGAGGAAATGTTATTTGCGGGCAAAGAATTCAACCAGGTCTTTGCTCAATCTCACAGGGAGAATTCTAATATGAGTAATTTGATAGCTTTAGAAGGGACTCCAATCATCTTCATGGTGCTGCATATTTCATATAATGTCTCTAAGTGTTAGTTTGGATCTTCTGTGGATCCACACCCAAATTGGTGCTGTTGAATCATAAAAATGAATGTCAGCTTGATTTCAAAATTATTAGCCTCAATAAATGGTCTGGTTATGCGAGACCTAAGACCTCTCACATATGGTGTCACATAGTATTTCAAGGGTTGTTTGCCATGGTTCTATGAGCTTGCTCTTCCTCTACTTGTCTTTTCATATTTCTTCTTCTTCTAAATGTCCTATAAATCTCAGGATCAATAGGTAGCAAATTCCCTGTAGTAATCAATCTTCGCATAAATGAGCACAAGTGACATTAAAAAATTCTTATGTAGAAATTAAAATGTAAAAATAAAAGAAAAGAAAAGTGCAGAAAATATTCACAAAAAGAAAAGGTATCTAGATTAACCCAAATGCTAATCATCTAATGTTGCTCTACAATAGCCCCCGGCGTCTAATCCGTAAGTGCACAGAAAAGTCATCAAGTAATAAAAAGATATCAATCCATAAGAACTGGTGAGCAACTACTAGAGACTTCACAAAGTGAATTATCTAGACTATCAAATTGTTGGAAGGTTTGTAACCAAGAAAGAAAGTGAGAGCTAGAGAGAAGAGAGTGAGGAAAGTTGTGTGAGGAAGGCTAACTTGGGAAGGTAGTTCTAGGATTTTAGTTTCATTGTGATATTCATTGATGTAATATGAATAGCTAATTCCCTAATCCTCTATGTTCATACTTCGTAGGAAATCTAAATAAATACTGATGTTATCTCATGACGATTACTCCAGAGTGTTCTCTCCATTGGCATTCAATGCTACTAAGTAGGAAAGGTAATGTAGAAGCTTCGGTTAAAGGGATACCCTTTCTCACCAAGGGCCCCCCATTCATATGGTCAACCTTATCCAAATCACTTCCTAGCACGGAATTGAGGAAAGCCTATTAAGCTCTAATTAGAGTCTTCCTTGTATGGATTTAGCCTCCATTTCAAGGGAATACTTGAGATATCTGATTAAAGGATTATCTTCTGTCACGAAAGGCCTCTCGGTCATACAATCAAGAGTATTTCTTCTACATGGTGACCAATATATATATATGTTCAACTAAATAACACATATAAGCAAGCAAAGTTCATATACACATTCAATCGAACAAGAACCAAGTATGCCATAGAAACAAGAAATAGGCATATTCATAGAGTTTACATCAAGTACACATCACAACTACTTCCTATTTCCTAGAACAAGGAGAATCAACTCCATACACAAAGAAATAAGACTCAAAGACATGAATGGAAGCATTCTACAACTCAAATCGACAAGAAGAGAGAAGAAATCATAGCTGAGATGAAATCAATGTCTTCAAGAACCAATCCTTCACTTTGGAGATGATGTATGATGGAAATGGCCTCGGATAATTGAGAAGTCACTAGAAGATAGAGTGGAATGGCCCAAGTTTGTCTTCACCAAAGGGGAAACTTCCTCTCCAAGAAAAGAGGAGAAGCTCCCCTATTATAGGCAATGCACGACCCCCCCTGCTTGTCTACACACACGACCATGTCTCAAGGCATGGCTGGGGTGTACAACAAGTCCAAAAAGGCTGCATGGCCGGGCTGTGTAACTCACTGGAATGACGAGGCATGTCTATGCCTCTTAGCACGACCCTACCGTGTGAACCTCTAGAGAATATGCACGGTTGTGCCTCCTATCACAGCCTTGCCTGGTGCACCTTTGTAGGGAGGGGCACGGCTGTGGCTCAGGGCATGACTACCCATGCTGATTTCCGAAATGGGTGCACCTTGCGTTCTTTGTTCATTTTCACTCCATATCATGTCCTTTCAATGAAAAAAAGAAAAAATCATATCTCTGAACAAAACAAGTAATTATGTTGATAAAATGATAAAATGGAGTGTGATGACATCAATTATAATCAAGAAATACAAGTGAATGTGTATCAATCAATATCTAGAAACATATATAATCTACGCACATTAAGTGTCTCTCCAAACATGTCAAATATAGACATGCACAAACAATATTAAAAAGTCAACAATTAAATATAAAGGTCAGCAGACACATATAGCCTCTTGCAAACACCTTGTGGCCACCGACCAATTAGGGATAACCACAGATAGCTCTTGCCAGCTGCGGATAGCTGAGACCAGCCAAACCCTATTAAGGGCGGGTATAGCCGGCCAACCCCGACCAACCTTTGTTGGCAATTTCCAGCCATGAATGGCTTGGCCATCCACACCCGGCGGTGTCTAGCTAAGGCCAATCACGGTCGATGGCAACCGGCTAAGGCTTCCTGTGGTAGCCTACGACCGACCAAGGCCAACCATGGCTAGCCAAGGACAACTATCGCTGGTCAAGGCTAGGCACTCCCGGCCAAGGTCAACTATGGCCTTCCGTGCCCAGTCAAGGATAGTCGCGGCCTCCGTAGCCAGTCAAGGTCAACTTTGTTGCCAGATTTTTGATGAATCCATGGATTTATCGCAGAACGGGCATTTTTTAAAAAAATATATGTCTGAAATTGGTTGACGGATTTAGAAAATCCAGAATAATATGAAATCAATTCCTATATGTTCCTTTAATTCTCCTAATTATGTTCATGTCTTTAAATATTAATTTGACCTAATAAAGAGATCAGTGACTTTTAAACATGAATGAGTCGAAATTAATTTATTTTTAAAAAATCACTGATATCAATATTTTGAGTCAAATTAATGTTTGAAGGCATGAATATAATTAGAAAAATTAGAGGATTATATAGGAATTAGTTTCATGTCATTTCAAACTCTCTAGGCCTATCAACTAGTTTCAGACATTTTGTTTTTTTTAAATGCTCATTTTGCGATGAATCCACCAAATTTGCAACGAATCCTTGGATTCATCATAGAATGGACATTTTCTTTAAATAAATATAATGAAAACTAGTTAATGGACATAAAAATCTTGGAATGACATGAAATTAGTTCCAATATATTTTTCTAATTCTCTTGATTATATCCATGCCTTCAAATATTAATTGGACCCAATATATTGAGATTAGTGATTTTTTTAGCTTGAATGTGTCTACAAAACCTAATTCATGTTCAAAAAATCATTGATCTTAATATATTGGATGAAATTGATATTTGAAGTCATGGATCAAATTAGGATAACTAGAGGAACAAATAAGAACTTGTTAGTGAGAGCCTTAGAGATGATCATATGATGATTGTTGTATGGATTCGATGTATCATATTCCTATAAATATAAAGGCATTTCTTTATGGTTATTATACTTATTTGTATTGGTGTCAAATAACTAAGTATAATAGCGTCCTTGAGTAAAAGGTTCTTATCTATATCAATCGATTGGTTGAATTGATATTGACATGATATAGAGAACACTACTCTTAATCATTCATAGTCAAGTATTAATATTCAGGGATAATGTTAATGCGATGAGACTAGCATGTAGGTCAACTCGATGACTTAATCTCACAAGTCATGGATATTAGATATCAAGTTGACACATGAGTATGCATTGGAGAATGTATACTAAATGACCCGCCATAAGAAAGTATCATGAATCGTTATATGAGTGTCATATACTTTCTCATGTGACTATTAGTATGACTATCAGTCCTTGGACCTAAAGTCACCATGGTTCCCTACATAAGGAGTTGCATACTTTGGCTTCGTCAAACATCACCCGTAAATGGGTGGACTATAAAGGCGACTACTGGATATATAACAAATTATGTAGAGGGATGTGAGTGATGTAGATGGGATCTATCCCTCCTATATGACAGGGGTGACATCATGATTCTTGATAGAGTGAGACCACTAAGTGCATGACCATGCCCAAATAAGTCAATATGAGATATTGAACTCATTTGATTAGAGTGAGTCTACTTGGAGTTCAAGACATAGATTGATTAGAGGATGAGACGGTCTATGCCTCAATTGATCAATTTAGATGTCAAGGATAGAAGGACATTGTCACATATTGTGAGAGTCACAATTAGTAGTCACAATGGCGATGTTGGATCTCAACATTCTTGTAACTTGGGAAGTAATGATGTGTTGCTAGATACTGCTCATTGCTTATGTTTCTAAATGAGTTTAGGAGCATTGCCAACGTTACAAGAACCTATAGGGTCACATACAAAGGGAAATTAGATGGAGATTAGGTTCATATGATGGACCAAGAGGATTAGGTTCATGTGATGAACCAAATTGGATTAAGAGTAATCCAAATTAGACTAATTGAGTTGGACTCAATTTGATTCATGTGTCGAATGAGTCTAATTTAGACTATGATTCATTGAGTCAATTTAAACCAATAAATAGAGATTCATTAAATTAAATTGATTTGAGTCAAAGGGTAGATTTGATCAACCATGGGAGATAAGATGTCAAGTTTGACTTGACTTGAGAGGGAAGATGAAGGGTCAAGTTTGACTTGACCAAATGCCACTTCATTGTGACTTGGCATGGGCCGACTAATGATGATGTTCCACATCATCAAGGCTACATCATTGTGTGCCACCTCATGAGGAAGACCAAGAGCCATGACTCTTGGTATTGCATGGAGGTATAAAATTCTTTAATAAGTGGCCGACCACATAAGTGTGAAGCAAAGGTGAAGCAAAGGCGTGCTTATTCAAGGTCTCTTCTTCTTCCTCTCTTCTTTTTCTCTCCTTCTCCTCCATTGCCGAGACCTCTCAAGAGTGCTACCACACTCTAAGTGGTTCTCTCCACCTTTTGTCCGTGTGGATATGTGTAGAGAAGTGTACACTTGACACTCTACGAGATCCGACAACCATTTGGACGAGCGGGATACGCGAAGGGCATCACTACAAGGGTAATACTTCCTTTTCATGTAGATCTAAGATAGATCTAGAGTAGAAAAATATGTACATGAATATTTTATTTATCTATTTTCGTACGGATTCGTGGCTAGCTTCGAGGTTTCTGCAACACAAAAAACTGTTTTTGCGGCTCGAAATTGCTAACAGTGGTATTAGAGCCACGTGCGAAGCTTGTACATGTTTGTATTTGTTATTATTAAAAGGTTTCAGATCTGTGAGTTTCTATAATTTATCTACTTTTATGGATTTTGTGAGTATTTTTCTTGTAGAGGCGAAGCAACAAGTGCTTGGACACTTGTAGGCTTCAAATATTGAGAAAAACCTTCCGAAACGGCAAGGTCTCGCCCAAACAATTTTTTTTTTTTGGGACAACGACTTAAGGCGCTATTAGATCAGTTTGGGACACTCGTAATATTCATTTCATGAGAAGGGGCGCTGCCCTAACCCAGCAAGGGGCATTGTCTCGCGATCGCGCCCGAAAATCGCTTAACGGGATAGCCGAGGAGTTGTGACTCATAAAATTGATAAAATAGTAGTAAAATTATAGAAATTTATATAAAATACATAATTTAGAATTATTTATGATATTATGATGGTCATGGCCCAAAAACCCCAATGTGATTGGTTAAAATTGTGTTGTAATTCATAATATGGCCTGCGCGCCATTTTAGTATTGTACGTGTTGTATTTGATATGCGACCTACGTGTCATGACTCCCTTATTATGTTCCTATTGTAAATAGATTTTAGACTCGAATATAACTCGAGTTTCATATTTGTAATGTACAAAATGAAGCGGTGGAAGGTCCACTCAAGAAGGAGTTACGAAGAGGGTGCTATCAACACATGACGGTCAAAAGGAGGTGCTTGAAGAAGCCGTTAACCCTAGGTTGACCGTCCGATCTTTTCATTGGCTTGAGAAAATCATAGTAGGGCCATAACCTCATCACAAATTAATTAATCAATATATATATATATATATATATATATATATATATATATATATATCATTGCTTGTGTGTATGTGATGCATGCTAATGTAGGGTAATTAGTGCCTTAATGTGTATATGATACACATTCATGATTAGATTAGATCTTAATCAAGTCAACTCAAAATACCTACCTTGTTTTGATACCCATCACTACCTTGATTATTTGTTGTTGTTGAATCTGCCAAAGTAGAGCAACGCATATTATCTTGGTAGGGTACGGATGGACAATCTTGGTCCCGCCTATCAAAGCTTGGGTGAAAACAAACTCAATTAGATTGAGTATAACTAGTTAACTCAATTGGATCGGGTAAAACTATAGACATTTTCCAACGGTTGGGAAGATAGTATAAACAAGAGTTGCATAAAGATATAATTGGTAATTAGTTATCTACCAATCATACTAAGTCTTGGGTGATTTAGCTAAAGCTAACTCAAGGCGTAGTATGATGTGGATCTTATCCCGTGAGAATTATAG
The DNA here is from genome assembly GCF_018446385.1 of Zingiber officinale. NCBI lineage: Eukaryota > Viridiplantae > Streptophyta > Magnoliopsida > Zingiberales > Zingiberaceae > Zingiber > Zingiber officinale. The sequence continues at coordinate 56,724,198 of NC_055993.1, forward strand.
CTAATTGGTATGAATCTAGTAGTGTGGTTTGACCACATCCATGACTTGATTCTACAAAAGCCCTATAATTCAGTGGGAGCATCATTTAGTTAAAGACCTAATTAAATGATAAGTGGAATATGATAATTACTTTCTGCTTTATTTATGTTGTAGATTGCCATGTCGACGAACACAAACATTTTCTCCCTGTGTTCTGTCCTTGACAAGGACAAGCTCATTGGAGCTAATTTCCTGGACTGGTATAGGAATCTGAGAATCGTTCTCACACAAGAAAGAAAACTATACGTCCTGGAGCATCCCATTCCGGAGGCACCTCCTGCCACTGCCACGCGAGCCGACCGAGATGCTTATAAGAAGCATCAAGATGATGCATTAGATGTGTCATGTTCGCAACCATGAACTCTGAGCTTCAGAAGCAACACGAGTTGATGACTGATTATGATATGGTTGAACATCTTCGTCAACTATATCAAGGACAAGCATGGCACGAGAGATTCGAGATATCTAAGGCATTGTTTCAGTGCAAGATGCAAGATGGGACTCCCGTAGGTCCATATATACTCAAGATGATTGGGTACATAGAGAACCTACAGAGGTTGGGATTCCCACTTAGCCAAGAATTGGCCACTGACTTGATCTTACAATCCTTGCCAGAAAGTTACAGTCAATTTGTCATAAATTACAACATGAACAAAATTGATAAGCCACTGCCTGAGCTGCTATGCATGTTGCGAACTGCTGAACTCAACCTTAAGAAGGTAAAGTCCAACTCCATTTTGATGGTGCAAAAGCATAAAGGCAAGGGCAAGTCTAAAAGTGAGGGAAAGTCCCAAGCCAAGGGCAAAGGCAAGGTAATGAAACCTAAAGGAGGGGTTGCCAAAGATGCTACTTGCTTCCACTGCTGTCAGACCGGGCACTGGAAGAGGAACTGCAAAGGATTCCAGGAAGATCTTAAGAAGAAGAGAAATGAGATTTCTACTTCAGGTATATATGTTATAGAAGTCAATCTTTCTATTTCTTCATCGTGGGTATTAGATACCGGATATGCTTCTCACATTTGTACTAGTGTACAGGCGTTGAGAAATAGCAAGGCATTGACGAAGGGCGAGGTGGACCTATGAGTAGGCAATGGAGCACGGGTTGCTGCTGTTGCTGTAGGAAATAACTTTCTATCTCTGCCCTCTGGGTTTGTACTAGAATTAGATGAATGTTGTTATGTGTCTGCTCTCATAAAGAACATCATTTCAGTTTCTTGTTTAGACAAGAAAGACTTTTCATTTATAATAAAGAACAAATGTTGTTCCGTTTATTTGAAAGATATGTTCTATTATAGTGTACCTCTGATGAACGGACTCTACATTCTAGACTTAGAGAATCCCATCTATAACATAAGTACCAAAAGGTTCAAGTCAAATGAAATGAACCGAACCTATATCTGGCATTATCGCTTAGGTCATATAAATGAGAATTGCTTATCCCAGCTCCATAAAGATTGTTTGCTAGACTCATTTGATTTTGAATCATATGAGACATGCGAGTCATGCCTACTGGGCAAGATGACCAAGACTCCCTTTAGTGGACACAGTGAAAGAGTAACTGACTTGTTAGGACTTATACATAGTGATGTATGTGACCCTTTCAATCTCACTGCCAGAGGTGGTTATAGGTACTTCATTACATTTACTGATGACTTCAGTAGATATGATTATGTGTATCTGATGACACATAAGTCACAATCCTTTGAAAAGTTCAAAGAATTAAAAAATGAAGTACAAAACCAGCTAGGTAAGAGTATTAAGATACTTCGATCAGATCGAGGTGGTGAATACCTTAGCCATGAGTTTCGTGACTATCTAGTTGAGTGTGAGATTCTATCCCAACTCACACCTCCTGGAACACCACAGTGGAATGGTGTATCTGAAAGGAGGAACCGTACCCTATTAGATATGGTACGATCTATGATGAGTCACACAGATCTTCCTATATCTTTTTGGGGATATGCTCTAGACACAATAGCCTTCACACTTAACCGTGTTCCATCCAAAGTTGTGATAAAGACACCATATAGGATATGGACTGGGAGAGATGCTCAGATATCTTTTATGATGATTTGGGGTTGTGAGGCTTACATTCGACGTCAAGCCTCGGACAAACTGGGACCCAAATCCGATAAATGCTATTTTATAGGATATCCCAAGGAAACGAAGGGATATTACTTCTACATTCCCAGTCACCACAAAATGTTTGTGGCTAAAACTGGGGTATTTCTAGAAAAGGACTTTATTTCTAGAAAAACTAGTGGGAGTACGTTTGATCTTGAAGAAGTTCAAGATATAGACCATAGCACTAAAGCCTTGATGGAAGTTGAACTGGAACCACAAAATATTGTGGATGATGAGATTGTTGCACAAGGAGTTGAGGAACAACAACCAGTTCAAGTATACCTACCCCTTCGCAGGTCTGACAGGATACGTCGTCAGCCTGAGAGATACTCATTTCTCTTGTCTGACCATGATGACATTATGCTCATTGAGAATGAGCCTACCTCCTATCAGGAAGCTGTGATGAGACCAGATTCTTAGAAATAGCTAGAGGCCATGAGATCCGAGATGGAATCCATGTACACCAACCAAGTATGGACTTTGGTTGATCCACCTAAAGGCGTCAAACCCATTTGGTGTAAGTGGGTCTTTATGAGAAAGACTGACATGGATGGACTTATGCATACCTATAAGGATCGTTTGGTAGCTAAAGGTTTCAAGCAAATTCATGGTATTGACTATGATGAAACTTTTTCTCCAGTAGCGATGTTTAAGTCCATTCGGATCATGCTTGCTATTGCAGCATACCATGATTATGAGATCTGGCAGATAGATGTCAAAACCGTGTTTTTGAATGGAAACTTGCTCGAGGATGTGTACATGACACAACCTGAAGGTTTTGTAGATCCACTGCATACTGGCAGAGTATGCAAGCTGCTTAAGTTCATTTATGGACTAAAGCAAGCTTCTCGGAGATGGAATCTTCGATTCGATGATGTGATCAAACAATTTTGTTTCATCAAAAATGAAGATGAACCCTGTGTCTATAAGAAGGTTGTTGGGAACACAGTTATCTTCCTTGTATTGTATGTGGATGACATACTACTCATTGGACATGACATCCTTTGCTACAGTCTGTAAAGACTTGGCTGGGGAATTGTTTCTCAATGAAGGACTTAGGTGAAGCAGCCTGTATTCTAGGCATAAAGATCTATAGAGATAGATCTAAAAGATTACTTAGCCTAAGTCAAACTACATATATTGACACGGTATTACTACGGTTTGCCATGTAGTGTTCCAAGAAAGGATTTCTACCGATGTCACATGATGTGACTCTTTCGAAGACTTAAAGTTCCTCTTCTAGAGAGGAGAGAGACCGCATGGATAAGATCCCTTATTTGAGTAGAAGGTTCTTATCTATATCAATCGATTGGTTGAATTGATAATGAGATGATATAGAGAACACTACTCTTAATCATTCCTAGTCAAGTATTCACATTCAGGGACAATGTTAATGCGATGAGACTAGCATGTAGGTTAACTCGATGACTTGATCTCACAAGTCATGGATATTAGATATCAAGTTGACACATGGGTATGCATTGGAGAATGTATACTGAATGACCCACCATGAGAAAGTATCATGGATCGTTATATGAGTGTCATATACTTTCTCATGTGACTATTAGTATGACTATCAGTCCTTGGACCTAAAGTCACCATGGTTCCCTATATAAGGAGTTGCATACTTTGGCTTCGTCAAACGTTACCCGTAAATGGGTAGACTATCAAGGTGACTACTGAGTATGTAATAAATTATGCGGAGGGATGTGAGTGATGTAGAAGGGATCTATCCCTCCTATATGACGGGAGTGATATCATTATTCTTGATATAGTGAGACCACTAAGTCCATGACCATGCCCAAATAAGTCAATATGAGATATTGAGCTCATTTGATTAGAGTGAGTCTACTTAGAGTTCAAAACATAGATTGATTAGAGGATGATAAGGTCTATGCCTCAATTGATCAATTTAGATGTCAAGGATAGAAGGGCATTGTCACATATTGTGAGAGTCACAATTAGTAGTCAAAATGGTGATGTTGGATCTCAACATTCTTGTAACTTGGGTAGTAATGATGTGTTGCTAGATACCACTCATTGCTTATGTTTCTAAATGAGTTTAGGAGCATTGCCAACATTACAAGAACCTATAGGGTCACACACAAAGGGCAGTTAGATGGAGATTAGGTTCATTTGATGGACCAAGAGGATTAGGTTCATGTGATAAACCAAATTGGATTAAGAGTAATCCAAATTAGACTAATTGAGTTGGACGCAATTTGATTCATGTGTCGAATGAGTCTAATTTAGACTATGATTCATTGAATCAATTTAAACCAATGAATAGAGATTCATTAAATTAAATTGATTTGAATCAAATGGTAGATTTGATCAACCATGAGAGATAAAATGTCAAGTTTGACTTGACTTGAGAGGGAAGATGAAGGGTCAAGTTTGACTTGACCAAATACCACTTCATTGTGACTTGGCATTGGCCGACCAATGATGATGTTCCACATCATCAAGGCTACATCATTATGTGCCACCTCATGAGGAAGACCAAGAGCCATGACTCTTGGTATTACATGGAGGTATAAAATTCTCTAATAAGTGGTCGGCCACATAAGTGTGAAGCAAAGGTGAAGCAAATGTGTGCTTATTCAAGGTCTCTTCTTCTTCCTCTCTTCTTTTTCTCTCCTTCTCCTCCATTGTCGAGACCTCTCAAGAGTGCTAGCACACTCTAAATGGTTTTCTCCACCTTTGTCCATGTGGATACGTGTAGAGGAGTGTACACTTGACACTTTACGAGATCTGACAACTATTTGGACGAGCGGGATACGCGAAGGGCATCGCTACAAGGGTAATACTTCCTTTTCTTGTAGATATAAGGTAGATCTAGAGTAGACAAACATGTACATAAATATTTATTTATCTATCTTCGCACTGATCCGTGGCTAGCTTTGAGGTTTTCGCAACTCAAAAAGCATTTTTTGTGGCTCGAAATTGCTAACAGAACTAATTTCATATCATTCGGAACTTTCAAGGTTTATCAACCGACTTCAGACATATTTAATTTTATTTTTGAAAAATGCCTATTCTATGATGAATCTATGGGTTCATCGTAAATTGGTGATGAATCCAAGAATTTGTCACCAAATTTGTAATGAATACATGGTCATTACAGAATGGATAATTTTTTTTCAAAAAAAAGTATGTCAGAAATCGGTTGATGAACCTAGGGAGCTCAGAATGATATGAAACCAATTAATATGTGTTCCTCTAGTTTTCCTAATTATATCCATTCCTTCAAACATTAATTTTATCTAATATTGATATTAGAGATTTGTTAACATCAAAATGATTCTAACATTTCAATCAATAATTCTTTTTAAGATTTTTACAAGGTCATTAGTCATTTAAAGTCCATCTAATTGACTTATCTATAAAAAAAATTATATTGGTTAAAATTAATGTTTGAATATATGGATATAGTCAAGAGAACTAGAGGCATAGATGAATCCATTGATTTTTCACTAAATCAGCAAAGAATCCTAGTATTGGTTGCCAAATCTATGATTAATCCTTGGATTAATTAGAATAGTCATTTTTTAAAAAAAAATAAATATGTCTGAAACTGGTTGATGGACCTAAAGAACTCGAAATGACAAAGCTAGTTTTTATATATTCCTCTAATTCTCCTAATTATATCCATCTCTTCAAATATTAATTTGACCTAATATATTGAGATTAATCATTTTTTAAATATGAATATGTCTGAAAAATCTAATTCATATTATAATATATTAGATCAAATTAATATTTGAAGGCTTGGATATAATCAGGAGAACTAGAGAAATACATAGAACTAAACTCATGTCATTCTGAGCTCTCAAGGTCCATCAATCGACTTCAGACATTTTCTTTTTTGAAAAAAAAACCCACTCTGCAATGAATTCATGAATTTGTCACAAAATAGTGATGAATTCATGGATTTGTTACCAAATCTACAATGAATACATGGATTCGTCATAGAATATATATATATATATATATATATATATATATATATATATATATAAAGCCGGTTGATGGACATATAGAGCTCGGAATAACATGAAACTATTTTCTATGTGTTCCTCTAGTTTTCCTGATTATATCCATACCTTTGAACATTAATTTTACCTATATATTGAGATCAATGATTTTTTTGTTAGGACCTATTGAGCTAGAGGGCGGAGGGAGGGGAGGGGATGAATAGCTTGCTTTGATTTCTTGATCTTCTTGGTTGAACAGCGGAAACTTTGAAGCAATGCTAACTCCTTGTGTTTACTTAGTATCCACCTCCTTGATGTGACTAATCCAAGAATCCACACCATGATCACAACATCCACTATGAAACTTCTCCTTCTTATAACAATGCCAAAGATGGAGAAACCTTACACAATTTACATATCTCTCTCAAATGAAATAGCTCACAAGGAAGAAGAAGAGAAGAGATTAGGGTTTTGATGTAGCTTTTTCTCCTTAGAATAGCTTGAGGATGTAGCATGGATGAGAGCACTTGAACTTTTGAGTGCTTGTGAGCATTAGAACAATTGTTCTTCTTTGTATCCGAATCCCCCCTTTTGAAGCGGCAATATTTAGTCGGTTCTTAGCTTTTTGTCACCTCTAATCGATTAGAAAATCTCAATTGATTATGGATTTTCTGATTTTTCTGTTGAATGATCACTAACTTTAGATAAATGGCTAAGATTACTCCATTTTGAATCTTAATCTATTGGCGGGAGTCTTATATGTGAACCCGCAAGTGCATGAGTGTTGTCAAGGAATAAAATTTATATAAGTCAATCCCATAAGGAGGATCAAATGCTAATTAGTTTTATACTTCGAATTCAGCTAGAAAGAATTGATAATTATTTGATTTTAGATTATCAATTAAAAAGTAAAAAATAAAAGAAAAATAATTGAGGAAGCCCTAAATTCAAGAAGATGTTCTAGGCATTCGATTTCATTATAATAATAAATGTTGTGCTATGTATGTGCCCATTCCTAGTTCTCCATTTCTATGTTTGCAGGATGGTCTATGTTGGATCGAGAAGCGCTAGAGGGGGGGGGGGGGGATATCGCTCGTGGCTATTTCATTCGATTTAAAACGTGTTGAGTAAATACGCAGCGGAAAATAAAAGAAAACACAACACACGTAAACACAGATTGTTTACTTGGTTCGGAGCCTATGGCGACTCCTACTCCAAGGCTCGCGATCGTTGATCACTTTATGTGGGCAACACCTATAAGCTCGAATAACAGTTACAGAATTATTACAATTTATTGAACTGAAAGAATATACCGACAACAAGAATGAGCAATTTCGAAGCTTCGGGTCGTCGAGATCTTGTTGAAGCACTTCAAGATCGTCTTGTTAGCAGCTTGTAGCAGAAAGATCGCTTGAAAGAAGATGTATTGAGCTGTTGGTCGAAACCCCCTTATAAAGGGTGTTCAAGGCGCCTCCATTAAGCTCCAAGGCGCCTCCAACCCAAGGTTTTATCCCAACTCAGCCGCTGTCGATCAGGCTTTGACCGCTGCTCTTTATCCACCTGAAGGTGCCTTCAACGCCACTCCAAGGCACCTCCAAGCCGCAGTCCAAGGCGCCTTCAGTCCCCATGAAGGTGCCTCCAGCTCCTCTCCACAGCTAGCTTCGGCTTGCACCCTAGGCGCCTCCAAGCTCCATGGAGGCGCCTCGGACACTGTTCATCCGAGGTGAAGTATGCTCTTTTGTCCCTGCACAATGTGTTAGTCCACCAAATACACATATACCCTGCAAGACAAGGTTAGCACACATAAATATGATAAGAAAGGTATTTGACAGTCTCTGGACTGTCCGGGTCTGACTTCGAATTTCCAATCGAAAACCCTAGGTCGACCCGACGCCTACTGTTCCCTCTGCGGAGAATGCGTCCTCGCCTACTCCTCTCAGGAGAGTTACCTGTTGCCAGTGCGATCCTCCAGATCGGCTGGACTTTTGCTCAGTGCTCGATGCTTCCGGACTTTCTGCTGGACGCCTGCTCCCCGACCCGTCCAGTCTTTCACCTGGTTCGCGACACCAGGACTTTCCACCGAGGTTTACCACCCCCTAGGACTTTTGCCTAAAGCCCTCGAACCACCAAGACTTTTCGCATAGGGTTACCACCCCCTATGACCTAGGGTTACCACTCCCTAGGGTTTTCTACCTGCCTAACCTCAGTTAGGACTTTTGCCTAAGTATACTTAGGACTTTCCTGTAAGCTCATTCAAACTGTTAGATCACAACATAACCTTAACTTTGAATCCTTTGCCATTATCAAAACACAGGTTCGATCGTCAGATGCTTCCCGCATCAACAATCTTCCCCTTTTTTATTATGGCAACTTAAATTCAAAGTTAAGTAAAATAGGCATAAGTAAATGAATGTATCAATAAACATAAGAAAGCATTTTAAGTAAAAAGTTCAAGTAAGAACATAAGCAAGCTAAAAGTCAAAGGTGTTAGACTTTCGAGCCGTAAAAACCTTTTTTTTTTTACGTTGCGGAAACCTCGAAGCTAGCCACGGATCCGTGCAAAGATAAATAAAAATATTCATGTACAAGTTTGTCTACACTAGATCTACCTTAAATCTACATGAAAAAGAAGTATTACCCTTGTAGCGATGCCCTTCGCTTATCCCGCTCGTCCAAATGGTTGCCGGATCTTCTAGAGTGTCAAGTGTACACTCCTCTACACGTATCCACACGGATGAAAAGTGGAGAAAACCACTTAGAGTGTGCTAGCACTCTTATCGGTCTTGGCAATGGAGAAGAAGGAGAGAAAAAGAAGAGGGGAAGAAGAAGATTCCTTGAATGAGCACACAACACTCTTCATGTGTGTGGCCGGCCACTTAATAGAGGATTTAATACCTCCATATATTACCAAGAGTCATGGCTCTTGGTCTTCCTCATGAGGTGGCATACAATGATGTACCCTTGATGATGTGGAACATCATCATTGGCCGGCCCATGCCAAGTCACAATGAAGTGGTATTTGGTCAAGTCAAACTTAACCCTTCATCTTCCCTCTCAAGTCAAGTCAAACTTGACCTTTTATCTCTCATGGTTGATCAAATCTACCATTTGATTCAAATCAATTTAATTTAATGAATCTCTATTCATTGGTTTAAATTGATTCAATGAATCATAGTCTAAATTAGACTCATTTGACACATGAATCAAATTGAGTCCAACTCAATTAGTCTAATTTGGATTACTCTTAATCCAATTTGGTTCATCACATGAACCTAATCCTCTTGGTCCATCATATGAACCTAATCTCCATCTAACTGCCCTTTGTGTGTGACCCTATAGGTTTTTATAATGTTGACAATGCTCCTAAACCCATTTAGAAATATAAGCAATGAGCGGTATATAGCAACACATCATTACTACCCATGCTACAAGAATGTTGAGATCCAACTGTTAGGATGTATACTAAAAGCCTAGTTTTTGGTATAAACATTTACCTAGAAATAAGAATCACATTGGCCAAATGTCTACATTAATGATAAATGTAGTTGTTCAATTAATTTATATTGTAGATAACATGGTGTGTAGTGTCACACACAGAGGATCATGTTATCAGTACCTTATAAATTATAAACAGTAGCTCATGACCAAGATGGAAAGGAACAAACCACCGGAAGGTCGTAGTGTAATTAGGTATTAGTTTATCTTAACTATATAATTACACTAGTACACTTAGAGTGTATTGAGTAGGACCATTAGAGGTTGTTTCTTTTATACTGACTTTATAAAGGAACAAAGACCTCAGTTATTATGGAAGTGTGTGCTCTTAATCCTAATATAATAACAAGCACATATATTTGATATTTATTTCTTTAATTTATCAATGGGTGAGATTTAGTTCGATAAATCAATAAGCCCGATAAGTTGGGAAATGATATCACTTATAGTGTGTGTTGTTGATTATAGAAGGAAACTGTGTCCTAGTAATCTAGGTTGAGAATGTCCCCAAGAGGAGCTCATAAGGATTGTCATGTTAAACCCTGTATGTGGACTTAGTCCGACATGACGATAAGGTTGAGTGGTACTACTCTTGGACTAAGATATTAATTAAATGAGTTGTCAGTAACTCACTTAATTAGTGGACATTCGACATCTTAAACATAGGGAGACTAACACACTCATAATAAGAAGGAGCCCAAAATGTAATTTGGGATTGGTGAGGTAGTTCAATAATAGTTCTCTAGTGGAATGAATTATTATTGATAAAATTAAGTTGTGTGTTCGGGGCGAACACGGGATGCTTAATTTTATCGGGAGACCAAAACCAATTCCTCCTCTCTGTCCCTATTATAGCCTCTTGTATATAGAGATTTATACCCACCACATACCCACCTTCTTACCCATCCAATGGGGCCGGCCAAGCTAGCTTGGAACCCAAGCTAGGGCCGGCCAAGACCAAGTGGATGAACCAAGTTGGTGGCCGGCCAAAGCTTGGGTCCCAAGCTTAGGTGGCCGGCTACTAGAATATTAAAAAAAAAATTTATTAAAATTATTTCTTATGTGGATATCATGGTTTTAAAAGAGAGTTTAAAATTAAAAATTTCCTTTTATAGCTTTCTACAAAAGATTAAGAGAAGAGATTATTCTCTTTCCTTATTTGTAGATTAAAAGGATGGTTTTAATTTTTGGTAAAAACTTTCCTTATTTGTAAATCATCTACATGTTTAAAAGAGAGTTTAAAATTTGAAATCTTTCCTTATTTGTTGATTAAAATGTGGATTTTAAATTTTAAGAAAACTTTCCTTTTTAAACATGTTCATGATTTAAAAGAGAGTTTAAAAATTAAATATTCTCTTTTATAAGTTTCTACAAAAGATTAAGAAAAGATTTGATATCTTTCCTTATTTGTAGATTAAAAGAGATTTTAATTTTTAGAGATAACTTTCTTTTTATCCACATGTTTAAAAGAAAGATTTTAATTTATTAAATTTCCTTTTTATAAACCAATCATGAAGGGATAAAATTATTGGAGAAATTTTTATAAATTTCCGGAAACAAATTAGGAAGGTTTTAATTCTTGATTGAATTAAATTTCCTTTGCTTAGATTATTGTGGCCGGCCATGTTGATTAATAAAAGAGAAATTGATTTTATATCAATTAAATTTATTTTTCATGGCAAAGGAATTAAGGAAGTTTTTATTAAAATTTCCTTATTTGCCAAGACCAAGGATTATAAAAGAGGAGGTAGAGGTGCCTTCATGATAAGAACTCTATTATATTTTTCTCCCTCTTTTTCTTCCTTGGTGGTGGCCGAACCTCTTCATCCTAGGAGAAGTTTTTGATGGCCGAAACTTGCAAGGAAGAAGAAGGTGCTTGGTGGTTCTCATCTCGGAAGGTCGTTGTCCACACAACGTCCGAGGTTAGAAGAGGAATATGGTAGAAGACCTAGAGGTTTTTGCTTGAAAAAGGAAAGGTATACTAGTATTTAATTTTCGCATCATACTAGTCCTATCTTCATGTAAAAATACCAAATACAAGAGGCATGCGATTCTAGTATTTCGAATTTGTTTTTGATGTTGTGTTCTTTTATTTTTCTTTTCCTTGTGATTTGATTGTTCTTTTCGGTTGACCTAAAGTTATTTAAGGAAATTAAATATTAGCTTTCCTTAAAAGGCTTTGCCTAGGCGGTGGTAGTTGTTCCCATATCCAAGAAGGTCATGTGCCTCGCCATGCAGTCCTGGAAGCCAATTCTGGAAATTAATATTTAATGAAATTAATAACCTAGGTGATTTGGATCGAACGTGTTAAGTTCCGCAGGAGATCCAAGTCTAAACCTAAAAGAACAAGTAAATTAAACTTTGGATCAAACGTGTTAAGTTCCGCAGGCGATCCAAATTTAATTTAAAAGAACACATGGTAGCTAGGAAAGGTTCAGACCTTTGTACAAAAATATATGTACAGTGGAACCATTAGGTTTTTCGAGTAGCAACCAACACCAACATCACCATTGTGACTACTAATTGTGACTCTCACAATATGTGACAATGTCCTTCTATCCTTGATATCTAAATTGATTAATTGAGGCATAGACCATGTCATCCTCTAATCAATCTATGTCTTGAACTCCAAGTAGACTCACTCTAATTAAATGAGTTTAATATCTCATATTGACTTATTTGGGCATGACCATGCACTTAGTGGTCTCACTCTATCAAGAATCATGATGTCACTCCCGTCATATAGGAGGGATAGATCCCATCTACATCACTCACATCCCTCCGCATAATTTGTTACATACCCAGTAGTCGCCTTTATAGTCCACCCATTTACGGGTGACGTTTGATAAAGCCAAAGTATGCAACTCCTTATGTAGGGAACCATGGTGACTTCAGGTCCAAGGACTGATAGTCATACTAATAGTCACACGAGAATGTATATGACACTCATATAATGATTCATGATACTTTCTCATGGCGGGTCATTCAGTATACATTCTCCAATGCATACCCATGTATCAACTTGATATCTAATATCCATGACTTGTAAGATCAAGTCATCGAGTTGACCTACATGCTAGTCTCGTCGTATTAACATTGTCCCTGAATGTTAATACTTGACTAGGAATGATTAAGAGTAGTGTTCTCAATATCATCTCATTATCAATTTAACCAATCGATTGATATATATAAGAACTTTCTACTCGAGGACACTATTATACTCAATTATTTGACACCAATACAAGTAAGTATAATAACCATAAAGAAATATCTTTATAAATATATATAGGAATATGATATATCAAGTCCATACAACAATCATCACATGATCGGCTCTAGGGCTCTCACTAATAATTTCCCACTAGCACTAGTGCCAATCAGGGTAGGCTCTAACACCCAATGACCTAGTGTGACCATCATGCTTTCTCTGTGCTAAAGCCTTGGTCAAGGGATTAGCGACGTTAGCCTCTGTGGGTACTCTGTAAATTTTCACATCTCCTCTATCGATGATCTCTCGAATGAGATGGAAGTGTCGTAGTATGTGTTTGGTCCGCTGGTGTGAGCGAGGTTCCTTAGCCTGCGCAATTGCTCCATTGTTGTCACAATAGAGCTATATAGGATCGGCTATGCTAGGAACCACCCCAAGCTCAATAATGAGCTTGCGGATCCAAACTGCCTCCTTTGCTGCTTCTGATACAGCAATATACTCGGCCTCTGTTCTAGAATCAGCAACTGTGTCCTACTTAGAACTCTTCCAGCTCACAGTACCACCATTCAAGCAAAACAAGAACCTAGACTGCGATCTATAATCATCCTGGTCAGTTTGGAAGCTGGCATCACTGTAACCCTTTATAGCTAGCTCGCCATCGCCTCCAAATATCAAGAAATATTCTTTAGTCCTTCTTAAGTACTTAAGAATATTCTTGACCTCTATCCAGTGACGTTCACCTGGATTTGACTGGTATCTGCTCATCATGCTCAAAGCATACGAAACGTCAGGACGAGTACATAGTATAGCGTACATGATAGATCATATGGCTGAAGCATAAGGGATCTTATCCATGCGGTCTCTCTCCTCTCTAGAAGAGGGACTTTGAGTCTTCGAAAGACTCACACCATGTTACATCGACAGAAATCCTTTCTTGGAACACTACATGGCAAACCATAGTAATACCATGTCAATTTATGTACTTTGACTTAGGCCAAGCAATCTCTTAGATCTATATCTATAGATCTTTATGCCTAGAATACAGGCTGCATCACCTAAGTCCTTCATTGAGAAACAATTCCCCAGCCAACTCTTTACAGACTGCAGCAAAGGGATGTCATTTTCAATGAGTAGTATGTCATCCACAAACAATACAAGGAAGACAACTGTGTTCCCAACAACCTTCTTGTAGACACAGGGTTCATCTTCATTCTTGATGAAACTAAACTTTTTGATCGCATCATTGAATCAAAGATTCCAGCTCCAAGAAGTTTGCTTGAGTCTATAAATGGACTTATGCAGCTTGCATACTCTGCCAGTATGCAGTGGATCTACAAAACCCTCAGGTTGTGTCATGTACACATCCTTGAGCAAGTTTCCATTTAGAAACATGGTTTTGACATTCATCTTCCAGATCTCATAATCGTGGTATGCTGCAATAGCAAACATGATCCGAATGGACTTAAACATCACTACAGGAGAAAAAGTTTCATCATAGTCAATACCATGAATTTGCTTGAAACCTTTAGCTATCAAATGACCCTTATAGGTAATAAGTCCATCCATGTCAGTATTTCTCTTAAAGACCCACTACACCCAATGGGTTTGATGCCTTCAGGTGGATCAACCATAGTCCATACTTGGTTGGTGTATATGGATGCCATCTCGGATCTCATGGCCTCTAGCCATTTCTCAAAATTTGGTCTCATCACAGCTTCCTGATAGGAGGTAGGCTCATTCTCAACGAGCATAACGTCATCATGGTCAGGCTGACGACGTATCCTGTCAGACCCGCGAAGAGATAGGTCTACTTGAACTGGTTGTTGTTCCTCAACTCCTTGTGCAACAACCTCATCATCCACAACATTTTGCGATTCTAGTTCAACTTCCATCAAGGCTTCAGTGCTATGGTTCATATCTTGAACTTCTTCAAAATCGAATGTACTCCCACTAGTTTTTCTAGAAACAGAGTCTTTTTCTAGAAATATCCCAGTCTTAGCCACAAACACTTTGTGGTGACTGGGAATGTAGAAGTAATATCCCTTCGTTTCCTTCGGATATCCTATAAAATAGCACTTATCATATTTGGGCCCCAGTTTGTTCGAGACTTGACGTCGAACGTAAGCCCACAACCCCAAATCCTCATAAAAGATATCTGGGCATCTCTTCCAGTCCATATCCTATATGGTGTCTTTATCATAGCTTTGGATGGAACACGGTTAAGTGTGAATGCTGCTGTGTCTAGAGCATATCCCCAAAAAGATATAGGAAGATCTGTTTGACTCATCATAGATCGTACCATATCTAATAGGGTACGATTCCTCCTTTCAGATGCACCATTCCACTGTGGTGTTCCAGGAGGAGTGAGTTGGGATAGAATCCCACACTCAGCTAGATAGTCACGAAACTCACGGCTAAGGTATTCGCCACCTCGATCTAATCGAAGTATCTTAATACTCTTGCCTAGTTGGTTTTCTACTTCATTCTTGAATTCTTTGAACTTTTCAAAGGATTGTGACTTATGTGTCATCAGATACACATAACTATATCTACTAAAGTCATCAGTAAATGTAATGAAGTACCTATAACCACCTCTGACAGTGGCATTGAAAGGGCCACAGATATCACTATGTATAAGTTCTAACAAGTCAGTTGCTCTTTCATTATGTCTACTAAAGGGAGTCTTGGTCATCTTGCCCAGTAGGCATGACTCACATGTCTCATATGATTTAAAATCAAATGAGTCCAGCAAACCATCTTTATGGAGCTGGGATAAGCGATTCTCATTTATATGACCTAAGTGACAATGCCAGAGATAGGTTCGGTTCATTTCATTTGACTTGAACCTTTTGGTACTTATGTTATAGTTGGGGTTCTCTAAGTCTAGAATGTAGAGTCCGTTCATCAGAGGTGCACTACAATAGAACATATCTTTCAAATAAATGGAACAACATTTATTCTTTATTATAAATGAAAAGCCTTTCTTGTCTAAACAAGAAACTGAAATGATGTTCTTTGTGAGAGCATACACATAACAATATTCATCTAATTCTAGTACAAGCTCAGAGGGCAGAGATAGAAAGTAAGTTCCTAAAGCAACAGGAGCAACCCATGCTCTATTGCCTACTCGTAGGTCCACCTCACCCTTCGTCAATGCCCTGCTATTTCTTAGCGCCTGCACATTAGTACAAATGTGAGAAGCACATCCGGTATCTAATACCCACGATGAAGAAATAGAAAGATTGACTTCTATAACATATATACCTGAAGTAGAAATCTCATTTCTCTTCTTCTTAAGATCTTCCAGGTATCCTTTACAGTTCCTCTTCCAATGCCCGGTCTGACCGCAGTGGAAGCAGGTAGCATCCTTGAAAACCCCTCCTTTAGGTTTTATTACCTTGCCTTTGCCCTTGGCTTGGGACTTTCCCTTACTTTTAGGCTTGCCCTTGCCTTTATGATTTTGCACCATCAAAATGGAGTTGGGCTTTACCTTCTTAAGTTTGAGCTCAGCAGTTCACAACATGCTTAGCAGCTCAGGCAGTGACTTATCAATTTCATTCATGTTATAATTTATGACAAAATGACTATAACTTTCTGGCAAGGATTGCAAGATCAAGTCAGTGGCCAGTTCTTGGCCAAGTGGGAATCCCAACCTCTGTAGGTTCTCTATGTAAGTTCACAACATGCTTAGCAGCTCAGGCAGTGACTTATCAATTTCGTTCATGTTATAATTTATGACAAAATGACTATAACTTTCTGGCAAGGATTGCAAGATCAAGTCAGTGGCCAGTTCTTGGCCAAGTGGGAATCCCAACCTCTGTAGGTTCTCTATGTACCCAATCATCTTGAGGACATATGTGTTGGTGCGGGAAGCATCCGACGATCGAACTCGTGTTTTGATAATGGCAAAGAATTCAAAGTTAAGGTGGTTTGTATTCTAACAAGTCTACTTGAGGATTTCAGGAAAGCCCTAGCTGCGGTTAGGCAAAGAGATAAACCCTAGGGGGTGGTAACCCTATGGGAAAGTCTTGGCAGGTCGATGGCTTCAGGCAAAAGTCCTAGGGGGTGGTAACCCTAGATGGAAAGCCCTGGTGTCGTGAACCAGGTGAAAGACTGGACTGGCCGGGAAGCGGATGTCCAGCAGAAAGTCCGGAAGCGTTGAGTGCTGAGCAAAAGTCCTGTCGATCTGGAGGATCGTACTGGTAGCAGGTAAATCTCCTGAGTGGAGTAGGTGAGGACGCGTTCCCCGTAGAGGGAGCAGTAGGCGTCGGGTCGACCTAGGGTTTCCGGTAGGAAATTCGAAGTCAGACCCGGACAGTCCGGAGACTGTCTTAAACATTCTTTATTATCCATACTGTTATTTTGTGCTAACTTTGTGTTGCAGGATGTTTTTTGGGACTAACATGTCTTGCAGGTACAAAATAACGAAGATTTGCATCGGATGAACAGTGTCCGAGGCGCCTCCATGGGACTTGGAGGCGCCTCGGGTTCAAAATCCTGAGCTGGCGCGAAGAGCAGGCTTAAGGCACCTTTGATGGATTGAAGGCGCCTTAGACAGCTTGGAGGCGCCTTGAAAGGGTTTAAGGCGCCTTCAGGTCGCGGCAGTCAAAGGATTATCCCAGCGAGCATATCGGGATAAAATTCTCGTTTAAGGCGCCTTGGAGCTTGTTTAAGGAGCCTTGAACACTGTTTATAAAGGGGGTTCGACCAGTAGCTCAATATAACAAGATTCAAGTCTTCCTTCTGCATTTAGCTGCTAACGAACTCATCCCGAAGTGCTGTAACTCGACACTGACAACCCGAAGCTTCAATTTAGTATTTTCCATTGTCGGTATAAGATTACTTACTGCATTACTTGTAAATCATCTTTTGTATACTCTCGAACTTATAGTTGTTGCCCACCAGAAGCGATCAAGGATCGCGGGCCTTCGAGTAGGAGTCGCCTTAGGCTCCGAACGAAGTAAAATCGATCTGTGTCTTTGTGCTGTTTGTTTTTATTCCGTTGCGTTTTTACTCGAGTGTTTTACGAATCAAACAAAATAGCCACGAGCGCTATACACCCCCCCTCTAGCGCATCTCGATCTAACAATTGGTATCAGAGCGGGGTTGTTTTGAATTGGTGCAACCACCATTCAAAACAAGTTTTTTTTGTGGTATTTTGTTTCGGAGTCAATTAGAAATTAGCTAATTAGCTAAAGTTCTAATTCTTTTCTAATCAGTGTTGCTCAAAGTTGGTCAATACCACTTGAGCTCGTTATTTTTCTACTTCTTCCCGCACTACTAATCCAAGACACAGTCTTGGAATAGATCTTTTTGTTTTTGCTTATTTAGGTCTAAAAATAACTCAACAAGAAGGATATAGCACTGTTCGTCCCCCACTATTTTCTGGAGAAGACTTCGGATATTGGAAGGGGCGAATGGAGATATATCTGAAGATCCAGTTAGACACCTGGATGATAGTAAAGACAGGACTTTAACTACCAACTGATACAGACGGTAAGCCTACATCCTGTGAGAACTGGGAGCCAGCCTTCATCAAAAAGGTGGAAGCCGACGCCAAAGCTACCTGCACCATCCAGTGCGGTCTTACCAAGGAGGAGCTCAACAGAGTCGGTCCCTTTTCAACCGCAAAGGAACTATGGGAAAAGCTGATCGAACTCCACGAGGGCACCACGGACACAAAAGTAAGTAAAAGAGATTTATTATTTAATAAATTGTATAATTTAAAAATGCAGGAAGGTGAGACGGCGAGCCAGCTTCATGCACGCATCCAGGACATTCTTAACTCTCTTCATGCAATTGGACAGAGAGTCGAAAACCGGGACGTCATAAGGTACGCATTAAATTCGTTCCCAAGGAGTACATTGTGGGCATCAATGGTAGATGCCTACAAGGTCTCCAAAGACTTATCTTCTTTAAAGTTAGACGAGTTATTTTCTGAATTTGAACTTCATGAACAAACTCATGCACAGCCATCCGAGAAGGGTATTGATTTGGTTGCAGGTACGAGTCGAACACGGGAATCAAGAGTACGACAGAAAATTGAAACGGAATCAGAAGACGAACCCGACTCAGAAGATTCAGAGGATGAACTGACCAGCGAACTCGTGAATCTTGTGAAGAATCTCTACAAGAAGAAGAAGGGCTTCAACAAGAAAGATCTGAAGAAGGCAGTTCAGTCCAGGGAGGCCTAACCGAACTCAAAGGTAAAGTTCGAAGTCACTTGTTACGGGTGCAACCAGAAGGGGCATATCAAAGCCAACTGTCCCAACCATAAGGAGGCCAAAAAGCAAAGAAGAAAGAAGGCCCTGAAAGCAACCTGGGACAAATCTTCTTCAGAGGACGATGACGATGAACTTGATCAAACAAGTCTACTCGCACTGATGGCCCGGGACCAGATCATCGAGAGCGAGTCAGAAGCCGAGTCCGAGCAAAGCCACGGATCCGCATCCGTTTCAGAAGGGCCAGACTCCGCTGTAAGTATTCCTAGACTTAATAATTTAGTTAATTATTTACTTCGCAAATTAGCTAAATCGAACCTTAAGATTAAGTCACTTCTAAAGGAAATTTCTATGCTTAAAGAAGTGACTAACTCTGAATCCTTACCTGATCAAGTTCAGACTGAAGATTCAAATCAAGTTCAAAAACTTGAGGAAGAAAATTCAAGTTTGAAAAATCAGGTCAAGGATTTAAAAGATATCTTAGAACGATTTTCTTTAGGTTCCAAGAATCTTGACCTAATTCTTGGGACACAAAGAGTCGTTTACAACAAAACTGGGCTGGGGTATAAAACGAAAAGGAAATATAAAACTTATTTATCCTTAATAAAACCAAATAGTAAATCAGTCCAAGCATGGGTCCCCAAGTCCGAACTGGTCAATCAAGTTGGGCCTGGCCAATACTGGGTTCCGAAGGATCAAATACACTACCTCGATAGACCATATCGAGGATATGATCCAGGGAAAGCTAAAAGAAAATTAAATTATAAATTCAAAATTCAAAATTCAAAATCAAATTAAGAATTCGAAATTAAATCAAATTAAAATTTTGAAATTTATAATTCAAAATTCAAAATCAAATTAAAAATTCGAAATTTATAATTCAAAATTCAAAATCAAATTAAAAATTCGAAATTAAATTTATAATTCAAAATTAAAAACTCAAAAATAAATTTATAATTCAAAATTCAAAATCAAGTTAAAAAAATTCCAAATCAAAATATAAATTGAAAATTCAAAAATAGATGGTGGATCCAAACTAGCTGGCACCTCCAACTGAACTACCTGACAAGGTAACTGAACCTAATTTACCCGAAATGGGTAAAACAAGAGTAGATCACCCGGCAGGGTAATTAAGGCTAGTTTAAAAAAGGCTGAGTTTAACTTGAACCACAGTACCGGTGAAGTTTTTGGATGATAGTACGTTAGGGAAACTTGGGCATCGCATGTCTAGGAAGATATGGCTTCAACCTGGTGCATTTGGCCAAGTGGAACTGACCGAAGCTGTAACGCCCCGGCCTAGGCGGGCCCCACCCAAACCGAACCGGGAACGCCACCAGAATTACTCATCGGTTTGATGACTAGCTCCACAGACCACCGGAGTTCCTTTCAGCGTGCTTTGTCCTCACTCGCACGCACCCTGGAAAACTTCCCAGGAGGTCACCCATCCTCAGATTTCTCCAAGCCAAGCACGCTTAACTTTGGAGTTCTTAAGTTTGGGCTTCCGAAAAGGAAGGCGCACCTTGGTGATATGGATAGTACCATCTAACCTTTTAAGTCATACTTAACCATAATCTCAGAACCGGGGTATTACAATCACCCCCACTTAAAGACACAACGTCCTCGTTGTGTAACCATGAATCACACCATAGACAAATCCCAGAATCTCCCTCGCTAGGTGGTGCCCTGGTTCTCCTGCCACAGGCGCACTCACGGTCGCAAGGTTGCTCTGATACCACTAAATTGTCACGCCCCCAAAGGAGTTCCTGTCAGACAAAAATCCGACAGAACCTCCCCTGTACCGGTGACAATCTGAAGCATCACTACAAGCAAAATACATCAGCCACATGCGGCTGGAATATTTATATACACAACCACGCAGTTATAATAACAGCCCACACGGCTGGAATGAAACAATCACAACCACGCAGTTATATATATAAAACAGCCCACACGGCTGTACTAAAAACCAACACAGCGGAAAAACGAAAACGGAAAGCCCATTACAACACAATCAACACACTGCTAGCCGGCTAGGCTTATACAACAAATACAACACCAAAACCATAAGATAGCCACACGGCTATGCACAAATACAATGCCAAAATAAGAAAAGAATATACAAAAGAAAACAATCACGATCTTCCGATGTGACGTAGGACCCGGCAGACAGGATACTCCGAGCGACACTCCAACCATCTACCTGAAAACATAAATATATACATGCGGTGGTGAGTATAGGTAACTCAGCGGGTAATAGAAAAGATAGTGCATGGTCTATACATAAAACATGGAGATCACAAGTATACAGTCTCAGTAGGGAATAAAGAACATGATCATACTATCATAATCAATGCATCTGAACCTACATGACGTAATAACCAGACATAATCATAACTAACCTACAAACTGCACAAACCGCTGCTGACATAATGGTAAATACATACCCAATCTGAAATCGACGCAAGGTACAAAGATCGGTAAACTCACTGGATCTGCAACAGATATACCCGTGACACCTGTGCAATATAAGTACGACTGCATATACATGTAAAATAAATGACATGTATGCAGCATGGCAACCAAATGCAACAATCATATCTCAATCAAGTGCAACAACGACAATCACATGCAACTAGTATCTACTAGGCATGTATGCAAATGCAGATGCACCGCGCATCAAATGCAAGCATAATAACTGCGTATGCATGCTCCATGGTCACCCCCACCACCTCTCCAGACACCACGACCCCTGTATGGCCGAGAGGCTTGGGTCTGTGACGACTGTACTACCCTCCAGCCCACTATATAGTGGTCGAGGCGGACAGTCCGCTAGTAGCTATCTAACTACGTAGCATCAGGGTCCCTGACTGCTCACAACGCCGGATCTCACTAAACCTCGTGACCGGGTGGCACGACAGGACTAGCAGCAACTGCTCCAACTACCACTACCCATGAGTGGCCAAGTGGGCGGTGCTAAACCAAACCAACTGATGACTCTCTCACCACAAGAGAGACAATGGTCATCAGATGCAATGAATGATGAACATGATATATATATATAATCATCATCCATGCAACAACCCCAAACCTCATAAATACCTCCAACATGAGTATAATCGTCATGATACCTCCACATATCCCACCAAACATATGTATACAACTACACATGCATAATCAACCAATAATCCCCAATGAACATATCAGACATACATGGACAACCCCACATATACAATCAACATGTATCCTCCAATAAAAACACATCGGACACGTGTATAAACCACAGACGTGCAATCAACACACTCCTCCAAAAGTACATAACAAATACGGATATACACACCACATGTAAATGCACGGTCAACCAGATGACTCCTCTACACATACCCACCTATGTACAGTCCACATCATATACCCAATCAGCATGATAATACCAGCCACCCAACAATCCCTACAGGACATACTCTACACGTGTAATCACCATAGAGTAGATATCAAGAGTTGAGACTGTATATGAATTAAATGGAACACCTCAAAGATCAAGCATAAGTCTCTAGCAGGAAGTCAACAAACAGATATGATATAAGGTAAAGCAGTCTAATCCATCGAATAACAACCATGCACTAAGTACAAGAAAATCTACATAGAGGTAAAGGAAGAAATACCCGCCTTAATTTGTCGACCGTGTCCAGAATAAATCCCACGTCGTGATGATCATCCCATATCCAAGTCCTGCATAAATCAATATTTACATATTTTATTTAGCTAAATTCATATGATTAAGTAGCTAAATAAAATCCCTAACCCAACTAGGATCACTCCAACTAAATCTGATCTCTGATTAATCCTCCAAACCATCTACATGCTTCCATGTGCTCTAAACCAAACATACGTAATAACCATTAACAATACTTTCCAATAGAAGTAAAACCTTAATCCTTAATCCACAATCTTTAATTAACAACTTACCATAGATTGGTGTCAATAGTGCCAAGAGCCATCAAAGAGCCAAAACTGAAGCAACCACTGCTAGAGTCCGTAGCTGGAGCAAGGTGGAAGATACTGTCCTCCAAAACAAATAACCCAAATCAATCTTCCCTCTCCGAGTCATGGACGCCGAGTGCTCGTTGAGAATGGGCATCCAAGACCCCTATTCTACCGTGCCCTAGATCGCCTTTGCACAGATACTCTCAGTCAAGAAGGGGGAAACCAACCTCTAGCTTGGATCTTGCTTTACCTCACGCACGAGCCGGGCCTCTGATTGCCGAAATACCTAGTTCCAGCCATTCCCTAGCTTGACAAGGTAACTGAACCTAATTTACCCGAAATGGGTAAAACAAGAGTAGATCACCCGGCAGGGTAATTAAGGCTAGTTTAAAAAAGGCTGAGTTTAACTTGAACCACAGTACCGGTGAAGTTTTTGGATGATAGTACGTTAGGGAAACTTGGGCATCGCATGTCTAGGAAGATATGGCTTCAACCTGGTGCATTTGGCCAAGTGGAACTGACCGAAGCTACCCTTAAATGGATCCTAACTAGTTAGACCAAGGATTAGTATTAAGTTCAATGGGTAGGACTATTTGGAAAACCTCGAAGGCATAGTTACTTTAATGAGCTCCGAGTGACTCACCATAGCCCAGAAGTTTATCCAAAGAATGCTTACTTGTTGAACCCAAAGGTAAAATCTGAATCTAACACAAAGTTAAACCAGACCCTTAAATTCAACAATAATTCATCTCACAACAATTATAGGATTCCCTGATTGACAATCTAGATCGGGTGAGATGACTAAGAAATTAAAATTAAATTAATTAACATTTATTTAAAAAAGAAAGGTTATCTTAAAAATTTAACTTTCAAAATTATTTTCAACAATTATTTTAACTTTCAATATTATTTTAAAAACTTAAATTTCAAAATTATTTTAAAAACTTAAATTCAAAAATTATTTTAAAAACTTAAATTTCAAAATTATTTTAAAAACTTAAATTTCAAAATTGTTTTAAAAAACTTAAATTTCAAAATTGTTTTAAAAACTTAAATTTCAAAATTGTTTTAAAAACTTAAATTTCAAAATTGTTTTAAAAAAACTTAAATTTCAAAATTATTTTAAAAACTTAAATTTCAAAATTGTTTTAAAAACTAAATTTCAAAATTATTTTAAAAACTTAAATTTTAAAATTATTTTAAAAACTTAAATTTTAAAATTATTTTAAAAACTTAAATTTTAAAATTGTTTTAAAAACTTAAATTTCAAAATTGTTTTAAAAACTTAAATTTCAAAATTGTTTTAAAAACTTAAATTTCAAAATTATTTTAAAAACTTAAATTTCAAAAGTGTTTTAAAAACTTAAATTTCAAAATTGTTTTAAAAAACTTAAATTTCAAAATTGTTTTAAAAACTTAAATTTCAAAATTGTTTTAAAAACTTAAATTTCAAAATTGCTTTAAAAACTTAAATTTCAAAATTATTTTAAAAACTTAAATTTCAAAATTGTTTTAAAAACTTAAATTTCAAAATTATTTTAAAAACTTAAATTTCAAAATTGCTTTAAAAACTTAAATTTCAAAATTATTTTAAAATCTTAAATTTCAAAATTGTTTTAAAAACTTAAATTTCAAAATTGTTTTAAAAACTTAAATTTCAAAATTGCTTTAAAAACTTAAATTTCAAAAATTGTTTTAAAAACTTAAATTTCAAAATTGTTTTAAAAACTAAATTTCAAAATTATTTTAAAAACTAAATTTCAAAATTATTTTTCAAAATTATTTTAAAAACTAAATTTCAAAATTATTTTAAAAACTAAATTTCAAAATTATTTTAAAAACTTAAATTTCAAAATTATTTTAAAAACTTAAATTTCAAAATTGTTTTAAAAATCTTAAATTTCAAAATTATTTTAAAAACTTAAATTTCAAAATTATTTTAAAAACTTAAATTTCAAAATTGTTTTAAAAACTTAAATTTCAAAATTGTTTTAAAAAACTAAAATTTCAAAATTGTTTTAAAAACATAAATTTCAAAATTGTTTTAAAAACTTAAATTTCAAAATTATTTTAAAAACTTAAATTTCAAAATTGCTTTAAAAACTTAAATTTCAAAATTGTTTTAAAAAACTTAAATTTCAAAATTGTTTAAAAAAAACTTAAATTTCAAAATTGTTTTAAAAACTTAAATTTCAAAATTGTTTTAAAAACTAAATTTTAAAATTATTTTAAAAACTAAATTTCAAAAAGTTATCTTAAAAATTTTAACTTTCAAAATTATTTTCACCAATTATTTTAACTTTCAAAATTATTTTAAAAACTTAAATTTCTAAACGTTAATAACCATTGGTTTAAAGTGTTTGCTAAATTACCTTGAATACAATAGAATAAAAATAGAAAATCTAAGGAGTCTACTTCAATCACGTTATCTTTAAATCCATTAAAAAGAAACCAATTCAACTACTTCATGTGTAGGAATTGGATCAATGGATGTTGGATAGTGGATGCTCCAGACATATGACTGGAGATAAGTTGAAGTTTACCAAGCTCAAGTACAAGAGTCTAGGATCAGTTGCATTCGGCAACGACGGTAAACTTAAAGTAATCGGAAAAGGTAATATTGAACTTAGTTCCGATTTCATTATTCGAAATGTTTTATTGGTTGTAAATTTTAACTTTAATTTACTAAGTATAAGTCAATTGTGTGACAGCGGATACCTAGTCAATTTTGATAAATCTGGATGTCTAGTTAAAAATATTGAAAACCCGGAAATTAAACTTAAAGGACTTAGAAAAAATAACATCCTCACAATTGACTTATCAATATCCTCAATAAAGTGTCTCCTGACACAACAAGAGGAAACCCAACTGTGGCACAGAAGGCTGGGTCACACTCATTTCAAAATGAGTCAAAATGGTCTAGTTAGAGGTTTGCCCAAATTAAAATTTATTGAAAACTCAGTCTGTGATGCATGTCAAAAAGGAAAACAAACCAAGTCAACCCACAAGTCAACCAACCTAGAAAGATCCAACACCATACTTGAGCTCCTTCACCTTGATCTATTTGATTCACATGGAGCCAAATCACTAAGCAAGAACCAATATTGCTTAGTAATAATTGATGACTACTCTAGGTACACTTGGGTAAAATTTCTAAAAACAAAAGATGAAACCTATGAAATATTTAGTAATTTTTGCAACTTAACGGAAAATGAAAAAGATACTAAAATTAAAAGAATAAGAAGTGATCACGGAGGGGAATTTGAAAATCATAGGTTTACCCAATTTTGTAAAATAAATGGATACCAACATGAATTTTCATGTCCTAGAACCCCCCAACAAAATGGTCTAGTGGAACGTAAAAATAGAACATTACAAGAAGCCGCTAGGACTATGTTAAACGAATATCACTTAAATCATCAATTTTGGGATGAAGCTATAAATACTGCAAATTATATTCAAAATAGAATTTTAATTAACAAATTTCACAATAAAACACCATATGAACTCTACTATCATAAAATTCCCAATCTAAACTATCTAAAAGTATTTGGGTGTAAGGTTCATATTTTAAATACTAAAGATTACTTAGGAAAATTTACACCCAAGTCTAACCAAGGAATATTCTTAGGATACTCCTCTACCAGTAGGGCCTTTAGAGTATATAATCAAAATACCTTGAAAGTTGAAGAAACAACTAATGTAATATTTGATGAAGAAAACAACTTACCTTATATAAATGAAAATATTGACATTAATCCAAGAGTTATAGACGATGATGAAATCCAACCTAATCTTAATGAGTCAGAAGAACCAGTTTCTGACCCACAGATAAGACCAACTAGAGTAAGTACCTCTCACCCACCTGACCAAATTTTGGGTGAGCCAAACCTAGGAGTCAGAACTAGATCATCCTATAGAAACCTTAGTCAAATTGCCCTTATTTCTAAAATTGAACCTAAGACTATAGAAGAAGCCCTGCCTGATCCAGACTGGATCATTGCAATGCAGGAAGAATTAGCACAATTTGAGAGAAACAAAGTCTGGGACCTTGTACCTAAACCCATAGATAAATCAATAATAGACACCAAATGGGTCTTTAGGAACAAGTTGGATGATCACGGTGATATAATAAGAAACAAAGCTAAGTTAGTAGCCAAAGGGTTTAGTCAAGTCGAAGGCTTAGACTATGATGAAACCTATGCTCCGGTAGCTAGACTCGAGTCCATTAGGATGTTATTAGCCTATGCAGCAAATAAAAGGTTCAAATTGTACTAAATGGACGTTAAGTCAGCCTTTTTAAATGGTTTTATCAAGGAAGGGGTCTACGTAAGCCAACCTCCAGGGTTTGAAGACATAGACTACCCTAACCATGTATTTAAATTAAAAAAGGCATTATATGGACTAAAACAAGCCCCTAGAGCATGGTATGAAAGATTATCTAATTACTTAATATCCAAAGACTTTAACCAAGGACAAATTGATCCGACTTTGTTCGTGAAAACTATAGAAAAAGACATCTTTATAGCCCAAATCTATGTTGACGACATAATCTTTGGCTCAACTAATTCAAAATTCTTAAAAGAATTTGTCAAATTAATGGAAAGTGAATTTGAAATGAGTATGGTTGGGGAACTTAATTTCTTCTTAGGCTTACAAATTAAACAAACTAAAGATCGAATCTACATTTATCAAACCAAATATACTAAGGAGTTAATTAAAAAATTTTGTATGGAAAATTCAAAAATTATAAATACTCCAATGGCAACCAACATAAACATTGACTCTAACCCTGAAGGAAAATCAGTTGACCCAAAATACTATAGGAGTGCCATAGGTAGCCTACTTTACCTAACTGCAAGTTGACCCGACATATTGTTTGCAGTAGGTATGTGCACAAGATACCAATCCTGTGCAAAAGAGTCACACCTATCATACGTTAAAAGAATACTTAGGTATATTAAAGGAGCTCTAAATGTAGGACTTTGGTATCCAAGAACTTGCACCTTTGACCTTTATGGCTATTCTGATTCAGACTATATTGGGTGCAACTTAGACAGAAAAAGTACAAGTGGTAGCTGCCAGATTCTAGGTCAGTGCCTAGTAAGTTGGTCAAGCAAAAAGCAACATTGTGTTGCTCTATCCACCACAGAAGCTGAATACATAGCTCTAGGAAAATGTGCATCTCAACTGTTGTGGATGATGCATACGTTAAAAGACTACCAACTAGAATATAAAAATACACAAATCTTTATTGATAATATCAGCTCCATTAATCTCACCAAAAATCCTATTCACCACTCCAGGACTAAACACATAGAGGTAAAACACCACTTTATAAGGGATCATGTAGCTAAAGGTGAAATTGCACTCAACCACGTTGAGTCCAAATCAAACCTAGCTGACATCTTTACAAAACCTTTACCTGAACTCGAGTTCAGTGCACTTAGAAGGTAAATTGGAATGTGTTGGGTAGAGTAAGTGTCTCATTTTGTTATCTTGTTCTTCAAATTCTAGGAAAAATCATTTTCAAAATTCCCAATTTCCTAGATTTTTCAAAATTCTGGAATTAGCCTAAGCTTTCCCCTAGAAATAATGTTCCCCTAGAATTAAGCCAGAGCATCTCACAAACACCTAGGTTTACCTTGATTGTGTTTGAAAGACATAGAACGGCGTGAGATGCATAGGGTACAGCCTGGACTCAAGAATGCTTATATCTGTGCATCGATATGAGTCTAGGCGTTAAATACGCAATATACATTAATCAAGTTGAGTCTTCCAACTCTCGTCAAATCTAACTGGACCAAATCAACTTGACTTGACTAACCATGTGAAAGTTGTTGCCCTATAGGCAGTCAGCAAGTAGCTAAAGGTTAGACAGTTGGTAAAAGGACACTCAATTTTCTGCTTAAGCATGTTTTAATCTTTAGGGCTCTGATACCTAGTAAATAAATCTACTGATTATAACTCATGCTTGGACTTAAGGACCAACTGAATTTTAATGAATAACCTAAACCAAATATTGTTCAAACTTAAGTTTACTACTTCTAAAGATCTAAGCTAAGTTACAATCTAAATGATCAAATCCTTGCTGAACCTAGCTAACTTTGAACTCTAACAGAGTTCTTTTTATTACCCTCAAAGATTACTTTTTCGCCTAGCCGTTAAAACCTATC
This sequence comes from Zingiber officinale, assembly GCF_018446385.1. Classification (NCBI taxonomy): domain Eukaryota; kingdom Viridiplantae; phylum Streptophyta; class Magnoliopsida; order Zingiberales; family Zingiberaceae; genus Zingiber; species Zingiber officinale. The sequence continues at coordinate 56,753,418 of NC_055993.1, forward strand.
AAAAAGATACATCTTTTCACTTAACTATAAATAAGAATGAATGTTAAGTATCTAAGTTATTCAAAAGTCTATTATTTTTTATATATGGCAAAGGGGGAGAGTAGCAAAATTCAATAATAAAAGGGGAACATCAGTTAAGGGGGAGCAATAGTCAAGGGGGAGCATATAGTTTAGCAAATTTGCCTGTGCTAAATGGTTATCTATTCGTTTGTTCACTTAACCTTGAATTTGAGTTTCCATAATAAAAAAGGGGGAGATTGTTGGTGCGGGAAGCATCCGATGATCGAACTCGTGTTTTGATAATGACAAAGAATTCAAAGTTAAGGTGGTTTGTATTCTAACAAGTCTACTTGAGGATTTCAGGAAAGCCCTAGTTGCGGTTAGGCAAAGGGATAACCCCTAGGGGGCGGTAACCCTAGGTCATAGGAGGTGGTAACCCTATGGGAAAGTCTTGGCAGGTCGATGGCTTCAAGCAAAAGTCCTAGGGGGTGGTAACCCTAGGTGGAAAGCCCTGGTGTCGCGAACCAGGTGAAAGACTGGACTGGCCGGGAAGCGGATTTCCAGCAGAAAGTCCGGAAGCGTCGAGTGCTGAGCAAAAGGCCAGTCGATCTGGAGGATCGTACTGGCAGTAGGTAAATCTCCTGAGTGGAGTAGGTGAGGACGCGTTCCCCGTAGAGGGAGCAGTAGGCGTCGGGTCGACCTAGGGTTTCCGGTAGGAAATTCGAAGTCAGACCCGGACAGTCCGGAGACTGTCTTAAACATTCTTTATTATCCATACTGTTATTTTGTGCTAACTTTGTGTTGCAGGATGTTGTTTGGGACTAACATGTCTTGCAGGTACAAAATAACGAAGATTTGCATCGGATGAACAGTGTCCGAGACACCTCCATGGGACTTGGAGGCGCCTCGAGTTCAAAATCCTGAGCTGGTGCGAAGAGCAGGCTTAAGGCGCCTTTGATGGATTGAAGGCACCTTAGACAACTTAGAGGCGCCTTGAAAGGGTTTAAGGCGCCTTCAGGTCGCGACAGTCAAAGGATTATCCCAGCGAGCAGATCGGGATAAAATTCTCGTTTAAGGCGCCTTGGAGCTTGTTTAAGGCACCTTGAACACTGTTTATAAAGGGGGTTCGACCAGTAGCTCAATATAACAAGATTCAAGTCTTCCTTCTGCATTTAGCTGCTAACAAACTCGTCCTGAAGTGCTGCAACTCGACACCGACAACCCGAAGCTTCAATTTAGTATTTTCCATTGTCGGTATAAGATTACTTACTGCATTACTTGTAAATCATCTTTTGTATACTCTTTAACTTATAGTTGTTGCCCACCGGAAGCGATCAAGGATCGCGGGCCTTCGAGTAGGAGTCGCCTTAGGCTCCGAACGAAGTAAAATCAATCTGTGTCTTTGTGCTGTTTGTTTTTATTCCGCTGCGTTTTTTGTGAGATCTCGGAAAATTTAAATAAATAGGGTTATTTGAGAAATAGCCTTATAAAATTTTTCTGGAATTTTTAGAGATTTTCTGGGAATTTTTCGGAGCTCGTACGACGGGTTTTGAGGGGATCAATTTTGGGTTTAGGTTATGCCTGTTTGGGATACCCATTTAAGTGAGGAAATGTGTTATTTATATAATTCCTTTTCTTTTATTTCTTTTTTCCCTAAACCTATTGCCGAACCCGAGCTTCTCCTCTTCCCCGACATTTCTTCCCTTCCTCTGTTCCCTCTCTTTGTCTCGCGAACGAATCGAAGCCAAGCCGAGGGACCTTCGTCGATCGTCGACATCGCCCGAGGAGGAAGCCACCGGAGCTTGCTGGAACACGACGGAAACCAGCGGAGCCGTGCTATCTCGGCTGAGGGGAGATCTGTTCGGTGGATTCGGCGGCCGAGTGTCGACGACGAGGCGGCTAGGGCACGACAGGCGCCCAATCTGTGTTGTCCCCAGCGTATCGACCCTTCATTCCTTCTCCACGAGTCATTTCCGGAGCGATCCGTGTCTTCTCTAGCCGGATCGGACAGCGCCGTTGGATTGAGCCGTGTCATCGCCGATCGCCGGCATGAAGGGGGAAATTAGGGTTCCACGGGTAAGCGACTGATCCTTCCTCTTTCCTGTTCTTTGATTTGTGCCCTAGCTTCGAGTTTCATCCTCGATTCTTGCTTTTCCTCTTTGATCGTCGGCGATCCTAGGTCAGGTCGTGGATTGTTTGAGTGGATCTTGGATTCCTCTGCCGGAGCTAGGTCTTGGCAGACGCTGGTTAGTTGAGGGTCAGTAGAATCAATACATTGCATTATGGATTGGATTAGGTGACACTTTCTGGAGGCAACCGATCGAGGTAATGCATTGTTGATTCTTACTCTCTTTTCTTTTTTGTGATCTTGATGTCAGATTCAATTGTTTGCTGTAAATCCCTTGATCAGTACTTGGACTTTCTCTTCTTCACTGTGATTGAGGTCTCGGTTGAAGTGGAGAAGAATTCCAGCAGCCAATAGGTTCTGATCAGTGAGGTGTGCTCAAGATTTCAGCAAGGTTGAGTGCTGTGAACTTTCTTGGGTTCCAACAGCAACTACCCTAACTGACAGCAACATCTTGTGTGGTGATCTACTGGTGATCACCTTGGATTTGGGTAAGTTTTTGGAGGTCAATTGTTACCTTGTTTTAATGATATGAATTAGGGTTATATTTAGTTGGTTATGTGTAGATTTAGGTATGATTTGGATTACATGATTACTAGAGGTTGTAAGTAGTGGTTGATTGTGATTAGATTTGGTTGCTTAGATTAAACTAATGGAATGATTAGGGTTAAGACAATTAACCCTAGTCAACTATTGGATTTAATCTAAGTTTAGATTTCTAATCTAAATGGTGATTAGGGTTTTGCCCTAATTTAGTTTTGGAGATTTTATTTAGCTATTCATTTGGATTTAGCTAAATAAAATATATATATTGTTTGACACAGGACTCTGATTCGAGATAGGCGTCTCGACTTCGGATTTGGATTGTACCTTCTATTTGAGGCGGGTACCCTTTGACTTATCTCTTGATAGTGTCTTATGATATGTGCAGTTTATATATACTTACTAGTGATTGGTAGATTTATCACTTCCCCGGTTATAGTTTATTCGATATCTGCAGGCGGGTACCCTTTGACTTATCTTTTGATACTGTCTTATGATATGTATAGGTTATATATAGTTACTAGTGATAGATGGTAGATTTATTTCTTCCCTGGTCTTAGCTTAGTTGATACCTATCACATGCTTCTACTGTTAGATGCTTTACATTAGTCTGGTTTACTTTTATCTCTTGCCATGTGTATATGTGTTCGTGGTTATGGTTACTTATAGTGCTTATCTACCCATGATTAGTTGCTGGAGATACTTGTTATATATTGTTGGATTCATGTTGTTTATATCTCTGTTATATATATGCGTTTACCTTTTTGGCACCTACGCATATGAAGGAGGATATATTCAGGTATGACATTCTGTAGCTGCATGCACCATATCGCATGATTGCATGCTGGGCGATTGACGACTCCATTATTGTTGAGCTCGTCGGCCGGCTACATGAGGGCATGCACACAACGTGTCCACTGCATGGGTGGTGGCACAGCACTCAGGGTGTGTATGGTAGGTTGCTCGGTGGTGCACCGCTGGGGTGCTCAGACAGGGATCCCTCCCCGTCATCGCATACCGGGAGTTGAGAGCATTGCGCTCCCTCAATATGTTTGAGGTAGGAGGATAGGTGTACTCCGACAGCATCCCGTCCACTCGGTCACTCTTCAGGGGTAGTGACGGCAGAGTGCACGGTGTCACAACCCTACCCACGCGGTCTCACCATTGTGTGTGAGATACTGACTGGCGTCAGGGGTGACCATGTCATATTGCATCATATGCACAGATTGCATTTATTGTGATTGTTGCATATTGGATGATGCACTTGGGTGACTGCATATGATTGACATGCATACAGGATACATGCGTATTTGTTCTGACTATCTTTATCTGTGTATGTCCACAGTCATTCGCCCAAGCCTCGCAGGTGAGTACAGTTTATTTCAGTTATGCATTTCTTATTATTCTTGCTGTAAACTGTATTACATGCTTCTGGTTACTCATTACAGTTTATTCAGCTATGCATACCTGTTATATTGTTAGGAGACTGTACTGTAGGTCCTATGGTTTAGGAGACTGTACCTTAGGATATTACTGGTAGTTATATGTTGCTGTACATATCTATTGGATTACCTGATGAGTTCTTTGAACTCACCCCGTTGTTACTATTTTTCAGGTTGAGGCCGTCAGGAGAGATTCCAGTCGCTAGCCCCATTATCGCGAGGATTTTCCTTGTCGGATTATATTTTGCTTTTGCATCTTATATACTTGTATTGTGGGTTTATATTGTGGACTTTACATTGAACATTCGGGTTTGCTACTTTTGTTTTCCGCTGCGGTTGTATTTTCATTACTTCGTGGATTTGTTTTCTTCGTTGTAGTGGAGTAGGCTGTTTACATATATCTTCGAGGTTTTATATCGTCTTTCCTTATTAAATTGCGTGGATTGATCATATATTATATCTGTGTGGAATGTTGATATAAACTGCGTGGTTTGTTTCTTAATTGTATTGTATTATTCCGGCCGTGTGTGGCCGAGGTATAGAGATATATGTATACTGAGCTTCATATTGTCCGCCGTACAGGGGAGATGCTGCCGAAATTTATTCGGACAGGGACTACCTAGGGCGTGACATTTTTACTCGAGTGTTTTACGAATCAAACAAAATAGCCACGAGCGCTATTCACCCCCCCCCCCCCTCTAGCGCATCTCGATCCAACAATATGAACCTACGGGAGTCCCATATTGCATCTTGCACTGAAACAGTGCCTTAGATATCTCAAATCTCTCGTGCCTTGCTTGTCCTTGATATAGTTGATGAAGATGTTCAACCATATCATAAGTAGTCATCAACTCGTGTTGCTTCTGAAGCTCAGAGTTCATAGTTGCGAGCATGAGGCATGACACATCTAATGCATCATCATGATGTGTCTTATAAGCATCTCGGTCGGCTCGCGTGGCAGTGGTAGGAGGTGCCTCCGGAATGAGCTACTCCAGGACGTACAGTTTTCTTTCTTGTGTGAGAACGATTCTCAGATTCCTGTACCAGTCCAGGAATTTAGCTCCATTGAGCTTGTCCTTGTCAAGGACAGAATGCAGGGAGAAAATGTTCGTGTTCGTCGACATGGCAATCTACAACATAAATAAAGCATAAAGTAAATATCATATTCCACTTATCATTTAATTAGGCCTTTAACTAAATGATGCTCCCACTGAATTATAGGACTTTTGTAGAATCAAGTCATGGATATGGTCAAACCACACTACTAGATTCATACCAATTAGCTATAATTCTCGCGGGACAATATCCACATCATACTACGCCTTGAGTTAGCTTTGGCTAAATCGCCCAAGACTTAGTATGATTGGTAGATAACTAATTATCAATTACATCTTTATGCAACTCTTGTTTATAGGATCAAGATAAATTTGATCTTTAGCCTATCTTCCCAACCGTTAGAAAATGCCTATAGTTTTACCCGATCCAATTGAGTTAACTAGCTATACTCAATCTAATTGAGTTTTCTCTCACCCAAGCTTTGATAGGTGGGACCAAGATTGTCCCTCCGCACCCTACCAAGATATTATGCATTGCTCTGCTTTGGCAAATTCAACAACAACAAATGATCGAGGTAGTGATGTGTATCAAAACTTGGTAGGCATTTCGAGTTGACTTGATTAAGATCTAATCTAATCATGAATGTGTATCATATACGCATTAAGGCACTAATTACCCTACATTAGCATGCATCACATACACACAAGCAATGATATATATATGTATATATATATATACATATATATTGATTAATTAATTTGTGATGAGGTCATGGCCCTACTAAGATCTTCTCAAGCCAATGAAAAGATCGGGCGGTCAACCTAGGGCTAACGGCTTCTTCAAGCACCTCCTTTTGACCGCCATGTGTTGATAGCACCCTCTTCGTAACTCCTTCTTGAGTAGACCTTCCACCGCTTCATTTTGTACATTACACGAGTGCCCCTTCTCACGAAATGAATATCACGAGTGTCCCAAACTGATCTAATAGCGCCTTAAGTCGCTGTCCCAAAAAAAATAATTTTGTTTGGGAGAGACCTTGCCGTTTCGGAAGGTTTTTCTCGATATTTGAAGCCTACAAGTGTCCAAGCACTTGTTGCTTCGCCTCTACAAGAAAAATACTCACAAAATCCATAAAAGCAAAAAAATTACAGAAACTTACATATCTGAAACCTTTTCATAATAACGAATACAAACATGTACAAGCTTCGCACGTGGCTCTGATACCACTGTTAGACTTTCGAGCCGCAAAAACCATTTTTTTTGTATTGCGGAAACCTTGAAGGTAGCCACAAATCCCTGCGAAGATAAATAAAAATATTCATGTACATGTTTGTCTACACTAGATCTACCTTAGATCTACATGAAAAAGAAGTATTACCCTTGTAGCGATGCCCTTCACTTATCCCGCTCGTCCAAATGGTTGCACGATCTCGTAGAGTGTCAAGTGTACACTCCTCTACACGTATCCACACGGACAAAAGGTGGAGAAAGCCACTTAGAGTTTGCTAGCACTCTTAGAGGTCTCGGCAATGGAGGAGAAGGAGAGAAAAAGAAGAGGGGAAGAAGAAGATACCTTGAATGAGCACACAACACTCTTCATGTGTGTGGCCGGCCACTTAATAGAGGATTTAATACCTTCATGTAATACCAAGAGTCATGGCTCTTGGTCTTCCTCATGAGGTGGCATACAATGATGTAGCCTTGATGATGTGGAACATCATCATTGGCCGACCCATGCCAAGTCACAATGAAGTGGCATTTGGTCATGTCAAACTTAACCCTTTATCTTCACTCTCAAGTCAAGTCAAACTTGACCTCTTATCTCCCATTGTTGATCAAATCTACCCTCTGATTCAAATCAATTTAATTTAATGAATCTCAATTCATTAGTTTAAATTTGACTCAATCAATCATAGTCTAAATTAGACTCATTCGACACATGAATCAAATTGAGTTCAACTCAATTAGTCTAATTTGGTTTACTCTTAATCCAATTTGGTTCATCACATGAACCTAATCCTCTTGGTCCATCATATGAACCTAATCTCCATCTAACTGCCCTTTGTGTGTGACCCTATAAGTTCTTGTAACATTGGCAATGCTCCTAAACCCATTTAGAAATATAAGCAATGAGCGGTATCTAGCAACACATCATTATTACCCAAGTTACAAGAATGTTGAGATCCAACATCACCATTGTGACTACTAATTGTGGCTCTCACAATATGTGACAATGTCCTTCTATCATTGACATCTAAATTGATCAATTGAGGCATAGACCGTGTCATCCTCTAAGCAATCTATGTCTTGAACTCCAAGTAGAATCACTCTAATCAAATGAGCTCAATATCTCATATTGACTTATTTGGGCATGGCCATGCACTTAGTGGTCTCACTCTATCAAGAATCATGATGCCACTCCCGTCATATAGGAGGGATAGATGTCATCTACATCACTTACATCCCTTCGCATAATTTGTTACATACTCAGTAATCGCCTTTATAGTCCACCCATTTACGGGTGACGTTTGACGAATCCAATGTATGCAACTCCTTATGTAAGAATCATGGTGACTTCAGGTCCAAGGACTGATAGTCATACTAATAGTCACATGAGAAAGTATATAATGTTGGTGCAACCTTAGGTCAAGGTTGACCTGGTTGACCTGACTCGAGTTGACCTGACTCGAGTTGTATTTTGATGTTTGACGAGAATAGAAAAGTTCTATTCTGATGTTTGACGAGAGTAGAAAAGTTGTATTCTGATGTTTGACAGAATACAAACTTGAGAGTTTGTGGGTGCAATCTTTGGTCAAGGTTGACCTGGTTGTCCCGAGGTGAGTCGACCTGATTCAGAAAATCCTGGTGAGTGAAGCCAGGTGAAAGTCCTGGTGAGTGAAGTCAGGCAAGGGAAAGTCCTGGTGAGTGAAGCCAGGCAGTTGGAAAGTTCTGGTGAGTGAAGCCAGGCAAGGGAAAGTCCTGGTGAGTGAAGCCAGGCAGTTGGAAAGTTCTGGTGAGTGAAGCCAGGCAAGGGAAATCCAGATAGGTCAAGGTTGACCAGACATCTGGTGAAAAGTCCAAGCAGGGAGCTTGGCACGAGAAAAGTCCAAGTATGGAGACTTGGCACAGAAAAGTCCAAGCAGGGAGATTGGCACGGGAAAAGTCCAAGTATAGAAACTTGGCATGGGAAGTTGGAGAGGGTTTGGGAGCTCGTTCTCCGAACTGTGGTCAGAGAGGGCTCGGTAGCTCGTTCTCTGGACCGGATGGAGTCGGAGAGGGCTCGGTAGCTCGTTCTCCGGACTAGGTCAGAGAGGGCTCGGTAGCTCGTTCTCAAGACCAGGTAGGGTTTAGGGCTGGGAGCTCTAAACCTGGATCGGTCTGGTGACCGATCCAGTGATACGCTGGTTGACTGATCGGTCTGGTGACCAATCAGTAACCAAACAGTGTGTTTCTGTGAATTACCTGATCGGTCTGGTGACCGATCAGTAATCATACAGAAGCGAAGAAGATCGGGAGAAGAAAGAGGGGGATCGGTCTGTGGACCGATCCACCTGAGTCCTGATCGGTCCACAGACCGATCAGAGAGTTGGGCAACTCTCTGTGAAGCGTGCTGATCGGTCTGCGGACCGATCATCATAGGTCATGATCGGTCCCCAAACCGATCAGAGAAGGTCTAGACCGATCAGGGTGGAGCCTGATCGGTCCAGCTCTAGCCGTTGAGTCACAACGGCTAGATTTCTGCTGTGTCTTATGCCCTCTTCACAGGTTCGCAGGTTCAGGGATATAAAGGGGTCGAGTGCCTCTACAGTGAAGAATGGCCTCTCTTTTCTTTCTGATCTTACTGCAATCAGAGCTTTGCTGAGCTCTCATTTTCCTGAAGCTTCGTGGAAGCTTCCTTCGGCTGGTTCCTACTGTTGTAGGTGTTTCATGAAGTTGCTGCTTCATCCAGTCGACGAGAAGACAAGCTGTGTTTTTACATTCTTACTGCCTTTGTATTGTGTTGCATCTTTGTACTCCTATCTTGCTATTGCAAGAAGTTTGTGGCGAGGTTTCTCCACCCAGAAGGAGTTTCTATTAGCCGGTTTTCCGGGGTCTCATCCACCGACGGATTGATAGGCTTCGTCCACCTTACGGACACGCCGAGGAGTAGGAGTTGTTGGGGTTGCAAGGTTGCAAATATAGTCCCATATTGGAAACACATGGGAAAGATCATGGGTTTATAAGAGAAAAAGATATCTCCATTGGAATGAGGCCTTTTGGGTAGAGCCCAAGAGCAAAACCATGAGGGCTTAGGCCCAAAGTGGACAATATCATGTCATTGTGGAGATATCTAAATTCTTTTCGATCCTACAAGTGGTATCAGAGCCCGGACTGCCAGAAGGTTTAACCACCGACTGTGCACAAGAGCTATGGTCTGATTGAACCATGTGAGTACAATATTGACCTCGAACAAAGAAAGTGGGGGCTCCTATGTTCGGATCAAGAGGACCAGACACCAGGCAGGAAGTCCTAGTTGCGGCTAGGCAAGGAAAGTCCTAGTAGGTCGGGTGGACCGAGGGGCAGGAAGTCCTAGTAGGTCGGGTAGACCGAGGGGCAGGAAGACCTGGTGGGTCGAGGATCGGACGTGGGAAGCCTATGGTCCTTTGTTTGAGGGGGGGATTGTTGGGGTTGCAAGGTTGCAAATATAGTCCCATATTGGAAACACATGGGAAAGATCATGGGTTTATAAGAGAAAAAGATATCTCCATTGGAATGAGGCCTTTTGGGTAGAGCCCAAGAGCAAAACCATGAGGGCTTAGGCCCAAAGTGGACAATATCATGTCATTGTGGAGATATCTAAATTCTTTTCGATCCTACAGGAGTATCATCTCCGAACCTCGTTACATCATCGTGTTTGAGGTTTGATCTTCTCCACTTTCGTTTCTACTCTTTATTTCCGCTGCGCTAACCTAAATTGTAGGAAGAAACGAAAATTTGGGGTCGGCTATTCACACCCCCCCCTCTCTAGCCATCCGAAGATCCTAACATATAACACTCATATAATGATCCATGATACTTTCTCATGGCGGGTCATTCAGTATACATTCTCCAATGTATACTCATGTGTCAACTTGATATCTAATATCCATGACTTGTGAGATCAAGTCATCGAGTTGACCTACATGTTAGTCTCATCGCATTAACATTGTCCCTGAATGTTAATACTTGACTATGAATGATTAAGAGTAGTGTTCTCTATATCATCTTATTGTCAATTCAACCAATCGATTGATATAGATAAGAACCTTCTACTCAAGGACGCTATTATACTCAGTTATTTGGCATCAATACAAGTAAGTATAATAACCATAAAGAAATACCTTTATAAATATATATAGGAATATGATACATTAAGTCCATACAACAATCATCAAATGATCGGCGCTAGGTCTCTCACTAACATAAGGCTCCTCCTTAATAAGAGCTCTCCTTTTCTTAACCTTAATTTGAATTTGTCCCTACTCTCCCCCTTTGCCATATATCAAAAAAATTTGTAGGGAAAAGACAAGATGAAAGGACTAAGTTTTTAAAACCAATAAATAAAGTTTTCAAAAAAAATTACACTTTTAAAACAACATTTTAAAATAACTTATAAGTGAAATTTGCTAAGTACAAGCTTGTCTTTGAAGTAAACAAGCAGAAGAAATTAAAGCAGAAGTTTAGTAATTTAGCTAAAAAGATTTTTCTTTGAACCGAAAGATTGCTAAATTGAAATTTCTTTTAGTTTTGATCAACTTCTTTTAATTATCCAAAATTTGTGCAAATTGCGGTTAAATTTTCAAAAAAAATAAATAAAACAACTGATTTTCGAGAGGCAAGTTTTGAAAAAAATTTCGAGAGGCAAGTTTTGAAAATTTTAAAGATGTCTATAGAAGTCATAAAATATTTAGATGAATAAGGAATTTTAAATTAAAGGCAAAGGAGGAGGAATAATTTAAGAACCTAATGTCCAAGCATGAGTTAAGTTAAATGGATTTCAAATTAACCAATTTCCTTTAGTGAGGTATCAGAGCCCTAAGGTGCAAGCATGAGTCAACTTGACATTTTAATATTCTTAGCCAACTGTCTAACCTTTAGCTATTGGCTGAGTGCCTAGAGGGCAACAGTTTTAACTTGGTTAGTCAAGTTAAGTTAGTAATCCAGTTAGATTTGACTAGGGTTGGATCACTTAACCATATTAATGTAAAGTTAGTTTTTAACGCCCAGACTCACTATGATGCACAGAAATAAGCATTCTGGAGTCCAGGCTGTACGCTATGAATCTCACGCCGTTCTAAGTTTCTTTCAAACACAAACAAGTTATGCCTAGTGTGTTTGTAAGATGCTCTGGCTAAAATCTAGGGGAGCATAATATCTAAAGGTAAGTGCCTAGGCTAAGTCCAATTTTGAAAATCTAATAAGATTGGGATTTTGAAAACATTATTTTTCCTAGAATTTTAAAAGATAAATTTAAGATTATGCAATTTTGAACACCAAATTTTTTAAAAAAATTAGATGTGAGAAGTTGGTTTGAAAATCAGGATCTATTTTATCCAACACATTCCTATGTGTGCATAATTAAGCAAAGAAAAAGTGAAAAACATAAAAAACTGGTAAGCAGAAATAAGTAGAGTAACTGAATTCTACTAAGCAAAGTTCAACTAGACTAGGAAATAAAAGTGTGTGTCCAAAATCCAAGGTATAATGCATGAAACGATAGCGTCAAAGAGTAGGATCATCAGCTGGAGGGTCGTCAGCTGGAGGTGGTGCAAGGGGCTGCTCGGGTGTAGGCTGTCCCTGTCGATGTATCTCATCCCGGAGAGAGGTAAATCCGACAGCTATCTTGGATCGGAGGGATCGGAGGGAACGATGGCTATCTAGAACAGCCTGTCACGTCTGAATGGACTGAACCTCGAGACGAGCGAGTCTGTCCTCGACGGAGAGTGGTGCCGAAGTCGAAGGCCATGCTGACGTGGAAGGCCCGACGGAGGTGGAAGGTAATGGATCTCTGAATAACTCCTCGGCTAAGAAGTCGGGCCACCCTCTCCCTCGCCCGGGACAATGTCGGGAGGTGCATCCTCGGCCTTTGGATCAATCGGAGCAACGACTGGCTGTGGTCGACCCCTCCAGGCTAGAATCCCTTCAGCAGTGATGTGAACACATGCTAATTTAAGATTGCGCTGCCCAAACTCGTCATATAGGGTAAGAGGGATAACTGCCCCTCTGGTCGTGTCTATCCTAAGGGTCGAAAAGATGTAGGTCAAAACATGACAGTAGGGCATATGGACTACATGGGATGTGACTGTACTAGATGCATAAATAATGTTCTGGAACATATGTAATGTTATGTCTATGTCTAAACGGTGACTCAAGGCATACAAAAGGAATGAATGCCAGGGTCGCATCTTCGGGACGTCCCGAGATGAAATCGGCAAGAAACAGGCTGTCAGGACTCTATACATTACATAGTCCTGAACCCTAAGAGAGATTGACTTGAACTCAGTCAAGCCAAGTGGTCTCTCCTCCCCAAAAAAGTACATATAGATGGTATCTAATGTAATATGGGAGTAGGGATTGCCAAATGGCAGATCCCTACTGGATGTTTGTCCCACCAACTCTGGTAGAATAGGTACTATCATCAACCCTCTCGAGGTTGTGATAGAACTGTGCACATAAATCATGATTTACTGCATTACTGCAGTAAACCAGTCTACCTAGTTGGTAGTACTCTATCATTTGGACTGATGGGTGACAAAACTGATCAAAAAATGACCTTCGTAGATACCAAGGTTTGATGGTTTCAAATGTGTATCTAGCAAAGTTAATCCTATGTTACTCTATCATTGCGACGTTTCCTATTTTTGACAATATACAAGAAAAATAGTAAAACTAGCACTAAAATCATGTAGGAGATGATTAAGAGTAGTTTAGAGTATACCTAGGAGGCATTGCTAGGTGTAGAAAAGGAAGAGTTTGTAAAGACACAATTTTCCCTATTTTGAGTTCTGAATATCTTTAAAAATATTTAAAAATGCTTTTGAAATATTCTAGAGATTTTTAGGAATTTTTAGAGTATTTTTATGCAATTTTTGGAGTCCGTTTGGTATTTTTACCGAGTGGAGAAAGTTTTTTAAAAAAAACGTTGAAGGGGAGAATCGAACCCGAGACCTTGACCTGAGCCGAATCTCAGCCGAACCTAGCCAACCAGCTGAGCTACACGGTTTTACTAACCTAGTATGGAGAGAAATAGATTTAAGCATAGTTGGAATCGAATTAAAACTAAGTTATAAAGGGTTAAGTGTTTTTCCCGTGACCTAAACCTAAGTTTTTCCTCTCTTTTTTCCTCTCCCGACGGTGCGATTCTTCTCTCGGGCGAAAACCGCAGCCAAGGCTAGGGTTTCCTTCCTCCGGCGTCGGCGAAGGGTTTTCCAGCCGGTTTCCCCCCGTGGGTGACCATTCCGACAAGGAGAACTCGGGAAATACAAGGAACCGGTAGAATCGAAGCTCCACCGAAACCCTAAAGCATTTCCCTTCGGTTGTAAGTCCAAGAACCCATTGTAAGTGCTTCTCACCTGCGGTAGGAGTAGCTTTCGGGGTTTTCGTTTGCGTTTTTGTTGTTGTGTAATGAACAAGAGCAGCTTTTCATTCTAGCATATGGTTTTGGTTTCAAGCCTTGCTCTAACAATTTGGTTCATGTTCTTGGTTCATGTTCTTTTGATATTTTTAGAGCACGGACAGAATGCAATTTGGTTTAAGATTGGTTCATGTTCTTTTGATATTTTTAGAGCACGGACAGAATGCAATTTGGTTTAAGATTTGGTTCATGTTCTTTTGATATTTTTAGAACACGGACAGAATGTTTAAGGGTCTTCCTTGATTGTTACAGCATGTGAATTTAAGTGTATTTACCTTACATTTCAAGCAGGTCTAAGTAGTCATATTTCCTTCAAGTCACAACATGATTAAAGGATTGTTAAGGTTCAGAAATAAGTTGGTTTTACAAACTTGCTGTTCAGAATTTTGTTGCTGCCGTGGGCTTGACTAAATTTATTTCCTATGACCAAGTAGTTTTTAATTGCTGTTGAGTTTTGTTTGAATATATACTTTTATATATCAGTGGAATATGGTTTTAGAATCTCTTGTATAATGTATATATGTGAGAAGTACAAGCAAGCAAGACTAAAGTCACAAGTTGATCCTGAATTCCAGAATTTAGAATCAAAGCACACTAAGTGCTTAAATAAATGCCAAGGCATTTTATTATAAGAAGTATTTAAAGAAAAAACAAGTATTTTACTTTTAAAGGACATGTACCGGACACAAAGTCCAAGGGATGGGCTCCAAGTTGCCCCTAGGCACAAGGTCTAGAAGTATCTTAATGGTTTCGGGATTAGCTACCTCGATTCTCATTAAGAATGCGCGCAAAGTGGTACAATGTCGGGCCCAAGAAAAGTTGAATATTATTTTAAAGTATAAAAGTATAAGTTGGGGAACAAGTTCTTTTATCCAAGTTATAAATTTCAGAAAGTTGAATCTGTTGTTTCCTTTTAGAGATGCATGATTTAGTTTTAGTTGCTATTTTCATGTTGAGCATGTACTCCTTGCTTTCTTTAATGCTTATGCATTCCTTATCGGATTTTGTGAGTAGAAAGCACTTACTAAGCTTTTAGTTTATAGATACTACTTTTTCCTCCTACTGCAGATATAGATAAAAATAAAGGAAAAGCTAAAGTGGTGTAGAAGAAGGCGACAAGGAGTCGTTGATGGTGTGTGTGTGGTGGCTGTTATGGAAGTATGGGATCTTGCTAGAAGAGTTTGGAGATGTTACTTGCTAGTGCTCGTTTGATTTTTGCCATAGTAGAACTATATTGCTATGTTAAAAATTGTTAGATACTAGTATGCTATATAAGTTTGCTTTAATGGAACTGTCACATGATTTACTTCTGCTGCAGTGAAATTTGTTTTCAATTGCAATGAGTAGGATATATGAGTAGCTAGCGAATTCCTATGCTTAGTTTTCCTTTTGTTACTGCTGGAAATTTTAATCTGCTGTGAAATGCTAGAAATATTCTTATGCTCAGTACTTCCTTATAAATCTGCTGGAATGTTAAGTTGCTGGATTTATTCGGATGGTTAAATGCTCAGAAGTTTTTATGCATGCTGGAATTTTTATATGAGTTGTTTTATGGAAGAAAATGCATATGAAAATTCGGTTTTGTCTGCTCAGTAGTCTTATGTGAATGCTGGTATGCTATATGAGTTTTGCTCTATGGAGGAAATTGGCATGGGATGATTCGGTGGATATAAGCTTAGTATTTTTATGTGCAAATTAGTATTCGATATGAGTTTAGCTTAAATGGAAATCTGCCATTAGCAATATTCTGCTGTAGTATTAACTTTTGCTATCCAGTATTTATTTCTGCTGTAGTGAAGATGATTCAATGTGTGCTGTTCGGTTCTTGTTGAAAGGAATGAGCAGTAGGGTTGATTAATTCCTTTTTATTCCTGTTAAAATATAGAATGAAATTAATGCAAGATAATTAAGGAAGTACAAGATGTAGAGATACTTAAGTTTCATTTGTCTATATGTTATACTTGCTTGATGCTTCACTTATTTGCATGTTTAAATTTAAAAAAAAAAAAGGAAATTAAAATATCAGAGCAGTTTAAAGTTCTATTAGATATGTGATATGTTTTATACAAATGGATTAAAGCATTTCTAGTGTTAAAAGTAGGTAGTACCAGTTATGTGTAGATAGTAGAATCAGTAGCGGTCACCCTCAGAGTAGTAGTAAGCAGGGTGGTCGTTACAGTTGGTATCAGAGCGAGGTTCATTTTCCAGCAACACACACACATCAGCATCATCCTTGCCGTCTTCAAGTAAGAAAGTATTTAAGTTCTTTCTTTATTGCTTTCCTTTATTTACATTATTATTTGCAGTATGGATTGATAGTTATAAGTGAATGAGTAAGATAAGAGTTTTATTTTTTTAGTTATTTCCTTTCTTAATATATAAATGGGTATGTTTAGAAAGGGTAGAGAAATCATCAAATTTTCTTATTTGTTTAACTAGATGTCGAGAAGAGGACGTCCCCGTACCGCTCGTATTGAGGACCAAGTACAGGAGAAAGAGGTGCCAGGCTCAACGGAGCCCAATCTTTCTAAAGTTGTTGCCCAACTTCAGAAACAAGTAGCTGAGCAGCAGCAAGTAATTGCCAATCTGATGGAAAATCAACAACCAGTCCCTCCTACTCCTCAAACAGTAACTGTGGAGACTCCAGTGGTAACTGAGGTTCCACCAGCTGCCCAAGGAGTCGTCACAGCACCCCAGAGACAAGAATCCTACCTCATTCAGTGGCTGAAACTGAAACCAGAGAGCTTCTCAGGCACGACTGAGCCCTGGGATGCCCAGGCTTGGTTCAAAACACTAGAGAGCACCATGGAGCTTCTTGACTGGCCAGAAGCCGAGAAAGTCAAGTGTGCCTCCTTCTGCCTGACTGGAGACGCACGCATGTGGTGGGAGAGAGTAAAGAGCAAGAGGGCAATCAATCAGATGAGATGGATTGATTTTGAGACAGAATTCTACGACGAGTTCTTTCGCCAAAAGATCACCAACAAGCACTACGAGGAGTTTATGGAGTTCAGACAGGGGGATCTGACAGTGGAGGAAGCAGTTAAGAGATTCAACAGGCTAGCTCGTCTCTGCCCAGAACTAGTAAGTACAGAGAAGGAACGAGTCAGACTGATGCTCAGGATGCTGAAGCCAGTGATAGCACTTAATGTGAGTAGTGGAACTCACCAACCCCTGACTGGAGAAGAGTTGGTCAGTAGAGCCTTAGTAGCTGTGCACTATCTGAACAGCATGAAGGCACAAATAGAGCAGCACAAGCCAATCAAGATGGAGACCAAGACTGGGGGAAATTAGAAACCCCAGTTAAATAATCAGAACTGGAAAGGCAAGGGTACTAAAAGGAAGCAGTGGGATTCAGGAAGTAATCAGAAGGGAGGACGAGAAACCAAACAGACTAAGCTCTTTCCCTGCCCCAAATGTGGGAGAACACATCCAGGAGCCTGCCTCTTGGGTAAGACTGGATGCTATTCTTGTGGTCAGGAAGGACACATGGCTAAACAGTGTCCTAACAAGTTCAAAGCACCTCAGCCACAGCCAATACAATATGGAGGCAAGCCTCAGTTACATTACATGCCTGCAACTCTGGAAGGACCTCAGATCAGTCAAGGAAGGTTGGAAGCTCCACCAGTTCCAGCCAATGCCAGAGTATTCTCCCTTACTAAAGAGGAAGCTGCCAGTGCCTCCACGGTCGTAACAGGTCAAGTAGTTATTTTTCAGCATATAGCTACTGCACTATTTGATACTGGGGCGACCCATTCTTTTGTATCCATACCTTTTGCCAAAGAATTACAGGTACCTATAGAAAACATGAATTCCAAGTTCCTGACAACCCTACCTTCTGGGGAAGTCATGGAATCTAGTCAGTGGCTTCGGTCTGTACCAGTCAGAATTTCAGACCGAGAGCTATGTGTTAATCTGGTAGTCCTCGCTATGCAGGATTTTGATATCATTTTGGGTATGGATTTCCTCAGCAAGTACAGTGCTTCAGTGGACTGCCGCAGAAGAAAAGTGATCTTTAGTCCAGAAGGTGAACCATCCTTTGAATTTACAGGAGTGCCAAAGAGGAAGACTCAGAAATTTCTCTCTTCCCTCACAGCTCACCAGATGCTAGCTAAAGGGTGTGCTGGTTTTCTTGCATGCATTGTGAGTACCAAGGAAGAAGAAAGACCTAAGCAGGAGGAAGTTCGGGTAGTCTGTGAGTATCCAGAGGTATTCCCAGAAGAGCTACCTGGACTACCTCCCAATAGAGAAGTAGAGTTTGAGATTGAACTGGTTCCTGGTACCGGTCCAATTTCAAAAGCTCCATACCGCATGTCCCCAGCGGAGTTGAAAGAGTTACAAGAACAACTTCAGGAGCTGCTTGACAAAGGCTTCATCCGCCCTAGTCATTCACCATGGGGAGCTCCTGTGTTGTTTGTCAAGAAGAAGGATGGATCTATGCGAATGTGCATAGATTATAGAGCTCTGAATCAAGTGACCATCAAGAATAGGTATCCACTGCCCAGGATCGATGATTTATTTGATCAATTGAAAGGGGCAACAGTGTTCTCTAAGATAGATCTGCGCTCTGGGTACCATCAGTTAAAAGTAAAGGAGAGTGATATACCCAGAACTGCTTTCAGGACCATATATGGACACTATGAATTCGTGGTTATGCCTTTTGGTGTGACTAATGCACCTGCAGTCTTCATGGACTTGATGAATAGAGTGTTCAGTGAATACCTTGACAAATTTGTCATTGTGTTCATCGACGACATTCTAATCTATTCCAGAACCCCAGGAGAGCATGACACGCATTTGAGAATAGTCCTACAGACCCTTCAGCAAAGGCAGCTCTATGCTAAATTCTCAAAGTGCGAGTTCTGGTTGGAGCAGGTGGCATTTCTAGGTCATATTGTTTCAAAAGAAGGCATTCAAGTGGATTCGCCCAAAATAGAAGCGGTCAGCAACTGGAAAAGACCCAAGAATGCCAGGGAGATCAGAAGCTTCCTTGGTTTAGCTGGGTACTACAGGAAATTTGTGGAGGACTTTTCCAGGATAGCCTCTCCACTTACAGCCCTCACCAGGAAGGACAAGAAGTTTGAATGGTCAGAGAAATGTGAGCAGAGTTTTCAAGAACTCAAGAAGAGACTGACCAGTGCTCCTATACTGACTGTTCCAGAGAGCGACAAGAGTTTTGACATCTACAGTGATGCTTCCAAGATGGGCTTAGGAGCTGTACTCATGCAGGAAGGAAAAGTTATAGCTTATGCTTCCAGACAACTCAAAGACTATGAGAAGAACTATCCCACTCATGATCTAGAGCTGGCAGCTATAGTCTTTGCATTGAAACTCTGGCGACACTACTTGTATGGAGTCCAGTGCAGAATCTTCACAGACCATCAGAGTCTTAAGTACTTCTTCACTCAGAAGGACTTAAACATGAGACAGCGCAGGTGGCTAGAGTTGGTCAAAGATTATGACTGTGAAATCCTCTACCACCCAGGTAAAGCTAATAAAGTGGCAGATGCACTAAGCAGAAAGTCCAGTGCATCCTTGATGTCCTTATCATCATTAGCCCTGCCACTGCAGAAGGAGTTGTTAGGTTTCGGACTTGAGATTATTTATGGGCAACTCTCTGCATTGACTCTAGAGTCAACCCTTCTTGAGGATATACAGAAGAAGCAAAGTGAAGATTCAGATATCCAAAAGATCAAGCAGGGGATACGAGAAGTAGAAAATTCTGAATTTCGAGTATCAGACAGTGGAATTCTTTATCAGGGAAGTCGTCTTTGTGTTCCCAATGATGAAGAGATGAGAAAGAAAATTTTAGAAGAAGCTCACAGTACACCGTACTCTATGCATCCTGGATCCACCAAGATGTATCAAGATCTGAAACAGAGGTTCTGGTGGTCTGGACTCAAAAGAGATGTAGCTAAATATGTCAGTACCTGCCTGACATGCCAGAGGGTCAAAGCAGAACACCAGAGACCAGGAGGGATGCTACAACCTCTTTCTATACCAGAGTGGAAGTGGGAAGACATCTCTATGGACTTCATAACAGGTTTCCCAAGAACTACGAATGGATATGATGCAATATGGGTAATAGTGGATAGATTGACCAAGTCTGCCCATTTTCTAGCCATCAAGGTGTCTCACTCTATAGAGCAGTTGGCACAGCTGTATGTTAAAGAGGTGATCAGACTTCACGGAGTTCCCAAATCTATTATTTCTGATAGAGATGGGCGCTTCACCTCTCACTTCTGGGAATGTATTCAGACTGCACTAGGCACCAAACTCAAGTTCAGCACAGCTTTCCATCCTCAAACTGATGGACAGACAGAGCGAGTAAACCAGATTCTAGAAGATATGCTCAGAGCTTGTGCACTAGATTTCAAGGGAAGTTGGTGCAAGTACCTGTGCTTAGCTGAGTTTGCCTACAACAACAGCTACCAAGCCACCATCAGGATGGCACCATATGAGGCGTTGTATGGCAGAAAGTGCAGATCACCTATATGCTGGCAAGAAGCAGGTGAAAGAAAGGAAATAGAAGTAGAGCTGGGCATTCAGACAGAACTGATAGAAGAAACCACTCAGACTATTCAGAAAATCAGACAGAGGATTGAGACTGTCCAGAGTAGACAGAAAAGCTATGCTGACACACGCCGTAGGCCACTGGAATTTCAAGTAGGAGATTCAGTTTTTCTTAAAGTTGCTCCTATGAAGGGAGTGATGAGATTTGGCAAGAAGGGCAAATTAAGTCCTCGTTATGTAGGACCTTACCTGATTACGGACAGGATTGGGAAGGTAGCTTACAAGCTAGAATTACCACAAGACATGTCAGCCATACACAATGTGTTTCATGTCTCCATGTTAAAGAAGTGCCTCCATGACCCTAGCCAAGTGATTGAGCCTCAGTCAGTGCAGATCCAAGCGGATCTTAGTTTTGAGAGTAGACCCACACAGATAGTGGACAGAGCAGTCAAGAGACTAAGAAGCAAAGAAGTACCACTAGTGAAGGTCGTCTGGCAGAACCAGGAACACGAGGAAGTCACTTGGGAGCGGGAGGACAGTATGAGACAGAAATATCCAGAACTATTCTAAGTTCGAGGATGAACTTTTTATAAGGTATGGGGAATTGTAACGACCCAATTTTCCCTATTTTGAGTTCTGAATATCTTTAAAAATATTTAAAAATGCTTTTGAAATATTCTAGAGATTTTTAGGAATTTTTAGAGTATTTTTATGCAATTTTTGGAGTCCGTTTGGTATTTTTACCGAGTGGAGAAAGTTTTTTAAAAAAAAACGTTGAAGGGGAGACTCGAACCCGAGACCTTGACCTGAGCCGAATCTCAGCCGAACCTAGCCAACCAGCTGAGCTACACGGTTTTACTAACCTAGTATGGAGAGAAATAGATTTAAGCATAGTTGGAATCGAATTAAAACTAAGTTATAAAGGGTTAAGTGTTTTTCCCGTGACCTAAACCTAAGTTTTTCCTCTCTTTTTTCCTCTCCCGACGGTGCGATTCTTCTCTCGGGCGAAAACCGCAGCCAAGGCTAGGGTTTCCTTCCTCCGGCGTCGGCGAAGGGTTTTCCAGCCGGTTTCCACCCGTGGGTGACCATTCCGACAAGGAGAACTCGGGAAATACAAGGAACCGGTAGAATCGAAGCTCCACCGAAACCCTAAAGCATTTCCCTTCGGTTGTAAGTCCAAGAACCCATTGTAAGTGCTTCTCACCTGCGGTAGGAGTAGCTTTCGGGGTTTTCGTTTGCGTTTTTGTTGTTGTGTAATGAACAAGAGCAGCTTTTCATTCTAGCATATGGTTTTGGTTTCAAGCCTTGCTCTAACAATTTGGTTCATGTTCTTTTGATATTTTTAGAGCACGGACAGAATGCAATTTGGCTTAAGATTTGGTTCATGTTCTTTTGATATTTTTAGAGCACGGACAGAATGCAATTTGGTTTAAGATTTGGTTCATGTTCTTTTGATATTTTTAGAACACGGACAGAATGTTTAAGGGTCTTCCTTGATTGTTACAGCATGTGAATTTAAGTGTATTTACCTTACATTTCAAGCATGTCTAAGTAGTCATATTTCCTTCAAGTCACAACATGATTAAAGGATTGTTAAGGTTCAGAAATAAGTTGGTTTTACAAACTTGCTGTTCAGAATTTTGTTGCTGCCGTGGGCTTGACCAAATTTATTTCCTATGACCAAGTAGTTTTTAATTGCTGTTGAGTTTTGTTTGAATATATACTTTTATATATCAGTGGAATATGGTTTTAGAATCTCTTGTATAATGTATATATGTGAGAAGTACAAGCAAGCAAGACTAAAGTCACAAGTTGATCCTGAATTCCAGAATTTAGAATCAAAGCACACTAAGTGCTTAAATAAATGCCAAGGCATTTTATTATAAGAAGTATTTAAAGAAAAAACAAGTATTTTACTTTTAAAGGGCATGTACCAGACACAAAGTCCAAGGGATGGGCTCCAAGTTGCCCCTAAGCACAAGGTCTAGAAGTATCTTAATGGTTTCGGGATTAGCTACCTCGATTCTCATTAAGAATGCGCGCAAAGTGGTACAATGCCGGGCCCAAGAAAAGTTGAATATTATTTTAAAGTATAAAAGTATAAGTTGGGGAACAAGTTCTTTTATCCAAGTTATAAATTTCAGAAAGTTGAATCTGTTGTTTCCTTTTAGAGATGCATGATTTAGTTTTAGTTGCTATTTTCATGTTGAGCATGTACTCCTTGCTTTCTTTAATGCTTATGCATTCCTTATCGGATTTTGTGAGTAGAAAGCACTTACTAAGCTTTTAGCTTATAGATACTACTTTTTCCTCCTACTGCAGATATAGATAAAAATAAAGGAAAAGCTAAAGTGGTGTAGAAGAAGGCGACAAGGAGTCGTTGATGGTGTGTGTGTGGTGGCTGTTATGGAAGTATGGGATCTTGCTAGAAGAGTTTGGAGATGTTACTTGCTAGTGCTCGTTTGATTTTTTCCATAGTAGAACTATATTGCTATGTTAAAAATTGTTAGATACTAGTATGCTATATAAGTTTGCTTTAATGGAACTGTCACATGATTTACTTCTGCTGTAGTGAAATTTGTTTTCAATTGCAATGAGTAGGATATATGAGTAGCTAGCGAATTCCTATGCTTAGTTTTCCTTTTGTTACTGTTGGAAATTTTAATCTGCTGTGAAATGCTAGAAATATTCTTATGCTCAGTAGTTCCTTATAAATCTGCTGGAATGTTAAGTTGCTGGATTTATTCGGATGGTTAAATGCTTGGTTAAATGCTCAGAAGTTTTTATGCATGCTGGAATTTTTATATGAGTTGTTTTATGGAAGAAAATGCATATGAAAATTCGGTTTTGTCTGCTCAGTAGTCTTATGTGAATGCTGGTATGCTATATGAGTTTTGCTCTATGGAGGAAATTGGCATGGGATGATTCGGTGGATATAAGCTTAGTATTTTTATGTGCAAATTAGTATTCGATATGAGTTTAGCTTAAATGGAAATCTGCCATTAGCAATATTCTGCTGTAGTATTAACTTTTGCTATCCAGTATTTATTTCTGCTGTAGTGAAGATGATTCAATGTGTGCTGTTCGGTTCTTGTTGAAAGGAATGAGCAGTAGGGTTGATTAATTCCTTTTCATTCCTGTTAAAATATAGAATGAAATGAATGCAAGATAATTAAGGAAGTACAAGAAGTAGAGATACTTAAGTTTCATTTGTCTATGTGTTATACTTACTTGATGCTTCACTTATTTGCATGTTTAAATAAAAAAAAAAAAAAAAAAGGAAACTAAAATATCAGAGCAGTTTAAAGTTCTATTAGATATGTGATATGTTTTATACAAATGGATTAAAGCATTTCTAGTGTTAAAAGTAGGTAGTACCAGTTTTGTGTAGATAGTAGAATCAGTAGCGGTCACCCTCAGAGTAGTAGTAAGGAGGGTGGTCGTTACAGAGTTGGGTTGAAGGCGCCTTGGTTGATGGATTAGAGGCGAAATCGACACAGAAAACTCGTGGAGAACTTCGGCAAAAATGAACAGAAAGACTTCTGTTTGTGGAGAAAACTTCGGGTTTAAGGCGCCTTGGATGCGTTTTAAGGCGCCTTAAACAGGCTCTTAGAGGCGCCTTATATGCTGTGTTAAGGCGCCTTAAACGGAGTTAGCGGGAGTTTTCCCGCCGCTGTCGAGGGCACGTCCCTAGTGTGGAAGGCGCCTCAGATAGGCCTTAATTTTTTTTTTTTTTAATGATGAACTTTTTGGTTAATTTATTTTGAAAGAATTTTAGGTTACTTAATTTTGAAAAATATAAATTAAGTTAATTAAATTTTGAAAAATATTAAGTTAATTAAATTTTGAAAAAATATTAAGTTAATTAAATTTGAAAAATATTTAAGTTAATTAAGTTTGAAAAATATTTAAGTTAATTAAATTTTGAAAAATATTAAGTTAATTAAATTTTGAAAAATATTTAAGTTAATTAAATTTGAAAAAAATATTAAGTTAATTAAATTTGAAAAATATTAAGTTAATTAAATTTGAAAAAAATATTATGTTAATTAAATTTTGAAAAATATTAAGTTAATTAAATTTTGAACAATATTAAGTTAATTAAATTTTGAAAAATATTAAGTTAATTAAATTATGAAAAATATTAAGTTAATTAAATTATAAAAAATATTAAGTTAATTAAATTTGGAAAAAAAATTAATTTAATTAAATTTGATTTAATTTAATTTAAATTTAATTTCAACTTAATTTAATTTTATTTTATTTGAATTTTGTCCTTAGTCATCTCACCCGATCTAGATTTTTCAATCAAAGGATCTTATAGTTTTGTGAGATGAATTGGTTTTATTATAGGATTTGGTTTAACTTTGTGTTAGATTCAGGTTTAGCTTTGGGCTCAACAAATAGATATTCTTTGGATAAACTTCTGGTCTATGGTGAGTCACTTGGACATCATTAAAGTAACCATGCCTTCGAGATTTTTCAAATAGTCCTATCCACTAAACTTAGTACAAAACCTTGGTCTAACTAGTTAGGATCCATAACGGGTAGCTTCGGTCAGTTCCACTTAGCCAAATGCACCAGGTCAAAGTCATATCTTCCTAGACATGCATAGACCAAACTTCCCTAATGTACTATCATCCAATATTTCACCAGTACCGTGGGTCAAGTTAAACTTAGCTCTTTTTATTCTAGCCCTAATTACCCTGCCAGGTAGGGTGCGTTTGGTTACCCTGTCAAGTAGATTCCTTTTGGAGATGCCAGCTATTCTGGAGCCTCCATTATTGATTTTCCTTTTATTTATTAAGATAATTTTTATTTATTAAGATGAATTTAATTAATTATTTATTTGTTAAGATAATTTTTATTTATTTATTAATTAAAATAATTTTTATTTTTGCTCCCCTTGGATCATAGCCTCGAAAGGTTTATCAAGGTAATGTACTTGATCCTTGGGGATCCAATATTGACCAAGTACAACTTGATTGACCAAGTTAGACTTGGGTACCCATGCTCGGACTAGTTTACTATTTGGTTTGTTGACTAAGGATAGATAAGATCGATATTTCCTTTTAGATTTAAAACTTAGTCCAGTTCTATTGTAAACTACTCTTTGAGTCCCAAGAATTAGGTCAAGGTTCTTGGACCCCAAAGAAAACCGTTCTAGGGTCTTCTCCAAATCCTTGACTTGAGTTTTCAGACTAGAGTTTTCTTCCTCGAGCTTTTGGACTTGAGTTGAATTTCCAGTCTGAACTGGTTCAGGCAAGGTTTTGGAGTTAGTCACTTCTTTAAGGATCGTTATTTCCTTTAGAAGTGATTTGCCCCTAATGTTTGATTTTGCTAATTTACGTAATAAATAATTCACTAAATTATTTAATCGAGGAATACTTACAGAGGGGTCGGGCCCTTCGGAAACGGATACGGATCCGTGGCTTCTTTTCGATTCAGCTTCCGATTCGCTCTCGCTCTCGGACACGTTGATTTGATCCCGGGTCATCAGCGCGAGGAGGCTCGTCTGGTTGAGCTCGTCGTCGATATCTTCTTTTGAAGATTCCTCAAAAGTTGCTTTCAGCACCTTCTTCTTTCTCTGCTTCTTCGCTTCCTTTTGATTTGGGTAGTTGGCCTTGATGTGCCCCTTCTGATTGCACCCATAGCAGATTACCTCAAACTTGACTTTTGAGCTTGGTTGACTCTCCTTGGATTGTACTGCCTTCTTTAGGTCTCTCTTGTTGAAGCCCTTCTTTTTGTTGTACAGTTTCTTCACAAGGTTCACAAGTTCTATTGTTAGTTCGTCGTCTTTATCTTCTGAGTCGGGTTCTTCTTCAGATTCCGGTTCGGTTCTTTGTCATGATCTCGGTTCACGAGTTCTACTGGTACCTACAAGCAAAGCTACACCTTTCTCGATTGGCTGCGCATTAGTCTCCTCATGTAATTTAAACTCAGAAAATAATTCATCTAATTTTATACAAGATAAATCCTTGGAAACTTTGTAGGCATCTACCATTGATGCCCACAATGTGTTCCTCGGAAAAGAGTTGAGTGTGTACCTTATGACGTCAGGATTCTTGACTTTCTGCCCGATTGCATGGAGAGAGTTGAGAATATCTTGTATGCGTGCGTGGAGTTGACTCGCTGTCTCTCCTTCCTGTATCTTGAGATTGTATAGTTTATTAAATAGTAAATCTCTTTTACTCACCTTGGTGTCGGAGGTGCCCTCGTGGAGTTCGATCAGCTTCTCCCATAGCTCTTTTGCGCTGGAGAACGATCCAACTCTGTGTTGGTTGCTATTCGGAAAGTTTAACGGTTCCACTGTACAAAAATTTTGTACAAAGGTCTAAAACTTTTCCTAACTACCATGTGTTCTTTTAAATTAAACTTGGATCGCCTGCGGAACTTTACACGTTTGATCCTAAGTTTAACTTATTTGTTCTTTTAGGTTTAGACTTCGATCTCCTGCGGAACTTAACACGTTTGATCCAAATCACCTAGGTTATTAATTCCATTAAATATTAATTTCTAAAATTGGCTTTCAGGACTGCATGGCGAGGCACATTACCTTCTTGGATATGGGAGCAACCAGCACCACCTAGACAAAGCCTTTTAAGGAAAACTAATATTTAATTTCCTTAAATAACTCTAGGTTAACCAAAAAGAACAATCGAAGCACAAGTTCGAAAAGAAAACAAAAGAACACAACATCGAAAACTAATTCAAAATACTAGAATCGCATGCCTCTTGTATTTGGTATTTTTACAAAGAAATAAAACTAGTATGATGCGGAAATTAAATACTAGTGTACCTTTTCTTTTGCAAACAAAAACCTCTAGGTCTTCTACCGTATTCCTCTTCTAACCTCGTACATTGTGTGGGCAATGATCTTCCGAGATGAGAACCACCAAGGCACCTTCTTCTACCTTCCTTCAAGTTTTGGCCAAGCATAACTTCTAAAGGATGAAGAATTTTTTTCACCAACCAAGCTCCAAGGGATGCAAGCTTTCTCTCCTTCTTCCTCAAGCTAGATCCGGCCACCTCCTCCAAGCTCCAAGAGATAAAGGATTTCAGCCACACAAGAGGAAGAGAGAAAAGGAGAAGGGTCGGCTACACCAAGGAAGAAAAGAGGGAGAAAATAGAATAGAGTCGTTCTTCCATGAAGGCACCTCTACCCCCTCTTTTATAATCCTTGTTCTTGGCAAATAAGGAAATTTTAATAAAAACTTCTTTAATTCTTTTGCCATGAAAAGGAAAATTTAATTAATTAAAAATCAATTTTATTTTCTCAATTCATATGGCCGGCCACCACAAGCTATAAACAAGGAGAGTTTTAATTAATTAAAACTTCCTAATTTGTCTCCATAAATTTATAAAAATTTCTCCAATAATTTTAATCCCTTCATGGTTAGTAAAAAGGAAATTTTATAAATTAAAATCTTTCTTTTAAACATGTGGATAAAAAGAAAATTATCTCTAAAAATTAAAATCTCTTTTAATCTACAAATAAGGAAAGATATCAAATCTTTTCTTAATCTTTTGTAGAAACTTATAAAAGAGAATATTTAATTTTTAAACTCTCTTTTAAATCATGAACATGGTTAAATAGGAAAGTTTTCTTAAAATTTAAAATTCACCTTTTAATCAACAAATAAGGAAATATTTCAAATTTTAAACTCTCTTTTAAACATGTGGATGATTTGCAAATAAGGAAAGTTTTTACCAAAAATTAAAACCATCCTTTTAATCTACAAATAAGGAAAGAGATTAATCTCTTCTCTTAATTGTTTGTAGAAAGCTATAAAAGAAAATTTTAAATTTTTTAAACTCTCTTTTAAAACCATGATATCCACATAAGAAATAATTTTAATAAAAATCCTTTTTAATATTCTAGTGGCCGGCCACCTAAGCTTGAGACCCAAGCTTTGGCCGGCCACCAACTTGGCTCATCCACTTGGTCTTGGCCGGCCCTAGCTTGGGTTCCAAGCTAGCTTGGCCGGCCCCATTAGATGGATAAGAAGGTGGGTATGTGGTGGGTATAAATCTCTATATACAAGAGGCTACGATAGGGACCGAGAGGAGGAATTGGTTTTGGTCTCCCGATGAAATTAAGCTTCCCGTGTTCGCCCCGAACACACAACTTAATTTCATCAATAATAATTCATTCCACTAAAGAACTATTATTGAACTACCGCACCAATCCCAAATTACATTTTGGGCTCCTTCTTATTATGAGTGTGTTAGTCTCCCTGTGTTTAAGATGTCGAATGCCCACTAATTAAGTGAGTTACTGACAACTCATTTAATTAATATCTTAGTCCAAGAGTAGTACCACTCAACCTTATCATCATGTCGGACTAAGTCCACCTGCAGGGTTTAACATGATAATCCTTATGAGCTCCTCTTGGGGACATTCTCAACCTAGATCACTAGGACACAGTTTCCTTCTATAATCAACAACACACACTATAAGTGATATCATTTCCTAACTTTATCGGGCTTATTGATTTATCGAACTAAATCTCACCCATTGATAAATTAAAGAAATAAATATCAAATATATGTGCTTGTTATTATATTTGGATTAAGAGCACATACTTCCATAATAACTGAGGTCTTTATTCCTTTATAAAATCAGTATAAAAGAAACGACCTCTAATGGTCCTACTCAATACACTCTAAGTGTACTAGTGTAACTATATAGTTAAGATAAACTAATACCTAATTACACTACAACCTTCCAATGGTTTGTTCCTTTCCATCTTGGTCGTGAGCTACTGTTTATAATTTATAAGGTACTGATAACATGATCCTCTATGTGTGACACCACACACCATGTTATCTACAATATAAATTAATTGAACAACTACATTTATCATAAATGTAGACATTTGACCAATGTGATTCTTTATTTCTAGATAAATGTTTATACCAAAAGCTAGGCTTTTAGTATACATCCTAACACTCTGTTGAGCTCCTCCTTGGCCAGACCACACTGGAGTATGCAGGTTGCCTTTGCATTTGCCTCTACTTTCTTTATTAAGGATGCGTCATAGTTCAGGTATGATACTAATTTGCCTGACCCGTCAAGTGGGAGTTCAAGGCCTGTCTTGGTGATCATCCAGACTTCGAACTGGGTTTACAAGTACGCCTCCATCCGGCCCTTCCAGTACCCGAAATCGTCTCCGTTGAAGAGCAGTGGTCAAGCGGTGCTATAACTTTCTTAAAGTACCATTTTAAAACCTGCACACACAAAAAAAATCTGTTCCAAGACTGGGTCTTGGATTAATAGTGCGGGATGTATAAACGAAAAAAAACAAACTCAAGTGGTGTTGCACCAACTTCGAGAAAAAATCGATTCGAGCGAGAAATAGATCGGAATATAGTAATTATACTAATTCTGGTTGACTCCAAAAAAAAACTGAAAATACCACGAAAAATTTCTTGATTGGTGGTTGCAACAAATCGAAGCGACCCCGCTCTGATACCAATTGTTAGATCGAGAAGCGCTAGAGGGGGGGTGAATAGCGCTCGTGGCTATTTCGTTCGATTTAAAACGTGTCGAGTAAATACGTAGCGGAAAATAAAAGAAAACACAATACATTTAAACACAGGTTGTTTACTTGGTTCGGAGCTTGTGGCGACTCCTACTCCAAGGCCCGCGATCGGGCAACACCTATAAGATCGAATAACGGTTACAGAATTATTAAAATCTATTGAACTGAAAGAATATACCGACAACAAGAATGAGCAATTTCGAAGCTTCGGGTCGTTGGGATCTCATTGCAGCACTTCGGGATCGTCTTGTTAGCAACTTGTAGCATAAAGATCACTTGAAAGAAGATGTATTGAGCTGCTGGTCGAAACCCCCTTATAAAGGGTGTTCAAGGCGCCTCCATTAAGCTCCAAGGCGTCTCCAACCCAAGGTTTTATCCTGACTCAGCCGCTGTCGATCAGGCTTTGACCGCTACTCTTTATCCACCTGAAGGCGCCTTCAACGCCACTCCAAGCCGCGGTCCAAGGCACCTTCTGTCCCCATGAAGGTGGCTCCAGCTCCTCTCCACAACTAGCTTCGGCTTGCACCCTAGGCGCCTCCAAGCTCCATGGAGGCGCCTCGGACACTGTTCATCAGAGGTGAAGTGTGCTCTTCTGTCCCTGCACAATGTGTTAGTCCACAAAATACATATATACCCTGCAAGACAAGATTAGCACACATAAATATGATAAGAAAGGTATTTGACAATCTCTGGACTGTCCGGGTCTAACTTCGGATTTCCAACCGGAAACCCTAGGTCGACCCGACGCCTACTATTCCCTCTGTGGGGAACGCGTCCTCACCTACTCCTCTCAGGAGAGTTACCTGTTGCAAGTGCGATCCTCCAGATCGGCTGGACTTTTGCTCAGTGCTCGATGCTTCCGGACTTTCTGCTGGACGCCCGCTCCCCAACCCGTTTAGTCTTTCACCTGGTTCGCGACACCAAGACTTTCCACCTAGGGTTACCACCCCCTACGACTTTTGCCTGAAGCCCTCGACCCACCAAGACTTTCCGCATAGGGTTACCAACCCCTATGACCTAGGGTTACCACCCTTGTAACACCCATAGAGTACTTAGCAAGATTTTAGATATTTTTATCATGAATAAAAATAGGCCTTATGTGGAAATTTCAAACAGAATAAAAATAAAATAGAACCAAAAAGAGAGATGACCAAGGCTTGAACCTTGGATCTCTTACTAGATATATGCATGTGTTAACCAATAAACCAAGAGAAATTATTGTTAAAGAAAGAAGTGACAATATAGTTAAGGGTAAGAAAAGAGATTTTTCATTGAGAAGGAGAAGTTAGAGTTGCCTTCCCCCTCTCAAAAGAAAAGAGGATTCTTGCTTCCTCTTCTCATTAAGGAGAAGTAAAAGAAAGGAGAAGGAAAAGTACATTTTCCCTTCCTCCTCTCATGATGAATAAAAGGGAAAATTAAAGAGGAAAACTCATTTGCTCCTCTTCCTCCTCCCTCCTCCTCCTCACCGTGACCAAGACCTTCCCCCACCTCTCCTTGCCGAAATAAAAAAAAACAAAGAAGACCCCTCTCTAGGAAGGCTCCACAAGAAAGATTCCTTTTCCTTAAGCAAATAAGGAGGTAAGTATTCTGTCACCTGTGGTACAAGTTGCTTACGGTATTCTCGAAAGATTTGAACTCTTAGAATTAGAAATAAAATGAAGAGAAGAAACCATGATTATGTACTTTAGTAGGTTATGATATGAATTTAGTTAGAAAAGAAATTATGTGTGTGATGTTAAATTGATCTTCTTATTAAGATGTTTATTGACCTTCTTTTCTTTTATAAGGTTCGGCCATGATAAAAAGTATAGAGTTCATGAGGCTTAAAACCTAATCTAACATGCTTATAGATTTATTTATGATGTGTTATGAAATTTGTTAGAGATTCATGTTCATATGTTGTTTAGAAGTTGTGTTCTTGCTTTTGTAAGTTTCGACCATGATAAAGATATAGAGTTTATGAGGCTTAAACCTTAATCTAACATGCTTATAGATTTATTTATGATGTGTTATGAAATTTGTTAGAGATTCATGTTCAAATGTTGTTTAGAAGTTGTGTTCTTACTTGAGAAAGTTTCGGCCATGATAAAAGTATAGAGTTCATGAGGCTTAAAACCTAATCTAACATGCTTATAGATTTATTTATGATGTGTTATGAAATTTGTTAGAGATTCATGCTCATATGTTGTTTAGAAGTTGTGTTCTTGCTTTTGTAAGTTTCGTCCAGAAATTATGTTTTTGCTTGAGGAAGTTTCGGCCATGATGGAAATATTAGGGTTCATGAAACTCAAAACCTAAATTAGTATGCTCATAGACCTCCATGTGATATGTAATGAAATTAACTAAGAGATTTATGTTTACATGTTGCTCATAATTTTATTTCTTAGTTGTGAAGTTTCGGCCATGATAGTGATTTAGGGTTTCTTAAAGCTCCAAATCTAATTTAGCATGTCCATAGGCTTCCTTGTGATATGTTATCAAATTTTCTAGGTATTCATGTTAAAAGATTTCTTAGAAGTCTACTTCTTGTTGCATGATGTTTCGGCTATGATAACTTTTAGGGTTCATGAAGCACAAAACCTAAGTTAGTATGCTCATAGGCTTCTTGATGATATGCTATAAAATGGGATAGAAACTTATACTTATACGTTGCTTAGAAATTCATTTCTTACATGATGAAGTTTCGGCCATGATTAATCCTTAGGGTTCATGAAGCTCCAAACTTAATTTAGTATGTTCATAGATTTCTCTATGATATATGATGGAATTAGCTAGGTGTTCATGTTACATGTTGTTTAGAAGTTTATATTCTTGGCTTATGAAGGTTCGACCATGATCAGATTTTAGGGTTCATGAAGTTCAAAACCTAAGCTAGCATGCTCATAGACTTCCTTATGATATGTTATCAATTTGACTAAGTATTTATGTTCATATGTTGCTTGGAAGTTTTACTCCTTGTTATATGATGTTTCGGCTATGATAAAGTGTTAGGGTTCATGAAACTCGAAACCTAATTTAGTATGTTCATAGACTTCTTATGATATGTTATGAGATTTGCTAAGTATTCATGTTGTATGTTGTTTAGGAGTATTCTTTGTTATGAACTTTCGGCCATGACTATGACTTAGAATTCAAGAAAGTTTTAAACTTAAACTTAGCAAGCCATGAATTTTCCTTATGATATGTTTAGATTTAAGTATGCATGCTTTATGATAAGATCAGTAACATGTTGATTATGTATGTACGAAATATGCATGATGTGATCCTTATGATGATTATGTACACAAGCATGTATGATTTCAATATGTTGTATGCTCATCTATGTAAGCTTAGGAACCAAGCATGATAATGATTTCATATGATGGCCATGTGCCAAGAATGCATGCCTTATGATATGATAAGAAAATGGCAAAGAGTTGCTTCCCTTAAGTTGGGATTAAGAGCACTCTTCATGTTAAGACAAGAGCATGACCTTATGATGATATGATATGACGATTATAATGATATGATATGCATGGCATGTACTTTACTTTGTATGACTTGTACCAAGGGTGGGCTCCATAAGCGCCCCTAGACCGACGGACTATGAACGGGTCTAGTAAAAAGGGATGGGCTCCTTAGTACGCCCCTAGACCGACGGACTATGAATGGGTCTAGATCCCTAGTAGGTTCGGGGCTAGCTACCCTGTCCAAGGGATTGCGCGCATTTATGTATGTATGTGGTACAAGTCGGGCCCTCATGATGATGATATTATGTTCAAATATTAAAATATATGTATAAAGACATCTTGCACTCGACATGGCGTATGTTTTAAAAAAAAAGATATTTTTGCATAATGCACCCATTCATATATGATATGTCTCTTTCTATGTTCCATGATATGATATGCTTCTCATGATCTACTTCATATGATTCCTTTGTTTATGATATGTTAGAAACATGTTTTATAAGGATATGTTATGATAAGAAACTATGCTCACATATTGATGATTATGTTTTCATTGATGATATGCTTGTATGATTTTGCTTGAGATACGGATTTTTGTGAGTAGGAAAGAATCTTACTGAGCTCGTGTGCTCATAGCTTACTTCCTTGTACCATAGATAAAGGCAAGGGATGGATGACCTAAGGGAGCTGCAGGGGAGGCAAGGAGGTGTGTGTGGCAGTGGCTCGGCTGAGACCAATAAGACCTGCTATAATGTTTTATTATGTTTGACATGAACCATTGTATTTACGTTACATTCCAGTATAACTCTATGACATTTCCGCTTCTTTATGTTATAAGAAAGAATTTTTGAATATGTATGTATCTTGGAATAGTTAAGTAAGTAGCCCCGCCCCTTTGAGTAGCAGGGAGGGCGGGCGTTACAACCCCCTAGGGGTTTTCTACCTGCCTAACCTCAGTTAGGACTTTTGCCTAAGTATACTTAGGACTTTCCTGTAAGCTCATTCAAACTGTTAGATCACAACATAATCTTAACTTTGAATCCTTTGCCATTATCAAAACACTGGTTCGATCGTCAGATGATTCCCGCACCAACAGTCTAAACTACTACTAATTACCACCCCGCAATGGTGTATTGGAGTACCTTCCTTGCCAGTAACCAAGTATGCCATCAAGTGAAGAAGTAACTTAGATAGTCCGGATTCTCAGTAGAGTACCTCCTATCACAAGGCCTCTCCCAGGTTTACGTCTCTAGATTATGTAGGTCACTTGTGTAACGTATGATTAGGGAAAACCCATTAGGTCAAGTGAAAGACTCATCTATACATAGAATTGTTCTCCCTTAGGAGGTTATGATCTATATAAAAGAATAGTTACCTTAAATACTCAACATTAAACATGCATTCTAAAGTCATGCCGAGCTATATCGGAACATACACTCAAAAGAGGTAATAATCTATTCATCCATTTAATAAAACTTCAGGTTCACACTCAAATTTAGATACACAACAATATATCTAGTACAGAAATGAGATCTACGCATATAGAAATGTAATCTAGATAGATAAATTCATGTCCATAAAGAAAGCCTTCTTGCAAACATTTTATCAAACAGAACAAGTGTCATGTAAGCTTCATCAAACAAGGAAATTAGCAATTCCATAAAGTTTTACATCATCTACACATTACAATTACTCTCTATATTCTAGAATATTATAGATCTACTCCATAATTGAAAGATAAATAATCTAAGAACTCAAAATGATAGAAACTTTGAAAATCCAAAAGAAGGGGAGATGAAGCTTATTCTTTGATGTTGAGTGAAGCCCTTTGATGTAGATCTTAGAGTGTCGATGAGGATGGAGTAGTAGAACAACCTCGAATTGTCTAGATGATGACTCCATGTATAAAGATTTGACCTAGAGGGTCTCCTCCTGCCTTCAAACTCCCTCGTAGCAAAGGGGATGAAGTGCCCCTTATATAGATGTGAGGGCATGGGGTGGCCGTGCCTTTTGGCATGGCCAAGCCATTCTCTGGCTGTCTAGCCTTACTATTTAGCATGGCCAAAGCCAGGTTGGTTTTGGTTCTGAGCACCTGGCCTTGCTATTTGGCATGCCCATAGCTATCTTTGGCTTCTGGCCGTGCCAAATGGCACGACCATAGCAAAGCTTACTCTATTTAGCCTTCTAGGTCATGTTATTTGGCATTGCTTGATCTTCAATTCTATTATTTTTTTTGACTTTTGGAGGCACGACCAAGTTCATTTCTACTCTAGAAATTTGCATGGATTGGCTCTTGGCCATGGTATTTGGCACAGCTTGGACCAGTGTCTTCACTAGTTCCTTGGTCATGCCTTTTGACACGGCGACCTTCTAGAGCTTCTCCTAGTTATGCCTCAAGTCATGGCTAGATCCAATTTGACTCTAGAAGTGGTTATTGCCTGCGCCCCATGACTTGGGTACTCCAATCCTTCACTTTCCTCGCCACAAGAAAGATAAGGCTAGCTCATAGTCTTGTCCAAGTTGTCTTCTTTTGTGTATTTTGAATCCTTTAACATATAATCATCGAGCAAATCTCTGTATGTAAAATAATAATTATGCTAAAATTAACATTATAAAGGGTGCAAAAGCATAGATGTGTGTTAAATAATACAAAATCACATATATAATCTACGCACATCACATGCCCAAACTTAAACTTTTGCTTTTCCTCAAGCAAACTTTGTAATCTAGATTCATGAGCTAATAATGTGCATCCCTAGTGATTATATTCAGTTCTATCAAACTAGTGAAACTAATGAGCATAATCAAGAATGATCTATAAGAAAACATTTGATTGTTATCAAATAAAATTCTACAGTCTAGAAACATGTGTAGGAGTAAGTGCATCATAATCCTTGGTGAATCAATTTAATTCTATCAAATAATTTCAATAATGAGCATGATCATAAATCGATTTGACTTAGCCCAAGAATGAGTTCTCCGTGCTAAGTGTAAATCGTGGCCTAAATTTCTCAAGTAACAATTTCAATCTTAGTCAAGTTGTCATTAAACCATCTTTTCTTTTATTACCAACAGTAAACACTGCTTAGTTCATCTATCTTAAATCTACCCAATGTCTAAAGAATGTATTTGATATCAAGAGAAATCTAGTGGTTGTTTCTCCAGTAACCTAACTCAATGTCAAAGGGACAAACAACTAGTTTCCACTCATGATAGCAATTTTTTTTTCAATCCCTTATTTCATAAACTTTTTTTTAACAATTGCACATTTGTAATGATGCAATTAGTGGGATTTCATTTTTCAAATGAGCTTTAATGTTTGGAGCATCAATCCAAGATGTAGTTAATAAATCACTATAGGAATTCAAGTATTCATCAAGTCTAATGAATCATGACTATTTTCAGAACCTTCAACTATAAAAATGAGTTAAAGTGAAAAGAGATCCTCAAGCTAGACTAGAATTAAATCCTTTCAATGAAATACAATACTCATGTCCTTCTATTGAAGATAGAGAAAACTAGATCACCAAATATACTAGAACTTATAACCTAACAATATGAATCTAAACGATAAACGTGTAAATTTTTTTTTCTATCAAACAAATGATATGCTCATTTTTATTCACTAGAGATAGAATAAAATAGATCACTAAATATACTAGCACTGAAAAGTGTAACTCATGACCTCTAGATAGTGATCATGCTAGAAGTTTATTCTCGGACAAGTTAGCAGTAATAGTATGGATAGTGTAACTCAAAATGCCTCAAAATAAAGTGTAACTACACTAAGAAAGTAAAATGCAAAAATAAATTGCAACTGTGCATATGTACAACCTCCCCATGACTTAAACTTTTCATTGTCTCAATGAAAACTAGAAATGTAAAATAGAGGACGTATGAAATAAGAGAAGTACCAAATGATGCGTACAAACACTCAAGTCATTAACTTCTCCATCGGGTAGCCATGCTCCTCCTAATCTTTGAATCCTATTGACAAGAAAAATTAAGTAGAGGATATGAGTTATTATTGTTGGTGCAGGGAGCACCAGACGATCGAACCTGTATTTTAATAATGATATAGGGATTTAAAGTTAAGTTATCTTTTGATCTAACAAATGTGACTAAGTGCAGGAAAGTCTTAAGTGATCTTAGGCAAAGGAAAGTCCTAGTTATAGGATCGATGACGTGCTAGAGGAGGGGAGTTGAATAGTACTTGTGGGCTTTTAACTCATTTCGAAAAACACAGAATAAATGCAGCAGAATAAAGAACAAATAAAACAAAAGCAATGCTAACATAATTTCTTTTACTTGGTTCAGAGCCTGTTCTATGGATTTGGGATCAAGATTCTTATATTCTCTTTATCTTTGGGTTTCTTTCCTTGTTCTATGGATTAGATCTCTTATTCTAGGATGGAGGGAGTATTTGTAATGGAGATTTGATGTAAAACTCTTGTGGATTTACCAAATTCCTATTTCTGTGATTTTGCCCTGTTTGTATCCATTTGATCTTGTGTGGATTGTTGTGTTTGGACCTAATTACCATGCTTGGTTGAATGTTTGAATATCTTGTGGATCTTGTAGAGATTGTTTCTCATTCAATTTTTCGAGGGACGTTCGTGACAGGAACAAGCCCGTGTAAGGACGTTTGAGGGTAATCTTGAAGGGGAAATTAGGTTATTCAAGAGGGTAGGATAGATTGTATGCATTAATCTTTATATCTTAATGAGGTTGAGAAGTGATGAACTCTTATGTTGATTATCCGAGGGGCGCACGTGACAGGCAAGCCCATGTAAGGACAACATTTGTTTCATTCCTAATTGATCGCATTTAGATATATTTCAATCCTAGGTCAGTTGTCTATTGCAAGAGGGAACCGACAACATTCTACAAATGATGTACAATTGAGGAATAAGATTTTGGTAGATTATTACATTGAATAACATTACAAAGAAACCAAAAGTCCTAGAACATACCTTTATCATTTCCCTTATTCTTGTTTCTTATTCTTTCATTTCTTTGTTCACCTTTCATAGTTGCTCTTAGCTTTTGAAAATCAATTGATTAGTTGTTTAGCTAATTCGCCTTGAGAAATCTTTAGTGGTTATTCCAGTCCCTGTGGATACGATATCTTTTATTATTACTTATGACATTTCCATACACTTGCAGAGAGTCAACAGGTGCATGTACTGGAGGCTAGTACGGTTTGTCATAGATCCAAGTCTCTCGGTCATACAGGGGTCGTAGTGTTTAGAGAGGTGGCGGGGGTGACCATGGAGCATGCATACGCATATTTGCATATGATGCGCGATGCATCTTTGGAGATATATTTGCATACATGCCTAGTAGATACTAGATGCATGTGATTGTGGTTGTTGCACTTGTTTCAGATATGCTTGTTGCATATGGTTGTCATGCTGCATACATATCATTTATTTTACATGTATATGCAGTTGTATTTATATTGCACAGGTGGCATGAGTGAGTTTGTTGCAGATCCAGTGAGTTTACTGATCATTGTACCATGTGTCATTTCCAGATTTGGTATGTATTTATCATTTTGTCTATTGTAGTATGTGCAGTTTTTGTATGTCAGTTATGATCATTATACCATGTGAGATAGACTGGTACTGGTAATTGTATTTATTGGATATGTTAGTATGATCATGTTCTTTATTCTCTACTGAGACTGTATACTTTGATCTCCATGTTTATTTATAGACCATGCACTATCTTGTCTATTACCCGCTGAGTTACCTGTACTCACCACCGCATATATATATCTTTATGTTTTCAGGTAGATGGTTGGAGTGTTGCTCAGAGTATCCTATTTGTTGGGTCCTACGTCACATTCGAAGACCGTTTTGGGTTTTGTATATGTTTTATTTGTATTTGGTGTTTGTTGTATTTGGTGTGTTGTTGTATTTGTTGTTGTATTTGTTGTTGTGGTTGTTGTATAAAGCCTAGTCGGCTAGCAGTGTGTTGGTTTGTTTTGTATTGGGCTTTTCCTTATCATTTTTCCGCTGTGTTAGTTTTTTATACAACCGAGTGGGTTGTTTATTGTATATATATAACTGCGTGGTTGTGCTTTATTATGTTCCAGCCGAGTGGGCTGAATATAAACTGCGTGGTTGTATATATATTCTAGCCGTATGTGGCTGATGTATGTTGTATGTATGTATGCTTCATATTGCCACCGGAATAAGGGAGATGCTATCGAAATTTTTCGATAGGGACTCATTTCAGGGCGTGACGAAACTAAATCGATAAGATTGATGAAAAGAACTTCGACTCAATGCTTAGGAAAACATGAACCTTGGTATAGAAGATGGTAGACACCACAACCTTAGGATGGAGGTTGATAATTCTTCAAACGCTACAAGGAAATGTCTTGATAAGTTCTAATTCAATGAAGAACCAACAAGTGAGAGCCTCACCATGCTTTAGATTGAAAAATATGTCAAAGATACATGTGTGACCGTCACTCTCTTTATTTATAGCTATAAGATGACCAAAACATCCTAAAAGGCCAAAAGAAAGCTCATTTAGTAAAGGCCTATATAGACTACTTAGCCATTTTAAGCTTATGACTTTATTACAACCCAAATAAAAGTAGAAATTGAGTCTAAATTAAGCCTACATATCCCTACTATATAGACATGAGACTTAAGTGCTAATTAAGCTCATCTAAGGCTTGAATTAGGTTGACTATGCCGAATGACTTACTCTTGGTCAAACCTTCTTCAATGGTAGCTTTGGTCTTCACATCTTCAATTAGTACATTAAGTGCTTCCTTCATCTTTCTAGCCTTAACCCTTGTAATTGGGTCTCCATTGATGCATAATGGATCATCATTAACAACTAGAGTGGGTTGACCATGATCCATATCGTTAGCTTGTTGCTCTCTTTCTTTGACTCCATCACTTATGCTCATATTTTATATTAAACTCTTACTTTAACTTTTCTCTCTCCTTTTGCCAAATATCAAAAAAGGGTAGTATGTTAAAGAGAAAAAGAATTTTTAAATCTGAAAGGCTAATTTTTTTTTCAATCTTTTAAACTCTCCCTGAAAAGTAGCACTTAGCTTAAAAATCATTTATCTTTTCAAAATAGCTTAATACCTAGCTTCAAAAAGGATGTATTTGAAAAATACTTAACTCAATACTTAGCTTTGAAAAGATTTTCTTAAAAAAACTTAGCTTAATACTTATCTTTAAAAAAAACTTAGGTCAATACTTAGCTTTTAGAAGATTTTCTTTAAAAAAAACTTAGCTCAATAATTAGTTTTTAAAAGAATTTTAACAAAAACTTAGTTAAGTACTTAGCTTTTAAAAAAAAATTGATAAAAACTTAGTTAAGTACTTAGTTTAAAAAGATTTTGATAAAACTTAATTAAAAAAAACTTAGCTAAATTTAAGTTTTGAGAAGACTTCCTTGTAATAATACTTAGCTAAGAAAATAATTTCTTTAAAAAATAATTAGCTAAGTTAATAACACTATATCAAATATTTTGCGTTTTGAAAAGATTTTTAAAACACTTAGTTAAGTACATAAAAACTAAGTTAAAAGACTTTTTCAAAAACTTAGTTTTTCAGCTAGAAATTTTTAAACTTCCTTTTTTAAATAAAGTTTTAAAGTTGTTTTTCAAAAATAGTTAAGCCAAAAAAAAATGAACTTCCTTTTTTAAAAATACTTTGATTTGAAATCTTAAAAAAGAATACTATTACTTTGAGAAAACATATAAGAAAAATTAATGTCACTCACCCTTTAAGAAAAATAATTAAGAAATCTTGAACTTCCTATGAAACATCCCAAGTGTTTTTTTTTCATCAACTACTATTTGAATGAGCATACTGTAGTACCATCATAGAAACTATCATAACCAATAGACAAGACTGTATCAACAAATATTTTCCAATAAAAGCAATAACTCCTCAACATTCCCCACCTAAATGATAAAGAAACAAAAATCTCTCGCGGTAAATCCAGTACGCTTTGCACTCCCGGACACCGGACAGTACCATGCGTTCATCCCGCCTCCTCGTCTACTCCGTCTGAGGACCTTCCATATCTCGAGAACCTTCCTCACCTGTAATGTAGACATCATGAGTCTACAACCCAACAAGTGCAATCCAATATGTATAACAAGACTTCCATAAAGTAGAAGGAATAGCAACTAGAAGTCAAATAGAGAAGCAGAATGTATCCTAATTTCGATATAAGTAAAAGATAAAACATGTACAAGTAATACTACATGACTAATAGAGTGAATATGCCACATATCCAATAACCACAATTAGAGCCAGTCAACAGTCCCATGAACCTAGAGGTACCTCCTAGAGAATATGCAGTCAGTCATATAACCGAACCGAAGCTAACAATAAATTATCAGTCAAGTTTGGATGGGCCCTCCCCGGAGCTCATCCTGGGTCACCCTCCCCGTACTGTCACCACATATGCTCATATTCATCCCAACTAGCCATATAAGAAATACATACTTTATTTATAACATGTTGCACAATATAGTATATAGATAGAGCTATAAATTTAGAGATGCATAGTGGATTTACTAACAACAACAACTAACCGTTCTTCAATCTATAGGTAAATAACTAGCATTCCAATTAATCATCATTCTTCAGTTCTATCCTGTAACCAGTCCATGACTATATTCTGTACACAATTCAATAAAACAATCCATGACTATATTCCGTACACAATTCAATAAACCAATTCATATCTATATTCTGCACACAATTCAATAGCAGACCATATATTTTGTAAATGTTCCTATTTTGGATGGGTACAACTAAAGCATGCTTTTACTTAAGAACCAAGCTAAAGAACCTAAATCAGGATCATGCATAACATCATACTGGCAATTCACAAAACTTGCCCTAACTTGAAATCATGTAACCATAGATTCAGAGAAAACTTATTATAGTAGAATGGAAGAACCGAGTGCTAAAAAAACATTCACTTATATCCGCTTTCAAAACGTATATGGAGCAAAGAGAGACATCGACAATCAGACCAAATTAAACCAACGAAATATGAGTGAGTCCTTCATAGGCAGAAATGTATTTAAGCAACACATTGACCATCAAACCCGAATACTCACAAAATCCATCGTTAAGCAAGGAAGCAAAACAACCATAGCATCACAACAAAAATGTAATCCAGACAACAAAACAAATCCGTAACCTACATTTGAGCA
This sequence comes from Zingiber officinale, assembly GCF_018446385.1. Lineage (NCBI taxonomy): Eukaryota > Viridiplantae > Streptophyta > Magnoliopsida > Zingiberales > Zingiberaceae > Zingiber > Zingiber officinale. The sequence continues at coordinate 56,795,955 of NC_055993.1, forward strand.
ATACCAAAACAACAAACGATCTCGAAGATTTCCCCCAAAGCCACAAATCCTCAACGAAACTCCGGAAAGTCTTCAGAGTAAAGATAAATCCTTCTAGAATCGAATCACAAACTGATTTCCATTCGGCATCCCATATAGACATTTAGTCGAACAAGATTACTGCAGAAAACTCAATTCACGTTTCAATCCGACAATCACATTCCAATTCGGCATTACAACAAATAGAGATCATCCTGCAACTCGAATCATCAACACCTCTATGGAAAACCAATTAACAACTTACATCCAACATATACCACTGGTTATTTTATTTTATTTTATATATATATATATATATATTTGCCGATTAAGATGTCACGCCCCGGAGGAGTCTCTGTCCGAAAAAATTTCGACAACATCTCCCCTGTACAACGGACAATCTGAAACTTTTCTACAAGCACTATATACCTCAGCCACATGCGGCTGGAATAATAACAATAAAAGAAAACAAACACCACGCAGTTAATATCAAATTCAGCCTCTGGCTGACACAACCACGCAGTAAAAAAAAAAAAAAGCAACCCACTCGGCTGTACCAAAACCAAAACACAAAACTGCTAGCCGGCTAGGCTTATACAACCAATAACAAATACAAAATACCACATAACAACATCAACACTCCAAAAATAAAACCAGAGTACAGAGCTAAACAAACTGATACATAAAACAAATAAAACATACGTGAGACCGATAAGTCTTCTGATGTGACGTGGGGACCAGCAGACAGGATGCTCCAAGCGACACCATAAATAACCTGGTACCTGAAAAAGATAGTGTCAACGGGGGTGAGTTCAACAACTCAACGAATACCAATGGACATGAGTAGTAAGATATATCTAACAGCAACAAAACATGGAATACAGCTTCCTAATCATATATAGAGAATATGGCGAAAGGTGGCGAGGAAGTCATACTCACAGAACTCTATCCGACAAAAGGGTCGTCAAAAAGTGTCGATAATCCTGTATGCGGTCAAAGTATGCATCAACCAAATGCGAACCAAACGTGAAATACAATCGTAAGAATATAAATACATCAATGCGTATGATGCTAATGATGCGTCTCGGTCACCCCGACGTCAGTCATCTCACCGATGAGACCGAGTGGGTAGAGCTATGACAACCGTGCACTCGTCAATCTGCTCGATGGTGGACCGAGTGGGACGGAATCTTTGTCGAGTACTCTGTCCTGTGACCCCAATCATAAATGGGGAGCTCGATGCTCATCTCCGTGCAAGATGGCGGGAGGACATCTCTGCCAAGCCACCGAGTCACGACCAACGGAGCAGAATCCACCGTCACGGCTACCACTGCTACACTAAATGCCGTGAGCAAAGCAGGCGGGATCACGGCTACCACTGGGTCATATGACCAACGGAACCAACCAGCCTGATATACCACTAAACCATGAGTGTGGGTGTGTGCGAACATGTAACTGGCGATGGGCTCAACCATAGTGGGCCGACGATCGACAAAGATGCAATCGTGATGCGTGTCACTATGCATAACAAAAACCGATCAACATAACCATATCCATATATACAAAATGGGTACTATAAAAGCGATGGTCACATACGAAATCTATAGTACACAGGTCAGATAGAATATCAAAAACCTATGTCCTGAACATAATAAGTATGGAATATCCTGATCAGCATAGAAAAATCCATATATACATAATATGGGTACCACAATATCAGTAGGTCAAATCCACGGATCTAGGGCATACAGGTCCTCTATGGTATAGCAACCTAGATCCTAAACATATCTCCTTCCATAACATATGTACCAACAATATGCACATATCAAGAATCAAGGTCTAGGTACACGAATCATATATGATATACAAATAGAGGTACACAAGTCAGTCATGGCATAAAACCTAAGTATCAGACAGTCTCGATACACATGACTGAAACCAAAAGTCCAGAACCTAGTCCTAACCTCAGTAAAACATGGTATGTCACTCTAGAAACTAAGATACTCATGGCAATAAGATACTTATGGCAACAAATCACGAGATATAAGCACGGATACATCATAGGCGACAAATCTAACATGTTATGGATATCAAACAGTGACATACCAAAGGCAAACATGTTCATTGCTTGTAGTTATAAAATACTATGCATATCCAATGACAATATCATAAAAGATAAGTCAAGAGGTACCCGCCTCAAATGTAGATCGTGTGTCCTCTAATCAGAGCTCTTGTCTCAAATCAGAACCCTGAAATAAATATACAATCAATCACTTAGGGTCATCACAGATCGGATAATGCAAGCCAAAACCTCAATAAATCCAATCTAACGATCTCATCCTTTTCTTCCAAAAATCCATCCAACACTTGATAATCATTTTCTGTTAATATAATCCACCTTAACTCTACCTCAGACCTAATTCAATATTTAGATCAATAACAACTCAACACGAAACTTACCCAAATTCTGATGCCTCAGTGCTGCTCGCAAGGACCACCGGTCTAGATGGAGACGTCAGGCAGAGATGCCCAAAGAAAGCTCCACCCTAGGGCATGCGTGGCTGCAGTGGAGTCGGAAATGCATCTGCGCAGAGAGGCAGCAGAGGAAGAAGTCGGCATCGGTAAAAGGCCCAGCGTGGAGAAGGTCGGCGCTAGGGTTCCTGTGGGATGAAGCCACCTCTGTGGCGAGGAGGCGATGAGCAGAGGAAAAACCGAGAGCACCGGCAAGGGAGGAGAAGCACATCCCTCGGCCACGGCTCCGGTACCGGAGGAAGAAGCAACCGACGCCGAGAGAGAAAGACCTAGGGCTCGGTGTGTGGCCGGCGACAGGGCTTTATCCTCGGCTCTCGTCGGCCGGCGAGGATAGATTGGCCGAGAGGAGGAGCCGGCGGTGCCCTCGCGGCGGTTAGGGCAGAAGATCGAGAGAGGAATTTCGGCGTCGGCGCATGGTCTCTGCAGGGGAGAAGAGTTCGGCTCGTGTGGGATGGGGAAAAGGAAAATGAAGAAAAGAAATAAAAACAGAAAAAGAAAAAGAAATAAGGAAAAAGAAATTAAAACTTTTCCTCATTAAAACAGGATAGCCTAAACAGACTTTCCCGGACCCCATTTTATCCCCGTAAACTTAGTCATACGAGCTCCGAAAAATCCCCGAAAAATTTTCAAAAATTCCGGAAAAATCCCTTATCATTATTCGCTAATTTTCAATATTTTACATAAGAACCAAAACCTAAGCACAACTACTCTTTACTGGTTAAAGAAAATAGCACCCATCTAACCCCTGCTGAAATTCCAGCATCTTCAACTAATCTTGATGGTTTCGTTATACACAACTTGTTCTCATTCATTCCTAAGCCTCTTTATTCAATGCTTACACAAAGTATAGTATTACTAAACAGAGGAACTAAATTTCAAAGCCCACACTCTTATCATAGTGCTTAACACACTGCCTAATACTGAATAAGGAAATGGATCCATGTTAAACACAAAGTACCATATTGAAATTCCAGCACTATCAATAAACCAGAAATTTTAGCACACGCAAATTGTTCTTACACATTCAACATACATAATCTGTGCATAGTATTACTGCTTTTATAAATTCGTTACAAGTTTTCAACAAATATAAATGCAAGTGTCTTTCTTATTAATATTCTGCTTACACAAATCTATCATAAATCTTCAGCAAATACAAGAAAAGTAACATGCTTTGATTAGCCGATCTGTTCCTCTAAACTCAGTATTGCTATCTACATGAATTAACCAAGATTTGAAGCACAACTCAATCATCCTATTATATTCTAATTACTCTTTTACTTAAACCAAAACATGAATTAACCATAACATATCTTTGATTACACATACATATCTGTTGTACAGTTGAACCATATCCTTATACATAAACTGAAGCATGAATTAACCATAACATATCAATAATTACTCATACATATCTTTTGTACTGTTGAACCATATTCTTGTACATAAACTGAAGCATAAATTAACCATAACATATCAATAATTACTCATACATATCATTTGTACAAATGAACCATATTCTTATACATCAACCAAATTAATCTAAGCTTAAACAAAACATTATAATGCTGGTCCAAAAGAACATCTCTAACTTATGCATTCATCACCTATCTCTAATCACGAGCACAACAAATTTAAAACACAACCTATATTAATCCCCAACTGAAATTCCATAACACTACCAATAGACTAGAAATTTCAGCGCACACACAAGTTGTTCTTACACTTTCAACATACAAAATCTGTACATAGTGTTACTGCTTTTATAAATCTATTACATTTTTTTTCCACCATTCAATCCTATCACTTTTAGCCTTATATACATTGAGGTATAGTAACAAGATTTTCATCATAGCATTTAGAACAATTACAATTTAGCACAGCTCAAGCATGATAATCTGTACAGGAAGTTACGAAGAGGCATAATTTAATTTTCATCAAACCCTTAAGCACCAAATGATTGAAACGTTACCTTAAACATGGTATCAACTATTTCCCACAACTAGGTATATGCAGAGTTAACCTCTAACCAAATAGGTGTCTAAGCATGGTGATTCGGTTACCAGGTGTACAGAGACCCACTAAGCTTTACTATGACCAAAGCATCCTCACATAAAACATAACTTGTCCAGCCACTTTTAAAATCAGCAAACAAGCATGGGTAGTAATAATTTAAATCCAGTAGTTGTGCAGGTAAGTATAAAGCGAATGCATAAACCATATGAATTAAAACTAAACTTGTATAGAGTCATTTAGAGCTTGAGGTGAAATATGTAAAGGAGCATTCAAGAACTTAAGCTATGCATACCTAGAACAAAGAATTCATAATGACATGGTCGCAACCTCTAACTTATAAACTTAAAGATAACACCAGCACCCAATACTCCAATCTAGCAAGAAAACATAGCTAAGGTGAAATAACACATAAATTTTGATCTTATAATGTTCAGAAATGCCGCAGATTCACAAGTCATTTTGCAACCAATCACACCCTGACATTAAAGAACTACCACCTTGAAGGATTCAATAACCATAAGAATTAGAGTCAAATCTTAAACTTGTGGACTCCCGTGAAGTATAAATCAGAATAGCCATGACGAACTCGGCAAACACAAACCACAATGGTATGCACCCAAATCGCACAAACTACTTCTATCATTGAATCGAAGCAATTAAGCGACAACCAAAACATGGTTAAATCTGCAGCTTCCACATAATCGAATGAAATCCGTCATCAAAATTGAAAGAGTTGAACAACTGAAATAGGGCTAACAAGAGAGGTAGGAATCCCATTGTTTATCGATCCAACCTCATTTTCCTCAAAAAAAACTGTCCAAGAACACACCGGAAAATCCCCAAATCACTAGATCCACATACCATAGTTGAATCTAAGGAAAATAGGGCAACTTTGACTGAACCCTAAAGGAAATCCGTTGCTCGCAACTGCAGAAATCACAAGAAAACACATCAAATCGCAGAACCGCTTACTTTCGTTTAAATCCGAGGCAATTGAACCAATTAACCAAGCTCAAGAAGGAAGGTGATCACCGTTGACCACAAAAACAAAAAACTCACAAGAATGCATCACAAATCCTAAATCCAAGAAAAACACACTGAGCAAAACAAGAACACACTCAATGTTCTCAAATCCAACAATCATCCACCTAAGAGCCCTACCTGTTCCTACAAAAGGAAAGATTACTTGCCCAACTCAGTATATCCTAAAAACTAGTTTGTATATAATTTTAAATTAGTTTGTGTATATCTTTAATTTTAATACAGTGGTCCTCTTACTATAATTGCATCCATATAACTTTAATCTACTCTATTATCTCAAGTATATACATAAACATGGCTACATTTATGACTATAAATTTAATTCTTACAGACTTGAAGGCAGAAGTAGCCGAGTTCCTGACGAGATGGTTGGCGCATGCTGTCCCTTAGGAGTGTGGCTCTGATACCAACTGAAACATTCCAAGTTTTTTTTTTCATCAACTACTATTTGAATGGGCATACTGTAGTACCATCATAGAAACTATCATAACCAATAGACAAGACTGTATCAACAAATGCTTTCCAATAAGAACAATAACTCCTCAACATTCCCCACCCGAATGATAAAGAAACAAAAATATCTCGCGATAAATCTAGTATGCTCTGTACTCCCGGACACCGGACAGTACCGTGCGTCCATCCCGCTTCCTCGTCTACTCCGTCTGAGGGCCTTCTATATCTCGAGAACCTTCCTCACCTATAATGTAAACATCATGAGTCTACGGCCCAGCAAGTGCAATCTAATATGTATAACAATACTTCCATAAAGTAGAAGGAATAGCAACTAGAAGTCAAATAGAGAAGCAGAATGCATCCTAATTTCTATATAAGTAAAAGATAAAACATGTACAAGTTATTCTACATGACTAATAGAGTGAATATGTCACATATCCAGTAACCACAATTAGAGCCAGTCAACAGTCCCATGAACCTAGAGGTACCTCCTAGAGAACATGTAGTCAGTCATATAGCCGAAGCTAACAATAAATTATCAGTCAAGTTTGGATGGGCCCTCCCTGGAGCTTATCCTGGGTCACCCACCCCGTACTGTCACCACATATGCTCATATTCATCCCAACTAGCCATATAAGAAATACATACTTTATTTATAACATGCTGCACAATACAGTATATAGATAGAGCTACAAATTTAGAGATGCATATTGGATTTACTAACAACAACAAACTAACCGTTCTTCAATCTATAGGTAAATAACTAGCATTCCAATTAATTATCATTCTTCAGTTCTGTCCTGTAACCAGTCCATGACTATATTCTATACACAATTCAATAAAACAGTCCATGACTATATTCCGTACACAATTCAATAAACCAATCCATATCTATATTCTGTACACAATTCAATAGCAGACCATATATTTGGTAAACGTTCCTATTTTGGATGTGTACAACTAAAGCATGCTTTTACTTAAGAACCAAGCTAAAGAACCTAAATCAGGATCATGCATAACATCATATTGGCAATTCACAAAACTTGCCCTAACTTGAAATCATGTAACCATAGATTCAGAGAAAACTGATTATAGTAGAATGGAAGAACCGAGTGCTAAAAAAACATTCACTTATATCCACTTTCAAAACGTATATGGAGCAAAGAGAAACATCGGCAATCAGACCAAATTAAACCAACGAAATATGAGTGAGTCCTTCATAGGCAGAAATGTATTTAAGCAACACATTGACCATCAAACTCGAATACTCACAAAATCCACCGTTAAGCAAGGAAGCAGAACAACCACAACATCACAACAAAAATGTAATCCAGACAACAAAACAAATCCGTAACCTACATTTGAGCAATACCAAAACAATAAATGATCTCAAAGATTTTCCCCAAAGCCACAAATCCTCAACGGAACTCCGGAAAGTCTTCAGAGTAAAGCTAAATCCTTCTAGAATCAAATCACAAACTGATTTCCATTCGGCATCCCATATAGACATTTAGTCGAACAAGATTACCGTGGAAAACTCAATTCACGTTTCAATCCGACAATCACATTCCAATCTGGCATTATAACAAACAGAGATCATCCAGCAACTCGAATCATCAACACCTTTATGGAAAACCAAGTCCAAACCATTCACAGTCAAGTGAAAATCCCGAGATTCACAAGAAGAACAGTCCACCGGAAATCAGTCTCCATCAACGATAGAATGCAATGACCCAAAGTCCATAAACCATGTGAATCAAGAAAATACTTCAACGAAACCTCAATCAAAATGAACTCTATGGGATAGATCCCATTTGCAAACCATTTCGATGAACCTTTCACACCTTCTAAGTTACGCTCCCTTACCTCATGGATTTCACGAAAACACGGGGATGTGAACTTGCCTTTCCCATCTTTTGTCGCTGCCGGAATCCCTAGCCCATGAGATCACGCCAACAAGGAGCATGCGAAGGTCTCTGTGCCCAGTTGCCATGTCTTCTGTAGCTTGCCGGCGTGGGGACGTTGATCGGCCAAACCCCAGAACTCGGTGGAGAGTTTCATCGCAAATCGCCGTGCGAAGCAGGTGGAGTCGGCGAATTTGAGAGAGAGTGTGTGAGAATCGGGCAAGTCTAGGTATATAAAGCTAGGTCAATTAAATCCTAGTCTTAGGTAATTAAGCTAAATCAACTCCTGGGTATTTTTAAACAGACTTTCTCCTATCCAATTCTAGCCCTTAAAACTTAAAATAATTCACTAAAAATTTATAAAATTTTTAATAAACTCCATAAATTCATATCAACTTAATTCCTGATAAATCATCCATGAAAACATATTTATTTTTCCAAAAAATAATCTAATTAGATTAGATTTTAATTATTTACACCTTTATCCATATTTTCGATATCTAATAACCTTATGTATTTATTTTATACTCATCCAAGTCGTACAAAATTTATAATTTACATCACCAAGTACCCTTTTTTTTTATAACTTTTATGCATATTTAGGTCATGCAATTTATTTAAGTTCGAATATACTATATTCTATTTGATTAACATAATTAAAATTGGTCACTTAAGTTAAACTCCATTCTAATTATACCCAGCTAATTAAATAATTACTTTTAATTAAAAACAATTAGTTTGTTGGGTTTTTCGGACCGCAAAAACCGCTTTTTGCGTTGTGGAAATCCCGAAACCCTCGCCACCGGATCCGTGCGAAGAATAAAATTTCATAAAACTTCGAATATGAGTTTTCTAACCTAGATCTGCAATAGATCTACAAGGAGAAGAGTTTACCCTTGATGCGAAGCCCTTCGCATAATCCTGCTCGTCCAAGGTTCGCCGGATCTCGAAAGTATCAAAGTAGATACTTTTCTATGTGTATCCACATGAACAAATGATGGAGAAAACAACTAAAAGGTGTGCTAGCACCCTTAGAAGTTTCGGCCAAGGAGGTGGAGGAGAGGGAGAAGAAGATGAGAGCTTGAGGAAGAAGAAGGAGTTACTCACCAAGCACACAAATGCACTAACTCACTCATCTAAAGTGGTCGGCCACTTTAAGAGAGATTGTAACCTCCATGGGATGCCAAGAGTCACAACTCTTGGTAACTCCCATGAGGTGGCATCTCACTTAAGCAACCATGATGATGTGGAGCATCATCATTGGTCCACTTCTTTCCAACTCACCAATGAGGTGACAAATGGTCAAGTCAAACTTGACTCTTCATCTTCCACTCAAGTCAAGTCAAACTTGACCACTTCTCTCCCATGGTTGATCAAATCTAACCATTGGTTCAAGTCAATTTTAATTTACTGAATCCCTATTCATTGAATTAAATTGATTCAATGAGTCTAAGTCCAAATTAGACTCATTTAATACATGAACCAAATTGAGTCCAACTCAATTAGCCTAATTTGGATTACTCTTAACTCAATTAGGTTCATCATATGAACCTAATCCTTTAGGTTCATCAAATGAACCTAATTTCCATCTAATTGTTCTTTGTGTGTGACCATATAGGTTCTTGTAATGTTGGCAATGCTCCTAAACTCATTTAGGAGCATAAGTAATGAGCGGTATCTAGCAACACATCATTACAACCCAAGTTACAAGAATGTTGAGATCCAACATTACCTTGTGGCTACTAATTGTGACTCTTCACAATATATGGCATTGTCCTTCTATCCTAGACATCTAGATTGATCAATATGAGGCATAGACCGTGTCATCCTCTAATCAATCTAAATCTTGAACTCCAAGTAGACTCACTCGATCAAATGAGCTCAATATCTTATATTGACTTATTTGGGCATGGCCATGCACTTAGTGGTCTCACTCTATCAAGAATATCGATGTCTCTCCCGTCATATAGGAGGGATAGATCCCATCTACATCACTCACATCCCTCCGTATAATTTGTTACATACCCAGTAATCGCCTTTATAGTCCACCTAGTTACAGGTGACGTTTGACGAAGCCAAAGTATGTAACTCCTTATGTAGGGAACCATGGTGACTTCAGGTCCAAGGACTAGTAGTCATACTAATAACCACATGAGAAAGTATATGACACTCATATAACGATCCATGATACTTTCTCATGGTGGGTCATTCAGTATACATTCTCCAATGCATACCCATGTGTCAACTTGATATCTCTATACCCATGACTTGCGAGATCAAGTCATCTAGTTGACCTATATGCTAGTCTCGTCGCATTAACATTGTCCCTGAATGTTAATACTCGACTAGGAATGATTAAAAGTAGTGTTCCCTATATCATCTCACTATCGGTTCAACTAACCGATTGATATAGGTAAGAACCCTCTACTCAAGGACGCTATTATACTTAGTTATTTGGCACCAATACAAGTAAGTATAGTAACCAAAACAAATGTCTTTATTTATATACAAGAATATGATACAATGAGTTCATACAACAATCATCAAATGATTGGCTCTAGGGTTCTAACTAACAATCTCCCACCAGCACTAGTGCCAATCAGTGTAGGCTCAAAGGCCTAATGACCTAGTTTGACCATCATGCTTTCTCTCTGCCAAAGCCTTGGTCAAGGGATCTGCGATGTTAGCCTTTGTCGGTACTCTGCAAATCTTCACATCTTCTCTATCGATGATCTCTCGAATGAGATGGAAGCGCCGTAGTATGTGTTTGGTCAGCTGGTGTGAGCGAGGTTCCTTAACTTGTGCTATTGCTCCATTGTTGTCACAATAGAGCTCTATGGGATCAGCTATGCTAGGAACCACCCCAAGCTCAGTAATGAACTTGCGGATCCAAACTGCCTCCTTTGCTGCTTCTGATGCAGCAATATACTCGGCCTCTGTTGTAGAATCAGAAACTGTGTCCTGCTTCGAACTCTTCCAGCTCACAGCACCACCATTTATGCAAAACACGAACCCTGACTGTGATCGATAATCATCCTGGTCGGTCTGGAAGCTGGCATTACTGTAACCCTTTACAGCTAGCTCGTCATCGCCTCCATATATCAAGAAATATTCTTTAGTCCTTCTTAAGTACTTAAGAATATTCTTGACCGCTATCCAGTGACTTTCACCTGGATCTGACTGGTATCTGCTCGTCATGCTCAAAGCATACGAGACATTAGGACGAGTACATAACATGGCGTACATGATAGATCCTATGACTGAGGCATAAGGGATCTGATCCATGCGGTCTCCCTCCTCTCTAGAAGAGGGACCTTGAGTCTTCGAAAGACTCACGCCATGTGACATCGGCAGAAATCCCTTCTTGGAGTTCTGCATGGCAAACCGTAGGAGTACCTTGTCAATATATGTACTCTGACTTAGGCCAAGCAATCTCTTAGATCTATCTCTATAGATCTGTATGCCTAGAATGCGGGATGCTTCACCTAAGTCCTTCATTGAGAAACAAGTCCCTAGCCAAGTCTTAACAGATTGTAGCAAAGGGATGTCTTTCCCAATGAGTAGTATGTCATCCACATACAATATAAGGAAGACAATTGTACTCTCAACAACCTTCTTGTAGACACAAGGTTTATCTTCATTCTTGATGAAACCAAAATGTTTGATTGCATCATCGAATCAAATATTCCAGTTCCGAGAAGCTTGCTTTAGTCCATAAATGGACCTATGTAGCTTGCATACTCTACTAGTATATTGTGGATCTACAAAACCCTCAGGTTGTGTCATGTACACATCCTCGAGCAGGTTTCCATTCAGAACCGCAGTTTTGACATCCATCTGTCTTATCTCATAGTCATGGTATGTTGCAATGGCAAGCATGATCCGAATGGACTTAAACATCGCTACTGGAGAAAAGGTTTCATCATAGTCAATACCATGAATTTGCTTGAAACCTTTAGCTACCAAGTGACCCTTATAGATAAGTCCATCTATGTCAGTCTTTCTCTTAAAGACTCACTTACACCCTATGGGTTTTACGCCCTCAGGTGGTGTTGGTTGCTACTCGGAAAGCCTATAGGTTCCACTGTACAAAAATTTTGTACAAAGATCTGAACCTTTTCCTAGCTACCATGTGTTCTTTTAAATTAAATTTTGGATCTCCTGCGGAACTTAACACGTTTGATCCAAAACTTAATCTATTTGTTCTTTTAGGTTTTGACTTGGATCTCATGCGGAACTTAACACGTTCGACCCAAGTCTCCTTAAGTTATTAATTCCATTAAATATTAATTTCCATAAAAGGTTCCCAGTACTGACGTGGCGAGGCACATGGCCTTCTTGGATATGGGAGCAACCACCACCGACTAGACAAAACCTTTAATAGAAAGCTAATATTTAATTTCCTAAAATAACTTTAGGTTAACCAAAGAGAACAATCAAATCACAAGGAAAAGAAAGAAACAAAGAACACAACTTCGAAAAACATATTCGAAATACTAGAGCGTAAGCCTCTTGTATTTGGTATTATTTCCATAAATAACTAGCATGATGCGGAAATAGAAATTACTAGTTATACCTTGTAGAAAAACCTCTTGATCTTCTACCGTATTCCTCTTCTAACCTCGGACGTTGTGTGGGCAACGATCTTCCAAGATGAGAAACCACAAACCACCTTCTTCTCCTCCAAGCAAGGTTCGGCCACAAAGAAAAGCTTCACCAAGGAGAAAAACCAAAATACTAACCAAGCTCCAAGAGATGCTAGCTTTCTCTCCTTCTTCTTCTTCTTCTCCGAGTAGTATCCGGCCACCACAAGAACTCCAAGGGAGAGAGAGGTTCGGCCACCACAAGAGGAAGAGAAGGAGATGATGACCGGCCACACCAAGGAACAAAAGAAGGAGAGGAATAATAGATGTTGTGTCTTGTGAAGGCACCCTCACCCCTTCTTTTATATTCCTTGGCCTAGGTAAATTAGGAAATTTAATTACAATAAATTTTCCTTAATTTCCTTGACATGATTTAATTGAGAAAAATAAAATAATATTTCCCAATTAAACAATGATGGCCGGCCAAATCAATAGGAAGCAAATTGGACAAGTTTCAATCAACAATTAAAACTTTCCTTATTTGTTTCGGAAATTTTAAAAATAAAATTTCTCTTTAAAATCTCTTCATGGTTAATAAAAGGAAATATCTATAATTTTAATTTTATTAACATGTGAATAATTTTAAAGAGAAAATAAAACATCTCTCAATCTACAAATAAGGAAAGAGATCTAATCTCTTTCTTTAATCTTTGTAAATCTTTTACAAGAGAGATATTTTAATTTTAATTCTCTTTTAAATTAAATCTTTCACATAATAATAAACATTAAAATTAAATTTTCTTTTTAATTAATTATGGCCGGCCCTACTAGCTTGGGTTCAAGCTAGGGCCGACCTCCTAAACCAAGGTCGGCCCTAGCTTGGTTCCCAAGCTAGCTTGGCTGGCCCCCTTTAGGTGGGTATAGAAGGTGGGTATATGTGGGTATAGTACTCTATAAATAAGAGGCTACGATAGGGACCGAGAGGAGGAATTGGTTTTGGTCTCCGATAAAATTAAGCATCCCATGTTGCCCGAACACACAACTTAATTTTATCAATGATAATTCATTCCACTAGAGAACTATCATTGAACTACCGCACCAATCCCAAATTACATTTTGGGCTCCTTCTTATTATGAGTGTGTTAGTCTCCTATGTTTAAGATATCGAATGTCCACTAATTAAGTGAGTTCTTGACAACTCATTTAATTAATATCTAAGTCCAAGAGTAGTACCACTCAACCTTATTATCATGTCGGACTAAGTCCACTGCGCAGGGTTTAACATGACAATCTTTATGAGCTCCTCTTGAGGACATTATCAACCTAGTATCACTAGGACACGGTTTCCTTCTATAATCAACAACACACACTATGGGTGATACCATTTCCCAATTTATCGGGTTTATTGATTCATCGAACTAAATCTCACCCATTGATAAATTAAAGAAATAAATATCAAACATATGTGCTTGTTATTATATTAGGATTAAGAGCACACACTTCCATAATAACGGAGGTCTTTATTCCTTTATAAAGTCGGTATAAAAGGCGACCTCAAATGGTCCTACTCGATACACTCTCGAGTGTACTAGTGTAATTATATAGTCAAGATAAACTAGTACCTAATTACACTCGACATTCTAATGGTTTGTTCCTTTCCATTCCGGTCGTGAGCTACCATTTATAATTTATAAGGTACTGATAACATCATCTTACGTATGTGACACCACATACTATGTTATCTACAATATAAATTAAATGAACAACTACAAACAAATGTAGATAATTAGACCAAATGTGATTCTTTATTCATAATGAATGTTTACAAAGCTTAGGCTTTCGTATACACTCCAACAATCTCCCACTTATACTAATGACTAAGTCGCCATATCTTCTACCATACATCTGATTCCCATTCCTCCACATGCCGATCAAATTTTGTCGGAAGGGCCTTAGTGAAAGGATCTGCCAGGTTATCCGCTGATGCAATCTTGGCGATGACAACTTCTCCTCGCTTCACGATATCTCGTATCAGGTGGTACTTGCGCTCTATATGTTTACTCGCCTTATGAGCTCGTGGTTCCTTCGAGTTTGCAACTGCACCGCTATTATCACAATAAATTGTGATGATCTTGGGCAAACCAGGAATCACATCTAAGTCCATTAGAAAGTTCCTGAGCCATACTGCTTCTTTAGCTGCCTCAGAGGCTGCTACATACTCAGCTTCCATGGTTGAGTCCAAAACGCATTTCTGCTTAACACTCCTCCATGAAATGACTCCACCTCCTAAAGTAAACACATAGCCTGATGTAGACTTATTATTGTTCCTATCTGATTGAAAATCTGAATCCGTGTAACCCACAGGGAGCAAATCATCTGCTTGGTAAACTAGCATATAATCCCTAGTCCTTCTCAGGTACTTTAATATATGCTTTACCGCAGTCCATTGTCCTTGTCCAGGGTTACTCTGATATCTGCTGACCATGCCTACGGCAAAACAAATATCAGGTCTCGTACATAGCATTGCATACATTAGGCTTCCTACAGCCGAAGCATAAGGAACTGCTTTCATGTCCTCTATTTCTTTTGATGTCTTTGGAGATATCTCTTTAGATAGAGCTACTCCATGTCTAAAAGGTAAGAAACCTTTCTTGGAGTCTTGCATGCTAAAACGAGCAAGGATTGTATCTATATATGAAGCTTGGGATAGACACAACATTCTTTTCTTGCGATCCCTTATAACTTTGATCCCAAGAATGTGTGCACATTCTCCTAAGTCCTTCATATCAAATTGTTTGGACAACCATACCCTTACGTCTGATAATACCTTGACATTGTTGCCAATTAACAAAATATCATCTACGTATAGTACAAGAAATACCACCACGTTTCCGTTACACTTCTTGTATACACAAGACTCATCCGGACACTGAATAAATCCATACGACTGGATTACTTCATTAAACCGGATGTTCCAAGACCTTGAAGCTTGCTTCAGTCCATAAATGGACCGATTGAGCTTGCAAACTAGATGCTCTTTGCCTTTTTCAATAAATCCTTCGGTTGCTTCATATGGATGTTCTCTTCAAGACTTCCATTAAGGAAAGCTGTCTTGACATCCATTTGCCAAATCTCATAATCCATATGAGCAGCAATGGATAAGAGTATCCGGATAGACTTAAGCATGACTACCGGTGAAAAGGTTTCCTCATAATCGATTCCCTCTTTCTGAGTGTACCCTTTCGCAACAAGCCTAGCTTTGAAAGTCTCTACCTTCCGTCATCCCTCTTTTCCTTTTGTAGATCCACTTGCATCCAACGGCTTTTACACCATCGGTGGTTCTACAAGCTCCGGACCTTATTAGAGTACATGGACTCTATTTCGAATTCATTGCCTTTTGCCAAGATCTTGCATCTATATCTTGGAGTGCTTAGTCATATGACCGGGATCGGGTTCATGTTTACAGGATCAAGTCCAAGACTCTCCCAAAACATGAATCTTCTGTGCCTCACAACCCTCCCACTACGACGAGGCACTCCGTGGTTGTGTATCATGTGTGACACGTGTTGGGTCTCTTGTGGTACTTCATCTTGTCTTGTTGGTACTGAAGTAGACATGTCCTCTCTAAGTTCTTCTAAAACGACTTTACTACTGGGCTTGTGATCCATTATATAGTCTTCTTCTAAAAACTGGGCATTGGTGCTAACAATGACCTTCTGGTCTTTAGGACTATAAAATAAACCTCCTTTCGTTCCTTTGGGATATCCCACAAACACTCGAACTTCTGTACGAGATTCTAACTTATCAGCATTTGGTTTCAGCACATGTGCTGGACTACCGCAAATCCGAATATGTCTTAGACTGGGTTTTCGCCCATTCCACAATTCTGTGGGAGTAGAAGAAACTGATTTAGAAGGTACTAAGTTCAGAACGTATATTGTTGTTTCCAGAGCATATCCCCAAAACGAATTTGGTAATTCTGAATAACTCATCATCGATCTAACCATCTCCATAAGAGTCCTATTCCTTCGTTCTGCTACACCATTCTGTTGGGGTGTTCCAGGTGCAGACAATTGGGATTAAATCCCGGCCTCTGATAAGTAATTCCTAAACTCTCCTAAGAGGTATTCGCCACCACGATCTGACCGTAGTGTCTTGATACTTTTACCTAGTCGTTTCTCCACATCAGCCTTGTATTCTTTGAACTTATCAAAGCATTCGGACTTGTGGCGCATTAGGTAAATGTATCCATATCTTGAATAATCGTCTATGAAAGAGACAAAATATTCAAAACCTCCTCTTGCCTGGACAGACATAGGACCACACAAATCAGAGTGAACCAACTCTAACACTTCTTTGGCTCTATACCCCTTGGCCTTGAACGGCCTCTTGGTCATTTTACCTTCTAAGCAAGATTCACAAGTTGGAAAATTTTCCAACTCTAATGAACTTAAAAGTCCATCGGCTATAAGCCTCTGAATCCTACTTAAGTTAATATGACCAAGCCTTAGATGCCAAAGATATGCTTGGTTCATTTCGAAGGTTCTTTTCTCTTATTAGAATTAGAAGATGAATTATAAATTTCCATGTTTTGCTTTGTGGAAGAATTTGGATTTAAAATATACAAATTGCCAACTAATGCACCAGAACAGATAATCACTTTATTTCTTTTAATAACTACATCGTTACTGAAAGAAACTGAATATCCATCTAAAAGCAGTTTAGAAACTAAAATTAAATTCTTTCTAAAACGGGTACATAAAGATAATTTCTTAAAACCAAATTTCTATTTCTACTAAAAGATAAGTAGACGTCTCCCACTGCAACAACTGCCACCTTAGTAGCATTGCCCATGTAGACGGTAATCTCCCTTCAGATAGTCGTTGGGTTTCCTGGAAAGGAATTGCAGACATGATCAGTGGCTCCGTATCTACACACCAGGTGTTGGTAGATAACACCGCTAAACATGTTTCAACAACTAGAGTATGAGATATACCTTTGTTTTGGTTCTTACGAGGACAGTCCGCCTTCCAATGTCCTGCCTGCTTGCAGATGAAGCACTTGCCCTTGGCTTCTTCATTCTAGCTTTAAATCCGTACTCTGAGATTTATTCACTTTCTTTCTTGAACCGACTTGTTTCTTCTTCTTCTTTCCTTTCGGTTTAGAAGTAGAACTTTCAGATAGTGAATTTGAGCATTGTGACGAAATAACCCTTCTGCTGCTTAAGTCAGTAGTTCCCCTAATGAATAAATCCTTTTATTCATATTATAGTTCAGGAATGCTCAAAACTTCTAGGTAGCGTTTGGAGGATCATATCGATCTGGGTTTCCCCATCAATTTCTCCTCCAAGGATCTGTATCTCGTTCAGATAAGCCATCATCTTTAGAATATGATCCCTTACAGGAGTACCCTCTTGCATGGTGGCTGTCATTATCTTTCTCATGGCTTCTTGCCTAGAAGCCCTATCCTGATGACCAAAGAGTTCCTTGAGATTATATCATAGTCATTGGTAAATCTTGATCTTGATGTTGCAATACATTTGACATTGAAGCCAAAATGTAACACCGCGCCATCTCATCTGCTTTTACCCATTTCCTATGATATTCAATCTCCTCTTGGGTAGATTCACCAGTAGGTGCATCAGGGCAATGCTCAGTCAGTACAAATTTATAGCTTTCAGCAGTAAGAACAATGTCCAGGTTTCTTTTCCAATCTATGTAGTTAGGTCCAGTAAGTCTATTTTGTTGAAGTATGATGGACAGTGGGTTGAAAGACATCCTAAGAATCACAAATAACTTTTGGTCAGAACTCTAAATTTAGAATAATATTGATTCCTCAAACAATACTATTTTAAATTAACCAACACCTTAAAACACCGTGAATTTTGTATGCCACGTTAGTGTGGACGTATACAAATTCAACATTTGTAAAAGGAGGATTTTAACCCATTAATTTTATTATCTTGTCAACCTAACTTTTTGACAAATAAAATTAATAGTTGGTATTATTTGGTCACACAAATAATAGCAGTGACTCCGTTGGGGAGGATACTATTAGATGTGTCTAAGTGTACACCATTACTTGACACTAAGTCCATTAATAAGATTATGCCCTTTGTTGGGGAAGATCACACGCTCTTAATTAACTTCCTATAGTCATCCAAAATGGAAGTCTGTTCTAGTGATCCGCTAACAAGCTCATCCGTTATGGAGGAAGGCACTCGAGCCAACGCAAGCTTGTTTGCATCACTTACAAACCAGTAATGGAGACCATGGGATTTACTTAAAATCCCTCTCCCATAGTTATTTATAAATGAGGAATTTTAACTATGCTAGCCTACTAAACTTGTAAACTAACATGCACACACAGCACAATATAAAAGCAATAAATAGAAAATCTAATTTTCAACTATTATGGCTTTTATCTTTAATTGTCCTCCGTTTGTTGTCATCCGAAGCTGCTTCCATATTTGGCCACCGCCACCGGGTCTAACTGTCGCATCCATCTTGCTTCTAGTTCCGCTGCGCCTCTGGTCCTTAGAAGGTTCCACGCTTTGCAAGATTCGATCCGCGACATAAATAGAATTTTACATTTTTGATCCTATATTCCATAAAAGGAATGTACATGTATCTAGATCAAAAATAAAATCCTAATAAAACTAAATACAGCTCCTGCTGTATTTTAATACAATCATGAACACACATATAAATTGCCCTTGACATGTCCAAGGGTCCAATCACACACATAATAACTAAAAGCCATAATAGTTGGATCCTGCATCCATAGAGTTAGCACATCCTACTATTAACCTGCCTAAATTATGTATGACATGTGCATAATTAAACTAAATACCAAAGGCAAAACCCTAGCTCGATACCAATTGTTGGTTGCTACTCGGAAAGCCTATAGGTTCCACTGCACAAAAATTTTGTACAAAGATCTGAACCTTTTCCTAGCTACCATGTGTTCTTTTAAATTAAATTTTGGATCTCTGCGGAACTTAACACGTTTGATCCAAAACTTAATCTATTTGTTCTTTTAGGTTTTGACTTGGATCTCTGCGGAACTTAACACGTTCGACCCAAGTCTCCTTAAGTTATTAATTCCATTAAATATTAATTTCCATAAAAGGTTCCCAATCGGCGTGGCGAGGCACATGACCTTCTTGGATATGGGAGCAACCACCACCGACTAGACAAAACCTTTAATAGAAAGCTAATATTTAATTTCCTAAAATAACTTTAGGTTAACCAAAGAGAACAATCAAATCACAAGGAAAAGAAAGAAACAAAGAACACAACTTCGAAAAACATATTCGAAATACTAGAACGTAAGCCTCTTGTATTTGGTATTATTTCCATAAATAACTAGCATGATGCGGAAATAGAAATTACTAGTTATACCTTGTAGAAAAAACCTCTTGATCTTCTACCGTATTCCTCTTCTAACCTCGGACGTTGTGTGGGCAACGATCTTCCAAGATGAGAAACCACAAACCACCTTCTTCTCCTCCAAGCAAGGTTCGGCCACAAAAGAAAAGCTTCACCAAGGAGAAAAACCAAAATACTAACCAAGCTCCAAGAGATGCTAGCTTTCTCTCCTTCTTCTTCTTCTTCTCCGAGTAGTATCCGGCCACCACAAGAACTCCAAGGGAGAGGGAGAGGTTCGGCCACCACAAGAGGAAGAGAAGGAGATGATGGCCAGCCACACCAAGGAACAAAAGAAGGAGAGGAATAATAGATGTTGTGTCTTGTGAAGGCACCCTCACCCCTTCTTTTATATTCCTTGGCCTAGGTAAATTAGGAAATTTAATTACAATAAATTTTCCTTAATTTCCTTGACATGATTTAATTGAGAAAAATAAAATAATATTTCCCCAATTAAACAATGATGGCCGGCCAAATCAATAGGAAGCAAATTGGACAAGTTTCAATCAACAATTAAAACTTTCCTTATTTGTTTCCGGAAATTTTAAAAAATAAAATTTCTCTTTAAAATCTCTTCATGGTTAATAAAAGGAAATATCTATAATTTTAATTTTATTAACATGTGAATAATTTTAAAGAGAAAATAAAACATCTCTCCAATCTACAAATAAGGAAAGAGATCTAATCTCTTTCTTTAATCTTTTGTAAATCTTTTACAAGAGAGATATTTTAATTTTAATTCTCTTTTAAATTAAATCTTCCACATAATAATAAACATTAAAATTAAATTTTCTTTTTAATTAATTATGGCCGGCCCTACTAGCTTGGGTTCAAGCTAGGGCCGACCTCCTTAAACCCAAGCTTAGGCCGGCCCTAGCTTGGTTCCCAAGCTAGCTTGGCTGGCCCCCTTTAGGTGGGTATAGAAGGTGGGTATATGTGGGTATAGTACTCTATAAATAAGAGGCTACGATAGGGACCGAGAGGAGGAATTGGTTTTGGTCTCCCGATAAAATTAAGCATCCCATGTTCGCCCCGAACACACAACTTAATTTTATCAATGATAATTCATTCCACTAGAGAACTATCATTGAACTATCGCACCAATCCCAAATTACATTTTTGGGCTCCTTCTTATTATGAGTGTGTTAGTCTCCCTATGTTTAAGATATCGAATGTCCACTAATTAAGTGAGTTACTGACAACTCATTTAATTAATATCTAAGTCCAAGAGTAGTACCACTCAACCTTATTATCATGTCGGACTAAGTCCACCTGCAGGGTTTAACATGACAATCTTTATGAGCTCCTCTTGAGGACATTATCAACCTAGTATCACTAGGACACAGTTTCCTTCTATAATCAACAACACACACTATGAGTGATACCATTTCCCAATTTATCGGGTTTATTGATTCATCGAACTAAATCTCACCCATTGATAAATTAAAGAAATAAATATCAAACATATGTGCTTGTTATTATATTAGGATTAAGAGCACACACTTCCATAATAACTGAGGTCTTTGTTCCTTTATAAAGTCAGTATAAAAGGAACGACCTCAAATGGTCCTACTCAATACACTCTGAGTGTACTAGTGTAATTATATAGTCAAGATAAACTAATACTTAATTACACTACGACATTCTAATGGTTTGTTCCTTTCCATTCTGGTTGTGAGCTACTGTTTATAATTTATAAGGTACTGATAACATCATCTTCTGTATGTGACACCACATACTATGTTATCTACAATATAAATTAAATGAACAACTACAAACAAATGTAGATAATTAGACCAAATGTGATTCTTTATTCATAATGAATGTTTACAAAGCTTAGGCTTTCAGTATACACTCCAACAGGTGGATCAACCAAAGTCCATATTTGGTTAGTGTACATGGATTCCATCTCGGATCTCATGGCCTCTAGCCATTTCTCGGAATCTGGTCTCATCACAGCTTCCTGATAGGAGGTGGGCTCATCCTCTATGAGCACAATGTCATCATGGTCAGACAAGAGAAATGAGTATCTCTCAGGCTGACGACATACCCTATCAGACCTGCGAAGAGGTATGTCTACTTGAACTGGTTGTTGTTCCTCAACTCCTTGTGGAACAACATCATCCACAACACTTTGTGGTTCCAGTTCAACTACCATCAAGGCTTCAGTGCTATTGTTCGCATCTTGAACTTCTTCAAGATCAAACGTACTCCCACTAGTCTTTCTAGAAACAAAATCTCTTTCTAGAAATATCTCAGTCTTAGCTACAACCACCTTGTGTTGACTGGGAACGTAGAAGTAATATCCCTTTGTTTCCTTGGGATATCCAATGAAATAGCACTTGTCGAATTTGGGTCCCAATTTGTCCGAGACTTGACGTCGAACGTAAGCCTCACAACCCCAAATCCTCATAAAAGACACCTGGGCATCTCTCCCAGTCCATATCCTATATGGTGTCTTTATTACAGCCTTAGATGGAACTCGGTTGAGAATAAAAGTTGCTGTGTCTAGAGCATAGCCCCAAAGAGATGTAGGAAGATCTGTGTGACTCATCATAGACCGTACCATATCTAATAAGGTACGATTCCTCCTTTTGGATACATCATTCCACTGTGGTATTCCAGGAGGAGTGAGTTGAGATAGAATCCTACACTCAGCTAGATAGTCATGAAACTCATGGCTAAGGTATTCCCCACCTCGATCTGATCGAAGTATCTTAATACTCTTGCCAAGCTGGTTTTGTACTTCATTCTTGAATTCTTTAAACTTTTCAAAGGATTCAGACTTATGTGTCATCAAGTACACATAACCATATCTACTGAAGTCATCAGTAAATATAATGAAGTACCTATAACCACCTCTAGCAGTGACATTGAAAGGACCACATACATCGCTATGTATAAGACCTAACAAGTCAGTCGCTCTCTCACTGTGTCCACTAAAGGGAGCCTTGGTCATCTTGCCTAGAAGACATGACTCACATATCTCATATGATTCAAAATCAAATGAGTCCAACAAATCATCTCGATGGAGCTGGGATAAGCGTTTGTCATTTATATGACCTAAGCGACAGTGCCAGAGATAGGTTGGGTTCATGTCATTTGACTTGAACCTCTTGGTATTTATGTTATAGATAGGGCTCTCAAGGTCTAGAATATAGAGTCCGTTCATCAGAGGTGCACTATAATAGAACATGTAATTTAAATAAACTAAACAATATTTGTTCTTTATTACAAATGAAAAACCTTTCTTGTCCAAACAAGAAACTGAAATTATGTTCTTAGTCAAAGCAGGCACATAACAACAATCATCTAACTCTAGTACAAGCCCAGAGGGCAAAGATAGAAAATAAGTCCCTACAGCAACAGCAGCAACCCGTGCTGTAACACCCACAAAATGATAAGCTATACCTATGAGTATTTTTCTTTAGAATAAAAGAAAAAGAGAAATGGAAATAGAAACCAAAATGAAATAAAAAGAAAGTGAGGTTAAGGTTTGAACCTTGAACCTCCCACAAATGATAGAGTTAAATTGGTGTATGATAACCACTAGAGTAATGAATAATAGATGAATAGAAAAGAATGGAAATTGTAGTTAAAAGTGAGAAGATAGTTAAGTAAAGGAACAAGAGAAAATCAAGTAGCTTACCTCCTCTTCCTCTTGGTTAAGAAAAGAAGCAAGCAAAAGACAAGTTGTCTTTTCTCCCTTCTTCTCTATTTTCATGGGAATTAAGAGAGTGAGGAGATAGAGGAGTTAAGGGGATGAATGGGGACATGTTCATTATCATTAGGAATAAATAGGAATGAAAGAAGAAAAGGGAAAGAAAATTAGTTAATTCTTCCTTCTTCTTCTTCTTCCTCCTTCTTCCTTCTCCACAGAAACCTAAACCTCTTCCTCTCTCATTTCCGAAAATCCAAGCTAAGTTTCTTCTTGCTAAGAAAAACAAATTCACAAGAAGGAGGCCTCAAAGATTTACTCCTTACAAGCAAGAGAAGAAAGGAGAAAAATAAGAGGGGAAGTTTCTTCTTCCTCTTCACAAGGGTACCATCTTCTTTAGGAAAAACAAGCAACAAGTTGTAAGTATCCCCTCACCCATGGTACAAGTTGTTTACGTATTTTCCATGAGGTTAGAATGCTTAAAAACCTAGGATCACTTCTTTGAAGTTTCGGCCATGATTAATTCTAGGGTTCAAGGAAGCTTAAAATTTAATCTAGCATGCTCATGGATCCCCTTATGATATGATATGAAGTTAGCTTGATATCTATGCCAGTATGTTGTTTAGAGCTTATTTCCCTCTTCATGAAACTTTCGGCCATGATCAATTCTAGGGTTCAAGGAAGCTTAAAATTTAATCTAGCATGCTCATTAATCCCCTTATGATATGATATGAAGTTAGCTTGATATTCATGCTTGTATGTTGTTTAGAACTTATTTCCCTCTTCATGAAACTTTCGGCCATGATTAATTCTAGGGTTCAAGGAAGCTTAAGATTTAATCTAGCATGCTCATGGATCCCCTTATGATATGATATGAAGTTAGCTTGATATTTATGCTTGTATGTTGTTTAGAGCTTATTTTCCTCTTCATGAAACTTTCGGCCATGATCAATTCTAGGGTTCAAGGAAGCTTAAAATTTAATCTAGCATGCTCATGGATCCCCTTATGATATGATATGAAGTTAGCTTGATATTCATGCTTGTATGTTGTTTAGAGCTTATTTCCCTCTTCATGAAGTTTCGACAATGATCAATTCTAGGGTTTAAGGAAGCTTTAAATTTAATCTAGCATCCTCATGGATCCCCTTATGATATGATATGAAGTTAGCTTGATATTCATGCTTGTATGTTGTTTAGAGCTTATTTCCTCTTCATGAAGTTTCGGCCATGATTAATTCTAGGGTTCAAGGAAGCTTAAAATTTAATCTAGCATGCTCATGGATCCCCTTATAATATGATATGAAGTTAGCTTGATATTTATGCTTGTATGTTGTTTAGAGCTTATTTTCCTTCTTCATGAAACTTTCGGCCATGATAGAATTCAAGACTTAGGGAAGCTTAAAAATTGGTTTAACATGCTTATGACTTCCCTTATGATATGATATGAAGCTAACATGAAATTCTATGCTTGAAGGTTGTTTAGAATTTAGGTTCATACCCTTTGAACTTTCGGCCATGATGAGATTAGTAGCCTAGGAAAGTTTAAAAGTTGAATTAACATGCTCATGACTTTCCTTATGATATGATATGAAGTTAACATGATGTTCTCATGCTTGTATGTTGTTTAGAACTTAGTTTCATGCTCCTTACTATTCTGCCAAGAACAAGAACTAAATACCTAGGAAGCTTGGAACCTAAGCAAAACATACTCATGATGTTCTTTGTGGTAAATGCTATGAAATTGATTTAGGGTTCATATGCTTTTATGTTGCTTGTATCCTAGGATAATACTTTGAATGTTTTCGGCCTCCCTATAGTAATGGGTGATTGAGATCCAATTGGGATCCATTATGTGTCTCACATGCTACATTATGAATTAAGAGATGTTAGTTAATGATACCATGCATGATTATGTTTTTCTATGATAAGTGATGTGTTCATTTATGTATGTCTATGAACCATGCATAATAATGTCTCTTATGATGTGCTATATGCTCAAGTATGCATGCTTTATGATATGACAAGTAATATGCTCATTTATGTACGTTTATGATCCATGCATGAAAATGGTTCTTATGATGTGCTATGTGCTCAAGTATGCATGCTTTATGATATGACAAGTAAAAGCCTAAGAATTGCTTCCCTTTGTTGGGACTAAGAGCACTCTTTATGACATGATAAATGAAGGCCTAAGAGTTGCTTCCCCTTTGGGACTAAGAGCACTCTTCATGATATGACAAGATATGATATGCTATGTTATGACATGCACTATGATATGTTATTTTACTTTGTATGGCTTGTACCAAGGGTGGGCTCCATAAGCGCCCCTAGGTCGACGGTCGTAGTACGGACCTAGTTCCCTAGTAGGTTCGGGGCTAGCTACCCTGTCCTAGGGATTGCGCGCATTTATGTATGTATGTGGTACAAGCCGGGCCCTCATGATGATATTATGTTCAAGTACTATATGATATGTTTTAAGACATCTTGCATATGACATGACACATGTTTTAAAAGACATCTTGCATGATATGATTTATGATATGATATGCTTTGCCTTATGATATATATGACATGATGCTCTTATGATTTATGATATGATATGCTTTTATGATTTATATGACATGATGTTCTTTTATTAATGATATGACACATCATGATATTTCTTTATGATATGCTATGCCCTTATGATTTATATGACATGATGCTCTTATGATTTACGATATGATATAGCATGATGATCTTTATGATATGATATGATATGATGCTATGTTTTCACAATATGATGTTAGATGATTATGTTTCCATTGTCATATGCTTATGTGATTATGCTTTAATATATGGTTTTTGTGAGTAGGAAAGGATCTTATTAAGCCTGTGTGCTTATAGCTTACTTTCCTTGTACCACAGATAAGGGTAAAGAATGGATGAACTAGGGGAGCCACAGGAGAGGCAGGAGATGTGAATGGTGGTGGCTCGGCTAAGACAAAATAAGAGACTTGCTTATGTTATTTTTTTTTATGTTGACATGAACTAAGTTTATTTATGTTAATGTTCCGCATAACTTCATGATACTTCCGCTGTTTTACTTTAGAGAGAAATTTTAATATGGATGAATGTTTCCGCAAGTAGTAGTAAAGTAACCCCGCCCTACTAGCAGGAGGGGGCGGGCGTTACACGTGCTCCATTGCCTACTCGTAGGTCCACCTCGCCCTTTGTCAATGCCCTGCTATTTCTCAGTGCCTGCACATTAGTACAAATGTGAGAAGCACATCCGGTATCTAATACCCATGATGAAGAAATAGATAGATTGACTTCTATAACATATATACATGAAGTGAAAGTCTCACTTCTCTTCTTCTTAAGATCTTCCAGGTACACTTTGCAGTTCCTCTCCCAGTGCCCGGTCTGACCGCAGTAGAAGCAGGTAGCATCCTTGGTGACCCCTCCTTTAGGCTTCAGTGCCTTGCCTTTGCCCTTGGCTTGGGACTTTCCCTTGCCTTTAGGCTTGCCCTTACCCTTGTGTTTCTGAACCATCAGAGTTGGGCTTAACCTTCTTAAGGTTGAGCTCAGCAGTTCGTAACATACTAAGCAGTTCGGGCAGTGGCTTGTCAATTTCGTTCATGTTGTAGTTCATGACAAATTGACTGTAGCTCTCTAGTAAAGACTGCAAGATCAGGTCAGTGGCCAGCTCTTGGCCAAGTGGGCATCCCAACCCCTGTAGATTTTCTATGTACCCAATCATCTTGAGTACATATGAGCCTACGGGAGCCCCATCTGACATCTTGCACTGAAATAGTGCCCTTGAGATCTCAAATCTCTCGTGCCGCGCTTGTCCTTGATATAGTTGACGAAGATGTTCAACCATATCATAAGCACCCATTAACTCATGTTACTTCTGAAGCTCAGAGTTCATGGTCACGAGCATTAGACATGATACATCTAATGCATCATCTTGATGCTTCTTGTAAGCATCTTTGTTTGCTCGCGTGGCATTGGCAGGAGGAGCCTCCGGAATGGGCTGCTCTAGAACGTACAGTTTACATTCTTGGGTGAGAACTATTCTCAGATTCCTGTACCAGTCCAGGAAATTTGCTCCATTGAGCTTGTCCTTGTCAAGGATAGAACGCAGAGAGAAGGTGTTCGTGTTTGACGTCATGGTAATCTACAACAGAAAAAAATGCAGAAAAATAAATATCATATTCCAATTAATCATCTAATTAGGTCTTTAATTAAATGATGCTCCCACTGAATTCTATAATTCATGTGGGACAAGATCCACATCATACTATGCCCTGAGTTAGCTTTGGCTAAAACGCCCAAGACTTAGTATGATCGATAGGTAACTAATTACCAATTACATCTCTATGCAACTCTTGTTTATAGGATCAAGATCCGCATTTATATTAAAACTCGAGTTAGTTTTGGCTAATACGCCCAAGAGTTAATATAAATGTGATTTTGTCCTATCTACCAACAATTGGAAAAATGACTACAGTTAAACTTGATTTAACTAGTTATATTCAATCTAATTGAGTTTTACTCACCCATGCGTTGATAGGCGGAACCAAGATTATCCCTCCGTACCCTACCAAGATAATATGTGTTGCTCTGCTTTGGCAGATTCAACAACTACATGTGATCGAGATAGTGATAGGTATCACGACATGGTAGGCATTACGAGTTGTCGCGATTAAGATCTAATCTAATTGACGAGGTGTATCATATACTCAATTTAGATCTAATCTAATCGTTAGGGCGCATCATGTACGCGATTTAGATCTAATCTAATCGTCGAGGTGTATCATATACGCGATTGATCGAATCGAATCGTTAAGGCACTAATTAATTACTTATTCTAGCATGCATCACATATACACACACAAGCAATTAATTAAATGTTTTGTGATTAGTCATGGCCTTACTATGATCTTCTCAAGCCAATGAGAAGATCGGATGGTCAACCTAAGGTCAACAGCTTCTCAACCTCCACCCTTTGACCACCTTGTGTTGCTCGCACCTTCCTCGTAACTCCGTCTCGAGTGGACCTTCCACCGCTCCATTTTGTACATTACAAAAGTGAAACTCGAGTTACATTCGAGTCTAAACTAATTTACAATAGGAAATATAAAATAGGGGAAGGCACGACCCGCAGGTCGCGAATAAAGTACAACACGCACAAACACAAAATGGCACGCAGGCCATATTATGAATTACAACACAATTTTTCAATCTAATTGGGTCTTTTGGGCCATGACCATCATAAAATAATACATAATTCTAAATTATGCAATTTCTATAAATTTCTGTAATTTTTATTACAATTTTTATGAGTAAAAATTCTCGGCAGTCCCGTTTAGCGATTTTCGGGCGCAATCGCGGAACGAAGCCCCTTGCGGGGTCAGGGGCAGTACCCCTACCCGCGATATAACCCTCGAGAGTGTTCCTAACTGATCCTATAGTACCTTAGTCCGCTGTCCCAAAACAATTTGGGGTGAAACCTTGCCGTTTTGGAAAATCTTCTCAGTAGTCGAAGCCTATAAGTGTCTAAACACTTGTGCTTCGCTTCTACGAGAAAAATACACATAAAAATACAAAAAATCATAATTTCATAGAAAGTTATAGATCTGTAATTTTCATAAAAATACAAATTAAAACTCATACTCGCTTCTCACGTGGCTCTGATACCACTGTTGGGTTTTTCGGGCCGCAAAAACCGCTTTTTTACGTTGCAGAAACCCCGAAACTCCCGCCACCGGATCCGTGCGAAGAATAAAATTTCGTAAAACTTTGAATATGAGTTTTCTAACCTAGATCTACACTAGATCTCCAAGGAGAAGAGTTTACCCTTGATGCGAAGCCCTTCGCGTAATCCCGCTCGTCCAAGGTTCGCCGGATCTCGAAAGTATCAAAGTAAATACTTCTCTATGTGTATCCACACGAACAAATGATGGAGAAAACAACTAAAAGGTGTGCTAGCACCCTTAGAAGTTTCGGCCAAGGAGGTGGAGGAGAGGGAGAAGAAGATGAGAGCTTGAGGAAGAAGAAGGAGTTACTCACCAAGCACACAAATGCACTAACTCACTCATCTAAAGTGGCCGACCACTTTAAGAGAGATTGTAACCTCCATGGGATGCCAAGAGTCACAACTCTTGGTAACTCCCATGAGGTGGCATCTCACTTAAGCAACCATGATGATGTGGAGCATCATCATTGGTCCACTTCTTGCCAACTCACCAATGAGGTGGCAAATGGTCAAGTCAAACTTGACTCTTCATCTTCCTCTCAAGTCAAGTCAAACTTGACCACTTCTCTCCCATGGTTGATCAAATCTAGCCATTGGTTCAAGTCAATTTTAATTTAATGAATTCCTATTCATTGAATTAAATTGATTCAATGAGTCTAAGTCCAAATTAGACTCATTTAATACATGAACCAAATTGAGTCCAACTCAATTAGCCTAATTTGGATTACTCTTAATCCAATTTGGTTCATCACATGAACCTAATTCTTTAGGTTCATCAAATGAACCTAATCTCCATCTAATTGTTCTTTGTGTGTGACCCTATAGATTCTTATAACGTTGGCAATGATCCTAAACTCATTTAGGAGCATAAGTAATGAGCGGTAT
Organism: Zingiber officinale; assembly: GCF_018446385.1. Lineage (NCBI taxonomy): Eukaryota > Viridiplantae > Streptophyta > Magnoliopsida > Zingiberales > Zingiberaceae > Zingiber > Zingiber officinale. Next base: position 56,826,215 of record NC_055993.1, read on the forward strand.
CTAGCAACACATCATTACTACCCAGGTTACAAGAATGTTGAGATCCAACATCACCTTGTGACTACTAATTGTGACTCTTCACAATATATGACATTGTCCTTCTATCCTAGACATCTAGATTGATCAATATGAGGCATAGACCGTGTCATCCTCTAATCAATCTAAATCTTAAACTCCAAGTAGACTCAATATCTTACATTGACTTATTTGGGCATGACCATGCACTTAGTGGTCTCACTCTATCAAGAATATCGATGTCTCTCCCATCATATAGGAGGGATAGATCCCATCTACATCACTCACATCCCTCCGCATAATTTGTTACATACCCAGTAATCGCCTCTATAGTCCACCTAGTTACGGGTGATGTTTGACGAAGCCAAAGTATGTAACTCCTTATGTAGAGAACCATGGTGACTTCAGGTCTAAGGACTAGTAGTCATACTAATAGCCACATGAGAAAGTATATGACACTCATATAACGATCCATGATACTTTCTCATGGTGGGTCATTCAGTATACATTCTCCAATGCATACCCATGTGTCAACTTGATATCTCTATACCCATGACTTGCGAGATCAAGTCATCTAGTTGACCTATATGCTAGTATCGTCGCATTAACATTGTCCCTGAATGTTAATACTCGACTAGGAATTATTAAAAGTAGTGTTCCCTATATCATCTTACTATCGGTTCTACTAACCGATTGATATAGGTAATAACCCTCTACTCAAGGACGCTATTATACTTAGTTATTTGGCACCAATACAAGTAAGTATAATAATCAAAATAAATGCCTTTATTTATATACAAGAATATGATACAATGAGTCCATACAACAATCATCAAATGATTGGCTCTAGGGCTCTAACTAACATAGTTTTGGGACATTACATCCTTTCACTCCCCCTTAATTAATGCAAAAAAAAAAAATACTTTAAGTTTTAGGATCCTAGAGTCCAAGCATGAGAGTTCAAAGTTAAAACACAAGTTTAAAGTAAAAGTAATTATTTAGTTTTCTAATTTTCCATCTCACCCATTCTATATTATCAAGCATATTCAACTTATGAGTTTGTATGAGATGGAGTTAAGTTAATTTTGAAGTTAATTTTATCTATCACTTTGAAAAATATTTATGATATTGACGAATATTTAAGTTTGAATTTAAATTTGGATTTAAAATATTGAATTTTGAATTTTAAAATTAATTATAATTTGAAGATTAATTAGATTTAAACATTTGAGGATAATTTTGAAGATTAATTAACATTAAAAATAATTAATATTTTGACAATTATGTTTTAAAATTAATTATAGTTTTGAAATTAATTATGATTTAAAATAATTAATATTTTGGAAATTAGTTATGATTTGTAAATAATTATAGTTTTGAAATTAATTATGATTTAAAAATTATTAAGATTATGATTTGAAAATAATTATAATTTTAAATTTAATTATGATTTGAAATTAATTATAATTTTAAAATTAATTATGACTTGAAAATAATTAAGATTATGATTTGAAAATAATTAAAATTATGAAATTAATTATGATTTAAAAATAATTATAATTTTAAAATTAATTATGATTTTAAAATGATTAATATTTTTGGAATAAATTATGATGTGAAAATAATTTTAATTTTGAGATTGATTATGATTTGAAAATAATTATTAGTTTGAAATTAATTATGATTTGAAAATAATTATAGTATTGAAATTAATTATAATTTGAAATTAATTAATTTGAATCCTTTACTGCTCCAAATTGCTCTTGAAAATGAAAACAAACATCGAGCAGATCTCTTAATGTAAAATAATAATTATGCTAAAATTAACATGATAAAGGGTACATAAGCATAGATCATAGGCAATGAATACAGTAAATTATGTATTAAATAATATAAAATAACATATATAATCTACGAACATCAGTTTTCAATCTATTGGTATCCTTAATCGATTGAGAAATCGATTTGGCACCTTTCTTTTCTCTAGAAGAAACCTTCTAATCGATAGAACAGTTGATTGCCCATGCCTAATTGATTAGTCAATCAATTTGACATCTTTTTGTGAGTTCACATATAGTCTCTAATTCCCCCACCGGCTGGATCAGCTGGAAGGGTGCCTGACGCTTGCAACGGAGGTTCAGGGGTCGAGGGTTGCCAGTTGCACACGGGCGTAAAATCTCAATCTGCTGTGCTTTAAATTCCACTCGACCCCAGTCACCCCTCCTGCCCAGCTTAATCGTGATTTACCCCCTCTGGATATCTGTGGGGCCGGACCCAGAGGGCCGCTAAGGTGGCGGTTCCACCTTTTGCAACATATAGTCTCTAATCAATTTCACTAATCAATTAGGCTAGTGCCTAATCAATTGGACAATCCTTCTATGCACTCTAATCGATTGCACGAATCGATTAGGATTGTCCTAATCGATTGGGTAATCGATTTGGTCCCTCTTTTGTGAGACATAGAAAGTCCCTGATCGATTACACCAATCGATCAGAAAATCTCTATGCATCACAGAGTGCGTTCTAATCGATCGCACAATCAATTAGGCCTAATCGATTTGGGGCCATGGAGTGCTTGCAATTAGTTACCAATCAATTGATAAAGATATCAACTGATTTCAAATACCACATGCAAGAAACCTCCTAGTCCTTGTACTTTGTGCCTAATTTTCCTCATCTCCGGGTCTTCGTCTACCCTAGCATCCAATCTGCTTAGGTTCCCACCGTTTGCTAAGAATCTGATCCTCGACCTTATTGGACTTCTCTTACCTTGTATACAATCTTCCAACTAGCAAGGACTTCATGTTGCCAAGAATCCAGCCCTTGACCTTCTTGAACTTCTCTTGCTTACATCCGGTCTTCCAACCTACAAGGACTTGATCTTGCCAAGAATCCGACCCTTGACCTTCTTAGACTTCTCTTATCCTGCAAACTTGTAACTCTTGTTAGATCCAATGTATTAACCTAAACTTAAATAATTATCAATCATTGAAACTTCTCATCTAGGGCATAATTGTACCAACATTTTTAACATCAAAATGATTCTAACAAGTTCAATCAATAACTCTTTTTAAGATTTTTAATAATTTATCAGTAATTTAAAGCATCTATTTGACTTAGCTATGAAAAAAAATTATATTGTGTAAAATTGATGTTTGAAAGTATGTTTATAATCAAGAAAACTAGAGGAACACATAGGAACTGATTTCATATTATTCTGAGTTCTCTAGGTCCATCAACCAGATTCGGATATATATATTTTAAAAATGCCAATTCTACGATGAATCCATGGATTCATCGCTAAATCTACGATGAATCCTTAGATTCATCTCCAAATTTGTGATGAACCCATGAATTCATTGTAGAATGGGCATTCTTAAATATTAAATAAATCCAAAATTGATTGATGGACATAGAGAACTTGAAATGACACGGGGTGGCCATGCCGAGGGGCATAGGCCAAGCCATTCTCTGGCTGTTTGGACGTGTCATTTAGCATGGCCAAATCCAGGTTGGTTCTAACTCTGAGCACCTGGCCATGCCATTTAGCATGGCCATTGCTATCTTTGGCTTCTGGCCATGCCATTTGGCACGACCAGAGCAAAGCCTGCCCTGTTTAACCTTCTAGGCAGTGCCATTCGGCATGACCTAATCTTTAACCTTGTTTTTTTTGTGACTTTTGGAGGCATGGTCTGCCTCAAGGTATGATCAAGTTCATTTCTGCTCTAAAAATCTACATGGGCTAGATCTTAGCCATGCCATTTAGCACAACCTGAACCATTTCTGTGCTGATCCTCCTTCCTGGCTGTGCCATTTGGCACGACCAGTGTCTTCGCTGGTTCCTTTACCGTGCCTTTTGGCACTACCACCTTCTGGAACTTCTCTTGGTCGTGCCTCAAGGCATGGCCAAGACTAATTTGACTCTAGAAGTGGTTGTTGCTTGTGCCCCATGATTGGGCACTCCAATCCTTTACTTTCCTCACCACGAGGAAAACATAGTTAGATCATAGTGTTCTTTAAGTTGTCTTCTTTTGTGTATTTTGAATCCTTTACCGCTCTAAACTGCTCCTAAAAATGAAAATAGACACCGAGTAGATCTCTGAATGAAAAATAGTAATTATGTTGTAATTAACATGATAAACGATACATAAGCATAGGTCATAGGCAATGAACACAGAAAGATGTGAGTTAAATATTACAAAATAACATATATAATTTACGAACATCAGTCTTCAATCTATTGGTATCCTTAATCGATTGTGCAATCGATTTGGCACCATTCTTTTCTCGAGAAAAAGCCTTCTAATTGATAGAACAATTGATTGGCCATGCCTAATTGATTAGCCAATCAATTTGGCATCTCTTTGTGAGTTCGCAGATAGTCTCTAATCAATTTCACCAATCGATTAGGATCGTCCTAATCGATTTGGTACCTCATTTGTGAGTCATAGAAAGTCCCTGATCGATTACACCAATCAATCAGAAACTCTCTGTGCATCACAAAGAGCTTTCTAATCGATTGCATCAATAAATTAGGCCTAATCGATTACACCATGGAGTGCTTGCAATCAGTAACCAATCAATTGATAAACATATCAACTCATTTCAATTACCACATGCAAGAAACCTCCTATTCCCTAGACTTTGTGCCTGATTTTCCTCATCTCCAGGTCTTCGTCTACCCTAGCATACAATCTTCTTAGGTTCCCACCGTTTGCTAAGAATCTGGTCCTCGACCTTATTGGACTTCTCTTACCTTGTATTTGGTCTTCCAACCTACAAGGACTTTATCTTGCCAAGAATCCAGCTCTTGACCTTCTTGAACTTCTCTCGCCTTGCATCTTGTTTTTCAACATACAAGGACTTAATCTTGTCAAGAATCCAGCCGTTGACTTCTCTTATCCTGCAAATTTGTAACTCAAGTTAGATCCAATATATTAACCTAAACTTAAATAATTATCAATCATTGAAACTTCTCATCTAGGGCATAATTATACCAACATTTTTAACATCAAAATGATTCTAACAAGTTTAATCAATAACTCTTTTTAAGATTTTTTTACTAAGTTATCAATCGTTTAAAGTCCATCTAATTGACTTAGCTATAAAAAAAAAATTATATTGTGTAAAATTGATGTTTGAAAGTATGGATATAATCAGGAAAACTATAGGAACACATATGAACTGGTTTCATATTATTCTAAATTCTCTAGGTCCATCAACTAGCTTCGGATATATATATATTTTTAAAATGCCAATTTACGATGAATCCATGGATTCATTGCTAAATCTATGATGAATCCTTAGATTCATCTCCAAATTTGTGATGAACTCATGAATTCATCATAGAATGGGCATTCTTAAATATTAAATAAAACCAAAATTGGTTGATGGACCTAGAGAACTTGAAATGACACAGGGTGGCCATGCTTAGGGGCATAGGCCAAGCCATTCTCTGGCTATCTGAACTTCTCTTGCTTAAAGCTAGGTTGGTTCTGACTCTAAGCACCTGACCATGCCATTTAACATGCAAAGCTATCAAAGCTTCTGGCCGTGCCAAATGGCATGGCCAGAGCAGAGCCTGCTCTATTTAAACCTTCTAGGCAGTGCCATTCGACATGAATTGATCTTTAATCCTGCATTTTTTGTGACTTTTGAAGGCATGGTCGTGACTCAAGGCACGATCAAGTTTATTTCAGCTCTAAAAATCTATATGGGTTAGCTCCTAGCCATGCCATTTGGCACGACCTGAACCATTTCTATGTTGATCCTCCTTCCTGACCGTGCCATTTGGCATGGCCAGTGTCTTCACTAGTTCCTTTGCCGTGCCTTTTGGCATGACCATCTTCTGGAGCTTCTCTTGGTCGTGCCTCAAGGCATGACCAGGACCAATTTGACTCTAGAAGTGGTTGCTGCTTGTGCCCCATGACTTGGGCACTTCAATCCTTTACTTTTCTCACCACGAGGAAGACATGGTTAGATCATAGTCTTCTTCAAGTTGTCTTCTTTTGCATATTTTGAATCTTTTACCACTCCAAATTGCTCCTTAAAATGAAAATAGACACCGAGTAGATCTCTAAAAGAAAATAGTAATTATGCTGAAATTAACATGATAAAGGGTACATAAGCATAGATCATAGACAATGAATACAGAAAGATGTGCGTTAAATAATATAAAATAACATATATAATCTACGAACATCAGTCTTTAATCTATTGGTATCCTTAATTGATTGAGCAATCAATTTGACACCATTCTTTTCTCGAGAAGAAAGCCTTCTAATCGATAGAACAATCGATTGGCCATGCCTAATTGATTAGCCAATCAATTTGGCATCTTTTTGTAAGTTCGCAGATAATCTCTAATCAGTTTCACCAATCAATTAGGCTAGTGCCTAATCGATTGGACAATCCTTCTATGTGCTCTAATCGATTGCACCAATCGATTAGGATCATCCTAATCGATTGGGTAATTGATTTGGTACCTCTTTTGTGAGTCATAGAAAGTCCCTGATCGACTACACCAATTGATCAAAAACTCTCTGTGCATCACAGAGAGCGTTCTAACGATTAACTAATCAATTATGCCTATTCAATTTGGGGCAATGGAGTGCTTGCAATCAGTTACCAATCAATTGATAAACATATCAACTCATTTCAATTACCACATGCAAGAAACCTCCTATTCCTTGAACTTTGTGCCTGATTCTCCTCATCTCCAGGTCTTCGTCTACCCTAGCATCCAATCTGGTTAGGTTCCTACCATTTGCTAAGAATTTAGTTCTCGACCTTATTAGACTTCTCTTACCTTATATCTGGTCTTCCAACCTGCAAGGACTTCATCTTGCCAAGAATTCATCCCTTGACCTTCTTAAACTTCTCCTGCCTTGCGTCTAGTCTTCCAACCTACAAGGACTTGATCTTACCAAGAATCCGGTCCTTAACCTTCTTAGACATCTCTTATCCTGTAAATTTGTAACTCAAGTTAGATCCAATATATTAATCTAAACTTAAATAATTATCAATCATTGAAACTTCTCATCTGGGCATAATTGTACCAAAATTTTAAACATCAACATGATTTTAACAAGTTCAATCAATAATTCTTTTTAAGATTTTTACTAAGCTATCAATCATTTAAAGTCCATCTAATTGACTTAGCTATGAAAAAAAATTATATTGTGTAGAATTGATGTTTGAAAGTATGGATATAATCAGGAAAACTAGAGGAACATATAGGAACTAGTTCATATTATTCTGAGTTCTATATGTCCATAAACCATCTTCAGATATATATATTTTAAAAATGTCAATTCTACGATGAATCCATGGATTCATCGCTAAATTTGCGATGAATCCTTAGATTCATCTCTAAATTTGTGATGAACCCATGAATTCGTAATAGAATGGGCATTCTTAAATATTAAATAAATCTAAAATGGTTGATGGACCTAGAGAATTTGAAATGACATAAAACTATTTCGTATGCATTTCTCTAATTCTCTTAATTATATACCTATCTTCAAATATTAATTTAACACAATATATTGAAATAAGTGATTTTTTAATACAAGTATGTCTAAAAATATAATTTGTGTGTCTAAAAAATTACTAATCTCAATATATTAAGTTAAATTGATGTTTAAAGGCATGAATATAATCAGGAGAACTAGAGGAATACATAGGAACTGGTTTCTCATCACTCCGAGATCTAGATCCATCAACCTGCTTCAGAGATATATTTTTGTTTTTTAAAAAATGCCTATTCTGCATCGAATCCATGGATTCATCTTAAATTGACAATAAATCCATGGACTCATCACCAAATCTACAATGAATACATGGATTCATCGTCTGAAACTAGTTGATGTAGCTAGAGAGTTTAGAATGACATGAAACTATTTCCTATATGTTTCTCTATTTATATTCATGCCTTCGAATATTATTTTTATCAAATATATTGAAATTAGTGATTTTTAACATCAAAATGATTCTAACATGTTCAATTAATAACACTTTTTAAGATTTTTACTAAGTCATCAGTCATTTAAAGTCTATCTTATTGACTTATCTATAAAAAATATATATATTGGGTAAAATTGATGTTTGAAAATATGGATATAATCAAGAGAACTAGAGCAACACATGATATATTATCTATGATGGACTTAGATAGCTCAGAATGATATGAAACCAATTTCTAAGTGTTTGTCTAATTCTTCTGATTATATCCATACGTTTAAATATTAATTTAACCTAATATATTAAGATCCGTAATTCTTTTAACAAGAATATATTTTAAAAATCTAATTCATGCTGAAAAAATTAATAATCTTAATATATTGGTTCAAATTAATATTTCAAGGCATGGATATAGTCTAGAAAACTAGAGGAACAAATAGGAACTAATTTTATGTCATTCTGAACTCACTAGGTCCTTTAGTTGGCTTCAGACATATTTATATTTTTCTTTTGAAAAAATGTCAATTCTACGATGAGAATATATATATATATATATATATATATATATATATATATATATATATATATATATATATATATATATATTCATCACCAAATCTGCGATGAATCCTTGGATTCACCGTAGAATGCGCATTTTGAAAAAAAATAAATATGTTCGAAATCGGTTGATGAATTTAAAGAGCTCGGAATGACACAAAACCAGTTACTATGTATTCCTTTAATTCTCTTGATTATATCCATTTATTCCAACATTAATTTGACCTAATATATTGAAATCAATGATTTTTTAAACATGAATGTGTCCAAAAAATTTGATTTGCATTCAAAAATTTATTGAATTTAATATATTAGGCCAAATTAATATTTGATGGTATTGTTATAATCATGAGAACTAGAGGAACACATAAGAACTGATTTAGTATCAGTTCAATCTCTCTAGGTCCATCAACCATTGATCCTGTCCGAATGCTGAATCGATGGACGCTGGGCACGTAGCGCTCTCCCAACCGATGACGTGGCTCTCTGACTGACCGTATGGAGCTCCGGTGAACCTGCAAAGAGGTCGAGCCGGGAAGGGGTTCCCAGCGACGACCCTCCGACGCTCAAGTCAGGTAAGGGGAAAACAAGAAGGTGGCTCCAAGGATCGAAGATTGTGTACCTCCGGCGAAGTGTGAGGCTCCTTATATAGAGTTGTGAAGAGGCTCATGCACATATACCGAGGAGAATACGTGTCCTCTAACCATACCGCAGTATGGGCTTGTCAGAAGAGCTTACCTGACACCATACTGCTACAGTCTGAGCACATTTCTGATGGGACAGCGAAACCCTCTGTCGTAAGATCCTGCGTATGGCCTGGTCGTTGAACATACCCGTTGTCAGAGGATATTCCCTTGTCCTTTTGTCTCTTCTTACCCCATCCCGAGCGTCCGGCCGGTCGGCAGTCCCCTCACGTCCGACCAGTCGTATGTGCTAGTCCGCTCAGGAGTTCCCGGTTGTGTGCTCTGTGGAGACTGTTTGCAGTATTACTACTTTAAGCCTTCGGCCGAGCGGGTTACCCGCTCGGCCATACAACCCTGTTCAACATGAGCGTCAGAACCCCGACTCCCGATCGGGAACTTTCGGCCGGTCGCCCCAATCTTTGTCCACTCGGACAAACCCCTGGTTCAACTTTTACCTTTCGATCTCCACGTGGCATTGACTCTGCTTAAAGGGGGTCCCCCCTCCTTATTACCGGATCACTTGCCTCCCCTTCAAGTCTAGTCGAAGGAGGCGTTAAGTCCGACTGACTGGACCCGGCGCTCGGACGGTCCGTGGAATGCTTATCCGTTCGGCTTACATTCTTCATCACGCGCGTTCGGCGCCATCAACGGATGGACTGTCAAAACTGGCGCCTTTGGGATCCCCTCGGAATGTGTGTCAAATCCGCCCCATTAAGGCCGAGCACGCGTGCTGCACGCGGTAATGACGTTCATTAAATGTGCCCCATGCGGTAGCGCCATGTGGCATCTCTGATGCCGTCAGCGTACGGCGGCGGCGTTACCTCCGATGGGACTGCTGCTGTTTGAAATGGACGGTTAGATGTGGGTATTGATCCTCATGACCTGCATCCAACGGTTGAGGCCGTCCGGGCCAATCCCTATAAAATCTGCTCCTTCTCCTCCGCCGCGTTCCTGCCCTCGCGTGTTCCACAATTCTCCCTCCGGCGACCTCGTTTCTCTGCTTCCAGGCGATCTCCAGCGCCCTTGCAACCCCTTTTTCTGATCGTCTTCGTCCTTGTAAGCTCAGCTCTCCTGTTATTCCGTCATTCCTTCGCATCGTTCTTTAGCTGTTCCTCCTTCTGCCGTCTATTTTCTCTCTTCTTTCCGTCTTTTATCGCGTTCACTTTTCCGATCATGTCGAGCACTTCACAATCGTCGGCCTTTGCTCCTGGTCTTTGGTATACAACCACGAAGAGCCGGTTTGATGAAGAAGACACACTACGCCTTGTGCGTACTTATGAGTTCCCCACTGACCTTGAAATAATATTAGCCACTCCTTTCGATTGGCCCCATGTCCCGCCGTCCGGCACTGTTTGCTTTTTCTGGGATCAATTTTTGGCCGGCCTGTGGTTTCCTCTACATCACTTTATCTTGCAAGTATGTAATTATTTTCGCATCCCGCTTGGCCAACTCGTTCCGAACTCCATTAGGTTGCTGTGCGGGGTAGTGATTCTTTTCAAGTTGAACGATATCCCTCTGGACCCTAAAATCTTCCATTACTTATACTATCCAAAACAATCCGAGTGGGGCACCTTCATTTTCCAAACTAGGATTGGTTTTGTTCTTTTTAGCAATATGTCGAGCTCCAACAAGCACTGGAAGGAATACTTTTTCTATGTGCGCTTCCCCGAGTTGCCGACTTTCCGAACAAAGTGGCAGACTGCGGTGCCGACCCAACCAGAGCTCGGCAAGTACAAGAGCGATCCGGCCTACCTCCATGCAGCTAACCGCCTGGTCGGCCAACGATACAACATTGATAAGCTGCTACTTAAGGGAGTGATGCACTTGTTCGGCTTATCTCCCGTTCAGGCCGGCATTCCTTGCAACATGGGTAAGGGTTTCTCTTTACCTTTCTCCTTTGCTCTAACTGATTTATTTTTGTTTTCCGCAGCCGAGATCATGTGGCGTGCTAAAGCTACCGAGCGCCTGAAGTTGAGAGCCGCTGAGATTGAGGCGGCTACCGAAAAGGAGGTCACTGAGCGGGGGCTTGTCCTAGCCAGCTCGGGGATTGAAGGGACACAGTCCGCCCCTGAAGTATCAGCCGCCCGAGCCCCTGTACCAGAAGCTGCGGGTGATGCTACTTCATCTGCCCCGGTCGGGGTGGAGATTCCACCTATTGATGATGTTCCACTAAAGACCCAGAAGAGGCGCCGGACGGACCCAACGCCACCATCGATCACTTCTAGTGAACAGCTTTCTGAGCGAGGGGGTATCCCTACCGAGTGGGAAGAAGGGGCACCAGTGTCCGTCGAAGCGATCTCTTCAGATCGAACACCCCCCAGCATGGCTTGCCTGCGGCGCTCCCCGAAGTGGAACCGACTGGTTCTCTCCCCCGCATCCGCCGTCGCCTTAGGCGCTTGGGTGACCTCTCTACTATTGGGGAGCCTTCCGGTCAGGCAGCTGAGACCGAGGATGATCTGAGTGGCCCTCGGGTGATCAAGACTGTTTTGTGTTTTCCTTCAGAGGAATATCTTTTGGCGGCTGATCGGCCCGCGAGCCCTGAGCAGCAAATCACCCTAACTGGGCCTCTTGCCAAAGTTTGGGAGGACGCCCGGATTCACGTTGCGCTGATGACTCCCAGTCAGTTGGGAGACAGCAATCTGCAGCAGGCCACCGGGGTATGTTCTTTCTTTCCATTTTTTTTTTTTTTGACATCCCTTCCTCTGCGCAGAACTGGGTAGAACAGATTGTCATTAGCAATCGCCTGGCCGAGCTGGAAAACGACCTAAAAAAGCTCAAACTCTCGGGGGAAAGTCAGGGGCAGTCATCCGCCGAGCTGGAGAAGACTAAAAAGCTTTTGGAATCCGAGCGGCAAAAGTCCTCCGAGCTAGCGGCGAAGGTGACTCGGCTCGAATCTGTGGTCAAGAAGCGCGACCACGATATAAAGCTTGCAACCAACCGGAAGCTTCAGGCCATCTCCGACCTGGATATCATGAAAGTGAAGAATCAGGGATTTGATCAGCGTGTCAAGGAGTTGGGCACCCTCTTGTCCACCGAACGGGAAGGCCGCTCGGCCGATCAGGCTAAATTTGAAGGGGATTTGAAAGATCTCCAGGCTGCCCTTGATGCTTCCCGAGCCACGCTCAAAGAATATCAAGACGGGGAGCCTGGCCGATAGGCTGAAGTGCGGAAAGCTTTCGTCCGCTTGGACGAGTTCGGTGAAAAGTTCAGCGACAAGCTGTCTCTAACTTTTGAAGAGGCTATCAAGGTGGCGGTTGTTTATTTGAAGACTAAGGGCCATCTACCCGCCGAGCTGTCCATCCCCCCAAAAGATCTGGCTGTCATGATGGGCTCTATCCCTGACGCCCTTTTTAATTTCGATGAGTGAGGAGTATTTGAACCATTTTTTGTATGCCCGTCATTCGGTGCAAATACTCTTGTTGTTACTTCTTTTTTCTGTCCGCCGTTTGACGTAAATGAACTCTGTTTTTTGTTTGTTATTTGATTGCTCGACCAGTATTCATCCTTAACCTTTGTTTCGGCCAGAATTTTTTCACGCTAAGTATTCTTTAAAAGGGAGCAGCTCGGCCATGATATTCTCGTCTTAATAGCAGGACCTGTTACTGGTCGGCGCTTACAACCGGGTCGTACCATGCGAAAAGATATCTGTCCGGATGGTTTATAGACGCCGGTTCGTCTCTCGATTCTTAACGTCGGAGCTCGACGGTCTTCCGCTCGGAGGGTTTATAGTCGCCGGCTCAACTCTCGATTTTTAACGTCGGAGCTCGATGGTCTTCCGCTCGAAGGGTTTATAGTCGCCGGCTCGACTCTCGATTTTTAACGTCGGAGCTTGACAGTCTTCCGCTCGGAGGGTTTATAGTCGCCAGCTCGACTCTCGATTTTTAACGTCGGAGCTCGACGGCCTTCCGCTCGGAGGGTTTATAGTCGCCGGCTCGACTCTCGATTTTTAACGTCGGAGCTCGACGACCTTCCGCTCAGAGGGTTTATAGTCGCCGGCTCGACTCTCGATTTTTAACGTCGGTGCTCGACGGTCTTCCGCTCGGAGGGTTTATAGTCGCCGGCTCGACTCTCGATTTTTAACGTCGGAGCTCGACGATCTTTTGCTCGGAGGGTTTATAGTCGCCGGCTCGACTCTCGATTTTTAACATCGGAGCTCGACGGCCTTTAAGGCTAATTTCAACACTGCCGTTCGGCGAAGACTGCCAAATGCATTTACCATTTTGCTTCCTGTATTAAAAGAACACAGGCAACCAAGAGATACACCAAATGAATTACATCAGTGCACCTCTCACCCAGCTCGGTACGGCTGGAGATGATTTGCGCTCCATGGTCAGTCCAGTTGCCGTCCATCTTCATCTTCTAAATAATAAGCACACGAGCGGAGCTTTTCTATAACTTTGAAGGGACCCGCCCAAGGAGCCTCTAGCTTGCCAACGTCGCCGACCGACTTTACTTTCTTCCAGATTAGGTCGCCGACTTGGAAGGCTCTAGGGATCACGCGACGGTTGTAGTTCTGCTTCATCCTTTGTCGGTACGCCATCAGCCGGACGGATGCCTTAGCCCGTTCTTCATCGACCAAGTCTAACTCCAGCTGCCTCCGCCCGGCGTTGTCTTCATCGTAGTTTTAGACCCAGACGGACTCTACGCCCACTTCAACTGGAATCACTACTTCACCACCATACACTAAGTGGAATGGCGTCACGCCCGTTCCCTCCTTCGGGGTCGTTCGGATGGCCCATAGGACGCCCGACACTTCATCCGCCCAGCTTCCTCCCAAATGGTCGAGCCGAGCGCGCAGAATGCGAAGAATTTCTCGGTTGGCTACTTCGGCTTGACCATTGCTTTGGGGATACACCACGGACATGAAGTGTTGCTCGATGTCATAGCTTTTGCACCATTTTTCGAGCAACTTTCCCGTGAACTGCCGCCCGTTATCAGATATGAGCCGACGAGGAATGCCGAACCGACAGATTATATGCTGCCAGATGAACTTTTTGACCATTTGCTCAGTGATCTTCGCCAGCAGCTCGACCTCCACCCATTTAGAAAAGTAGTCGACCGCCACCAGTAGAAACTTCTGCTGACCGGTCGCCATAGGGAACGGACCCACAATATCCATTCCCCATTGGTCGAACGGACAAGATACGGTAGATGCTTTCATCTCCTCTGCCGGTCGGTGGGAGATGTTGTGGTACTTCTGGCAGGAGAGGCACGTCGTGACGGTCCGAGCGGCATCTGCTTGCAGCGTTGGCCAGAAATACCCGGCCAGCAGGATCTTCCTGGCCAGAGATCGTCCGCCTGGATGTCCTCCGCACGCTCCTTGGTGTACTTCCTGGAGGATGTATTCAGCGTCCTCCGAGCTCATGCACTTTAAAAGTGGGCGGGAGAAAGCCTTCTTGTAGAGTTGGTCGCCAACGAGTGTGAACTGACTGGCTCTCCTTCTCAATAGATGGGCTTCCTCCCGATCGGACGGTGTCACACCCGAGTGTAGAAACTCCATGATGGCTGTCCTCCAATCGCTCAGAAACGCGACGCCCTCCATCCGATCGATATGCGCCACCAAGGATACTTGTTCAATTGGCTGTTGTATGATGACTGGTGATATTGAACTTGCAAGTTTGGCTAACTCATCTGTAGCCTGGTTCTCCGCTCGGGGTATCTTCTGGATAATTACCTCTCTGAAGTTGGCCTTGAGCTTTTCAAAGGCTTCAGCGTAGAGCTTGAGTCGAGCGTTGTTAATCTCAAAAATGCCCGAGAGTTGCTGAGCGGCCAACTGGGAGTCCGAATGGATTGTCACCCGACCGGCTCCTACATGCCGAGCTGCCTGCAAGCCGGCTATGAGGGCTTCGTACTCCGCTTCGTTATTTGTGGCTCTGTAGTCTAGCCGAACGGATAAGTGCACCCTTTCTTCTTGGGGAGAGAGTAATAGCACTCTAATCCCGCTCCCGATCCGAGTGGACGATCCGTCCACAAATATTTTCCACATGGCTTCGGGTTCTGGCTTTTGCACTTCGGTGACAAAATCTACCAAGGACTGCGCCTTTATCGCCGACCGGGGTTGATACTGGATATCAAACTCACTCAACTCCGTTGTCCACTTGATGAGCCGTCTGGACGCTTTTGGGTTAAGCAGCACTCTTCCCAATGGGCTATTCGTTCGAACTATGATGGTATGTTAGCGGAAATAAGGACGAAGTCGCCGAGCGGCGAGGACCAAAGCAAAAGCTAGCTTCTTGAGCCCAGTGTAGCGAGATTCAGCGTCTTTTAAAATATGGCTTAAGAAATACACCGGTTCTTCTCTGCTTGCCCTCACTAATGCCGAGCCTACTGCCTTCTCGGTTGAAGATAAATAGATACAGAGCGGCTCACCCATAGCTAGCTTGGCTAGCACGGGCAAAGAGTTCAGATATGCCTTCAATTCTTCAAACGCCCAATCGCATTCCTCGCCCCAATGGAACTTGGTAGCTTTGCGCAGGATTTTGAAAAAAGGGAAGCTCCGGTCATCAGTCTTTGAGATGAATCTGGACAATGCTGTTATCCGACCGGTCAAGCGCTGTACTTCCCTTAGATTTCTTGGGGGCGGCATGTCTTGTAATGCTTTCACTTTGCTGGGATTGGCCTCGATACCCCGCTCGACCACTATATAGCCCAAGAAACGCCCGCCTTTTGCCCCGAACAGACACTTCTGAGGGTTCAGCTTAACTCCATACTTCCGCAGCGTTCGAAAAGTTTCCTCCATGTCTTTAAAGAGATCGGCTGCTCGGACGGATTTGATGAGAATATCATCCACGTACACTTCCAAATTTCGTCCGATCTGCTCCTTGAACACTCTGTTCATCAGGCGCTGGTAAGTTGCTCCAGCGTTCTTCAGTCCGAACGGCATCACATTATAGCAGTAAGTGCCGTCTGCTGTAATGAAGCTGACCTTCTCTTGATCTTCTCGGGCGAGCGGCACTTGATGGTAGCCCTGATAGGCGTCGAGCATGCATATTAACTCGCAGCCGACTGTGGAGTCCACCAGTTGATCGATCCGGGGTAGAGGATAAAAATCCTTTGGGCATGCTTTATTGAGATCTCGGAAATCGATGCAAACCCTCCACTTGTTGCCCGGCTTGGAGACTAGCACCACGTTCGCCATCCAGCTCGGGAACTGGACCTCGCGTATGTGGCCGGCCTCCAGGAGCTTCTTAAGCTCCGCTCGGATGATGACATTTTGTTCAGCGTTGAAGTCCCTCTTCCTTTGCTTCACCGGCCGAGCGTCCGGTCGGACGTGGAGCTCGTGCTGCGCTATACTTGGCGAAATTCCAGGCAGCTCATGCGTCGACCAAACGAAGACATCGTAGTTTTTCTAGAGACATTTGATCACTTCCTTTTTCTGGCTTGCCTCCAGATCGGCCGTGATGAAGGTGGTTGCTTCCGGTCGGGTCGGGTGAATCTGCACTTCCTCTTTTTCTTCATAAACCAAAGAGGGTGGTTTTTCAGTTATGGCGTTCACCTCGATCCGTGGCGTTTTCCGAGCGGAGTTAGCTTCTGCTTGGACCATCTCGACGTAGCATCGCCGAGCCGCCAGCTAGTCTCCTCTTACTTCTCCTACTTTATCCTCAACCGGGAACTTGATTTTCTGGTGGAAGGTGGAGACGGCCGCTCGGAACTCGCTGAGCGCCGGTCGCCCTAAGATGACATTGTATGCTGAAGGAGAGTTGACCACGACGAAGTTGGCAGTCCTCGTCCTTCTGAGCGGTTCCTCTCCCAGCGAAATACCCAGTCGAACCTGTCTGACCGGCATAACTTCATTGCCCGTAAACCCATAGAGGGGGGTTGTCATGGGCAGCAGCTCGGCTCGATCAATTTGCAGTTGGTCGAAGGCCTATTTGAATATAATATTGACCGAGCTTCCTGTATCGATGAAAATGCGGTGAATAGTATAGTTAGCTATTACCACTTTGATGAGGAGAGCGTCGTCATGTGGCACTTCGACTCCTTCCAAGTCCCTGGGCCCGAAACTGATTTCGGGACCGCTCACCCGTTCTTGGCTGCAGCCGACCGCATGGATCTGAAGCTGCCTGACGCTCGCCTTCCTTGCTCTGTTGGAGTCGCCTCCGGTCGGCCCGCCAGCAATGATGTTGATTTCGCCTCGGGAAGTGTTACTTCTGTTTTCTTCTTCCCGAGCGAACGGCCTAGGCCGCTCCCTAGGCACCCGGGGATTGTCCTCGTGCCTTTAAGGGTAATACCGTTCGGGAGACTGATGTTGTCGCCTGTCGGGTATCCGCCGATCGGCCTCATGATGTCGTTGTCTCCTATCGGATGATGGTGATTGACGATGGCCACCCCGGGGCACGGGGTGGGCGATCAGGGGAAGGCTCCGGCAATCTCTTATATTATGCATGTCTGTCCAATGGAATGAACAAAACATTGGGGTCCATACCTTCTTTTTAGGTTTGGGCCGCTCGGTAGATACTTCTTGAATGGCGTGGGATCTTGCATGTTGCTGGGGGCGGACTACTTCAGCTCGCGGTCCTCTGGGTGGCTGATGAGCAGTGTGCGTCTTCCGCTCGGTAGGGGGTGGACGCTCGGTTGGAGCTTCCTTCCTTCGGGCCGCTTGGGCTTCCTCCGCATTGATATATTCATTAGCCCGGTGTAACATATGATCATAGTCTCGGGGCGGCTTTCAAATAAGTGAACGGAAGAAGTCACCGTCCACGAGGCCCTGTGTAAACGCGTTCATCATCGTTTCTGAGGTGGCCGTTGGAATATCCATGGCCACCCGGTTGAACCGTTGGATATAAGCTCTGAGCAGCTCTCTGGGCTCTTGTTTGATGGCAAATAGGCTCACGCTAGTCTTCTGATAATGCCGACTGCTTGCAAAATGGTGGAGGAAGGCCGTGCGGAAGTCCTTGAAACTTGTAATGGATCCGTCCGGCAGCCTTCGAAACCACCGTTGCGCCGATCCCGAGAGGGTGGTAAGGAACACTCGGCACTTTACTCCATCTGTGTATTGATGAAGGGTGGTTGTGTTGTCGAACTTACCCAGGTGATCGTCCGGGTCGGTGGTTCCATTGTATTCACCGATCGTCAGGGGCACATAGTGCTTTGGTAGAGGGTCCCGCAAGATGGCCTCCGAGAATTGACGGTTGATCCGCTCGGGGGAGGTGTCCGCTCGGGGGGCCTTGCCTTTTCTGTTGTCTCGTATCGACACTTCGTCTGATGAAGATCCTCGATCACGATTGACTGCTGCGGCTTCAGGAGGCGTGCGGAATAGGGCCCGATGAAACGGAACCGTGGCAGCGGGTGCTTCCGCTCGGCCTCCCGATGCGGACGTCGCTTGTTGCTCCATCCGCTCGGCTTGTGCCTTCTGTTTTTGTTCCACAAGCTTAGCTGTTCTTGTCTCGATCAGAGCGTCGAGCTCCTCTGTAGAGAGCATCACCGAGTGCGGTCGTCCAGCTTCGTCCATTGTTTCCGATCGGATACAGGAGCGTTCCCACAGACGACACCAAATTGATCCTGTCCGAACGCTGAATCGATGGACGCTGGGCACGTAGCGCTCTCCCAACCGATGACGTGACTCTCTGACTGACCGTATGGAGCTCCGGTGAACCTACAAAGAAGTCGAGCCGGGAAGGGGTTCCCGGCGACGACCCTCCGACGCTCAAGTCAGGTAAGGGGAAAACAAGAAGGTGGCTCCAAGGATCGAAGATTGTGTACCTCTGGCGAAATGTGAGGCTCCTTATATAGAGCTGTGAAGAGGCTCACGCACATATACCGAGGCGAATACGTGTCCTCTAACCATACCGCAGTATGGGCTTGTCAAAAGAGCTTACCTGACACCATACTGCTACAGTCTGAGCACATTTCTGATGGGACAGCGGAACCCTCTGTCGTAAGATCTTGCGTATGGTCTGGTCGTTGAACATACTTGCTGTCAAAGGATGTTCCCTTGTCCTTTTGTCTCTTCTTACCCCATCCCGAGCGTCCGGCCGGTCGGTAGTCCCCTCACGTCCGGCCGGTTGTATGTGCTAGTCCGCTCGGGAATTCCCGGTTGTGTGCTCTGTGGAGACTGTTTGCAGTATTACTACTTTAAGCCTTCAGCCGAGCGGGTTACCCGCTCGGCCATACAACCCTGTTCAACATGAGCGTCAGAACCCCGACTCCCGACCGGGAACTTTCGGCCGGTCGCCCCAATCTTTGTCCGCTCGGACAAACCCCTGGTTGAACTTTTACCTTTCGACCTCCACGTGGCGTTGACTCTGCTTAAAGGGGGTCCCCCCTCCTTATTACCGGATCAACCATATTCAGACTTTTTTTTTGAAAAAATAATCCGACAAACTGGATTCAGTCATGAAAGAGTAACGATGCTCAACAATCCGTTGAATCCATGGATTCGTCACAAAATGGACATATATATAATCGGTTGATGAACTTACAAAGCTCAGAATAATATGAAACTAGTCATATATGTTTCTCTAATTATCTTAATTGTATTCATGCCTTCAAATATTAATTTGACTAAATATATTGAGATCAGTGATTTTTTTTAATATGAATGTGTCCAAAAAATTTAATTCTTGTTCAAAAATTCACTGATATCAATATATTAGGTCAAATTGATATTTGAATGTATGGACATAATCAGGGGAATTAGGCGAACACATAGAACTAATTTCATATCATTCTGAACTTTCTAGGTTTATTAACCAATTTCGGACACTTTCACTTTTATTTTTAATTTTTGCCCATTTCACAACGAATAATTCATCACAAAGTTTGCAACGAATATTGATTTCGTTACAAAATTTACAATGAATCTTGAATTCCGTTGCAAAGTTTGCAATGAATATTGAATTTCATCATTAATTGGCAATGAGTTTTATGATGAAATATAATTTTTTGCCAATTGACGACGAAACTATTTTGTTGCTATATTCGTTGTTCATTAGTGGCAATTTCTTATTTTGTCCCTAAATGGTTTTAGATTTGGGATGGAAATTTTTCATCCCTAATTTTTGTCCTTAGATGCAGGTTTTTTTAGTGGTATAAGTGTAGGAAATTCAATATATTGTGATTTTCATTGTCATTTTGCCTTTGTCTTCTCAATTGATAAAGAATGAAAAAGATTAAATTCTATAACTCAAACACATAAAAGAAATAGATAGAATATTTTGTCAACTGACGTCATTAATTTGACTACGAAGTAATGGTATTATCTACGCTCAAAAACATTGTAGCATGAAACCATATGGTGCTGCCACCAATCTGATCATGTACATCTCAATATCACATGTCGTTCACCTAGTGCTTGATGAATAAGAAGGAATATTGCAGCCTTCAATGCCTTGCTTACCATGTCTCCATTTAGTTGGCGAAAAAAAAAACTGACAAATCAAAACAAATAGTGCTCGAAAAGAGATGACAATTGTACAAAATATTTAATTAATTAGCTTGCTCAGCGATATCCACCGCCACGGTAATACTGCTCGTATCGCTTGGTGTTGTTGTTGCGCCGAGCACAACACCCAATCGAGTAGATGAGGATCAAAAACACAATGAGGCAAACGTTAAAGATAGACACCTCTTTCCACCTGCTCTTGATGGTCGCAAGCACACCTGCTTTGCACGACCCGCACTCGTAGCACAGCTTCTTCTCCTCGTTGCTCCACCGTTGGCAATCCGCGTCCGTCGATTTGAGCCCCGTCGCCGGGGTTGTCCAGAAAGTGGCATTCTGGTACACGAATCCGCAGACCGTTGGGGGCTTGCAGCAGCCCGACTGCCCCCATTTTTTGAAGAAAATTTAAGATTATAAGCAACGATGATATCAGTCATTTGTACAAAGAGACATGTGTGCAGGTGATACATATACATGTACCTGGACGGGAGAGAGATTTTTCATGAAGAATTCATTCGCCTGCAGACCCACCAATTGCTGAAAGCCACCGCAAACTCTGGCATCCTTGAGGCAATCGATGATTTTCTCCCACGTCTTCCAATCCGCCACCATCTTTTGTAGCCAATCGTTGTAGTCACCAAGCCTGTACTCCTTGAAGCCCACCCCGGCCACCGTCTCTCCCACGCCCTTGTTGGTGACCACGAAGGCAAGGATGGCGAAGATGATCATGGCGAGGATGAGGACGAAGAGGACGAAGAGATAGAGCCACATGAAGAAGGAGAGGCGTGCGCAGGAGCCGACCAGGCCGAGGACAGAGACCACAAAGAGGAAGCCGCCCAAGACGAGGAGGGGGAGGTAGAGGAATTCCTCGCATTGGGTGGCAGAATTGAGGCGGAAGTATAAGCCGGATCCGATAATGGGAAAGGATATGAGGAGGGTCAGGAAGTTGAGTACACCAACGAGTGTGTTGCTCACCTGAATCATTCTTCTTCTTCTCAATTAAATTAGATGATATATATCTAGAAAGATGAAGGAGAAGAAGAACAAGAAGGAGAATCGATGATGACGTGACGATTTCTTTTCTGCTTGCTTCTCCCTACCTCTCGCTTTCTCTGGTTGAAGGGATGGGGAAACCGAATCGTAACTATTGCCTATTTTCTGTAATGAGCATGTGGTTTGAGTCGTAGTTCTCCCATGGAAATTGGAATCGGTGATAGGTAGTATCAGGGATGTAATGGATTAGAGCGATGCTTGCAGAAATACAAGGACTAATACTGGTTAAAGCTTGGGGTTTTGTGGTTTCGCTACATTTTCTCTAATCCTATAAATTAAACGGTGTGTTTTGAATCCAATTAGGGGTTGAATCGGTCAACATTAACTGTTATGTTTTTTGTTTGATTGATTCTTGTGTCTAGTTAAATTAAAACACAGGAAGCAGCCAACCCAATTGAGTCCGAATAACTGACGGAGAGGGTGGAAAATTTTAATTACACTATTTTGGACTTGTCATTTCGACGCAACAAATTATGGACACGGACCAACCCTAATTCATATCTCTAATGTTGAATCAAGAATCTGCCCGACAAATAAACTCTATCATAGGAAAGGAGAAGGATTGCATGGAGTTATCAGCTAATATAAAATATAAATAAATGTTATGTACTCTTATGCTAATACTAGATTGTCCTTGAAAGAAACACATTACATAGTCTAATGCCTCAATAATGACTGTATCTCTATGAGAATTTGTATATAGTATTAAATATATAAAAATTCTCACACTCTAAGTTTGATAAGAACCAAAAAAAAAAAAAATATATAGGAATTGATTCTCTTAAATTTAAAATTTAGATTATAGAAATCCTCACTGCAATACAATTGAAGTAATAAATAGGATGACTTTTAGAAAAATTAATATTTTTTGCATGCAAGAGATAATGGATAGGAAGATGGTAAAGATGAAAGGGCATTTAAAATTTTAATTTATAGTATATAGGAAATATTGGTGTTGGGAGCACCATATGGAATCTAAATTTTAATGTATGGCTAACTTGAAAGTTAGTTTGTAATCTAACGATCTTGTCAAGTTGTAGGTGCAAATAACTTGACAAGAGACAATGTCCTAGTTAGGAAGTAGACAAAGGATAAAGACCTAATGGGATTAGATAAGTGAAGTCTTGATTGAAAACCATACAAAGTCCTAGAGGGACCAAGCAAAGAAAACTTAGTTGGGAACCAAGCAGTGAAAATCCTAGCAAGACTAAGCAGTAGAAGGTCTAGTTGGAAACTAAGTGAACAAAATCCAAGGGAATTAGCTAGGAGATGAAGCCTTGAAAACAAGTCCAAGTAAGATAGCTAGGAGTTGAGGTCATGTCAGCTAAGTCTAGATGGGTTAGCTAGAAGTTGAACATCTATCTAAGGTAAGTGAGCTTACTTATAATCTACCTTGTTACTCATTAATTGTTATCATGCAAGGAAACTATTTCAACATTTCCAAGTGACTGGTTGGAGATAAGCCTTGACTGACGAAGTTGACAATTTCCAGGCGACCGGAGAGAGGAAGGGAATGACCTTGGTGTTAGGGTGACAGGAGTGAGGAATGGAGCAACCTTGGCATTAGGGAGACTAGAGAAGGCTTCTAGGCAATCGGATATTACGAGATCCATCGATCCCGAGGATGTGGTCAAGATTAGAGTTTGACAAAACTCCAAGTTACCAAAAGGAGTCCAAGCGATTGGAGACGACAAAAAACATTATCGATGGGATAGAGTTTGCAACAAAGTTAGCAAGATCTAGGTGACCAAAGTGGTTTCTATCTATCAAAATAGTGTCATGTCAACATCGACATGTGTTAGAGTGTATACTAAAAGCCTATCTTTTGTAAACATTTATTTTGAAATAAAGAATCACATTGGTCAAAAATGTGTATATTTATATGCTAAGTGTAGTTGGTCAATTAATTTATATTGTAGATGACATGGTGTGTGGTATCACACACAGAAGATCTGTTGGTGCGGGAAGCTTCCGACGATCGAACCTTAGTTTTGATAATGGCAAAGGATTCAAAGTTAAGATAGTGTGTGATATAAAATGTTTGAATGAGTGTTTC
The DNA here is from genome assembly GCF_018446385.1 of Zingiber officinale. Classification (NCBI taxonomy): domain Eukaryota; kingdom Viridiplantae; phylum Streptophyta; class Magnoliopsida; order Zingiberales; family Zingiberaceae; genus Zingiber; species Zingiber officinale. Next base: position 56,849,922 of record NC_055993.1, read on the forward strand.
AGGAAAGTCCTAGCTGCGGTTAGGCAGGTGAAAAACCCTAAGGGGTGGTAACCTTAGGTCCTAGGGGGTGGTAACCCTAGGTGAGGGAAAATCCTAAGGGGCGGTAACCTTAGGTCCTAGGGGGCAGTAACCCTAGGTGGAGAAAAATCCTAAGGGGCGGTAACCCTAGGTCCTAGGGGGTGGTAACCCTAGGCGAAAAGTCCAGTCGGTCTGGAGGACCGGACTGGCATCAGGTAATCTCTCCTGAGGGGAGTAGGTGAGGACGCGTTCCCCGTAGAGGGAACAGTAGGCGTCGGGTCGACCTAGGGTTTCCGGTTGGGAATCCGGAGTCAGACTCGGACAGTCCGAAGACTGTTAGTTATTCTTTACTGTGTTTTATCAGATTCTAACACTGTCTTGCAGGGAATTTTGCTCGGACTAACCTGGTTTTGCAGGTGAGGAACCTGCTGGAAAAAAGGTGGTCCGGGCGCCCGGAGGTCCAGGCACCCGGAACAGGTCCGGTTGCCCGGGACCAAGTCTTATCCCTGTCGCGACTTCGCCACGTGGAGCATCCTGGTTGGTTGGCCACGTCACACTCCAGGCGCCCGGAAGGGATCCAGGTGCCCGGAATGTCATATAAAAAGAGGGTCGAGGGTGCAGCCAAAGAACAACGAATTCTAAGCTTTCTTCTGTGAAGTGCTGCCAACGAGACGACCTTGAAGTGCTACTACTCGACGTCGACAACCCGAAGCTCAGACTCTTCGATCTTTTGTTGTCGGTATTAGTTTACTTATTGCATTAATTGTAATTCAAATTGTAATCTTTCCGATATATAGTTGTTGCCCACCGAAAGCGGTCAAGGACCGCGGGCCTTCGAGTAGGAGTCGCCATAGGCTCCGAACGAAGTAAAACACCTGCGTCTCTGTGTGTTTGATTTTACTTTCCGCTGCATTTCTATTCTGTGTTTTAAATCGTTAAAATAGCCACGAGCGCTATTCACCCCCCTCTAGCGCTTTCGATCCATCAATTAGTATCAGAGCGGGGTCATTTTGAATCGGTGCAACCACCATTCAAAATATTTTTTCGTGGTATTTTTTTCAGAGTCGATTAGAATTTAGCCTCATAGCTATATTCTAATTCTTTTTCCCTCGAATCGGTTTATCTCGGAATTGGTGCAACACCACCCGAGTTCGTGATCCATTTTTTTTCCTACCGCATTACTAATCTAGGACCAAGTCCTGGGATATTTTTTTGGTTGTTTTTTGCTTTAGGTAAAACTGAAATGGCCCTTCAAGAAGGCTACAGTACTGCCCGCCCTCCACTATTCACCGGAGACGACTTCGGGTACTGGAAAGGTCGGATGGAGGCATATCTCCAGACTCACTTTGAAGTCTGGATGATTGTCAAAACCAGATTCAAACTACCATCTGACAGCGCCGGCAAACCACTACCGTACGAGGACTGGGATGCAACTTTGATCAATAAAGTGGAAGCTAATGCCAAGGCAACCTGCACCCTCCAGTGTGACCTATCAAAAGAAGAACTCAACCGCGTCGGCCCCTTCAGCAGTGCCAAAGAGTTGTGGGAGAAACTAATTGAACTTCACGAAGGGACATCCGACACCAAAGTAAGTAAAAGAGACTTAATTTTTAATAAATTATTTAACATCAAATTGCAGGAAGGTGAAACAACTGCTCAACTCCATGCCCGGATTCAAGATCTGCTCAATGGTCTTCATGCAATTGGACAGAAGGTAGACAACCGGGACATCATATGGTATTCTCTAAACGCCTTTCCAAGGAACACCTTGTGGGCATCCATGGTAGATGCCTACAAGGTCTCCAAGGACTTATCTACCATTAAATTAGATGAACTTTTTGCAGAATTCGAACTTCACGAACAGACTAATGCACGCCCGACCAAGAAAGGGTTGGCTTTGGTTGCATGTAACGCTCAAAAATTCTCAAATTTGCATTAGAATTATTCTATGATTTTTCTGGAATTTTTAGATATTTTTTCGGAATTTTCCGAGTAGCGGAAGTAGCAAAAATAATTAAAAGATCTGCTCAATGGTCTTCATGCAATTGGACAGAAGGTAGACAACCGGGACATCATATGGTATTCTCTAAACGCCTTTCCAAGGAACACCTTGTGGGCATCCATGGTAGATGCCTACAAGGTCTCCAAGGACTTATCTACCATTAAATTAGATGAACTTTTTGCAGAATTCGAACTTCACGAACAGACTAATGCACGCCCGACCAAGAAAGGGTTGGCTTTGGTTGCATGTAACGCTCGAAAATTCTCAAATTTGCATTAGAATTATTCTATGATTTTTCTGGAATTTTTAGATATTTTTCCGGAATTTTCCGAGTAGCGGAAGTAGCAAAAATAATTAAAAGAATAAAATAGCTTAGGCGGGAATCGAACCCGAGACCTATGGTGTAAGGGATAATGCTAGTAACCGGTGAACCCAGCAGGGCCGTGCTGAAAGGAAAGGGAGACGATTTAATTTATATTAGAGTTGGGCCGGAATTACCACTTAATATAAATAGAAGGTTTAAGTGGGTTTTGGGTTACTTATCTTGTTGGTTCGGCAAAACCCTTCCTCTCCAAAGCCTCACGCCGACACCTTCCTCTTCCTCCTCTCTCGGCGCCCAGGCCCCAAGGGCTCTCGGATCATCTTCCGGCGACGACTCCAACACGAAAGAGGTTCTTCTCCGCGAGAGGAACGCAAAGACGTGAGCGGATCGTCGAAAAGGTCATCTCCACCGGAATTCTAGCGAATAGAATCGTAAGAAATTACGAACAGGAGGTAAGAAACCCCTCACCTGCTGTAGTATAATAGCTACCGTTTGATTTTCTGTACATTAGTTTAGTTATATGCGTATGTTTTCGACATATAGGGTGTATTTAACCTTCCTCGCAGGTTTAGGGATTTAGTGAGTACCTTTAGATGGGCCGGACACGTCTTTTCTCCTTCAGTTGGAGGTTTAGATGATGTTGGGTGCCTAAAGGTAGTCTCCCTAATAGAGAAGGGAGTTAAAGCACACTAGGTGGTCGATTAAATAACTAGCTTAGAAAAAAAATGCAACCTAGGTATTTTTATTAGCACAGTTGAATGCATTAGAAGCATCTAAATCAGTAAATAAGTTATCCTAGCTTATATGGGACTACGGTCCAATGGGTGGGCTCCCACAGTCGCCTCTAGGTTCAGACAACCTAACTCTAGGTTCAGATAACCTAGAAATAGCTATTTAGAACAGTTTAGCTATACTCAGTATTTTACTTTTCAGTTGGCACTGTACTGGATTAGATATCCATTGGGCTGGGCTCCCATAGTCGGTCCCTAGGTTTAGATAACCTAGTAGCTCTACTAAATTCGGGATTTGTAACCCCGGGTCTAGTTAGAGATGCGCGCATAGCAAGTACAGTTGCCGGGCCCAAACAACAGCATAATTACTATTTTCACTTATTATGATATTAGCTTTCAAACTCTTAATCTAATCCAGTGAATGTAGTTTAAGATCAGTTTTAGCTTAGTTCAGTTTCAATTACAGTATCACGCTCCAGCTTAGTTTTTCCGTGTGAATATGCATGATAACTTTATGTGCAGTTGTTATACATGTTTATATGTTCAGCTTTAGATATGCCATGATTGTATGCTTATATGCCATGCCATGCTTAGTTTATTCAGTATATTCAGCATAGGTTTTAAACAGCATGGTTTAAAATCATATTTGCATCGTTGCATGTTTTTGTGAGGTAGATGGTTTCTTACTAAGCTTTTTAGCTTATACATACTACTTTTCTTATACTGCAGATAAAGGTAAAGGAAAAGTGGACCAGTAGCGGAGGCTGGAGGTCAATGCAGATCAAGATGTGTGTGGAAGGAACTGGAATAAAAGATCCTCAGGGGTTTTAGCAAGCTTAAATAGTAGAAGTCTTAGTATTTCTTCTTTTATGCAATTTTGAACCTTAGAGTGTTTAAATCATGGGAGATTCATTTAGTTTGTTAGTAATTATGTTAGAATGCTGGTTAATAGTTGTTAGAATGTATTTCCATTGATTTTAGAATTGTTGTGTGAGATTTTGGCACGCCAAAGTGCTGAAATCAGAGTTCCCGGGCGAAATCAGAACTCTGATCGGTCTCCAGACCGATCAGAGCCTGGGCAGTGCCACTGGATCGGTCAGTCGATATGCTACTGTATCCTCCTGGATCGGTCAGCCGACCGATCCAGCGTGATACAGTAGCGATTGCAGGTGTTTCGGGTGCCTGGATCGGTCAGTCGACCGATCCAGACATACCTGGATCGGTCTGACCGACCGATCCAGCCACACCTGGATCGGTCAGCCGACCGATCCAGTTGGGAACAGAAACTTCCCCAGCTTCGATCGATCTGTAGATCGATCAGCAGGCCGGTAGGTAGTTGGGAAGTTAGTTTCTAGTCCCTAGCTCAGTTGGGATGTTCAGTTTCCCCTCCTTAGCATATGTACACCAGCAAAGAAGGTCTTTAGACCTTTCTTATCAGTTGTATCGGTCATTAGTAGAGTAAAATTTTAATTAGCCCAGCTTTCCGCACAGTATAGTTTAGCATTATTGTGACGATCGGCCTTACAGCCAGTGCCCAGAAGGTGGGTCGTTACAGAGTGGTATCAGAGCAGTGTTCCATACTCCCTACACACACATCAGCATTGTACCTGCAGCTTCCAAGTAAGAATACCTCTACTTAATTTATGCTCCTTGTTTTGTTATTACAGTTCATGTTTATATGCCTACTGCTTGATAGTATGTATTAGTTTTTAAACATGATATCAGTAGTTATATAACTGCGATTACATTAGTTATGTTATGTTCTCTATGTGTTTAGAAATGACACGAGGACGCCCAGCTAGAAGGGCACTAGCTACTGAGCCCCAGCAAGAGGCAGGCAGTTCAGTGCCTCCTCCAGACCTTACAGCACTAGTGACTCAGCATCAGGGCTAATCAGCAGAATACCCCCACAGTCACCCCGGAACCGAATTTGACGACTCCGGTAGTCTTAGAGGTTCCACCAGCTCAGCCTACAGCACCAGCACCAGCACCAGCAGCCCCAGCAGCTGAGCCAAGGAAGGAAGCCTATCTGATCCAGTGGCAGCGGGTCAAGCCAGAGAACTTCTCAGGCACTAGTGAACCATGGGATGCACAAGCCTGGTTCAAAACACTGGAGAGCACGATGGAGCTTCTGGACTGGCCAGAACACGAGAAGGTGAAGTGTGCCTCCTTCTGCCTGACAGGAGACGCACGCATGTGGTGGGAAAGAATCAGAACGAAGCGCCCAGTGAACCAGATGTCATGGGCTGACTTCGAGAAGGAGTTCTTCGAGGAGTTCTTTCACATACGGGTTACAAACCACCACTACGACGAGTTCACTGAGTTTCGTCAGGGCAACCTTTCAGTTGAGGAAGCCGTGAAGAAATTCAACAGGTTGGCTCGTCTATGCCCAGAGCTAGTCAGCACAGAGAAGGAACGAATCCGGTTGATGCTCAAGATGCTGAGGCCAGAGATAGCAGTGAACGTGGCTGGTGGCATACATAGGCCACAAACCACAGAGGAGTTAGTGAGCAGTGCCTTGACCACAGAGCATTACCAGAACAGCATAAAGCAGCAGAAGCAAGTCTCCTCAGAGTCCAAAGGCCAAGGAAACTCTCACACTCAAAAACAGCAAGGCCACAACTCTAACTGGAAAGGGAACTCCAACAGCAAGCGCAAATCAGGGAGTGACCCAAAAGGAGGACCATCTAGCAAGCGACCCAGTTATCCAAAGTGTGCTACTTGTGGGAAATTCCACCCAGGGGTTTGTCGCAAGGGCACACGAGGATGCTTTGAATGTGGACAAGAAGGGCACATGGCCAAGCAGTGCCCGAACAAGACCGGTCTTCCTCAGCCACAGCAGATTCAGTATGCAGGCCAGCCAGCTCAGTTATATCAGATGCAGGCCGCTCTAGAAGGTCCACTTATCAGCCAGGGCAGATTAGAAGCCCCTCCAGCTATGGCGAATGCGAGGATCTACTCACTCACCAGAGAGGACGTAGCCAATGCCTCGACAGTTGTCACAGGTCAGATTAGTATTTTACAGTATAGTGCTACTGTTCTATTTGATACTGGGGCAACCCATTCATATATAGCCAGGTTGTTCTCCGAAAAATTAGAAATACCCTCAGAGGTACTCAGTGGTCAGTTTTTGACGGCACTACCTTCAGGAGAGATCATGGCATCCACGCACTGGCTCAGAGCAGTGCCGGTCATTATAGCAGACATGGAACTCTTTTGTGATCTGATCCTGCTGGAAATGACTGACTACGACGTCATCCTTGGAATGGACTTCCTGATCAGATACGGTGCTTCCATAGAGTGCCGTAAACAGAAGGTCGTATTCCAACCCGAAGCAGAAACACAGTTCGAGTACATCGGAGAACCAAAGAGAAAAGCCAGAAAATTTCTCTCAGCTATGAAGGCACAGAAGTTGATGGATTCGGGTTGTACGGGGTACCTAGCACATGTAGTCAATACCAGCCAGGACAAGGACCAACAGCTAGCAGGAGTCCGAGTTGTATGTGACTACCCAGCAGTCTTCCCTGAGGAGTTACCAGGCCTAGCACCAGTCAGGGAGATTGAATTTGAGATAGAGCTCTTCCCCGGCACCAATCCTATTTCCAAAGCGCCATATCGTATGGCTCCAGCAGAGCTGAAGGAACTTCAGGAGCAACTACAGGAGCTGCTCGACAAGGGTTTCATACGCCCTAGTCACTCACCATGGGGAGCGCTTGTGTTGTTCGTGAAGAAGAAGGATGGAAGCATGCGACTGTGCATAGACTACAGATCACTGAACCAAGTCACAATCAAGAACAGGTATCCCCTTCCCAGAATCGATGACCTGTTCGACCAGCTGAAGGGAGCAGTAGTGTTCTCCAAGATAGATCTCAGATCAGGTTATCATCAGGTCAAGGTTAAAGAAGGGGATATACCCAAGACAACATTCAGAACCAGATACGGACATTACGAGTTCGTAGTCATGCCCTTTGGCGTGACCAATACTCCAGCTACATTCATGGATCTCATGAACAGAGTATTCAGGGAGTATTTAGATAAGTTTGTTATTGTGTTTATCGATGACATTCTTATCTACTCAGGAACTCAGGAAGAACATGCAGAGCACCTGAAGACAGTACTACAGACACTTCAGCAGAACCAGTTATACGCCAAGTTCACGAAATGTGAATTTTGGTTAGATCAGGTGTCCTTCCTGGGTCACATCATCTCCAAGGATGGTATTATGGTAGATCCCAGCAAGATAGAAGCAGTAAGTAACTGGAAGAGACCTAAGAACGCCAGCGAAATCAGGAGCTTTCTGGGATTAGCAGGATACTACAGAAAGTTTGTAAAGGACTTCTCCGATGACCTTAGAGTCTACCTTACTAGAAAGAGAAATTCAGTCAGCTGAGGAGAGAACAGCTTCAGCGAGCTAAAAAGGAGATTGACCAGTGCTCCCATTTTGGCTCTACCAGACAACACCAGCAGCTTTGACATCTATAGTGATGCCTCTAAGTTGGGACTAGGAGCAATACTGATGCAAAACGGCAAGGTGATCGCCTATGCCTCCAGACAACTCAAGGATTATGAGAAGAATTACCCTACTCATGACCTCGAGCTTGCAGCAGTAGTGTTCGCTCTCAAAATTTGGAGACATTACTTATATGGAGCTCAGTGCAGAGTGTATATAGATCACCAGAGTCTGAAGTACTTCTTCACTCAGAAGGATCTGAACATGCGACAGCGCAGATGGCTTGAGCTGGTCAAAGACTACGATATAGACATCCTCTACCATCCAGGGAAAGCCAATAAGGTAGCCGACGCACTTAGCAGAAAATCCAGTGCTACCTTGTTATCTCTTACGGCCATGTCACCACCCCTACAAAAGGAGATCGTAGATTTCGATCTCGAACTCATCGTTAGACAGCTTTCTACTATGACCTTAGAGTCTACCTTGCTTGGTGATATTCAGTCAGCTCAGGAGCAGGACCCTAAAATTCAGAAAATCAAGCAAGGGCTAGCAGAATCAGAAAGTAGAGAATTCAGAGTGTCCGATAGCGGGGTGTTGTATTTTGGTGACAGACTCTGTGTTCCAGATTAGGAGGAGCTACGGAGACAGATTTTAGATAAGGCTCACAAGACTCCCTATGCGATGCATCCAGGTTCCACCAAAATGTATCAAGACCTGAAGAACCAGTTTTGGTGGCCCGGGATGAAGCGAGACATCGCCAGATATGTTAGCACCTGCCTCACCTGTCAGAGGGTCAAGGCAGAACATCAGCGACCAGGAGGAGTTCTGCAGCCTATACAGATTCCAGAATGGAAGTGGGAGGATATCTCTATGGATTTCATAGTGGGACTGCCCAAAACCACGAATGGTTTTGACGCCATCTGGGTAATGGTCGACAGGTTGACTAAATCAACCCACTTCTTAGCTATCAAGATATCCTATTTCATGGAGAAGCTAGCTCAGTTGTATCTTCAGGAGATCGTCAGACTTCATGGAGTCCCACGAACCATCATTTCAGACAGAGACAGCAGATTCACATCACACTTCTGGGAGTGTGTACAGTCAACGTTGGGCACTAAGTTAAAGTTCAGCACAGCATTCCATCCTCAGACAGATGGTTAGATAGAGCGAGTAAATCAGGTACTCGAAGATATGCTCCGAGCGTGTGCCCTAGACTTCAAGGGAAGTTGGTGCAAATATCTGAGCTTAGCAGAATTTGCATACAACAACAGCTATCAGGCCACTATCGGCATGGCACCTTACGAGACTCTCTATGGGCGGAGGTGTAGATCTCCAATCTGCTGGTCTGAGAGTGGTGAACAGAAGGAACTAGAGCTTCAGACAGAAATAGTCGCAGATACCACAGCAGCCATACAGCAGATCCGCCAGAGGATAGAGACAGCTCAGAGCCGCCAGAAGAGCTATGCTGATACGCGGAGTTGGGGATTCAGTGTTCCTCAGAGTGGCTCCCATGAAGGGAGTAATGCGTTTTGGGAAGAAGGGCAAGCTAAGTCCCAGATATGTGGGACCATATCTTATTAGCAGAAGAGTGGGCAAGGTAGCATATGAGCTAGAGCTACCCCAGGAAATGTCAGCTGTCCACAACGTATTTCATGTCTCTATGCTGAAGAAGCATACCCCAGATGCACCCAGGTGATTGAGCCCCAGTCGGTACAGATCCGCGAGGACCTCAGCTATGATAGTCGGCCTATTCAGATAATAGACCGAGCAGTTAAGAAATTGTGGAACAAGGAAGTACCATTAGTCAAAGTCATTTGGCACAGTCACACAGCAGAAGCCAGCATGAGACAGAAGTACCCAGAATTGTTCTAAGTTCGAGGACGAACTTTTTATAAGGTATGGGGGATTGTAACGCTCGAAAATTCTCAAATTTGCATTAGAATTATTCTATGATTTTTCTGGAATTTTTAGATATTTTTCCGAAATTTTCCGAGTAGCGGAAGTAGCAAAAATAATTAAAAGAATAAAATAGCTTAGGCGGGAATCGAACCCGAGACCTATGGTGTAAGGGATAATGCTAGTAACCGGTGAACCCAGCAGGGCCGTGCTGAAAGGAAAGGGAGATGATTTAATTTATATTAAAGTTGGGCCGGAATTACCACTTAATATAAATAGAAGGTTTAAGTGGGGTTTGGGTTACTTCTCTTGTTGGTTCGGCAAAACCCTTCCTCTCCAAAGCCTCACGCCGACACCTTCCTCTTCCTCCTCTCTCGGCGCCCAGGCCCCAAGGGCTCTCGGATCATCTTCCAGCGACGACTCCAACACGAAAGAGGTTCTTCTCCGCGAGAGGAACGCAAAGACGTGAGCGGATCGTCGAGAAGGTCATCTCCACCGGAATTCTAGTGAATAGAATCATAAGAAATTACGAACAGGAGGTAAGAAACCCCTCACCTGCAGTATAATAGCTACCGTTTGATTTTCTGTGCATTAGTTTAGTTATATGCGTATGTTTTCGACATATAGGGTGTATTTAACCTTCCTCGCAGGTTTAGGGATTTAGTGAGTACCTTTAGATGGGCCGGACACGTCTTTTCTCCTTCAGTTGGAGGTTTAGATGCTGTTGGGTGCCTAAAGGTAGTCTCCCTAATAGAGAAGGGAGTTAAAGCACACTAGGTGGTCGATTAAATAACTAGCTTAGAAAAAAAATGCAACCTAGGTATTTTTATTAGCACAGTTGAATGCATTAGAAGCATCTAAATCAGTAAATCAGTTATCCTAGCTTATATGGGACTACGGTCCAATGGGTGGGCTCCCACAGTCGCCTCTAGGTTCAGACAACCTAGCTCTAGGTTAAGATAACCTAGAAATAGCTATTTAGAACAGTTTAGCTATACTCAGTATTTTACTTTTCAGTTGGCACTATACTGGATTAGATATCCATTGGGCTGGGCTCCCATAGTCGGTCCCTAGGTTTAGATAACCTAGTAGCTCTACTAAATTCGGGATTTGCAACCCCGGGTCTAGTTAGAGATGCACGCATAGCAAGTACAGTTGCCGGGCCCAAACAACAGCATGATTACTATTTTCACTTATTATGATATTTGCTTTCAAACTCTTAATCTAATCCAGTGAATGTAGTTTAAGATCAGTTTTAGCTTAGTTCAGTTTCAATTAAAGTATCACGCTCCAGCTTAGTTTTTCCGTGTGAATATGCATGATAACTTTATGTGCAGTTGTTATACATGTTTATATGTTCAGCTTTAGATATGCCATGATTGTATGCTTATATGCCATGCCATGCTTAGTTTATTCAGTATATTCAGCATAGGTTTTAAACAGCATGGTTTAAAATCATATTTGCATCGTTGCATGTTTTTGTGAGGTAGATGGTTTCTTACTAAGCTTTTTAGCTTATACATACTACTTTTCTTATACTGCAGATAAAGGTAAAGGAAAAGTGGACCAGTAGCGGAGGCTGGAGGTCAATGCAGATCAAGATGTGTGTGGAAGGAACTGGAATAAAAGATCCTCAGGGGTTTTAGCAAGCTTAAATAGTAGAAGTCTTAGTATTTCTTCTTTTATGCAATTTTGAATCTTAGAGTGTTTAAATCATGGGAGATTCATTTAGTTTGTTAGTAATTATGTTAGAATGCTGGTTAATAGTTGTTAGAATGTATTTCCATTTATTTTAGAATTGTTGTGTGAGATTTTGCACCAAAGTGTCGAAATCGAGTTCCCGCGAATCGAACTCGATCGGCCTCGAGCATGATCAAAGCTCGGATCGATCGGCCACCGACCGATCCGAGATAAGATGCTATCAGATCCTCCGGATCGGTCACCGACCGATCCAATGCCATAGAGCTTCCGATTGCATGTGTGGCTGGATCGGTCGGTCGACCGATCAGACATACTGATCGGTCGACCGACCGATCGACCACACCGGACGGCCGACCGACCCAGTTGGGAACAGAAACTTCCCCAGCTTCGATCGATCTGTAGATCGATCAGCAGGCCGGTAGGTAGTTGGGAAGTTAGTTTGTAGTCCCTAGCTCAGTTGGGATGTTCAGTTTCCCCTCCTTAGCATATGTACACCAGCAAAGAAGGTCTTTCGACCTTTCTTATCAGTTGTATCGGTCATTAGTAGAGTAAAATTTTAATTAGCCCAGCTTTCCGCACAGTATAGTTTAGCATTATTGTGACGATTAGCCTTACAGCCAGTGCCCAGAAGGTGGGTCGTTACATTGCAGGAACAGGGAGATCGCGTGAGTCAAAAATCAAGCGAAGAACCGAACCTGAGTCAGAAGAAGAACCAGATTCGGAAGACGATGATGAACTTACAACCGAGATAGTCAACTTAGTAAAAAAGCTCTGCAAAAAGAAGGGCTTCAACAAAAAGGATCTCAGAAAAGCCATCCAGTCTAAAGAAGCCCAGCCAAGCTCGAAGGTTAAATTCGAAGTGACCTGCTATGGGTGCAATCAGAAGGGTCACATCAAGCCAAATTGCCCGAACCAGAAGTATTCAAAGAAACCCAGAAGAAAGAAGGCATTAAAGGTAACATGGGACGAGTCTTCTTCCGAGGAATCCAACGACGAAGAACTGGAACAGACGAACTTTCTCGCCTTGACAGCCAGGGACTACACCAACGGATCCGGAAGTGAGGACGAATCGGAAGCCGAGTCCGAGAGAAGCCACGGATCCGCATCCGTTTCCGAAGGGCCGAACCCCTCTGTAAGTAAAAGTCGTTTATATAGTTTAATTAATTATTTAATGCATAAAGTAGCTAAGTCCAAGATTCGAATCAAAGTGCTTCTAAAGGAGGTAACACTCCTTAAAGAAACGCCTAACAACGAATCCTTAACTGATCAAGTTCAGACTGGAACCTCAACTCAAGTTCAAAAACTTGAGGAAGAGAATTCCAATCTAAAAAGTCAAGTCAAGGATTTGAAAACAACCCTAGAGCGATTTTCCTTGGGATCCAAGAATCTTGACTTGATTCTTGGAACTCAAAGGGCAATCTACAATCGAACTGGACTAGGATATAAAAAGAAATATAAATCTTACCAATCCTTAATAAACAAACCAAATAGTAAATCAGTCCAAGCTTGGGTTGCCAAGTCCAATCTAATCAATCAAGTAGGACTTGGACATTACTGGATTCCTAAGGATCAAATACATTACCTTGATAAACCTTATCGAGGCTATGATCCAGGGGGAGCTAGCAGAAAAATAATTAAAATTAATAATTAAAATTCAAACTCAAAATTCGTGATTAATAATTAAAATTAATTAAAATTAAAAATAAAAAATTCAAAATTAGTAATTAAAAATTAAAATTAAAATTCAAAATTAGTAATTAAAAATTAAAATTCAAATTCAAAATTCGTAATTAAAAATTAAAATTAAAATTCAAAATTCGTAATTAAAACTTAAAATTCAAATTCAAAATTCGTAACTGAAATTTAAAATTCAAATTCAAAATTCGTAATTAAAACTTAAAATTCAAATTCAAAATTCAAATTCAAAATTCGTAATTAAAACTTAAAATTCAAATTCAAAATTCGTAATTAAAATTTAAAATTCAAATTCAAAATTCGTAATTAAAATTCAAATTCAAAATTCGTAATTATAACTTAAACTTAAAATTCAAATTTAAAATTCGTAATTAAAATATAAAATTAAAATTCAAAATTCAAAATAAATCTAAAACTCAAAATTCAAAATAAATCTAAAACTCAAAATTCAAAAGTCGTAATTGAAATTTTAAAATTCAAAAATCAAATAGAAGGAGGGTCCAGAATAGCTGGCAACTCCGAAAACTATTTACTCGACAGGGTAACCAAACTTAATCTACCCGAAATGGGTAAAGTAGAGTAGATTACCCGGATGGGTAAATAAGGATAGATTAAAAAGGGTTAAATTTTAACTTGAAGCACAGTACTGGTGAAGTTTTTGGATGATAGTACGTTGGGAAAACTTGGGCATCGCATGTCTAGGAAGATATGGCTTCGACCTGGTGCATTTGGCCAAGTGGAACTAACCGAAGCTACCCTTAAATGGATCATAACTAGTTAGACCAAGGTTTAGTATTAAGCTCAATGGGTAGGACTATTTGGGAAACCTCGAAGGCATGGTTACTTTAATGAGCTCCTTGTGACTCACCATAGTCCAGAAGTTTATCCAAAGAACGCTTACTTGTTGAACCCAAAGCTAAACCCGAATCTAACATAAAGTTAAACAAAACCCTACAAATTAAACTAATTCATCTCATAGAATAATAGGATACCCTAATTGAAAACATAGATCGGGTGAGATGACTAAGCAAATTAAATATTCTTAAAATCATATTAACTTAAACATTTTCAAAATTGAATTAATTTAAATATTTCTCAATTAAACATCAAATCACCAAACAAACCCCCATAGAATTAACTCAGATTAGGTAAGATGCAAAATTTGGGACTTTCCTCAATCAAACTGTCTTTTGATCCATCAACTACTTTATGTGTAGGAATTGGATCAATGGGTGTTGGACAGTGGATGTTCCAGACATATGACTGGAGATCGGTTGAAGTTCACTAAGTTAAAACTAAAGAACCTAGGATCAGTTGCATTCGGCAACGATGGAAAACTGAAAGTAATCGGAAAAGGTAATATCGAACTTAATTCTGATTTTATTATTCGAAAAGTATTGTTAGTTGAAAATTTTAATTTCAATTTATTAAGTATAAGTCAACTATGCGATACTGGTTATTCAGTCAATTTTACCAAGTCTGAATGTATAGTCAAACATGTCGATAATCCAAAAATTATACTTAAGGGCACTAGAAAAGATAATGTCTACACCGTCTATCTACCATCATCCTCAATAAAGTGTTTTCTAACACAACAAGAGGAAACTGAGTTATGGCACAGAAGACTCGGTCACACGCACACAAGACTCATTTCAAAAATGAGTCAAAATGGACTAGTTAGAGGGTTGCCCAAATTAAAAGTTATTGAAAACTCAATCTGTAATGCATGTCAACAAGGAAAACAAACCAAGTCCACCCACAAGTCAACCAATACGGTTAGAACTACCCATCTACTTGAGCTCCTTCACCTAGATCTATTTGATTCACATGGAGCCAAGTCACTAAGCAAGAACCAATATTGCTTAGTTATAATTGATGACTACTCCAGGTTCACCTGGGTAAAATTTCTAAAAACAAAAGATGAAACCTTTGAAATATTTAGTAATTTTTGCAAATTAACAGAAAATGAAAAAGATACTAAAATTAAAAGGATAAGGAGTGATCATGGAGGAGAATTTGAGAATCACAACTTCACTGAATTTTGTGAGATAAATGGGTACAAACATGAATACTCCTGCCCTAGAACCCCCCAACAAAATGGTTTAGTAGAACGTAAAAACAGAACCTTACAAGAAGCTGCTAGAACCATGTTAAACGAATATAATCTATCTAATCAATTCTGGGCTGAAGCAGTTAGTACAGCATGCTACATTCAAAATAGGATCTTAATTAACAAATTTCAAAATAAAACCCCCTATGAAATTTATTATAATAAAATTCCTAACTTAAATTATTTAAAAGTATTTGGGTGTAAAGTCTTTATTTTAAACACTAAAGACTACTTAGGAAAATTTACATCAAAAACAACCCCAGGAATATTTTTAGGGTACTCCACCACTAGTAGAGCATATAGAGTGTATAACAAGAATACCCTAAAAGTAGAAGAAACAACAAATATAAAATTTGATGAAGACACTATAGATGAAACTGAAGATATAGAAAATGCTAATCCAATAAACAGAGAAGATGACGAAACTCAACCTGAACCTATTGAATCTGAAGAACAAATCACTAATTCAAATGACATACGACCAACCAGAACAAGCACAAATCACCCATCTGACCAAATCTTGGGTGATCCAACTGTAGGAGTAAGAACTAGGTCATCCTATAGAAACCAGAGTCAAATAGCCCTAATTTCAAAAATTGAACCCAAAACCATAGAAGAAGCCCTACCAGACCCAGATTGGACTATAGCAATGCAAGAAGAATTGACCCAATTTGAAAGAAATCAGGTATGGGAATTAGTGCCTAAACCCATTAACAAAACCATAATTGACACTAAATGGGTTTTTAGAAACAAATTAAATGATCAAGGTGAAATAGTAAGAAATAAAGCCAGGTTAGTAGCCAAAGGGTTCAATCAAATAGAAGGGCTAGACTATGATGAGACCTATGCTCCTGTAGCAAGACTTGAATCCATCAGGATGATATTGGCCTATGCAGCACACAAAGGATTCAAGCTATTTCAAATGGATGTAAAATCCGCATTCTTAAACGGATTCATAAAAGAAGAAGTATACGTAGGCCAACCCCCAGGATTTGAGGACATAGAACATCCAAATTATGTCTTCAGATTAAAAAAGGCCCTGTATGGACTAAAACAAGCACCTAGAGCTTGGTATGAATGACTATCCAACTATCTAATATCAAAAGGGTTCAACCAAGGTCAAATAGATCCAACCCTTTTTGTAAAAACCTTTGAAAGCGACATCTTTATAGCCCAAATTTACGTTGACGATATTATTTTTGGATCAACCAACTCAAAATTTCTAAAAGAATTTACCAAACTAATGGAAAATGAATTTGAAATGAGTCTAGTGGGTGAACTTAATTTCTTTTTAGGGTTACAAATTAAGCAAACCAAAGATGGAATTTATATTTATCAAACCAAATATGCTAAGGAATTAATTAGTAAATTTGGAATGGAAAACTCAAAAATCATCAATACACCAATGGCTACTAATGTCAAAATTGACTCAGACTTAGAAAGTAAATCAGTAGACTTGAAATACTATCGAAGTGCGATAGGAAGTCTACTGTACCTAACTGCAAGTCGACCAGACATCATCTTTGCAGTAGGTATGTGCGCAAGATACCAATCTTGTGCAAAAGAGTCTCACTTAACCCTAGTAAAAAGAATCCTTAGGTATGTTAAGGGAACCCTAAACGTAGGACTTTGGTACCCTAGATCTTGCACCCTTGATCTAACCGGCTACTCTGACTCTGACTATGCCGGGTGCAAGCTAGATAGAAAAAGCACAAGTGGCAGTTGTCAATTTTTAGGGCACTGCCTAGTAAGTTGGTCAAGTAGAAAGCAACACTGTGTTGCCTTATCTACCACTGAAGCTGAATATATAGCACTAGGTGAATGCACATCTCAATTACTATGGATGATGCATACCCTTAAAGACTATCAACTTGAATATCAAAAAACAAAAATCTCAATCGATAACATAAGTACAATAAATCTAACAAAAAACCCAATTCATCACTCAAGGACTAAACATATAGAAGTAAAACACCACTTTGTAAGGGATCATGTAGCTAAGGGTGACATTGTACTCAACTATGTTGAGTCAAAATCAAACTTAGCTGACATCTTTACAAAACCCTTACCTGAACTTGAGTTTAGTACACTGAGAAGACAAATAGGAATGTGCTGGGTAGAATAGATACTTTCAATTCAGTCCTTTTAATGCTTTTTGGTTTTTCATAACATTTTCAAAATTCTAGGCAAAACTTTTTTTTAAAATCCCTACTTTACTAGACTTTCAAAAGTTGGACTTAGCCTAGGATTTCCCCTAGAAATAATGTTCCCCCAGGACTCAGCCAGAGCATATCACAAACACCTAGGTTTACCTTGATTGTGTTTGTAAAACATAGAACGGTGTGAGATGTATAGGGTACAGCCTGGACTCGAGAATGCTTATTTCTATGCATCAATATGAGTCTGGGCGTTAAATACGTGACTAAAAGTAATCAAATCAAGTCTTCCAGCCTTAGTCAAATCTAACTGGATGAATTGACTTGACTTGACTAACCAAGTGAACACTGTTGCCCTCTAGGCAATCAGCAAGTAGCTAAACGGTTAGACAGTTGGTGAAGGAAATAATAGGTTTAAGCATGTCTGTACTTAAGGGATCTGATACCTGATCAAAACAAATCTTTACTCATGCTTGGACTTTAGGGCTCTGATACCTTACTAAAATAAAATGGCAAGCTATTAAAAAAAAATAAATAAGGTTATCGCTTCTCCTTTGCCTTAAGTATTCTTGAAATTCATTTCAAAGCAACTTTTTCAAAAACTTTCTCCAAATTTTCAAGTGTCCTCTATTCTGAAAATTTTTGTTAGAAAGTTATTTAAGCTGAAACCTTTTCGAAAATTCGTCAAGTTAAATTTTTTTTTTTATTTAAAGCTTTGAAATTTTTTTTTAAGTTGAAAATCTTCCTTGGAAATTTTCTTTAAAAACCTGAATATTTTCTCCAGAAAATTTTTGAAGCTGAAAATTTTGTTTGAATTTTTTTTTTGTTTGAAAACTTCTGAAGTTGAAAATTTTGTCTAAAAATTTCTGAAGTTCAATTTCTGTTTGAAAATTTTTCTGTGAAAACTTTGGAAACTCCCAAAACACACTAAGTTAAAAAGAGTTCCTCTTGGCAAATCACTTCAAACAAAATCAATTGACAAAATTTTGAAAAATATTGCTATTCTAAAGTGTTACCTTACACTTGCTCCTTGCCTAAGTCAAAATGTTTTCGGCTAAAATTCTGTCTTGAAAAATTAAGTTTTTTAAAACTAGCTCATTTTTGATATATGGCAAAGGGGGAGAGTAGAGAAATTCAAAGAAGTAAATAAAAATTCAAATTCAAATTCAAAGAAAGAGTAGAGAAATTCAATATTTTAAAGGGAGCGTGTATTAAGGGGGAGCAATGTTTATGCTTATCTTGCTATCACGCTTATCTTGTGTCTTGTGCTTATACATAACAGCATATGTCTTTTACTTAACATTGAATTTCGGTTGCCATTATCAAAAAGGGGGAGATTGTTGGTGCGGGAAGCATCCGACGATCGAACCTTAGTTTTGATAATGGCAAAGGATTCAAAGTTAAGTTAGTGTGTGATCTAAAATGTTTGAATGAGTGTTTCAGGAAAGTCCTAGCTGCGGTTAGGCAGGTGAAAAACCCTAAGGGGTGGTAACCTTAGGTCCTAGGGGGCGGTAACCCTATGTGAGGGAAAACCCTAAGGGGCGGTAACCCTAGGTGGAGATAAACCCTAGGGGGCGGTAACCCTAGGTCCTAGGGGGTGGTAACCCTAGGCGAAAAGTCCAGTCGGTCTGGAGGACCGGACTGGCATCAGGTAATCTCTCTTGAGGGGAGTAGGTGAGGACGCGTTCCTCGTAGAGGGAACAGTAGGCGTCGGGTCGACCTAGGGTTTCCGGTTGGGAATCCGAAGTCAGACTCGGACAGTCCGAAGACTGTCAGTTATTCCTTACTGTGTTTTATCAGATTCTAACACTGTCTTGCAGGGGATTTTTCTCGGACTAACCTGGTTTTGCAGGTGAGGAACCTGTTGGAAAAAAAGGTGGTACGGGCGCCCGGGATGAATCCGGGCGCCCGGGATGGATCCGGGCGCCCGGAGGTCCAGGCGCCCGGAACAGGTCCAGGCACCCGGGACCAAGTCTTATCCCTGTCGCGACTTCGCCACGTGGAGCATCCTGGTTGGTTGGCCACGTCACATTCCAGGCGCCCGGAAGGGATCCAGGCGCCCGGAATGTCATATAAAAAGAGGGTCGAGGGTGTAGCCAAAGAACAACAAATTCTAAGCTTTCTTCTGTGAAGTGCTGCCAACGAGATGACCTTGAAGTGCTACTACTCAACGTCGACAACCCGAAGCTCAGACTCTTCGATCTTTTGTTGTCGGTATTAGTTTACTTATTGCATTAATTGTAATTCAAATTGTAATCTTTCTGATATATAGTTGTTGCCCACCGAAAGCGGTCAAGGACCGCGGGCCTTCGAGTAGGAGTCGCCATAGGCTCCGAACGAAGTAAAACACCTGCGTCTCTATGTGTTTGATTTTACTTTCCGCTGCGTTTCTATTATGTGTTTTAAATCGTTAAAATAGCCACGAGCGCTATTCACCCTCCCCCCCTCTAGCGCTTTCGATCCATCAAGATCATGTTATCGGTTCTTTATAAATTATAAACAGTAGCTTATGACTAAGATGGATATGAACAAACCATTGGAATAGTCGTAGTGTAATTTGATATTAGTTTATCTTAACTATAAAATTATACTAGTACACTCTGTTACGCTCCGCAAGTGTACGGAAATGTCGCAAGTAATATAAAAGATTATCGTATCCACAGGGACTGGAATAAGCACTAGAAATGTCTCAATGCGAATTAGCTAAACAACTATCCAATCGTTTCAAAAGCAAAGTAAAGGTAAACAAATCTAATATTAGAGATCAACAAACAAGAGTTTAGTGTTTTGGGTTATGATAAAGGGAGATTCTAGGAGTTTCGATTTCTTTGTAAGATTTCTTGAATGTAAATGGTTCACCAATTCTTATTCCTCAATTGCCAAACATGTAGAAAGTTGCCGGTTCCCTCTTCCAATAGACAACCGGCTAAGGACTGAGAAATGTATCTAAATAGGATTAATGGGACATGAACCTACGTTGTCCTTACACAGAAGCGCACCTATTACTATGCCTTCCTCGGATATCAACATAGAAGCCCACAACTTATTAATCTATAAAGATACAAGAAGCTAATCATAGAATCCATCCTACTCTCTTGAATATTCCTATTTCCTCTTCAAGATTATCTCTCAAACGTCCTTACACGGGCTTGCACCTGTCACGTGGATCCCTCGGATGATCGAGTGAGAGTTTATCTTTACCAAGTCCATAAGAAATCCAAACAATAAATCAAGAATGAGAATTAAGCACAAACCAACATCAATCATTCAAGATCTAATTGATACAAGCAAGATAATGTCATTGAAACAAGAAAATGGCAAATCCATAAGAGATTACATCAATCCATCATACAAATACTCCCTTATTCCTAGAATACAAGATCTACTCCATGAATCGAGGAAGAAAACCCGAAAGAATAGAGATTACAAGCATTCCTTGAATCCCCAATCCAAGAAAACAAGAAGAGGGGAGAAGAGAAAACTTATCTAGGAAGAAGCCTTGTCTTCGGATCCAATCCTCGCTCCGAAGCCGGAATCATCGAGATCTCCCTTAGAATCGCCCAGAAATCCTCCCAAGAATGGGAGGAAACCACCAAATCTTGCTTTCTCCCAAAGGGGGAGAGATTCCCTTTTAAATCATGAAGGAGGGTTTAAATAGAGGAGGGATTCGGGCGCCACACGGCCCCGTGACGCGGCCGTGTGAGATTCACACGCCATGTCCAGCTCCCTCTCCGCCTACACTGCAGTGTGACTCCACACGCCGTAACCCTTCTCTCGAAATGATACACGACTGCAGTGGTGCACACGCCACACCGCTTGGTCTCTGGAAATGCTACACTAGTGGTGCACACCACACCGCTTGGTCTCGAAATGCTACTGTGGTGCACATGACCACACCGCTTGGTCTCTGGAAACCTCACACGGCAGTGTAGATCCACACGGCCATGTAAGGCTTCTGCTCTGGTTGGCTTCAAATCTTGACACGGCCGTGTGAGGTTCACACGGCCATGCCATCTTCCTCTTCTGCTGGTGCCAAAACCCCACACGGCCCGAGCTCCATACCAATGCAGGGCCGTGTGAGGTACACGGCCTGGTGCTTTCTCCCTTTGTTTCCTCCAAGGCTTGCCCAAAGATGTAAATTCTTCACCAAATCGACTCCTGCGTACAGTAAATGCACAAAAAGCAGATCTCCGAACCAAAAGAGTAAATATGCTAAAAGGAAAGCTGGAAGTATACAAATGCATAGATCAAGCATGCTCAAAGTATGTAAATGTGCGTAAAAACATGCATAAAAGAGTATATAATCTACGCACATCACACCCCCAGACTTAAACCTTTGCTTGTCCTCAAGCAAAATACTGCAATCTAAATTCATATGTTCTATAACACATTCATAAAACCCAGTGCACTTTCCTAACTCTATCAAAAAGTTTCATTAACAAGCATGATCATGGAAACAAGTAAAGTATGGTTCAAGCATAAGAATCTTGTGCGCAGTGTAAAAGTAACTCAACACCCTTCAAGTTTCAATCCATGTCCTAGTCAAGTCGTCATCAAATTTGAATTCCTAATGTTTCCAGTGAAACACAAGTAACCAGTGATAGGCACTTACTTACCATTCACTTGGTTCATATTTCTCAACTAACCCAAGGTCTCAAAGGTGTGCTCAATCTCAAGAGAAGCTAAACAGTCATTTCCCCAGTAACCTAACTCGGTCTCAAAGGGGTGACTTGCTAGATTCCACTCATGACAACTGTTTTTTATATCCCTTATTGTGTGTTTTTTTTTTAAAGTGTTTGCATTGTGCAAAACTTATTCACAAATGTACTTTTAGCACACATGTTGGGATATTTTGATTTTTCCAAATGAGCTTTAATGATTTGAGCCTCATCCAGTAACCAAAATGAAAGTTGAGAGATCACCATGGAAACCAAGTACTAAGCAAACAAGATGAATCATGACTATTTCAATGACATCAACTATTCAAGCATCAAGCACAAGTGTAGTGAAGCTAAAATCCTTAAGGTTGAACCAAAACTAAAACTCATCACCATAAGATTCTTAGCTTATTAATGCTTCCCAAGATAGAAAAAAGAACTACAAAAAGTTTACTAGTAGCATCATGCGAACATCATGAATCGAGACAATAATCGTGCTAACATTTCACTTGAATCCAAGAAAGCATATAAGTGAAGATTTGATGTTCTCAAAATTTTTTGCCATGATTATTTCAAAAACAAGCAAAATAAAGCAACAAGCAATGAAAATAAGAACCAACATGAAAAACTAACAAAAACTAAAAACTGAAAACCAAACTAAACAATACATGACACCCCCCCAGACTTAAACTTTTCATCGTCCCGATGAAATCAGTATGGTGGAGGAGGTGGAGGTGGACGAGGGAAAGGAGGTCTACGACGTGGTTGGCCAATAGGAAAACTAGGAAAACCTGGAATCTCACCCAAGGATCTATGATACTCATATAAAGCATCAACTTGTTGGCTAGTAAGCGTCATACTCTGCATAAAATCTCTCATCCTAGCCTGATCAGTATCATAATCCTGCACAAACTCAGCCACTTGACCTTGAAAATTTCTCGTAAACTGAAAATGATTTTGTACCTCCCTAAACTGATCATCAGATAAAGAGAAGCGCCCCTCCAACATTTTTCGTTGGGAATCTTGCTTCTCATGAAGTGATTCTAGAGACGTACGAAAATCTGAAAAATCGAACCTAGAAGATCCCGTGCCATATGCAAAAGAATGCCTAGCAGGCTCCATGAAACTAGAGGGTGTCCAGATGACGAGGGCTCATGATGTGGCTCAGTGTCTCCAGGTATAGAAGGGTTATCCTCAAAATCTAACTCAGAAATTACCCAATTAGCCCGGTTACGAATAGTAGTTCGTTCAGGAAAAGGAAGAGGTAAAGGAGAACCACTCCTCCTAGGAAACGCGAAACCATTCTCATCCCGAACGATCATTTTCATAGCAAGACATGTATCAATGTCAATCATGTCATTACCATGAATTATTTCCAACCCATCAACATCAAGATTTAAATTACAAGCTATTCGGGTAATCAAACCACCAAAAACAATTGATCCCGATGATGCCCTAGCCGATCTCAATAAGGTATGAACAAAATGAAAACCAGAGTCAAATTCGACCTTATAAAGCATAGCCCATAAAGCATAAAGCTCTATTTTCTTAACCACCCCATCACTCTCTCCCCTACCAAAAATAGTTTTACTCATGACTCTATGTAGGTACCTAAAGATGGGGTTTTGCATATGGGAGGCCTTAGCTCTTGAAGGCTCATAAGGTTGATCTAACCCAGTTATTGCATTCCAAAAATGATTCCAATTAAACCTTGGATCAAACCTACGAGGGCTACCGGTGGTTATTCCAAAACAAGAATTAAAGTCACTAAATGCCCATAGAAATTCTTGATTCATTAATCTAAAAGAGATTTTTCCAAAATAATCATCTTCATTAGTAAAATGGACATCCAATGAACTTAAAAATTCCAAAACAAGACGAGGATATGTAGGCAAATGTGTGTACATAATATCACTCCAATCCAAAAACCCAATCATCAAATCTACATCTTCCCTAATTCCAAGCATATCAAGAACAGTTGGGTCCATATATCTAGTACACACTATCTTTCTATTGACAAGAATTGCAAATCTAGTTACTTGATCATCATTTCTGAACACAATATTGAATTCATTGTCATTACCTTCGTTGCGTGAAGTCCTTTTGCCTTTGCCCTTCACTGGTTGTTTTCCTTTGTCTCTTGATGGCTCCTTCTCTTTGTCTCCACTAGATCCACCACCTCCTTTGCGTAATCTCTTCAAAATATTGGACATCTTGATGAGTTTAGATAGGGGAAGAATTATTTAGAGTTGTGGAACTTCAAAGAACAAAACTTCAAAGAACAAAAGATCTTAGGTTAAGAGAACAAAAAGTCCAAGTCTTAGAGAGGAGGAGAATCAGATCTAAGAGATCTTGAGAGATTAGAGAGGAGTTTTTAAGAAATTGGGAGAGAAAGATATGTTTTGGAGAGTTGGGGGTGTGCGGAACACGGCCAAGATCTGGCCGTGTGAGGTAGGAGGTAGACTTTAGTAGTTCTCCTACACGGGCCGTGTAGATCTACACGGCCTCCCCATCTTTCCTCTCGGGATTCTTTGCACGGGCCGTGTAGATCCACACGGCCTCCCCCTCTTCCTTCTCTGGATTCCTCGCACGGCCGTGTCTGGGACACAGCCTCTCCATCTTTCCTCTCGGGATTCTTTGCACGGCCGTGTCTATGACACGGCCTATTCCTTTTTCCTCTCGGGAGATCCCACACGGCCGTGTCTGGATGACACGGCCTAAATACTTCCCTTCTCTGCAACCTTTGCCTGGCCGTGTATAGCACACGGCCCGACTCTGTTTTGCACCTAACCTAAAAACAGAATCAAAAGAAAGCATCAAACTAAAAGAAATTACAATACAAATCAAAACTAACTAAAAGAACCCTTGGGTTGCCTCCCAAGAAGCGCTTGTTTAAGGTCTTTAGCTCGACCAAACTTAATCATTCGCTCCTTTTCCTCGCCCTTGGAGGACAGATATACTTTTCATTTCCGTTGGGAGATCTTCTCCCAACATCTTCCACCACATTGTCTCCTTCATTTGGTGGCCTTCCATGAGGATGGAAATTCCATTCCTCAAGTTTATAAATGCTTGTCCTGCTACAAGCATTTAAAAGAGACGAGACATGGTTAGAGATATTAGATAAATCATATTCCAACTTTTCCTTACCAATTACCAAAGAAAGCTTATGATTTTTGACATCAATTATAGCTCCAGCTGTAGCAAGGAAAGGTCTTCCTAATATGATAGGAATCCTAGGGTCCTCTTCCATGTCCAACACGACAAAATCTGTGGGAATTACATTCCCATCCACCTCTACCGGCACATCCTCTATAATACCCAAAGGGTACCTGCAGGAATGATCGGCAAGTTGAAGTGCCATGGTAGTAAGTTTAATGTTTTTGAGACCTAATTTATTACAAATTGAATAGGGAATGAGGCTAACACTCGCCCCCAAATCACAAAAAGCTTTTTCAAAAAACTCTTTTCCTATGTTGCAAGGAATATAAAAGCTCCCTGGGTCCTTCAGTTTTGGAGAAGTGTTCTTCTCAAAAATAGCACTACATTCCTCACTAAGCGCAATGGTCTCGACCTCTCCTCTTCTTCTCTTATTTGACATGAGATCCTTCAGAAATTTGGCAAATCTAGGCATTTGTAGAATAGCATCAATAAGAGGTACCTCTACACAAATTTCCTTAACCTTTTCTAGAAACTTGCCAAATTCTTCATCCTTCTTGAGCATTGTAAGTCTCTGAGGAAAAGGGACAGCTTTGCTCTGATGGATCAGTGGAAGAGTCTCTTCAACCTCAATGGTACTCTCCCCATTAGCTTGAATCTGATTCGGTATAGGAGGAGAGAGCTCTTCTTCTTTTTGTTTCCCTTTTGAAGCAGTCACTTGGGAGTCTCCCAAGGTCCGTCCGCTCCTAAGCTCAATCCTATTGCAATGCTCCAAAGGATTCACATCATGTTTTCCTGGAAGCTGTCCTAGTGCTCTGGATGATGAGGAAGCTAGTTGGGCAATTTGACTATCCTGGATCTTTTGATGCTTTTCAGAATTATCCATTCTCTGAATGAGCTTTGCTAAATCTTGCTTCATTTCATTCTGATTTGAGATAATTTCTTCAAGCATCTTTTCAACATTTGACTTTGGTAAGCCTTGAGAAGATAGATGTTGAAAATTTTGTTGCCCAGCTTGAAAATTTGGTCTTGCCCCCATAGATGGTCCTTGATCTTGATTGTTTCTGTAAGAAAATTTTGGATGACTCTTCCATCCAGGGTTATAAGTATTTGAGTATGGGTTGTTCTGCCTTTGATTGTAACTCATGATTGCATCGCATTGTTCAAGTTGATTGATTTGTGCAGTGATAGCTCCCAATGGACATGAGTCATTTGAATGCTCTGAACTCCCACATACTTCACAAGATGTACTAATAGCATTGACCATATTAGCACTAGTCCCCATATTCTCAAATTTCTTTGTAAGAGCATCCAATTTTGCAGACAAAAGAGTGACTGCATCTACATCAAACTTCCCTGATGCTTTAATTGTTGGGTTTACAGAGGAGTAGCCACCACTTCTTTCATTTGCCCATTGATGATGATTTTGTGCTACACTTTCAATGATTTCTTCGGCTTCATCTAAGCTTTTATTCATAAGTGCCCCTCCAGCAGCTGAATCAAGGGACACTTTGGTATGATAATTGATACCATTGTAAAAAGTATGCAACACTAACCATCTTTCCAACCCATGATGTGGGCATTGTCTGAGCATACTATTATATCTATCCCATGCTTCAAAAAGAGATTCTGAGTCAGTTTGCTTGAAGCTTGCAATTAAATTCCTCATATGAGCTGTTTTGCTTGGTGGATAGAACTTATCAAGAAACTGTTGCTCACACTGCTCCCAAGTGGTGATGCTATTAGGGGCCAAAGAATTCAGCCATTGCTTTGCCCTATCTCTTAGAGAAAACCCAAATAATAGTAATCTAACTGCATCTGAAGGAACTCCATTCATTTTCATGGTCCCACATATTTCATAAAAGACCTCTAAATGTTGATTGGGGTCTTCATGAGGTCCTCCACCAAATTGGTTCTGCTGCACCATAGATATGATTGCGGGTTTGATCTCAAAGTTATTAGCCTCCACTGAAGGTCTTGAAATAGTAGATCGGAAACCTCTTGCATAGGGTGCTGCATAGTCCTTGAGTGGTCTATTTGCCATGCTCAAATGTTCCTGTTCTTCAATTTGCCTTTGCAGAATTCTTCTTTTATGGAAAGTTCTATCAATCTCAGGGTCGAAAGGAAAGAATTCCCCTGCAAAGTTAGATCTTCGCATACACAAGAACAAGATAACAATTGACAATTCAACAAAAAAGAAAAATAAAAGAATAAAAAATGCAGAATTGAATTTGTACACAAAGAATTAGCAAGAAGTGAAAGTTATACAAGAAAGTAAAAAAAACAGAAATCTAATGATTAGTTACAACTATGCAATATGAAAGGAAAACAAATGTTATGTTTAGTCTAGCTCAATTGATAATTCTTAATGTTATAGCGCAGTCCCCGGCAACGGCGCCAAAAACTTGTTACGCTCCGCAAGTGTACGGAAATGTCGCAAGTAATATAAAAGATTATCGTATCCACAGGGACTGGAATAAGCACTAGAAATGTCTCAATGCGAATTAGCTAAACAACTATCCAATCGTTTCAAAAGCAAAGTAAAGGTAAACAAATCTAATATTAGAGATCAACAAACAAGAGTTTAGTGTTTTGGGTTATGATAAAGGGAGATTCTAGGAGTTTCGGTTTCTTTGTAAGATTTCTTGAATGTAAATGGTTCACCAATTCTTATTCCTCAATTGCCAAACATGTAGAAAGTTGTCGGTTCCCTCTTGCAATAGACAACCGGCTAAGGACTGAGAAATGTATCTAAATAGGATTAATTAGACATGAACCTACGTTGTCCTTACACAGAAGCGCACCTATTACTATGCCTTCCTCGGATATCAACATAGAAGCCCACAACTTATTAATCTATAAAGATACAAGAAGCTAATCATAGAATCCATCCTACTCTCTTGAATATTCCTATTTCCTCTTCAAGATTATCTCTCAAACGTCCTTACACGGGCTTGCACCTGTCACGTGGATCCCTCGGATGATCGGGTGAGAGTTTATCTTTACCAAGTCCATAAGAAATCCAAACAATCAATCAAGAATGAGAATTAAGCACAAACCAACATCAATCATTCAAGATCTAATTGATACAAGCAAGATAATGTCATTGAAACAAGAAAATGGCAAATCCATAAGAGATTACATCAATCCATCATACAAATACTCCCTTATTCCTAGAATACAAGATCTACTCCATGAATCGAGGAAGAAAACCCGAAAGAATAGAGATTACAAGCATTTCTTGAATCCCCAATCCAAGAAAACAAGAAGAGGGGAGAAGAGAAAACTTATCTACGAAGAAGCCTTGTCTTCGGATCCAATCCTCGCTCCGAAGCCAGAATCGTCGAGATCTCCCTTAGAATCGCCCAGAAATCCTCCCAAGAATGGGAGGAAACCACCAAATCTTGCTTTCTCCCAAAGGGGGAGAGATTCCCTTTCAAATCATGAAGGAGGGTTTAAATAGAGGAGGGATTCGGGTGCCACACGGCCCCGTGACACGGCCGTGTGAGATTCACACGGCCATGTCCAGTTCCCTCTCTGCCTAACCTGCACGGCCGTGTGACTCCACACGGCCAGAACCCTTCTGCTCTCTGGAAATGATACACGGCCGTGTGGTGCACACGGCCACAGCCTGCTTGGTCTCTGGAAATGCTACATGGCCGTGTGGTGCACACAGCCACAGCCTGCTTGGTCTCTGGAAACCTCACATGGCCGTGTAGATCCACACGGCCATGTAAGGCTTCTGCTCTGGTTGTCTTCAAATCTTGACACGGCCGTGTGAGGTTCACACGGCCATGTCATCTTCCTCTTCTGCTGGTGCCAAAACCCCACACGACCCGAACTCCATACCAATGCAGGGCCGTGTGAGGTACACGGCCTGGTGCTTTCTCCCTTTGTTTCCTCCAAGGCTTGCCCAAAGATGTAAATTCTTCACCAAATCGACTCCTGCGTACAGTAAATGCACAAAAAGCAGATCTCCGAACCAAAAGAGTAAATATGCTAAAAGGAAAGCTGGAAGTATACAAATGCATAGATCAAGCATGCTCAAAGTATGTAAATGTGCGTAAAAACATGCATAAAAGAGTATATAATCTACGCACATCACACTCTTAGTGTATTGACCAGGACCATTTAAGGTAAGTTCTTTTTATATTGACATAATAAAAAAATAAGACCTTAGTTATTATGGAAGTGTGTGCTCTTAATCCTAATATAATAACAAGCACATATATTTAGTATTCATTTCTTTAACTTATCAAAGGGTGAGATTTAGCTCGATAAATCAATAGGCCCGATAAGTTGGGAAATGATATTACTTATAGTGTGTGTTGTTGATTATAGAAGGAAACTGTGTCCTAGTAATCTAGGTTGATAATGTCCCCAAGAGGAGCTCAAAAGGATTGTCATGTTAAACCCTGCAGGTGGACTTAGTCCGACACGACAATAAGGTTGAGTGGTACTACTCTTGGACTAAGATATTAATTAAAAAGAGTTGTCAGTAACTCATTTAATTAGTGGACATTCGACATAGTAAACACAGGGAGACTAACACACTCATAATAAGAAGGAGCGCAAAATGTAATTTGGGATTGGTGCGGTAGTTCAATAATAATTCTTTAGTGGTATGAATTATTATTGATGAAATTAAGTTGGGTGTTCAGAACGATCACGGGAAGCTTAATTTCATCGGGAGACAAAAAACAATTCCTCCTCTCGGTCCCTATCGTAGCCTCTTATTTATAAAGTTGGGAAATGATATTACTTATAGTGTGTGTCGTTGATTATAGAAGGAAACTGTGTCCTAGTAATCTAGATTGATAATGTCCCCAAGAGGAGCTCATAAGGATTGTCATGTTAAATCCTGCAGGTGAACTTAGTCTGACACGACAATAAGGTTGAGTGGTACTACTCTTGGACTAAGATATTAATTAAAAAGAGTTGTCAGTAACTCATTTAATTAGTGAGCATTCGACATCTTAAACGCAGGGAGACTAACACACTCATAATAAGAAGGAGCCCAAAATGTAATTTGGGATTAGTGCGGTAGTTCAATAATAATTCTTTAGTGGTATGAATTATTATTGATGAAATTAAGTTGGGTGTTCGGGACGAACACGGGAAGCTTAATTTTATCGGGAGACCAAAACCAATTCCTCCTCTTGGTCCCTATCGTAGCCTCTTATTTAAAAAGTCATATACCCACTTATACCCACCTTCTTACCCAACCTTAAGTGGTTGGCCAAGCCAAGCTTGGAGTCCAAGCTTGGGCTGGCCAAACCCAAAGGGTTGTGCCATTGTAGTGGCCGACCAATGCTTGGAGCTCAAGCTAGGTGGGCCAGCCACAAGAAATTAAAAAGAATTTTATTTTTCAAATTTTTTCTTATGTGGATATCATGGTTTTAAAAGAGAGTTTAAAATTTAAATCTTTCCTCTTATAGCTTTCTACAAAAGATTAAGAAAAATTTGATATCTTTCCTTATTTGTAGTTAAAAGGAAGATTTTAATTTTTGATAAAACTTTCTTTTTTTGTAAACATGTTCATGATTTAAAAAGAGAGTTTTAAAATTAAATATTTCCTTTTATAAGTTTCTACAAAAGATTAAGAAAAAATTTGATATCTTTCCTTATTTGTAGATTGAAAGGAAGATTTTAATTTTAGAGAAAACTTTCCTTTTTGGAAATCATTCACATAATTTAAAAGAGAGATTTTAATTTATAAAATTTTCTTTTATAACCAACCATGAAGGGAAAAATTATTAGAGAAATTTTTATTTTAAAAATTTCCGGAAACAAATAAGGAAGTTTTAATTTTGTGTTAAAACTTGCCTTATTTGGAGCTTGTGATGTGGCCGACCATGATGAGGGTTAAAAGGAAAGTTTAATTAAATTTTCCTTATTAATCAATGGCAAGGAGAATAAGGGAATTTTAATTATAATTAAATTTCCTTATTTGCCAAGACCAAGGAATATAAAAGAGGGGGTAGAGGTGCCTCATCTTACAACCTATCTTCTATAGTTTCTTCTCTTTCCTTCCTTGTGGTAGCCGGCCATATCATCTCCTCCTCTTCCTCCTTAGTGGCCGAACCTCATCAATCTCAAGGAACTTGCTTTGGTGGCCAGATCTAGCTTGGAGAAGAAGAAGAGAAAGGAGATTTTGTTTCCTAGTTTTCCTTGGAGCTTGGTTGGTGGCCGAGACTTATAATCTCTTGGAGAAGGTTGCTTGGCCGAATCTTGGAAGAAGGAAGAAAAAGGGCTTGGGTGGTTCTCATCTCGGTAGATCGTTGCCCACATGACGTCTGAGATAAGAAGAGGAATATGGTAGAAGATCAAGAGGTTGTTGCTTACAAAGAAAGGTATAACTAGTAATTGTTTTCCGCATCATACTAGTTTTTCTTTGTATTAATTCCAAACACAAGAGGCATATAATTCTAGGTTTCGAATTTGTGATTCGAGTTTGTGTTTCTTTTATTTTTTGATCTTGTGATTCGATTGGTCTTTTTGGTTAAACCTAGAGTTATATAAGGAAATTAAATATTAAATTTCGTTAAAAGGCTTTGTCGAGGCAGTGGTGGATGTTCCCATACCCAAGAAGGCCAAGTGTCTCGCCATGTTTTACCTGAGAACCGATTTTTGAAATTAATATTTAATTAAATTTATAATATAGGTGGATTTGGATTAATAATGTTAAGCATCATTTGTGATCCAAGTCAACCATTAAGAACAAATAAGTTAAATTTGGAATCAATAATGTTAAGTTCTGTTTATAATTTTGAATTTTATTTCTAAAGAACTCAATAGGTTGTTAGAAAAGTTCAACACTTGTACAAAATTTTAGTACAGTGGAACCAGTACGATCTTCCTAGAATCAACCAACAATTGGTATCAGAGCCAGGTTTGTCTCTGTGTGTTTGGTTTTCAGTTTAATTATGCACATGTCATTCATAATTTAGGCAGTATAATAGTAGGATACTCTAACTCTGTGATTGCAGGCTCCAACTATTATGGCTTATGGTTATTGTGTGTGATTGGACCTTTGGACATGTCAAGGGCATTTTATTGTGTGTGTATGATTGTATTTAACTAATACAGCAGGAGCTGTATTAGCCCTAGGATTTTACATTTATATTCGATCTAGACTTGATATACATTCCCTTGTGGAATATAGGATCGATGTATGTAAAATTTTATTTTCTGTCACGGATCATATCCTTGCGAGGCGTGGTGCTATTGAAGGACTAGAGGCGCAGCGGAAAAGGAAGCTCGATGGATACGACGACATGAACCCTAGGGCTGGCAACACGCGAAGGATAGTGATGGAAAAAGGTTATAATAGTTGGAAAATTAATTTCCATATTTATTGTTTTTATTTACTGTAAAATGTGTGATGTGTGCTTGCTAGGTTAAAATTCCTCACCTTAAATAACTAAGTGGGAGAGAGATTTTTAAATAAATTCCATGATCTCCATTACTGGTTTGTAAGTGATGCAAACAAACTTGCACGTTGGCTCTGAGTGCCTTCCTCCATATCAGATGAGTTTGTTTGCGGATCACTAGATCAAACTTCCATTATGGATGATTATAGGAAATTAATTAGGAGTGTGTGATCTTCTCTATCGGAAGGGACACAATTTTATTTAATGGACTAAGTATCAATTAATGGTATATACTTAGGCACATTTAATTGTATCCTCCCCATCGGAGTCACTGCTATTATTTGTGTGACCGAAAGAAAATTAACTATTAATTTTATTTGTCATAAAATTAGGTTGACAAGAATAAAATTAATGGGTAAAACCTCCTCTTACAAATGTTTGATTTTGTATACGTCCACACTATCATGACATGCAAAATTCACGATGTTTTGAGGTGTTGGTTAATTTAAATAGTATTGTTTGAGGAATCAATATTATTCTAAATTTAAATTCTTGACCAAAGTTTATTTTGTGATTCTTAGGATGACTTTCAATCCACTGTTCATTATACTAAAAGAGAACAAACTTACTGGTCCCAATTATATAGATGGGAAAAGAAACCTGGACATTGTTCTAACTGCTGAAGGTTATTAGTTTGTACTGTCAGAGGTTTTCCCAAATTTGCCTAATAGTGATTCTACCCAAGAGGAGTTTGAGTATCATAAGAAATGGGTAAAGGCAGATGAGATGACGCGATGGTACATTTTGGCTTCGATGTCAAATGTACTGCAACATCATCATCAAGATTTACCAACTGCTTATGATATAATGAACAATCTCAAGGATCTCTTAGGACACCAGGATCGGGCTGCTAGAAAAGAAGCTATGAGAAAATTAATGACAACCACCATGTTAGAGGGTACTCCCGTAAGGGACCATATCCTAAAGATGATGGCTTATTTGAACGAAATACAAATCCTTGGAGGACAAATCGATGGGGAAACCCAGATCAATATTATTTTCCAAATGCTACCCAGAAGTTTTGAGCATTTTCGCCTGAACTATAATATGAATAAAAGGATGTATTCATTGGTGGAACTACTGATAGAACTTCAAGCAGCAGAAGGGCTATTTCGTCAAAATTCTCAGATTCACTATGCTGAAAATGGTTCTACTTCTGAGTCGAAAGGCAAAAATAAGAAGAAACGGGCTGTCTCAGCAAAGAATGTGAATAAACCTCTATGTACAGGACCAAAAGTTGGAATGAAGAAGCCGAAGGGCAAGTGCTTCATCTGCAAGCAATCAGGACATTGAAAGGCAGACTGTCCTCGTAGGAGAGAGAACAATAAAGGTATATCTCATTCTTTAGTAGTTGAAATATGTTTAGCGGTGTTATCTACTAGTACCTGGTGTGTAGATATGGGAGCCACTGATCATGTCTACAACTCTTTGCATGGGTTCCAGGAAACCCGATGACTATTTGAAGGAGAAATAACCGTCTACATGGGCAATGCTACTAAGATGGTGACTGTTGCAGTGGGAGACGTCTACTTATCTTTTGATAGGAATAGAAGTTTGGTTTTAATAAATTGTATTTATGTACCCAATTTTAGAAAGAATTTAATTTCAGTTTCTAAACTGTATTTAGATGGATATTTTGTTTCTTTTAATAACAATGTGGTTATAAAGAGAAATAGGGTTTTTATCTGTTCTGGTGTATTGACTGGCAATTGATATATTTTAAATCCAATTTCTCACACAAAGCAACAAATGGAAATTAATAACACATCTTCTAATTCCAATAAGAGAAAGGAACCTTCGGAAATGAACCAAACATATCTTTGGCATCTAAGGCATGGTCATATTAACTTAAGGAGGATTCAAAGGCTTATAGTTGATGGACTCTTGGGTTCATTAGTGGTGGAAAACTTTCCAACCTGTGAATCTTGCTTGGAAGGTAAAATGATCAAGAGACCTTTTAAGGCCAAGGGGTATAGAGCCAAAGGTGTGTTAGAACTGGTTCATTCGGATTTGTGTGACCCTATGTCTATCCAGGTAAGAGGTGACTTCGATTACTTTGTCTTTTTCATAGATGATTATTCGAGATACGAATACAAATTACTTGATGCGCCGTAAGTTTGAGTGCTTTGATAAGTTCAAAGAGTACAAGGCTGATGTGGAGAAACGTCATGGTAAAAGTATCAAGACACTATGGTCTGATCGTGGTGGCGAATACTGTTGGGTTTTTCGGGCCGCAAAAACCGCTTTTTGCGTTGCGAAAACCCCGAATCCCATGTCACCAGATCCGTGCGAAGTTTTAAAATAAAAAATTTTCTTCGTGTACGAGTTTCTATAACCTAGATCAATACTAGATCTATAAAGAAAGATAGATTACCCTTGATGCGAAGCCCTTCGCAATTCCCGCTCGTCCAAGGTTCGCCAGATCTCAATGTTGTCAAGTGTACAACCCTCTATGTGTATCCACACAAACAAATCAATAGAGAGAACCTCTAAAGATGTGCTAGCAACCTTAGAGGATGAGCAATGGTGGAGGAGAGGGAGAGAAGAAAGGTAGAGAGGAAGAAGAAGGAGGTTACCAAAACCAAATGAAACTCACACTTGTGTTAAAGTGGCTGGCCACTTCAAGAAGGCTTTTAAACCTCCATGGGATATCAAGAGTAACAACTCTTGATCTCCGTCATGAGGTGGCACACACATGTGCTAGCCTTGATGATGTGACACATCATCATTAATCCACTTAATGCCTACTCACAAATGAGGTGGCAATGCTCAAGTCAAACTTGACCTTTCATCTTCCTTTCAAGTCAAGTCAAACATGACCACTTCTCTCCCATGGTTGATCAAATCAAACAATTGGTTCAAGTCAATTTTAATTTAATAAATCTTTATTCATTGAATTAAATTGGTTCAATGAATCTAAGTCCAAATTAGACTCATTTAACACATGAACCAAATTGAGTCCAACTCAATTAGTTTACTTTGGATTACTCTTAATCCAATTTGGTTCATCACATGAACCTAGTCCTCTTGGTTCATCAAATGAACCTAATCTCCATCTAATTTCCCTTTGTGTGTGACCCTATAGGTTCTTGTAACGTTGGCAATGCTCCTAAACCCATTTAGAAGCATAAGTAATGAGCGGTATCTAGCAACACATCATTACTACCCAAGTTACAAAAATATTGAGATCCAACATCACCTTGTGACTACTAATTGTGACTCTTCACAATATGTGACAATGTCCTTCTATCCTTGACATCTAGATTGATCAATATGAGGCATAGACCATGTCATCCTCTAATCAATCTAAATCTTGAATCCCAAGTAGACTCACTCAATCAAATGAGCTCAACATCTCATATTGACTCATTTGGGCATGACCATGCACTTAGAGGTCTCACTCTATCAAGAATAATAATGTCACTCCCATCCTATAAGAGGGATAGATCCCATCTACATCACTCACATCCCTCCACATAATTTTTTACATACCCAGTAATCGCCTTTATAATCCACCCAGTTACGGGTGACGTTAACGAAGCCAAAGTATGTAACTCCTTATGTAGGGAACCATGGTGACTTCAGGTCCAAGGACTAATAGTCATACTAATAACCACATGAGAAAGTATATGACACTCATATAATGATCCATGATACTTTCTCATGGCGGGTCATTCAGTATACATTCTCCAATGCATACCCATGTGTCAACTTGATATCTCCATATCCATGACTTGTGAGTTCAAGTCATCGAGTTGACCTACATACTAGTCTCGTCGCATTAACATTGTCCCTGAATGTTTATACTTGACTAGGAATGATTAAGAGTAGTGTTCCCTATATCATCTCACTATCGATTCAACCAATCGATTGATATAGGTAAGAACCTTCTACTCAAGGACGCTATTATACTTAGTTATTTGGCACCAATACAAGTAAGCATAATAAACATAAACAAATGCCTTTATATACCTATGAATATGATACAATGAGTCCATACAACAATCATCAAATGATTGACTCTATGGCTCTAACTAACAAATACCTCATAGGAGAGTTTAGGAATTACTTATCAGAGGCCGGGATTCAATCCCAATTGTCCGCGCCTGGTACACCCCAATAGAATGGTGTGGCAGAATGAAGGAATAAGACTCTTATAGAGATGGTTAGATCAATGATGAGTTATTACGAATTACCAAATTCGTTTTGGGGATACGCTATGGAAATGACAGTGCACATTCTAAACTTGGTACCTTATAAATCAGTACCCTCTACTCTCACAAAATTGTGGAATGGGAGAAAGCCCAGTCTGAGACATATTCGGATTTGGCGTAGTCTAGCACATGTGCTGAAAACAGATGCTGATAAGTTGGAATCTCATACAGAAGTTCGCATGTTTGTGGGTTATCCTAGTGGAACGAAAGGTGATTTATTTTATAGTCCTAAAGACCAGAAGGTTATTTTTAGCACCAATGCTTAATTTTTAGAAGAAGATAATATAATAGACCAAAAACCCAGAAGTAAAATTGTTCTAGAAGAAATTAGAGAGGACACGTCTACTTGAGTACCAACAGTATAAGATGAAGTACCATAAGAAACTGCAACACGTGTCACAAATGATACACAACCGTAGACAGTGCCTCGCCGTAGTGGGAGGGTTGTGAGGAAACATGAGAGATTCATGTTTTTGGGAGAGTCTTTAGACTTGATCCCGGGTAAACATGAACCTGATCCCCGGATATATGACGAAGCACACCAAGATAAAGATGCAGCATCTTGGCAAAGAACGGTGAATTCTGAAATAGAATCTATGTATTCTAATAATGTCTGGGAGCTTGTAGAACCACCAAATGGTGTAAAAACCGTTGGATGCAAGTGGATCTACAAAAGGAAAAGAGGGACATATGGGAAGATAGAAACCTTCAAAGCAAGGCTTGTTGCGAAAGGGCATACTCAGAAAGAGGGAATTGATTATGAGGAGACCTTTTCACCGGTAGCTATGCTTAAGTCTATCCGGATACTCTTATCCATTGCCGTTTATATGGATTATGAGGTCTGACATATGGATGTCAAGATAGTTTTCCTTAATGGAAGTCTTGAAGAAAATATCCATATGAGGCAACCAGAGGGGTTCATTGAAAAAGGCAAAGAGCATCTAGTGTGCAAGCACAATCAGTCCATTTATGAACTGAAGCAAGCTTCAAGATCTTGGAACATCCGGTTTAATGAAGTAATCCAGTCATATGGATTTATTCAGTGTCTGGATGAGTCTTGTGTATACAAGAAGTGTTATAGAAACGTAGTGGTATTTCTTGTACTATACGTAGATGACATTTTGTTAATTGGCAACAATGTCAAAGTGTTATCAGACGTAAGAGTATAATTGTCCAAACAATTCAATATGAAGGACTTAGGAGAATGTGCACACATTCTTGGGATCAAAGTCATAAGAGATCGCAAGAAAAAGATGTTGTGCCTATCTCAAGCTTCATATATAGATACAATTCTTGCTCGTTTTAGCATTCAAAACTCCAAGAAAGGTTTCTTACCTTTTCGGCATGGAGTAGCTTTATCTAAAGAGATGTCTCCGAAGACATCAAAGGAGATAGAGGACATGAAGGCAGTTTCTTATGCTTCGGCTGTGGGAAGCCTAATGAATGCAATGATGTGTATGAGACCGGATATCTGTTTTGCAGTAGGAATCGTTAGCAGATATCAAAGTTGTTAGTTAGAGCCCTAGAGCCAATCATATGATGATTGTTGTATGGACTCGTTGTGTCATATTCCTATGTATATAAAGACATTTCTTTTTTGGTTATTATACTTACTTGTATTGGTGCCAAATAACTAAGTATAATAATGTCCTTGAGTAGAAGGTTCTTATCTATATCATTCGATTGATTGAATCGATAGTGAGATGATATAGAGAAAACTACTCTTAATCATTCCTAGTCAAGTATTAACATTCAGGGACAATGTTAATGTGAAGAGACTAGCATATAGGTCAACTTGATGACTTGATCTCAAAAGTCATGGATATAGAGATATCAAGTTGACACATGGGTATGCATTGGATAATGTATACTGAATGACCCGCCATGAGAAAGTATCATGGATCGTTATATGAGTGTCATATACTTTCTCATGTGGCTATTAGTATGACTACTAGTCCTTGGACCTGAAGTCACCATGGTTCCCTACATAAGGAGTTGCATACTTTGGCTTCGTCAAATGTCACCCGTAACTGGGTGGACTATAAAGGTGATTACTGGGTATGTAACAAATTATGCGGAGGGATGTGAGTGATGTAGATGGGATCTATCCTTCCTATATGATGGGAGTGACATCATTATTCTTGATAGAGTGTGTAACACCCACGAAATTATAAAATAGGTATATGAATATTATTTTCCTTAGAGTATAAAGAAATGATAAGAACAAGAGAAAAAGGAAAATAAAAACAAAAGAAAATATAGAATAAGAAGAGGTGAGGTCAAGGATTGACTGTAACACCCACGAAATTATAAAATAGGTATATGAATATTATTTTCCTTAGAGCATAAAGAAATGATAAGAATTAGAGAAAAAGGAAAATAAAAACAAAAGAAAAAATAGAATAAGAAGAGGTGAGGTCAAGGATTGAACCTTGAACCTCCCACAATTTATGGAGATAAATTAATGAATGATAACCATTAGGATAAGGAGAAATAATTAGATAGAAAGGAATGAAAAATTTAGTGAAAGGAGAAAAGAAAACTAAGCAAAAAGAACAAGAGAAAACCAAGTTGCTTACCTTCTTTTCCCTCTTGGTTAAGAAAAGGAGCAAGCAAAAGAGGGATTTACTACTTCCCTCCCTCTCTCTATTTTTGTGGGAATTAATGGAGTGGGGGAAAAGAGGAGTTGGGGGAGTGAATGAAGACATGTTTCATGGGCAAGGGAATAAATAGATTGGAGAAGAAAAATAAGGGATTAAATCATTTCTTCCTTCTTCCTCTTTCTTCTACATTCCTCACCGAACCAAGAACTCCCTCCCTCTCCTTTGTCCGAGAGCTAAGCTAAGCTTCTCTTCAAGAAAAACTAAGTTTAGAGAGGAGACCTTCAAGATCTATCCCTTCCAAGCAAGAGAAACAAAAGGAGGTACAAGAAGAAGAAGCTCTCTCCTTCCTTGGCACCTAGGATACTTTTCTTCTTAAGAAAAACCACAAGCGAAAGGAGGTAAGATTCCCCTCACCTGTGGTACAATAGTTCATATGGTTTTCATGAAGATAGATTGCTTAAAAACCTAAGGTTGCTTCATGGAAATTTCGGCCAAGATAAAAAGAAGAATCTAAGGAACTTTAAAATTCAACTAGAGGTGCTCAGTATATTTCTTATGATGTGTATTTTATGGTAGGAGGTTAACCTAATGTTTTTATTCTAGAATGTTTAGTTAGAAATTTAGATTTATGATCTTAGATTCTCGTCCAAGCATGAACAAAAGAACTAAGTAAGTGTAGGACTCAAACTAAGCATGCTCCCTTGTTCTTATGATATTTGCCCTATGATAATAGTGTTGTTAACATTTTCTTCCACTTGTATGTTGATTTGAACTTCATTTTCAAGCTCATGAACATTCGGCCATGGTAGAACTAAGGGCCTAGAAGAGCTTTAAACCTAAAACTAAGCATGCCATGATTTTCCCTAGGATAAAATATGAAGCTAATATGATATGTCCATGAGTTTATGTTGATTTGAACTCTATTTCATGTTTGTGAAGATTCGGCTATGTTGAGATATGAGACCTAGGGAAAGTTTAAAATAAGTTTAAGATGCTCATGACCTTCTTGATGAAAAGATATGAAACTAACTTGATGTCCTTATGCTTGTTTGTTGCATAGAAATTTAGTTACATGCTCTACAACTTTCGGCCACACGAGGTTTTAAGACCTAGGATGTTTATAACTTAAACTAAGTTTGCTCATGTTATTCCTTGTAATAAATGCCATGAAATTTATGTAGGGTTTACATGCTTTATGGCACATGAAAACTAGTCTATGCCTTACATGTTTCGGCCACCATTAGGTTAAAGGCCTAAGGAAACTTAGAACCCAACTTAGATATGCTCATGATGTTCTTGTAATAAATGCTATGAAATTATTTATGGTTTTCATGCTCTTATGCCACTAAAAACCTAATTCCCATGCTTGATAAGTTTCGACCACCTTGAATTAAAAGGCTTAGGAAGTTTGGAACTTGAACTAAATGTGCTTATGATGTTCCTCATGATATGTATTATGATATGGATTTAAGGTTCAACACTTTCATGCTACTTGTAACCTAGAATCATACTTGCTAGGGTTCGGCCATGTTAAGGTTAAAATCTTAGAGAACTTAGAACCCAACTAAACATGCTCAAGTTGTTTCTTATTATATATGATATGACATTAGTTAGGGTTTACATGTTTGTATGTTGCTTATAACCTAATTTGAGGCTTGATGGGTTTCGGCCATGATATAAGTAAAGACCTAGGAAGCTTGGAACCCAAACCAAATATGCTTAAGGTGTTCCTTATGATATAAGATATGATAAAGGTTTAGGGTTGACATGCTCTTATGTTGCTTGCTAACCTAGGCTACAACTACATGTTTCGGCCACCACATGACCTTTGGGTTAGAGACCTACTTATGTTTTTTTTCCCATATGCTTCATATGCAATGCTTTATGATATGATAGGAATATGATATGCTGCTATACTTATGTATGCTTATGACCTATGTATGATGATGTGCTATGTGCCCAAGTTTATGATGTGCTATGTGCCTAAAGTTATGATATGCTATGTGCTTAAATTTATGATATGCTATGTGCCCAAATTTATGATATGCTATGTGCCCAAGTTCATGATGTGCTGTGTGCCCAATTATGCATGTGATCATGATGTGCTGTGTGCCCAAAAAAATTCATGATGAGCTGTGTGCCAATTATACATGCTTTATGTTATGCCTAAGAGTTGCTTCCCTATCAATTGGGACTAGGAGCACTCTTCATGATATGATTATGACATGAATGATAGGTTAAGAATTAAAGATATGTATGACATGCTACTTTACTTTTAAGGCTTGTACCAAGGGTGGGCTCCATAAGCGCCCCGGGGTCGATGGACTAAGAAACGGACCTCGTTAGGGATGGTCTCCAAAGTGCCCCTAGGTCGATGGACTAAGAAACGGGCCTAGTATGTATGTCTTGTAGGGTTCAAGACTTGCTACCTTGGACCTACATAGGACGCGCGCATTTATGTATGTGGTACAAGCCGGGGCCCCCCTTATGTTGAGATTATGTTTAAGTATGTATATTATAAGTTTTCAAAAGACATGTTGCATATGTTTTCATAATACATGTTCAGAAATTCACCTTGCATATACCTTATGATTATGCCATGATATTTACGATGATGTTATGATATGCCAGGGTGCATTTGATGATTATGTTATGTTATGTTATGCCATGATACCTTACGAATTATGTTACGATATGCCATGATATGCTACATGATATGATGAAATTGTCTCCATGTGTTTTGTCTTGTGATTTTGATATGATATACGATTTTTGTGAGTAGGAAAGGAACTTACTGAGCCATAAGTGCTCACAGCTTACTTTCTTGTACCACAGATAAAGGCAAGGAATGGATGAACTAGGGGAGCAGCAGGAGGGGCTAGAAGGATGTGTGTGGTAGTGGCTTGGCTAAAGGAGAAAGACCTGCTTTCGTTTAATAAAAACTATGCCTAGTTTATGTTACTGCATTATGACTCTATGACATTTAATTTTGTGTTTGGGTATTATGACTTAAAAATCATGTTAAGTATGCTATGTGGTTTTATACGTCCAGTTGATTAGTCATGTTGATTTTTTTAAAAAAGAAAAGTTTTAAAATCCTATAAGTAAGACTTCCGCTGTAGTAAGTAGGTATGTATTGTTGTAAAGTAACCCCCGCCGCCTTAGCAACAACAGCGGTAGCCCGTCGTGATCTGATCTCCAGCGTCAGATCACGGAGCAACAACAACTAATCATTACGTTAATGGGCCAACAAGGAACTCCTGCCACCCCGCCAGCAAATCAAAATGCAGTGCCCGTCGTGCCAAATGTTGCACCAGTACCACCGGTAGCCCCTGCCCCAGTGGTTCGACAGGAGACCTACTTAATACAGTGGCTGAGGCTGAAGCCGGAGAACTTCTCGGGTACCTGCGAGCCATGGGATGCCCAGGCCTGGTTCAAGACAGTAGAAAGCATAGTGGAACTACTGGGCTGGCTCGAATCGGAGAAGATCAAGTGCGTATCCTTCTGTTTTTCCGGAGACGCGAGAATGTGGTGGGAAAGAGTGAAAGCAAAGAGACAGATTAATCTGATGAACTGGACGGACTTCGAGACAGAGTTCTTCGAAGAGTTCTTCCATATGCAAGTGACGAACCGACACTATGACGAGTTCACCGAGTTACGGCAAGGTGACCTATCAGTAAACGAAGCAGTAAAGCGCTTCAACCGTCTAGCACGCCTTTGTCCAGAATTGGTTCGCACAGAAAGAGAAAGGGTCAAACTGATGTTGAAGATGCTTCGACCTGAAATAGCACTGAACGTGGCCGGTAGAATTTATAGACCTCATACTAAAGAGGAATTGGTCAGCAGTGCCCTCATCACAGAACATTATCAGAATGTAATGAACGGAAATAAGAGTCAGGTCCGAACAGAAGGACAGAAATCCTCAAGTAATAAAACAAGCTGGAAAGGGACCTCCATTGGAAAAAGGAAACAATGGGACAATGCAAAAGGTGGCTCAGTGAATAAGCAACCGAAGTACCCCCAGTGCACTATTTACGGAAAGCTGCATTCCGGAGTATGTCATAAGGGTACCAGAAAGTGCTATAATTGCGGAGGAGAAGGACATTTGGCCAGAGACTGTCCTACTCAGTTCCAGGCACCACTCCAGCAGAATAACCAGAACAGGAGTGCCCCTTCACAGCTACACTAGATGCAAACTGCTATAGAAGGGACTCCGATTAGCCAAGGGAGATTGGAAGCTCCACCAACTACAACAAACGCTAGGGTTTTCTCACTTACTAAGGAGGATGTGGCAAGAGCCTCTACTGTCTTCACAGGTCAGTCGCCTATTTCCAGCCAATATACTAAAGTTTTATTTAATACTAAAGGCAAACCAGTGGTCGAATCTATCGGGAAACCGAGAAACATTTCGTGTCATGGGGTCGAGATTATGTCCGGGCAACTCTCCACCCTGACCATAGCACCCACCCTATTCGACAATATATTAGAAAAGCAAACCAGTGATCAAAGCCTCCAAAGGATTAAACAAGAAATCTTAGAAGGAAAGAGTGACGGGTTCCGTGTCACGGACAGTGGAATATTATACCATAGGGATCGATTGTGTATTCCCGAGGATCCCGAGTTGCGAGGGAAGATATTAGAAGAAGCTCATTCAACGCCCTATGCAATGCATCCGGGATCCACCAAAATGTACCAGGATTTGAAAAAGAAATTCTGGTGGTCCGGTATGAAAAGAGATGTGGCTCAGTACGTCAGTGCCTGCCTGACCTGTCAGAAGGTTAAAGCAGAACACCAGAGGCCGGGAGGATTACTGCAGCCTGTCCAAATTCCGGAATGGAAATGGGAAGATATCTCGATGGACTTCATTTCAGGATTACCCAAGACAACAAACGGTTACGACGCTATATGGGTAATCGTGGATAGATTAACCAAATCCGCCCATTTTCTGACAATTAAGATGACTTATTCAATTGAGCAACTGACCCAATTATATGTCAAGAAAATTATTAGACTACATGGGACCCCTAAGACCATCATCTCCGACAGAGATGGTCGTTTTGTTTCACATTTTTGGGAATGCATTCACAAGGCTCTTGGCACAAAGCTATTATTCAGTACTGCTTTCCACCCTCAAACCGACGGACAGACAGAGAAGGTGAACCAAGTGTTAGAAGACATGCTACGGGCATGCGCCTTAGACTTCAAAGGTAGCTGGTGCCGATATTTATGCTTAGCAGAATTTGCTTACAACAATAGCTACCAGGCTACTATTGGGATGGTACCCTACGAGGCTCTGTATGGTAGGAGATGTAGATC
This sequence comes from Zingiber officinale, assembly GCF_018446385.1. NCBI lineage: Eukaryota > Viridiplantae > Streptophyta > Magnoliopsida > Zingiberales > Zingiberaceae > Zingiber > Zingiber officinale. Next base: position 56,894,383 of record NC_055993.1, read on the forward strand.
CCCTATATATTGGTATGAAGGCGGTGAAAAGAAAGAGATGGGATTTCAAACGGAACTTATCGATAACACCACCCGTGTTATACAGAATATCCGCCAAAGAATAGAAACTGCTCAGAGTCGACAGAAGAATTATGCGGATAAGCGATGAAGGCCATTGGAGTTCAATGTCGGAGACTTAGTATTCCTCAAGGTAGCTCCTATGAAAGGAGTAATGAGGTTCGGTAAGAAGGGAAAGCTAAGCCCGCGCTATGTGGGATCATACCAGGTTCTGAAAAGAATCGGCAAAGTAGCTTATGAAATAGAATTACCTCAAGAGATGTCAGCCATTCACAACGTGTTCCACGTTTTGATGCTAAAGAAATGTATTCCGAGCACGGACCAAGTGGTCGAACCCCGGACAGTACAAGTGCAAGAGGACCTAACCTACGAGAGCCGACCAATTCAGATATTGGATCTAGACGTCAAAAGACTAAGGAACAAAGAAGTACCTTTAGTAAAGGTCCTGTGGCAAAAATCAACAGTATGAGGAAGCCACGTGGGAACGAGAAGATGATATGAAACAAAAATATCCGGAGCTATTTTAAGTTCGAGGATGAACTTTTTATGAGGTATGGGGTACTGTAACACCCAAGAAATTATAAAATAGGTATATGAATATTATTTTCCTTAGAGCATAAAGAAATGATAAGAATAAGAGAAAAAGGAAAATAAAAAAAAAAGAAAATATAGAATGTGAAAAGTTCAAAGCATTCAAGAATGAAGTACAAACTCAGCTTGGCAAGAGTATTAAGATACTTTGATCAGATCGAGGTGGTGAATACCTTAGCCATGAGTTTCGTGACTATCTAGCTGAGTGTGGAATTCTATCCCAACTCACTCCTCCTGGAACACCACAGTGGAATGGTGTATCTGAAAGGAGGAATCGTACCCTATTAGATATGGTGCGATCTATGATGAGTCACACAGATCTTCCTACATCTCATTGGGCCTATGCTCTGGACACAGCAGACTTCATACTCAACCGTGTGTCATCCAAGGCTGTGATAAAGACACCATATAGGATATAGACTGGGAGAGATGCCCAGGTGTCTTTTATGAGGATTTGGGGTTGTGAGGCTTACGTTCGACATCAAGTCTCGGACAAACTAGGACCCAAATCTGATAAGTGCTATTTTATAGGATATTCCAAGGAAACGAAGGGATATTACTTCTACATTCCTAGTCAACACAAAGTAGTTGTGGCTAAGACTAGGGTTTTTCTAGAAAGAGACTTTGTTTCTAGAAAAACTAGTGGGAGTACGTTCAATCTTGAAGAAGTTCAAGATATGGACCATAGCACTGAAGCCTTGATGGAAGTTGAACTGGAACCACAAAGTGTTGTGGATGATGAGATTATTCCACAAGGAGTTGAGGAACAACAACCAGTTCAAGTAGACATACCTCTTCGTAGGTCTAATAGGGTACGTCGTCAGCCTGAGAGATACTCATTTCTCTTGTCTGACCATGATGACGCTATGCTCATTGAGAAATAGCCTACCTCTTATCAGGAAGCTGTGATGAGACCAGATTATGAGAAATGGATAGAGGCCATAAGATCTGAAATGGAATCCATGTACACCAACCAAGTATGGACTTTGGTTGATCCACCTAAAGGGGTGAAACCCATTGGGTGTAAGTTAGTCTTTAAGAGAAAGACTGCATGGATGGACTTATATATAAGGGTCGTCTGGTAGCTAAAGGTTTCAAGCAAATTCATGGTATTGACTATGATGAAACCTTTTCTCCAATAGCGATGTTTAAGTCCATTCGGATCATGCTTGCTATTGCAGCGTACCACGATTATGAGATTTGACAGATGGATGTCAAAACCGTGTTTCTGAATGGAAACCTGCTCGAGGATGTGTACATGACACAACCTGAGAGTTTTGTAGATCCACATCATACTGGCAGAGTATGCAAGTTGCATAGGCCCATTTATGGACTAAAGCAAGCTTCTCGGAGCTGGAATCTTCGATTCGATGATGCAATCAAACATTTTGGTTTCATCAAGAATGAAGATGAATCTTGTGTCTACAAGAAGGTTGTAGGGAGCACAGTGGTCTTCCTTGTATTGTTTGTGGATGACATACTACTCATTGGGAACGACATCCCTTTGCTGCAGTCTGTAAAGACTTGGCTAGGGACTTGTTTCTCAATGAAGGACTTAGGTGAAGCATCCAGCATTCTAGGCATAAAGATCTATAGAGATAGGTCTAGGAGATTGCTTGGCCTAAGTCAGAGTACATATATTGACAAGGTATTATTACGGTTTGCCATACAGAACTCCAAGAAGGGATTTCTGCCGATGTCACATGGTGTGAGTCTTTCAAAGACTCATGGTCCCTCTTCTAGAGAGGAGAGAGATCGCATGGATCAGATCCCTTATGTTTCAGCCATAGGATCTATCATGTACGCTATGCTATGTACTCATCCTGATGTCTCGTATGCTTTGAGCATGACGAGCAGATACCAGTCAAATCCAGGTGAAAGTCACTGGATAGCAGTCAGGAATATTCTTAAATACTTAAGAAGGACTAAAGAATATTTCTTGATATATGGAGGCGATGATGAGCTAGCTGTAAAGGGTTACAGTGATGCCAGCTTCCAAACTGACCAGGATGATTATAGATCGCAGTTTGGGTTCGTGTTTTGCTTGAATAGTGGTGCTGTGAGCTGGAAGAGTTCGAAGCAGGACACAGTTGCTGATTCTACAATAGAGGCCGAGTATATTGCTGCATCATATGCAGGAAAGGAGACAGTTTGGATCCGCAAGTTCATTACTGAGCTTGGGGTAGTTCCTAGTATAGCCGATCCGATAGAGCTCTATTGTGACAACAATGGAGCAATTGCACAGGCTAAGGAACCTCGCTCACACCAGCGGACCAAACACATACTACGACGCTTCCATCTCATTCGAGAGATCATCGATAGAGGAGATGTGAAGATTTGTAGAGTACCCACAGAGGCTAACATCACAGATCCCTTGACCAAGGCTTTGGCACAGAGAAAATATGATGGTCACACTAGGTCATTGGGGCTTAGAGCCTACACTGATTAACACTAGTGCTAGTGGGAGATTGTTAGTTAGAGCCCTAGAGCCAATCATATGATGAATTTTGTATGGACTCGTTGTGTCATATTCCTATGTATATAAAGGAATTTCTTTTTGGTTATTATACTTACTTGTATTGGTGCCAAATAACTAAGTATAATAATGTCCTTGAGTAGAAGGTTCTTATCTATATCAATCGATTGATTGAATCGAGAGTGAGATGATATAGAGAACACTACTCTTAATCATTCCTAGTCAAGTATTAACATTCAGGGACAATGTTAATGCAAACAGACTAGCATGTAGGTCAACTAGATGACTTGATCTCAAAAGTCATGGATATAGAGATATCAAGTTGACATATGGGTATGCATTGGAGAATGTATACTGAATGACCCACCATGAGAAAGTATCATGAATCGTTATATGAGTGTCATATATTTTCTCATGTGGCTATTAGTATGACTACTAGTCCTTAGACCTGAAGTCACCATGGTTCCCTACATAAGGAGTTGCATACTTTAGCTTCGTCAAACGTCACCCGTAATTGGGTGGACTATAAAGGCGATTACTGGGTATGTAACAAATTATGCGGAGGGATGTGAGTGATGTAGATGGGATCTATCCCTCCTATATGACGGGAGTGACATCATTATTCTTGATAGAGTGAGACTACTAAGTACATGGCCATGCCCAAATGAGTCAATATGAGATATTGAGCTCATTTGATTAAAGTGAGTCTACTTGGGATTCAAGATTTAGATTGATTAGATGATGACACAGTCTATGCCTCACATTGATCAATCTAGATGTCAAGGATAGAAGGTCATTGTCATATATTGTGAAGAGTCACAATTAGTAGTCACAAGGTGATGTTGGATCTCAACATTCTTTTAACTTGGGTAGTAATGATGTGTTGCTAGATACTGCTCATTACTTATGCTTCTAAATGAGTTTAGGAGCATTGCTAACGTTACAAGAACCTATAGGGTCACACACAAAGGACAATTAGATGGAGATTCGGTTCATATGATGAACCAAGAGGATTAGATTCATGTGATGAACCGAATTGGATTAAGAGTAATCCAAATTAGATTAATTGAGTAAGACTTGATTGAGTTAGACTTGAGTTAGACTCAAGTGAGGCTAGACTTGAGTTAGACTCAAGTAAGGCTTAATGGTGATATTCATTGAATTTTGAATTCAATGATAAATGGAATTCAATTTGAATTTTAGATTCAAATTTCGAATGAGTTTCAAAATGACCATTTAATGAAGAATGAATATTCATTAAATATTCATTAAGGCTCATTAATGAGGCGCATTAATGGTGCTAATGAGCATTAAGTATTTTCATTAGATGAAAATACTTAAGCCATTTTTTTACTCTTATTTTCATAATCGATCATTATTAATCCTCCTTACTTCTTCTTCTCTCCCTCTCCTCCTCCTTGGCCGAAACCCTCAAAGAGTGCTAGCACACTCTAAGGTTTCCTCTCCACCTAATTGTTCGTGTGGATACACATAGAGGGGTGTTCACTTGACACCCTTGAGATCCGGTATCTTCTTGGACGAGCGGGATAAGGGAAGGGCTTCGCATCAAAGGTATAAACTCCTAAACATGTAGATCTAAGGTAGATCTAGGATTAGAAAACACGTACATGGAAAAAAAATTAATATTCGCACGGATCCGGTGGCATGGGATTTCGGGGTTTTCGCAACGCAAAAAGTGGTTTTTGCGGCCCAAAAGACCCCACAAAAGTAACCCTGGACAAGGACATTGGACTGCTGTAAATCATATATTGATGTACCTGAGAAGGACTAGAGATTATATGCTAGTTTACCAAGCAGATGATTTGCTCCCTATGGGTTACACGGATTCAAACTTTCAATCAGATAGGGACAATAGTAAGTCAACATCAGGCTATGTATTTACTTTAGGAGGTGGAGCCATTGCATGGAGGAGTGTTAAGCAGAAATGTGTCTCAGACTCAACCATGGAAGTTGAGTATATGGCAGCCTCTGATGCAGCCAAAAAAGCTGTATGCATTAGGAGCTTCCTAATGGACTTAGATGTGATTTCTAGTTTGCCCAAAATCATCACAATTTATTGTGATAATAGCGGTGCAGTTGTAAACTCGAAGGAACCATGAGCCCATAAGGTGAGTAAACATATAGAGCGCAAGTACCACCTGATACGAGACATCGTCAAGCGAGGAGAAGTTGTTGTCGTCAAGATTGCATCAGTAGATAACCTGGCAGATCTTTTCACTAAGGCCCTTTCGGTGAAAGCTTTTGATCGATATATGGAGGGGATGGGAATCAGATGTATGGCAGTAGATATGGCAGCCTAGTCTTTTATTATAAGTGGGAAATTGTTAGAGTGTATACTAAAAGACTAGCTTGTGTAAACATTTATTTTGAAATAAAGAATCACATTGGTCAAAAATGTCTACATTTATATGCTAAGTGTAGTTGTTCAATTAATTTATATTGTAGATGACATGGTGTGTGGTGTCACACACAGAAGATCATGTAATTGGTTCTTTATAAATTATAAACAATAGCTCACGACTAAGATGTATAGGAACAAACCATTGGAATAGTCGTAGTGTAATTTAGTATAAGCTTATCTTAACTATAAAATTACACTAGTACACTCTGAGTGTATTGAGCAGGACCATTTAAGAAAAGTTCTTTTTATATTGACTTAATAAAACAACAAGACCTTAGTTATTATGGAAGTGTGTGCTCTTAATCCTAATATAATAACAAGCACATATATTTAGTATTCATTTCTTTAACTTATCAAAGGGTGAGACTTAGCTCGATAAATAATAGACCCGATAAGTTGGGAAATGATATTACTTATAGTGTGTTGTAGATTATAGAAGGAAACTATGTCCTAGTAATCTAGGTTGATAATGTTCCCAGAAGAAGCTCATAAGGCAGGTGGACTTTGTCCGACACGACAATAATGTTGAGTGGTACTACTCTTGGACTAAGATATTAATTAAAAAGAGTTGTCAGTAACTCTTTTAATTAGTGGACATTCAACATCTTAAACATAGGGAGACTAACACAATCATAATAAGAAGGAGCCCAAAATGTAATTTGGGATTGGTGCGGTAGTTCAATAATAATTCTTTAGTGGTATGAATTATTATTAAAGAAATTAAGTTGGGTGTTCGGGGCGAACTGTTGGGTTTTTCGGGCCGCGAAAATCACTTTTTCGCATTGCGAAAACCCCGAAAGCGCCGCCACCAGATCCGTGCGAAGAATAAAACTTCGAAAACATTACGAGTATGAGTTTACAAACTATAGATCTACATTAGAGTATGAGTTTTACCCTTGATGCGTGCCTTTCGCGAATCCCGCTCGTCCAATGGTGCCGGATCTCAAGATTCTCAAAGTAGACAACCCTCTAGAAGTATTCACACGAACACAAGAAGGAGATCACCAAACTAAAGTGTGCTAGCACCTTAGTAGGGTTTGGCAAGATGAGGAGACGAAGAGCAAGAAGAGAGAGCACTAGGAGGAAGAAGATGTGAATGAATACAATTGAATGAAAAAATTCATTCATGTTGGATCGAGACGCGCTAGAGGGGGGGGGTGAATAGCGCTCGCTGCTATTTTGATCTTATCGGAATCGTAAAACTATCAAAGTAAATATACGCAGCAGAAATAACGAATGCAATCACAGAGGGACACAAGAAGTTTTACTTCGTTCGGAGCCTACGTCGACTCCTACTCGAAGGCCCGCGATCCTTGATCGCTTTCGGTGGGCAACACTTATAAGTACGAAAAGGAGTACAAGATTTACAATTAGTACAGTAAAAAACAAGTATACCGATGACAGAATCGTAATCTCGAAGCTCCTGGTCGTCGTGGACTCGTAGCAGCACTTCAGGGTCGTTGATTGAGCAGCACGCAGCACAAGGATCGCTTGGCAGTTGTTCATCTTCACTGCTGCTCGAAGACCCCTTATAAAGGGCATCCAAGGCACCTTGAGAGCCTTTGAAGGCGCCCCCATAGCTCCGAGTCCACCGTGCAGATGAGCGCTGACCATTCTGCGCTTATCACCTTGAAGGCGCCTTCATAGGTCTTCAAGGCGCCTTCCAAGGCGCCTCCACAGCCAACCGAGGCGCCTTCAACCCTTCCAAGCTCCATGGAGGCGCCTCGGACACTGTTCATCCGAGGTTAATCTTTGCACTTTGGTCCCTGCAAGATACATTAGTCCCAAATATACCCTGCATCACAAAGTTAGCACATAAAACATAATAGATGTGATAATGACAGTCTTCGGACTGTCCGAGTCTGACTTCGGGTTTCCGACCGGAAACCCTAGGTCGACCCGACGCCTACTGTTCCCTCTACGGGGAACGCGTCCTCACCTACTCCACTCAGGAGATTTACCTGTTGCCAGTGCGATCCTCCAGATCGACTGGACTTTTGCTCAGCACTCGACGCTTCCGGACTTTCTGCTGGACATCCGCTTCCCGGCTAGTCCAGTCTTTCACCTGGTTCGCGACACCAGGACTTTCCACCTAGGGTTACCACCCCCTAGGACTTTTGCCTGAAGCCATCGACCTGCCAAGACTTTCCGCATAGGGTTACCACCCCCTATGACCTAGGGTTACCACCCCCTAGGGTTTTCCCTTTGCCTAACCGCAGCTAGGACTTTTCTCCACCTAGGGTTACCACCCCCTAGGACCTAGGGTTACCACCCCCTAGGGTTTTCACCTGCCTAACCGCAGTTAGGACTTTCCTGAAACACTCATTCAACATGTTAGATAATAACACACCTTAACTTTGAATCCTTTGCCATTATCAAAACTTAGGTTCGATCGTCGGATGCTTCCCGCACCAACAATTCATTCCCATCAAAAGTGGCCGGCCACATTCATGGAGTTGTAACCCCAATTTTTGCATTAAGTGTGGCCATTAAAGAGATTTGTAACCTCCATGAGGTGGCACACACATGTGCTAAACATGATGATGTGGCACCTCATCATTGGCCACTTAATGGCAAGTCACAAATGATGTGGCATAAAGTCATGTCAAACTTGACTCTTCCTCTTCCTCTCAAGTCAAATTAAACTTGACTTAATCTCTCTCATGGTTGATCTAATCCAACCATTTAATTCAAGCCAATTTAATATAATGAATCTAATTCATTTAATTAAATTGATTCAATGAGTTATAATCTAAATTAGACTCATTGAACACATGAATCAACTTGAGTCCAACTCAATTAGCCCAATTAGGATTACTCTTAATCCAATTTGATTCATCAAATGAATCTAATCCTCTTGGTTCATCATATGAACCTAATCTCCATCTAATTGTCCTTAGTGTGTGACCCTATAGGTTCTTGTAACGTTGGCAATGCCCCTAAACCCATTTAGGAGTATAAGTAATGAGCGGTATCTAGCAACACATTATTACTACCAAAGTTACAAGAATGTTGAGATCCAACATCACCTTGTGACTACTAATTGTGACTCCTCGCAAAATATGACAAGTGTCCTTCTATCCTAGACATCTAGATTGATCAATGTGAGGCATAGACCGTGTCATCCTCTGACTAATCTAAATCTAGAACTCCAAGTAGACTCACTAAATCAAATGAGCTCAATATCTTATATTGACTCATTTGGGCATGGTCATGCACATCGTGGTCTCACTCTATCAAGATTATTGATGTCACTCCCATCATATAGGAGGGATAGATCCCATCTACATCACTCACATCCCTCTGCATAATTCGTTACATACCCAGTAATCGCCTTTATAGTCCACCCAGTTACGGGTAACGTTTGACGAAACCAAAGTACATAACTCCTTATGTAGGGATACATGGTGACTTCAGGTCTAAAGACTAGTAGTCATACTAATAGCCACATGAGAAAGTATATGACACTCATATAACGATCCATGATACTTTCTCATGGCGGGTCATTCAGTATACATTCGCCAATGCATACCCATGTGTCAACTTGATATCTCTATATCCATGACTTGTGAGATCAAGTCATCGAGTTGACCTACATGCTAGTCTTATTGCATTAACATTGTCCCTGAATGTTAATACTCGACTAGGAATGATTAAGAATAGTGTTCCCTATATCATCTCACTATCGGTTCAACTAACCGATTGATATAGGTGAGAACCTTCTACTCAAGGATGCTATTATACTTAGTTTATTTGGCACCAATACAAGTAAGTATAATAACTAAAACAAATGCCTTTATTTATATAAGAATATGATACAACAAGTCCATAATACAATCATCAAATGATTGGCTCTAGGGCTCTAACTAACAATCTCCCACTAGCACTAGTGCCAATCATTGTAGGCTCTAAGCCCCAATGACCTAGTGTGACCATCATGCTTCCTCTGTGCCAAAGCCTTGGTCAAGGGATCTGCGATGTTAGCCTCTGTAGGTACTCTGCAAATCTTCACATCTCCTCTCTCGATAATCTCTCGAATGAGATGGAAGCACCGTAGTATGTGTTTGGTCCTCTAGTGTGAGCGAGGTTCCTTCGCCTGTGCTATAGCTCCATTGTTGTCACAATAGAGCTCAATAGGGTCAGCGATACTGGGAACCACCCCAAGTTCAGTGATGAACTTGCGGATCTAAACTGCCTCCTTTGCAGCCTCTGATGCAGCAATATACTCGGCCTCTGTCGTAGAATCATTTATCGTGTCCTGCTTCGAACTCTTCCAGCTCACATCACAACCATTTATGCAAAATATGAACCCTGACTGCAATCGATAGTCATCCTGATCGGTCTGGAAGCTGACATCACTGTAACCCTTTACAGCTAGCTCATCATTGCCTCCATATATCAAGAAATATTCTTTAGTCCTTCTTAAGTACTTAAGAATATTCTTGACCGCTATCTAGTGATTTCACCTGGATCTGACTGGTATCTGCTCGTCATGCTCAAAGCATACGAGACATCAGGTCGAGTGCATAGCATGGCGTACATGATAGATCCTATGGCTGAGGCATAAGGGATCTGATCCATGCGGTCTCTCTTCTTTCTAGAAGAGGGACCTTGAGTCTTCGAAAGACTCACGCCATGTGACATCGGCAGAAATCCCTTCTTGGAGTTCTGCATGGCAAATCGAAGGAGTACCTTGTCAATATATGTACTCTGACTTAGGCCAAGAAATCTCTTAGATCTATCTCTATAAATCTGTATCCCTAGAATGCGGGATGCCTCACCTAAGTCCTTCATTGAGAAGCAACTCCCTAGCGAGGTCTTGACAGACTGAAGCAAAGGGATGTCCTTCCCAATGAGTAGAATGTCATCCACATACAATATGAGGAAGACAGCTATATCCCCTACAACCTTCTTGTAGACACAAGGCTCATCTTTGTTCTTGATGAAACCAAACTGTTTGATTACATCATCGAATCAAAGATTCCAGCTCCGAGAAGCTTGCTTTAGTCCATAAATGGACCTATGAAGCTTGCATACTCTGCTAGTATGCTGTGGTTCTACAAAACCCTCAGGTTGTGTCATGTACACATCCTCGAGCAGGTTTCCATTCAGAAACGCGGTTTTGACATCCATCTGCCATATCTCATAGTCATGGTAAGTTACAATAGCTAGCATGATCCGAATGGACTTAAACATCGCTACTGGAGAAAAGGTTTCATCATAGTCAATACCATGAATCTGCTTGAAACCTTTAGCTACCAAGCGACCCTTATAGATAAGTCCATCCATGTCAGTCTTTCTCTTAAAGACCCACTTACACCCAATGGGTTTTACCCCTTCAGGTCGATCAACCAAAGTCCATACTTGGTTGGTGTACATGGATTCCATCTCGGATCTCATGGCCTCTAGCCATTTCTCGGAATCTGGTCTCAACACAGTCTCCTGATAGGTGGTAGGCTCATCCTCTATGAGCACAACGTCATCAAGGTCAGATAAGAGAAATGAGTATCTCTCAGGCTAACGACGTACCCTATCAGACATGCGAAGAGGTATGTCTACCTGGTTGTTGTTCCTCAACTCATTGTGGAACAACATCATCCACAACACTTTGTGGTTCCAGTTCAACTTCCATCGAGGCTTCAGTGCTATTGTTCGCATCTTGAACTTCTTCAAGATCGAACATGCTCCCACTAGTCTTTTTAGAAACAAAGTCCCTTTCTAGAAAGACCCCAATTTTTTCCACAACTACCTTGTGCTGACTGGGAATGTAGAAGTAATATCCCTGAGTTTCCTTGGGATATCCAATAAAGTAGCACTTGTCAGATTTGGGTCCTAATTTGTATGAGACTTGACGTCGAACGTAAGGCTCACAACCCCAAATCCTCATGAAAGACACCTGAGCATCTCTCCCAGTCCATATCCTATATGGTGTCTTTATCACGGCCTTGGATGGAACTCGGTTGAGTATAAAAGCTGCCATGTCTAGAGCATAGCCCCAAAGGTATGTCAGAAGATCTGTGTGAATCATCATAGATCGTACCATATCTAATAGGGTACGATTTCTCCTTTCGGATACACCATTCCACTGTGGTGTCCCAAGAGGAGTGAGTTGGTATAGAATCCCACACTCAGCTAGACAGTCGCGAAACTCATGGCTAAGGTATTCTCCACCTCGATCTGATCAAAGTATCTTAATACTCTTGCCAAGCAGATTCTGTACTTCATTCTTGAATTCTTTGAACTTTTCAAAGGATTCTGACTTATGTGTCATCAAGTACACATAATCATATCTACTGAAGTCATCAGTAAATGTGATGAAGTACCTATAACAGCCTCTAGTAGTGACATTGAAAGGGCCACATACATCACTATGTATAAGACCTAACAAGTGAGTCGCTCTTAAACTGTGCCCACTAAAGGGAGTCTTGGTCATCTTGCCTAGTATGCATGACTCCCACGTCTCATAAGATTCAAAATCAAATGAGTCGAGCAAACCATCCTTATGGAGTTGGGATAAACGCTTGTCATTTATATGACCTAAGCGATAGTGCCAGAGATAGGTTTGGTTCAAGTCATTTATAACTTGAACCTCTTGGTATTTATGTTATAGATAGGGATTTCAAGGTCTAGAATATAGAGTCCATTTATCAGAGGTGCACTACAATAGTACATATCTTTAAAATAAATAGAACAACATTTGTCCTTAAATATAAAAGAGAAACCTTTCTTGTCCAAACAAGAAACTGAAATTATGTTCTTAGTTAATGCAGGCACATAACAACAATCATCCAACTCTAATACAAGCCCAGAGGGCAGAGATAGAAAATATGTCCCTACAGCAACAGCAGCAACCCGTGCTCCATTGCCTACGAGTGGGTCCACCTCGCCCTTCGCCAATGCCCTGCTATTTCTCAGCGCCTGCACATTAGTACAAATGTGAGATGCACATCTGGTATCTAATACCCATGATGAAGAAATAGATAGATTGACTTCTATAACATATATACCTGAAGTGGAAGTCTCACTTCGCTTCTTCTTAAGATCTTCCAGGTACACCTTGCAGTTCCTCTTCCAGTGCCCGGTCTGACCGCAGTGGAAGCAGGTAGCATCCTTGGCGACCCCTCCTTTAGGCTTCAGTGCCTTGCCTTTGCCCTTGGCTTGGGACTTTCCTTTGCCTTTGGGCTTGCCCTTACCCTTGTGTTTCTGAACCATCAGAACAGAGTGGGGCTTTGCCTTCTTAAGGTTCAGCTCAGCAGTTCTTAACATGATAAGCAGCTCGGGCAGTGGCTTGTCAATTTCGTTCATATTATAGTTTAGAATGAACTGACTATAGCTATCCGACAAGGACTGCAAGATCATGTCAATGGCCAACTCTTGGCCAAGCGGGAATCTCAACCTCTGTAGGTTTTCTATGTACCCAATCATTTTGAGTACATATGGGCCTACGAGAGCCCCATCTGACATCTTGCACTGAAACATTACCCTTGAGATCTCAAATCTCTCATGCCTCACTTGTCCTTGATATAGTTGACGAAGATGTTCAACCATATCGTAAGCGCCCATCAACTCGTGTTGCTTCTGAAGCTCAGAGTTCATGGTCACAAGCATTAGACAGGAGACATCTAATGCGTCATCTTGATGCTTCTTATAAGCATCTTTGTCAGCTCGCGGGGCATTGGCAGGAGGAGCCTCCGGAATGGGCTGCTCCAGAACGTACAGTTTACGTTCCTGGGTGAGAACTATTCTCAAGTTCCTGTACCAGTCCAGGAAATTTACTCCGTTGAGCTTGTCCTTCTCAAGGACAGAACGCAGGGAGAAGGAGTTCGTATTCGATGTCATGGTTATCTACAACAGAAAAATGTAGAAAATAAATATCATATTCTTTTAAATCATTTAATTAGGTCTTTAACTAAATGATGCTCTCACTGAATTCTATAATTCATGTGGGACAAGATCCACATCATACTATGCCTTGAGTTAGCTTTGGCTAAATCGCCCAAGACTTAGTATGATCGGTAGGTAACAATTTACCAATTACATCTCTATGCAACTCTTGTTTATAGGATCATTATCCGCAGTTATATTAAAACTTGAGTTAGCTTTGGCTAATACGCCTAAGAATTAATATAAATGTGATTTATGTCCTATCTTTCCAACCATTGGGAATGCCTATAGTTATACACGATCCAACCGAGTTAACTAGGAATACTCAATCTAATTGATTTTGTACTCGCCCGTGCGTTGATAAGCGGGACCAAGATTGTCCCTCCATACCCTACCAAGATAATATGTGTTGCTCTGCTTTGGCAGATTCAACAACACATGTGATCGAGTTAGTTATAGGTATCACGGCACGGTAGGCATTAGAGTTGACGTGATTTAGATCTAATCTAAACGATGATGCGTATCATATACTCAATTTAGATCTAATCTAATCGTTGGGTGCATCATGTGCACGACTTAGATCTAATATAATAGTTAGGCACTAATTAATTACTTAATCATGCATCACATATACACAAGCAATTAATTAAATTAATTTGTGATTAGTCATGGCCCTACTACGATCTTCTCAAGCCAATGAGAAGATCGGATGGTCAACCTAAGGTCAACAACTTCTCAAGCTTCTCCCTTTGACCATCTTGTGTTGCTCGTGCCCTCCTCGTGACTCCGTCTTGTGTGGACCTTCCACGGCTCCAATTTTGTACATTACAATTTTGAAACTCGAGTTACATTCGAGTCTAAACTAATTTACAACAATAATAAATAATAGAGAAAGGTACGACGCGCAGGTTGCGAATCAAATGTACAACACGCACAACACAAATGACGGCGCTCAGGCCGTAATATGAATTACAACACAAATCCAATCAGATTGGGTCTTTTGGGCCATGACTATTACAAATTATACATAATTATAAATTATGTAATTTTCATAATCTTCTATAATTTTAATAATAATTTTTACAATTTTTACGAGTAAAATTTCCCGGCGGTCCCGTTCAGTGATTTTCGGGTGCAATCGCGGAACGAATCCCCTTGCGGGGCCAGGGGCAGTGCCCCTACCCACGATCTAACCATCGCGAGTGTCCCTAAGCAATCCTACAGCGCCTTAGCCCGCTGTCCCAAAAAGTTTTGGGGCGAAACATTGCCGTTTCGGACAAATCTTCTCGGTAGTCGAAGCCTACAAGTGTATAAACACTTGTGCTTCGCTTCTACGAGAAAATTACTCATAAAAACCATAAAAAACTTAAATTTACAGAAAATCACAGAAGCTATATTTTTCATAAAAAATCAAATTAAACTCGTACAAGTCTTCGCACGTGGCTCTGATACCACTGTTGGGTTTTCAGGCCGTGAAAACCGCTTTTTCGCGTCGTGGAAACCCCGAAGCCCCGCCACCGGATCCGTGCGAAAAATAAAACTTCGAAAACATTACGAGTACGAGTTTACAAACTCTAGATCTACATTAGAGTATGAGTTTTACCCCTGATGCGTACCTTTCGCGAATCCCGCTCGTCCAATGGTGCCGGATCTCAAGATTGTCAAAGTAGACAACCCTCTAGAAGTATCCACACGAACACAAGAAGGAGATCACCAAACTAAAGTGTGCTAGCACCTTAGTAGGGTTCGGCAAGATGAGGAGAGGAAGAGCAAGAAGAGAGAGCACTAGGAGGAAGAAGATGTGAATGAATACAATTGAATGAAAAATTTCATTCATTCCCATCAAAAGTGGCCGGCCACATTCATGGAGTTGTAACCCCCATTTTTGCATTAAGTGTGGCCATTAAAGAGATTTGTAACCTCCATGCGGTGGCACACACATGTGCTAAACATGATGATGTGGCACCTCATCATTGGCCACTTAATGCCAAGTCACAAATGATGTGGCATAAAGTCAAGTTAAACTTGACTCTTCCTCTTCCTCTCAAGTCAAGTCAAACTTGACTTAATCTCTCTCATGGTTGATCTAATCCAACAATTTAATTCAAGCCAGTTTAATATAATGAATCTAATTCATTTAATTAAATTGATTCAATGAGTCATAATCTAAATTATACTCATTGAACACATGAAACAACTTGAGTCCAACACAATTAGCCCAATTAGGATTACTCTTAATCCAATTTGATTCATCAAATGAATCTAATCCTCTTGGTTCATCATATGAACCTAATCTCCATCTAATTTTCCTTAGTGTGTTACCCTATAAGTTCTTGTAATGTTGGCAATAACCATAAACCCATTTAGGAGTATAAGTAATGAGCGGTATCTAGCAACACATCATTACTATCCAAGTTACAAGAATGTTGAGATCCAACATCACCTTGTGACTACTAATTGTGACTCCTCACAAAATATGACAAGTGTCCTTCTATCCTAGACATCTAGATTAATCAATGTGAGGCATAGACCGTGTCATCCTCTAACCAATCTAAATCTTGAACACCAAGTAGACTCACTAAATCAAATGAGCTCAATATCTTATATTGACTCATTTGGGCATGACCATGCACATCGTGGTCTCACTCTATCAAAAATATTGATGTCGCTCCCATTATATAGGAGGGATAGATCCCATCTACATCACTCACATCCCTCTGCATAATTTGTTACATACCTAGTAATCGCCTTTATAGTCCACCCAGTTACGGGTGACGTTTGACGAAATCAAAGTACATAACTCCTTATGTAGGGATCCATGGTGACTTCAGGTCTAAGGACTAGTAGTCATACTAATAGCCACATGAGAAAGTATATGACACTCATATAACGATCCATGATACTTTCTCATGGCGGGTCATTCAGTATACATTCTCCAATGCATACCCATGTGTCAACTTGATAACTTTATATCCATGACTTGTGAGATCAAGTCATCGAGTTGACCTACATGCTAGTCTTATTGCATTAACATTGTCCCTGAATGTTAATACTCGACTAGGAATGATTAAGGATAGTGTTCCTTATATCATCTCACTATCGGTTCAACTAACAGATTGATATAGGTGAGAACCTTCTACTCAAGGACGCTATTATACTTAGTTTATTTGGCACCAATACAAGTAAGTATAATAACCAAAACAAATGCCTTTATTTATATAAGAATATGATACAACAAGTCCATAATACAATCATCAAATGATTGACTCTAGGGCTCTAACTAACACGAACACGGGAAGCTTATTTTCATCGGGAGACCAAAACCAATTCCTCATCTCGGTCCCTATCGTAGCCTCTTATTTATAAATTATTATATCCACCTATACCCACCTTCTTACCCAACCTTAGGTGGCTGGCCAAGACAAGCTTGGAGTCCAAGCTTGGGCCGGCCAAAGCCAAAGGGTTGAGCCATTGTAGTGGTCGGCCAATTCTTGGAGCTCTAGCTAGGTGGGCCAGCCACAAGAAATTAAAAAGAATTTTATTTTTAAAATCTTTTCTTATGTGGATATCATGATTTTAAAAGAGAGTTTAAAATTTAAATCTTTCAATTTTTAACTTTCTACAAAAGATTAAGAAAAGATTTGATATCTTTCCTTATTTGTAGTTAAAAGGAAGATTTTAATTTTTGATAAAACTTTCCTTTTTTGTAACCATGTTCATGATTTTAAAAGAGAGTTTTAAAATTAAATATTTCCTTTTATAAGTTTCTACAAAAGATTCAGAAAAGATTTGATATCTTTTCTTATTTGTAGATTGAAAGGAAGATTTTAATTTTAGAAAAAACTTTCCTTTTTGGAAATCATCCACATGTTTTAAAAGAAAGATTTTAATTTATAAAATTTTCTTTTATAACCAACCATGAAGGGAAAAATTATTAGAGAAATTTTTATTTTATAAATTTCCGGACACAAATAAGGAAGTTTTAATTTTGTGTTAAAACTTGCCTTATTTGGAGCTTGTGATGTAGCCGGCCATGATGAGGGTTAAAAGGAAAGTTTAATTAAACTTTCTATATTAACTAATGGTAACGAGAATATGGGAGTTTTAATTATAATTAAATTTCCTTATTTGCCAAGACCAAGGAATATAAAAGAGGGGGTAGAGGTGCCTCACCTTACAACTTATCTTCTATAGTTTTTTCTATTTTCTTCCTTGGTGGTGGATGGCCATATCTTCTCGTCCTCTTCCTCCTTATTGGCCAAACATCATCAATCTCTAGGAGCTTGCTTTGGTGGCCGGATCTAGCTTGGAGAAGAAGAAGAGAAAGGAGGCTTCATTTCCTAGTTTTCCTTGGAGCTTGGTTGGTGGCCGAGACTTATAATCTCTTGGAGAAGGTTGCTTGGCCGAATCTTGGAAGAAGGAAGAATAAGGGCTTGGGTGGTTCTCATCTCGGTAGATCGTCGCCCACATGACGTCCGAGATAAGAAGAGGAATGCGGTAGAAGATCAAGAGGTTGTTGCTTACAAAGAAAGGTATAACTAGTAATTGTTTTCTGCATCATACTAGTTTTTCTCTGTATGAATTCCAAACACAAGAGGCATATAATTCTAGGTTTCGAATTTGTGATTCGAGTTTGTGTTTTTTTTATTTTTCAAATTTGTGATTTGATTTTTCCTTTTGGTTAAACCTAGGGTTATATAAGGAAATTAAATATTGAATTTCATTAAGAGGTTTTGTCGAGGCAGTGGTGGATTTTCCCATACCTAAGAAGGACAAGTGCCTCACCATGTTTGACCTGGGAACCGATTTCCAAAATTAATATTTAATTGAATTTATAATATAGGTGGATTTGGATCAATAATGTTAAGAATTGTTTGCGATTCAAGTCTAAACCATTAAGAACAAATAAGTTAAATTTGGAATCAATAATGTTAAGTTCCGTTTGTGATTCCGAATTTAATTTCTAAAGAACACAATAGGTTGTTAGGAAAGGTTCGACACTTGTACAAAATTTTTGTACAATGAAATCGGTACGATCTTCCTAGGAACAACCAACAATTGGTATCAGAGCCAGATTTTTCTCTGTGTGTTTGGTTTTCAGTTTAATTATGCACATATCATACATAATTTAGGCAGTATAATAGTAGGATATGCTAACTCTGTGGTTGCAGGTTCCAACTATTATGGCTTATGGTTATTGTGTGTGATAGGACCCTTGGACATGTCAAGGGCATTTTATTGTGTGTGCATGATTGTATTTAACTAATACAGTTGGAGCTGTATTAGACCTAGGATTTTACATTTATGTTCGATCTAGACTTGATGTACATTCCCTTATGGAATATAGGATCGATGTATGTAAAATTTTATTTTCTATCGCGGATCGTATCCTTGCGAGGCGTGGTGCTAATGAAGGACCAGAGGCGCAGCGGAAAAGGAAGCTCAATGGACCCGACAACATGAACCCTTGGACTGGCAGCACGTGAATGACAGTGATGGAAAAAGGTCATAATAGTTGGAAAATTAATTTTCATATTTATTGATTTTATTTACTTTAATGTGTGTTATGTGTGCTTGCTAGGTTAAAATTCCTCACCTTAAATTACTAAGTGGGAGAGTGATGTTTAAATAAATTCCACGGTCTCCATTACTGGTTTGTAAGTGATGCAAACAAACTTGCGCATTGGCTCTGAGTGCCTTCCTCCATATCAGATGAGTTTGTTTGCGGATCACTAGATCAAACTTCCATTTTGGATGATTATGGGAAATTAATTAGGAGCGTGTGATCTTCCCCATCGGAAGGGGCACAATCTTATTTAATGGACTAAGTATTAAGTAATGATATACACTTAGGCACATTTAATAGTATACTCCCCATCGGAGTCACTGCTATTATTTGTGTGACCGAAGGAAAACCAACTATTAATTTTATTTGTTATAAAGTTAGGTTGACAAGAATAAAATTAATGGGTAAAATCTCCTCTAACAAATGGTTGATTTTGTATACATCCATACTATCGTGGAATGCAAAATTCACAGTATTTTGAGGTGTTGGTTAATGTAAATAGTATGGTTTGAGCAATCAATATTATTCTAAATTTAAAGTCTTGACCAAACTTTATTTTGTGATTCTTAGGATGACTTTTAACCCACTGTTCATTATACTAGAAGAGAACAAATTTACTGGTCCCAATTATATAGATTGGAAAAGAAACCTGGACATTGTTCTAATTGCTAAAGGCTATAAGTTTGTACTGTCAGAGGTTTGCCCAAATGTGCCTAATAGTGATTCTACCCAAGAGGAGATTGAGTATCATAAGAAATGGGTAAAGGCAGATGAGATGGCGCGATGTTACATTTTAGCTTCGCTGTCAAATGTACTGCAACATCGGCATCAGGATTTACCGACTGCTTATGATATAATGAATTATCTCAAGGATCTATTCGGACACCATGATCGGGCTGCTAGGCAAGAAGCTATGAGAAAATTAATGACAGCCACCATGTTAGAGGGTACTCCCGTAAGGGACCATATCCTAAAGATGATGGCTTATTTGAACGAAATACAAATCCTTGGAGGACAAATCGATGGGGAAACCAAGATCAATATTATTTTCCAAATGCTACCCAGAAGTTTTGAGCATTTTCGCCTGAACTATAATATGAATAAAAGGATGTATTCATTGGTGGAACTACTGATAGAACTTCAAGCAGCAGAAGGGCTATTTCGTCAAAATTCTCAGATTCACTATGCTGAAAATGGTTCTACTTCTGAGTCGAAAGGCAAGAATAAGAAGAAACGGGCTGTCTCAGCAAAGAATGTGAATAAGCCTCTATGTACAGGACCAAAAGTTCGAATGAAGAAGCCGAAGGGCAAGTGCTTCATCTGCAAGCAATCAGGACATTGAAAGGCAGACTGCCCTCGTAGGATAGAGAACAATAAAGGTATATCTCATTCTCTAGTAGTTGAAACATGTTTAGCGGTGTTATCTACTAGTACCTGGTGTGTAGATACGGGAGCCACTGATCATGTCTACAACTCTTTGCATGGGTTCCAGGAAACCCGACGACTATTTGAAGGAGAAATAACCGTCTACATGGGCAATGCTACTAAGATGGCAACTGTTGCAGTGGGAGACGTCTACTTATCTTTTGATAGGAATAGAAGTTTGGTTTTAAGAAATTATCTTTATGTACCCAATTTTAGAAATAATTTAATTTCAGTTTCTAAACTGTATTTAGATTGATATTTTGTTTCTTTTAATAACAATGTGGTTATAAAGAGAAATAGGATTTTTATCTGTTCTGGTGTATTGGCTGGCAATTGATATATTTTAAATCCAATTTCTGCCACAAAGCAACAAATGGAAATTAATAACACATCTTCTAATTCCAATAAGAGAAAGGAATCTTCAGAAATGAACCAAACATATATTTGACATCTAAGGCATGGTCATATTAACTTAAGTAGGATTCAAAGGCTTATAGTTGATGGACTCTTGGGTTCATTAGTGGTGGAAAACTTTCCAACCTGTGAATCTTGCTTGGAAGGTAAAATGATCAAGAGATCTTTTAAGGCCAAGGGATATAGAGCCAAAGGTGTGTTAGAACTGGTTCATTCGGATTTGTGTGGCCCTATGTCTATCCAGGTAAGAGGTGACTTCGATTACTTTGTCTTTTTCATAGATGATTATTCGAGATACGAATACAAATTACTTGATGCGCCGTAAGTTTGAGTGCTTTGATAAGTTCAAAGAGTACAAGGCTGATGTGGAGAAACGTCATGGTAAAAGTATCAAGACACTATGGTCTGATCGTGGTGGCGAATACTGTTGGGTTTTTCGGGCCGCAAAAACCGCTTTTTGCGTTGCGAAAACCCCGAATCCCATGTCACCAGATCCGTGCGAAGTTTTAAAATAAAAAATTTTCTTCGTGTACGAGTTTCTATAACCTAGATCAATACTAGATCTATAAAGAAAGATAGATTACCCTTGATGCGAAGCCCTTCGCAATTCCCGCTCGTCCAAGGTTCGCCAGATCTCAATGTTGTCAAGTGTACAACCCTCTATGTGTATCCACACGAACAAATCAATAGAGAGAACCTCTAAAGATGTGCTAGCAACCTTAGAGGATGAGCAATGGTGGAGGAGAGGGAGAGAAGAAAGGTAGAGAGGAAGAAGAAGGAGGTTACCAAAACCAAATGAAACTCACACTTGTGTTAAAGTGGCTGGCCACTTCAAGAAGGCTTTTAAACCTCCATGGGATATCAAGAGTAACAACTCTTGATCTCCGTCATGAGGTGGCACACACATGTGCTAGCCTTGATGATGTGACACATCATCATTAATCCACTTAATGCCTACTCACAAATGAGGTGGCAATGATCAAGTCAAACTTGACCTTTCATCTTCCTCTCAAGTCAAGTCAAACATGACCACTTCTCTCCGATGGCTGATCAAATCAAACAATTGGTTCAAGTCAATTTTAATTTAATAAATCTTTATTCATTGAATTAAATTGGCTCAATGAATCTAAGTCCAAATTATACTCATTTAACACATGAACCAAATTGAGTCCAACTCAATTAGTTTACTTTGGATTACTCTTAATCCAATTTGGTTCATCACATGAACCTAGTCCTCTTGGTTCATCAAATGAACCTAATCTCCATCTAATTTCCCTTTGTGTGTGACCCTATAGGTTCTTGTAACGTTGGCAATGCTCCTAAACCCATTTAGAAGCATAAGTAATGAGCGGTATCTAGCAACACATCATTACTACCCAAGTTACAAGAATATTGAGATCCAACATCACCTTGTGAATACTAATTGTGACTCTTCACAATATATGACAATGTCCTTCTATCCTTGACATCTAGATTGATCAATATGAGGCATAGACCGTGTCATCCTCTAATCAATCTAAATCTTGAATCCCTAGTAGACTCACTCAATCAAATGAGCTCAACATCTCATATTGACTCATTTGGGCATGACCATGCACTTAGTGGTCTCACTCTATCAAGAATAATAATGTCACTCCCGTCCTATAGGAGGGATAGATCCCATCTACATCACTCACATCCCTCCACATAATTTTTTACATACCCAGTAATCGCCTTTATAATCCACCCAGTTACGGGTGACGTTAACGAAGCCAAAGTATGTAACTCCTTATGTAGGGAACCATGGTGACTTCAGGTCCAAGGACTAATAGTCATACTAATAGCCACATGAGAAAGTATATGACACTCATATAATGATCCATGATACTTTCTCATGGCGGGTCATTCAGTATACATTCTCCAATGCATATCCATGTGTCAACTTGATATCTCCATATCCATGACTTGTGAGATCAAGTCATCGAGTTGATCTACATACTAGTCTCGTCGCATTAACATTGTCCCTGAATGTTAATACTTGACTAGGAATGATTAAGAGTAGTGTTCCCTATATCATCTCACTATCGATTCAACCAATCGATTGATATTGGTAAGAACCTTCTACTCAAGGACGCTATTATACTTAGTTATTTGGCACCAATACAAGTAAGCATAATAACCATAAACAAATGCCTTTATATACCTATGAATATGATATAATGAGTCCATATAACAATCATCAAATGATTGGCTCGATGGCTCTAACTAACAAATACCTCATAGGAGAGTTTAGGAATTACTTATCAGAGGCCGGGATTCAATCCCAATTGTCCGCACCTGGTACACCCTAATAGAATGGTGTGGCAGAATGAAGGAATAGGACTCTTATAGAGATGGTTAGATCAATGATGAGTTATTACGAATTACCAAATTCGTTTTGGGGATACGCTCTGGAAATGACAGTGCACATTCTAAACTCGGTACCTTATAAATCAGTACCATCTACTCTCACAGAATTGTGGAATGGGCGAAAGCCCAGTCTGAGACATATTCGGATTTGGCGTAGTCTAGCACATGTGCTGAAAACAAATGCTGATAAGTTGGAATCTCGTACAGAAGTTCGCATGTTTGTGGGTTATCCTAGTGGAACGAAAGGTGGTTTATTTTATAGTCCTAAAGACCAGAAGGTTATTATTAGCACCAATGCTTAATTTTTAGAAGAAGATAATATAATGGACCACAAACCTAGAAGTAAAATTATTCTAGAAGAAATTAGAGAGGACACGTCTACTTGAGTACCAACAGTATAAGATGAAGTACCATAAGAAACTGCAACACGTGTCACAAATGATACACAACCGTAGACAGTGCCTCGCCGTAGTGGGAGGGTTGTGAGGCAACCTGAGAGATTCATGTTTTTGGGAGAGTCTTCAAACTTGATCCCGGGTAAACATGAACCTGTTCCCCGGACATATGACGAAGCACACCAAGATAAAGATGTAGCATCTTGGCAAAGAGCGGTGAATAGAATCTATGTATTCTAATAAGGTTTGGGAGCTTGTAGAACCACCAAATGGTGTAAAAACTGTTGGATGCAAGTGGATCTACAAAAGGAAAAGAGGGACATATGGGAAGATAGAAACCTTCAAAGCAAGGCTTGTTGCGAAAGGGCATACTCAGAAAGAGGGAATCGATTATGAGGAGACCTTTTCACCGGTAGCTATGCTTAAGTCTATCCGGATACTCTTATCCATTGCCGTTTATATGGATTATGAGGTATGACAAATGGATGTCAAGCCAGTTTTCCTTAATGGAAGTCTTGAAGAAAACATCTATATGAGGCAACCAGAGGGGTTCATTGAAAAAGGCAAAGAGCATCTAGTGTGCAAGCACAATCGGTCCATTTATGAACTGAAGCAAACTTCAAGATCTTGGAACATCCGGTTTAATGAAGTAATCCAGTCATATGGATTTATTCAGTGTCTGGATGAGTCTTGTGTATACAAGAAGTGTTATAGAAACGTAGTGGTATTTCTTGTACTATACGTAGATGCCATTTTGTTAATTGACAACAATGTCAAAGTGTTATCAGACGTAAGAGTATAATTGTCCAAACAATTCAATATGAAGGACTTAGGAGAATGTGCACACATTCTTGGGATCAAAGTCATAAGGGATCGCAAGAAAAGGATGTTGTGCCTATCTCAAGCTTCATATATAGATACAATTCTTGCTTGTTTTAGCATGCAAAACTCCAAGAAAGGTTTCTTACCTTTTCGGCATGGAGTAGCTTTATCTAAAGAGATGTCTCCGAAGAAATCAAAGGGGATAGAGGACATGAAGGCAGTTTCTTATGCTTCGGCTGTGGGAAGACTAATGTATGCAATGCTGTGTATGAGACCGGATATCTATTTTGCAGTAGGCATCGTTAGCAGATATCAAAGTTGTTAGTTAGAGCCCTATAGCCAATCATATGATGATTGTTGTATGGACTCGTTGGGTCATATTCCTATGTATATAAAGGTATTTCTTTTTGGTTATTATACTTACTTGTATTGGTGCTAAATAACTAAGTATAATAATGTCATTGAGTAGAAGGTTCTTATCTATATCAATCGATTGATTGAATCGAGAGTGAGATGATATAGAGAAAACTACTCTTAATCATTCCTAGTCAAGTATTAACATTCAGGGACAATGTTAATGTGAAGAGACTAGCATGTAGGTCAACTCGATGACTTGATCTCAAAAGTCATGGATATAGAGATATCAAGTTGACACATGGGTATGCATTGGAGAATGTATACTGAATGACCCGCCATGAGAAAGTATCATGGATCGTTATATGAGTGTCATATACTTTCTCATGTGACTATTAGTATGACTACTAGTCCTTGGACCTGAAGTCACCATGGTTCCCTACATAAGGAGTTGCATACTTTGGCTTCGTCAAACGTCACCCGTAACTGGGTGGACTATAAAGGTGATTACTGGGTATGTAACAAATTATGCAGAGGGATGTGAGTGATGTAGATGGGATCTATCCCTCCTATATGATGGGAGTGACATCATTATTCGTGATAGAGTGTGTAACACCCACGAAATTATAAAATAGGTATATGAATATTATTTTCCTTAGAGCATAAAGAAATGATAAGAACAAGAGAAAAAGGAAAATAAAAACAAAAGAAAATATAGAATAAGAAGAGGTGAGGTCAAGGATTGACTGTAACACCCATAAAATTATAAAATAGGTATATGAATATTATTTTCCTTAGATCATAAAGAAATGATAAGAATAAGAGAAAAAGGAAAATAAAAACAAAAGAAAATATAGAATAAGAAGAGGTGAGGTCAAGGATTGAACCTTGAACCTCCCACAATTTATGGAGATAAATTGATGAATGATAACCATTATGATAAGGAGAAATAATTAGATAGAAAGGAATGAAAAATTTAGTTAAAGGAGAAAAGAAAACTAAGCAAAAAGAACAAGAGAAAACCAAGTTGCTTACCTTCTTTTTCCTCTTGGTTAAGAAAAGGAGCAAGCAAAAGAGGGATTTACTACTTCCCTCCCTCTCTCTATTTTAGTGGGAATTAATGGAGTGGGGGAAAAGATGAGTTGGGGGAGTGAATGAAGACATGTTTCATGGGCAAGGGAATAAATAGATTGGAGAAGAAAAATAAGGGATTAAATCATTTCTTCCTTCTTCCTCTTTCTTCTTCATTCCTCACCGAACCAAGAACTCCCTCCCTCTCCTTTGTCCGAGAGCTAAGCTAAGATTCTCTTCAAGAATAACTAAGTTTAGAGAGGAGACCTTCAAGATCTATCCCTTCCAAGCAAGAGAAACAAAAGGAGGTACAAGAAGAAGAAGCTCTCTCCTTCCTTGGCACCTAGGATACTTTTCTTCTTAAGGAAAACCACAAGCGAAAGGAGGTAAGCTTCCCCTCACCTGTGGTACAATAGTTCATATGGTTTTCATGAAGATAGATTGCTTAAAAACCTAAGGTTGCTTCATGGAAATTTCGGCCAAGATAAAAAGAAGAATCTAAGGAACTTTAAAATTCAACTAGAGGTGCTCAGTATATTTCTTATGATATGTATTTTATGGTAGGAGGTTAACCTAATGTTTTTATGCTAGAATGTTTAGTTAGAAATTTAGATTTATGATCTTAGATTCTTGGCCAAGCATGAACAAAAGAATTAAGTAAGCGTAGGACTCAAACTAAGCATGCTCCCTTGTTCTTATGATATGTGCCCTATGATAATAGTGTTGTTAACATTTTCTTCCACTTGTATGTTGATTTGAACTTCATTTTCAAGCTCATGAACATTCGGCCATGGTAGAACTAAGGGCCTAGAAGAGCTTTAAACCTAAAACTAAGCATGCCATGATTTTCCCTAAGATAAAATATGAAGCTAATATGATATACCCATGAGTTTATGTTGATTTGAACTCTATTTCATGTTTGTGAAGATTTGGCTATGTTGAGATATGAGGCCTAGGGAAAGTTTAAAACAAGTTTAAGATGCTCATGACCTTCTTGATGAAAAGATATGAAACTAACTTGATGTCCTTATGCTTGTTTGTTGCATAGAAATTTAGTTACATGCTCTACAACTTTCGGCCACACAAGGTTTTAAGACCTAGGATGTTTAGAACTTAAACTAAGTTTGCTCATGTTATTCCTTGTAATAAATGCCATGAAATTTATGTAGGGTTTACATGCTTTATGGCACATGAAAACTAGTCTATGCCTTACATGTTTCGGCCACCATTAGGTTAAAGGCCTAAGGAAACTTAGAACCCAACTTAGATATGCTCATGATGTTCTTGTAATAAATTCTATGAAATTATTTATGGTTTTCATGCTCTTATGCCACTAAAAACCTAATTCCCATGCTTGATAAGTTTCAGCCACCTTGAATTAAAAGGCTTAGGAAGTTTGGAACTTGAACTAAGTGTGCTTATGATGTTCCTCATGATATGTATTATGATATGGATTTAAGGTTCAACACTTTCATGCTACTTGTAACCTAGAATCATACTTGCTAGGGTTCGGCCATGTTAAGGTTAAAAGCTTAGAGAACTTAGAACCTAACTAAACATGCTCAAGTTGTTTCTTATTATATATGATATGACATTAGTTAGGGTTTACATGATTGTATGTTGCTTATAACCTAATTTGAGGCTTGATGGGTTTCGGCCATGATATAAGTAAAGACCTAGGAAGCTTGGAACCTAAACCAAATATGCTTAAGGTGTTCCTTATGATATAAGATATGATAAAGGTTTAGGGTTGACATGCTCTTATGTTGCTTGCTAACCTAGGCTACAACTACATGTTTCGGCCACCACATGACCTTTGGGTTAGAGACCTACTTATGTTTTTTTTCCCATATGCTTCATATGCAATGCTTTATGATATGATAGGAATATGATATGCTGCTATACTTATGTATGCTTATGACCTATGTATGATGATGTGCTATGTGCCCAAGTTTATGATGTGCTATGTGCCTAAAGTTATGATATGCTATGTGCTTAAATTTATGATATGCTATGTGCCCAAATTTATGATATGCTATGTGCCCAAGTTCATGATGCGCTGTGTGCCCAATTATGCATGTGATCATGATGTGCTGTGTGCCCAAAAAAATTCATGATGAGCTGTGTGCCAATTATACATGCTTTATGTTATGCCTAAGAGTTGCTTCCCTATCAATTGGGACTAGGAGCACTCTTCATGATATGATTATGACATGAATGATAGGTTAAGAATTAAAGATATGTATGACATGCTACTTTACTTTTAAGGCTTGTACCAAGGGTGGGCTCCATAAGCGCCCCGGGGTCGATGGACTAAGAAACGGACCTCGTTAGGGATGGGCTCCTAAGTGCCCCTAGGTCGATGGACTAAGAAACGGGCCTAGTATGTATGCCTTGTAGGGTTCAAGACTTGCTACCTTGGACCTACATAGGACGCGTGCATTTATGTATGTGGTACAAGCCGGGGCCCCCCTTATGTTGAGATTATGTTTAAGTATGTATATTATAAGTTTTCAAAAGACATGTTGCATATGTTTTCATGATACATGTTTAGAAATTCACCTTGCATATACCTTATGATTATGCCATGATATTTAAGATGATGTTATGATATGCCAGGGTGCATTTGATGATTATGTTATGTTATGTTATGCCATCATACCTTAAGAATTATGTTACGATATGCCATGATATGCTACATGCTATGATGAAATTGTCTCCATGTGTTATGTCTTGTGATTTTGATATGCTATATGATTTTTGTGAGTAAGAAAGGAACTTACTGAGCCATGAGTGCTCACAGCTTACTTTCTTGTACCACAGATAAAGGCAAGGAATGGATGAACTAGGGGAGCAGCAGGAGGGACTAGAAGGATGTGTGTGGTAGTGGCTTTGCTAAAGGAGAAAGACCTGCTTTCGTTTAATAAGAACTATGCCTAGTTTATGTTACTGCATTATGACTCTATGACATTTAATTTTGTGTTTGGGTATTATGACTTAAAAATCATGTTAAGTATGCTATGTGGTTTTATACGTCCAGTTGATTAGTCATGTTGATTTTAAAAAAAAAGAAAAGTTTTAAAATCCTATAAGTAAGACTTCCGCTGTAGTAAGTAGGTATGTATTGTTGTAAAGTAACCCCCGCCGCCTTAGCAACAACAGCTGTAGCCCGTCGTGATATGATATCCAGCGTCAGATCACGGAGCAACAACAGCTAATCATTACGTTAATGGGCCAACAAGGAACTCCTGCCACCCCGCCAGCAAATCAGAATGCAGTGCCCGTCATGCCAAATGTTGCACCAGTACCACCGCTAGCCCCTGCCCCAGTGGTTCGACAGGAGACCTACTTAATACAGTGGCTGAGGCTGAAGCCGGAGAACTTCTCGGGTACCTGTGAGCCATGGGATTCCCAGGCCTGGTTCAAGACAGTAGAGAGCATAGTGGAACTACTGGGCTGGCCCGAATCGGAGAAGATCAAGTGCGTATCATTCTGTTTTTCCGGAGATGCGAGAATGTGGTGGGAAAGAGTGAAAGCAAAGAGACAGATTAATCTGATGAACTGGACGGACTTAGAGACAGAGTTCTTCGAAGAGTTCTTCCATATGCAAGTGATGAACCGACACTATGACGAGTTCACCGAGTTTCAGCAAGGTGACCTATCAGTAAATGAAGCAGTAAAGCGCTTCAACCGTCTAGCACGCCTTTGTCCAGAATTGGTTCGCACAGAAAGAGAAAGGGTCAGACTGATGTTGAAGATGCTTCGACCTGAAATAGCACTGAACGTGGCCGGCGGAATTAATAGACCTCAGACTACAGAGGAATTGGTCAGCAGTGCCCTCATCACAGAACATTATCAGAATGTAATGAACGGAAATAAGAGTCAGGTCCGAACAGAAGGACAGAAATCCTCAAGTAATAAAACAAGCTGGAAAGGGACCTCCACTGGAAAAAGGAAACAATGGGACAATGAAAAAGGTGGCTAAGTGAATAAGCAACCGAAGTACCCCCAGTGCACTATTTGCGGAAAGCTGCATTCCAGAGTATGTCATAAGGGTACCAGAAAGTGCTATAATTGCCGAGGAGAAGGACATTTGACCAGAGACTGTCCTACTCAGTTCCAAGCACCACTCCAGCAGAATAACCAGAACAGGAGTGCCCCTTCACAGCTACACTAGATGCAAACTGCTATAGAAGGGACTCCGATTAGCCAAGGGAGATTGGAAGCTCCACCAACTACAACGAACGCCAGGGTTTTCTCACTTACTAAGGAGGATGTGGCAAGCGCCTCTACTGTCGTCACAGGTCAGCCGCCTATTTCCATCCAATATACTAAAGTTTTATTTAATACTTAAGGCAAACCAGTGGTCGAATCTATCGGGAAACCGAGAAACATTTCGTGTCATGGGGTCGAGATTATGTCCGGGCAACTCTCCACCCTGACCATAGCACCCACCCTATTCGACAATATATTAGAAAAGCAAACCAGTGATCAAAGCCTCCAAAGGATTAAACAAGAAATTCTAGAAGGAAAGAGTGACGGGTTCCGTGTCACGGACAATGGAATATTATACCACAGGGATCGATTGTGTATTCCCGAGGATCCCGAGTTGCGAGGGAAGATATTAGAAGAAGCTCATTCAACGCCCTATGCAATGCATCCGGGATCCACCAAAATGTACCAGGATTTGAAAAAGAAATTCTGGTGGTCCGGTATGAAAAGAGATGTGGCTCAGTACGTCAGTGCCTGCCTGACCTGTCAGAAGGTTAAAGCAGAACACCAGATGCCGGGAGGATTACTGCAGCCTGTCCAAATTCCGGAATGGAAATGGGAAGTTATCTCGATGGACCTCATTTCAGGATTACCCAAGACAACAAACGGTTACGACGCTATATGGGTAATCATGGATAGATTAACCAAATCCGTCCATTTTCTGGCAATTAAGATGACTTATTCAATTGAGCAACTGGCCCAATTATATGTCAAGGAAATTATTAGACTACATGGGACCCCTAAGACCATCATCTCCGACAGAGATGGTCGTTTTGTTTCACATTTTTGGGAATGCATTCAGAAGGCTCTTGGCACAAAGCTATTATTCAGTACTGCTTTCCACCCTCAAACCGACGGAAAGACAGAGAGGGTGAACCAAGTGCTAGAAGACATGCTACGGGCATGCGCCTTAGACTTCAAAGGCAGCTGGTGCCGATATTTATGCTTAGCAGAATTTGCTTACAACAATAGCTACCTGACTACTATTGGGATGGCACCCTACAAGGCTCTGTATGGTAGGAGATGTAGATCCCCTATATGTTGGTATGAAGGCGGTGAAAATAAAGAGATGGGATTTCAAACGGAACTTATCGATAACACCACCCGTGTTATACAGAATATCCGCCAAAGAATAGAAACTGCTCAGAGTCGACAGAAGAATTATGCGGATAAGCGACGAAGGCCATTGGAGTTCAGTGTCGGAGACTTAGTATTCCTCAAGGTAGGTCCTATGAAAGGAGTAATGAGGTTCGGTAAGAAGGAAAAGCTAAGCCCGCGATATGTGGGACCATACCAGGTTCTGAAAAGAATCGGCAAAGTAGCTTATGAAATAGAATTACCTCAAGAGATGTCAGCCATTCACAACGTGTTCCACGTTTCGATGCTAAAGAAATGTATTCCGAGCACGGGCCAAGTGGTCGAACCCTGGACAGTACAAGTGCAAGAGGACCTAACCTACGAGAGCCGTCCAATTCATATATTGGATCGAGACGTCAAAAGACTAAGGAACAAAGAAGTACCTTTAGTAAAGGTCCTGTGACAAAATCAACAGTATGAGGAAGCCACGTGGGAACGAGAAGATGATATGAAACAAAAATATCCGGAGCTATTCTAAGTTCAAGGATGAACTTTTTATGAGGTATGGGGTACTGTAACACCCACAAAATTATAAAATAGGTATATGAATATTATTTTCCTTAGATCATAAAGAAATGATAAGAATAAGAGAAAAAGGAAAATAAAAACAAAAGAAAATATAGAATAAGAAGAGGTGAGGTCAAGGATTGAACCTTGAACCTCCCACAATTTATGGAGATAAATTGATGAATGATAACCATTAGGATAAGGAGAAATAATTAGATAGAAAGTAATGAAAAATTTAGTTAAAGTAGAAAAGAAAACTAAGCAAAAAGAACAAGAGAAAACCAAGTTGCTTACCTTCTTTTCCCTCTTGGTTATGAAAAGGAGCAAGCAAAAGAGGGATTTACTACTTCCCTCCCTCTCTCTATTTTCGTGGGAATTAATGGAGTGGGGGAAAAGAGGAGTTGGGGGAGTGAATGAAGACATGTTTCATGGGCAAGGGAATAAATAGATTGGAGAAGAAAAATAAGGGATTAAATCATTTCTTCCTTCTTCCTCTTTCTTCTTCATTCCTCACCGAACCAAGAACTCCCTCCCTCTCCTTTGTCCGAGAGCTAAGCTAAGCTTCTCTTCAAGAATAACTAAGTTTAGAGAGGAGACCTTCAAGATCTATCCCTTCCAAGCAAGAGAAACAAAAGGAGGTACAAGAAGAAGAAACTCTCTCCTTCCTTGGCACCTAGGATACTTTTCTTCTTAAGAAAAACCACAAGAGAAAGGAGATAAGCTTCCCTTCACCTGTGGTACAATAGTTCATATGGTTTTAATGAAGATAGATTGCTTAAAAACCTAGGGTTGCTTCATGGAAATTTCGGCCAAGATAAAAAGAAGAATCTAAGGAACTTTAAAATTCAACTAGTGGTGCTCAGTATATTTCTTATGATATGTATTTTATGGTAGGAGGTTAACCTAATGTTTTTATGCTAGAATGTTAAGTTAGAAATTTAGATTTATGATCTTAGATTCTCGGCCAAGCATGAACAAAAGAACTAAGTATGCGTAGGACTCAAACTAAGCATGCTCCCTTGTTCTTATGATATGTGCCCTATGATAATAGTGTTGTTAACATTTTCTTCCACTTGTATGTTGATTTGAACTTCATTTTCAAGCTCATGAACATTCGGCCATGGTAGAACTAAGGGCCTAGAAGAGCTTTAAACCTAAAACTAAGCATGCCATGATTTTCCCTAAGATAAAATATGAAGCTAATATGATATACCCATGAGTTTATGTTGATTTGAACTCTATTTCATGTTTGTGAAGATTCGGCTATGTTGAGATATGAGGCCTAGGGAAAGTTTAAAACAAGTTTAAGATGCTCATGACCTTCTTGATGAAAAGATATGAAACTAACTTGATGTCCTTATGCTTGTTTGTTGCATAGAAATTTAGTTACATGCTCTACAACTTTCGGCCACACAAGGTTTTAAGACCTAGGATGTTTAGAACTTAAACTAAGTTTGCTCATGTTATTCCTTGTAATAAATGCCATGAAATTTATGTAGGGTTTACATGCTTTATGGCACATGAAAACTAGTCTATGCCTTACATGTTTCGGCCACCATTAGGTTAAAGGCCTAAGGAAACTTAGAACCCAACTTAGATATGCTCATGATGTTCTTGTAATAAATTCTATGAAATTATTTATGGTTTTCATGCTCTTATGCCACTAAAAACCTAATTCCCATGCTTGATAAGTTTCAGCCACCTTGAATTAAAAGGCTTAGGAAGTTTGGAACTTGAACTAAATGTGCTTATGATGTTCCTCATGATATGTATTATGATATGGATTTAAGGTTCAACACTTTCATGCTACTTGTAACCTAGAATCATACTTGCTAGGGTTCGGCCATGTTAAGGTTAAAAGCTTAGAGAACTTAGAACCTAACTAAACATGCTCAAGTTGTTTCTTATTATATATGATATGACATTAGTTAGGGTTTACATGATTGTATGTTGCTTATAACCTAATTTGAGGCTTGATGGGTTTCGGCCATGATATAAGTAAAGACCTAGGAAGCTTGGAACCTAAACCAAATATGCTTATGGTGCTCCTTATGATATAAGATATGATAAAGGTTTAGGGTTGACATGCTCTTATGTTGCTTGCTAACCTAGGCTACAACTACATGTTTCGGCCACCACATGACCTTTGGGTTAGAGACCTACTTATGTTTTTTTTTCCCATATGCTTCATATGCAATGCTTTATGATATGATAGGAATATGATATGCTGCTATACTTATGTATGCTTATGACCTATGTATGATGATGTGCTATGTGCCCAAGTTTATGATGTGCTATGTGCCTAAAGTTATGATATGCTATGTGCTTAAATTTATGATATCCTATGTGCCCAAATTTATGATATGCTATGTGCCCAAGTTCATGATGCGCTGTGTGCCCAATTATGCATGTGATCATGATGTGCTGTGTGCCCAAAAAAATTCATGATGAGCTGTGTGCCAATTATACATGCTTTATGTTATGCCTAAGAGTTGCTTCCCTATCAATTGGGACTAGGAGCACTCTTCATGATATGATTATGACATGAATGATAGGTTAAGAATTAAAGATATGTATGACATGCTACTTTACTTTTAAGGCTTGTACCAAGGGTGGGCTCCATAAGCGCCCCGGGGTCGATGGACTAAGAAACGGACCTCGTTAGGGATGGGCTCCTAAGTGCCCCTAGATCGATGGACTAAGAAACAGGCCTAGTATGTATGCCTTGTAGGGTTCAAGACTTGCTACCTTGGACCTACATAGGACGCGCGCATTTATGTATGTGGTACAAGTCGGGGCCCCCCTTATTTTGAGATTATGTTTAAGTATATATATATTATAAGTTTTCAAAAGATATGTTGTATATGTTTTCATGATACATGTTTAGAAATTCACTTTGCATATACCTTATGATTATGCCATGATATTTACGATGATGTTATGATATGCCAGGGTGCATTTGATGATTATGTTATGTTATGTTATGCCATCATACCTTAAGAATTATGTTACGATATGCCATGATATGCTACATGCTATGATGAAATTGTCTCCATGTGTTATGTCTTGTGATTTTGATATGCTATACGATTTTTGTGAGTAGGAAAGGAACTTACTGAGCCATGAGTGCTCACAGCTTACTTTCTTGTACCACAGATAAAGGCAAGGAATGGATGAACTAGGGGAGCAGCAGGAGGGGCTAGAAGGATGTGTGTGGTAGTGGCTTGGCTAAAGGAGAAAGACCTGCTTTCGTTTAATAAGAACTATGCCTAGTTTATGTTACTGCATTATGACTCTATGACATTTAATTTTGTGTTTGGGTATTATGACTTAAAAATCATGTTAAGTATGCTATGTGGTTTTATACGTCCAGTTGATTAGTCATGTTGATTTAAAAAAAAAAGTTTTAAAATCCTATAAGTAAGACTTCCGCTGTAGTAAGTAGGTATGTATTGTTGTAAAGTAACCCCCGCCGCCTTAGCAACAACAGCGGTAGCCCATCGTGATCTGATCTCCAGCGTCAGATCACGGAGCAACAACAGCTAATCATTACGTTAATGGGCCAACAAGGAACTCCTGCCACCCCGCCAGCAAATCAGAATGCAGTGCCCGTCGTGCCAAATGTTGCACCAGTACCACCGGTAGCCCCTGCCCCAGTGGTTCGACAGGAGACCTACTTAATATAGTGGCTGAGGTTGAAGCCGGAGAACTTCTCGGGTACCTGCGAGCCATGGGATGCCCAGGCCTGGTTCAAGACAGTAGAATGCATAGTGGAACTACTGGGCTGGCTCGAATCGGAGAAGATCAAGTGCGTATCCTTCTGTTTTTCCGGAGACGCGAGATTGTGGTGGGAAAGAGTGAAAGCAAAGAGACAGATTAATCTGATGAACTGGACGGACTTCGAGACAGAGTTCTTCGAAGAGTTCTTCCATATGCAAGTGATGAACCGACACTATGCCGAGTTCACCGAGTTTCGGCAAGGTGACCTATCAGTAAACGAAGCAGTAAAGCGCTTCAACCGTCTAGCACGCCTTTGTCCAGAATTGATTCTCACAGAAAGAGAAAGGGTCAGACTGATGTTGAAGATGCTTCGACCTGAAATAGCACTGAACGTGGCCGGCGGAATTAATAGACCTCAGACTAAAGAGGTTGGTCAGCAGTGCCCTCATCACAGAACATTATCAGAATGTAATGAACGGAAATAAGAGTCAGGTCCGAACAGAAGGACAGAAATCCTCAAATAATAAAACAAGCTGGAAAGGGACCTCCACTGGAAAAAGTAAACAATGGGACAATGCAAAAGGTGGCTCAGTGAATAAGCAACCGAAGTACCCCCAGTGCACTATTTGCAGAAAGCTGCATTCCGGAGTATGTCATAAGGGTACCAGAAAGTGCTATAATTGCGGAGGAGAAGGACATTTGGCCAGAGACTGTCCTACTCAGTTCCAGGCACCACTCCAGCAGAATAACCAGAACAGGAGTGCCCCTTCATAGCTATACTAGATGCAAACTGCGCCAGCGACAACGAACGCCAGGGTTTTCTCACTTACTAAGGAGGATGTGACAAGCGCCTCTACTGTCGTCACAGGTCAGCCGCCTATTTCCATCCAATATACTAAAGTTTTATTTAATACTGAAGGCAAACCAGTGGTCGAATCTATCGGGAAACCGAGAAACATTTCGTGTCATGGGGTCGAGATTATGTCCGGGCAACTCTCCACCCTGACCATAGCACCCACCCTATTCGACAATATATTAGGAAAGCAAACCAGTGATCAAAGCCTCCAAAGGATTAAACAAGAAATCTTAGAAGGAAAGAGTGATGGGTTCCATGTCACGGACAGTGGAATATTATACCACAGGGATCGATTGTGTATTCCCGAGGATCCCGAGTTGCGAGGGAAGATATTAGAAGAAGCTCATTCAACGCCCTATGCAATGCATCCGGGATCCACCAAAATGTACCAGGATTTGAAAAAGAAATTCTGGTGGTCCGGTATGAAAAGTGCCTGCCTGACCTGTCAGAAGGTTAAAGCAGAACACCAGAGGCCGGGAGGATTACTGCAGCCTGTCCAAATTCCGGAATGGAAATGGGAAGTTATCTCGATGGACTTCATTTCAGGATTACCTAAGACAACAAACGGTTACGACGCTATATGGGTAATCATGGATAGATTAACCAAATCCGTCCATTTTCTGGCAATTAAGATGACTTATTCAATTGAGCAACTGGCCCAATTATATGTCAAGGAAATTATTAGACTACATGGGACCCCTAAGACCATCATCTCCGACAGAGATGGTCGTTTTGTTTCACATTTTTGGGAATGCATTCAGAAGGCTCTTGGCACAAAGCTATTATTCAGTACTGCTTTCCACCCTCAAACTGACGGAAAGACAGAGAGGGTGAACCAAGTGCTAGAAGACATGCTACGGGCATGCGCCTTAGACTTCAAAGGCAGCTGGTGCCGATATTTATGCTTAGCAGAATTTGCTTACAACAATAGCTACCAGGCTACTATTGGGATGGCACCCTACAAGGCTCTGTATGGTAGGAGATGTAGATCCCCTATATGTTGGTATGAAGGCGGTGAAAAGAAAGAGATGGGATTTCAAACGGAACTTATCGATAACACCACCCGTGTTATACAGAATATCCGCCAAAGAATAGAAACTGCTCAGAGTCGACAGAAGAATTATGCGGATAAGCGACGAAGGCCATTGGAGTTCAGTGTTGGAGACTTAGTATTTCTCAAGGTAGCTCCTATGAAAGGAGTAATGAGGTTCGGTAAGAAGGGAAAGCTAAGCCCGCGCTATGTGGGACCATACCAGGTTCTGAAAAGAATCGGCAAAGTAGCTTATGAAATAGAATTACCTCAAGAGATGTCAACCATTCACAACGTGTTCCACGTTTCGATGCTAAAGAAATGTATTCCGAGCACGGACCAAGTGGTCGAACCCCGGACAGTACAAGTGCAAGGGGTCCTAACCTACGAGAGCCGACTAATTCAGATATTGGATCAAGACGTCAAAAGACTAAGGAACAAAGAAGTACCTTTAGTAAAGGTCTTGTGGCAAAAATCAACAGTATGAGGAAGCCACGTGGGAACGAGAAGATGATATGAAACAAAAATATCCGGAGCTATTTTAAGTTCAAGGATGAACTTTTTATGAGGTATGTGGTACTGTAACACCCAAGAAATTATAAAATAGGTATATTAATATTATTTTCCTTAGAGCATAAAGAAATGATAAAAATAAGAGAAAAAGAAAAATAAAAACAAAAGAAAATATAGAATATGAAAAGTTCAAAGCATTCAAGAATGAAGTACAAACTCAGCTTGGCAATAGTATTAAGATACTTTGATCAGATCGAGGTGGTGAATACCTTAGCCATGAGTTTCGTGACTATCTAGCTGAGTGTGGAATTCTATCCCAACTCACTCCTCATGGAACACCACAGTGGAATGGTGTATCTGAAAGGAGGAATCGTACCCTATTAGATATGGTGCGATATATGATGAGTCACACAGATCTTCCTACATCTCATTGGGGCTATGCTCTGGACACAGCAGCCTTCATGCTAGGTGACATCACTATAACCCTTTACAGCTAGCTCATCATTGCCTCCATATATCAAGAAATATTCTTTAGTCCTTCTTAAGTACTTAAGAATATTCTTGACCGCTATCCAGTGATTTCACCTGGATCTGACTGGTATCTGCTCGTCATGCTCAAAGCATACGAGACATCAGGTCGACTACATAGCATGGCGTACATGATAGATCCTATGGCTGAGGCATAAGGGATCTGATCCATGCGGTCTCTCTCCTTTCTAGAAGAGGGACCTTGAGTCTTCGAAAGACTCACGCCATGTGACATCGGCAGAAATCCCTTCTTGGAGTTCTGCATGGCAAACCGAAGGAGTACCTTGTCAATATATGTACTCTGACTTAGGCCAAGCAATCTCTTAGATCTATCTCTATAGATCTGTATCCCTAGAATGCGGGATGTCTCACCTAAGTCCTTCATTGAGAAGCAACTCCCTAGCGAGGTCTTGACAGACTGAAGCAAAGGGATGTCCTTCCCAATGAGTAGAATGTCATCCACATACAATATGAGGAAGACAACTATATCCCCTACAACATTCTTGTAGACACAAGGCTCATCTTCGTTCTTGATGAAACCAAACTATTTGATTACATCATCGAATCGAAAATTCCAGCTCCGAGAAGCTTGCTTTAGTCCATAAATGGACCTATGCAACTTGCATACTCTGCTAGTATGCTGTCGATCTACAAAACCCTCAGATTGTGCCATGTACACATCCTCGAGCATGTTTCCATTCAGAAACACGGTTTTAACATCCATATGCCATATCTCATAGTCATGGTAAGCTGCAATAGCTAGCATGATCCGAATGGACTTAAACATCGCTACTGGAGAAAAGGTTTCATCATAGTCAATACCATGAATCTGCTTGAAACCTTTAGCTACCAAGCGACCCTTATAGATAAGTCCATCCATGTCAGTCTTTCTCTTAAAGACCCACTTACACCCAATGAGTTTTACCCCTTCAGGTCGATCAACCAAAGTCCATACTTGGTTGGTGTACATGGATTTCATCTCGGATCTCATGGCCTCTAGCCATTTCTCGGAATCTGGTCTCATCACAGTCTCCTGATAGGTGGTAGGCTCATCCTCTATGAGCACAACGTCATCAAGGTCAGACAAGAGAAATGAGTATCTCTCAGGCTGACGACGTACCCTATCAGACATGCGAAGAGGTATGTCTACCTGGTTGTTGTTCCTCAACTCCTTGTGGAACAACATCATCCACAACACTTTGTGGTTCCAGTTCAACTTCCATCGAGGCTTCAGTGCTATTGTTCGCATCTTGAACTTCTTCAAGATCGAACATGCTCCCACTAGTCTTTCTAGAAAAAAAGTCCCTTTCTAGAAAGACCCCAGTTTTTGCCACAATTACCTTGTGCTGACTGGGAATGTAGAAGTAATATCCCTTAGTTTCCTTGGGATATCCAATAAAGTAGCACTTGTCAGATTTGGGTCCTAACTTGTCTGAGACTTAACGTCGAACGTAAGGCTCACAACCCCAAATCCTCATGAAAGACACCTGGGCATCTCTCCCAATCCATATCCTATATGATGTCTTTATCACGGCCTTGGATGGAACTCGGTTGAGTATAAAAGCTGCCATGTCTAGAGCATAGCCCCAAAGGTATGTCGAAAGATCTGTGTGACTCATCATAGATCGTACCATATCTAATAGGGTACGATTTCTCCTTTCGGATACACCATTCCACTGTGGTGTTCCAAGAGGAGTGAGTTGGGATAGAATCCCACACTCAGCTAGACAGTCACGAAACTCATGGCTAAGGTATTCTCCACCTCAATCTGATCAAAGTATCTTAATACTCTTGCCAAGCAGATTCTGTACTTCAATCTTGAATTCTTTGAACTTTTCAAAGGATTCTGACTTATGTGTCATCAAGTACACATAATCATATCTACTGAAGTCATCAGTAAATGTGATGAAGTACCTATAACCGCCTCTATTAGTGACATTGAAAGGGCCACATACATCACTATGTATAAGACCTAACAAGTCAGTCGCTCTTAAACTGTGCCCACTAAAGGGAGTCTTGGTCATCTTGCCTAGTAGGCATGACTCGTACGTCTCATAAGATTCAAAATCAAATGAGTCGAGCAAACCATCCTTATGGAGCTGGGATAAACGCTTGTCATTTATATGACCTAAGCGATAGTGCTAGAGATAGGTTTGGTTCAAGTCATTTAACTTGAACCTCTTGGTATTTATGTTATAGATAGGGCTTTCAAGGTCTAGAATATAGAGTCCATTTATCAGAGGTGCACTACAATAGAACATATCTTTTAAATAAATAGAACAACATTTGTCCTTAAATATAAAAGAGAAAC
Organism: Zingiber officinale; assembly: GCF_018446385.1. Taxonomy (NCBI): domain Eukaryota; kingdom Viridiplantae; phylum Streptophyta; class Magnoliopsida; order Zingiberales; family Zingiberaceae; genus Zingiber; species Zingiber officinale. The sequence goes on from NC_055993.1 coordinate 56,935,122, forward strand.
CTTTCTTGTCCAAACAAGAAATTGAAATTATGTTCTTAGTTAATGCAGGCACATAACAACAATCATCCAACTCTAATACAAGCCTAGAGGGCAGAGATAGAAAATAAGTCCCTACAGCAACAGCAACAACCCGTGCTCCATTGCCTACGAGTAGGTCCACCTCGACCTTCGTCAATGCCCTGCTATTTCTCAGCGCCTGCACATTAGTACAAATGTGAGATGCACATCCGGTATCTAATACCCATGATGAAGAAATAGATAGATTGACTTCTATAACATATATACCTGAAGTGGAAGTCTCACTTCGCTTCTTCTTAAGATCTTCTAGGTACACCTTGCAGTTCCTCTTCCAGTGCCCGGTCTGACCGCAGTGGAAGCAGATAGCATCCTTGGCGACCCCTCCTTTAGGCTTCAGTGCCTTGCCTTTGCCCTTGGCTTGGGACTTTCCTTTGCCTTTGGGCTTGCCCTTACCCTTGTGTTTCTGAACCATCAGAACAGAGTGGAGCTTTGCCTTCCTAAGGTTCAGCACAACAGTTCTTAACATGCTAAGCAGCTCGGGCAGTGGCTTGTCAATTTCGTTCATATTGTAGTTTAGAACGAACTGACTATAGCTATCCGGCATGGACTGCAAGATCAGGTCAATGGCCAACTCTTGGCCAAGCGGGAATCTTAACCTCTGTAGGTTTTCTATGTACCCAATCATTTTGAGTACATATGGGCCTACGGGAGCCCCATCTGACATCTTGCACTGAAACAGTACCCTTGAGATCTTAAATCTCTCATGCCTCGCTTGTCCTTGATATAGTTGACGAAGATGTTCAACCATATCGTAAGTGCCTATCAACTCGTGTTGCTTCTGAAGCTTAGAGTTCATGGCCGCAAGCATTAGACAGGACACATCTAATGCCTCATCTTGATGCTTCTTATAAGCATCTTTATCAGCTCACGGGGCATTGGCAGGAGGAGCCTCCAGAATGGGCTGCTCCAGAACGTACGGTTTACGTTCCTGGGTGAGAACTATTCTCAAGTTCCTGTACCAGTCCAGGAAATTTACTCCGTTGAGCTTGTCCTTCTCAAGGATAGAACGCAGGGAGAAGGAGTTAGTATTCGACGTCATGGTTATCTACAACAGAAAAATGTAGAAAATAAATATCATATTCTTTTAAATCATTTAATTAGGCCTTTAACTAAATGATGCTCTCACTGAATTCTATAATTCATGTGGGACAAGATCCACATCATACTATGCCTTGAGTTAGCTTTGGCTAAATCGCCCAAGACTTAGTATGATCGGTAGGTAACAATTTACCAATTACATCTCTATGCAACTCTTGTTTATAGGATCATTATTCGCAGTTATATTAAAACTTGAGTTAGCTTTGGCTAATACGCCTAAGAATTAATATAAATGTGATTTATGTCCTATCTTTCCAACCATTGGAGGAATGCCTATAGTTATACTCGATCCAACCGAGTTAACTAGGAATACTCAATCTAATTTATTTTGTACTCGCCCATGCGTTGATAAGCGGGACCAAGATTGTCCCTCCATACCCTACCAAGATAATATGTGTTGCTCTGCTGTGGCAGATTCAACAACACATGTGATCGAGGTAGTTATAGGTATCACGGCACGGTAGGCATTAGAGTTGACGTGATTTAGATATAATCTAAACGATGATGCGTATCATATACTCAATTTAGATCTAATCTAATCGTGGGGTGCATCATGTGCACGACTTAGATCTAATCTAATCGTTAGGCACTAATTAATTACTTAATCATGCATCACATATACACAAGCAATTAATTAAATTAATTTGTGATTAGTCATGGCCCTACTACGATCTTCTCAAGCCAATAAGAAGATCGGATGGTCAACCTAAGATCAACAGCTTCTCAAGCTTCTCCCTTTGACCATCTTGTGTTGCTCGCGCCCTCCTCGTGACTCCGTCTTGTGTGGACCTTCCACGGCTCCAATTTTGTACATTAAAATTTTGAAACTCGAGTTACATTCGAGTCTAAACTAATTTACAACAAGAATAAATAATAGAGAAAGGCACGACGCGCAGGTCGCGAATCAAATGTACAACACGCACAACACAAATGACGGCGCGCAAGCCGTAATATGAATTACAACACAAATCCAATCAGATTGGGTCTTTTGGGCCATGACTATCACAAATTATACATAATTATAAATTATGTAATTTCCATAATTTTCTGTAATTTTAATAATAATTTTTACAATTTTTACGAGTAAAATTTCCCGGCGGTCCCGTTTAGTGGTTTTCGGGCGCAATCGCGGAACGAATCCCCTTGCGGGGCCAGGGGCAGCACCCCTACCCACGATCTAACCATCGCAAGTGTCCCTAAGCAATACTACAATGCCTTAGCCCGCTATCCCAAAAGGTTTTGGGGCGAAACCTTGCTGTTTCGGAAAAATCTTCTCGGTAGTCGAAGCCTACAAGTGTATAAACACTTGTGCTTCGCTTCTACGAGATAATTACTCATAAAAACCATAAAAAACTTAAATTTACAGAAAATCACAGAAGCTATATTTTTCATAAAAAATCAAATTAAACTCGTACAAGTCTTCGCACGTGGCTCTGATACCACTGTTGGGTTTTTCAGGCCGCGAAAACCGCTTTTTCGCGTCGTGGAAACCCCGAAGCCCCGCCACCGGATCCGTGCGAAGAATAAAACTTCGAAAACATTACGAGTATGAGTTTACAAACTCTAGATCTACATTAGAGTATGAGTTTTACCCCTGATGCGTACCTTTCGCGAATCCCGCTCGTCCAATGGTGCCGGATCTCAAGATTGTCAAAGTAGACAACCCTCTAGAAGTATCCACACGAACACAAGAAGGAGATCACCAAACTAAAGTGTGCTAGCACCTTAGTAGGGTTCGGCAAGATGAGGAGAGGAAGAGCAAGAAGAGAGAGCACTAGGAGGAAGAAGATGTGAATGAATACAATTGAATGAAAAAATTCATTCATTCCCATCAAAAGTGGCCGGCCACATTCATGGAGTTGTAACCCCCATTTTTGCATTAAGTGTGGCAATTAAAGAGATTTGTAACCTTCATGCGGTGGCACACACATGTGCTAAACATGATGATGTGGCACCTCATCATTGGCCACTTAATGCCAAGTCACAAATGATGTGGCATAAAGTCAAGTCAAACTTGACTCTTCCTCTTCCTCTCAAGTCAAGTCAAACTTGACTTAATCTCTCTCATGGTTGATCTAATCCAACCATTTAATTCAAGCCAATTTAATATAATGAATCTAATTCATTTAATTAAATTGATTCAATGAGTCATAATCTAAATTAGACTCATTGAACACATGAATCAACTTGAGTCCAACTCAATTAGCCCAATTAGGATTACTCTTAATCCAATTTGATTCATCAAATGAATCTAATCCTCTTGGTTCATCATATGAACCTAATCTTCATCTAATTGTCCTTAGTGTGTGACCCTATAGGTTCTTGTAATGTTGGCAATACCCCTAAACCCATTTAGGAGTATAAGTAATGAGCGGTATCTAGCAACACATCATTACTACCCAAGTTACAAGAATGTTGAGATCCAACATCACCTTGTGACTACTAATTGTGACTCCTCACAAAATATGACAAGTGTCCTTCTATCCTAGACATCTAGATTAATCAATGTGAGGCATAGACCGTGTCATCCTCTGACCAATCTAAATCTTGAACACCAAGTAGACTCACTAAATCAAATGAGCTCAATATCTTATATTGACTCATTTGGGCATGTCCATGCACATTGTGGTCTCACTCTATCAAGAATATTGATGTCGCTCCCATTATATAGGAGGGATAGATCCCATCTACATCACTCACATCCCCCTGCATAATTTGTTACATACCTAGTAATCGCCTTTATAGTCCACCCAGTTACGGGTGACGTTTAACGAAATCAAAGTACATAACTCCTTATGTAGGGATCCATGGTGACTTCAGGTCTAAGGACTAGTAGTCATACTAATAGCCACATGAGAAAATATATGACACTCATATAAAGATCCATGATACTTTCTCATGGCGGGTTATTCAGTATACATTCTCCAATGCATACCCATGTGTCAACTTGATATCTTTATATCCATGACTTGTGAGATCAAGTCATCGAGTTGACCTACATGCTAGTCATATTGCATTAACATTGTCCCTGAATGTTAATACTCGACTAGGAATGATTAAGAGTAGTGTTCCCTATATCATCTCACTATCGGTTCAACTAATCGATTGATATGGTGAGAACCTTCTACTCAAGGACGCTATTATACTTAGTTTATTTGGCACCCATACAAGTAAGTATAATAACCAAAACAAATGCCTTTATTTATATAAGAATATGATACAACAAGTCCATAATACAATCAACAAATGATTGACTCTAGGGCTCTAACTAACATGAACACGGGAAGCTTATTTTTACCGGGAGACCAAAACCAATTCCTCCTCTCGGTCCCTATCATAGCCTCTTATTTATAAAGTATTATATCCACCTATACCCACCTTCTTATCCAACCTTAGGTGGCTGGCCAAGACAAGCTTGGAGTCCAAGCTTGGGCTGGCCAAAGCCAAAGGGTTGAGCCATTGTAGTGGCTGGCCAATTCTTGGAGCTCTAGCTAGGTGGGCCAGCCACAAGAAATTAAAAAGAATTTTATTTTTAAAATATTTTCTTATGTGGATATCATGGTGTTAAAAGAGAGTTTAAAATTTAAATCTTTCCATTTATAACTTTCTACAAAAGATTAAGAAAAGATTTGATATCTTTCCTTATTTGTAGTTAAAAGGAAGATTTTAATTTTTGATAAAACTTTCCTTTTTTGTAACCATGTTCATGATTTTAAAAGAGAATTTTAAAATTAAATATTTCCTTTTATAAGTTTCTACAAAAGATTCAGTAAAGATTTGATATCTTTTCTTATTTGTAGATTGAAAGGAAGATTTTAATTTTAGAAAAAACTTTCCTTTTTGGAAATCATCCACATGTTTTAAAAGAAAGATTTTAATTTATAAAATTTTCTTTTATAACCAACCATGAAGGGAAAAATTATTAGAGAAATTTTTATTTTATAAATTTCCGGAAACAAATAAGGAAGTTTTAATTTTGTGTTAAAACTTGCCTTATTTAGAGCTTGTGATGTAGCCGACCATGATGAGGGTTAAAAGGAAAGTTTAATTAAACTTTATATATTAACTAATGGTAACGAGAATATGGGAGTTTTAATTATAATTAAATTTCCTTATTTGCCAAGACCAAGGAATATAAAAGAGGGGGTAGAGGTGCCTCACCTTACAACTTATCTTCTATAGTTTTTTCTCTTTTCTTCCTTGGTGGTGGCTGGCCATATCTTCTCGTCCTCTTCCTCCTTATTGGCTGAACCTCATCAATCTCTAGGAGCTTGCTTTGGTGGCCGGATCTAGCTTGGAGAAGAAGAAGAGAAAGGAGGTTTCATTTCCTAGTTTTCCTTGGAGCTTGGTTGGTGGCAGAGACTTATAATCTCTTGGAGAAGGTTGCTTGGCCGAATCTTGGAAGAAGGAAGAATAAGGGCTTGGGTGGTTCTCATCTCGGTAGATCGTCGCCCACATGACGTCCGAGATAAGAAGAGGAATACGGTAGAAGATCAAGAGGTTGTTGCTTACAAAGAAAGGTATAACTAGTAATTGTTTTCTGCATCATACTAGTTTTTCTCTGTATGAATTCCAAACACAAGAGGCATATAATTCTAGGTTTCGAATTTGTGATTCGAGTTTGTGTTTTTTTTGTTTTTCAAATTTGTGATTTGATTTTTCCTTTTGGTTAAACCTAGGGTTATATAAGGAAATTAAATATTGAATTTCATTAAGAGGTTTTGTCGAGGCAGTGGTGGATTTTCCCATACCTAAGAAGGACAAGTGCCTCGCCATGTTTGACCTGGGAACCGATTTCCAAAATTAATATTTAATTGAATTTATAATATAGGTGGATTTGGATCAATAATGTTAAGAATCGTTTGCGATTCAAGTCTAAACCATTAAGAACAAATAAGTTAAATTTGGAATCAATAATGTTAAGTTCCGTTTTCGATTCCGAATTTAATTTCTAAAGAACACAATAGGTTGTTAGGAAAGGTTCGACACTTGTACAAAATTTTTGTACAATGAAATCGGTACGATCTTCCTAGGAACAACCAACAATTGGTATCAGAGCCAGATTTGTCTCTGTGTGTTTGGTTTTCAGTTTAATTATGCACATATCATATATAATTTAGGCAGTATAATAGTAGGATATGCTAACTCTGTGGTTGCAGGCTCCAACTATTATGGCTTATGGTTATTGTGTGTGATTGGACCATTGGACATGTCAAGGGCATTTTATTGTGTGTGCATGATTGTATTTAACTAATACAGTTGGAGCTATATCAGACCTAGGATTTTACATTTATGTTCGATCTAGACTTGATGTACATTCCCTTATGGAATATAGGATCGATGTATGTAAAATTTTATTTTCTATCGCGGATCGTATCCTTGCGAGGCGTGGTGCTAATGAAGGACCAGAGGCGCAGCGGAAAAGGAAGCTCAATGGACCCGACGACATGAACCCTAGGACTGGCAGCACGTGAATGACAGTGATGGAAAAAGGTCATAATAGTTAGAAAATTAATTTCTATATTTATTGCTTTTATTTACTTTAATGTGTGTGATGTGTGCTTGCTAGGTTAAAATTCCTCACCTTAAATAACTAAGTGGGAGAGTGATTTTTAAATAAATTCCACGGTCTCCATTACTGGTTTGTAAGTGATGCAAATAAACTTGCGCGTTGGCTCTGAGTGCCTTCCTCCATATCAGATGAGTTTGTTTGCGGATCACTAGATCAAACTTCTATTTTGGATGATTATGGGAAATTAATTAGGAGCGTGTGATCTTCCCCATCGGAAGGGGCACAATCTTATTTAATGGACTAAGTATTAAGTAATGGTATACACTTAGGCACATTTAATAGTATCCTCCCCATCGGAGTCACTGCTATTATTTGTGTGACCGAAGGAAAACCAACTATTAATTTTATTTGTTATAAAGTTAGCTTGACAAGAATAAAATTAATGGGTAAAACCTCCTCTAACAAATGGTTGATTTTGTATACATCCATACTATCGTGGAATGCAAAAGTCACAGTGTTTTGAGGTGTTGGTTAATGTAAATAGTATGGTTTGAGCAATCAATATTATTCTAAATTTAAAGTCTTGACCAAAGTTTATTTTGTGATTCTTAGGATGACTTTCAACCCACTGTTCATTATACTAGAAGAGAACAAATTTATTGGTCCCAATTATATAGATTGGAAAAGAAACCTGGACATTGTTCTAATTGCTAAAGGCTATAAGTTTGTACTGTCAGAGGTTTGCCCAAATGTGCCTAATAGTGATTCTACCCAAGAGGAGATTGAGTATCATAAGAAATGGGTAAAGGCAGATGAGATGGTGCGATGTTACATTTTAGCTTCGCTGTCAAATGTACTGCAACATCAGCATCAGGATTTACCGACTGCTTATGATATAATGAATTATCTCAAGGATCTATTCGGACACCAGGATCGGGCTGCTAGGCAAGAAGCTATGAGAAAATTAATGACGGCCACCATGTCAGAGGGTACTCCCGTAAGGGACCATATCCTAAAGATGATGGCTTATTTGATCAAAATACAAATCCTTGGAGGAGAAATCGATGGGGAAACCTAGATCGATATTATTCTCCAAACGCTACCTAGAAGTTTTGAGCATTTTCGCCTGAACTATAATATGAATAAAAGGATGTATTCATTGGAACTACTAACAGAACTTCAGGCAGTAGAAGGGCTATTTCATCAAAATTGTCAGATTAACTATGCTGAAAATGGTTCTACTTCTAAGTTGAAAGGCAAGAAGAAGAAGAAACGGGTTGTCTCAGCAAAGAAGGTGAATAAACCTCTAGGTACAGGACCAAAAGCTGGAATGAAGAAGCCGAAGGGCAAGTGCTTCATCTGCAAGTAGTCAGGACATTGGAAGGCAGACTGTCCTCGTAGGAAAGAGAACAATAAAGGTATATCTCATTCTCTAGTAGTTGAAACATGTTTAGCGGTGTTATCTACCAACACGTAGTATGTAGATACGGGAGTCACTGATCATGTCTGCAACTCTTTGCAGGGGTTTCAGGAAACCCGATGACTATTTGAAGGAGAAATAACCGTCTACATGGGCAATGCTACTTAGGTGGCGGCTGTTGTAGTGGGAGACGTCTACTTATCTTTTGATAGAATAGAAGTTTGTTTTTAAGAAATTATCTTTATGTACCCAATTTTAAAAAGAATTTAATTTCAATTTCTAAACTATATTTAGATGGATATTCTGTTTCTTTTAATAACAATGTGATTATAAAGAGAAATAGGGTTATTATCTGTTCTGGTGCATTGGCTGGCAATTTATAGACTTTAAATCCAATTTCTCTCACAAAGCAACAAATGGAAATTAAAAACACATCTTCTAATTCTAATAAGAGAAAGGAACCTTCAGAAATGAACCAAACATATCTTTAGCATATAAGGCTTGGTCATATTAACTTAAGTAGGATTCAAAGGCTTATAGCTGATGGACTCTTGGGTTCATTAGAGGTGGAAAACTTTCCAACCTGTGAATCTTGCTTGGAAGGTAAAATGACCAAGAGACTTTTTAAGGCCAATGGGTATAGAGCTAAAGATGTGTTAGAACTAGTTCATTCTGATTTGTGTGGCCCTATGTCTATCCAGGCAAGAGGTGGCTTCGAATACTTTGTCTCTTTCATAGACGATTATTCAAGATACGGATATATTTACTTGATGCGCCATAAGTCTGAGTGCTTTGATAAGTTCAAAGAGTACAAGGCTGATGTGGAGAAACATCATGGTAAAAGTATCAAGACACTACGGTCTGATTGTGGTGGCGAATACCTCTTAGGAGAGTTTAGGAATTACTTATCAGAGGTCGGGATTCAATCCCAATTGTCCGCACCTGGTACACCCCAACATAATAGTGTGGCAAAACGAAGGAATATAACTCTTATGGAGATGGTTAGATCTATGATGAGTTATTCAGAATTATCAAATTCGATTTGGGGATACGCTCTGGAAACGGCAGCGCACATTCTGAACTTGGTACCTTTTAAATCAGTACCCTCTACTCCCACAGAATTGTGGAATGAGCGAAAGCTCAGTCTGAGACATATTCGGATTTGTCGTAGTCCAGCACAAGTGCTGAAAGCAGATGTTGATAAGTTGGAATCTCATACAGAAGTTCGCATGTTTGTGGGTTATCCTAGTAGAACGAAAGGTGATTTATTTTATAGTCCTAAAGACCAGAAGTGCTGGGTTTTTCGGACCGCGAAAACCGCTTTTTCGCGTCACGGAAACCCCGAAAGCCCCTAGCAATGGATCCATGCGAAGAAAATTTACGAAAAACTTACGAGTATGAGTTTACTATCTAGATCTACACTTAGATCTACATATTTAGAAATTTACCCTTGTAGCGAAGCCCTTCGCGTTCCCGCTCGTCCAAACGGTGCCGGATCTCGAGAGTGTCAAAATAGACACTCCTCTAGAAGTATCCACACGAACTAATTAGGTGGAGATGACCAAAAACCAAGGTGTGATAGCACCTATGTGGTTCAGCCAAGGAAGGAGGAGAGGGAGAGCTTGAGAGGAAGAAGGAAGAAAAATGCACCCTTGAATGAAAAATTGAATTCTCATTCAACAATAGTGGCCGGCCACTCTCCATTGTAACCCCAAATTAATTGCATTAATTGCAATTAATGTGAAGTCATTAAAGAGAATGACTTTGTAACTTCCATGAGGTGGCACCCATGATGATGTGGAGTAACATCATTGGTCCACATCAATGTCAACTCACCAATGAGGTGGCATAAAGTCAAGTCAAACTTGACTTTTAATCTTCCTCTCAAGTCAAGTCAAACTTGACCAAATCTCTTCTATGGTTGATCGAATCCAACCATTTGATTCAAGCCAACTTAATATAATGAATCTAATTCATTTAATTAAATTGATTCAATGAGTCAAAATCTAAATTAGACTCAATGAACACATGAATCAACTTGAGTCGAACTCAAGTTAGCCCAATTAGGATTACTCTTAATCCAATTTGATTCATCAAATGAATCTAATCCTCTTGGTTCATCATATGAACCTAATCTCCATCTAATTGTCCTAAGTGTGTGACCCTATAGGTTCTTGTAACGTTAGCAATGCCCTAAACCCATTTAGGAGCATAAGTAATGAGCGGTATCTAGCAACACATCATTACTACCCAAGTTACAAGAATGTCGAGATCCGACATCACCTTGTGACTACTAATTGTGACTCCTCACAAAATATGACAAGTGTCCTTCTATCCTAGACATCTAGATTGATCAATGTGAGGCATAGAACGTGTCATCCTCTGACCAATCTAAATCTTGAACTCCAAGTAGACTCACTAAATCAAATAAGCTCAATATCCTATATTGACTCATTTGGGCATGGCCATGCACTTCGTGGTCTCACTCTATCAAGAATATCGATGTCTCTCCCGTCATATAGGAGGGATAGATCCCATCTACATCACTCACATCCCTCTGCATAATTTGTTATATACCCAGTATTCACCTTTATAGTCCACCCAGTTACGGGTGACGTTTGACGAAACCAAAGTACATAACTCATTATGTAGGGATCTATGGTGACTTCAGGTCTAAGGACTAGTAGTCATACTAATAGCCACATGAGAAAGTATATGACACTCATATAACGATCCATGATATTTTCTCATGGCGGGTCATTCAGTATACATTCTCTAATGTATACCCATGTGTCAACTTGATATCTCTATCCATGACTTGTGAGATCAAGTCATCGAGTTGACCTACATGCTAGTCTTATTGCATTAACATTGTCCCTGAATGTTAATACTTGACTAGGAATGATTAAGAGTAGTGTTCTCTATATCATCTCACTATTGGTTCAACTAACCGATTGATATAGGTGAGAACCGTCTACTCAAGGACATTATTATACTTAGTTTATTTGGCACCAATACAAGTAAGTATAATAACCAAAATCAAAATGCCTTTATTTATATAGAATATGATACAATAAGTCCAAAATATAATCATCAAATGATTGACTCTAGGGCTCTAGCTAACAAGAAGGTCATTGTTAGCACAAATGTCCAGTTTTTAGAAGAAGACTATATAATGGACCACAAGCCCAGAAGTAAAATTATTCTAGAAGAAATTAGAGAGGACACATCTACTTTAGTACCAACAGTACAAGATGAAGTACCACAAGAAACTGCAACACGTGTCACAAATGATACACAACTGCAGACAGTGTCTCACTGTAGTGGGAGGGTTGTGAGGCAACCTGAGAGATTCATATTTTTGGGAGAGTCTTCGGACTTGATCCCGGGTAAACATGAACCTGATTCCCAGACATATGACGAAGCACTCCAAAATAAAGATGCAGCATCTTGGCAAAGAGCGATAAATTCTGAAATAGAATCTATGTATTCTAATAAGGTTTGGGAGCTTGTAGAACCACCAAATGGTGTAAAAACCGTTGGATGCAAGTGGATCTACAAAAGGAAAAGAGGGACAGACGGGAAGGTAGAAACCTTCAAAGCAAGGCTTGTTGCGAAAGGGTATATTCAGAAAGAGGGAATCGATTATGAGGAGACCATTTCACCGGTAGCTATGCTTAAGTTTATCCGGATACTCTTATCCATTGCCGCTCATATGGATTATGAGGTTTGGCAAATGGATGTCAAGACATCTTTCCTTAATGGAAGTCTTGAAGAAAACATCCATATGAGGCAACCAGAGCGGGTCATTGAAAAATGCAAAGAGCATCTAGTGTGTAAGCTCAATCAGTCCATTTATGAACTGAAGCAAGCTTCAAGATCTTGGAACATCTGGTTTAATGAAGTAATCTAGTCATATAGATTTATTCAGTATCCAGATGAGTCTTAAGTATACAAGAAGTGTAACAGAAACGTGGTGGTATTTCTTGTACTATACGTAGATGACATGTTGTTAATTGGCAACTATGTCAAAGTGTTATCAGAGGTAAGAGTATGGTTGCCCAAATAATTCGATATGAAGGACTTAGGAGAATATGCACACATTCTTGGGATCAAAGTCATAAGGGATCGCAAGAAAAGGATGTTGTTCCTATCTCAAGTTTTATTTATAGATATAATCCTTGCTCGTTTTAACATGCAAAACTCCAAGAAAGGTTTCTTACCTTTTCAGCATGGAGTAGCTTTATCTAAAGAGATGTCTCCAAAGACATCAAAGGAGATAAGGGACATGAAGGCAGTTTCTTATGCTTCGACTATGGGAAGCCTAATGTATGCAATGTTGTGTACGAGACCAGATATCTGTTTTACCGTAGGCATGGTTAGCAGATATCAAAGTAACCCTAGTCAAGGACATTGGACTGTTGTAAAACATATATTGAAGTACCTGAGAAGGACTAGAGATTATATGCTAGTTTACCAAGCAGATGATTTGCTCCCTGTGGGTTACACGAATTCAGACTTCCAATCAGATAGGGACAATAGTAAGTCTACATCAGGTTATGTGTTTACTTTAGGAGGTAGAGCCATTGCATGGAGGAGTGTTAAGCAGAAATGCGTCTCAGACTCAACTATGGAAGCTGAGTATGTGGCTGCCTCTGAGGCAACTAAAGAAGCTGTCTGGCCTAGGAACTTCCTAATGAACTTAGATGTGATTCCTGGTTTGCCCAAAATCATCACGATTTATTGTGATAATAGAGGTGCAGTTGCAAACTCGAAGGAACCACGAGCCCATAAGGCGAGTAAACATATAGAGCGCAAGTAACACCTAATACAAGATATCGTCAAGCGAGGAGAAGTTGTTGTCGTCAAGATTGCATCAACAGATAATCTGGCAGATCCTTCCATTAAGGCCCTTCCGGCGATAGCTTTTGATCTCCATATGGAGGGGATGGGAATCAGATGTATGGTAGCAGATATGACAGTTTAGTCTTTCAGTATAAGTGGGAGATTGTTACAGTGTATACTAAAAGCCTATCTTTTATAAATATTTATTTTGAAATAAAGAATCACATTGGTAAAAAATGTCTACATTTATATGTTAAGTGTAGTTGTTCGATTAATTTATATTGTAGATGACATGGTGTGTGGTGTCACACACAGAAAATGATATTATCGGTTCTTTATAAATTATAAACAGTAGCCCACGACTAAGATGGATAGGAACAAACCATTGGAATAGTCGTAGTGTAATTTGGTATTAGTTTATCTTAACTATAAAATTACACTAGTACACTCTAAGTGTATTGAGCAGGCCCATTTAAGGTAAGTTCTTTTTATACTGACTTAATAAAAGAATAAGACCTTAGTTATTATGGAAGTGTGTGCTCTTAATCCTAATATAATAACAAGCACATATATCTAGTATTCATTTCTTTAACTTATCAAAGGGTGAGATTTAGCTCGATAAATCAATAGGCCCGATAAGTTGGGAAATGATATTACTTATAGTGTGTGTTATTGATAATAGAAGAACTCTGTGTCTTAGTAATCTAGGTTGATAATGTCCCCAATAGGAGCTCATAAGGATTGTCATGTTAAACCCTGCAGGTGGACTTAGTCCGATACGACAATAAGGTTGAGTGGTATTACTCTTGGACTAAGATATTAATTAAAAAGAGTTGTCAGTAACTCATTTAATTAGTGGACATTCGACATTTTAAACACAGGGAGACTAACACACTCATAATAAGAACGAGCCCAAAATATAGTTTGGGATTGGTGCGGTAGTTCAATAATAATAATTCTTTAGTGGTATGAATTATTATTGATGAAATTAAGTTGGGTGTTCGGGGTGAACACGGGAAGCTTATTTTCATCGGGAGACCAAAACCAATTTCTCCTCTCGGGCCCTATCATAGCCTATTATTTATAAAGTAATATACCCACCTTCTTATCCAACCTTAGGTGGCCGGCCAAGCCAAGCTTGGAGTACAAGCTTTGGCTGGCCAAAGCCGAAGGGTTGAGCCATTGTAGTGGCCAGCCAATGCTTGGAGCTCAAGTTAGGTGGGCCAGCCACAAGAAATTAAAAAGAATTTTATTTTTAAAATCTTTTCTTATGTGGAGATCATGGTTTTAAAAGAGAGTTTAAAATTTAAATATTTCCTTTTATAGCTTTTTACAAAAGATTAAGAAAAGATTTGATATCTTTCCTTATTTATAGTTGAAAGGAAGATTTTAATTTTTTATAAAAATTTTCTTTTTTGTAACCATGTTCATGATTTAAAAAGAGAGTAAAAATTTCCTTTTATAAGTTTCTACAAAATATTAAGAAAAGATTTGATATCTTTCCTTATTTGTAGATTGAAAGGAAGATTATAATTTTAGAGAAAACTTTCCTTTTTGGAAATCATCTACATGTTTTAAAAGAGAGATTTTAATTTATAAAATTTTCTTTTATAACCAACCATGAAGGGAAAAATTATTAGAGAAATTTTTATTTTAAAAATTTTTGGAAACAAATAAGGAAGTTTTAATTTTGTGTTAAAACTTGCCTTATTTGGAGCTTGTGATGTGGCCGGCCATGATGAGGGTTAAAAGGAAAGTTTAATTAAATTTTCCTTATTACCTAATGATAAGGAGAATAAGGGAATTTTAATTATAATTAAATTTTCTTATTTGCCAAGACCAAAGAATATAAAAGTGGGGGTAGTGGTGCCTCACCTTATAACCTATCTTCTATAGTTTCTTCTCTTTTCTTCCTTGGTGGCGGCCAACCATATCATCTCCTCCTCTTCCTCCTTGGTGGCCGAACTGTTAAAGTATACTAAAAGCCTAGCTTTTTTTAAACATCTATTTTGAAATAAAAGAATCACATTGGTCAAATGTTACATTTATTTGCTAAGTGTTGTTGTTCAATTAATTTATATTATAGATAACATGGTGTGTGGTGTCACACACAGAAGATCATATTATCAGTTCTTTATAAATTATAAACAGTTGCTCATGACTAAGATAGAAAGGAACAAACCGTTGGAATAGTCGTAGTGTAATTAAGAATTAGTTTATCTTGACTAATAAATAACACTAGTACACTCTAAGTGTATTGAGTAGGACCATCTAAGGTAAGTTTTTTTATACTGACTTAATAAAAGAACTAGACCTTAGTTATTATGGAAGTATGTGCTCTTAATCCTAATATAATAACAAGACATATATTTAGTATTTATTTCTTTGACTTATCAAAGGGTGAGATTTAGCTTGATAAATCAAAATACCCGATAATTTGGGAAATGATATTACTTATAGTGTGTGTTGTTGATTATAGAAGAAAACTATGTCCTAGTAATCTAGGTTGATAATGTCCTCAAGAGGAGCTCATAAGGATTGTCATGTAAAATCCTGTAGGTGACCTTAGTCCGACATGATGATGAGGTTAAGTGGTACTACTCTTAGACTGAGATATTAATTAAAGTGAGTTGTCAGTAACTCAATTAATTAGTGGACATTCGACATCTTAAACACAGGGAGACTAACGCACTCATAATAAGAAGGAGCCCAAAATGTAATTTTGGATTGGTGCGGTAGTTCAATAATAATTCTTTAGTGGTATGAATTATTATTGATGAAATTAAGTTGGGTGTTCGGGGCGAACACGGGAAGATTAATTTCATCGGGAGACCAAAACCAATTCCTCCTCTCGGTCCCTATCATAGCCTCTTATTTATAAAGTATTATACCCACCTATACCCACCTTTGTACTCATCCTAAGGTGGCCAGCCAAGCTTGGGCCGGCCAAAGCAATTAGGATGAGCAAGTTGTGTGGCTGGCCCTAACTTGAAGTCCAAGCTTGGTGTGGCCGACCACATTAAATTAAAAGAATTTTAATTTTTAAAATTTTTCTTATGTGGATTCCATGGTTTTAAAAGAGAGTTTAAAATTTAAATCTTTCCTTTTATGACTTTCTACAAAAGATTAAGAAAAGATTTGATATCTTTCCTTATTTGTAGTTTGAAAGAAAGATTTTAATTTTGAGAAAAAATTTCCTTTTTTGTAACCATGTTCATGATTTAAAAGAGAGTTTTAAAATTATAAATTTTTTCTTTTATAAGTTTCTACAAAGGATTAAGAAAAGATTTGATATCTTTCCTTATTTGTAGATTGAAAGGAAGATTTTAATTTTGAAGAAAACTTTTCTTTTTGGAAATCATCCACATGTTTAAAATAAATATTTTTATTTATAAAATTTCCTTTTATAACCAACCATAAAGGGAAAAATTAATAGAGAAATTTTTATTAAAAAATTTTCGGAAACAAATTAGAAAGTTTTAATTTTTGTGATTAGGGGTCGGCCATAGAAAGGGTTAAAAGGAATTTTTATTAACTTTTACTTATTAACCAATGGCAAGGAAAATAAAGGGAATTTTAATTATAATTAAATTTTACTTATTTGCAAGACCAAGGATTATAAAAGAAGTGGTAGAGGTGCCTTCATGAGACACAACTCTATTGTATCTTTCTCTCTTTTCTTCCTTGGTGTGGTTGGTCATCCTCTCTTCTTCTTCTCTTCTTTTTGGTGTCCGAACCTCATCACTCTCAAGGAGACTCTTGTGGTGGCCAGATCTTACTTGGAGAAGAAGAAGAGGAAGGAGTTTCTTGCATCCCTTGGAGCTTGGTGGTGGTGGCCGAACCTCTACATCCTTGGAGGAGTTTTGGTGGTCGAAACTTGGTGAAGAAGAAAGAAGGGCTTGGGTGGTTCTCATCTTGGTAGATCATTGCCCACACAACGTTTGAGATAAGAAGAAGAATACGGTAGAAGATCAAGAGGTCGTTGCATACAAAGAAAGGTATAACTAGTAATTAGTTTCCGCATCATACTAGTTTTTTCTTTGTATGAATTCCAAACACAAGAGACATATGATTCTAGAGTTTCAAATTTGTGATTCGAATTTGTGTTTTTTTGTTTTTCAAATTTTTAATTTGATTGTTCTTTTTGGTTAAACCTAGAGTTATATAAGGAAATTAAATATTAGATTTCATTAAAAGACTTTGTCTAGGAAGTGGTGGTTGCTCCTATATCCAAGAAGGCCTAGTGCCTCACCATGTTTAACCTGGAAGTCAATTTCTGAAATTAATATTTAATTGAATTTATAACATAGGTGGATTTGGATCAATAATGTTAAGTATCATTTGCGATCCAAGTTTAAACCATTAAGAACAGATAAGTTAAATTTGGAATCAATAATGTTAAGTTCCGTTTGCGATTCCGAATTTAATTTCTAAAGAACACAATAGGTTGTTAGGAAAGGTTCAACACTTGTACAAAATTTTTGTACAGTGGAATCTATACGATCTTCCTAGGACCAACCAACAATTGGTATCAGAGCTAGGGTTTGCCTCTGTGTGTTTGGTATTCAATTTAATTATGTACATGTCATACATAATTTAGGCAAGATAATAGTAGGATGTGCTAACTTTGTGGTTGCTGGCTCCAACTATTATGACTTATAGATATTGTGTGTGATTGGACCCTTGGACATGTCAAAGGCATTTTATTGTGTGTGCGTGATTGTATTTAACTAATACAGCAGGAGCTGTATTAGCCCTAGGATTTTACATTTATGTTCGATCTAGACTTGATGTACATTCTCTTGTGGAATATAGGATCGATGTATGTAAAATTTTATTTTATTTTTTGTCGCGGATTGAATCCCTGTGAGGCGTGGTGCTATTGGAGGACCAGAGGCGTAGCGGATAAGGAAGCTCGATGGACCCGACGACATGAATCCTAGGGCGGGAGCACACGGAGAACAGTGATGGAAGGAGCCATAATAGTTGAAAATTTAATTTCCATATTTATTGCTTTTATTTACTGTGATGTGTGTATGCATGTGATGTGGACTAGCATAGTCAAAATCCTCACATTAAATAACTAAGTGGGAGAGGGATTTTTAAATAAATTCCACGGTCACCATTACTGGTTTGTAAGTGATGCAACAAGCTTGCGTGTTGGCTCTGAGTGCCTCCCTCCATAACGGATTGTTTGTTGTGGATCACTAGATCAAACTTCCTTTATGGATGGTTATAGGAAATTATTTAGGAGCGCGTGATCTTCTCCAACTGAAGGGGCACAATCCTATTTAATGGACTAAGTATCAAGTAATGGTATACACTTAGACGCATTCAGTAGTATCCTTCCCAACGGAGTCACTGCTATTGTTTTCCGTGACCAACGGAAAACCAACTATTAATTTTATTTGTCATAAAGTTAGGATGACAAGATAATAAAATTAATGGGTAAGACCCTCCTCTTACAAATGTTGAATTTGTATACGTCCACACTAACGTGGCATGCAAAATTCACGGTGTTTTGAGGTGTTGGTAAATTTAAATAGTATTGTTTGAGGAATCAATATTATTCTAAATTTAGAGTCCTGACCAAAGTTTATTTTATGATTCTTAGGATGACTTTCAACCCACTGGCCATTATACTGAAAGAGAACAAACTTACTGGTCCCAACTATATAGATTGGAAAAGAAACCTGGACATTGTCCTGACTGCTGAAGGCTATAAGTTTGTACTATCAGAGGTTTGCCCTGATGTGCCTAATAGTGATTCTAGTGAAGAGGAGATTGAGTATCGTAAGAAATGGGTAAAGGCAGATGAGATGGCGCGGTGTTACATTTTGACTTCAATGTCAAATGTGCTGCAACATCGGCATCAAGATTTACCAACTGCTTATGATATAATGAACAATCTCAAGGAACTCTTCAGACACCAGAGTCGGGCTGCTAGGCAAGAGGCAATGAGAAAATTAATGACTACCACCATGACAGAGGGGGCACCCGTAAGTGATTATATCCTCAAAATGATGACTTATTTAAACGAAATACAAATCCTTGGAGATGAAATTGATGGGGAAAGCCAGATCGATATCATTCTCCAGACGCTACCTAGAAGTTTTGAGCAGTTCTGCCTGAACTATAACATGAACAAAAGGGCTTATACGTTGGCGGAACTTCTAACAGAACTTCAGGCAGCAGAAGGAATATTTCATCACAGTTCTCAGATTCACTTTGCTGAGAATGTTTCCTCTTCTAAATCAAAAGGAAAGAAGAAGAAGAAACAAGCTAGCTCAGCAAAGAATAATAGATCTCTAAGTACTAGACCTAAAGCTGGAATGAAGAAGCCAAAGGGCAAGTGCTTCATCTACAAGCAGACTGGACATTGGAAGATGGATTGTCCTCGTAAGAGAGAAAACAATAAAGGTATATCTCATTCTCTAGTAGTTGAAACATGTGTTGGAGGATCGGTGGCCGGCTTGAAGGGGGGTTGGATAGACGGCACCCCCAAATACTCGCTTTCACCCTACACTTGTTAGTGCGCAACGGAAATATAAACTAATACAAACAAGTAGAAAGCTAAACACTATAAGAAAGAGCAAGCAAACCGCTAACACGTTCGTTTAACGTGGTTCGGAGATTAGGGCTCCTACTCCACGGCTTGTCCTTGAGGTGGACGATCCCTATCCGTCGGTGGATTAGCCCCCGGTAAACTCCGGCTCTCTCAAGTCGCTCCTTGTGGGTGGAGAAACCTCACCACAAACTCACCAAGACCTCTTGGATTACACAAGCACTTGAGAACTCTTGTGACGACTAATTAGGCTTTAACCAAGTCTAATTTCGTCGCCTTGGCCGGCCATACCAAGCTCCTTCTTATAGAACTTGGGGTAATGAGCCTTGCTGATTTGCCCGTTACCAGTCGACTAGTCCTTGCACCAGTCGACTGGTGCCAGCCCAACGACACTCCAACGGCTATCTACCAGTCGACTGGTCCCAGGACCAGTCGATTGATCCCAGCCATTTCGGGCACATAACCTCTCTGTGCTCAGCCCCAGTCGACTGGTACAACCCTAAACTTAGGGTTTCCCATCCCGAGTACATTTCACTCGCACTCGGACCCTCACGACTCACTTGACTCTTCTTTGCAGCCTTGACCTCTTGCCTTCAAGCCTACTTCCTTTGGCTCTCGTCCCTCGGATGCATCCAAGCCCGTGGCTCGTCCCAATGTCATCCTTCGCGTATGTCTCGAAGTCGCTTCCCTCGACCCTTGTCCTTGTTGCCTTGTCCACGGTCCCTCGGATGCTCCATCCTTCACCGGACCCGAAGCCGTCAACCTGAGTCACATGTGTCACCTGCAGTCCTGCACAACTCAAGTACACATATCAAATAACAAGGGTAAACCTAACTTAAACCCTTTGCCCAAACACCAAAACACATGGTCCCACGAACTATTGGGATTGCTCCAACAATCTCCCCATTTTTGGTGTTTGGCAATACGTTTAAGTTAGGGAAAACAAATAGCAAATAAACATGCTAATACAATGGACTTACGATGCCAAGGCTACACACTTGGACTTATAATGCCGAATGGACATACGTTGCCAAGGCTACACACTTGGCAACCGCCCAAATGGACTTACGTTGCCAAGGCTACACACTTGCCAACCGCCGAAACAATGCACAGGGCTTTTTAAGAACATATCCCAAGGCTCCCCCTACACAAAGGTACTTTCAGGTTTTCCTAACTAAACCTTACTTCTCCCCCTTTGCCTAACATCCAAAAAGTTCTCCAACAATATCCCAATTGTTGAAAACTTATCATCCAAACTGACCCTAGACTCATGTATTAATCCCCCTTGTATCCCATACATCTAAACGAGTTGACATGGTCAAGAACAGCGCTGAAAACACTTTCAGGCTGGTATCAGTCGACTGCCCCAAGTGTCAGTCGACTGCCCTCGTCAAAATGAGCTTACAGAACCATTCTGTGCTCAAAAACATTGTTACCAGTCGACTGGTATCTGCACCAGTCGACTGGTACCTTATTTCTGAAAAAATCAGCCTTTTCAGGCCAACTTCAGAAATGCACCAGTAATTCCCTAGACCTCCAAAAATTTCCAAATTTTGTGGCGAGGTCTATTGTACTCTTGTCTACTTGGGAAAAATACATTACAAAATGTATCAATCACCAATCTCAAGATTGACACAAAATCCAAAACTAGCTAAATGGTTCAATTGAACCTTGACCTAAAGTCCTAGTTTTGGCTTCCTTTTGATGTATTTGCCCATACCAACCCACAATGCATCCCTAGCATTTGTTTATATGACATCTATACATCCAAAACCAATTATCATGCAATATGACCCTTAATGTCATATTTCCTTGCATGAAACATAATCCATGTGTGCCAAATCCCTAGGTTTGAGACTCAAGTCCGTCTCTAAACCATTTGGCACACTCCATGGCTCCTCTAAACCCCCAAGTAGAACCCACCTGAGATCCATTGGCCATGGGTCCCAAATTGACTCTTGGAGCTCCACCTAGAGCTCTTTACCTTAGTCACCTCCCTAGGTGACTCATCTATTGTGACCAAACCACAATGATGTCCCTTAGAAGATCTCCTTATCTTCTTGACCTTGGACACATCATCCTTGCCATAATCATATGCAACCCTAGCATATTTCTTTTTATTGGCCTTGGATGACTCTCCCTTGCCCTTATCATGTGCCACCCTAGCACATGGTCTCCTTTTGACCTTGGAGGGACTAGATCGGTATCCCAAGTCTGATCTATCATTGTTGGGTTTTTGGCTACCCAACACCATACTTAATCCCTTAGATCCAATAGTGAATCTCTTAAGGAATTGTTCTAACTTATCAAGCTTTCCCCTTAAAGCTTGATTCTCCTTCTCTAGGTTCCTAACCCTAGAGTTAATTTGTCCACCTTAGACATTCCTAGACCTACCCTTCCTAGGCATGTGTCTCCCCTTCTTGGGATTAATGCCTTGGTTCTCCATTACCTTCTTCTCCTTAGGTAATGAGAATTTAACGTGTCTAGGTCTATCATGTATAGGTCTCCTAGGGTTATGATCTACATTTACCCTATTCCGATCATGATATTTGAAACCAAAATTTTGCATGGATAAATAATAAGAATTTGAATTACGATTCAAGTTAGGGTATACCTCCCTTACCCTTGAAGCTCCCCTTTGACTTGAGCTCCTCTTCTTCTTCTCCCACTTCTTTAGATGCTCCAACTTCTTGAACTCTCCCTTCCTCAAGCATCTTGTGTGGTAATGTCCAAGTTCTCCACACGTGAAGCATCTAATATGCTTCTTCTCCTTCTTCTTCCTACAACTCAAATTAGATTCTAAAGAGATTGAATTGAGTTTAGGAGATACCTTCTTCTTACCCATTGGACACCTACTCTTGTAGTGCCCCTTTTTATTGCACCCGAAGCACACGATGTGATCTTTTGACTTTGCTTCGGTGGAGGTACTCACTAGGTTGACCTCCAAGACCTCTTCTTCATCCGTCTTGGATTCTTCTTCAACCCTTGAGGATGTCGATGATGCTACATCTTCCTTCTCCTCCTCGGATGTTGAGCATGGCTCAACTTCCGTTTGCTCGTCCTCAACTTGAGCAATTAAACCCATCTCCTTGGATTCTTCTTCTTCTTGTGTAGGTTTAGGTTCTTCCCGTAGAACCATCTTCACCTTGCTCCACAAATCGTGGGCGTTCTTATACTCACCTACACCATTTATCACATGATTAGGCAAAATATCGATCAATATAGATATTACCTTTGAATTTGCCTCCGATCGTGTGGTTTGCTCTTCCGTCCAACGTCGTGGTTGGAGTCTTTTTCCTTTCTTGTCTTTCGGGACTTCAAACGGTTCTTTGACCACCATCATGGTGTCCCAATCCGTGTTGAAGAAAACCTCCATCCTTATCATCCAATACATGATGTCCCCAAGGCTTCCTCCTTCAAATTTTGGAGGGACAATCAACCCGGCCATCTTCTTATGCGTTGCTCTTCTCGGCGGTTAGCCCGATGAAGTGTGCCCTCGCTCTGATACCACTTGTTGGAGGATCGGTGGCCGGCTTGAAGGGGGGGTTGGATAGACGGCACCCCCAAATACTCGCTTTCACCCTACACTTGTTAGTGCGCAACGGAAATACAAACTAATACAAACAAGTAGAAAGCTAAACACTATAAGAAAGAGCAAGCAAACCGCTAACACGTTCGTTTAACGTGGTTCGGAGATTAGGGCTCCTACTCCACGGCTTGTCCTTGAGGTGGACGATCCCTATCCGTCGGTGGATTAGCCCCCGGCAAACTCCGGCTATCTCAAGTCGCTCCTTGTGGGTGGAGAAACCTCACCACAAACTCACCAAGACCTCTTGGATTACACAAGCACTTGAGAACTCTTGTGACTACTAATTAGGCTTTAACCAAGTCTAATTTCGCCGCCTTGGCCGGCCATACCAAGCTCCTTCTTATAGAACTTGGGGAAATGAGCCTTGCTGATTTGCCCGTTACCAGTCGACTAGTCCTTGCACCAGTCGACTGGTGCCAGCCCAACGGCACTCCAACGGCTATCTACCAGTCGACTGGTCTAAGCCATTTCGGGCACAGAACCTCTCTGTGCTCACCCCCAGTCGACTGGCTCTAGTACCAGTCGACTGGTACAACCCTAAACTTAGGGTTTCCCATCCCGAGTACATTTCACTCGCACTTGGACCCTCACGACTCACTTGACTCTTCTTTGCAGCCTTGACCTCTTGCCTTCAAGCCTACTTCCTTTGGCTCTCGTCCCTCGGATGCATCCAAACCCGCAGCTCGTCCCAATGCCATCCTTCGCGTATGCCTCGAAGTCGCTTCCCTCGGCCCTTGTCCTTGCTGCCTTGTCCACGGTCCCTCGGATGCTCCATCCTTCACCGGACCCGAAGCCGTCAACCTGAGTCACATGTGTCACCTGCAGTCCTGCACAACTCAAGTACACATATCAAATAACAAGGGTAAACTTAACTTAAACTCTTTGCCTAAACACCACAACACATGGTCCCACGAACCATTGGGATTGCTCCAACAACATGTTTAGCGGTGTTATCTACCAGCACCTGGTGTGTAGATACAGGAGCCACTGATCATGTCTACAACTCTTTGCAGGGGTTCCAGGAAACCCGACGACTATGTGAAGGAGAGATAATCGTCTACATGAGCAATACTACTAAGGTGGTGGTTGTTGCAGTGGGAGACGTCTACCTATCATTTGATAGGAATAGAAGTTTGGTTTTAAGAAATTGTCTTTATGTACCCAGTTTCAGAAAGAATTTAATTTCAGTTTCTAAACTGTATTTGGATAGATATTCTGTTTCTTTTAATAATAATGTGGTTATAAAGAGAAATAGGGTTATTATCTGTTCTAGTGCATTGGTTGACAATTTATATACTTTAAATCCAATTTCTTCCACAAAGCAATAAATGGAAATTAATAACACATCTTCTAACTCTAATAAGAGAAAAGAACCTTCGAAAATGAACCAAACATATCTTTGGCATCTAAGGGTTGGTCATATTAACTTAAGTAGGATTCAAAGGCTTATAGCCGATGGACTCTTGGGTTCATTAGAGTTGGAAAATTTTCCAACCTATGAATTTTTCTTGGAAGGTAAAATGACCAAGAGACCTTTTAAGGCCAAGGGGTATAGAGCCAAAGATGTGTTAGAATTGGTTCATTCTAATTTGTGAGGTCCTATGTCTATCCAGGCAAGAGGTGGTTATGAATACTTTGTCTCCTTTATAGATGATTATTCAAGATACGGATACATTTACTTGATGCGCCGCAAGTCTGAATGCTTTGATAAGTTCAAAGAATATAGGGCTGATGTGGAGAAACGTCTTGGTAAAAGTATCAAGACACTACTGTTTGACCGTGGTGGCGAATACATCTTTGGAGAATTTAGGAATTATTTATCAGAAGCCGAGATCCAATCCCAATTGTCTGCACCTGGTACACCCCAACAGAATGGTGTGGCAGAACGAAGGAATAAGACTCTTATGGAAATGGTTAGATCGATGATGAGTTATTCAGAATTATCAAATTCATTTTGGGGATATGCTCTGGAAACAGTGGAAAGGTTCGACACTTGTACAAAATTTTTGTACAGTGGAACCGGTACGATCTTCCTAGGACCAACCAACAACGAACCTCATCAATCTCTAGGAGCTTGCATTGGTGGTTGGATCTAGCTTCGAGAAGAAGAAGAGAAAGGAGGTTTCATTTCCTAGTTTTCCTTGGAGCTTGGTTGGTGGCCGAGACTTATAATCTCTTGGAGAAGGTTGCTTGGCCGAATCTTGGAAGAAGGACGAAGAAGGGCTTGGGTGGTTCTCATCTCGGTAGATCATCGCCCACACGACGTCCGAGATAAGAAGAGGAATACGGTAGAAGATCAAGAGGTTATTGCTTACAAAGAAAGGTATAACTAGTAATTATTTTTCGCATCATACTAGTTTTTCTTTGTATGAATTCCAAATACAAGAGGCATATAATTCTAGGTTTTGAATTTGTTATTCGAGTTTGTATTTTTTTTATTTTTTGAATTTGTGATTTGATTGTTCCTTTTGGTTAAACCTAGGGTTATATAAGTAAATTAAATATTGAATTTCGTTAAGAGGTTTTGTCGAGGCAGTGGTGGATGTTCCCATACTCAAGAAGGCCAAGTGCCTCGCCATGTTTGACCTGGGAACCGATTTCCGAAATTAATATTTAATTGAATTTATAACATAGGTGAATTTGGATCAATAATGTTAAGCATCGTTTGTGATCCAAGTCTAAACCATTAAGAACAGATAAATTAAATTTGGAATCAATAATGTTAAGTTCCGTTTGCGATTCCGAATTTAATTTATAAAGAACACAATAGGTTGTTAGGAAAGGTTCGACACTTGTACAAAAGTTTTGTACAGTGGAACCGATACGATCTTCCTAGGACCAACCAACAACATGAGCTCTATAAAAGGAGGCTCGAGACACCTATTCACAGCATCAAATCTCTGTTACTACTCTTCGAAAAGTGCTTTTCTTGTGCTCCTATGTTAATGTGTTTCACTCCCGATCTTCTACTTCAATTGGCAATTAGGGCTTGTAATGTTTCTTTCATTTTAGTGGTCATACATATTGTGTGTTTAAATGTTCTTAATTTTTAGATTCTTTTATAGAGTCTCTCCACCTAGTGAGACTTTCTGGAAAGGAAAGATTTTAAATAAGAATCAATTTTTAGTTTAATTCTTGCCAAGTAGATTTTACTTGCCATTCTATTGATTCTTGCATACTTATTGTGCTAAGTACTCTATTGATTCCTGTAGATTGTGTTAAGTCTTCTATTGATCCATGCATGTTAAAGTTTGTCAAGTATTGTCTAATTTTTTGTATTATGTTTATTTAAGTTAGGATTTATTTTTCTTGTTACAAGATGGTTTAATTTCTACTACATATTCACCCTCCTCTAGTGTGCAATTATATCCTACAAATTGATATTAGAGCAGGTTGAGTTGATAATATATTAGGGAACCTTATTTTGGTGCATCTCTAGGTTGGATAAGGCGTATCACTACAACAAAAACTGTAAACGACAACGAATATTATCCGTTGTCGTAGGGTCAAAAAACTGTTGTAACTGAGGGTATTGTAGAATGTATTGCCCTACGACAACGGTTTTGAATCCGTTGTCTTTGTAGACATTTGACAACGGTTTTTATCCGTTGTTGTTTATATGCTCAAAATTTGTTTATGAAGGATACGACAACGTTTTAAAATCGTCGTGATAGATAATTTCAACAACAGAAATAAACCGTTGTAGTAGACTCTTTTTACAACAGATATAAACCATTGTAGTAGGTAATATTTACTCGTTTTACTTTTTTTTTTACAACAGTTATAAACTATTGTGGTATATAATTTTAATATATTTTACAACGGATAAAATCATTATCTTTTATCACTTTTTTCAAAAAAATTCCGTTGTGATTTACATAGTTTTTACAATATTTTTAACTGTTATCTTTAATGTTCATTAATACCAAACAACCAATCTTATTTTAATATAAGCAAACCACTAATACAAAATTAAATATTTACTACATTAAATCCAAAATATCCAAAATGAATTGTTACTCATCAAAATACACATGTTTTCCATTACTGTTCTCCATATACATTAAATCACAATTTTTCCATTTGCTGTTCTTCATATGGCTTTTAATTTACAAATTAGCAAGGCAAGCTACATCCTAACAAAGCTCATGTCTTGCATCAAAAAACTTAAATCATGTCTTGCTCACGAATTGCCTGACCTGCAAGAGAAAAATTTAACAAAACTTATCAAATTCCAAAATTCCAGATTATAGTCTACATGACAACACGAATTCTTGGAAAACAAGCATTAATACAAGATAGAACAGATATTAGGTGTTGTTTCATGCTACACACGTCAAACAAAATGATACAAATCAGTGTGTATCAAGAAACAACCGGCAACATCCATTCACGTAGGATAAAATTCCGTTATACTCAACACAAAAGAAGGAATGATCTTTTCTTCCTTGAGAATTATACTTCCTTGTCACTCGTTTGACCAAACTAACATGCAGTATATAGAGCGAACTATTAAGAAATCAAACTACAGTATATAGATGTTTTCTATATCAATATACTATGGATCATACACGAAATGCCTTTACAAACTCTTCATTTCATTCTCAAGCAATCACTAACATGCATATAGATTAATATAGTTGAGCTTAATGAAGCATCATAATTGTCATTCACGATGATACTTGCAAGGTCCAACAAGATGGAAGTAGGAAATAAAAATTTGTCATCAACAATGAATTTCCAATGTACTTTTGCCATAGTAGTATTATGCTCAAGGAGTCATCAACAAAGTATGTAGTTTAACATAGTAAAAATTTAAATGCAATTGTAAAAAAAATAATAATAAATTATAGGATTAGACAAGGAAATTAAACTAGCAAATGAAACAAACACAGGTACAAAATTTAGGGCATCCCAACGGATATCAGATATTCCTTGGACGGTAGAAAAATGCTAGGTAAAACATTAAAGATGTATACATGGAGACTGTGAGATAGGAGGAAAAACAAAATTGAGTCATGGCATATAGATGAAAACCATAAGGAGAGAAAAAACAAGAAATTTGTAGAGCAACTCATAAGATACAAAAGGTCATCATCTAACAATTCACAAAGAGATAACTTCCACATTGTCAGTCCTTGCATAATTTGGAAACAACTAAATAAGCTACTCACACAACCCAACCATTATTAATTTTGGACCACAAAGAAACATTCCAAGAAACACTGTTCGACGTATGTTTGGCAACCATTTTTTAGGAAAAGAAAGTAGAAGTCCTGACCATAGATAACACATGGTTGCCAAACAAAATTATAAGGACACCACGAAATTTGTCAAATAGGTAATACTCGAACCGTTTAACAGGTAACATAAATTCTAAGACAACAAAATGTCTCTTGGATTATAAAATGACTAACAAGACAAGAAAAGAATGAAAATTTCACAAGATACGATGCCATCTTATTCCTAACACTTCTCCAATTGCATAATTATAAAAGCTCAATAGTTGCAAATGTATGAGGAACTAAAATGTAAACATGAAAAACTCTCAAACAGACCAAAAAATCTCAACGCCTAGTAGTACGGACTTAAGAACACTAGAATTAGAGCCACTCTAATGTCCATATATATCTTACTAAAAACATGGCGTTGTCAATATCAAGCCATTCGACGAACATAAACTCATAGGTGATGCAACTCCAGTAGACAAATAGTATTTGAAAATAATCTATCACCAGCCCATATGCCATATTGTTCTTTCACAACATCCTTTACCTGGTCGTCCTTGTCCTACAACTGGTAAAATTCAATGCAATTTTTATTTGTATACCGTTAGATGATAATGGGTGCAGGAAAATTATAGTTTCAGACATTTAAATTACTAGGATTATGACAGAAATAGTGGAGCATAAATAAACACCTGAGCATCTTCACCAGCTCCACCCTTTGCAGGATCATCTGCTGTGGCCAATCAAAACAACAATCGCAAAGCAAGAAAAGACATTATTCTTCATTAGCTCAAGCATAAGAGAAGGAATTGTTTTGTTTTAGTAAATGACAATTATTATTACACATAAGGGTTGAGAGTTGAGCGGCCTAGAATGAACTGAAATTTCATGGGTTCCTAGATTGTATAAGAAAGCAGGCATCATACATAAGTAATGAATATAGTCTAGTAATTTATACCTAGTAATGAATATAGTCTAGTACGCAATCCGTCCATTCGGATCGCACTTCGTCAATTTCTTCGTTGGAGTAAATTATTTTCATGAACTGTTAACAAACTCAGATTATATTAGTAAAAAAAATTAGTAATGAAGAAGCAAAGTCAAATACAAGAAATTATTTGAGAAAATTGAGAATATGTCAAATATTACGATTGAGCTAAGTGAATCCTTATCGCCGGTAGCATTTTCTTCAATAATTTCTCTCATAAATTTCATCACATAAAATCCATATTGTTTAGCATCAAGTTGTCGAGGACCCTATGTTAACAAAAAATTATCAACGAATAATGCACAGTTAAATATTTTTAAATTAATCACTAGTAAACATATGTGTGTATATATAATATACAAACCTTTACGACTTCCCATGTACGCTTCTTTTTCCCTTTCCTTTCCTTGTTCGAATTGAACAATTTCAAGTTCCTTCATACAAGAGTTGACATATGAGTAATAGATTAAATGCTTAATTAAAAAAAATATGTACTCACATATCCACTACATATTTCCAATCCTCATAACGATTGCGATGATTAAGTGAATTGAACAAATAAACCATCTCCACGTAAGGGTCGATAACAGTCAAAATTCAATGACAACTATGCACAAAATAGATAGTCAATGCATAAATTCAACAAAATTATCGAAAAAAATCTATTAGAAATAAAATTGTAATATTTATTTACCCAACATTGTGTGGTGCCAAAACTAGTTGATTTCTTGCTGCACCACTCAGCCTAGTAGCCAAAACACTTGCACAGCTATTCAAGTATTCAATCTTTTAATTTTTGTCCAGTTTGGATACATATGGCATTACTAGGAGGGTTTGTAGATCCACAAATCGGAACTTATCGACTTTGTTTTCTTTTTTTTCATCTTTTTGAAAAGAAACCTTCCATTCAAGTAAAATAATGTTACTATGTTAAACAAATAAAAAGAAAAAAATTCAAGTGAAGCGAAAACTTACCACATGTAATCAACCAGACAATTAGCAGATATTGGCTCCAACTCATAAAAAGGTGTGATGTCTTCAATGTTCACAAGCAGTTCGTACTCATTGTCAACGAAATCATGATAAAAAATAATTGATATATTTTTTTTCTGGGTTGTCCAAAATACACTTAGAGTAATAGTACAATAAATGTAATGACCATGGGACATTTGATGGCAAGACAAGATTACTTCTTGTCGCGACACTTTTCTTCCTTTGAGGCTTCTAAAAATTGCAAATATAAACATGTTAGTGGAAAGTTCTCTCTTATGTTCAACATCTTTTTGAACAACCCTTTAATTGAGTTTCAATTTCCATCAATGTTCTTATTCATGCATGCAACCTCAAAGTACAGATTACATGTGTGTGCTAACTCTTATATATCTTGTATTACTAAATTTTATCCAACAAATACATACAACCTTAATCAAAATCTAAGAATGTTTGGTTGGAAACTTCAATAAAACATTAGACGAGTTAGTGGCTTATTATGTTATAATGGACTGCACAAGAGAAGACGAGTTAGTGGCTTATCATGTTACAATGGACTGCACAAGAGAAAACAAGGAACTAGAATATAATTTTTTCAGGAATCTAGATATTTAATAAGACTCCAGTCTCAATTAGTGGCTCAAGGCTAATGTTAGCATTGTAACAGGAAGTGGCACTATAGACACTTGAAGATCCAGAGGATATGAATCATCATCTTGATGGAATAGTGGCTCAATGAGGGTACTCAACCAATCATGTTGTTCGTAATCTTACTAACACTAACTATGCAGGGTTTCCAGAATGATTAATAGACTGGGAAGAGAAATGGAAAACCTAGGATTTCCAGACTTCCTGAAACCGATCCGTCTTGATTCATTTGTTAGCTGGTGGAGATGATGGTGGTGGTGGAGTCGCCGTCTCTGCCTCCTCATCCCCCTCCTTCGTCGTCTCTCCGTATCTGCCGCCCATCTCACAATACGTTCCCAGATCCCCTCGAGCACAGGTACAACGGACAACCGTGGTTGTTTCAGTAGCGCGAAACCCTTCATGGCGTCGTCTTCCACCTTGATATGTCGGAGTTCGACGGGGCGCCTCATCTCGCCTAGCAACCGGACGTCCACCACCCCTGTCGCATCTCCTCCTTTGTTGGAGTCGAGGACTGAAGAGAGGTACCACTTCTTGACGACCTCGTCGATGCCGATCGATGATGCGGCAGGTGGAGGCGCCTCCGCCGGAGTGGTATAAGAAGCAGCGGTCGCCAAGGCGCATGGACTTCATGTGGTTGAGGGCCTAGCGGTTCCGGACATCGTCCTAGGTAGAGACGCCACCGTTGGAGTGCTGGTCTTCCCAGGACTACTCCGCCGGCTCTGTCTTCAGCAACTAGTAGCTTTGTCGACCTTTCTCCATCACTTCCCCACACCTGTACCCGAAATGCTTTATTTTAGTTTACTAATTGTAATATAAAATAAAACAGGTAATTTTTTTTTAAGTGTGGCGCTGTGCGTGGTTAAGTCACTCTACTCGCCGATCCTGGTCCGATCATTCTCCCCTCGCCGTCCATGGCCGAATCCGCCGCCGCCGCCGCCGCCGCCGCCGCCGCCGAAGAGACGAGATCCGAATTGGAGGGGCTGGAGACACTGGCATTCGGCGTCGTCCCCTCGCTCTCCCTCAAGATCTGGCCTCCCACACAGCGGACACACGACGCGGTGATCCACCGCCTGGTGGAGACGCTGGCCACCCAATCCGTCCTCTCTAAGCTTTACGATCTCCTCTCAGAGGAAGAGGCTACGAGAGGAGAGTACACCGTGGAGGAAGATCCAGCAGAGGCGGCATCCCTTACAGTCATGCGGTCGATAGGATGGCGTGAAGAGATTGTATGAGGAGAGGGAAAGAAATATGGCTAGGGTTTGGGAACCCGAATGGGAAAAAATGGCACCAAAAATATATTCAAAGAGGGAAAGCAAAACTGCGCGCGAGGGGAATAAAAAGACCAAAATCAAATACAATGGTTTTATCAAAATTATTGTCGTAGCTCCTAAAAATACGCTTAAAGACAACGGTTTAGAAAATCGTCGTAAAAAGTGTTGTTGATTTAAAAAGAAGTCACTCAATGAAAACAGTTTTCACAAAATCGTTGTCTTTTATATTTAATGGGGAGTTCAAAGACAACGATTTTGTCAAAAATCGTTGTCTTTGATCAAATTCGCAACGGTTTCCCTTAAAATCGTTATCTTTGGAGTGTTGTCTTTTAACATTTTTGTTGTAGTATATCCTACTTAGTGCATCTAGTTAAGTGGAACTAGCTGATACTAACTCACCCCATTCTAAATCAGTTAGATGAAGGGATTGTATTAAGTTAGAAAAATTCATTGATTCTTTTATTAGCTTTGTTTTAAGAAGTGACTACTCAAAAATAGGACCATGTTCCTTGCCATGACCTTGAAGTTGGTATAAGAAACTCCTACTTAACTAACCTAAAGAAAAACCACAATCTAACCTACGGCCAAATTTGTGTTTTGAGTTGGATCAAACCATAATTTAAATTTACAATAATTTATCCGAGACTAGTCAAGCCAAATTCCATCCTAATTACAACCAAATCCAACCCAAACCAAACCACTACGCTAACCTAGCCCTAATAAAATCTAAACATTTTCTTGCTATATTTTCTATGCTACTTACCCATGATTTGTGAAAATATTGGAGAAATCTCTATCTTATAACTTTGAAGGAATGATTAAGCAGAACACGCCTCCTTTTTTGATGACAATAACTTTGCTCATTGGAAGAGAAGGATGGAATGCATTCTCATGAACGACATTAAGAGTTAGAGATACAAGGGCGTAGTCAATTTGCCAAGAAACTCAAGTGGTGATCAATTTGGATTCAAGTTGTGGACCAATAATGTTAAGAAAATGGTCCAACCAAATGCAATAGTAATAATTATATTGTAATGTAGTCTAACTCAAGAGCATCTTGAGAAAGTCGGACTATTCAATAATACAAAGGAGCTATGGGAGAAAATAAGTGAGATTAATGAGGAACCAACTGACCTAGATGAACTAGACCAAATAAGCTATACAACTCTCATAGCTCAATCAGATTCTAAGGACTCAACAATGAAGCTCAACTCGAGTTAGAATCAGAGTTTCCATTAGACTTTGATAAGACAAACATCAAAGGTCAAGGCAAGTTAAAGGTACTTGGGTCATGTAACATTACTTTAAATGCAAGTGTATTTATTAAAAAGGCTCTTTATGTTGTGTTGGAATAAAGATCATGATAAGTATCACTGAAGATAAGGATAAAAATCATCTAATTAATCATCATGCAGATTAGGTCTAATTCTTAGGTTTAATTCTAGGAATTTATCCTATGTTAGAGATAAGATAAAGAACAAAATTATATATATTTGTATAATCTTTCAATGGAAATACATATTTCATCATCCTTTTTTTTTTATTTCATGGTATCAAAGCCAAGCTTCGATCACACAGGAGTTCAACCATGGATTCATCAAAGTCTCGTGGAACTATATGTTAGTATTAGCTCTAGTACCAGTTATGAGATGATTGATAAGGACACTTTTTGTATCATATTTCTCTTATTAATAAAAAGAGAAAGGTGGTTATTATATTTACTTAAGTTCAGTGCCGAATGAATAAGTATAATAATGTCATAGGGTAGTAGGCTCTAATCTACAACATATCAATTGGTTGAATTGATAGTGAGATATTGTAGATATATATAGAACGCTACTCTTAACTATTCCTAGTCAAACGTTAATATACAAAGACAATATTAATGCATTGAGACTAGCATATAGGTCAACAGATAACTTAATCTCTTAAGTCATGGATATACAATATCAAATTGACACATGAGTATATATTAGATAAAATATACTAAATTGACCCGCCATAAGATGTTTCATGGATCATTATATGAGTGTCATAAACATTCTCATTGTGACTATTAGTATGAATAGTCCTTAGACCTGAAGTCACTACGGTTCCCTACATAAGGAGTTGTGTACTTTGGTATCGATAAACGTCACCTGTAACAAGGTATGCAATAAGTTATCCGAAGGAATGTGAGTGATATAGATGAGATCTATCCCTTTCATATGACGGAAGCGATATATGTAGACCCCATGATTAGTAGGATACAAGAATGCATGACCATGCTCAAATGAGTCAATATGCTGAGCTTATTTGATTGAGTGTGTCTAGTAGAGATCAAGAAACACAAAGATTGATAAGAGGTTGATACAATCTATGCCTCATTGATCAATCTAATCAAGGATAGAAGGACTAAGTTATATAAGATAATTGACACGGAAAGGTTAGGTCAGATCTCGACATTCTTGTCACTTGACTAGCAATGATGCATTGCTAGATGTCACTCATTGCTTATGTATCTAAAGTAGTTTTAGATACATTGCCAATGTTACGAGAGTCTATTGGGTCACACACAAAGAATATGTTGATTTGGAGATGGATTATAGGGTTAAGTCTAATCCGAATTATACACATTGAGTTAGTCTCAAATGAATTCAAATTAGATTCATTGAGTAATGGGTTAGACTCAGTGGTTTATTGAGTTAATGGTTAATCCAATATATTAAATCTAACCCATTTAGATTAATGAATATTAATAGAGATTAAATCAAAAGGAAGATCAACAGACAAAAATATTTTTATATCCATTGGATGAGTACAAAAGTCATTTTTAAAAGTAATCTTTAGGTGTGAAGTAACCTTTTTGGTAAAGTAACATTTTGGTGAAGTAACCTTTTTGGTAAAGTAATATTTTGGTGAAGTCACCTTATATAGGTGAAGTAACCTTTTAGATGATGGTGATATTCTTGGTTTTTGCTCTTCTTCCTCTTTTTCTCTTGGCCAAAAACAACCTTGTGCAGTGGCTAGCACAACAAAGGTTATTTCTTCTTCAAGTCGTGAGTTCGTGAGCCTGATGGAGAACGTGTTTGTGTGGATACCTAGAGGGGTGGACGTGCTGATCGCGCTGAGATTTGCATCCGAATCAAAGTTACTGTCAGGAGTACCAGTTCACGCAATAAAAGTAACTATTCTTGTAAAATACCGGAAATAGGCGAATATGAATAAGGGAATTTTCCGGAATTTTTGGAAATTTTTCGGAGCTTGTACGGACGAGTTAACGGGGATAAAAATGGGGCCCGGAAAAGCCTGTTTAGGTTACCCTGTTTTATTGAGGAAAAGTTTTAATTTCTTTTCCCTTTTTCCTTTTTATTTTTCGCCGTTCCTTTTTCCCTCTCCCTCGTGCACCCGAGCCGCCCTTCTTCCCCACGCGCGATCTCTGTGCCCTAATCGCCGGCCGGTGGTTTCTTCCTCGCCGAAGCCTTAAACCCCTCGGTCACTTCCTCTTCTCGTTTTCTCCTACCCGAGCCGAAGCCTCCTCTGTCGTATCCCTCGCTGTGGAGATTCCGGTGCCACCACAACCGACGGCCTAGCCTCTCTGCCGACCGCCGTGCCCTAAGTCCTCTTTGGATCTGCGCGCCAACGCCGATCACCGATCGTAGGAACTCCAGTCGCCTGTGCCCTAGCCGGTGCCACCACAGTCCTCTTCCTCAATCCTAGCGTCACTTCTCGCGACGCCGGCCAAGGTTCTGCTACCCTATCTCCTCCTTTCTTCTGTTACAGCATCGCATACCTTTCCTTCCCCTCGCGTCGTCCCGGTTGCAACGTCCAACACTGGTCGGAAAGTCGCCGATCACCTCACTGTGGTCACACCTGATGTGTTTCGCCTTCTCCACAGGGAAGACAGATTCAAGGACAGAGAGTTCGGTGCCTTGGCTGTTGGCCACAGGTTTTTGGTTCCAATCGGTTGTTACTATCTACTATCGAAGAGGAAACAGGTAGAAATATGATTTCCAATTTTTGTGCTTAGTGAGTTAATTGGTTATTGTGGTGTTTCTTGGTTTCCAACAGCAATTAACCTTTGCTGGCAGCAACAAAACCTTGTGTGGATCAACAATCAAGGCTGTGAATAGAGGTAAGGTATATAAATTTGTTTTGGTATTAGGTTCATATTTAGAAGAGTTCAAGTTGATTTAGGTTTAGACCTAAATCAAATTGTATAGTGGAACGAATTAGGATTCAAGTAAATAAGAAATTATTTTTAGCTATGTGGTATGTATGTAGCTAAATTAAATGTGGTATCACAGGACCTTGACGTGAGACGGGTTTCTCGACGTCCGGATTTGGACGGATTGGACCATTTCTTTATTGGAGGCGGGTACTTTGACTTATGTCTTTGATATGTATAATAATATGTTTAACATATAGCAGTGATTGTGTAATCATTTTGTTTCGGTTGGTCACTACATGATAGTTACATGGTTGCTTGTTTATTTATTCTGCACTGCATATAATTTACCTGATCATATATGCTTTAGGTAGTGACCCAACCACATGCTATGTTATCTTCTGGATCTAGGGTTTATTTGATGCCCTATCTGATTTGTGTACCTTCTATCTGATACATCTTCCAGTGGTACACACTTTGTATTATTTATATGGTCATTACTATGTTATTCATGAGATTGCCATGCTTAGTGTCATGCATCATGATTGCATGTTGTGCGATTGTCGGCTCCACTATGGTTGAGCCCATCGCCAATTACATGTACTGCACACACCACCACCATGGATTAGTGGTATATCAGGCAGGTGTGTGGCGGTTCTGCTGTTTGGCTCCGTTGGTCAGGTGACTCAGCGTGGTAGCCGGCAGTCAGTTCCGCTCTGTTTGGCTCCATTGGCATTTAGTGTAGCAGCGTGGTAGCCGGCAGATGGTGGACTCTGTTTGGCTCCGTTAGTCAGATGGCTCAGCGTGGTAGCCGGCAGAGATATCCTCCCCGTCATCGTGTATCGGGAGATGAGAGCATTGAGCTCCCCCATTTATGATTTGGGGTCAGAGGACAGGAGTACTCCGACAGCATCCCGTCCACTCGGTCGCTCATCAAGAGCAGTGATGTCAGAGTGCACGGTCACCATATGCATTTATTGTTTGTGATTGCTGCATTTACTTGCTGCATTTATATGGATGCATATGATTGACATGCATACTGGTCTGACGACCCTGTTACCTTTGTACTTTGATTCCAGTTAGTACAGTTATCTCCTTATTTCGTTTCAGTTGCATTTATCTTTCTCGTATTCAGGAGACTGTATGCATGATTAGTGTTGTCTGTTATTTGTTTTATTATGCATATCAGTTGTACCTACTAAGTGTTGGACTCACCCCGTTTCCATTGTTGATATATTTTCAGGTTGAGGCTGTCCGGAGCAGTTCCAGTCGCTGGCCCCCATCTGCTGGTTTTGAGTTGTTATTTTATTTTAGCTTTTCTCTATCAGACTTTGTTTTAGTCTTGTTTTGGATTTTACATATGGATATTGTATGAAATCCTTCCGTTTGATGGACTTTTGGTATGATTTGGATTTTATTCTACTACATGCCTGCCTGGACGGTAGAAGAGGTGAGTTCGTCGGATTTGAGCTTTACGAGTGTAGTTGAGTAGGGTGGATTTCGAGTCAGAGTACTATTGTTTGTGATTACTATTATTAACTGCGTGGTTGTGACAGCCAGAGGCTGAATATCTATATAAACTGCGTGGTGATTATTTTTATTTATTGTTATAATTCCAGCCGCCTGTGGCTGAGGTATATGTGTTATGTAGAAGTTTCAGATTGTCCGTCGTACAGGGGAGATGCTGCCGAAATTTCTTCGGACAGGGACTCCTCTGGGGCGTGACAATTCTATCTGATAGAATAGGAAAACATAGTATATAGTATTCACAAAGATCTTTGGAGGGATCTTTTTTTTCGCTGTGTTATGTGTTGTTGTATGCATCAAATCCCTACACCATACTCGCAAATTCAAATATGAAACATTATCTACAAATTACCTTACACAAATTGAATGGTCAAATTTTAGAGAATGGTTTCAGTCCGTTCTTATTGTGATTTGAGAAAATGGAAAAACAGGCTATCTAACTGGTGAGACACCTATTCCAAACACCAATGATGCAATGTACAATGCATGGGAAGCCAAAAATTCCATTGTTATGGCTTACATATTCCATTGTTAAAATTGGAAGGACTTACCTATTCTATAAAAATGGCTTAAAAATCTAGAATGTAGTCCAAGAGATGTATTCGGATCTTCAAAACTAAAGATGGAGCTAGGATTTGATTTTAGTGTTGGAAATAATATAATATAATTAATAAAACATAAAACTATAAAATTTTATATTCATGAAGCATCATAAAATAATTATCTTAAAATTATTATTTTTGAATGAAACTCAGATTCTGAAATTTGTTTGCTTAAACTTTTTCTTTGACACTGTAGGTATTCAACTCTTACTATCTGACTAATCCTAAAGGTGACCAGTGCATATTGGTATAATTGATCCCCAGAGTTTTGAATATTTGTTTGAGCAATATGTTTAAGGAAATTTTGTCAAGGCTGACCAAATAACTTGATCATGGTTAATCATGTTAAGTTAAGAGTTCAAGCAAAGTCAAGGATGACTTGAAGCTTGGAAATGAGTGAAAAGTCCAACTAGGACTTGATATTTGGTAGAGGCTAACTCCTAGTGGAGCTAGGCAATTAAAGTCCTAATTGGGAATCAGTTAGGAGTCAAGTCTTGGTTGGAAATCAAATAATGAAAATCCTAGTTGGGAGCTAGGTGAATCAAGTGCAAGTGATTAAGGCTTGGAAAATATATCTAGCTAGGTGCTGAAGGCATGACAATCAAGTCCAAGTAAAATTTGTTGGGAGTTAGAGGCTTGGCAAATAAATACAAGTGGAGTTAGCTGGGAGTGGAAGGCTTGACAATCAAGTTTAAGTAGAGTCAGTTGTGAGATAAAGTTTTGATAGTGGAAGTCCTAGTTGGAAACCAGGCAGTGAAAGTCCTAGCAAGACTAGGCAGTAGAAGTCCTACTGGAACTAGGTAGTGGAAGACCTAATTAGTGTAGGATCTTGTTTGATACTAGAAGGGGAGGGGTGAATAACATAATTGAAATTTGTTCATTCATTTTCTATTAGAATTGTTAGTTTGCACAACAGAATAATAAAAGAAAAAATAATAAGAAAAAGAAGGCACCATTTTTTTACTTAGTTCCCAACCCCTCAGGGTTAGTACATCCAAGGTTATGCATAAAACGGTTGTCCACTAGTATCTTTCTCATTTTCGGATGCTTCCGTAGATGGAAAAACCTCTTACAAGTTATAAGGCACGACACTAGAAGCCTAGAGTGCCACGAAACTAGAAACCTCTTACAAGTTCCCAACCCCTCACAAATACAAAAAGAGTAGTAATATAAGGAATAAGCAATTAAAATAAAATAAACTTGTCGTAGACCAACTAGAAACCTAGAGTGTGACGACACTCCTCCTAGTGCTTCCCAGACTACATGAGTGGAGTTTGAAGCAATTTCTGATCACTAGCATGAAGATGGATGTTTGCAAGAGTTGCTAGAAAATGTTTCCTTGACTCCCCTTTTATACAACTCAATTGATACTTCCCTGGTTGATTGGAGTCCCTCTAGTCACCTGGACGTTGCTAATGTGTCTACGAACTCGATCCTCTTCGAGATAAGTTTTTAACCTCCTAATCAATTGAACACCCTCCAATTGACCCAGTCTTAGCCAAAACTTATCTAAGACCCAACTCATTTAGACTCGATTACATCCATTTATGGTTGACCAAAAGGGTTAGGTTGACAAAACTTTTGGTCGATCAAACTCTTGATGAGTGCATTTCATACATGATTTTTAGTATTATTTTGCATACATTCTATAGCATTTCATCAGCATATTTTTCTTACATCTTCTTTTTATCATTTTCACTTTTTTTTGTTCAGAGAAATGCTCTTTATGCCTTTTTGTTGATAGGATCCAAATTCGGAGTGAAAACATAGTTAAAAAAACCTTGGAACATTGACAAGAAGCAAGTAACACACTCTAGCTATGTCACATGACAATAGTGTGTTCCTCCGACCGAAGTTGAACAAAGAATAAAGCAAGAATAGCGACTCCATCTCTTGACATAGGCTACCTGTGTTCCTAGGCATGATCATTGCCCATCCAGCCACAATCAGGACTCATCGGCCATGGCCGTGTCTCTCAAGCATGGTTGTACTTTTCTCCACAGAGTTGGATAACGGGATACACCACAACCGTACCTCCCAAGAAAGGCCTTGTTTTTCTCCACAGATGTGGATACACATAGGTCGTGCCCCCTATTATTGTCATGCCTTTGGTTACTAGACTAGACATGTTACGGTTGTACCTCCCAAGCATGACTGTGGTTTTTTACTATAGACCCAAATAGCCAGACGCACCACGGTTATGCCCCCAAGCACAATCGTACTTTTCTCCACAAAGTTGGTGATGTGTGTCTTTTACATAATTTTTAGTATCATTTCACATACATTCTGTGACATTTGATAAACATATTGCATATTAACATATCTTCATTTTTGTTTATTTTACTCTTTTAGTTTATAGAACTGCTCTTTATATATTTTTATTAATAGCACATGTTTTCAAAGCAAAAATAGAGTCATTTATGCCGTAGAATGAGAAGCTACAGTAAAGAACATGCTCTAGTCACGTCCCATGACACAGACGTGTTCCTCTAGATGATGTCAACCAAAGAACGGAGTAGAAATGGAGTTTCCAACACTTGACATGCCCCGACTATGCTTCCTAGGCATGGTCATGTGATATGAGCATTCATATGTCATGCTCTCATTGTTTCTTCTCCTGCTTAGAATAATTTGATCCCACCAAATAATAGCATAATCAATAAATTCAACAGCAGCTAATTTTACCTTCTTCTCTTCAGAGTAGTTGTGACAATCAAACACTAATTCAACTTTCTTTTCCCACTCCAAATATACGTCTGGATCGCTTTTCCCTTGAAATGAAGGAATCTTCATCTTGATATTTTCCAAGTTTCTATCAACATAATCATTCATTCTTTCTCTTCTACCACCAATTCTAGCATGACCAAATCTGCCACTAGAAACTCTAACATCAATGTCCTCAAATATGCCATCATCATCATCATTGTTGTCATCACGGTTATATTGCCTTGAATTTAGTGTAGGAATTCTACCCGCTTGGCTATTTTGTAATCCCGAAATTACAGCATCTTGTCTCTCTAATCTGTCGAGGATTTGATTGAATCTGATTTCCATGCGTTCCAAGTGTTGTCTCAAGGCTCGTTGTTCAAGTGTTTCTCTCGGTCTTGCTTCCTCTCCACTTGTCACCATTAATGCAATCTGTTGACACTCAATCACTCAACTCACTAATGTTAGCTCTTTAAAGAACTTAGAATGGTGGCAATTTCCCTATAATCCTTCATTACCTAATTTAAACTCCCAAGGGTATTAGGATAAAAGATAGGAATTGATATAAAAAATACAAGATGCATAATTGAAAAATGATATTAAGGACTGAAAGGAAATTTGCCAAAATTAAATCTATGCAAGACTTTAAAGAAAGATACGAAATTGGAAAATGTAAGTAAATCTAGGCAAGACTTTAAAGGAGATGCGGAGTATACTAGGCAAGACTTTAAAGTAAATACGGAATTAGAAAACGCAAGTATACTAGGCAAGATTTTAAAGGAGATGCGGAGTATACTAGGCAAGACTTTAAAGAAAATACGAAATTGGAAAACGCAAGTATACTAGGCAAGACTTTAAAGGAGATGAGAAGTATACTAGACAAGACTTTAAAGAAAGATACAAAATTGGAAAATGTATACTAGGCAAGACTTTAAAGAAAATATGAAATTGGAAAATGCAAGTATACTAGGCAAGACTTTAAAACAAATGCAGAGTTGGAAAATGCAAGTATAGAAATAACAACTCTCTATACCCACCTTCTTTTTTTTCTTTCCTTTTTTTTTAATTTTTGACCGTTTTTTTGCTGAAAATATTTTTTTCTTTTTAAATTTCGGCCTCTTTTTTTTTGGCCTTTTTTTGTTTTTTTTGTTGAAAATATTTTTTTCCTTTTTTTTTTTTGAATTTCAGCCCTTTTTTATAGCAACAAGACGATTAAAAACTCACTAAGATTGAGATGATAACGACAAGTAGATAATGTTGAACAAAATAAACAAAGATTCAAGCACAAAAGAAAAAGGATAACAAAATCAATTTAGAAAAATTAAAGCTCTGATACGAAATGATGTGAATCCAAAGAGAAAGATATCTCAAGAACCCACAAAGAATGGAAGAAAAAGAAAGGAAGAACTAAATCGATAAGATTGATGAAAAGAACCTTGACCCAATGCTTAGGAAAGCATGAACCTTGGTATAGAAGATGGTAGACGCCGCAACCTTGGGATGGAGGTTGATAAGTCTTTGAACGCCACAAGGAAATACCTTGATAAGTTCTAATTCAATGAAGAACCAACAAGTGAAAGTCTCACCATGCTTTAGATTGAAAAATATATCAAAGATACATGTGTGGCCGTCACCTCCTATAAGGTGACCAAAAAACCCTAAAAAGCCAAAAGAAAGCCCATTTAGTAAAGGCCTATGTAAACTACTTAGCCATTTTAAGCTTATGGCTTTATTACAACCCAAATAAAAGTAGAAATTGAGTCTAAATTAAGCCTACATATCCCTACTATATAGACATGAGACTTAAGTGCTAATTAAACTCATCTAAGGCTTGAATTAGGTTACTATGCCGAATGACTTTCTCTTGGTCAAACCTTCTTCAATGATAGCTATGGCCTTCACATCTTCAATTAGTACATTAAGGGCTTCCTTCATCTTTCTAGCCTTAGCCCTTGTAATTGGGCCTCCATTGATGCATAATGGATCATCATTAATATCTAGAGTGGGTTGACCATTATCCATATTGTTAGCTTGTTGCTCTTTTTCTTTGACTACATCACCTAGTCCTTTTCCTCCACTGTTGAGCTCACACGGTAGTGTGTTTCATAGGACCACCTTCTTCTTTCTCTCTAATTTTCCAGATGGTTGTGTGAGATCACACAGCCTTGTCCATCTTCTCCTCAGGTGAGCTCATAAGGTCGTGTGATGCCACACGGCTTGACGCTACTCCTTTTCTCTTTGTATCACACAGCCGTGTAAGGTCACATAGTCGGTTCTGTAAGGTCCAGAAGTGCTGAATTTTCTCCTTTTTGACTTCTCAAACACCTCCACAACTATGAAATGATCATG
The DNA here is from genome assembly GCF_018446385.1 of Zingiber officinale. Lineage (NCBI taxonomy): Eukaryota > Viridiplantae > Streptophyta > Magnoliopsida > Zingiberales > Zingiberaceae > Zingiber > Zingiber officinale. The sequence continues at coordinate 56,978,685 of NC_055993.1, forward strand.
TCTAGCTCATGGAGGCAATATACAATCTGAAAACAAAGTAACAAAATATTAGAAACACTAACAAAAGAAAGAGAAAAGTGAAAACAAATCTAACTAAAAGAACCCTTGGGTTACCTCTCAAGAAGCGCTTGTTTAAGGACTTTAGCTCGACTGATATGACTTCATTCTAGAGGGTGCGCCTTGAAGAAGTATAACTTTTGACTTCCTTCTACTTGCATACCATGGAAATATCCTTTTAAGCGTTGCCCATTCACTTTAATGACTCTGAGCTCTTCATTCCAAATGTCCACCGCTCCAAAGGGATAAACCTTTTGAACTTTTAACAGACTTGTCCATCATGATTTCAGCTTCCTCAGAAAAAGTTTTAACCTTGAATTAAATAGTAGGACTAGGTCTCCTTCTTTAAAATCCCTGCGTAGTATATGTTGATCATGTCATTTCTTTATTCTTTCTTTATAGGATTTGGCATGCTCGTAAGAATCCATTCTTAATTCATTGAGTTCGTTTAAACTGGAGCTTCCTTTTTTCTCCTACTTCCTTGAGATCCATGTTAAGCTTTTTAAATGACTAGTAGGCTTTATGTTCCAATTCTACTGGAAGATGGCATGATTTTCCATAGACTAGCCGGAATGGGGTCATACCAATTGGAGTTTTGTAAGCTATACTGTATGCCCATAAAGCATCATCTAACTTCAATGACTAGTCTTTACTTGAAGTAGAAACTGTTTTCTCTAATATGACTTTAATTTCTAGATTAGAGATCTCAACCTGCCCATTAGTTTGTGGATGGTACGCCATTCCCACTCTGTGACTTACCCCATATTTTCTGAGTAAGTTTTCAAACTATTTTTCAATAAAATGCGACCCTCCATCGCTAATAACTACTCTTGGTATGCCAAATCATGGGGAAATCAGCTTCTTGAATAATTTAATGACTGTCCTTACGTCACTTGTAGGGGAAGCTATGGCCTCTACCCATTTTGACACATAGTCCACTACCACTAAAATAAACTTGTTTCCACATGATGAAGGAAAAGGTCCTATGAAATCTATCCCCCATACATCAAATAACTCAGCTTCAATAATATAATTTAGAGGCATCTCATTTCTCTTAGTGATGCTTCTGGTCTTTTGGTATTGATCACAGATTGTACAAATTATCATGTATCTTTAAATAAATTTGTTCAAAAGAATTCTGATTGTAAGATCTTTGTAGCTATTTTTGAAATCCCCAGATGCCCTCCGTAAGATGAAGAATGGCAATGGAACAAAATGTCCTTCACTTCTTCCTCAGGCACACATCTTCGATAAATTGTTCATTGAATTAAATTGATTCAATGAGTCTAAGTCCAAATTAGACTCATCTAATACATGAATCAAATTGAGTCCAACTCAATTAGCCAGCCTACTTTGGATTACTCTTAATCCAATTTGATTCATCACATGAACATAATCCTTTAGGTTCATCAAATGAACCTAATCTCCATCTAATTTCCCTTTATGTGTGACCCTATAGGTTCTTGTAACGTTGACAATGCTCTTAAATCCTTTTAGAAGCATAAGTAATGAGCGGTATCTAGCAACACATCATTACTACCCAAGTTACAAGAATGTTGAGATCCAACATCACCTTGTGACTCCTCACAATATATGACATTGTCCTTCTATCCTTGACATCTAGATTGATCAATATGAGGCATAGACCGTGTCATCCTCTAATCAATCTAAATCTTGAACTCCAAGTAGACTCACTCAATCAAATGAGCTCAATATCTCATATTGACTCATTTGGGCATGGCCATGCACTTAGTGGTCTAACTCTATCAAGAATATCGATGTCACTCCCGTCATATAGGAGGGATATATCCCATCTATATCACTCACATCCCTCCGCATAATTTGTTACATACCTAGTAATCGCCTTTATAGTCCACCCAGTTACGGGTGACGTTTGACGAAGCCAAAGTACGTAACTCCTTATGTAGGGAACTATGGTGACTTTAGGTCCAAGGACTAGTAGTCTTACTAATAGTCATATGAGAAAGTATATGACACTCATTTAACGATCCATGATACTTTCTCATGGAGGGTCATTCAGTATGCATTCTCTAATGCATACCCATGTGTCAACTTGATATCTCCATATCCATGACTTGTGAGATCAAGTCATCGAGTTGACCTTCATGCTAGTCTCGTCGCATTAACATTGTCCCTGAATGTTAATACTCGACTAGGAATGAATAAGAGTAGTGTTCCCTATATCATCTCACTATCGATTCAACCAATCGATTGATATAGGTAAGAACCTTCTACTCAAGGACGCTATTATACTTAGTTATTTGGCACCAATACAAGTAAGTATTGTTGGTGCAACCTTAGGTCAAGGTTGACCTGGTTGACCCGACTCGAGTTGACCTGACTCGAGTTATATTTTGATGTTTGACGAAAATAGAAGAGTTGTCTTTTGATGGGAGATTGTTGGTGCAACCTTAGGTCAAGGTTGACCTGACTCGAGTTGACCAGACTCAAGTTGTATCTTGATGTTTGACAAGAACAGAAACTTGGGAGGTTGTGGGTGCACCCCGTGGTCAAGGCTGACCTGGTTGACCCGAGGTGAGTTGACCTGACTCGGAAAAGTCCAAGTATGGAGACTTGGCACGGGAAAAGTCCAGGTATGGAGACTTGGCACGGAGAAGTCCAAGCAGGGAGCTTGGCACGGGAGAAGTCCAAGTATGGAAGCTTGGCATGGGAAGTCAGACAGAGCTCGGTAGCTCGGTAGCTCGGTAGCTCGGTAGCTCGGTAGCTCGCTCTCCGGACTAGGTCAGAGAGGGCTCGGTAGCTCGTTCTCTGGATCGGATGAAGTCGGAGAGGGCTCGGTAGCTCGTTCTCTGGATGAAGTCGGAGAGAGCTCGGTAGCTCAGTAGCTCGGTAGCTCGGTAGCTCGGTAGCTAGGTAGCTCGGTAGCTCGGTAGCTCGGTAGCTCGGTAGCTCGGTAGCTCTGACTATGGTCAGAGAGGGCTCGGGAGCTCGTTCTCTGGACCGGGTGGAAGTCGGAGAGGGCTCGGTAGCTCGTTCTCTGGACCGGATGTGGAAAGTCCTGGTGAGTGAAGCCAGGCAGACGGATAAGTCTTGGTGAGTGAAGCCAGGCAGTGGGAAAGTCCTGGTGAGTGAAGCCAGGCAGTGGGAAAGTCCTGGTGAGTGAAGCCAGGCAGTTGTGAAAACCCTAGTAAGTGAAGCTAGGTGAAAGTCCTGGTGAGTGAAGCCAGGCAGTGGGAAAGTCCTGGTGAGTGAAGCCAGGCAGTTGGAAAGTCCTGGTGAGTGAAGCCGGGCAGATTGGAAATCCTGGTGAGTGAAGCCAGGTGAAAACCCTAGTGAGTGAAGCTAGGTGAAAGTCCTGGTGAGTGAAACCGGGCAAGGGAAAATCCAGATGGATCAAGGGTGATCGGACATCTGGTGTTGAGAAGGTCAAGTAGGTCAAGGGAGTGACCGGATACTTGACACGAAGAGAAAAGTCCAAGTGGGTCAAAGGGATTGACCGGACACTTGGTGGGGAGTCTTAGCAGGTCAAGGGAGTGACCGGATGCTAAGCATGATGTACCAACAGGTCAAGGTTGATCGGATGTTGGTTTGGAAGGTTTGGGACTTTGTTTGGGCAAAAACCAAGCTCTGGATCGATCAGTGGATCGATCTAGTGATACACTGGGTAGCTGGATCGGTCTGGTGACCGATCAGTAACCAAACAGTAGCCTACTGAGTGTTATCTGATCGGTCTGCAGACCGATCTGGAAACAACGATCAGAAGGCAAGAAGTTCGGGAGAAAAGGAAGGGATACATGCTGATCGGTCCCTGGACCGATCAGAGGAAGCTCTGATCGGTCCCCAGGACCGATCAGGGTCTTCCTGGACCGATCAGGAGATGTCTTGATCGGTCCAGCCCTAGTCGTTGGCTCACAACTGCTAGTCTTCTGTCTTCTGTTCTTCGCAGGTACAGTGCAGGTTGAGTGCAGGTTATAAAAGGAGTTCAAGGACTTCTACAGTGGCTAGCCGTTACACTTCTTCTTCCTCCTCTGAACCGAAGCTGTGCTCTTGAGCTTTGCTGAGCTTCGAAGCTTCGGGTGAGCTTCTTTGACTGAGTTGCTTGTTGGCATTCGTCCGTGAAGTTGGTGCTTCATCCGGGACTTCAGTCGACGAGAAGGCAAGCGAGTATTTGTACATTCATTGTGTATTCTGTTCTTGCTCTTCTTTGTATTTCCATATTGCTGTTGCAAGCTATTGTGGCGAGGTTTCTCCACCCACAAGGAGTATTTATTAGCCGGTTCTCCGGGGACTCATCCACCGACGGATTGATAGGGCTCGTCCACCTTACGGACACGCCGAGGAGTAGGAGTTTCATCTCCGAACCTCGTTACATCGTCGAGTTCGACTTTGAGGTTTGATCTTTCCTTTTTGCGTTTCTATTTAGTTATTTCCGCTGCGCTAACCCTAATCGTAGGAAGAAACGAAGAATTTGGGGCGGCTATTCACACCCCCCCTCTCTAGCCGCGTCCATCGATCCTAACAAGTGGTATCAGAGCAAGGTTGCTCTTCGTCGGATTAACACCCGGGGGAGCACAAGCTAGAGAATGGATCGACTCGGAGAAGACATCACGATTCCACCCTTCTACGAGTGCTGCGACTTCGCGTATTGGAAGGTAAGAATGAAGTATTTTCTTATGACTAACCTAGCAAATTGGAATTGTGTACAAGTAGGTTTTATTCCTCCGGTGGATAGAAAGGGAGAACTTCTCAAGAAAAAGAAGTGGACGAAAGAACAAATCCACCAATCCACAATCAACGACGAGGTAACGAAAATCCTTGAATTTTCATTACCTAGTGATATCTTGTGTAAGATAGGTGGATACAACAATGCCAAGGAGTTGTGGAACAACTTGGCTAAGTTCCATGAGGAGAGCTCCAATTCAAGTCATGAAAAGGAGTCAAGTAAGCCAAGTAGCTCACATCATGGAGGTAAGGAATTAGAAGTTGAGGGTTACTCAACATCTATGAAAGAAGAGGAGGAGAGTTCTTCTTCAAGATTGGTGCAAGAAGAAGCTTCTACCTCCGGAAGGGATGAAGAAGAGAGCTTACATCCATCCTCAACTCTAGGTAACTCAAGCAATTTAATTTCAAGTAAATTACATATAATGTGCTTTGAGTGTAGGGAATATGGGCATTACAAGAGTAAATGTCCAAAGAGGATTAGGAAGACTCCACCGGCACCAAAGGTCAAGGAAGTCGGAGTCCCGAAACGCAAGAGCAAGGAGCACGTGGTGTGCTTCCAATGCAAGCGAAGGGGACATTATAGGAGCCAATGTTCGAGGGGGAGGCAACCTCACAAGGACAAGAGACCAAGCACATCTATAGGGGGAGCTAAGGTAAACCCTAAGGTATCCTTTAAGGCACATTCTTGCAATCCTTATAAGACACATGCTAGTAATTTTATTACAATTGTCAATAATGATAAGCATGATAATCTTAGAAACCGATACATGTGCTTAGGTGCAAAACATGTTAGCCTAGGTAAGGACAATTCTAGAAATGCTAACCCTAGAATTACCTCATCTAAGGCTAAGGAGAACCTAGGTAGAAATCCCAAAACAACTAGACATATGCCTAGGAATACCTCAAAGAAAAATGACAAATTAAAACTTGAGGTATTAGAAAAGGAAAATCAAGTCTTGAGGTCAAGACTTGACAATTTAGAAAAGGTCCTTAAGAATTTAGAGAAGTCAACTCAAGGGTCTAAGGGTCAAAAGCAAAAGCCCAAGGACATGAGAGATTTGAGTCACAAACCTAAGTCTCAAGTGGTCAAGCCCACTTATCATAATGTTCCATTCGATTATGGAACAAGACCTAGGGCTAGGAAGACCATCACCAAGGTCACAAGGGGAGTCACCCCTAGAGTTGATCTTGATGAGTCTCAAATGGCCAAGGCTTTAAAGCCTAAGAGGGTCATTAGGAGGGTTGCTAGGGAAGTCATCCCTAGTGAATATTTAGTGAACCCAATGAGCTCAAATAGGTATTGGGTTCCTAAGAGCATGATTCCATCACGCTAGATGGATTAGAGTGTGTCAACCTTAATTGAATAGGTAGTTAATCTATTCATGACAAAAGGTGGCACTTTAGGAATTTTCAAGGTGTAATCAAGCCTTGAAAATGAAATGAAAAGTTATTCCTAAGGTGATTAGGATGTGCCAATCATATTTGAGGAGTTGTCTAGAATCAATCTAATTGGCACATAGTGATCTAAAAATCTTTGGTATAAGATGCTAGGTCTATTATACTTAGGAATATAGAACCTATGACAAAATGATCAAAACTATCAAAAATGGCAATTAAGGCTAGAATTAGGTATCTTCTATACCTTTACATGTTATTTTCCATATATTGTTTGCCATATGCCATGTCATGACATCATATTTAATTTATTATCATTTAAAATGTCATGATAATGCTTAGGTTAGTTAAATGTCATGCTCTATTTAAGTTTCATACTTTATGCCATGACATCATGACATTGGCACATGTTTTTACTTATGATATCATTATATGCCATGTCATCATCTTTTGCATTTATAATCAATTAATTTGATTTAAGGACAAAAACATAATTTGATATGGAGATCAAATTATTGTTTAGAAAATGCATGAGAACTTAGCCTAAGATGACCTAAACCCATATCTCACATCAAAATTGACTTGGCTGTGTTTGATACACCTTAGATGTGTGTGAGATATTAGGATCATGAGTTAGGATCAAGGTGCATAGTTCTTGTACCTAGATGAGCCTAATTCTAATGAGGATCATAGGGAAAGCTTGTGTACAAGTCATGTACATTTAGCCCTAAGATTGTGGTCCTAAATTAAATGGTTTAAAATCATTTCAAAATTGATTTGAAAAAACTTGATGAAGCTTTTCTAGTGATAACATTCATCATTGAGTAAGTTGATAGAAAGATGAGTTAACTTTGAGCTATTTCAAAGATTTTTGAACTTTGTATCAAGATTGAAAAATGGAAGCTATTTTCATAGAAAACTATTTTTTCATGATAGTATATGTTATGAGGAATGTATCCTCAAAATTTTACAATTTTTGAAATTTTTTGTGATTTTCTAGAGGTTTCTGAATTTCGGGAGAAGAAAAGTTCAGAAATCAGAGGTCGTGGACCGATCAGGAGGTTCCCTGATCGGTCCAGGTCTGTGTGGATCGGTCACTGGACCGATCCAGAGGGAGCCTGATCGGTCCGATGACCGATCAGGGCATGCCAACCTGCTGAATTTCGACTGTTTGTCTGAAATTGCAGCTATGGAAGTGGTGTTTTTAGAGTTCTAAAGGTTTGAAACTCTCCAAGACATTGTTGGTGCAATGGTCAAGGGGGAGTTGACCTTTAGGGGGAATTTTACCTATTAGTCAAGGGGAGTTGACTTTTAGGGGGAGTTTCTACTCCTAAAGACTTGAGTGATATGGGATTATCACTAAGTTAATTGTTGACCTTAGTATCAAGGGGGAAATTAAGAGTTTCAATGAAAGGTATGGGACTTTCATTAGAAAGAAACTCTTGACCTTGATTCATTCTTTTTGATGTGTGTCAAAAAGGGGGAGAGTGTAGGTTTGGGGAGAATGTTCAAGGAAGAACATTAGAAAACCTAAGTTAGGTTATAGTTTTGTCAAACATCAAAGAGGGGGAGATTGTTGGTGCAACCTTAGGTCAAGGTTGACCTGGTTGACCCGACTCGAGTTGACCTGACTCGAGTTGTATTTTGATGTTTTGACGAAAATAGAAGAGTTGTATTTTGATGGGAGATTGTTGGTGCAACCTTAGGTCAAGGTTGACCTGATTGACCTGACTCGAGTTGACCAGACTCAAGTTGTATCTTGATGTTTGACAAGAACAGAAACTTGGGAGGTTGTGGGTGCAACCCGTGGTCAAGGTTGACCTGGTTGACCCGAGGTGAGTTGACCTGACTCGGAAAAGTCCAAGTATGGAGACTTGGCACGGGAAAAGTCCAGGTATGGAGACTTGGCACGGAGAAGTCCAAGCAGGGAGCTTGGCACGGGAGAAGTCCAAGTATGGAAGCTTGGCATGGGAAGTCAGAGAGAGCTCGGTAGCTCGGTAGCTCGATAGCTCGCTCTCCGGACTAGGTCAGAGAGGGCTCGGTAGCTCGTTCTCTGGATCGGATGAAGTCGGAGAGGGCTCGGTAGCTCGTTCTCTGGACGAAGTCGGAGAGAGCTCGGTAGCTCAGTAGCTCGGTAGCTCGGTAGCTCGGTAGCTCGGTAGCTAGGTAGCTCAGTAGCTCGGTAGCTCGGTAGCTCGGTAGCTCGGTAGCTCTGACTATGGTCAGAGAGGGCTCGGGAGTTCCTTCTCTGGATCGGATGGAAGTCGGAGAGGGCTCGGTAGCTCGTTCTCCGAACTGTGGTCAGAGAGGGCTCGATAGCTCGTTCTCTAGACCGGATGTGGAATGTCCTGGTGAGTGAAGCCAGGCAGACGGATAAGTCCTGGTGAGTGAAGCCAGGCAGTGGGAAAGTCCTGGTGAGTGAAGCCAGGCAGTTGTGAAAACCCTAGTAAGTGAAACTAGGTGAAAGTCCTGGTGAGTGAAGCCAGGCAGTGGGAAAGTCCTGGTGAGTGAAGCCAGGCAGTTGGAAAGTCCTGGTGAGTGAAGCCGGGCAGATTGGAAATCCTGGTGAGTGAAGCCAGGTGAAAACCCTAGTGAGTGAAGCTAGGTGAAAGTCCTGGTGAGTGAAACCGGGCAAGGAAAAATCCAGATGGATCAAGGGTGATCGGACATCTGGTGTTGAGAAGGTCAAGTATGTCAAGGGAGTGACCTGATACTTGACACGAAGAGAAAAGTCCAAGTGGGTCAAAGGGATTGACCGGACACTTGGTGGGGAGTCTTAGTAGGTCAAGGGAGTGACCGGATGCTAAGCATGATGTACCAACAGGTCAAGGTTGATCGGATGTTGGTTTGGAAGGTTTGAGACTTTGTTTGGGCAAAAACCAAGCTCTGGATCGATCAGTGGATCGATCCAGTGATACACTGGGTAGCTGGATCGGTCTGGTGACCGATCAGTAATCAAACAGTAGCCTACTGAGTGTTATCTGATCGGTCTGCAGACCGATCAGGAAACAACGATCAGAAGGCAAGAAGTTCGGGAGAAAAGGAAGGGATGCATGCTGATCGGTCCCTGGACCGATCAGAGGAAGCTCTGATCGGTCCCCAGGACCGATCAGGGTCTTCCTGGACCGATCAGGAGATGTCCTGATCAGTCCAGCCCTAGCCGTTTGCTCACAACGGCTAGTCTTCTGTCTTCTGTTCTTCGCAGGTACAGTGCAGGTTATAAAAGGAGTTCAAGGACTTCTACAGTGGCTAGCCGTTACGCTTCTTCTTCCTCCTCTGAATCGAAGCTGTTCTCTTGAGCTTTGCTGAGTTCCGAAGCTTCGGGTGAGCTTCTTTGACTGAGTTGCTTGTTGGCATTCGTCCGTGAAGTTGGTGCTTCATCCGGGACTTCAGTCGACGAGAAGGCAAGCGAGTATTTGTACATTCATTGTGTATTCTGTTCTTGCTCTTCTTTGTATTTCCATATTGCTGTTGCAAGCTATTGTGGCGAGGTTTCTCCACCCACAAGGAGTATTTATTAGCCGGTTCTCCGGGGACTCATCCACCGACGGATTGATAGGGCTCGTCCACCTTACGGACACGCCGAGGAGTAGGAGTTTCATCTCCGAACCTCGTTACATCGTCGAGTTCGAGTTTGAGGTTTGATCTTTCCTTTTTACGTTTCTATTTAGTTATTTCCGCTGCGCTAACCCTAATCGTAGGAAGAAACGAAGAATTTGGGGCGGCTATTCACACCCCCCCCCTCTCTAGCCGCGTCCATCGATCCTAACAAGTATAATAACCAAAACAAATGCCTTTATATATATACAAGAATATGATACAATGAGTCCATACAATAATTATCAAATGATTGGCTCTAGGGCTCTAACTAACAATTGTATCAAGATTTTTGGATAGCTATCCAATTAAAGAAGGGGTTGGCTTGATCTTTTGTGTTGGTAATGACAACTCATCAGGTTTATTCTTCCAATACTCTTATTTTCTCACTCTCTTCATTGAATTCTTTTCTTTTACTTATTACATTCACTTCACTAGTTCTTTTGATTCCATTTCAATTCTTGATAAAATCCTTTAGACTCATGTATGCTATGTTTTATAGTGGTGGAGAACTATAAAATAAACAAGCTTATGGTAGTGAAATGTTGTAAGTTGCATTGAGTTGAGCTCCACTTATGATTGAGTGTGACAGTTAGAATAGGGGAATACGTTGTGAAATTGCATCTTGCTTAATTTTTCAATTGGATTGAAATCACCATACCTACTGATTATTGTTTGGATTGAATTCATAATTGTCTTTGTGATCTTTAGATGGTCTTAGTTAAATTCTATTACCATCTTCTAGGTATTGCTAGGGAATTATTGTGGAGATGATTCTTATATTTTCTTGACTTGCACGGGACGTTCAAGACTAAGTGTGGGGATTTAATAATCATGATTTTGCTACATTATTTTGATTCATAATGCATGATTTTAATGATCTTCTCATAGGTTAAACTCATATTTACATCACATTTTACAAATTGCATTTAATCTTAGACTTAATTGCAAATTAGCTTATAATCATGGTATTTGATGCTAATATTCGATATATTCTTTGTAGGCATCAAAAGGATCATGGACCCAATTAGATCAGACCAAATTTGTGCTCAAATTGGAGTTCAATCAAGACAATCAAGCCTTGGAGTAATTTAGACCGTTCATCAAGAACAAGAGAGATCTGAATAATCCGTTGAAGATCTAATTCATCCAAGTAAAGGAAAAGTAGATCACAGCCATCGATCAAGATCCAAAGCTTTTGATCTAGATCTAAATTTATTCCACCGTTAGATGAGATCTAAAGAATTTTCAGCCGTTGATTGAAATCTAATGAGATTTTAAAGGGTTGAGAAGCTACAGTGATCAGTGGAGCTCGAGCGTTTTTCTCTCCTCGCGATTTCTCTACTATTCATCGTCGTCCCCACAGCTTTCCTTCCACATTCCAGATCCGAGAGTTAATCTTCTTCTCCGACAGATATCTCCGAGATACCGGTGTTCATCCTTCGAGATAAGAGAGTGGCAGAGGGAGGTTTCTTCAGCTGCGATTTTGATTCTATTTCACTACCGCGTTCCTGTTCGAGGGAGTTTCCCGATCAGCGATCTTAACATTCATCAAAGCTTCGAGGGAGGTTTCCAGGAGTTTCTGATTCTTTTCCTCACTCCATAGCAGAACTAGGTTGATCTGATCAATCAATTTGGTTTGACAAATCACAAAATCTTTCTTTGTTTTTCAGCCGATGAGATTATCAGATGAACGGAGCTTCGAGGGAGGTTTTCAGGAGCTGTGAGCGTCGCCTGGTAATTGCTGGAAATTTGTTCATTGTTCGTTGGATGCTTGAAGGGAGGTTTCCAAGAGCACCTCTGTGTCACAACAGAGAGGGAAGAAGTTTGCTATCAGATCTGCGTTTGTGTGAATGTTTACTTTCTTTACATATGTTTTCAATTGTGACTGCTCAGATCTGTTGGTAGGTCCTAGGAAGATCGTACGGTTCCACTGTACAAAAAATTTGTACAAGTGTCGAACCTTTCCTAACAACCTATTGTGTTCTTTAGAAATTAAATTCGGAATCGCAAACGAAACTTAACATTATTAATTCCAAATTTAACTTATCTGTTCTTAGGGGTTTAAACATGGATCACAAACGGTACTTAACATTTTAGATCCAAATCCACATAGGTTACAAATTTAATTAAATATTTATTTCTGAAATCGGCTCCCAGGTCAACACATGGCGAGGCACTTGGTCTTCTTGGGTATGAGAACATCCACCACTGCCTCGACAAAGTCTCTTAACGAAATTCAATATTTAATTTCCTTATATAATCTTAGGTTTAACTAAAAAGAACAATCGAATCATAAGATCGACAAATAAAATAAAAGAAACATAACTTCGAATTACAAATCTGAAAATCTAGAATCTCTAGCCTCTTGTGTTTGGTATTTCAAAATCCATACAAAGAAAAACTAGAATGATGCGGAAAAGAATTACTAGTTATACCTTTTTTTGTAAGAAACAACCTCTTGATCTTCTATCATATTCCTCTTCTTATCTCGGACGTTGTGTGGGTAACGATCTTCCGAGATGAGAACCACCCAAGCCCTTCTTCTTCCTTCTTCCAAATTTCGGCCAAGCAACTTTCTCCAAGAAAAACAAGTCTCGGCCACCAACCAAGCTCCAAGGAATACTAGGAAACAAAATCCTCCTTTCTCTTCTTCTTCTCCAAGCTAGATCCGACCACCAAAATAAGCTCCTAGAGATTGATGAGGTTCGGCCACAAAAGAGGAAGAAAAGGAGGAGAAGATGCTAGGGCCGGCCACCACCAAGGAGGAAAAGAGAGAGGAAAAATAAAAGAGAGCTCTACCTCATGAAGGCACCCCTACCCTCTCTTTTATAATCCTTGGTCATGGAAAATAAGGAAATTTAATTATAATTAAAATTCTCTTTATTTTCCTTGCCATTAGTTAATAATGAAAATTTAATTAAACTTTCCTTTTAACCCTTATCATGGCCGACCACATCATAAGCTCCAAATAAGGCAAGTTTTAAACACAAAATTAAAACTTCCTTATTTGTTTTCGAAAATTTTTAAAATAAAAATCTCTCTAATAATTTTTTCCCTTCATGGTTGGTTATTAAAGAAAATTTTATAAATTAAAATCTCTCTTTTAAAACATGTGGATGATTTCCAAAATGAAAAGTTTTCTCTAAAATTAAAATTTTCCTTTCAATCTACAAATAGGGAAAGATATCAAATTTTTTTTTAATCTTTTGTAGAAACTTATTTAAGGAAATATTTAATTTTAAAATTCTCTTTTAAAATCATGAACATGGTTACAAAAAAGGAAAGTTTTATCAAAAATTAAAATCTTCCTTTTAACTACAAATAAAGAAAGATATCAAATCTTTCACTTAATCTTTTGTAGAAAGTTATAAAAGGAAAGATTTAAATTTTAAATTCTCTTTTAAAACCATGATATCCACATAAGAAAAGATTTAAAAATAAAATCCTTTTAATTTTATTAGGGCCGGCCACAACAAGCTTGGGCTCCAAGCTATGGTCAACCCCCTCAACTTGGCTCATCCCTTAGCTTGGCCGGCCCAAGCTTGGACTCCAAGCTTGCTTGGCCGGACACCTAGGGGTGGGTAGGAAGGGGGTATGAGGTGGGTATAATTCTCTATATACAAGAGGCTAAGATAGGGACCGAGAGAAGGAATTGATTTTGGTCTCCCGATGAAATTAAGCTTCGCGTGTTCGCCCTGAACACCCAACTTAATTTCATCAATAATAATTCATACTACTAAAGAATTATTATTGAACTACCACACCAATCCCAAATTACATTTTGGGATTTTTCTTATTATGAGTGTGTTAATCTCCCTGTGTTTAAGATGTCGGATGCCCACTAATTAATTGAGTTACTGACAACTCACTTTAATTAATATCTTAGTCCAAGAGTAGTACCAATCAACCTTATTGTCGTGTCGGACTAAGTCCACCTGCAGGGTTTAACGTGACAATCCTTATGAGCTCCTCTTGGGGACATTATCAACCTAGATTTCTAGGACATAGTTTCCTTCTATAATCAACAACACACACTATAAGTAATATCATTTTCCAACTTATCGGGCTTATTGATTTATCGAGCTAAATCTCACCCTTTGATAAGTCAAAGAAATAAATACTAAATATATGTGCTTGTTATTATATTAGGATTAAGAGCACACACTTCCATAATAACTAAGGTCTTGTTTTTTTATTAAGTTAGTATAAAAAGAACTTACCTTAAATGGTTCTACTCAATACACTCAGAGTGTACTAGTGTAATTTTATAGTTAAGATAAACTAATACTAAATTACACTACTACTATTCCAATGGTTTGTTCCTATCCATCTTAGTCGTGAGCTACTGTTTATAATTTATAAAGAACCGATAACATGATCTTCTGTGTGTGACACCACACACCATGTTATCTACAATATAAATTAATTGAATAACTACACTTAGCATATAAATATAGACATTTTTGACCAATGTGATTCTTTATTTCAAAATAAATGTTTACAAAAGCTAGGCCTTTAGTATACATTCCAACAATCTCCCACTTATACTAAAAGACTATGCTGGCATTTATCCTATCATACGTCTAATTCCCAACCCTTCAACATTTCCATCAAAAGCTCTTGCCTTAAGGACCTTAGTGAAAAGATCCAGGTTATCATCTGATGTAATCTAAGCGACAACAACTTTTCCTCGTTATACAATATCTCATATTGGGTGGTACTTACGCTCTATTGTGTTTACTTGCCTTATGGACTTATGGTTTCTTCGAGTTTGCTACTGCACCACTATTATTACAAAAATTATAATAATTTTTAGACAAACTAGAAATCATGTCTAAGTCTATCATGAAGTTTCTGAGCCATATAACTTCTATGGCTGCCTTAGAGGCTGCCACATACTCAACTTCTATGGTGGAGTCCGAAAAATCACCTATGCTTAACACTCTCTCCATAGTTATGGCTTCACCTCCTAAAGTAAACACAAAAGCTCGAGGTCGACTTATTATTGTCCCTATTTGATTGGAAGTCAAAATCTGTGTAACCCACAGGGATCAAATTATCTGCCTTGTAAACTAGCATATAATCTCTAGTCCCTCTAAGGTACTTTAATATATGCTTTACGGTAGTCTAGTGTCCTAGTCCTCGGTTACTTCAATATCTACTAACTATGCCCTAGGCAAAACAGATATCCGGTCTTGTGCACAACATAGCATACATTAGGCTTCCGACAGCCGAAGCATAAGGAACTGCCTTCATATCCTCTATCTCCTTTGATGTCTTCGGAGACATCTCTTTAGATAAAGATATGCCTAAAAGGTAGAAAACTTTCTTGGAGTCTTGTATGCTAAAATGAGATAGGATTATATCGATATATGAAGCTCGGGATAAGCACAACATTCTTTTCTTGTGATCCCTTACTACTTTGATCGCGAGAATATGTGCACATTCTCCCAAGTCCTTCATATTGAATTGCTTGGACAACCATACCCTTACTTCCGATAACATTTTGATATTGTTTCCAACTACCAAAAATGTCATCTACGTATAGTACAAGAAATACCACCACGTTTTCATCACACTTCTTGTATACACAAGACTCATCCGGACACTGAATAAATCTATAGGTCTGGATTACTTCATTAAACCAGATGTTCCAAGACCTTGAAGCTTTGCTTCAGTCCATAAATAGATCGATTGAGCTTACATACTAGATGCTCTTTGCCCTTTGCAATGAACCCCTCTGGTTGCTTCATATGAATGTTTTCTTCAAGACTTCCGTTAAGGAAAGCTGTCTTGACATCCATTTGTCAAATCTCATAATCCATATGAGCGGCAATGGATAAGAGTATCCGGATAGACTTAAACATAGCTACCGGTTAAAAGGTCTCCTCAAAATCGATTCCCTCTTTCTGAGTATACCCTTTCGTAACAAGACTTACTTTGAAGGTTTCTACCTTTCCATCTATCCCTCTTTTCCTTTTGTAGATCCACTTGCATCCAACAGCTTTTATACTATTTGGTGGTTCTACAAGCTCCCAGACCTTATAGATTCTATTTCAGAATTCATCGCTGTTTGCCAAGATGCTGCATCTTTATCTTGGAGTGCTTCGTCATATGTTCGGGGATCAAGTTCATTTTTACCCGGGATCAAGTCCGAAGACTCTCCCAAAAACATGAATCTCTCAGGTTGCCTCACAACCCTCCCACTACGACGAGGCACTGTCTGCGATTGTGTATCATTTGTGACACGTGTTGCAGTTTCTTGTGGTACTTCATCTTGTACTATTGGTACTAGACTAGAAATGTCCTCTCTAATTATTTCCTCAAGAATAAATTTACTTATGGGCTTGTGGTTCATTACATAGTCCTCTTCTAAAAATCGGGCATTGGTGCTAATAATGACCTTCTGATTTTTAGGACTATAAACCTCCTTTCATTTTTCTAGGATAACCCACAAATAAGTGAACTCCTGTCCAACTTATCAGTGTCTCCCTTCAGCACATGTGCTGGACTACCCCAAATCTGAATATGCTTCTGATTAGGCTTACGCCTATTCTACAATTCGATGGGAGTAGAGAGTTCTGACTTAGAAGGTACTATGTTCACTTCCATTTCCAGAGTATATCCTCAAAATGAATTTGGTAATTTTCTGAATAACTCATCATCGATCTAATCATTTTCAAAAGAGTCCTATTCCTTTGTTCTACTACACCATTCTGCTGGGGTGTACCAAGTGCAGTCAGTTGGGATTGAATCCTGACTTCTGATAAGTGACTCCTAAACTCTCTTAAGAGGTACTCACCACTATGATCTCACCGTAGTGCCTTGATACTTTTACCTTGACGTTTCTCCACATCAACCTTGTACTCTTTGAACTTATCAAAGCACTTAGACTTGTGGTGCATCAAGTAAATATACCCGTATATCGAATAGTAGTCTATAAAAGAGACGAAATATTCAAAACCACCTCTTACTTGGATAGTCATAGGTTCACACAAATCAGAATGAACCAATTCCAACACGTTTTTGGCTCTATACCCCTTAGACTTAAAAAGGTCTCTAGGTCATTTTTCCTTCCAAGTAAGACTCGCAGGTTGGAAAGTTTTCCATCACCAATGAACCCAGAAGTTCATCGGCTATTATCCTTTGAATCCTACTCAAGTCAATATGACCTAGCCTTAGATGCCAAAGATATGATTGGTTCATTTTCGAAGGTTGCTTTCTCTTATTAGAGTTAGAAGATGTGTTATTAATTTTCATTTGTTGCACCGTGGGAGTTATTGGATTATAAATTGTCAACCAACGTACCAGAACAGATAACTTCCCTATTATTCTTGATAACAACTTTGTTATCAAAAGAGACAGAATATCAAGTTATTTGATAGTTTAGAAACCAAAATCAAGTTCTTTCTAAACTTGGTACGTAAAGACAATTTCTCAAAATCCATATTTTATTCCTATCAGAGGATAAACATCTCTCACTACAACTGCTGCTACTTTTGCAGTAGTGCCCATGTAGACAGTGTTTTCCCTTTCATATAGTTGTCTAGTTTCCTGGAACCCTGCAATGAATTGTAGACATGATCAGTGGCTCCCGTATCTACACACCAGGTACCAGTAAATAACACCACTAAATATGTTTCAACAACTAATGAATAAAATACACTTTTATTATTCTTATTTCTGAGAGGATAGTCCATCTTAGAGTCCAAGTTTTGTTTCCAATCATAATTGGGACTACTAAGTTATTCTATAGTATAACGGCTAGGGAATTGACAAACATATGAAATCCTAAGAATCACAAAAATATTTGGTCAAGACCAACACCTTAAAAATTCCCATGAATTTTGTATGTCACGATAGTGTGGACGTATACAAAATCAAAAAGGAGATTTTATCCATTAATTTTCTTATCTCGCCAACCTAACTTTATGACAAATAAAATTAATAGTTAGTCTATCTTTGATCAAATATTTGGTCAAAACTTTGAATTTAAAATAATATTGATTCCTCAAAACAATATCATTTAAATTTTCCAATACCTCAAACACCATGAATTTTGCATGCCACGATAGTGTGAACATATACAAAATCAAACATTTGTAAGAGGAGGGTTTTACCCATTAATAACCTTGTCAACCTATCTTTATGACAAATAAATTACCTCAAATACCGTGAATTTTGTATGCCACAATAGTGTGGACGTATACAAATCCAAACATTTGTAATAGGGGTTTTACCCATTAATTTTATTATCTTGTCAACTTGACAAATAAAATTACCTCAAACACCGTGAATTTTGTATGCTACGATAGTGTGGACGTATACAAAATCTCAACATTTGTAAGATGGGGGTTTTAATTTTATTTTATCTTTATGATAAATTAATAGTTAGGTTTCCTTCGGTCACACAAATAATAGCAGTGACTCCGATGGGGAGGATACTATTAAATGTGCCTAAGTGTATACTATTACTTGATACTTAGTTCATTAAATAGGATTATGCCCCTTCCGATGGGGAAGATCACACGCTCCTAATTAATTTCCTATAATCATCCAACATGGAAGTTTGATCTAGCGATCTGCAAACAAACTCATCCGATAGAGAGGGAGGCACTCAGAGCCAATACGCAAGTTTGTCGTATCACTTACAAACTAGTAATGGAGACCGTGGAATTTATCTACTAATCCCTCTCCCACTTAGTTATTTAAGGTGAGAAATTTTAACTATGCAAGCACACACCACATACATCATAGTAAATAAAAGCAATAAATATGGAAATTAATTTTCCAACTATTATGGCCTTTTCCATCACTGTCCTTCGTGTGCTGCCAGCCCTAGGGTTCATGTCATCGGGTCCATCGAGCTTCCTTTTCTACTGCGCCTCTGGTCCTCCAATAGCACCACGCCTCGCAAGGATACGATCCGCGACGGAGAAAATAAAATTTTACATACATCGATCCTATATTCCACAAGGGAATGTACATCAAGTCTAGATCGAACATAAATGTAAAATCCTAGGCTAATACAGCTCCTGCTGTATTAGTTAAATACAATCATGACCACATAATAAAATAACCTTGACATGTCCAAGGGTCCAATCACACACAATAACCATAAGCCATAATAGTTGGAGCCTGGAACAACAGAGTTAGCATATCCTACTATTATCCTACCTAAATTATGTATGACATGTGCATAATTAAACTGAAAATCAAACACACAGAGGTAAACCCTAGCTCTGATACCAATTATTGGTTGGTCCTAGAAAGATCGTACCGGTTCCACTGTACAAAAATTTTGTACAAGTGTCGAACCTTTCCTAACAAGCTATTGTGTTCTTTAGAAATTAAATTCGGAATCACAAACGAAACTTAACATTATTGATTCCAAATATAACTTATCTGTTCTTAGTGGTTTAAACTTGGATCGCAAATGGTACGTAACATTATAGATCCAAATCCACCTAGGTTACAAATTTAATTAAATATTTATTTTGGAAATCGGCTCCTAGGTCAAACATGGCGAGGCACTTGGCCTTCTTGGGTATGGGAACATCCACCACTGCCTCGACAAAGCCTCTTAACGAAATTCAATATTTAATTTCCTTATATAATCTTAGGTTTAACCAAAAAGAACAATCGAATTACAAGATCGACAAATAAAATAAAAGAAACATAACTTCAAATTACAAATTAAAAAATCTAGAATCTCTAGCCTCTTGTGTTTGGTATTTCAAAATCCATACAAAGAAAAACTAGAATGATGCGGAAAAGAATTACTAGTTATACCTTTCTTTGTAAGAAACAACCTCTTGATCTTCTATCGTATTCCTCTTCTTATCTCGGACGTTGTGTGGGTAACGATCTACCGAGATGAGAACCACCCAAGCCCTTCTTCTTCCTTCTTCCAAGTTTCGGCCAAGCAACTTTCTCCAAGAAAAATAAGTCTCGGCCACCAACCAAGCTCCAAGGAAAACTAGGAAACAAAATCCTCCTTTCTCTTCTTCTTCTCCAAGCTAGATCTAGCCACCAAAACAAGCTCCTAGAGATTGATGAGGTTCGGCCACAAAAGAGGAAGAAAAGGAGGAGAAGATGCTAGGGTCGGCCACCACCGAGGAAAAGATAGAGGAAAAATAGAAGAGAGTTCTACCTCATGAAGGCACCCCTACCCTCTCTTTTATAATCCTTGGTCATGGCAAATAAGGAAATTTAATTATAATTAAAATTCCTTTTATTTTCCTTGCCATTGGTTAATAAGGAAAATTTAATTAAACTTTCCTTTTAACCCTTATCATGGCTGGCCACATCACAAGCTCCAAATAAGGCAAGTTTTAAACACAAAATTAAAACTTCCTTATTTGTTTCCGAAAATTTTTAAAATAAAAATTTCTCTAATAATTTTTTCCCTTCATGGTTGGTTATAAAAGAAAATTTTATAAATTAAAATCTCTCTTTTAAAACATGTGGATGATTTTCAAGAAGGAAAATTTTCTCTAAAATTAAAATCTTCCTTTCAATCTACAAATAAGGAAAGATTTCAAATCTTTTCTTAATCTTTTGTAGAAACTTATTTAAGGAAATATTTAATTTTAAAACTCTCTTTTTAAATCATGAACATGGTTACAAAAAGGAAAGTTTTATCAAAAATTAAAATATTCCTTTTAACTATAAATAAGGAAAGATATCAAATCTTTCACTTAATCTTTTGTAGAAAGCTATAAAAGGAAAGATTTAAATTTTAAACTCTCTTTTAAAAGCATGATATCCACATAAGAAAATATTTAAACATAAAATCCTTTTAATTTTATTAGGACCGGCCACAACAAGCTTGGGCTCCAAGCTATGGCCGACCCCCTCAACTTGTCTCATCCCTTGTCTTGGCCAACCCAAGCTTGGACTCCAAGCTTGCTTGGCTAGCCACCTAAGGGTGGGTAGGAAGTGGGTATGAGGTGGGTATAATTCTCTATATATAAGAGGCTACGATAGGGACCGAGAGGAGGAATTAGTTTTGGTCTCCCGATGAAATTAATATTCCCGTGTTCACCCCGAACACCCAACTTAATTTCATCAATAATAATTCATACTACTAAAGAATTATTATTGAACTACCGCACCAATTCCAAATTACATTTTGGGCTCCTTCTTATTATGAGTGTGTTAATCTCCCTGTGTTTAAGATGTCGGATGTCCACTAATTAATTGAGATACTGACAACTCACTTTAATTAATATCTTAGTCTAAGAGTAGTATCAATCAACCTTATTGTCGTGTCGGACTAAGTCCACCTGTAGGATTTAACATGGCAATCCTTATGAGCTCCTCTTGGGGACATTATCAACCTAGATTTCTAGGACATAGTTTCCTTCTATAATCAACAACACACACTATAAGTAATATCATTTCCCAACTTATGGGGTTTATTGATTTATCGAGCTAAATCTCACCCTTTGATAAGTCAAAGAAATAAATACTAAATATATGTGCTTGTTATTATATTAGGATTAAGAGCACACACTTCCATAATAACTAAGGTCTTGTTCTTTTATTAAGTTAGTATAAAAAGAACTTACCTTAAATGGTTCTACTCAATACACTCAGAGTGTACTAGTGTAATTTTATAGTTAAGATAAACTAATACCAAATTACACTACGACTATTCCAATGGTTTGTTCTTATCCATCTTAGTTGTGAGCTACTGTTTATAATTTATAAAGAATTGATAACATGATCTTCTGTGTGTGACACCACACACCATGTTATCTACAATATAAATTAATTGAACAACTACACTTAGCATATAAATATAGACATTTTTGACCAATGTGATTCTTTATTTCAAAATAAATATTTACAAAAGTTAGACTTTTAGTATACATTCCAACAAGATCATCATATCTAATTTCTTACTTGCAATTCTGATCTTGTTGAACTTTTGCAATTCATATCTTGTTTAAGCTACATAATTAGTTTGCAATCAATGTTCTGTTTTGAATTTGTAATTTTGTTTACTGCTAGTTTGTTAGTTTCGGGTATTTTGTTAGCAAATGCTTGCTCTATACAATTGATCTTTGTTAATGTGATCATGCTTGAATGTTGAATGCTTAACTTGAGCTTTTTATTGTTACCTCTGTTCAATGTTAATTTTTTTAAGCTTTTGTGTTTAATTGTTTAATTTGATTGTGAATGTGAATTGAATGCTATTTCATGTTCTACAAGTTTTTTTGAGCTTTGAGTTTAATTATTACTGTGATTGTGATTTGAAGATATTATAATTGAGTTAATTAATTCAATGATGCATTAGAACGAACTTAATTGATACCAATTTGATGAAATGAAGTGGATCATGTTTAGATGAGATTAACCTTTCTTTGATCCTATTCTTGATTTTACTAGTGCACTATTGAGAATTAGATGAATTCAATTTGTAATGTGAATCAAATGGAAATGCCTAATTGACCTTGTTGATGTAAGAATTTAATTTGAATCCAGTCTAGAGAACTCACACACTTCTTAGTTATCCTTGGAAAAAAATATGACTTGGGACTCCTTACTACAACTCTTATCTTTAGTTTTAACAGATTCTAATCTTTATTAATTTTGAAGTGGCAAGTCCGAAAACCCAGATATGATTCTGGCAAGCCTGAAAACCCAAATATCTCACATTCTAAGGATAGGGAAATTTGAGTTATCAACCCACCAAAAACAATAGTGCCTGAATCCGCCTTTCCAGATTTTACAAGTATTTGCAAAAAATAGTAACCTAAATCAAAGTTTATTTTGTTCAACATGACCCAAAATGAGTAAAGCTTTACTTTTCTTACTACCCCATCACTCCCAACCCAACCAAACACTATTTTGCTCATAACTCGGTGAAGGTATCGAAAGATAGGGTTTTGAATGTGAGAATCTTTTGATCATGAAGGGTCATATGATTCACCTAAGTTTGTGAGTTGGTTCCAAAAACAATTAGTGTTAAAATGATAGTTAAACATGCGAGAAACCCCCGTAGGCAAATTAAAACAATTGTTAAAGTACATAAGAGTCCATTGATGGTCTTGGTTCATTAATCTAAAGCTAATCTTGCCATCATAATCATCATGTGGATTAAAATAAGTCACTATCGAACTTAAAAATTCTAGGTCAAGGCGAGGGCAGGTGGGATGGCTTGTGTACATGATATCTTCCCATCCTAATGCGCTAAGCAGCTAACCTATGTCTTCCCATCCATGGTAGTAATATCAATATAGTGAGTGTAGATAAGTTTAAGAGGCATGAGAGCATCGAATCTAGATTTTTGCATGTCATTTTTAAAAATAATATCATACTAATTCTCGTTACCTTTGGTACCAACCTCAACCTCTCATTTCCCCTTGCCTTTGTTAGACCTCTTCTCTTTGCCTTTGCCACGGTCATCGTTTCAATCTCCAGATCCACTTCCCTTCTTCAATAATTTTAGGATTCCAGACATGATGCCTTGAGTCTAAAAGAGAGGGTTGTTCTTGGAAGGGTGTGTGGAGATCTAGATCTAGATTTAGAATGAGTCGTAGGTGGAGAAAATGAGAGATTGGAGAAAGGTTGCGAATTGGAAGAGAAAGAAGAGAAGATCTCGAAGATTTTTAGATTTAGAGAGTAAGAGGGTTAGGGAAGGAGATGGAGGAGAGGAAAGTTTGCAAGAGAGGAAGAAGAGGAGGAAGGATGTCACATGGTTGTGCCCTAAGGCAAGCGGGTCATGTGAAGGGCATATATCCCTTGGCTCTGGACCAACACGACTATGTCCAATGACATGGCTTGCCCATGTGTTCTTCAATGAAGATGTCGTGTATGATTCAGTGGTGCCTGAATGACACGGCCTGCGTTTTCTTTTTATTGTTGTTTATTTTTTTTTTTGGGGGGGGGGGGGGGGGGGCGAGAGCTGCTTCTTCACTCTCGACACCATTTTCCTCATATTTCTTCTTCTCTAGAGTCTCAACGCCGACATAAAATCTTGTGGCTAGCTCGTGAAGAGCAAAAAATCCTGAAAATGTAGAAGAATAACTGGAATTAAAAACCTCAAAAATTGAATGCGAAATAAATAAGAAAAACTTGACTAAAAGAACCCTTAGGTTGTCTCCCAACAAGTGCTCATTTAAGGTCATGAGCTCGACCCAACTGGCTCAATTGGGAGCCTTTGGCTTGAAGGAACAACTCCATTCTTTATCAAGGTAAGATATACTTGACCCCTCCTTCATCCGAGTATTCGTTGGAATGATGTATTTCTCATTCTGAGAGCTGGATCATTTTTATCTTCTCACTGGATCTGGTGCTTCATCTAGTGGTTTCTTCAACGAGTGATGATAACTTTCTGTAGGATCGTAGATGTGCTGAAAGGGGGGTGAATAGTACGCGTTACTTTTTCACTCATTTCGGAAAACACACAGAATACGTAGTGGAATAAAGAATGAAAAGATAAGAAGCGCTAACAAGATAGAATTTACTTGGTTCGGAGCCTGTGGTGACTCCTACTCCAAGGCCCGTGATCGTTGATCGCGTTCGTTGGGCATTCACTATAGATTCAGAAATTGAGTACAAGTACAAATATGCAGCTTACAAGTATTGTTCAAAATTAAACTTGTTACCAACAACTTTGAGAAATAGAACTTCTAACTTGATCATCGTCGAAGCAGCGTTTAGATGTTTTCAAAGTGCGCGCAAGAGCTCAAGTTGTTCTTCAAGAATTGTTGTCGAAGCACCTGGTCGAGCCTCCTTTTATAGCCGATCTTGATCTAATCTAGATCCCCTGATCTCAGGATCAGGTTTGACCCACCGTCGATCGGTCGACGGATCTTCCTGATCGATCGACCCATCCCGCCTAAATCAGTCCACCTTCCAATTCTTCTACTCGGATATACTTTCTTCAATCGATCAACCGATCCCACCGTTCGGTCGATCGATCCCCAACATATCTGGTCCAATCAACTCAGCTCAGCCACATCACTGCTTATCCCCGGTTTGATCGACCGATTCCGAGGTTCAGTCGACTAATCCCTCGGTCGAACCCAGTCCAATTGCTGGAACTCTGCTATATTTGCTTGGAGGTTCTGTCGACTAATCCCTAAGTTTGGTCGACCGATCTAGGCTGAACATCAACCTACAAAAACATTAATCTTCCTGCAAAATAGACTTAACAGATAGTAGATAATATATAAATTATTTAACTTGACAGTCTTTGGACTATCCGGTTCTGACTTCGGATTTCCTCTAGATATTCTAGGTCGAACTGATGCCTACTGTTCCCTCATAGGAGAACATGTCCTCACCTACTCCTCTCAAGAGAAGTTACCTATTTCTAGACTGGCCCTCCAGACTGATTGAACTTTTGCTCAGCACCCAATGCTTCCGATCTTCATGCTGGACATCCGCTCCACAACCCGCCCTGACTTCCACCCGGTCCGTGACCACCATGATTTCAACCTAGAGTCTCTTACTCTAGGATTTTGCCCGAAGCACTCGACCTGCCAAGACTTTCCACCTAGGGTTACCACCCCCTAGGACCTAGAGTTACCACCCCCTACAGTTTTCTACTTGCCTAGAATTCCCTAGGACTTTTGCCTAAGAACACTTAGGACTTTTCCTGCAAACTCAATCAACCTTGTTAGATATAAAGACAACTTAACTTTATACCCTTTGACATAATTAAAACCCAGGTTCGATCGTCAGATACTTCTCGCACTAATAATCTCTCCCTTTTTGATTATGGAAACACGGTTCAAAGTTAAGTAAAACATATCAATAAATAAATGAATTTAAGCATGAGCATAAATATAATAATTTGTAAAAAAACTCCCTTATGCTCCCTCTTTCATAAAAATTATGTTTAACTCTTAACTTCTAACTTCTCTCTCCCCCTTTGACATATATCAAAAAGGAGAGAAGGTTGTTTGAAAAAAGAGTTTTTACTTTCTTTAATTTGAAGCTCCCCTTGAAGGGTAGCACTTAGCAAAACTTAGCTTTGAAAATAATTTTTTTGAAAAACACTTAGCTAAATTAGAAATACTTTGAAAATACTTAGCTATTTTAACAAAGACTTAGCTAAATTTAATCTTGGAAAATTACTAAGCTGAAAGAAAACTTGCTAATCTTAAGTTTTGAAATGATCTTAGCTTTTTCCAAAAAAATAAACTTTGCTAAATTTTATTTTTGAAAATAATTGTTTTATCAAGTATTTAGCTTTCAAAAGAAGTTGATAAACATTTAGTTAAATACTTAGTTTAAAAAGCTTTTGATAAAAAAAAAATTTAGCTTTTAAAAAGATTTTGATAAAGACTCGGCTTTTAAAAAAAAATTAGATAAAAAGAATAGTTAAGTACTTTTTCACAAACTTAAAACCCTTTTTTTCTAAAAAAATATTTTAACTCACTTTTCCAAATAAGGTTTATTTGCAAAAATAGTTAAAAACCGAGCTTCATTTTTCAAAAAAAAAAAAACTTTGAAATCGTGAAAAACAATATTTTAACAAAATAAAAATAATTGCTTTAACCTTCCTTTGCACTCCTCCTTAATTAATGTCAAAAATAAATGAATGCTTTTGTATCCTAAATTCCAAATTGTTATTAAAATTGTGAGATACGACAAAATAAAATAACCTATAATGATTTATGGAAATTTTTAGGTATTTTTCTGGAATTATTTAGAGGTTGTATGGAGGGGTTTAAGGGGATAAAATGTTTAAGTCTAATGAGGTAATGGTAATCACCATTGAAGGGACTTAATAGGGAATTAAGGAAACCCTATAAGTAGGGCAACAGTGCCCTAACCTCACTGTGCCATTTTCCTCCGTTTCCGCCGACGCCTTGCCATTTCACCCGATTGCGCCGACGGGCTCAGCAGCGACGACCGCCCACGACTAATCGCCTGCGCCGGGATTGCGAGACCAGTCTTCGGTCTCCTCCACGCCTAACTGGAGATCTCCTTGGTGGCATCCTTCGTTGAAACGCAGCTCTTTGCAAAGGATTCTCGGCCGGGAGAGGAGAGGCGGGCACTGGAGACGCTGAGGGTCGAAACGCCGGAACCCTGAGCTCGAGCATTAGCTGAGGGTGCATTCCAAACGGTGGTCACGACGTTCCCTAGCTCTAGCGCTAGGCTGATTCCGACAGATTCACTTCGTCGGCAGGGGAGGGATCCGGCATCAAGGTAAGTGAGGTGAGAATGGTTTCGATTAGGGTTTGCTCTTAGCTATGGAGGTTGTGATTTGAAGCAGGGATGCAAACATATGTTGATTTAGGTGTTGTTTTGGCAGTGATACACGGTAGCAGTTCCGGCCACCATTCCCAGCTGTCGTTCTTCATCCGGGACTCATTGGGTAAGGTCTCTATCACTTTAGATGTTAAATCTGCAGACCTAGGTGTTGAATTCAAGTAGGATGTGTGCTGAATTGTGTGATTGCAATGATTTGTAGACTTGTAGAGACGTTGGTTGTGCATCTGAGGTAGTGAGCAGCACCATTGTGCTTGTGCCAACGATTCCACCTACCGGCAGTGAGTCAACAGCGGGGAGTTTGGTAAGGTATGTTGATTTTGTTAGAGATTGGAATATTGGAAGCAAATGGGAAGTTGTTTTGTTGGATGCTCAGATGATTGATAGTTGTTGGTTTTATTTAAGGAAGTGATAACCTTGTTCAGTAGATGTTTATTTGTATATGGTGATGTAGCAAATTTAGCAAGGTTAAGGTTTTGCTGGAGTTGTGGGAATAGAGAATGTAAACTCGGAGTGTGGTTTGGGTATTAGTAGTTCAGTGTGGTTGCGTTTGGATAATAAATGGAACTTGGAACCAATTTATCTGTCGTGTACATTAGTACAGCTCATTAGTTGCATATATATATATATAGCTAAAATTGATACGTTGACACAGGACTTTGATCGGGACGAGCGTCGTGACGAGGTTGGCGTCGGATTCAGCCTACATTTGAGGCGGGTACTTCTTGCTTTATCTCTTTAGTATTCTGATCCTAGTGCATGAGCTTTATGTTCAGATAGTTGCTGTATCTATCTTGACTCCACTCTTATTTTTCCTGCGTTTGATACTTCCACTCAATCTTTGAGCTACTCGTTTCTGTATCTATACAGTCTCTCGTTGCTATCGATGATATTTAGCCGATACTATATTACTAGGTATCAGATACCAGATACCAGATGCCAGACATTTGATATTAGGTATTGGATATATAGACACCTGATACCATGTTTACATGCTTTGATTGCTGTTTATTTACACACCTTACTGAGCATGCTGGCTTCATGTAGCATACCTGTTTTCTGTTTATATATATATGATGACTGCTGCCTTATTCGCATCATGTCATTGCATGCATGCCGGCGACCATGTCTCCCTTGTGGTTGAGAGGGTCATTGGCCAGGGCCGCACGCTCGGCCACTCATGGGTAGTGGCGGCTGGAGCGTGCCGCTTGTCCTGTCGTGCTGCACTCGGCCACTCATGGGTAGTGGCGGCTGGAGTTGCGGGCAGCAGGGACCGCCGTCGCAGACGTAGCTATTCAGCTACTATGCAACTGTCCACTTGGTCACTCGAGAGTAGTGGCGGCTGGAGTGTCGTACAGTTGTCATCGATCCGGCCTCTCGACCATATAGGGGTCGTGGTGCATAGAGGTGGGCGGGGTGACCATCCGTACATACGCTGTTGTTATTATATCTGCTGGTTGCTTATTTATGCTGTTGTTGCTTATCTATGCTGCTGTTATTAGATTATGCTGCTGTCGTTTATTTATGCTGTTATGCTTACATAGGTTGAGATTTATACCTGTGATATGTGTTTAGACACTGACTTACTTATTGTTGACATGTATATACCTCACACGATACCATGTAGTTATGAGCAGTACTGTAGCAGTTTATGTTATCTCAGACCTTACACTGTTAGCCTAGGATATGGTTTCAGGTATGGATATATACTTTGTTTACCCAGTAGTATCTGCTATTTATCTTTCCCGAGACTGTATCCTGTTGTACTCTTAGCTGTTTATGATACTCATGCACTGTCTACTCTATTACCCGCTGAGTCTTTATACTCACCACCCCGTATATTGGTAATTTCGCCAGGTAGCTGATCGCGATCTTAGTACACTTGGAGGAGGATCCCGACTGCCGGTCCCACGTCGCTTCCGAGGACGATTTTACGATTTTGGTTTTCACTTTATTGTGAGATTAACCTTTGAATTTATTATTGTAATAATTGGGTTGTGGACTTGTTATTTTGTATTTGGTTGTTTTGTCGAGGAGTCAAGCCGGGCCGGCCCGCGGTGAGTTTTTGTTACTTTATACTGGTTATTTTTGTTTTCCACTGTGTTTGATTTTCTAGCCGTGTGGGCTGCATATTATCTACGTGGTTGTGATTTTATTTGCATATGTATTATCTGTTGGTGATGTGTACCAGTTTCATTTGTCATTGCTACAGGGGAGGTGCTGTCCGATTTTCGTCGGACAACCTTACTCTCGGGGCATGACATTTATTTTCCTAATTTTTCATCTCATCCCTTCTACGTTATCAAGTATATTTAGCTTATGAGTTTGTGTGAGATGGAGTTAAGTTAATCTTGAAGATTATTTTATCTATAATTTTGAAAAATATTTATGATATTTCAAACATAATTTAAGTTTAATTTGGATTTAAAAAAATATAATTTGAGATTTTAAAATATATGTGTGAATTTTGAATGAGTTTGAATTTCAAATTTTAAAATATAATGATTAACTAGCATTTAGATATAATTAAAATTTTGAAGATTAATATAATTTTAAAATCAATTAATATTAACATTTTAAAAATTAATTAACTTTGAAATTTTAAACTTATATTAATTAATATTTGACAATAATTAAATTTAAAATTTAGAATTTGACATTAATTAATTAATTAAGATTTTTAAATTGAAAATTGATCATGATTTGAAAATTAAATATGATTTAAAATTTAAATAAGATTTTGAAGATTATTTGAAAATAATTAAGATTTTGAAGATCATTTGAAAATGATTAAGATTTGAAAGTTAATTAAAATTTGAAACTTAATTAGATTTGAAGGTTAATTAATATTTGAAAATTAATTAATTATAGTTTTGAAATTAATTAAGCTTTTGAATTAATTAGAATTTTGAATTTAATTAAACTTTTGAAATTAATAAAGCTTTGAAATTAATTAGAATTTTGAAATTAATTAAACTTTTGAAATTAATTAAGCTTTCAAAATTAATGTTTTGAAATTAATAATCATGATTTGAGAATAATTAACATTTAATAATAATTTAAAAACAATTAACATTTAATTATGATTTTAAAATGATTATGATTTAAAATAAATATGATTAATTAGATTAATTATTAATTAAAATGACTTTTTTTAATTGAATTAATTTTTTGTTAACTTAAATGAGCTTAATTAATTTGAATTTGGTTAACTATTTTATATTTTAAACTTGGATCCATCTTACTCTTTTTCTAAATTATCAATAAGGGAATCTAATAGGATTTTGTGAGATGGTTAATGTTATCTTCAATTCAAATTCCAATCTAAGGATTGATTTACAATTGAGTTAGACTAAGATTTTACAGTTAGTCAATTAAATATTTATTTCAATGATTGACTTCCAGGCTGTGGCGAGGCACTAGGCCTTCTTGGGTATGGGATCATCCACCACTTCTAGACAAAGCCTTTCAAATAAATTGGATATTTAATTTCCTTTCTGAAACTCCTCGGTCTAACTAGTCAAGTGTGAATCAAGTCTAAGTTCTTATCAATCCTAATCTAGATCAAGCAATTAGTAATCATGAATGACATTTATCAATATTATGCATGGATCAAACAAATCAAGCATTTATTAGTTAAGTTAACAAGTTACAATTTTATGTTAACTTTTATATTGAGTTTTAAGTTTACCGATTAATTTAGTGTTTATTGATTGGTTTTATAATTAAAAGGCACTTGATTATAGCTTGGTTCGTAGAATTTAAGTTTCTCCTTAGACTTGTAATCCAAGTTTAGATTTTGTGATTTGGTTAAATTATTAATAATCATTTCTAATTTATTAATTTTATCTTTTAAAATATTATTTTATATTTCTAATATTCTAAGAGTTAATTTCTTATTTTTATTAAACAATTTTGAATTATTCTTATTTGAACCAACTTTATTCATTACATTATTAGCATGCATATCTAATTTTCAAGAGAAATCTAAACTAGTGCAATCAAGATTAGTTAGGGTACCGACATGTGTTGCAAAAATTAGATTTTATATAATATAAATTTACTTACCTTGATTTCTCCCTCTAGATTCTTGGGTCTTATTTCTAGACATTGACTTTTGCAGTGACTCATTCGTTTGCACTTGGAGCATTCAATGTGCTTCATTTTTCGGATCGATTTCTCCTTCTCCTCCGGTTGTGTCAACCGAATCTTACGAGTAGGGCACTTGTTTCTATAGTGCCCTCTCTCCCTACACTTAAAACAAGTTATATGAAATTTTGAATTTATAATTTTACCTTTTAGTTCCATGATAGGATTCTCCCCCTTGACTGTTGTCATCTCGAATTCGGACTCAGATTCAGCTATCTCTTCCTTGGCGATTAGTGTTATGAAATTGATCTGATCTTATTCTTCTAAGTCTGGTTCAGAAGTTGACTCTAGAGATTCATACTTAGATTCAAACTCAGGTTCGATTTGGTCTTCTGGCTCTGAAGGAATCTCATGAAACTTGATCAACTTCTCCCAAAGCTCCTTAGCATTGTTGAACTTTCCAACTCGATCAAGCTCTAAATTTGTTAGTTTGCATAGAAGAGTACATGCTGCTTTTGCATCTGCCTCTATTTTTCTCCTTGTTTGTGTATCCCACTTGTCATAGGCGATGGGCACACCTTCTTTGATGGGGAGTATAAATCCGATCTGGACTATGGTCTATATCTCCACTTGGTTTTTCAGTTGGTGCTCCATTTGGTCTTTCTAATATCTAAAATTTCTGTTAGAGAAAAGAGGTGGATGAGCTATGCTGGACCCTTTTTAGTAGGCCATTAAAGAGGAGAAATCTTGCGCACAATAAGAAAAATTGTCACGCCCCAGAGGAGTCCATGCCAGACAAAAATTCGGCAGCATCTCCCCTGTACCGGTGACAATATGAAGCAATAAATATACATACAACATATAACATATTCAACAGCCCACATGGTTGGATATAAGCACAACCCGCAGTATAATAAGCCTACATGGCTGAAAGTAAACACACAACCATGCAGTATAGTAACAGTCCACACGACTGAAAGTAAACATAGTGGAAAACCACAAAATAATACGAATGTAAAACCAACAAAGTCACTAACTAAAATACCTGCAACCACCACACTAGAGTCCAAAATCCACATCAACTTATTGAAAAGCAAAATGCGCATAATCACTATACTAGCAAATAGAAATAAGATCGAAAAGAAACTATCCTCGAGTGTGATGTGGGACTGGCAGCCAGGACTCTCTAAGCAACTTCTCAATCATCTACCTATTACCTGGCGAAAGAAAACCAGTTTGCAAGGTGGTGAGTATTGGAACTCAGCGGGTAAAGGTAAGATAGTGCATGAACAAAATAAACAAATAGAGAATGCCAAAAGGAATACAATCTCATAAGGGAAGTAGTAGATACTAAAATAAAATCATAATAAATACTCATACCTGAAACCATATCCTAGGCTAGTAATAGAAGGTCAGAAGTAGTACTAATCTGCTACAGTACTGCTCATAGCTACAGAGGTAACATGTAAGGTATACAAACATTTCCAATAAATAAACCAATGTCAAAACATCTACAATGAGAGCATATCTCAACATAAGGAAGCATATCAGCATAAGTGAAAACAGCAGTAAGTAAGCAATAACAGCATATGTAAACAACAGCAGCTAAAGCAAATATAATAACAGCATATGCACGGATGGTCACTCCCGCCCACCTCTCTGCACCATGACCCCTGTATGGTCATAAGGTTAGGTCAGTGACAGACTGTACACCACTCTAGCTACCACTCTCTCGAGTGGTCGAGGGGACAGTTGCATAGTAGCTAACTAGTTACATCTGCGATGGGGGTTCCTGCTGCTCACAACTCTAGCTATAAGTACCTATGAGTGACCGAGTGTAAGCACGACAGGACAAGCGATATCAGCACTAGCTACCACTCTCTCGAGTGGCCGAGGATGCCGCTGTTAGAGTGTATACTAAAAGCCTAGCTTTTGTATAAACATTTATTTAGAAATAAAGAATCACAATGGTCAAATATCTACATTTGTTTATTAAATGTAATTTGTTCAATTAATTTATATAGTAGACAACATGGTGTGTGGTGTCACACACAGAAGATCATGTTGTCGGTTCTTTATAAATTATAAACAGTTGCTCGCGACTAAAATGGAAAGGAACAAACCGTTTGTAACGACCACCCTTCTTACTACTACTACTCTCTAAGGATGATCGTTACTTAACTACTAACTCTACTTAACCGGTATGATTAAAAATCACATGGAAACCCTACCAAAAAATTTCGGCAGAGTCTCCCCTGTATCGGTGACCTTAAACTGACATACATAACATAATATACACAGCCACAGGCGGCTGGAACACATATCAAACACACAAAAGGAATAACATCACCACGCAGTTTAATGAAATCAAATCATGCAAGTAATAAATAGCGGAAACAAAATAAAAACATACAATTAACTAACAGCGGAAGACTAAATGACTCATCTAATACATTCTTAATAAATGACAATCTTAATAAATTCTTAAACTAAGTCCCAAGGCTTCCATAGTCCTGGCATCACACATCCTTTGAACACCTCCTTGTCGCCTTTCTTTCTATATCTTTTCCTTTCCTGTATCTGCAGTAAGAGGAAGTGTAGTCTATAAGCAAAATTTGCTTAATAAGCGCTATCTAACTCACAAAATCATGAATGTGCATGTATACGAAAAGAACTAGAAACTATATGCTCTAAAAAGAAATAAAGCATAAACATAACTGCTCATGTCAAACTAATAGCGAAGAAAAGCTAAGGAATCTACTCATGTAATTCTAATAGCTAATCATGCTACTCATCTAATAGGTAAACATGAAAACTACTTATCCACTAGATAAACATGGTAGAATAAAGAACTAAACTTACTGATTTTTAGAACTATATGAAACTTATTTCATTTGTTCTAACTTAATCTTTAATACTTTATGTTTATGTAAAACTCGTTTTACTTGTCCAAAAACTTATACTTATAATACTTCAAAATAACAATCAACTTCTTCTTGGGCCCAGACATAGTACCATCTTATGCGCGTTCCCTAATAGGTTGGGGTAACGGGCCACCAATCCTAAAAGAGCAGACCTCGGTCTACCAGGGCCAAGACCTCGGAATTAGACACCTGGATTTGTTTAACGACAACCTCGGAAGTCGGGTACTAGCCTCTTCTTAAAAGTAAAATACTTATAATCTTACTTACTTCTTCTTTAAATGCCTTGGCATTTTAATAGGCACCTTATGCGCTAAAATCCCTAAAGTCTTGACTTTTGGGATCTACTTAAGGCCTCGGCCTTTTCTTTCTCTTCTTTATCTTTCTTATACTTTTCTTTATCTTTCTTATGCGTCTATGAATGAAACTAACTATGTAACACATAATCATGCATAGAATACAAAAGAAATCTACACATATAATAGTTATCAAAAATCTGTACTAATACTTAACAGAAATCTACATACTAGCTTAATTAAAAAAATCTGCATACTAAGCTTATCAAATCTGCTCACTATACTAACTAACTTCTTCACTTGAAAGCCGAATAAAATTCTGCATATTAAGCTTAATAAAAATCTGTTTTATTAAGCTTATCTAAAATCTGCATACTAAGCTTAATCAAATCTGCATACTACTAACTAGGACAAAGCTGCATGCTCATAATACATGTATAGAAACTATGTAAAGCTTAAGCTCATGATCTATGGACTGTTCTTGTAATAACACACCTCTAACTGCATCCATGCTAAACCTAACTATTCTTAAACTAACTGTTCATGTCAAGTCTGATCATCCTTGATTTACTTGGTTAAATTATATCCATAAAGTATCTTATCAATCTTAACTTACTTAACAAACGATATCAACTTTGGAAATCCACTAACCTGTCCATAGAGAAAGGAAATTCTAAAATCATCAAAATGTGCAGGAGCCTTAGATGAATTCACGCTTCACCCTATAGATCTACTACCAAAACTATAACCAAAAAAACTACAAGACCAATTACAAGCCAATCATGCACATTAAGGCTGCACTGCTCATCAATTACAAGCTGATCATGCCTGGAGGAAATAAATCTGCTACAGCATGTTCTGAAAGCAAGGAAAAGGACTAAATCCCAACAATACTTCAACTTAGCCTTTCTTAGAGCACAACTACTTAAACAATTATGACTTTCCAACATGAACAATACAACTCGAATCCTCAGATCGCAGTTTAATAAAACTCATCAACCTCATAACATTCCAACTAACAATCCTCTTCTATCACTTAACCTCACTATCCGAATCTCATACTCAAGTAACTAGAATGTAATTGCAATGCTAATTACAAGGGCATCATCTATACCATTTAATTATTTTCTTTTCTTTTTCTTTGTGGTTCACGGCAACTAAATCTGTTCGTGCTTGCTAGACATGATAACAAACTAAAATCTGTTCAGGCTAATAAGCATGTAAATCTGGAAGTTTATTTAAGGTCAATAATTCAACACAAAACTACATGCTTAATCTAACCACTTTCCTCCTTTGCAATCCAAAGAAAGAATCAACAAACAGGAATTAAAATCCCTAGCGGCAAGCTTCAAGAATCAACACAGCAGCAAGCTTCTGAAATTATGAACACAAAAAGATCCGAAAACTGAAACCACAAGAAAATTCATGCAAAGCTTCGGAAACAAGAAAAGAACAAGGAATAAAACCTCGGAGCTATCTTACTGCAGGTGAGTAGCAACTTACCTCAAATTTCTTGGACTTACAGCCGAAGAAAAGACTTCCAACGCTTCTAGGGTTTGCGGAGGATCTCGCAAACTTGCCCTCTTCCTCGTGCTTACGGATTCTCCTCGACAAGAGGAGCTCGGACTTGTGAAGAACCCACGGAGAGGTCCCCTTTGGCCGACCGCCGGAGAAGCCCTAGTTTCCAACTACTGCGATTTCGCCCGAGAGAAAGTCGACGCCGCGAGAGAGGAGAAGGAGAGGTTAATTCCCGAAATTTCACTTAAGTCCTCTCTTTTATAACTAGGGTAATTCGGTTAACTTGTTAAATAATTTTGCTACCAATTCTAAACAGAACCATCCGCTGGAACAGTTGGTCAGCCAGGTTTTGACCAAATCACAAATCTGGGTTTCGAATCCCTCAGCCGCGCACCTTTTTCCCAATTTATTTTAAATGTTCCAACTTCTGCTTAAATGGAAATTTTCTCCTTCTTTAATAAGAAACGATCGCTGGATCAGTTGGTTGGCCGCGTTCGGCTTAAGGCGCAGCTCATGGGTTCGAATCCCGGTTGTAACTTATTTTCTTCCTATTATTTCTCGCTATTAACTTCTATTAATTAAATAAAATTCTTCCTTTATTAGATCAAATAATAACTTCTAGCCAAGTTGGTTAGCTCGGTTTTGCTCGGGTCAAGGGTTGCCGGTTCGAGCCTCGGCTTGGACATTTTTTTGTCAAAACTTCTTTCTTTTGGTAAAAATACCAAACGACCTCCAAAAATTACGTAAAAATACTCTAAAAATTTGTAAAAATCTATAGAATTTTTCTAAAGCATTTCTAAATTTTAATAAGATCTTTTAGGACTCCAAATCATGAAATTTGGGGTGTTACACCGTTGAAGTAGTCGTAGTGTAATTAAGTATTAGTTTATCTTAACTAATAAATTACACTAATACACTCCAAGTGTATTGAGTAGGACCATTTTAGGTAAGTTCTTTTTGTACTGATTTTATAAAAGAACTAGACCTTAGTTATTATGGAAGTGTGTGCTCTTAATCCTAATATAATAACAAACACAAGTATTTAGTATTTATTTCTTTGACTTATCAATGGGTGAGATTTAGCTCGATAAATCAATAAGCCCGATAAGTTGGGAAATGATATTACTTATAGTGTGTGTTGTTGATTATAAAGGAAACTGTGTCCTAGTAATCTAGGTTGATAATATCCCAAAGAGGAGCTCATAAAGATTGCCATGTTAAACCCTACAGGTGGACTTAGTCTGACATGATGATAAGGTTGAGTGGTACTACTTTTGGACTAAAATATTAATTAAATAAGTTGTCAGTAACTTACTTAATTAGTGGACATAAAACATCTTAAACACAGGGAGACTAACACACTCATAATAAGGAGCCCAAAATGTAATTTGGGATTGGTGCGGTAGTTCAATAATAATTCTTTAGTGGTATGAATTATTATTGATGAAATTAAGCTGTGTGTTCAGGGCGAACACGGGAAGCTTAATATCATCGGGAGAACAAAATCAATTCCTCCTCTCGGTCCCTATCGTAGCCTCTTGTATATAGAGATTTATACCCACGACATACCCACCTTCTTACCCATCCTAATGGGGCCGGCCAGGCTAGCTTGGAACCCAAGCTAGGGCCGGCCAAGACCAAGTGGATGAGTCAAGTTGGTGGCCGGCCAAAGCTTGGGTCCCAAGCTTAGGTGGCCGGCCACTAGAATATTAAAAAGGATTTTTATTAAAATTATTTCTTATGTGGATATCATGATTTTAAAAGAGAGTTTAAAATTTAAATTTTTCCTTTTATAGCTTTCTACAAAAGATTAAGAAAAGATTTGAAATCTTTTCTTATTTGTAGATTAAAAGGTGGATTTTAATTTTAAGGAAACTTTCATTTTTAATCATGTTCATGATTTAAAAGAGAGTTTAAAAATTAAATATTCTCTTTTATAAGTTTCTACAAAAGATTAAGAAAAGATTTAATATCTTTCCTTATCTGTAGATTGAAAGAGATTTTAATTTTTGGAGATAACTTTCTTTTTATCCACATGTTTAAAAGAAAGATTTTAATTTATAAAATTTCTCTTTTATAATCCATCATGAAGGGAAAATTATTGGAGAAATTTTTTATAAATTTCCGGAAACAAATTAGGAAGTTTTAATTCTTGTGTTAATTAAAACTCTCCTTGTTTTGGGGAAATAAGTGGTCGGCCATGTAATAATGAAAAGCAAAATTGTTTTTAATTAAATAAAATTTTCCTTTTCATGGAAAAAGAATTAAGGAAGTTTTTAATTAAATTTCCTTATTTGCCAAGACCAAGGAATATAAAAGAGGAGGTAGAGGTGCCTTCATGGCTAACGACTCTATTATTTTTCTTCCTCTCTTTTCTTCCTTGATGGTGGCCGACCCTATTATTTTTCCTTCTTCCTTTTCTTTCTTCTTCATTGGCCGGACCTTGTAATCTCATGGAGCTTGAAGATGGCCGGATTTTAGCATGGAGAAGAAGGAGAGAAAGGAAGCATCCCTTGGAGCTTGGTGGTGGTGGCCGAACCACATCTATTCATGGAATATTTGTGGTGGCCGAATCATGCTTGGAGAAGAAGGTGGCTTAGGTGGATTCTCATCTCGGTAGATCGTTGCCCACACAACGTCTGGGATAAGAAGAGGAATACGGTAGAAGATCAAGAGGTCGTTGCATACAAAGGAAGGTATAATTAGTAATTAATTTCTGCATCATACTACTTGTATTTCTTTTGTATGAATTCCAAACACAAGAGGCATTAGATTCTAGATTTTCATATTTTTTTCGAAGATGTGTTTCTTTTGTTTTATTTTTCGAATTTGTGATTTGATTGTTCTTTTGGTTAACCTAGAGTTATTTAAGGAAGTTAAATATTAGCTTTCCTTAAAAGGCTTAGTCTAGGTGGTGGTGGTTGCTCCCATATCTAAGAAGGTCATGTGCCTCGTCATGCTGTCTTGGAAGCTAATTTTGGAAATTAATATTTAATAAAATTAATAACATAGGTGGATTTGAATCAACAGTGTTAAGTTCTGCTTGCGATTCAAATCTAAACCATTAAGAACAAATAAGTTAAATTTGGAATCAATGATGTTAAGTTCCGTCTGCGATTCCTAATTTAATTTCTAAAGAACACAATTGGTTATTTAAGGAAAGGTTCGACACTTGTACAAAAAAAATTTATACAGTGGAACCGGTACATTTTCCTAGGACTAACCAACAATTGGTATCCGAGCTAGGGTTTGCCTCTGTGTGTTTAGAATTCAAATAAGTTATGCACATGTCATACATAATTTAGGCAGGATAATAGTAGGATGTGCTAACTTTTTGGTTGCAGGCTCCAACTATTATGACTTATTGATGTTGTGTGTAATTGGACCCTTGGACATGTCAAGGGCAATATTTTGTGTGTGCATGATTGTATGTAACTAATAAAGCAGGAGCTGTATTAGCCCTAAGATTTTAGAATTTTATTTTTGATCTAGATTACATGTACATTCCCTCGTGGAATATAGGATTGATATATGTAAAATTCTATTTTTGTCGCGGATCGGATTCTTGCGAGGCGTGGTACTTTTGGAGCACTAGAGGCGCAGCGGAATTAGAAGCAAGATGGATGTGACGACTCGACCCGATGGCAATGGCTAAAGATGGCAGCAGCTAGGGTTGGAGCACATGGAGGACAATAATAGAAAAAGGTCATAATAGTTGGAAAATAATTTCCATATTTATTGCTTTTATTTACTGTGATGTGTGTGTATGCATGTGATGTATGCTAGGATAGTTTAAAATTCCTCACTTTAAATAACTAAGTGGGAGAGAGATTTATTTTAATAAATTTCATGGTCTCCATTACTGGTTTGTAAGTGATGCAAATAAACTTGCGCGTTGGCTCTGATTGCCTTCCTCCATATCGGATGTGTTTGTTTGCGGATCATTAGATCAAACTTCCATTTAGGATGACTATAGGAAATTAATTAAGAGCGTGTGATCTTCCCCATCGGAAGGGGCACAATCTTATTAATGGACTTAGTGTCAAGTAATGGTATACACTTAGGCACGTCTAATAGTATCCTCCCCATCGGAGTCACTGCTATTATTTGTGTGACCAAAGGAAAACCAACTATTAATTTGTCAAAAAGATAAGTTGACAAGATAATAAAATTAAAACCCTCTCTTACAAATGTCGAGTTTTTGTATACGTCCACACTATCATGGCATACAAAATTCACGATGTATGAGGTAATTTTATTTGTTAGGATGACAAGGAAATAAAATTAATGGGAAAACCCCCTTTTACAAATGTTTGGTTTTGTATACATCCACACTATCGTGGCATACAAAATTCACGGTGTTTGAGGTAATTTTATTTGTCATAAAGATTTATTGACAAGATAATTAATGGGTAAAACCCTCCTCTTACAAATGTTCAATTTTGTATACGTCCACACTATCGTGGCATGCAAAATTCTCGGTGTTTGAGGTATTGGTGAATTTAAATAATATTGTTTGAGGAATCAATGTTATTTTAAATTCAAAGTTTTGACCAAAATATTTGATCAAAGATAGACCAACTATTAATTTTATTTGTCATGAAGTTAGAATGACGAGATAATAAAATTA
Source organism: Zingiber officinale (assembly GCF_018446385.1). Classification (NCBI taxonomy): domain Eukaryota; kingdom Viridiplantae; phylum Streptophyta; class Magnoliopsida; order Zingiberales; family Zingiberaceae; genus Zingiber; species Zingiber officinale. Next base: position 57,019,130 of record NC_055993.1, read on the forward strand.
ATAGACAAAATCTCTTTTTGTATACGTCTACACTATCGTGGCATACAGAATTCATGAGGATTTTAAAGTGTTGGTCTTGACCAAATGTTTTTGTAATTCTTAGGATTTTGAATGTGTGTCAATCTCCTAGTTATTATATTATAGAAAAGACTTAGTAGTCCCAATTATAATGATTGGAAATAAGACTTGGACATTTAGGTAGACTGTCTTCTTAGAACTGAGAGCAATATAGGTGTATTTAAATCATTTATTTTTGAAACATGTTTAGTGGTGTTATCTACCAGTACCAGGAGTGTAGATACAGATACCACTAATCATGTCTGTAATTCATTGCAGGGTTCCAGGAAACCCGACAACTATATGAAAAGGAAAACACCGTCTGCATGGGCACTACTGTAAAAGTAGTAGCTGTTGCAGTGGGAGATGTTTATCCTCTGATAGGAATAAATTATGGATTTTCAGAAATTGTCTTTATGTACTAAGATTAGAAAGAATCTGATTTTGGTTTCTAAGCTATTAAAGAATAGATATTCTATCTATTTTGATAACAAACTTGTTATCAAGAAAAATAGGAAAGTTATCTATTCTGGTACGTTGGTTGACAATTTATAATTCAATAACTCCCATGATGCAATAAATGAAAATTAATAAGAGAAAGTAACTTTCGGAAATGAACCAATCATATTTTTGACATCTAAGGCTAGGTTATATTAACTTGAGTAGGATTCAAAGGATAATAACCAATGAACTCTTGGGTTTATTGGTAGTGGAAATCTTTCCAACCTGCGAGTCTTACTTGGAAGGAAAAATAAATAAGAAGCTCTTAAGTCTAAGGGGTATGGAGCCAAAGATATGTTGGAATTGGTTCATTCTGATTTGTGTAGACTTTTGACTATCCGGGCAAGAGGTTGTTTCGAATATTTCGTCTCTTTTATAGATGACTATTCGAGATAAGGATACATTTACGCGCCACAAGTCTAAGTGCTTTGATTAGTTCAAAGAGTAACTAGGCTGATGTGGAGTAACGTCAAAGTAAAAGTATCAAGTCACTACGGTGAAATCGTAGTAACGAGTACCTCTTAGGAGAGTTTAGGAGTCACTTATCAGAAGTTGGAATTTAATCCCAACTAATTGCACCGGGTACACCCCAATAGAAAGGTGTAGTAGAAAGAAGGTATAAGGCTCTTATGGAATAATTAGATCGATGATGAGTTATTCATAAAATTACCAAATTCATTTTAAGGATATACACTGGAAACGAAAGTGAACATAGTACCTTCTAAGTCAGAACTCTCTACTCCCATAGAATTATAGATTGGGCATAAGTCTAGTCTAAAGCATATTCAGATTTGGATGGTCTAGCACATGAGAGACACTGATAATATTGGACATGAGTTCACTAGTTTGTGAGTTATTCTAGAAAAATAAAAGTAGGTTTTTAGTCCTTAAAATCGGAAGGTCATTGTTGGCACCAATGCCCGATTTTATAAAAGGACTATACTATGAACCACAAGCCCATGAGTAAATTTGCTCTTAAGGAAATAATAAAGGACACGTCTAATCTAGTACCAATTGTACAAGATAAAATATCACAAGAAACTGCAACACGTATCACAAATGATACACAATTGCAGAAAATGCCTTGTCATAGTGGGAGGGTTGTTAGGCAACCTAAAAGATTAATGTTTTGGGAGAGTCTTTGGACTTTATCCCTGGCGGACATGAACCTGATCCCCGGACATATGACGAAGCACTCCAAGATAAAGATGAAGTATCTTTGCAAAGAGCAATAAATACATAATTAGAATATATGTATTCTAATAGAGTCTGGGAGCCTATAAAATCACCAAATGGTGTAAAAGCCATTGGGTGAAAATAAGTCTACAATAGGAAAAGAGGGATAGATAGGAAGGTGGAAACTTTCAAAGCAAGGCTTGATGAAAAAGGAAACTTTTTCACTGGTAGACATGCTTAAGTCTATCCGGATTCTTTTATCTATTTGGCAAGTGGATGTCAAGACAACATTCCTTCATGGAAGTCTTGAAGAAAGCATCCATATAAAGCAACCAGAAGGGTTCATTGCAAAGGGCAAAGAGCATCTTGTGTGCAAGCTCAATTAGTCTATGGACTGAAGTAAAGCTTCAATGTCTTGGAACATCCGGTTTATCAAAGTAATCCAGACCAATGGATTTATTTAGTAACTGGATAAGTCTTGTGTATACAAAAAGTGTGATGGAAACGTGGTGGTATTTCTTATACTATACGTAGATAACATTTTTGATAGTTGGAAACAATATCAAAGTGTTGTCAGAAGTAAGGGTATGGTTGTCCAAACAATTCTATATGAAGGACTTGGGAGAATGTATATATTCTTGGGATCAAAGTAATAAGGGATCGCAAGAAAATAATATTTTACTTATCCCAAGCTTCATATATCGAAATAATCCTTGCTCGTTTTAAGCATGCAAAACTCCAAGAAAGGTTTCTTACCTTTTCAGCATGGAGTAGCTTTATCTAAAAGGATGTCTCCGAAGACATCAAAGGAGATAGAAGAAATGAAGGCAGTTCCTTATGCTTCGGCTGTCGTAAGCCTAATGTATGCTATGCATGAGACCAGATATCTGTTTTACCGTTGGCATGGTTAGAAGATATCAAAGTAATCCTGAATAGGGACATTGGTCTACGGTAAAACATATATTGAAATACCTAAGAGACACTAGAGATTATATGCTAGCTTACAAGGCAGATAATTTATTCCCTGTGGGTTGCATGGATTTTGACATCCAATCGGATAGGGACAATAGTAAGTCGACCTCGGGGTTTTGTATTTACTTTAGGAGGTGAAGTCATAACTATGGAAGAGTAATAAGCATAGGTACTTGTTCGGACTCCACCATAGAAGCTGAGTATATGGCAGCCTCTGAGGTAGCCATAGAAATTGTATGGCTCAGATACCTCAAGATGGACTTAGATATGATTTCTGGATTGTCCAAAGATTATTACAATTTATTGTAATAATAGTGGTGTAGTAACAAACTCAAAGAAACCATGAGTCCATAAAGCAAGTAAACACAATAGAGCGCAAGTACCACCCAATATGAGAAATCGTATAAACGAGGAGAAGTTGTTGCCGCCTAGATTGCATCAGGTGATGACCTATAGATCCTTTCACTAAGGTCCTTAAGGAAAGAGCTTTTGATGGGCATGTTGAAGGGTTCGGAATAAGATGTATGGTAGCATTTATGGCAGTATAGTTTATTAGTATAAGTGGGAGATTGTTAGAGTGTATACTAAAAGCCTAGCTTTTGTATAAATATTTATTTAGAAATAAAGAATCACAATGGTCAAATATCTACATTTATTTGTTAAATGTAATTTGTTCAATTAATTTATATAGTAGACAACATGGTGTGTGGTGTCACACACAGAAGATCATGTTGTCGGTTCTTTATAAATTATAAATAGTTGCTCACGACTAAAATGGAAAGGAACAAACCGTTAAAGTAGTCGTAGTGTAATTAAGTATTAGTTTATCTTAACTAATAAATTACACTAATACACTCCAAGTGTATTGAGTATGACCATTTTAGGTAAGTTCTTTTTTTACTAACTTTATAAAAGAACTAGACCTTAGTTATTATGGAAGTGTGTGCTCTTAATCCTAATATAATAACAAACACATATATTTAGTATTTATTTCTTTGACTTATCAATGGGTGAGATTTAGCTCGATAAATCAATAATCCCGATAAGTTGGGATATGATATTACTTATAGTGTGTGTTGTTGAATATAGAAGGAAACTGTGTCCTAGTAATCTAGGTTGATAATGTCCCCAAGAGGAGCTCATAAAGATTGTCATGTTAAACCCTGCAGGTGGACTTAGTCCGACATGACGATAAGGTTGAGTGGTACTACTCTTAGACTAAAATATTAATTAAATGAGTTGTCAGTAACTCACTTAATTAGTGGACATTCGACATCTTAAACACAGGGAGACTAACACACTCATAATAAGAAGGAGCCTAAAATGTAATTTGGGATTGGTGCGGTAGTTCAATAATAATTCTTTAGTGGTATGAATTATTATTGATGAAATTAAGTTGTGTGTTCGGGGTGAATACGGGAAGCTTAATTTCATCGGGAGACCAAAACCAATTCTTCCTCTCGGTCCCTATTGTAGCCTCTTGTATATAGAGATTTATACCCACCACATACCCACCTTCTTACCCATCCTAATGGGGTAGACCAAGCTAGCTTGGAACCCAAGCTAGGGCCGGCCAAGACTAAGTGGATGAGTCAAGTTGGTGGCCGGCCAAAGCTTGAGTCCCAAGCTTAGGTGGTCGGCCACTAGAATATTAAAAAGGATTTTTATTAAAATTATTTCTTATGTGGATATCATGGTTTTAAAAGAGAGTTTAAAATTTAAATTTTTCCTTTTATAGCTTTCTACAAAAGATTAAGAAAAGATTTGAAATCTTTTCTTATTTGTAGATTAAAAGGCGGATTTTAATTTTAAGGAAAGTTTACTTTTTAATCATGTTCATGATTTAAAAGAGAGTTTAAAAATTAAATATTCTCTTTTATAAGTTTCTACAAAAGATTAAGAAAAGATTTAATATCTTTCCTTATTTGTAGATTGAAAGAGATTTTAATTTTTAGAGATAACTTTCTTTTTATCCACATGTTTAAAAGAAAGATTTTAATATAAAATTTCCTTTTTATAATCCACCATGAATGGAAAATTATTGGAGAAATTTTTTATAAATTTCCAGAAACAAATTTGGAAGTTTTAATTCTTGTGTTAATTAAAACTCTCCTTGTTTTGGGGAAATAAGTGGTCGACCATGTAATAATGAAAAGGAAAATTGTTTTTAATTAAATAAATTTTTCCTTTTCATGGCAAAAGAATTAAGGAAGTTTTTAATTAAATTTCCTTATTTGCCAATACCAAGGAATATAAAAGAGGAGGTAGAGGTGCCTTCATGGCTAACGACTCTATTATTTTTCTTCCTCTCTTTTCTTCCTTGATGGTGGCCGACCCTATTATTTTTCCTTCTTCCTTTTCTTTCTTCTTCATTGGCCGGACCTTGTAATCTCATGGAGCTTGAAGATGGCCGGATTTTAGCATGGAGAAGAAGGAGAGAAAGGAAGCATCCCTTGGAGCTTGGTGGTGGTGGCCGAACCACATCTATTCATGGAATATTTGTGGTGGTCGAATCATGCTTGGAGAAGAAGGTGGCTTAGGTGGATTCTCATCTCGGTAGATCGTTACCCACACAACGTCCGGGATAAGAAGAGGAATACGGTAGAAGATCAAGAGGTCGTTGCATACAAAGGAAGGTATAATTAGTAATTAATTTCCGCATCATACAAGTTGTATTTCTTTTGTATGAATTCAAAACACAAGAGGCATTAGATTCTAGATTTTCGGATTTGTTTCTAAGATGTGTTTCTTTTGTTTTGTTTTTCGAATTTGTGATTCGATTGTTCTTTTTGGTAAACCTAGAGTTATTTAAGGAAATTAAATATTAGCTTTCCTTAAAAGGTTTTGTCTAGGCGGTGGTGGTTGCTCCCATATCCAAGAAGGACATGTGTCTCGCCATGCAGTCTTGGAAGCCAATTTTGGAAATTAATATTTAATGAAATTAATAACATAGGTGGATTTGAATCAATAGTGTTAAGTTTCGCTTGCGATTCAAATCTAAACCATTAAGAACAGATAAGTTAATTTTTGAATTAATGATGTTAAGTTCCGTCTACGATTCCTAATTTAATTTCTAAAGAACACAATAGGTTGTTTAAGGAAAGGTTCGACACTTGTACAAAAAAATTTTGTACAGTGGAACCGATACGTTTTCCTAGGACTAACCAACAGCGGCCCAGGTCAACGACTCTCTCGACCGCAAGGGAGAATATGTCGTTGACATGCATGCTATGATATGGTGCGCCAAATGCAACAGTCATCATACAAATATAAGCAGAAATTAGGTATGCTACATGAAGTCAGCATGCTCAATACGGTACATAAATAAACAACAATCAAGCATACAAAGTTGATATCTAATATCTGCTAAATATCATAGATGACAACAAGAGACTGTATGGATATAGAAACGAATAACTCAAAGGTTTGAGTGGAAGTATCAAGCACAAGAAAAATATGAGTGGAGTCAAGGTAAAGCAATCCTTAACCAAAAATAGCTCATGCACCAAGGTCAAAGTACTAAAAGAAACAAAGCAAGAAGTACCCGCCTTTATACGTAGATCGTATAAGACTAAAACCCCCATCGTGACGCTCATCTCGAATCAACGTCCTGCAAATCACGTGATGTATAATTAATCACGTGATGTACAATTTAGCTAATTTCATAAAAAACAACTAGCTAAATCCAAACCTAACTTAATTAGGAAAAGTCTTAATCCAACTATGAACCTCGATTCACCCAAAACAACCTTTAAATTTCCATTATCCTTTAAGTGCCCAAAATCTCAAACATCACCAAGAACAAGAATTCTACACAAACCATAGCACATCCATCAATAATTTCTGTCCAAAACTGCAACCCTTCAAGCATGAATGCAAATCAAAGAGGAAAAGAAAACAACTAAATCTTTACCATCTAAATATGTTCCAGGAACTAAGATAAGAAATCTAAAATCATCACATGACATGAACACAAAAACTCACATCATCATCAAGTTATGTATCAACACCTAAATAGAAACTCAACACCTATCTCGAAACTAGTTCCATCATCAATTTAGGTACCAATACTAATGCAGCAATTTCAATCACAACATCCAGATGTATATTAAGACCGAAAGCAGCAAATCGACATCTGTACAAGATCTTTGGGAAGCATTACTAAATTACAACTCTGTAACAAATTTCAGAATTTATCAAGAACCACTCAAATGGAAAAATTCCTCACCACCTTCTAGACATACATCAGAATCAACGAAGAAATCTGACATTAGATCCCAATAAATCATCACCAAAACACATACCCAAGTCAAATTCCAAAACCCACTGAAAACCTCTCCAATACAGAAATCCTCCAGTAACAATGTGAAATTCATAAATCGAATCGCAACACCTAAATCTGTTCCGATGAATCAAAACAACCAAGCAAAGGTATAAATAAAATCCATCGAACAAGCATCCAACACTTCAAAACCCTAACCAAGTTTGCATCACCATAAGCGGTAAGGAGATCTTACTAAACTAGCCTCTAGCCTACTAAAGGAAAATACCCATCCGTATCTACAAAGGAACTACTCGCTTGCAGTAGATCCGCGACATTCGAGCAGCCTAGAACACCATTAATGCTCGCAAAAATCGACATCAACTTGCCTACGAACCCTACCAGCACCTACAGAGGAAAGATACTTGCCTTTTCTCATGGTTCGGAGGAGAAATTCCACTTCAAGAGAGGAGTGCTGGAGAAACGGTGGAGAGGCATTAGGGTACGATTGTGTCGGTGGTAGGGCCATATTTGGGTTGATCTGAGATAGATGGAAAGAGAGAGAAGGGTCTGCTGCTCATAGCTTGTGGTCGAAGAAGGATGCTGGTGGAGCTAGTGCTCACTGCGGTCGGTGTCGAGTCGGGGTGATTGGTGGCGATGCAGAGTTGTGAGAGAGGCGTCTAGGGTGCTCGTGTGAGGAGAAGAGCCGGCGGGGGTGTGGGAATTCGTGAGAGGGAGAGGCTCGGGGAAGAGGTGTCGCAAGGTGAGGCTTGGGGGAAGAAGTCGGCAATGAAGAGGGGGAGGAGGTGTCGGGTAGGCAAATTAGGGTTGGAGGGGCTTTTATAAAAAATACTTAGTTTTAGTGCCATTAAACCCTAAGTTGATTCCTTAATCAACTCCCACTACCGGGTATCCGAACAGCCTTTTCTCGGGCCTATAAGTGCATCCACTCGAAATATGTCATACGAGCTCCGATTAATTCCAAATAATTTCTAAAAATTCCAATAAGACTATTTCTCAAATAACCTTATTATTTTGCGCTATTTGGGAACCGTATTTTACAAAAATAATGAATGTTCCAACACTTGGTCTTGGATTAGTAGTGTGGGAGAAAATAAAACTAGCAATTTACTATTTTCAAGAAAAAAATAAAAAAATATTAATAAAATAATATTATTATAAATTTTGATATTTTGTTAATATTAACTAATGGAAAAAAGATGAGAATGTCTTTTTCAAAATAATTTTGGAGGAAAAAATGAAAGGTATAAGAATCTATTTTAAGAAAAAATGGTATATAGTTTATTTTTCAAAGGAGAACTCCCTCTGCTCGATTGGTGGTTTCACCAATTTAGAGCGGCTTCACTTTGATACCAATTGTAGGATCTTAGACATACTAGAGGGAGATGAATAGCACGCGTTGCTTTTTCACTCGTTTCGGAAAACACACATAATACGCAGCGGAATAAAGAATGAAAAGAGAAGCAACACTAACAAGATTTCTTTTACTTGGTTCGGAGCTTGTGGTGACTCCTACTCCAAGGCCCGCGATCGTTGATCGCTTTCGTTGGACAATCACTATAGATTCAAAAATTGAGTATAAAGTACAAATATGCAGCTTACAAGTATTGCTCAAAATTAAACTTGTTACCAACGACTTGGAGAAATAGAACTTCTAGCTTGATCATTGTCGGAGCAACGTTTAGACATTTTTGGAGTGCATGCAAGAGCTCAAGTTGTTCTTCAAGAATTGTTGTTGAAACACCTGGTTGAGCCCTCCTTTTATAGCCGAGCTTGATATGATCCAGATCCCTAGATCTCGAGATCAGGTTTAACCCGCCGCCGATCAATAGACCGATCTTCCTGATCGGTCAACCGATCCCGCCTGAATCTGTCCGCCTTCCAATTCTTCTGCTCGGATATACTTTCTTCATTTGGTCGACCGATACCACCGTTCGATCGACCGATCCCCAGCACATCTGATCCGATCAACTCAACTCAGCTACATCACCGCTTATCCATGGTTCGGTCGACCAATCCCCAGGTTCGATCGACTGATCCCCAGGTTCGGTCGACCGATCCCTCGGACGAACCCAATCGACTCGCTGGAACTCTGCTATGTTTTCTTGGAGATTGGTCGACCGATCCCCAAGTTTGGTCGATCGATCCCCAAGTTCGGTCAACCGATCCAGGCCATACCTGCAGAATCATTAGTCTTCCTGAAAAACAGAGTTAGCACATAATAGATAATATATAAATCATTAAACATGACAGTCTTCGAACTATCCGATTCTGACTTTGAATTTCCTTTAGAAACCCTAGGTTGAATCGATGCCCACTGTTCCCTTATAGGGGAACGTGTCCTCATCTACTCCTCTCAAGATAAGTTACCTATTGCCAGACCAGTCCTCCAGACCGACTGGACTTTTGCTCAGCACCCAATGCTTCCGATCTTCATGCTGGACATCCACTCAATGACCCGCCCAGACTTCCACTCGGTCCGCGAACCCCAAGATTTCAACTTAGAGTCCCCAACTCTAGGATTTTGCCTGAAGCACTCGACCTGCCAAGACTTTTCACCTAGGGTTACCACCCTCTGTAACACCCACGGAATGATAAGCTATACCTATGAGTATTTTTCTTTTAGAATAAAAGAAAAAGAGAAATGGAAATAGAAACCAAAATGAAATAAAAAGAAAGTGAGGTTAAGGTTTGAACCTTGAACCTCCCACAAATGATACAGTTAAATTAGTGTATGGTAACCACTAGAGTAATGAATAATATATGAATAGAAAAGAATGGAAATTGTAGTTAAAAGTAAGAAGATAGTTAAGTAAAGGAACAAGAGAAAATCAAGTAGCTTACCTTCTCTTCCTCTTGGTTAAGGAAAGAAGCAAGCAAAAGCCAAGTTGCCTTCCTTCCTTCTTTTTCCTCTAATTTCATGGGAATTAAGAGAGGGAAGAGATAGAGGGGTTAAGGGGATGAATGAGGACATGTTTCATTTACATGAGGAATAAATAGGAATGAGAGAAGAAAAGGGAAAGAAAATTTGTTAATTCCTCCTTCTTCCTTCTCCACCGAGACATAGAGCTCTCTCTCCCTCATTTCTAAAATCCAAGCTAAGGTTTTCTCTCTAAGAAAACCAATTTCTAAGAAGGAGTCTCAAGGTTTACTCCTTACAAGAAAGAGAAAATAAAAGGGAGAACTAGGAAGAGAAGCTCCTTCTTCCTCCTCACAAGGGTACCACTTTCCTTAGGAACAACAAGCGAAAGGATGTAAGTATCCCCTCACATGTGGTACAAGTTGTTTACGGATTTTTCCATAAGGTTAGAATGCTTAAAAACCTAGGATCACTTCTTTGAAGTTTTGGCCATGAACAAATTTAGGGTTCAAAGAAGCTAAAATTAAATCTTGCATGCTCATGGATTTCCTTATGATATGATATGAATTTAGCTAGATATTTATGCTTGTATGTTGTTAGAGTCTATTTTCCTCTTCATGAAACTTTCGGCCATGATCATTTCTAGGGTTCAAGGAAGCTCAAAATTAAATCTAGCATGCTCATGAATTCCCTTATGATATGATATGAAGTTAGCTTGATATTCATGCTTGTATGTTGTTCAAAGCTTGATTTCCCTCTTCATGAGACTTTCGGCCATGATCCAGTTTAGGGTTCAAGGAAGCTAAAAATTTATCCTAGCATGCTCATGAATCCTCTTATGATATGATATGAATTTAGCTAGATATTTATGCTTGCATGTTGCTTAGAGCTTGGTTTTCCTCTTCATGAAACTTTCGGCCATGATCATTTCTAGGGTTCAAGGAAGCTTAAAATTTAATCTAGCATGCTCATGAATCTCCTTATGATATGATATGAATTTAGCTAGATATTTATGCTTCTATGTTGTTAGAGCTTGATTTTCCTCTTTATGAGACTTTCGGCCATGATCCATTTTAGGGTTCAAGGAAGCTAAAAAATTTAACCTAGCATGCTCATGAATCTTCTTATTGTTGGGATCATTTGTACTCGGCTAGAGAGGGGGGTGTGAATAGCCACCCCAAATTCTCGCGTTCTTCCTACAGTTAGGGTTAGTCGCAGCGGAAATACAAGGAAGAAACTAAGGAGAAGAAAAACAAACCGATGTAACGAGGTTCGGAGATGAACTCCTACTCCTCGGCGTGTCCGTAAGGTGGACGAAGCCTACCAATCCGTCGGTGGATGAGTCCCCGGAGAACCGGCTAAATATGAGCTCCTTATGGGTGGAGAAACCTCGCCACAACTACTTCTTGCAACAGCAAGATAAGGAGTACAAATACAAGAGAAGCAAGAAGTAAATACACAGCAAATGTAAGCAACCCTTGCCTTCTTGTCGACTGTTGAAGAAGCAACAGCTTCTCAGACGCCAACCACAGCAGCAGCTCAGTCGGAGTCCCAACCGAAGGAAGAAGCTTAAGCATCAGAACAGCAGCTCTGTAGCAGAAGAGAAGAGGAAGAAGCAGCAGCACAGAAGATGCCCTCGTCTCCTTTATACCTGCGAAGAAGAAACAGCGAAGAAACTAGCCGTTGCGTTGCAACGGCTAGAACCCTGATCGGTCTGTGGACCGATCAGGCCCTGCGCTGATCGGTCCCCAGACCGATCAGTCAGTGCACAGAAACATTCTGTGCGTACTCTGATCGGTCTGTGGACCGATCAGGCCACAGCTGGATCGGTCCACAGACCGATCCCAACTCTTGGCTTTGAAGCTCTTCCTTCCGCGACATCGTCTCCTGATCGGTCGCCACGACCGATCAGGGAAGCTCCTGATCGGTCCACAGACCGATCAGGCGTCTTTCTCGCGGCTACTGATCACCTTCTGATCGGTCTGCAGACCGATCAGATACCGATCAGTAGCACACTGATCGGTTACTGATCGGTCACCAGACCGATCAGATAACTAGTGACTTGGTTTTTGCCCAAACCAAGTCCCAAGCCTTCCAAACCAATATTCGGTCAACCTCGACCTGTTGGTACTTCATTCCTAGCATCTGGTCACTCCCTTGGCCTGCTAGAATTCCCCGCCAAGTGTCCGGTCAATACCTTTGACCTACTTGGACTTTCCTCAACACCAGATGTCCGATCATCCCTGATCCATCTGGATTTTCCCTTGCCTGGCTTCACTCACCCGGACTTTCACCTGGCTTCACTCACCAGGATTTCCACACTGCCTAACATCCCAGTTAGGACTTTCTCACTGCCTGGCTTCACTCACCAGGACTTTCCAACTGCCTAACATCCCAGTTAGGACTTTCCCACTGCCTGGCTTCACTCACCAGGACTTTCCACACTGCCTAACATCCCAGTTAGGACTTTCCCACTGCCTGGCTTCACTCACCAGGACTTTTCCGTGCCAAGTCTCCATACTTGGACTTTTCCAGTGCCAAGTCTCCATACTTGGACTTTTCCCGTGCCAAGTCTCCACACTTGGACTTTTCGCGTGCCAAGCTCCCTGCTTGGACTTTTCCAGTGCCAAGTTCCCTGCTTGGACTTTTCCGTTGCCAAGTCTCCATACTTGGACTCTTTCCCGAATCAGGTCAACCAGGTCAACCTTGACCTACGGTTGCACCAATAATCTCCCAAACATCTATTCTTGTCCCATATCAAGAATACAACTCTTCCACGAGTGTCAAACATCAAAATACAACTCAACTAGGTCAACCTTGACCTAAGGTTGCACCAACAATCTTCCTAAGTCAAACATCAAAATACAACTCGAGTCAGGTCAACTCGAGTCAGGTCATCAGGTCAACCTTGACCTAAGGTTGCACCAACACTTATGATATGATATGAATTTAGCTAGATATTTATGCTTACATGTTGTTTAGAGCTTGATTTTCTTCTTTATAAAGTTTCGGCCATGAACATTTCTAGGGTTCAAGGAAGCTTAAAATTTAATCTAGCATGCTCATGAATCTCCTTATGATATGATATGAATTTAGCTAGATATTTATACTTGTATGTTGTTAGAGCTTGATTTTCCTCTTCATGAGACTTTCGGCCATGATCCATTTTAGGGTTCAAGGAAGCTAAAAATTTAACCTAGCATGCTCATGAATCTTCTTATGATATGATATGAATTTAGCTAGATATTTATGTTTGCATGTTGTTTAGAGCTTGATTTTCTTCTTTATAATGTTTTGGGCATGAACATTTCTAGGGTTCAAGGAAGCTTAAAATTTAATCTAGCATGCTCATGGATCCCCTTATGATATGATATGAAGTTAGCTTGATATTCATGCTTGTATGTTGTTTGGAGCTTATTTTCCTTCTTCATGAACTTTCGGCCATGATAAGGATCAAGACCTAGGAAAGCTTTAAAATTGGATTAACATGCTTATGACTTTCCTTATGATATGATATGAAGTTGACATGAGATTCTTATGCTTGTATGTTGTTTAGAGTTTAAGTTCATACTCTTGAACTTTCGGCCATAATGGGTTTAGGAGCCTAGATGTGCCTCACATGCTACGTTATGAATTAAGAGATGTTATTTAATGATTCCATGCATGATTATGTCTTTTCTATGATAGGTGATGTGTTCATTTATGTATACCTATGAACCATGCTTGATAATGTCTCTTATGATGTGCTATGTGCTCAAGTATGCATGCTTTATGATATGACAAATAATATGCTCATTTATGTATGCTTATGATCCATGCATAATAATGTCTCTTATGATGTGCTACCTAAATATGCATGCTTTATGATATGATAAGCAAAGGCCTAAGAGTTGCTTCCCTTTTTGTTGGGATTAAGAGCACTCTTTATGACATGATAAGTGAAGGCCTAAGAGTTGCTTCCCCTTGGGGACTAAGAGCACTCTTCATGATATGATAAGATATGATATGCTATGTTATGACATGAACCATGATATGCTATTTTACTTTGTATGGCTTGTACCAAGGGTGGGCTCCATAAGCGCCCCTAGGCCGACGGACTATGAACGTGTCTAGTAAAGGGATGGGCTCCTTAGTACGCCCCTAGGTCGACGGTCGTAGTACGGACCTAGATCTCTAGTAGGTTCGGGGCTAGCTACCCTGTCCTAGGGATTGCGCGCATTTATGTATGTATGTGGTACAAGCCGGGCCCTCATGATGATATTATTTTAAAGTACTATATGATATGTTTTAAGACATCTTGCATATGACATGACACTTGTTTTAAAAGACATCTTTCATGATATGATTTATGATATGACATGCTATGCCCTTATAATTTATATGACATGATGATTTATGATATGATATAGCATGATGTTCTTTATGAGATGATATGTTGTGATTTATGATATGACATGCTATGCCCTTATGATTTATATGACATGATGATTTATGATATGATATAGCATGATGTTCTTTATGAGATGATATGTTATGATGCTATGTATTCACAATATGATGTTAGATGATCATATTTCCATGGTTATATGCTTATGTGTTTATGCTTTAATATATGGTTTTTGTGAATAGGAAAGGATCTTACTAAGCCTGTGTGCTTATAGCTTACTTTCCTTATACCGCAGATAAAGGCAAAGAATGGATGAACTAGGGGAGCTGCAGGAGAGGCAAGGAGATGTGTGTGGTGGTGGCTCGGCTAAGACAAATAAAGACCTGCTTATGTTATTTTGTTATGTTGACATGAACTAAGTTTATTATGTTATTGTCCCGCATGACTTCATGATATTTCTACTGTTTTACTTTCGAAAGAAATTTTAATATGCATGTATGTTTTCACAAATAGTAATAGCTAAGTAAGTAACCCCGCCCTACTAGCAGGAGGGGCGGGCGTTACACCTTCTACGACCTAGGGTTAGCACCTCCTTGGGTTTTCCACCTGCCTAGCCGCAGTTAAGGCTTTTTCTCACCTAGGGTTACCACCCCCTAGGACCTAGGGTTACCACTACCTAGGGCTTTCCACTTGCCTAGAATCCACTAGGACTTTTTCCTAAGAACACTTAGGAGTTTTCCTGCAAGCTCAATCAACCTTGTTAGATAACAAGACAACTTAATTTTGGACCCTTTGACATAATTAAAACCCAAGTTCGATCATCGGATGCTTTCCGCACCAACACTTTGTTCATCATGACTCTCCTAATTGACATTTTTTTAAAGAACTCTTTGTTGGGACCTTTGTGCCCGCTAGAGGGGAGTGAATAGAGGTTCATCGTGCGCTTGCGTCGTTTTCTTCATCTTGATGGTTTGCAGCGGAATACAACTCGAAGACAAACTATACAATGCTAACAAGTAGGATTTACTTGGTATGCACCTCAAGAATAGGTGACTAACCCAAGGATCCACACACCGACTCACTCCTCCACTATGAAATACTCCTTCTCGGTCATAGCCGGAGGCGGAAAAGCCTCGTACAAACCCAAACACACAAATACAACTCACACAAGAAGAGAAATATAAAAATACAAGTGAAAACACACTCTTCTTGGTTACTTCTTGTGAGTTGTTGTTTTCTCTTGAATCATGGAGATGCACTCCAAGAACCCTCAAGAATTGGAAAGAAACTTGGAGGAAAACGCTGGTGAAGATCATAGAAAATTGCAAGAAGAAATCACAAAGATCTGCGGAGAAAACGCTCCACCCAAGCTTTAAACAGTGCTCTCAATCGATCGAATTCATCCCCAATCAATTGCCACATCAGCACCGCTCCATCGCAGCCATCCATCACCTGCATCCTGCGCAACGGTCACTTCCCAATCGATCGACCGATCTATTGGGACTTCCTGAATCGATCGCCCGATAGATTCAGACCCTTTCTGTGTTATCGCTGTAACACCCGCGCAATTTTTTAACTATACATATGGGTATTCTCTTTTAGAATAAAAAGAAAAGGGAAATAGAACCAAAAATAAATAAAAAGAGGGAGAAGTTAAGACTTGAACCTTGAACCCCTCACAATAGATAAAGCTAAATTGGTGTATGATAACCAATAGAGTCATGAATGATATATGATTAGAAAAGAATGGAAATTGTAGTTAAAAGTAAGAATATGATTAAGTAAGGAAGCAAGAAAATGTCAAGTAGCTTTCCTCCTCTTTCTCTTGGTTAAGAGAAGAAGCAAGCAAAAGACAAAGACAAGTTGTTTTTTCTTCTTCTTCTTCTTTCTATTTTCATGAGAATGAATGAGGGTGAGGGAATAGAGGAATCAAGGGGATGAATTGGGACATTTTTCCTTTTCTCCTCATTGAGAATAAATAGGAATGAGAGAAGAGAAGGGAAAGAAAGGTTGGCTACTTCTTCCTCCTTCTTCTTCCTCCTCCTTCTTTCTCCTTTTTCCTCCTCCACCGAGACCTAAAACTCTCCCCTCTCCCATTTCTGAATCCAAGCTAAGGTTTTCTCCCTAAGAAAACTAATTCACAAGAAGGAGTCCTTAAGATCTACTCCTTACAAGCAAGAGAAGCAAAAAGGGAAAACTAGAAGGAGAAGCTTCCTTCTTCCTCTTCACAAGGGTACCTTCTTTTAAGAAAAACTAAGCAAGAGGAAGTAAGTATCCCCTCACCTGTGGTACAAGTAGTTCATGTGTTTTCCATGAGTTTAGATTGCTAAAAAAATCTAGGGTTGCTTCTTGAAACTTTCGGCCACCAAAGTATAAAAAAAAACTTAAGGAAACCTAAGACCTAAACTAAACATGCTCACTATATTTCTTATGATATGTACCCTATGATAGGAGATTAGTTTAGTGTTCTTATGCTTGTACGTTGCTTAGAACTTAGATTCATGTTTTTTAAACTTTCGGCCAATGCATGAAAAGAAGACCTAGGAAAGCTTAAGACCTAACTAAACATGCTCACGATGTCCCTTATGATATATAACTTAGGATATGAGTTTTGTTTAGAATTCTAATGTTTTTTCTTTTTTTTTTATGTTTCTTGTAACCTAGATCTATGCCTAGTAGGTTTCAGCCATGGTAGAAATGAAGGCTTAGGAGAGTTTAAAATTTAATCTATCATGCTCATGACTTTCTTTATGATATGGTATGAAGATTTCTTAGTGTTTTCATACTTGTATGTTGCTTGGAACCTAAATCCATGCCACTTTAGGGCTTTAGGGTTTCAGCCATGATAGAAATGAAGGCCTAGGAGAGTGTAAAAATTTAGTCTATCATGCTCATGACTTTCCTTATGATATGATATGAAGATTTCTTAGTGTTTTCATGCTTGCATGTTGCTTGGAACCTAGATGCATCCCACTTTAGGGTTTCGGCCATGATAAGATTAAGGGTCTAAGAAAGCTTAAAAATCAAATCTAACATGCTAATGGTTTTCCTTATGATATGATATGAAATTAGCTTGATATTCTTATGCTTGTATATTGCTTAGACTTAGTTTCATGCTCCTTAAACATAAAATACCTAGGAAGCTTAGAACCTAAACTAAACATGCTCATAATGTTCCTTATGATATAAGATATGAAATTGGTTTAGGGTTCACATGTTTTTATGTTGTTTGTAACCTAGATTTATGCTTGGCAAGTTTCGGCCATAACAAGATTAAAAGACCTAGGAAGCTTAGAACCTAAACTAAACATGCTCATGATGTTCTTTATGATAAGTGTTATGAAATTGGTTTAGGGTTCACATGTTTTTATGTTGTTTGTAACCTAGATTCATGCTTGGCAAGTTTCGGCCATAACAAGATTAAAAGAACTAGGAAGCTTAGAACCTAAACTAAACATGCTCATGATGTTCTTTATGATAAGTGTTATGAAGTTGGTTTAGGGTTCATATGCTTTCATATTACTTGTAACCTAGATTCATGTTTGGCAAGTTTCGGCCATAACAAGATTAAAAGACCTAGGAAGCTTAGAACCTAAACTAAACATGCTCATGATGTTCTTTATGATAAGTGTCATGAAGTTGGTTTAGGGTTCATATGCTTTCATGTTACTTGTAACCTAGATTCATGCTTGGCAAGTTTCGGCCATAACAAGATTAAAAGACCTAGGAAGCTTAGAACCTAAACTAAACATGCTCATGATGTTCTTTATGATAAGTGTTATGAAGTTGGTTTAGGGTTCATATGCTTTCATGTTACTTGTAACCTAGATTCACGTTGGGCAATTTTCGGCCATAACCGGATTAAAGGACCTAGGAAGCTTAGAACCTAAACTAAACATGCTCATGATGTTCTTTATGATAAGTGTTATGAAGTTGGTTTAGGGTTCAAATGCTTTTATGTTACTTGTAACCTACGACAATACCTTGCATGTTTCGGCCACTCCATGGAACTAGGGTTAGAGACCCAATTATGATTTACTATATGTCTCACATGCTATGATATGAATTAGGAGATGCTAGTTAATGTTTTCCATGCATGATTATGTTTCCCTATGATATGTCATATGCTCATTTATGTATGCTTATGAATCATGCATGATAATGACTCTTATGATGGGTTATATGCTCAAGTATGCATGCTTTATGATATGACAAGTAAAGGCCTAAGAGATGCTTCCCTATTAGTTGGGACTAAGAGCACTCTTTATGATATGACAAGTAAAGGCCTAAGAGTTGCTTCCCTATTAGTTGGGACTAAGAGCACTCTTCATGATATGATAAGTAAATATGACATGCTACTTTACTTTTATGTGGCTTGTACCGGACCTTAGTGTCCAAGGGATGGGCTCCTTAGTTCACCCCTAGGTCGACGGACGTAGTACGGACCTAGTTCCCTAGTAGGTTCGGGACTAGCTACCCCGTCCTAGGGATTGCGCGCATTTATGTTATGTGGTACATAGCCGGGCCCTCATGTTGAGATTATATTTACGTATTATATGATATTTTTTCAAAAAGACATCTTGCACATGACATGACGCATGTTTTCGAAAGACATCTTGCATATACTTTTATGATATGATATGATAGGTTATGATATGATATGATATGACATGATGCTCTTTTATGATATGATATGATATGACATGATGCTTTTATATAGAATGATATGATATGATATGTTATGATGCTCTTTTACATGATATGATGTTTTAGATGATTATGTCTCCATGCTATATGCTTATGTTATTATGCTATGATACATGGTTTTTGTGAGTAGGAAAGGATCTTACTAAACCTGTGTGCTTATAGCTTACTTTCCTTGTACCGCAGATAAAGGTAAAGGATGGATAAACTAAGGGAGCAGCAGGAGGAGCAAGAGATGTGTGTGGTGGTGGCTCGGCTAAGGAAAAAGACCTGCTTATGTTAATTTATGCTTGATATGAACTATGCCTACCTTATGTTAATGTTTTGCATGATTACTTAATACTTATTCATGCTTATGTTGGAAATTGATATCATGACATTTTAAATTTAAAATTATGCTTAACATGCTCATATGATTTTAAATGTTTAGATAATTAGTTATTGGTGTTTAAAAGAAAAGTAAATTAAAAATATAAAAGAATATATAAATAAATACTTCCGCTGCTTTAGAAATAGATTAATATGCATGTATGTTCCCGTAACCCCGTCAAACCTGAAGGGCGGGTGTTACAATCGCGTCCACATGAGAGCTTCTACTGCCCAATCGATCGACCGATCGATTGGCAGCTCCCAATCGATCGCCTGATTGATTGGGAAAGCTTCTGTGCTCGCGATTTCACATCCCAATCTATCGACTGATCGATTGAGCCTTTCCTACAATCGCAGCACAGTCCAAATCGATCGATCGATCGATTTGGACCCTATTTAATCGATCGCCCGATCGATTGAACACTTTGAACTTGACTCAAACTCAAGTCCAAAGTCCTAAAACCAACTTCCGGTCAACTATGACCTGTTGGGTCTCCATGCCTAGCATTTGGCCACACATGACCAACCTCGAACTAGCCTTCTAGCCTCCTCCATCAGCCTTGCGTCCCTTGGATATCTCCCCATCCTTCACGCCTTGCCTTCAGGAGCTTCCTTCAGCCTCATCCTAGTTGTCGAGTCTTTCTTGCCAAGTCATACCAGGACTTACCTTGCCAAGACCACATGCTTGGACTTTCACCCTTTGCCAAGATCACACTTGGACTTTTCAATTGCCTGGCTCCTCACCAGGACTTACACCCTTTGCCAAGATCACACTTGGACTTTCCAATTGCCTGGCTCCTCACCAGGACTTTCTCCTTTGCCAAGATCACACTTGGACTTTCCAACTGCCTGGCTCCTCACCAAGACTTTCCAATTGCTTGGCTCCTTACTACGACTTTCCAATTGCCTGGCTCCTCACCAGGACTTTCTCCTGCCTAGCTTCTCACTAGGACTTTCCAAATGCCTAACATCCAATTAGGGATTTCCTAGTCAAGTCTCCTGTGAATCTTGACCTACTTGACTTGTATTCTCATCAGCCTGGTCAACCCTTTGACCATCTCTATAACCGGACGATTGCTCCAGCAATCTCCTTATATTGTCAAACATCAAAACTCAAATCCCGACTCAAGCTTGACTCTACTCAAGCTTGGTCAAACTGGTCAAATTTGACCTGGGGAAATTGCCCCAACAATCTCCTACTTTTTGATGTTTGACAATACCTCTAAGTTAGGCTAAAACCCATAGCCTTAACCTCTTCTTTATCACAAAGCTAAATCCCATAGCCTTAACCTTCTTCTTGGGATGAAGACCTAACTTAACCTTCCATTCTCCACCTTTGTCATACATCAAAACCAGAAAATAAATCCTTCTCCATAAGAGTTAACTTTTCGTTGTTTACAACCTCATATGTTGTTAACAACCCCACAATGAAGATCTCATAGTTTTCATTGCCGCCAAAGCTCCCCCTTGAGCTCTACTTCACTTCACAATGCTCATCCTAGAGCATGCATCAACTTCCCAATGAAAATCTTATTCATTGTATTCAATGCTCCCCCTTGAGCAATAATCTTCTTCTCAATGCTCATCCAAGAGTATTTTTCACTTTACCAATGACAGTCCGATCCCCTTCATTAACCCAATGCTCCCCTTTGAGCAGTAATCTACTCCACAATGCTCATCCGAGAGTATTTATCATCCTAGCAATGATGATAACCAATCTTCCATTGCTCCCTAATACTCGACCCTGAGTATTAATTCATCATGAAGGTTTAACCCCCTTCCAAGGTCTTTGAAAAGATTTTTATGTTTTCAAAGAGTAACTCCCCCTAAAAACATGGTCAAACCTCTATCATTGCACCAACAATGACTTGGGGTTCCTAAAGAATTAGGAAAATCAAAACTCGAAGTTTTGAGGTTCAAAATTCAATAATGAAATTAAACCTCAACCTAAACTTCATCTAAGTCTACATTAACCAAGCCATGTTTGTTTTCATCATGAAAACTCCCCCTAAGTGTATACAAATATATTCTAAAGGGTTAGGAATGGTTAATGACCCTTGAAAATCAAAACTTGAAGTTTTAAGGTTCCAAAATTTAGAATTGAAACTAAACCTTATCCTAAACTTCACTTTGGTTTCTCTTAACCAATCCATACTTATTTTCATCATGAAAAACTCCCCCTAAACATATGCAAATGTATTCCAAGGGGTTTGGAGTGGTTAACGGGACTCGAAGTGACTTGAAGTGCTGAAATCAAGCTTTTCCAGCCAAAAATAGACTCCCCAATCGATTGAAATCACTTCAGTCGATCCATTGATCGATTTCGCAAGCTATTGCTCGTAGAAATTCCCTCTGAATTGATCGACTGATCGATCCTACCTGGGTAAATTGATCGGTTGATCGATTCACTACCCTTTTGTTCATGGGAATTGGCTTTACAATCTATCGGCTGATCGATTGGGTTTCTGATTTCTCTGAAATCCAATTTCAGCGAAATTCAGAAACTCCCCAAAATTCTACAAAAATCTAAAAATCATGAAAACTCATGTAGTCATTATTTAGGGTATACTTTATCAAGGAAAAATAGTTTTCTATGAAAATACTTCCTATTTTCAAAGATTGACACACTTTGAAAACCCTTGAAAACTTCAATATTTTCTCCTAGTTTGTGTCTAACTTTTCAATGATGATTACTATCAAAAGATAGTCTTCACCAAGGTTTTCAAAAAGCATTTTAAAATCATTTTCAAAACCAATATCCAACCATGTTCTTTGGGCTCAATGCACATGACTTGTACATTAGCTTTCCCAATGATTGGAAATCACATGACTATATGCTTTGATGAACCTAAAACTCAACAAGATACACAAAATCAACATTTTGAGTTTTGTTCACCGTCCTAACTTCTCACTTGTATCTAATGTGTATTAACACACATTCAAGTCACCTTATAGTTCTTATGAGATGTATATTTGGTTTTGTCCTAAACTAAGGGAGTATGCATATCTATCTAGGCATTATAAGACTTATGATCATTCACCTAGAATGTCATTTGGTATAATCCCACTAATTGGGATATTTACCATTCATGATAAATGTCATTTGTCCTTAATTACAAGGAAATTGACATAATGCATGATGATCAATGGCATACATCAAAATAAGCAATTTTTAATAGAAAAAACATGCTATAGCTACATGATGTATGTATACATGACATGATATTTTTGTATTTTTCATAATAAAATGAATGTAACACATGATGTCATGACATATAATATGCAATCAATCATGACATTTTAGCATAAATAAAATATACCTAGATAATCTATCTAAGTATCTTTAAATCTTAGCTAAAACCTTAAAATTAAGCCTAGATTGCTTATTTCTTAAAGAAATGCCAAAAACCCAACTTGACATTTCTTCTACCTCTTCCATTTGTGCCAATTGAAATTAAAAATTAAATCCTCAAATTTTATTTGGCACCTTTAACTCCCTTTTAAGGATTAATTTTTTGAGATTTAAGACTTAGATTTGCTCTTAGTTCCTTAAGACCATACTAAGATCTCAACTAGACATTTCTTATCCTTTTCTATACGTGCCAATTTAAATTAAAATCAAACCCTCAAACTTTGGCACATTTTACTCTTTCTAAGAGTGAGAATTTGGATTAAGGTTTACATTTCCCTTAATTCCATAAGAAAATGCCAAATTCCAAATTTGGCATTTCTTTTGCTTCTCTCAATTGTGTCAATTTAAATTAGATTCAACTCCTCAAATTTTGACACATTTTACTCTTTCAAAGAGTAACACTAATAATCCTTTTTATTTTCAAAGGTTAACAATAACCTTGAAAATGCTCTCAAGTATTAACTTTAACAAGGTTGGGTTAACTACCCTTCCAATTGGAGTTGACACTCTCTAAACCCATTTAGGGTGTAGAGAATATGCTCCTAGGAACCCAAAATCTATTGGTGCTCCTTGGGCGCTCTAGGTACTCACTAGGGATGACTTCCCTAGATACCTTCCTAAGGACCTTTCTTGGCTTCTTAGAAGCCTTGGTCACTTCCACTAGGTCACTTCTAGGGCTAACTTCCCTTGTAACTTTTTTTGTGACTCTGTTTGGCCTTTTTGAAGCCTTAGTCACCTTTACTAGGTCAACTCTAGGAATGACCTCCCTTGTGACCTTCTTTGTGACTTTGTTAGACTTCTTAGAAGTCGTAGTCACATCAATCTTGCCATAAGTACTCTTAGGAATTTCTTCCCTTGTAGTTTTGACTTGACCTCTAGTCCCAGGGTTGGTTCCATAACTATATGGAACCCTATGAAAAGAAGTCACATCCTTCTTAGCCTTAGGCTTGTATCCCAAACCTTTATAGCCATTGGATGACTCTTGTCTAGCTTTTCCTAGGTTGTGCTCATTTTGACCCCTAAGCATATTTTCCATTCTTGCTAGGGTCATTTCTAAGTCATCAAGTCTTGACCTCAAGACTAGGTTCTCCGTCATTAAATCCATAGATTTGGATTTTTCTTGACTCCTATGAGCATTTCTATTCTTAGGCATATATCTAGAGTCCTTGATGTTATTGCCTAAGTTATTATTTACCTTCCTAATCTTAGGTGTGGTAAATCTAGCATGAGGAGGAATATATTTGTCCTTACTTCTATCATTGCTCCTAATCTCATCGCAATTAGCATTTAAATGATGTACCTTATTTCTAACATGCTCTTTACCATTTCTAAAAGGAATTGTGTCATTAAATGTTACCTTGGGTTTGCTCTTAAAAGCTTCCCCTAGACTTGTGCTTCCTTATCTAACTTTGATTGACTTCTTCCCATTAGGGCATTGACTCCGGTAATGCCCATTTTGATTGCATGAGAAGCACACAATGTGCTCCTTGCTCTTGCGTTCCGTGGGACCAATCTCCTTGGGCTTCTCCTTGCCCTTGGGTACTACTTGACCCTTATTCTTGGCCAATTTGGGACACTTACTCTTGTAGTGCCCATGCTCCCTACACTCAAAGAAAATGATATGATTTTTATTATTCACAATGCAAATTTCTATACCTTTGTTTGTAGGGGTAACACTCATTCCTCCATTTGATTTATCTTGTGTTGTAGAGGTGGCATCATCATCTTCTTCTTCTCCTCTTGAGGGTGTGGGTGCTTCCACCTCTTCAACTCTCGAGGATGTGGATGCTTCCACCTCTTCCTCTCTCGAAGATGTGGATGATCTCTAATGTAACACCCACAAAAAGAAATTATAAGATAAGCATATGGGTGTTATTTGCTTTAGAACATAAAAGAAGAAGAATCAAAGAAAAGAAGAAATAAGAGAAATAAAAAGAAGAGGTGAAGGTTTGAACCTTGAACCTCCCACCAAGGATAGAAATAAAATTTATGTATGTTAACCACTAGGATAATGAATAATATGTGAAAGGGAAATGATGGGAATTGTAGTTGAAAGTAAAGTTAAAATTTAGTGAAGGAACAAAGGGAAAATCAAGTGGCTTTCTTCCCTTGTTTACCTCTTGGTTAAGAAAGAAAAGTAGCAAAAGACAAGTTGTCTTTCTCCCTTTCCTTCTCTATTTTTGTGGGGTTTAAGAGGGAAGTAAAGAGATGAATTTAGGGAAAGGAATGAAGACATATTCTCATTAAGAAAATACATGCATGAATTAAGGAGGAAGGGAAGCAAAGTTCATTTTGGTAACTTCCACCTACTTAGCATAAAAGGGAAAGGAACTAAAGGATTTCATTTTTTTTCCCTTCTCCCTCACCCTTGCCGAGACTAGCATCCTCCTCCCTCATCTCCACAAGCCAAGTTTAGGTTTCTCCCTAAGAGAAAACTAAACTACAAGAAGGAGCCTTCAAGGTGTGCCTTTCCAAGCAAGAGAAATCGAAAGGAGTGCTAGAAGAAGAGGCTCCCTACTTCCTCTTCACCAAGGGTACCATTTCTTAAAGATTAACAAGTGATTTCTAGGTAAGCTTCCTCTCACCTGTGGTACAATAGTTTGTAGGGTTTTTCATGGAGTTAGATCGCTTAAGAACCTAGGACTTGCCTTATGAAAATTCGGCCAAAAGAAGAAGAGGAGTTTAAGAAAATTGTAACTAGATATGCTTACTATTTTTCTTGTGATATGTATTTTATGTAAAAGGTTAATCTAAGGTTTCTATGCTAGAATAAATGATGAAAACTTAGATCCATAAGCTTTAAACTTTCGGCCAAGCATGAACAAGAAGATTTGGTATGTTTAAGACTCAAACTAAGCATGTTCCTTATTCTTGAATTATGTAACCTATGATAATGATGTTGTTAACTTTTCTCTTACTCGTATATTATTGAAACTCCATTTTCATGCACATGACTATTCGGCCATGTAAGAAGAAAAGGCTTAAGAGAGTTTTAAATTTAGGGCTAAGCATGCTAAGATTTTTCCTAAGACAAGGTATGAAGTTTTATGCCATGATTGTATGTTAGTTATAAATCCTACTTCATGCTTATAAGGATTCGGTCATGATGAGATTTGAAGTCTAGGAAAATTTAAACTAAGGCTAGGAAGCTCATGACTTTCTTGATAAAATAATATGAAACTAGTGGATGTTTTTATGGTTGTTTGTTGCATAGAATTTTGAGTACATGTAACTTTCGACCACACTAAGTTTTAAAGCTAGTAGGTGTAGATTTTTAACTAAATTTATTCATGTTGCTCCTTGTTATGATGTCATGAAAATTGTGTAAGGTTTTTCCATGCTTTTAGGCCATATGAAAAGTAAAAACCTAACTCACATGTTTCGGCCACCTTGGAATTTAAGGACTAGGAAAACTTAGAACCTAACTTATATATGTTCATGATGCTTCTTGTGGTAAGTACTATGATATATAGTTATGGTTCCATGCTCTTATGCCACTAGAAATGTAGTACATGTTTATTAGGGTTCGGCCAATAATAGTACAAAGGCCTAGAGAAAAATGTGAAACCAACTTATATATGCTTATGATGCCTTGTGATATATGCTATGAAATGTAGTTGTGGTTACCATGCTCTTATGCCATTATAAACCTAATTCCATGAGTTGTAGGTTTCGGCCACCTTGAGTTAAGGGGTCTAGGAAGCTTGGAATTTAAAACTAATAGGCTTATGTTGTTTCTCATGAAAAATGTATAAGATATTGGCTTAAGGTTCAACACTTCCATGCTACTTGTAACCTAGAAGGAGACATGTTAGGGTTCGGCCATGATAGGTTTGGGAGCTTAAGGAACTTAGAAACCAAACTAAATATGCTTAAGTGGTTCCTTATGAAATATGATATGATATGAGTTTAGGGTTTACATGTTTGCATGTTACTTAGAACTTGTTTGCTCTACATGTAAGGTTTCGGCCATGAAGAAATAGAAACCTAGGAGGGCTTAAAAATTTAGGTTAACATGCTTATGACCTTTCATATGCTAGTATGTGAAGATATCATGAGATTTTTATATTTGTATGTTGTTTAGAGATCATGCCTCTATTCATGATTTTCGGCCATATAAGTTTAGTGACCTAGATGTACCTCACATGCTATGAATGAATTATGAAATGGTATTTAACGATTCCATGAATGGTTATGTCTTTTTATGATAAGTGATATGCTCCTTTATGTATGCTTCTGATCCATGTATGTGCTATGAGCTCAATCATGCATACTTTAGTATATGATAAAAATGATATGTTTATTATGCAAGCTTATGTTTCATGCATGTGCTGTGTGCCCAAATATGCATGCTTTATGATATGCTAAGTGATATGTTCATGATGTATGCTATGATTCATGCATGTGCTGTGTGCCCAAAAAAATGCATGTTTTATGATATGTCAAGAAACATGATATGCATGTAAGAATAAGAACTACGATATGTATGACATGCTACTTTACTTTATGTATGGCTTGTACCAAGGGTGGGCTCCATAAGCGCCCCGGGGTCGATGGACTAAGAAACGGGCCTCGTTAGGGATGGGCTCCTAAGTGCCCCTAGGTCGATGGACTAAGAAACGGGCCTAGTATGTATGCCTTGTAGGGTTCAAGACTTGCTACCTTGGACCAACATAGGACGCGCGCATTTATGTATGTGGTACAAGCCGGGATCCCAATCATGTTGAGATTATGTTTAAGTATGTATTGTATAAGTTTTCAAAGACATGTTGCATATGTTGCATGATATATGTTTAGGACTTTACCTTGCTTATGCTTTATGATTATGCCATGATTTTTATGATGATGTTATGCTATGACAGGATACACTTGATGATCACGTTTATTATGCCATGATACTTTATGTTATGTATGATATGCCATGATATGCTGCTTGATATGTTGAAATTTTCTTTATACCTTATGACTTGTGATCATATATGCTTTACGGTTTTTGTGAGTAGGAAAGGAACTTACTGAGCCATGAGTGCTCATAGCTTACTTTCTTGTACCACAGATAAAGGCAAGGAATGGATGTACTAGGGGAGCAGCAGGAGGGCTTGAAGGATGTGTGCGGTAGTGGACTGGCTAAAAGAAATGACCTGCTTTCATTTAATAAGAAATTTGCCATGTTGATGTTTTTTTTACTTTATGACTCCATGACTTTAAGTATGTGTTTGGTATTAAGACCCAAAATTTATGATAAGTATGCTATGTGGACCTTTTATGTCTATTGTGATTTTTAAGTAAGAAAAAGGTTTTCAAATTCTCTAAGTAAGACTTCCGCTGTGTTAAGTATGTATGTGTCGCTAAGTAACCCCCGTCGCCTTAGCAGGAGGGGCGGGGCGTTACATCTAATCTTCCTTTTCCTCCTCGAATGTTGACCTCATGTCAACATCGAATTGATCCTTCTCCTCTTGGACCACTGAGCCCTTCTCCTTGGGCTCCTCCACACCTTGGAATTGTGTAGGGTTCTCATGATATGCAATGATCTTTTTCTAAAGATCACTTGCATTTGTGTATTCACCTACACTCACAATAATATTAGAGGGTAATAAGTTTAACAATATATTTGTTACCTCCTTATTCGCCTCTGCTTGCTCCCATTGTTCCTCAGTCCAATGTCGAGGTTGGAGGTGCTTCCCTTTCTTATCCATTGGAGCTTCAAATGGGTCCTCCAAGACCATCCATTGGTTCCAATCCATTTGGAACCAAGTCTCCAACCTTGTCTTCCAAAAATTGAAGTCTTCTTTATCGTACGGAGGTGGAATTCGGATGTCCCATCTGAGAGGTCCTTCACTCTCCATCTTCTTTTTCCTCTAGCTTCTTACTCTCTGGCGGTTAGTCTGTAGAAGAGCGACCTCGCTCTGATACCAATTGTTGGGACCTTTATGCCCGCTAGAGGGGGGGGGGGGTGAATAGCAGTTCATCGCGTGATTGCGTCATTTGCTTCATCTTGATGGTTTACAGCGGAATACAACTCGAAGACAAACTATACAATGATAACAAGTAGGATTTACTTGGTATCCACCTCAAGAAGAGGTGACAAATCCAAGGATCCACACACCGACTCACTCCTCCACTATGAAATACTCCTTCTCGGTCGCAGCTGGAGGCGGAGAAGCCTCATACAAACCCAAACACACAAATACAACTAACACAAGAAGAGAAATACAAAAATACAAGTGAAAACACACTCTTCCTGCTTACTTGCTGTGTGTTGTTGTTGCCTCTTGAATCTTGGAGATGCACTCCAAGAAGCCTCAAGAACTGGCATGAAACTCGAAGGAAATCACTGGTGAAGATTGCAGAAAACCACAGGAAGAAATCGTAAAGATCTGCGGAGAAAATACTCCGCCCAGGCTTTAAACAGTGCTCCATCGCAGCCACGTCAGCACCGCTCCATTGCAGCCTTCCATCACCTACATCCTGCGCAACGGTCACTTCCCAATTGATCGACCGATCGATTGGGACTTCCTGAATATATCGCCTGATCGATTCAGACCCTTTCTGTGCTCTCACGCCTGCGTGAGAGCTTCTGCTGCCCAATCGATTGACCGATTGATTGGCAGCTCCCAATCGATCGCTCGATCGATTGGGAAAGCTTCTGTACTCTCAATTTCACATCCCAATTGATCGACCGATCAATTGGGCCTTATCACAATTGCAGCATAGTCCAAATCGATCGACCGATCGATTTGGACCCAATTCAATCGATCGTCCGATCGATTGAACACTCTGAACTTGATTCAAACTCAAGTCCAAAGTCCCAAACCCAACTTCCAGTCAACCGTGACCTGTTGGGTCTCTATTCCTAGCATTTGGCCACACCTGACCAACCTCGAACTAGCATTCTAGCCTCTTCCATCAGCCTTGCGTCCCTCAGATATCTCTCCATCCTTCATGCCTTACCTTCAGGAGCTTCCTTCGGTCTTATCCTAGTTGTCGGGTCTTTCTTGCCAAGTCATACCAGGACTTACCTTGCTAAGACCACATGATTGGACTTACACCCTTTGCCAAGATCACACTTGGACTTTCCAATTGCCTGGCTCCTCACCAGGACTTTCTCCTTTGCCAAGATCACACTTGGACTTTCCAACTGCCTGGCTCCTCACTAGGACTTTCCAATTGCCTGGCTCCTCACCAGGACTTTCTCCTACTTAGCTCCTCACTAGGACTTTCCAAATGCCTAACATCCAATTAGGGTTTTCCCAGTCAAGTCTCCTGTCAATGTTGACCTACTTGACTTGTATTCTCATCAGCCTGGTCAACCCTTTGAGCATCTCCATAACCGGATGATTGCTCCAGCAATCTCCTTATATTGTCAAACATCAAAACTCAAATCCTGACTCAAGCTTGACTCAACTCAAGTTTGGTCAAACTGGTCAAACTTGACCTAGAGAAATTGCCCCAACACTCTTAATTGTAGAAACTTCAATACCTAGGGTTACCACCCCTTAGACAAAATAAATTCCACTTTGTCCTTGACAATGCCTAAAGATAACTTATGATTCTTTACATCGATAACATCATTCGCTATGGAAACGAAGATCTTCCAAGAA
This sequence comes from Zingiber officinale, assembly GCF_018446385.1. Classification (NCBI taxonomy): domain Eukaryota; kingdom Viridiplantae; phylum Streptophyta; class Magnoliopsida; order Zingiberales; family Zingiberaceae; genus Zingiber; species Zingiber officinale. Next base: position 57,049,451 of record NC_055993.1, read on the forward strand.
TTAGTGGAAACTTTGAGTCTTCCTCCATATCTAAGACAATGAAGTCCATAGGGAAAATGAGACTCCCTTCTTCCACTAGCACTTCTTCTATTATCTACAGGTATTATCATCTAATTGTAGTGTCATAGTAGTTAATCTGAGATCATTGAAGCTCAACATTTTGCACATGGAATAGGAGATGAGACACACACTTGTTCCTAAGTCGTAGAAAACCCCACCAATAACTATGGTACCAATTTTACATGGTATCGAGAAACTTTCTAGGTCTTTAAGTTTTTTAGACAGTGTATCAAAGAGCAGAGTGCTCCACTCTTCTGTTAAGGCGATTGTCTCAAATTCTTCTCTCTTACTTTTGCTAGATATGATCTCCTTCATGGACTTTGCAAAGTTAGACATTTGTCACAAGACATCCAAGAGAGGGATGTAAATGTATATTGATACGGTGCATGATGGTAGGGTCAGGTCGTTAGAAGTCAAGGGAACGTGGAAATCAAAAGTCAAGGGGACATGACAGTCAAAAGTCAAGGGATGTGGTAGTAAAAAATCAGGGGGGCGTGGTAGTAGAACCACTGGGGGCCATTTGGCATATAAAGCCAAGGCGGGGTCTAATGGTCAGGAAACCAGGTCTGCGATAGGACGTGTAATCAGGGCAAAGCCCGACCTGGCTTTACTGGTCAGGTTTTCTCAAGCTAACTCGCGTAAATAGACTTGTAACTCTCAATCAGGCCTGAATCATAAAAGCTGGTAGAGAGAGACTTCGATCGCCCCCCGCCCCCAATCCATCCAGCCGGTTTATCAACACGTAGTGGATCAGCCAGAGCGGCCTAGACAACTCCCGAGCAAGATAATAAGCACTAAGTGACAACAGGTCAGGGAATCGTAACCACATATCAAAGAACACCTGCTGCATGTCAGAGAATATTCCAGTGGTTTGAGGCTCCTGCAAGCAGAACCTTTCTCCAGTCTATAGGAGAAGGCCACGTGTTGATGTACGTAGATTATATACTCTTTTATGTATGTTTTTACGCACATTTACATACTTTGAGCATGCTTGATCTATGCATTTTTATACTTCTAGCTTTCCTTTTAGCATATTTACTCTTTTGGTTCGGAGATATGCTTTTTGTGTATTTTCTGTACACAGGAGTCGAAATTGGTGAAGATTATGCGTCCTCGGACAAGCTTGGAAGGAATTGAAGGGAGAGAGCATCAGGCCGTGTACCACACACGGCCGTGTAGTTTTAACAGGAAGGGAAGAGGACATGGTCGTGTGAATCTCACACGGCCGTGTCTTGATTTGAAGAAATTAGAGCAGATGCTTTACATGGCCGTGTAGATCTACATGACCGTGTGAGGTTTCCAGAGGCCAAGCAGGTGGTGGCCGTGTGCACCACACGGCCATGTAGCATTTCCAGAGAACAGAAGGGTCCTGGCCGTGTGAGTCACACGGCCGTGCAGCTTTGACAGAGAAGGAAGAGGACATGGCCGTGTGAATCTCACACGGCCGTGTCACGGGGCCGTGTGGCGCCCGATTTCCTCCTCTATTTAAACCCTCCTTCATGAATTGAAAGGGGATCTCTCCCCCTTTGGGAGAAGGCAAGATTTGGTGGTTTCCTCCCATTCTTGGGAGGATTTCTGGGTGATTCGAGGGGAGTTCTTGATGATTTCGGCTCCGGAGCGAGGATTGGATCCGAAGACAAGGCTTCTTCGTAGATAAGTTTTCTCTTTTCCCCTTTTTCTTGGTTTCTTGGATTGGGGATTTAAGAAATGCTTGTAATCTTTATTTCTTCGGGTATTCTTCCTCGATTCATGGAGTAGATCTTGTATTCTAGGATTAAGGGAGTATTTATATGATGGATTGATGTAATCTCTTGTGGATTTGCCAATTTCTTGTTTCAATGACATTGTCTTGCTTGTATCAATTAGATCTTGAATGATTAATGGTGATTTGTGATTAATTCTCATTCTTGATTGATTGTTTGGATATCTTGTGGACTTTGTAAAGATAAACTCTCACTCGATCATCCGAGGGATCCACGTGACAGGTGCAAGCCCGTGTAAGGACGTTTGAGAGATAATCTTGAAGAGGAAATAGGAATATTCAAGAGAGTAGGATGGATCTTGTGATTAGTTTCTTGTATCTTGATAGATTAATAAGTTGTGGGCTTCTATGTTGATATCCGAGGAAGGCATAGTAATAGGTGCGCTTCTGTGTAAGGACAACGTAGGTTCACGTCTAATTGATCATATTTAGATACATTTCTCAGTCCTTAGCCGGTTATCTATTGCAAGAGAGAACCGGCAACTTTCTACTAGTGTTTGGCAATTGAGGGATAAGAATTGGTGAACCATTTACATTCAAGAAATCTTACAAAGAAACAGAAACTTCTAGAATCTCCCTTTATCATAACCCAAAACACTAAACTCTTGTTTGTTGATCTTTAATATTAGATTTGTTTACCTTCACTTTGCTTTTGAAACAATTGGATAGTTGTTTAGCTAATTCGCATTGAGACATTTCTAGTGCTTATTCCAGTACCTGTGGATACGATAATCTTTTATATTACTTGCAACATTTCCGTACACTTGCGGAACGTAATAAGTTTTTGGCGCCGTTGCCGGGGACTGCGCTATAACATTAGGAATTATCAATTGAGTTAGACTAAACATAACATCTGTTTACCTTTCATATTGTATAGTTGTAACTAATCATTAGATTTCTGTTTTTACTTTCTTGTATAACTTTTACTTCTTGTTAATTCTTTTTGTACAAATTCAATTCTGCATTTTTGATTCTTTTATTTTTCTTTTTCTGTTGAATTGTCATTTGCTATCTTGTTCTTGTGTATGCGAAGATCTAACTTTGCAGGGGAATTCTTTCCTTTTGACCCTGAGATTGACAGAACTTTCCATAAAGAAGAATTCTGCAAAGGCAAATAGAAGAACAAGAATATCTAAACATGGTGTGCAAGTCACTAGGAGATTATGGAGCTCCGAAGTCTGCAAAACAAATGGGAGCAATTGTTTACCCTAACATACAAGCAAGAAATTTTATACTCAAACCATCTTTTGTTTCCATGGTTGAGAAAACTCAGTTTGGAGGATTGGAGATTGAGAACCTTTATTCCCATTTGATGGAGTTTTATAGATATTGTTATACTTTGAAATATGAAGAAGTTTCATCTGATATTGTTCAGCTACTTGCTTTTCCTTTTAGTCTGAAGGATGCTGCAAAAAGATGGTATAATTCTCTAAAGTCTCAAAGTATCAAAACATGGGATGAGTTAGAGCAAAAATTCCTTGACCAATATTTCCCTCCAGGGAAAATTACTTATTTGAGAAGTCAAATTTTAAATTTTAAGCAATTGGATGGAGAAAAATTATACCAAGCCTGGGAAAGATATTCTTCTCTTCTGCAGTTATGTCCACATCATGGAATTGAGAAATGGTTAATTATACATTTGTTCTATGTTGGACTTTCTTTCTCAAATAAGAATCAACTGGATTTAGCATATGGAGGATCATTTTTGAAAAAAAGTCTAGAAGAAACTTTTGAGATAGTTGGCAGAATTACGCAAAATTCCAATGATTGGGCAGGGCAAGATAGCTCATTCTTAACAATGGATATCATTAGAGAAAAGGATGATGTTGAAAAAGGGCTTATCTTGAATCAAAACGATTTCCAAACATTATTTCCTTGGTGCTGTGAATCATTATCAAAAATGTTTGGTGAAAAAGCATTTTCAACAGAAAAGGGGGTATGTCTTGGTGATCATAAGGAGGATGATCTGTTTTTAGATAATGAAGAGTTTTTAGAAGAAAGCTTGGCTAAGGAGGAGACTATGTTGATAGAACAAGAGCCAGTTTTACCAGAAATAGTCCCACCTCAACTTGAACTTAAACCATTACCACCAAATCTTAAGTATGAATTTCTTGGGCCGAATTCTTCTTATCCAGTTATAATTAATGCTCAGTTAAATGAGTTTGAAACAAAGAGACTGTTGGATGAGGTAAGGTTGCATAGAAAGGCCATTGGATATACAATTGATGATATAAAAGGGATTAGTCCATCTCTCTGTATGCATAGAATTTTACTTGAAGAGGGTACAAGAACTCAATTGAGCATCAAAGGAGACTAAATCCAAATTTAAAAGAGGTAGTAAAGAAGGAAGTGATTAAACTTCTTGATGCAGGGATTATTTACCCAATTTCGGATAGTGAATGGGTGAGTCCAGTCCACGTGGTTCCAAAGAAAGGAGGAATGACTGTTATCAAGAATGAAGAAGATAAGCTAATTTCAACACGAACAATGACGGGGTGGCGAATGTGCATTGATTATCGGAAGTTGAATAAAGAAACAAGGAAGGATCATTTCCCTTTACTATTTATTGATGAAATGCTTGAAAGATTAGCTAAACATTCCTACTTTTGTTACTTGGACGGATATTCTGGATTTTTTCAAATTCCAATTCATCCTCAAAACCATGAGAAAACTACTTTTACTTGTCCTTATGGTACCTTTGCTTATCGTCGGATGCCATTTGGGCTTTGTAATGCTCCAGCCACTTTTCAGAGATGCATGATGGAAATTTTTTAAGATTTAATAGAAAAAATTATGGAGGTTTTCATGGATGACTTCTCAGTTTATGGAAATGACTTTGATTCTTGTTTGTCAAATCTTTCTACTGTTCTAAAAAGGTGTGAAGATACAAACCTAGTGTTGAACTGGGAAAAGTGTCATTTTATGGTTAAGGAAGGAATAGTTTTGGGGCATAAAATTTCAGAGCGTGGTATTGAGGTAGATCAAGCAAAAGTGGAAGTAATAGACAAATTACCCCCACCCATCAATGTAAAAGGAGTTAGGAGTTTTTTAGGGCATGCTGGTTTCTATAGACGTTTTATTAAGGACTTTTCAAAGATTTCCAAGCCATTGACTAATCTGTTGATTAAAGATGTTGAGTTTTGTTTTGATAGCGAATGTATTGAAGCCTTCAATAAAATCAAGAGTGCTCTTACAACAGCTCCAGTCATTCAAGCACCTAATTGGGATCTTCCTTTTGAAATAATGTGTGATGCTAGTGATTTTGTTGTAGGAGTAGTTTTGGGACAACGAAGAAATAAGATTTTACATGTGATCCATTATGCAAGTAAAACACTTGATGCAGCCCAAGTAAACTATTCTACTACAGAAAAAGAATTATTGGCAGTGGTATTTGCTATTGATAAATTTAGATCCTATCTAGTAGGATCAAGAATAATAGTGTATACTGATCATGCAGCTATTCGGTATCTACTTGGAAAGAAAGATGTTAAACCTAGGTTAATCAGGTGGATTTTACTTTTGCAAGAGTTCAACCTTGAGATTAGGGATAAGAAAGGAGCTGAAAATGTAGTAGCGGATCATTTGTCTAGAATATCTCAAAAGTCAGAAAATGAGGTGGATTTTGATTTACCTATTGATGACATATTCCCGGATGAACACTTATTAGCTTTATCAAGTGTGAAAACTCCTTGGTATGCAGATTTTGTGAATTTCCTTGCTAGTGGAGTGTTACCTCCGGATTTTTCTCATCAACAAAGGAAAAAGTTTTTTCAGAAGTTAAGAATTATGTTTGGGATGAACCTCTCCTGTATAAGAAGTGCAATGATGTGATTTATCGAAGATGTATACCTGAAGAAGAAGTTAGAGATATCTTGTTTCATTGCCATTCTTCGTCCTATGGAGGACATTTGGGTAGTTCAAAAACAATTACGAAAATTCTTCAAGCAGGATTTTATTGGCCAACCTTATTCAGGGATGCTAAGTTGTTTGTTCAGTCTTGTGATCAATGTCAGAGAACTGGGAATATAACTAAAAGAAATGAAACGATGTTAAATTACATTCTTGAGGTTGAGTTATTTGATGTTTGGGGAATTGATTTCATGGGACCTTTCCCTCTTTCATATGGGAATAGGTATATTCTTGTGGCGGTAGATTATGTGTCCAAATGGGTAGAAGCTGTGGCATCTCCTACGTGCGATGCGAAAACAGTTATCAAATTATTTAGGAGTATTATCTTTCCAAGATTTGGGGTGCCAAAGGCAGTCATTAGTGATGGAGGATCACATTTTATAGAGAAACAGTTTGAAAACTTACTTAGAAGATATGGAGTGAAGCATAAAGTAGCAACACCTTATCATCCTCAAACTAATGGGCAAGCTGAGATATCTAACCGGGAAATTAAGTCCATATTGGAAAAGACTGTATCCACTTCAAGAAAGGATTGGGCATTGAAACTAGATGATGCTTTATGGGCATATCGAACTGCTTATAAAACTCCTATTGGGATGACCCCATTTCGATTAGTTTATGGTAAGCCTTGCCATCTTCCAGTTGAACTAGAACACAAGGCTTATTGGGCAATTGCAAATTTGAATATGGATTTAAAGGAAGCAGGGGAGAAAAGGAAGCTTCAGTTGAACGAACTTGATGAATTAAGGATGGATGCATATGAGCATGCTAAATCTTACAAAGAAAGGACGAAGAAATGGCACGATCAGCACATTCTTCGTAAAGACTTTAATGTAGGAGATTTGGTTTTGTTGTTCAATTCAAAATTAAAACTTTTTCCTGGGAAGCTTAAGTCAAGGTGGACGGGTCCATATGAGGTAAAAAAGGTTTATCCTTTTGGAGCTGTAGATATTTGGAACAAAGATTTTGGGATAATTAAGGTGAATGGTCAACGTTTGAAAAAATATATTCATGGTACGAAAATAGAAGAGGTACAAAGGTTGTATTTTTCTGAACCTCGCCCTCCAGATTGAATTCTTTTAGCTAGTATAAATTCATTTTGTTGGTTTTTACTTGTTTTTAATTTTGTTTTCAGGTTAGGTGCAAAACAGAGCCCGGCCGTGTGCTATACACGACCAGGCAAAGGTTGCAGAGAAGGGAAGTGCTTGGGCCGTGTCATCCAGACACGGCCGTGTAGGATCTCCCGAGGAGAAAGAGGTCTAGGCCGTGTCTCAAACACGGCCGTGTAAAGAATCCCGAGGAGAAAAAGGTCTAGGCCGTGTCCCAGACACGACCCATGTCTGGAATCCAGAGAAGAAAGAGAAGGGGGCCGTGTCACAGACACGGTCGTGCGATGAGAAATGAATATGGCCGTGTGATATCACACGGCCTGATCCACATCTTTTTAAGGAATTAGGGCACGGGGTGTGGGCGGCACACGGCCGTGTACCGCCGCTCGTTCCTCTTTCCTATTCTCCCATTTCTAAAGGTTTAAAGTACTTCTTCTAATTTTTCTTTCTCATTCTTCTTAAGGAGATTTGATTTTCTTCCATGGAAAACGTGATTGAGGAGATTTCGGCCACAAGAAAAGGGAAGGAGAAGGTGGTTGCAAGAAAGGAGAGGAATGTTTGCTTCAAAGGTATTTCTAATGACTTTGGTATTGTTTTCTCTAGTGATGAGCAACGGTATAGATATTCTTCTTTATGTAAACGACCTCTTTTAGGCACTAGGTTTCTTGATGTTGAAACTTTAGAAACTTTGGGGTTTAAGGATGATTTGGTTTGGTTATTTGAAAGGATAGGATGGAGTGGTTTAGTGTACATAAAATATCCTACTTATCCTAGAATTGTTTTTGAATTTTTAAGCTCAATAGAGGTTGATAATGTTCAAGGTGGGGGGAAGCTTAAATTTCGTTTGTTTAATGAAAGTTTTGAATGGACGTTGGGAGATTTTAATACTTGTTATGAATTGCCAAAAAATGAGTTGTGTGTGATTTTGCCCCAATTTGAGAATTCACATTTTTGGCAACAAATTTCTGAACAACCGCTATTTGATCCTCATAATTCTAGAGTTTTCCAAATTATCAATCCTATTTTTAAATATGCTTACTTATTCATGAAAAATACTATATTTGGAAGGGAGGACAAAGAGGGATCAGTAAGACTTATAGATTTGTATTGTTTGTGGGCAATGGTCGAAAATGTTCAAATTAATTCTGGTTATTTCTTTCATAAACATTTGGCAAAATTAGGGAAATCGAATTCTACCACACCTATTATTTTAGGGGGATTACTTACTCAATTGGCCTTAGTATTAGGATGTGATTTGAGTGAATTAGAGGTGGTGGAGAGTTCTCGTACATTGGATTTGAATTCATGTTTAGCAATGAAAATGATTAAGCATGAAGAGCATGGATTTAGTTTATTCATTAAAAATGGTTTCCCTTTAAAATTGCCCAATCATGATTTTACTACAATTCATAATAAAGAGAATTGGTGTTTAAAGTTAGCTAGGCAACAATCTAGAGCTTTGTCATCTTTTACTCCAAGAAATGTTTCTAAGGGTAACCAAGAGATTCATAGTTTTATGTTTCAAGAACTTAATTCTGCTTTAAAGAATATTCATAGTGATTTAGATTCAACTAATGAATTTCTTGAGAATAAGAAGCTTATGGAGGAGGAACTATTTAAAAAGCTACAAGATTGTTTTAAGAGTGAGAGAGAATTGTGTGATAAGATTTCTAAAATGATGAATGCTTATAAGGCTAAAATGGAATTTCATGAAGATCTTAGAGGTTTTATGAGATTTGTGCAGGATGATATTGATAAATTGTTTGAGTATCATAATTTTTTCAGAAACGAAGTTAAATGGTTTGTTAATGATTTTGCATCTTTCTTCCCTGATTTTCCTGATTTTCCACCTCCTCCACCATATTGATTTCATCGGGACAATGAAAAGTTTAAGTCTGGGGGGTGTCATGTACTGTTTAGTTTGGTTTTCAGTTTTTAGTTTTTGTTAGTTTTTCATGTTGGTTCATATTTTCATTGCTTGTTGCTTTATTTTGCTTGTTTTTGAAATAATCATGGCAAAAAATTTTTGAGAACATCAAATCTTCACTTATATGCTTTCTTGGATTCAAGTGAAGTGTTAGCACGATTATTGTCTTGATTCATTATGTTCGAATGATGCTAGTAGTAAACTTTGTGTAGTTCTTTTTTCTATCTTGGGAAGCATTAATAAGCTAAGAATCTTATGGTGATGAGTTTTAGTTTTGGTTCAACCTTAAGGATTTTATCTTCACTACACTTGCGCTTGATGCTTGAATAGTTGTTGTCATTGAAATAGTCATGATTCATCTTGTTTGCTTAGTACTTGGTTTCCATGGTGATTTCTCAACTTTCATTTTGGTTACTGGATGAGGCTCAAATCATTAAAGCTCATTTGGAAAAATCAAAATATCCCAACATGTGTGCTAAAAGTACATTTGTGAATAAGTTTTGCACAATGCAAACACTTATAAAAAAAATAAATAAATAAGGGATATAAAAAATAGTTGTCATGAGTGGAATCTAGCAAGTCACCCCTTTGAGACCGAGTTAGGTTACTGGGGAAATGACTGCTTAGCTTCCCTTGAGATTGAGCACACCTTTGAGACCTTGGGTTAGTTGAGAAATATGAACCAAGTGAATGGTGAGTAAGTGACTATCACTGGTTACTTGACTTTCACTAGAAACACTAGGAATTCAAATTTGATGACGACTTGACTAGGACATGGATTGAAACTTGAAGGGTGTTGAGTTACTTTTACACTGTGCACAAGATTCTTATGCTTGAACCATACTTTACTTGTTTCCATGATCATGCTTGTTAATGAAACTTTTTGATAGAGTTAGGAAAGTGCACTAGGTTTTATGAATGTGTTGTAGAACATATGAATTTAGACTGTAGCATTTTGCTTGAGGACAAGCAAAGGTTTAAGTCTGGGGGTGTGATGTGCGTAGATTATATACTCTTTAATGCATGTTTTTACGCACATTTACATACTTTGAGCATGCTTGATCTATGCATTTTTATACTTCCAGCTTTCCTTTTAGCATATTTACTCTTTTGGTTCGGAGATCTGCTTTTTGTGTATTTTCTGTACACAGGAGTCGAAATTGATGAAGATTATGCGTCCTCGGACAAGCTTGGAAGGAATTGAAGGGAGAGAGCATCAGGCCGTGTACTACACAAGGCCGTGTAGTTTTAACAGGAAGGGAAGAGGACATGGCCGTGTGAATCTCACACGGCCGTGTCTTGATTTGAAGAAATTAGAGCAGATGCTTTACATGGCCGTGTAGATCTACATGGCCGTGTGAGGTTTCCAGAGGCCAAGCAGGTGGTGGCCGTGTGCACCACTACATGGCCGTGTGAGTCACACGGCCGTGCAGCTTTGGCAGAGAAGGAAGAGGACATGGCCGTGTGAATCTCACACGGTCGTGTCACGGGGCCGTGTGGCGCCCGATTTCCTCCTCTATTTAAACCCTCCTTCATGAATTGAAAGCGGATCTCTCCCCCTTTGGGAGAAGGCAAGATTTGGTGGTTTCCTCCCATTCTTGGGAGGATTTCTGGGCGATTCTAAGGGAGTTCTTGACGATTTCAACTCCGGAGCGAGGATTGGATCCGAAGACGAGGCTTCTTCGTAGATAAGTTTTCTCTTTCCCCCTTTTCTTGGTTTCTTGGATTGGGGATTTAAGAAATGCTTGTAATCTTTATTTCTTCGGGTATTCTTCCTCGATTCATGGAGTAGATCTTGTATTCTAGGATTAAGGGAGTATTTGTATGATGGATTGATGTAATCTCTTGTGGATTTGCCAATTTCTTGTTTCAATGACATTGTCTTGCTTGTATCAATTAGATCTTGAATGATTAATGGTGATTTATGCTTAATTCTCATTCTTGATTGATTGTTTGGATATCTTGTGGACTTTGTAAAGATAAACTCTCACTCGATCATCCGAGGGATCCACGTGACAGGTGCAAGCCCGTGTAAGGACGTTTGAGAGATAATCTTGAAGAGGAAATAGGAATATTCAAGAGAGTAGGATGGATCTTGTGATTAGTTTCTTGTATCTTGATAGATTAATAAGTTGTGGGCTTCTATGTTGATATCCGAGGAAGGCATAGTAATAGGTGCGCTTCTGTGTAAGGACAACGTAGGTTCACGTCTAATTGATCATATTTAGATACATTTCTTAGTCCTTAGCCGGTTATCTATTGCAAGAGAGAACCGGCAACTTTCTACTAGTGTTTGGCAATTGAGGGATAAGAATTGGTGAACCATTTACATTCAAGAAATCTTACAAAGAAACCGAAACTCCTAGAATCTCCCTTTATCATTACCCAAAACACTAAACTCTTGTTTGTTGATCTTTAATATTAGATTTGTTTACCTTCACTTTGCATTTGAAATAATTGGATTGTTGTTTAGCTAATTCGCATTGAGACATTTCTAGTGCTTATTCCAATCCCTGTGGATACGATAATCTTTTATATTACTTGCGACATTTCCGTACACTTGCGGAACGTAACACGTGTTCTCCGCCACCCGACAAGCCTTAACACCCGACACCCTCTAACAGGGGTCAGTCTCCAGAAGGTACGTATTGTCATATTTAAAGGGGCGTCCTCTCCCTTGCGTAGGTACGCTCACTCGCACACTTGTCTACTTTTCTTCTTCCTTCACACACTGTTCTTCTGGAGAAAAGTACCTGACTTGAGAGTCGGAGTGCCTATTCCGGGGACTTTTTCTCTGGTTCTTGGTCTCTAACATTCCGTGTGCTTATCTGAGTGTGCGCAGAGTTCTAGTACCACTGGCTCAGACCCGGTAATCCTTCAGGGCCACGTGGAGGTCTGTTCGCTGAAGCCCGCACGATCACAGCATCATAGTCTCTCCGCCGTCAACACTAGAGACTTCTCATCCGGCCTTCATCTGACTCAGTTTCCAAACGGGATCAATTTGGCACTGTCTGTGGGAACTTTCTTCATCTGTTCTGGAGCATGAAGATGGAGGACACTGGAAAAATCAACGTAATCATGATGGTAGGAGAATACGAACTGTTCAGGGAAGCTAAGAGGCGGACGACCTCTGAAAAATAGACTACCGCTTCTCGACCTTACAAGATGCCGACAGTTTCTAAAGATATGACTCACGCTTCTAATTGTTGGGTTTTTCGGGCCGCGAAAACCGCTTTTCGCGTCGCGGAAACCCCGAATCGCCCAAGCCACAGATCTCGTGCAAGGTAAAATCGAATGAAAATACGAGTACGAGTTTGAAAACTTTAATCTACAGTAGATCTACATAAGGATAAACCATTTATACCTTTGTAGCGAAGCCCTTCGTAATCCCGCTTGTCCTTGGTTCGCCGGATCTCAAAAGTGTCAAAGTAGACACTTCTCTATTTGTATCCACACAAGCAAGAGATGGAGAAGAAACCTTAGAGTGTGCTAGCACTCAAGCAAGGTCTCGGCAAGAAGGAGAAGAGGGAGAGAAGAAGTGTGAGCAAGAGGAAGAAGATGAAAATCAATTAGCCTTGAATGAAAAATAAAACATTCATTTTACACTAAAAGTGGCCGGCCACATTAAACCTTGTAACCCCCATGGAATATCAAGAGTCACAACTCTTGGTAACTCCCATGAGGTGGCATTTGGTCAAGTCAAACTTGACCAAATGAAGAGGCCTTGATGATGTGGCATTGGTCAAGTCAAAGTCAAGTCAAAAACATGACTCTTCATCTTCCTACTTAAGTCAAGTCAAATTTGACCACTTCTATCCCTTGGTTGATCTAATCTAACCATTGGTTCAAGCCAATTTTAATTTAATGAATCTCTATTCATTGAATTAAATTAATTAAATGAGTCTAAGTCCAAATTAGACTCACTTAACACATGAACCAACTTGAGTCCAACTCAATTATCCTACTTTGGATTACTCTTAATCCAATTTGGTTCATCATATGAACCTAATCATTTAGGTTCATCAAATGAACCTAGTCTCCATCTATTTGTCCTTAGTGTGTGACCCTATAGGTTCTTGTAACATTGGCAATGCCCCTAAACCCATTTAGGAGCATAAGTAATGAGCGGTATCTAACAACACATCATTACTACCCAAGTTACAAGAATGTCGAGATCCGACATCACCTTGTGACTACTAATTGTGACTTCTCACAACATGTGACATTGTCCTTCTATCCTAGACATCTAGATTGATCAATATGAGGCATAGACCGTGTCATCCTCTAATCAATCTAAATCTTGAACTCCAAGTAGACTCACTCGATCAAATGAGCTCAACATCTAATGTTGACTCATTTGGGCATGGCCATGCACTTAGTGGTCTCACTCTATCAAGAATAGTGATGTCGCTCCCGTCATATGGGAGGGATAGATCCCATCTACATCACTCACATCCCTCTGCATAATTCGTTATATACCCAGTAATCGCCTTTATAGTCCACCCTGTTACGGGTGACGTTTGACGAAACCAAAGTACATAACTCCTTATGTAGGGATCCATGGTGACTTCAGGTCAAAGGACTAATAGTCATACTAATAGCCACATGAGAAAGTATATGACACTCATATAACGATCCATGATACTTTCTCATGGCGGGTCATTCAGTATACATTCTCTAATGCATACCCATGTGTCAGCTTGATATCTCTATATCCATGACTTGTGAGATCAAGTCATCGAGCTGACCTACATGCTAGTCTTATTGTATTAACATTGTCCCTGAATGTTAATACTCGACTAGGAATGATTTAGAGTAGTGTTCCCTATATCATCTCACTATCGATTTAACTAATCGATTGATATAGGTATGAACCTTCTACACAAGGACGCTATTATACTTAGTCTATTTGGCACTAATACAAATAACTATAATAACCAAACAAATGCCTTTATTAATATACAAGAATATGATACAATGAGTCCATACAATCATCAAATGATTGGCTCTAGGGCTCTAACTAACACTAATAGAGGGTCTAAAAGAAAACAGCCTGAGGAGTTTCACCGGCCTTCTATCGGGAGTTAAGCCTCGATTACTACCACAAGGGCTTGGACAGATATAACAAGAAAGAGCAACCGCAGGCATCTATGGCAGAAAGCTCCCCACCTAGAGATCCAAATAAGGGTAAAGCTATAGTTCTCAGGGAGGAGCTTAGAGGGGAGCCTGAAGAGCAAGTACCCTTCTCTACAAGGGTACTTGAGGAAAAGTTTCTCAAAGGGTACAAGCCTCCTGTTATAGGAGAATATGATGGTAGCAAGGACCCAGAAGACCATCTCGGTAAGTTTAGGAATGCTGCCTTGTTGCATCAGTACAATGATGCTATCAACTGTCGAGTGTTCCTGAACACTCTACCTAGCTCGGCACAAAAATGGTTTGACAGATTACCGAACGGGTCCATTACTTGTTTCCACGATTTCAAAACAACCTTCCTGCGTCATTTCGCTAGCAATAGGAAGTACCAGAAAATTGACCATTGCCTCTTCGCTCTTAAGCAAGGCCCAGCTGAGCCCTTGCGAAGTTATATCATGCGCTTCAACCAGGTGGCTCAGGACGTTCCATTGGCCACCTCTGAAATATTAATGAGCGCCTTCTCGCTTGGACTAGTGGAGGGGGAGTTCATCTGAGACCTCATTCGGGATCCCACGAAGAAGTTCGATGAGATGCTCTGGAAGGCCGCCAGCTATATCAATGTGGAAGAGGCTCAGGCTACTCAATGAAAAGCAGACAAGGTACCTGCTTCCACCAACAAACCAGAAAAGAGACCACCCCAACCGGCAGCCCAACCTCTTCCACGTACTCGGGAAGCCCGACCACCCTTTGGTCCCGATCTGGATACCTGACCAGTTCCATGTGTAGCAGCTGTTCAAGCCCCAAGGCCTGGGCCATGGGGCTTATGTTACTGTACTTATCATTACTCCCATACTCATGCCACCAATGATTATTTTCAGTTCGCTCAAGACTCTAGGCGTGCAGCAGAGCTGGGCTTACCTCTGCCTGAGATCGCGCCTAGGACTCAACAAAGGATACTGGCCAGCCAATAGGTCACGGCTGGTGCAGGTTAACCTGACAAACCTCGACCCGACATTGCTGGATAAGGGAATCAGCAGCCTGGCCGCAACCAAGAGCTTAGGGAAGCCAGGGAAGAAGAAAATTGAGGCAGCACGGCCATCCAGGAGATCGACATGATCTCTGGAGGACCTACGGACGGATGATGCCATAATAGTTGGAAAATTAGTTTTCATATTTATTGCCTTTTATGCTGTGATATGTGTGTTGTGTTGTGTGCTTGTGTGCTTGTTAAAATTCCTCATTTCTAAATAACTAAGTGGGAGAGGAATTATTTAAATTTCACAGTCTCCATTACTGGTTTGTAAGTGATGCATTCAAACTTGCGCATCGGCTCTGAGTGCCTTCCTCCACAACGGATGAGTTTGTTTGTGGATCACTAGATCAAACTTCCTTTATGGATGATTATAGGAAGTTATTTAGGTGCGTGTGATCTTCTCTAATTGAAGGGGCACAATCCTATTTAAGGGACTAAGTATCAAGTAATGGTATATACTTAGACGCATTTAATAGTATCCTCCCCAACAGAGTCATTGCTATTATTTGTGTGACCGAAGAAAAATCAACTATTAATTTTATTTGTCATAAAGTTAGGTTAATAAGATAATAAAATTAATGGGTAAAACTTCCTCTTACAAATGTTTGAATTTGTATACGTCCACACTAACGTGGCATACAAAATTCACGGTGTTTTGAGGTGTTGGTGAATTTAAATGATATTGAGGAATCAATATTATTTTAAGGTCTTGACCAAATATTTTGTGATTCTTAGGATTTCAAATGACTTTCAATCCCCTAGTTGCTATATTAGAAGAGAATAAACTTACATGTCCAAATTATATTGATTGGAAACAAAAAGTAGACTGTCCTCGCAAAATTGAGAACAATAAATGTGTATCCTATTCATTAGTTGTTGAAACATGTTTAGTGATGTTATCTACCGATACCTGGTGTGTAGATACGAGAGCCACTGATCATGTTTACAATTCATTGCAGGGGTTCCAAGAAACCTGACGACTACCTGAAGTGGAAATCACCGTCTACAAGGGCAATGCTACAAAAGTGGTGGCTGTTGCAGTGGGAGATGTTTATTTATCGTTTGATAGGAATAAAACATTGATTTTGAGAAATTATCTTTACGTACCAAGTTTTAGAAAGAACTTGATTTCAGTTTCTAAACTATTTAAGGATGGATATTCTGTCTCTTTTGATGACAAAGTTGTTATCAAGAAAAATAGCGAAGTTAACTGTTCTGGTACGTTGGTTGGCAATTTATATACTCAAAATCCAATAACTCCCATGATGCAACAAATGGAAATTAATAACACATCTTATAATTCTAATAAGAGAAAGCAACCTTCGGAAATGAACCAAACATATCTTTGGCTAGGTCATATTAACTTGAGTAGGATTCAAAGGTTAATAGCTGATGGACTTTTGGGTTCATTGGTGGTGAAAAACTTTCCAACCTGCGAGTCTTGCTTGGAAGGAAAAATGACCAAGAGACCTTTTAAGGCTAAGGGGTATAGAGCCAAAGATGTGTTGGAATTGGTTCATTCTGATTTGTGTGGACCTATGACTATCCAGGCAAGAGGTAGTTTCGAATATTCCGTCTCTTTTATAGATGACTATTTGAGATACGGGTACATTTACTTGATGCGCCGCAAGTCTGAGTGCTTTGATAAGTTCAAAGAGTACAAGGATGATATGGAGAAACGTCATGGTAAAAGTATCAAGACACTATGGTCTGATCGTGGTGGAGAGTACCTCTTAAGAGAGTTTAGGAGTTACGTATCAGAGGTCAGGATTCAATCTCAACTGTCTGCACCTGGTACACCCCAACAGAATGATGTGGCAGAATGAAGGAATATGACTCTTATGGAAATGGTTAGATCAATGATGAGTTATTCAGAATTACCAAATTCATTTTGGTGATATACTCTCGAAATGGCAGTGAACATAGTACCTTCTAAGTCAGTACCCTCTACTCCCATAGAATTATGGAATGAGCGTAAGCCTAGTCTGAAGCATATTCGGATTTGGGATAGTCCAGCACATGTGCTGAAGGGAGACATTGATAAAGTTAGAATTACAAACAAGAGTTCGCTTGTTTGTGGGTTATCCTAAAGGAATGAAAGGTGGTTTATTTTATAGTCCTAAAGATCAAAAGGTCATTGTTAGCACCAATGCCCAATTTTTAGAAGAGGACTATGTAATGAACCACAAGCCCATGAGTAAAATTATTCTTGAAGAAATAAGAGAAGACACGTCTACTTTAGTACCAACGGTACAAGATGAGATACACAAAGAAACTGCAACATGTGTCACAAATGATGCACAATTACAAGTAGTGTCTCGTCGTAGTGGGAGGGTTGTTCGGCAACCTGATAGATTCATGTTTTTGGGAGAGTCTTCGGACTTGATCCCTGGTGAACATGAACCTAATCCCTGCACATATGATGAAGCACTCCAAGATAAAGATGCAGCATCTTGGCAAAGTGCAATGAACTCTGAAATAGAATCTATGTATTTTAATCAGGTCTGGGAGCTTGTAGAACCACCAAATGGTGTAAAAGCCATTGGGTGTAAATGGGTCTACAAAAGAAAAATAGGGATAGACGGGAAGGTGAAAATTTTCAAAGCAAGGATTGTTGCAAATGGGTATACTCAGAAAGAGGAAATCGATTATAAGGAAACCTTTTCGCCGGTAGCCATGCTTAAGTCTATCCGGATTCTTTTATCTATTGCTGCTCATATGGATTATGAGATTTGGCAAATGGATGTCAAGACAGCTTTCCTTAATGGAAGTCTTGAAGAAAACATCCATATGAAGCAACCATAGGGATTCATTACGAAGGGCAAAGAGCATCTTGTATGTAAGCTCAATCGGTCTATTTATGAACTAAAGCAAGCTTCGAGATCTTGGAATATCCAGTTTAATGAAGTTATCCAGTCTTATGGATTCATTCAGTGTCTGGATGAGTCTTGTGTATAGAAGAAAAATGACGGAAACGTGGTGGTATTTCTTGTACTATACGTTGATGATATTTTGCTCATTGGCAACAATGTCAAAGTGTTGTCAGACGTAAGGGTATGGTTTTCCAAGCAGTTTGATATGAAGGACTTGGGAGAATGTGGACATATTCTTGGGATCAAAGTAATAAGGGATCACAAGAAAAGAATATTGTCCTTATCCCAAGCTTTATACATTGATACTATCCTAGCTTGTTTTAGCATGCAAAACTCCAAGAAAGGTTTCTTACCTTTTTGACATGGAGTACCTTTATCTAAAGAGATGTGTCCTAAAACATCAAAGGAAATAGAGGACATGAAGGCAGTTCCTTATGCTTCGACTGTAGGAAGCCTAATGTATGTGATGCTATGTACGAGACCGGATATCTGTTTTACCGTGGGCATGGTTAGCGGATATCAAAGTAACCCAGGACATGGACATTGGACTGCCGTAAAACATATATTGAAGTACCTAAGAAGGACTAGAGATTATATGCTGGTTTACCAGGCAGATGATTTACTCCCTGTGGTTACACGGATTCTGACTTCCAATCAGATAGGTACAATAGTAAGTCTACCTCGAGGTGTGTGTTTACTTTGGGAGGTGGAGCCATAACATGGAGGAGTGTAAGTAGAAATGCATTTCGGACTCTACCATGGAAGCTGAGTATGTGACAGCCTCTGAGGCAACCAAAGAAGTTGTATGGCTCAGAAACTTCTTGATGGACTTAGATGTGATTCCTGGTTTGCCCAAAATTATCATAATTTATTGATAATAGTGATGCAATAGCAAACTCGAAGGAACCACGATCCCATAAGGCAAGTAAACACATTGAGCGAAAGTACCACTCGATACAAGACATTGTAAAATGAGAAGTTATTGTCGCCAAGATTGCATCAGAAGATAATCGGGCAGATCCTTTTACTAAGGCCCTTCTGGTGAGAGCTTTTGATGGGCATGTTGAGGGGATGAGAATCAGATGTATGGTAGCATATATGGCAACATAGTCTTTTAGTATAAGTGGGAGATTGTTAGGATGTATACTAAAAGCCTAGCTTTTTGTATGAATATTTATTTTAAAATAAGAATCACATTGGTCAAATGTCTACATTTATGTTAAATGTAGTTGTGCATTTAATTTATATTGTAGATAACTTAGTGTGTGATGTCACATAGAAGATCATGTTATCAGTTCTATATAAATTATAAATAGTAGCTCACAACCAAGATGGATTGGGACAAACCATTGGAATGGTTGTCGTGTAATTTGGTATTAGTTTATCTTGAGTATAAAATTACACTAGTACATTGAGTGTATTGAGTAGAACCATTTGAGGTTGTTCTTTTTATACTAACTGCATAAAAGAACAAGACCTCTGTTATTATAGAAGTGTGTGCTCTTAATCCCGATATAAGAACAACCACATATACTTAGTATTTATTTCTTGAATTTATCAATGGGTGAGATTTTTTCAGTTGGATCAATAGGCCCGATAAGTTTGGAAATAATATTATTTATATGGTGTGTTGTTGATTATAGAAGGAAACTGTGTCCTAATAATCTAGGTTGATGATGTCCCATTGAGGAGCTCATAAGGATTGTTATGTAAATCCTGCAGGTGGACCTAGTCCGGCATGACAATGAAGTTGAGTGGTACTACTCTTGGAGCTAGATGTTAATTAAGTGAGTGTCAGTAACTCATTTGATTAATGGAAATTCGATATCTTAAACACAAGGAAATTAACGCACTCATAATAAGAAGGAGCCCATAATGTAATATGAGATTGGTGTGGTAGTTCAATAATAACTCTTTAGTGGTATGAGTTATTATTGATGAACTTGAGTTGAGTGTTCGGGGCAAACATAGGAAGCTCAAGCTCATCGGGAGACCAAAAATAATTCCTCCTCTCAGTCCCTGTTTTAGCCTCTATAAAGCCTTATATCCACCAAGTCTACTTCTTACCCAAATAATGGGTCGGACACATCCTTGCTTGGTGCAAGGAGGCCGGCCAAGCATTATTTGGAGCCCAAGAGGTGGCCGACCCCAAGTACATCTTGGTGTCCAAGATGTGGCCGACCACACATAAATTAAAAGGAGGTTTTAATTTTGTTTTAAAACTTTCCTTTTATAGCCATTGATCTTGTCTAAGAAGCTTGACAAGACGGAGAGCCAGGAGAAAAAACCTACCGCCGGTAATGCCTACGGAACACCGATCCGAGAAACTCAAAGCGGATCGGGAAGAATAGAATCACCAAATGCCCTCCTTATGCGAAGATCCGATGATGAGAGAGATCCAACCAAAAAGAACCTGGATCCGAAGCTTCCAAGTCTTCCTGTGCACAAGAGACCAACCAACACTATCGTCAGTGACCTAAGACCGGGGTGGGAATCCCAGGCTAGGCCCTCCGACGCTCAAGTTAGTGATCTCTCCTTTTGTGGAAGGAAGGAAGAAGAAGAAGAAGAAGAACAATAATTGGATGTTAGGGTTATAGGTGTGCGTAGTGATGTGAACTTACCTTGCCAACGGAGAGGATTTCCCTTTTTATACCACTTCATATAACCTCCGTAGTCATGAAGTGGAACCCGGTTTGTTTAGAGTTTGTAATGAGATGACGTAAGCTGCGTACTTGTGTTAAATGGCTTTTTAAGGAATCTTTTTTGTACCCCAGATGTACCTTCTTTGTCATCTAGTACCAACAAAATAGTCTAAAAACACATTTCCCGTCAAATATATAACACCTATTATACAATCACATACTGCAAATATCTTCATGGACTACTTTATTTGAAATATTTACTTATATCTTGTTTCACAATTCCTTTCAAAGTGTTTCTATCGTTCCTACTTGCCTCTCCTATTTTTGCTATATCATAGATAGCTTAATATAACATTGTTCCTTGTATCGGTCGAGGATGAACTTAACTAGGTTTGATCAATTATCATTACCTCTCATGAGGCTCCTCGGGTAATGCCGGTCCGTGCCCTTCTGAGTTTGTTATCCCAGTTAGCACTGGGCTATATTTTGTCAAGTATGTAATCTTGATCAATATTGGTATATCTTTTCAAGGTATTATTCGGCCCGGCCAATATTGGTCTTTCTCCATTGAGGTATATCCCGCTTGATATTGACCTTCCTCCCTGAAGGTTTATCTCGATCGATATTGGCCTGCTCACTTGGAAGTATATCCGACCGATATTGACCTTCCTTCATTGAGGTATATCCTGGCTGATCGTAGCCTACCTCCTTTGAGGCATATCCCGGCCGATATTGGCCTATCTTCCTGAAGGTATATCCCGGCCGATATTGGCCTACCTCCTTTGAGGCATATTCCAGCCGATATTGGACTATCTCCCTGAAAGTATATCCCGATCGATATTGGCCTACCTCCTTTGAGGCATATCCCGACCAATATTGGCCTATCTCCCTGAAGGTATATCCCGGTCGATATCGGTCTACCTCCTTTGAGGCATATCCCGGCCGATATTGGACTATCTCCCTGAAGGTATATCCCGACCGATATTGGCCTACCTCCTTTGAGGTATATCCTGATCGATATTGGTCTTCCTCCCTGAAAGTATATCCCGGCCAATATTGGCCTACCTCCTTTGAGGCATATCCCGACCGATATTGGCCTATCTCCCTGAAGGTATATCCCGGCCGATATAGGCCTACCTCCTTTGAGGCATATCTCGGCCGATATTGGACTATCTCCCTGAAGGTATATCCCGACCGATATTGGCCTACTTATTTGGAAGTATATCCCGACAGATATTGGCCTACCTCCTTTGAGGTATATCCTGATTGATCTTAGCCTACCTCCTTGGAGGCATATCCCGGCCGATATTGGCCTATCTCGCTGAAGGTATATCCCGGCCGATATTGGCCTACCTCCTTTGAGGCATATCCCGGCCGATATAGGCCTACCTCCTTACTTGGTTATCCCCTTTCCCTCTCTTATCGGGGATTCATAAAACTTAACCCATATCACTAGCCTTCCCTTCAAGTCTAGTCGAAGGAGGTGTAGACGACTGACTAGACACAAGTTTGATTTTTGTTTTTTCCCTGCCCGTGACTCTTCCACGAGTACTGAAGTGACCTTACAAATTTTGTGTACAGCTATCTTGTGGACAGTGATCCCATGAACCTTAGTATAGTGATTCCTTGGGTCCCTTGATCCTTTAAATAGGGCTACAACCCTTTCTTCGTTCATCACCCACCTCAGTTCTTTTCCTTCCTTGCTAACTTTCCCTGCTAAGAGTATGGTCTTGGATCCCCCCTTTTGGGGGCGATTCTTGTTGGATAAGGCAAGATCTATGTATGAGTTTATTCAAGTGTTTACTTCAACTAACTCTAGGTTCAAGAAACTCTCCCAAAAAGAGACGTTTCTCGAGATTTATCATCTCCAGCCAAATGCGCAGCTGCTCTGGAGACTCAACGAGCTTCAGAGGAATTCTCTTTACTTACGGAGGAGCAACAAAACAGCCCATGGGTGTCGCCACAAACGCGTAGCCCATGTTACCCTTAGGCTAGGGTTGGTTGCTCTAGTTGTAGAACTCTAGGGCTCGAGCAGAGGAGAGGCTATTTCAGTCACCTTTGCACCATGGCTGGAATAGACCTGTCCCCTTCCCCTTGCCCTTGAGTTGCCCTGCTTCATAGTTTCCTTCATCCCGGGCAAAATATTGCCACTTCTATCGCCTAGGCAAGCTTCTTTCGTGCCTGGTAAAATATTCCCACTTCTGCTCCATGGTAAGTTTGACTCCGGGGGGGGGGGGATTGAGATTTGCTGAGCATCTCGAAAGCTTATGTCTGTAATTCTTGTTGACTTTTTGAGGTTTAATATTTTAGAGGGGAAATGTAATGTTATGTATTTGATCAGATTCTACATGTAAATTCAAACATTCTTTTGTATTGAATCGGCCAACTCTATTGAATCTTTCTAATTCATAAGAACAGACGTGATGTTGTGCTCAATATCCATCCGTATATCATAAGCATTGTTGTTTTGACAAATATTCCCTTGTTTTATTTACAAACAAGGTTGTCTCAGTCCATGCTATACTTATCTACTATGACTAATCGCTAAACTAATTGATATTTGTTTGTATATCATAAACAAAGTTACCTTAACCGATATTATACTTATCTATCATAATTATGTCAGCCGATATAAGTAAAATTATCTCGATCAATGCTAGTTTACACTTTATAATGACATTAATTTAAAACATGTTATACGTCTAAATAGCTCTCCTTAATTTTTCTTGTCCTTAACCTGGATTTAGTCAAACTCAGTCCCTCTTTCTTTATTATGCCTAGTAAACTACGTTTTCTTTCAAAATTTCTTGTCTTGTGATTGGCTTTTCCCCTGGTAAGAGAATGCTGGAAGCGTATAACGAGGTGTTACCAACCCCAGTGTGATCCGATCTGTCGCGTCCAACATAAATGTTTCTTTATGATTCTGTGACACATACTTTCTCTCTCTGCCACGTCATGTAAGTATTTGTCCTTTTTCCTGTAATCCTCAACGTCTATTGAGATAAGAATGTTTTAATCTAACGACGGTTATGTGTTTTTCAAACCCTAAACCCTATGTCTCCTTTTCAACTTTGTCCCTTCCCTTCTTGCCTTAGCGTTCTTTCCTTGTTGCAGTCTTTGATCACACCTTGTGCTCATCGTTTTCCGGCGATCTCTTTTCTTGCTTCCAGTAAGTAACTTGTTGTTTTGCTATCCTTTATTTCTATCTATGGCTGAGGAAGCGATTGCTCCTTGGTATGTCCAAATGTCTTCCTCCATTGATAAAAGTGCTAGACTTACCATCCGCCGTCAATATGAAATCCCTAGGGAGTATAGCATCTTAATCCCGAAACCAGATGATCGTCCTCATCGTCCCCCCGATAATTACGTGACTTTTTTTCAAGGATCAGTTGATAGGAGGTTTAAGGTTTCCCATTCCTCCTTTCCTAATTGAAAAGTATTTTGATATTCCTTTGCAGCAGTTTGCACCTAACGCCTTTCGTTATCTATGTGGTGCTTACATGCTATTTTGTCTACTAGACATCCCTCCTACTCCTCAGAATTTCTTCATGTTTTCTTACCCTAAGTGTTCGGAACCTGGTGTTTTTTTGTTCCAATCCCGGACTAAAATGGTCCTTTTCGAGGATATGCCTTCGTCTCTTAAGGCTTGGAAATCTCGTTTTTTCTTCATAAAATTTCCAGGACCCATCCCTTGGTCTCATGCTTGGAAATCCTCCTTACCTCCCTTGCCCGACCTCAGGGAGTTTCATCTTCATTCTTCTTTTTCTATTTATTGTGAAAAGTTGTTATGTCTGTTGGTGTGGGAAGCATCCGACGATCGAACCTGAGTTTTGATAATGGCAAAGGATTCAAAGTTAAGGTGTGTTGTGAACTAACATGCTTGATTGAGTGTTTCAGGTAAGTCCTAACTGTGGTTAGGCAAGGTAAAAATCCTAGGGGGTGGTAACCCTAGGTTATAGGGAGTGGTAACCCTAAGCGGAAAGTCTTGGTGGGTCGAGTGCTTCAGGCAAAAGTCCTAGGGGTTGGTAACCCTAGGTGGAAAATCCTGGTGTCACGAACCAGGTGGAAGACTGGATGGGTCGGGAAGCGGGCGTCTAGCAGAAAGTCTGGAGGCATCGAACACCGAGCAAAAGTCCAGTCGATCTGGAGGATCGCACTAGCAAAAGGTAAAATCTCCTGAGTGGAGTAGGTAAGGACGCGTTCCCCGTAGAGGGTACAGTAGGCGTCGGGTCGACCTAGGGCTTCAGGTTGGAAACCAGAAGTCAGACCCGGACAGTTCGATGACTATCAAATTTGTTTATATATACTATCTTTTGTGTTCTAACTCTGTTTTACAGGAAACTAATCTTTTTGTGCAAGGTTAGGACTGACCAGGATCGGTCAACCGAACCTTGGGATCTGTCGACCGAACCTCCAAGCTACCAGATCAGATCTCCAGAAGTTGGACCCGGTTCGACCAGGGATCGGTCGACCGGACCTCAGGATCGGTCGATCGAACCTGAGATAGGTGTCGACTGGATCAAGCCGAGGTGTGCGGGTCAGAGGAGACTAATCGGCCGACCAGACCTTAGGATCGGTCGACCGAACCCAGGGATAGAGTTTGACCAGATCGAAGCGGAGCGACGGATCAGATGCAATGGAGATCATCTGATCGGTCGACCGAACATGAGGATCGATCGACCGATCCGCTTCGGGTCAAATCTGATCCCGAGACTTGGGGATCTGGATTAGACCTTGCAAAGCTATAAAAAGAGGCCTCGAGGTGCAGCTCAAATCAGCGAATTCCGAACAGAAGTGCTGTGCTCTTGTGTGCTCCATAAGCTTCAACAACGCTCTGCTGCTACAACGAACTGAAACTCCAAAGCTCGTCTACTTTCTTGTTCGTTGGTATAACTTTCTTATTTGCACTTAACTGTAATTGCTTCTAGCTTGTAATAATTTCGGATTTATAGTTGTTGCCTACCGAAAGCGGTCAAGGACCGTGGGCCTTCGAGTAGGAGTCGAGATAGGCTCCGAACGAAGTGAAACACCTGCGTCTTTTGTGTTTGCATTTACTTTCCGTTGCGTTTCTACTCTGTGTTTTAAATCGATAAAATAGCCACGAGCGCTATTCACCCCCCCTCCTCTAGCGCTTTCGATCCATCAATTGGTATCAGAGCGGGGTAGTTTTGAATCGGTGCAACCACCATTCAAAACAATTTTTTCGTGGTATTTTCAGATTTTTTGGAGTCAATTAGAATTTGGCTTCATAGTTATATTCTAATTCTTTTTCTCGAATCGGTTTTCTGCTCGGAGTTGGTGCAACACCACCCGAGTTCGTATTCTATTTTTCTCCTTCCGCACTACTAAGCCAGGACCAAGTCCTGGAACTTTTTGTTGTTTATTTTTTTATAGTTGATCTAAAATGGCCCTTCAAGAAGGCTACAGTACAGCCCGTCCCCCGCTATTCACCGGAGACGACTTCGGGTACTGGAAGGGTCGGATGGAGGCATATCTCCAGACTCACTTTGAAGTCTGGATGATTATCAAAACCGGATTCCAACTATCAACTAATAGCGCCGGCAAACCACTACCATATAAGGACTGGGACGCATCTCTGATTAAGAAGGTGGAAGCTAATACCAAGGCGACCTGCACCCTCCAATGTCGCCTATCAAAAGAAGAACTCAACGGCGTCGGCCCCTTCAACAGTGCCAAGGAGCTGTGGGAGAAACTCATTGAACTTCACGAAGGGACGTCCAACACCAAAGTAAGTAAAAGATACTTAATTTTCAATAAATTATTTAATATCAAATTGTAGGAAGGTGAGACAGCTGCCCAACTCCATGCCCGGATTCAAGATCTGCTCAACGGTCTTCATGCAATCGGACAAAAGGTAGATAACCGGGACATCATAAGGTATTCTTTAAACACCTTTCTGAGGAACACCTTGTGGGCATCCATGGTAGATGCCTACAAGGTTTCTAAGGATTTATCTACTATTAAGTTAGATGAACTATTTGCAGAATTCGAACTTCATGAACAAACTAATGCACGTCCGACCGAGAAAGGGTTGGCTTTGGTTGCAGGAACAGGGAGAATGTGCGAATCAAAGATAAAGCGCAGAACCGAACCTAAGTCAGAAGAAGAACTAGATTCGGAAGATGACGACGAGCTTACAACCGAAATAGTCAACCTGGTAAAGAAACTCTGCAAAAAGAAGGGTTTCAACAAAAAGGATGTCAGAAAGGCCATCTAGTCCAAAGAAGCCCAACCGAGCTCAAAGGTCAAATTCGAAGTGATCTGCTACGGGTGCAATCAGAAGGGGCACATCAAGGCAAACTGCCCGAACCAAAAGGATCCAAAGAAACCAAGGAGGAAGAAGGCCTTGAAAGCAACATGGGACGAGTCCTCTTTCGAGGAATCCGACGACGAAGAACTTGAGCAGATGAATTTTCTTGCGTTGACAGCCCGGGACTACAACAACGAATCCGGAAGCGAGGACGAATCGGAAGCCGAGTCCGAGAGAAGCCACGGATCCGCATCCGTTTCCGAAGGGCCAAACCCCTCTGTTAGTAAAAATCGTTTATATAGCTTAATTAATTATTTAATGCATAAAGTAGCTAAGTCCAAAATTCGAATCAAGTCGCTTCTAAAGGAAGTAACACTCCTTAAAAAACGACTAATAATGAATCCTTGACTGATCCAGTTCACACTGGAACCTCAACTCAAGTTCAAAAACTTGAGGAAGAGAATTCCAATCTGAAAAGCCAAGTCAAGGATCTGAAGACAACCTTAGAACGATTTTCCTTGGGGTCCAAGAATCTTGACTTGATTCTTGGAACACAAAGGGCAATCTACAATCGAATGGGACTAGGATACAAATCGAAAAAGAAGAATAAGTCATATTTATCTCTAATACAAAGAACAAATAGAAAAATGGTCCAAGCATGGGTTGCCAAGTCCAACCTGATCAATCAAGTTGGACTCGGACAATATTGGGTTCCTAAAGATCAAATACATTACCTCGATAGACCATATCGAGGCTATGATCCAGGGGGAGCTAGAAGAAAAATGATTAAATTAAATTAAAAATTCAAATAAAAATTCGAAATTAAAATTAAAAATTCGAAATTAAAATTAAAAATTCAAATTTAATTAAAAATTCAAATAAAAATTCGAAATTAAAATTAAAAATTCAATTAAAAAATTTGAAATTAAATAAAAAATTCGAAATTAAATTAAAAGAAATTCAAATAAAAATTCAAAATTCAAATTGAAATTAAATTAAAATTCAAAATTCAATTAAATTAAAATTCAAAATTCAATTAAAAATTTGAAATTAAAATTCTAAATTCAAAATAGAAGAAGGATCCAGAATAGCTGGCACCCACAACTAATCTACCCGAAATGGGTAAACAAGAGTAGTCTACTCGGCAGGGAAATTAAGGTTAGATAAAATGACTAGGTTTAACTTAACCCATGGTACTGGTGAAGTTTTTGGATGATAGTACGTTAGGGAAGCTTGGGCATCGCATGTCTAGGAAGATATGGCTTCGACCTGGTGCATTTAGCCAAGTGGAACTGACCGAAGCTACCCTTAAATGGATCCTAACTAGTTAGACCAAGGTTTAGTATTAAGTTTAATGGGTAGGACTATTTAGAAAACCTCGAATGCATGGTTACTTTAATGAGTTCCTTGTGACTCACCATAGCCCAGAAATTTATCCAAAAAATGCTTACTTGTTAAACACAAAGTCAAACCTGAATCTAACACAAAGTTAAACATAATCCTAAAATTGAATCTCAATTCATCTCACAAAAATTATAGGACTCCCTGATTGAAAATTCAGATCGGGTGAGATGACTAAGGAATATAAATTCAAAATTAAATTTATAATACTAATGAATTGAAATTAAAATCAACTTAAATATTTTTTAAAATTAAAATCAACTTAAATATTTTTTAAAATTAAAATCAACTTAAATATTTTTCAAAATTAAAATTAACTTAAAATTTTTTCAAAATTAAAATCAACTTAAATATTTTTCAAAATTAAATTAACTTAAATATTTTTCAAAATTAAAATTAACTTAAAAAATTTTCAAAATTAAAATCAACTTAAATATTTTTCAAAATTAAAATTAACTTAAATATTTTTCAAAATTAAAATTAACTTAAATATTTTTCAAAATTAAAATCAACTTAAATATTTTACAAAATTAAAATCAACTTAAATATTTTTCAAAATTAAAATTAACTTAAATATTTTTCAAAATTAAAATTAACTTAAATATTTTTCAAAATTAAAATTAACTTAAATATTTTTCAAAATTAAAATCAACTTCAATATTTTTCAAAATTAAAAATTAACTTCAATATTTTTCAAAATTAAAATTATCTTAAATATTTTTCAAAAGTAAAATCAACTTAAATATTTTTCAAAATTAAAATTAATTTAAATATTTTTCAAAATTAAAAATTAACTTAATTATTTTTCAAAATTAAAATTAACTTAAATATTTTTCAAATTTAAAATTAACTTAAATATTTTTTCAAATTTAAAAATTAACTTAAATATTTTTCAAAATTAAAATTAACTTAAATATTTTTTAAATTAAAAATTAACTTAAATATTTTTCAAATTAAAAATTAACTTAAATATTTTTCAAATTAAAGATTTACTTAAATATTTTTCAAATTAAAAATTAACTTAAATATTTTTCAAATTAAAAATTAACTTAAATATTTTTTAAACTTAAACAAATTTCAAATAATTCTTCAATAGAATTAACTAATTATTAACTCAGATTGGGTAAGATGCAAAATTAAGGACCTACTTCAATCAAACTGTCTTTTGATCCATCAACTACTTTATGTGTAGGAATTGGATCAATGGATGTTGGATAGTGGATGCTCCAGATATATGACTGGAGATAGGTTGAAGTTCACTAAGCTAAAACTAAAGAACCTAGGATCAGTTGCATTCGGTAACGATGGAAAACTGAAAGTAATCGGAAAAGGTAATATCGAACTTAACTCCGATTTTATTATTCGAAAAGTGTTATTAGTTGAAAATTTTAATTTTAATTTATTAAGTATAAGCCAATTATGCGATACTGGTTACTCAGTTAATTTTACCAAGTCCGAATGTATAGTCAAACATATTGATAATCCAAAAATCATACTTAAGGGCACTAGGAAAGATAATGTCTACACCAATGATCTACCAACACCCTCAATAAAGTGTTTTCTAACACAACAAGAGGAAACTGAGTTGTGGCACAGGAGATTGGGTTACACCCACACAAGACTCATTTCAAAAATGAGTCAAAATGGACTAGTTAGAGGATTGCCCAAATTAAAAGTTATTGAAAATTCATTCTGTAATGCGTGTCAACAAGGAAAACAAACCAAGTCAACCACAAGTCAACCAATCTAGGTAGAACTACTTGTTTACTTGAGATCCTTCACCTAGACCTATTTGATTCACACGGAGCCAAGTCACTAAGCAAGAACCAGTATTGCTTAGTTATAATAGATGATTTCTCCAAGTTCACCTGGGTAAAATTTCTAAAAACAAAAGATGAAACCTTTGAAATATTTAGTAATTTTTGCAAATTAACAGAAAATGAAAAAGATACTAAAATTAAAAGAATAAGAAGTGACAATGGAGGAGAATTTGAGAATCACAACTTTACTAAATTTTGTGAAATAAATGGGTACAAACATGAATACTCCTGCCCTACAACCCCTCAACAAAATGGTTTAGTAGAACATAAAAACAGAACCCTATAAGAAACTGCTAGAACCATGTTAAACGAAAATAAACTATCTAATCAATTCTGGGCTGAAGCAGTTAGTACAGCATGTTACATTCAAAATAGGATTTTAATTAGCAAATTTCAGAATAAAACACCCTATGAAATTTATTATAATAAAATTCCCAACTTAAACTATTTAAAAGTATTTGGATGTAAAGTCTTCATTTTGAACACTAAAGACTACTTAGGAAAATTTACATCAAAAACAACCCTGGGAATATTTTTAGGATATTCAACAACCAGTAGAGCATATAGAGTGTATAACAAAAATACCCTAAAAGTAGAAGAAACAATAAATATAATATTTGATGAAGAAAATAAATTACCCAACACAATAAATGAAAATGAAAATACAAAAAATATTAACCCAATAAACAGAGAAGATGACGAAATTCAACCTGAACCTATTGAATCTGAAGAACAAATCACTAACTCAAATGGTATACGACCAACTAGGACAAGCACAAATCACCCATCTGACCAAATCTTGGGTGACCCAACTATAGGAGTCAGAACAAGATCATCTTATAGAAACCAGAGCCAAATAGCCTTGATTTCAAAAATTGAACCCAAAACCATAGAAGAAGCCCTACCAGACCCAGATTGGACTCTAGCAATGCAAGAAGAATTGACCCAATTTGAAAGAAATCAGGTCTGGGAATTAGTGCCTAAACCCGTTAACAAATCTATAATTGACACTAAATGGGTTTTTAGAAATAAATTAAATGATCAAGGTGAAATAGTTTGAAACAAAGCTAGGTTAGTAGCTAAAGGATTCAGTCAAGTAGAAGGGTTAGACTATGACGAGACCTATGCTCCAGTAGCAAGACTTGAATCCATTTGGATGTTGCTGGCCTATGCAACACACAGGATTCAAGCTATTTCAAATGGACGTAAAATTCACATTTTTAAATGGATTTATTAAAGAAGAAGTATATGTAGGTCAACCCCCAGGATTTGAGGACTTAGAACAACCAAATTATGTCTTTAAATTAAAAAAGGCCCTATACGGACTAAAACAAGCACCTAGGGCTTGATATGAACTATTGTCCAATTAGTTAATATCAAAAGGATTTAACCAAGGCCTAATAGACCCAACCCTTTTCGTAAAAACCTTAGAAAATGACATTTTTATAGCCCAAATTTACGTTGACGATATTATTTTCGGTTCCACAAACTCTAAATTTCTAAAAGAATTCACCAAACTAATGGAAAATGAATTCGAAATGAGTCTGGTAGGAGAACTTGATTTCTTCTTAGGTTTACGGATTAAGCAAACTAAAGATGGAATTTACATTTATCAAACTAAATATGCTAAGGAACAAATTAGAAAATTTGGCATGGAAAACTCAAAAATAATAAATACACCAATGGCTACAAATGCTAAAATTGACTCAGATTTAGAAGGTAAATTAGTAGACTTGAAATACTATCGAAGTGCGATAGGAAGTCTACTGTACCTAACTGCGAGTCGACCAGACATTATTTTTGCAGTAGGTATGTGTGCACGATACCAATCTTGGCAAAAGAGTCTCACTTAACCCTTGTCAAAAGAATCCTTAGGTATGTTAAGGGAACTCTAAATATAGGACTATGGTACCCTAGATCTGGCACCCTTGACCTAACTGGCTACTCTGACTCAGGCTATGTCGGATGCAAGCTAGATAGAAAAAGCACAAGTGGTAGCTGTCAATTTCTAGGACAATGCCTAGTAAGTTGGTCAAGTAGAAATCAACACTGTGTTGCTTTATCTACCACTGAAGCTGAATATATAGCCTTAGGTGAATGCACATCTCAGTTGCTATGGATGATGCATACCCTTAAAGACTATCAACTGGAGTATCATAAAACTAAAATCTCAATTGATAATATAAGCTCAATAAATCTAACAAAAAACCCAATTCATCACTCAAGGATTAAACATATAGAAGTGAAGCACCATTTTGTAAGGGATCACGTAGCTAAGGGTGATATTGAACTCAACTATGTTGAGTCAAAATCAAACCTAGCTGACATCTTCACAGAGCCCTTACCTGAACTTGAGTTCAGCGCACTTAGAAGGCAAATAGGAATATGCTGGGTAGAATAGATATTAATTTTCAAAATTCACTGTCTTACCTCAAAACTCATTCTTTTATTCTTTTCAAAATCTAGGAAAAATAATGATTTTAAAATCCCATTTTCTTAGAATTTTCAAAAATATGACTTAGCCTAGACTCCACCCTAGAAATCTTGTTCCCCTAGATTTAAGCCAGATCATCTCACAAACACCTAGGTATTCCTTGCTTGTGTTTGTAAAACATAGAATGGTGTGAGATGCATAGGGTACAGGCTGGACTCAAGAATGCTTATTTCTGTGCATCAATATGAGTCTGGCGTTAAATACTTTATTAATAGTAATCAAGTCAAGTCTTCCAGCCTTAGTCAAATCTAACTAGACTAAATGACTTTACTTGACTAACCAAGTGAAAGCTGTTGCCCTCTAGGCAATCAGCAAGTAGCTAACGGTTAGATAGTTGGTGAAGGAAATGTTAAGCTTAAACATGCTTTTACTTTAGGGCTCTGATACCTGATCAAAACAATTAAGTTAACAATTTAAATAAGTTACAAACTGTAAAATACCGAAAAATATGGCGAATAATGACAAGGGAATTTTTCGGAATTTTTAGAAATTTTTCCGGAATTTTTCGGAGACCGTATGGACAAGTTTACGGGAATAAAAACGGGATCAGGGAAAGTCTGTTTAGGCTACCCATTTAAGTGAGGAAAAGTTTTTTTTTTCTTTTCCTTTTTATTTTCTTTTTTCTTTTATTCTTATTTCTCTTTTCTCCGTTTCTTCCTCCCCGCGCCTTCTTCTCTCCCCAGTTCCCCCGACGCCATGCCCTAACTGCTCTTCCCCAAACCGACGCCGCCGCCAAGGTCCCTCCTCATCCCCGAGTACAAGCCCCGATCCTCTTCTCTTCTCCCTCGTGCGCACGCCCGCACCCTCTGCTGCCAGCGACGAGAGCCAATTCCTCTCATCTGGCCGATGCGACGCCGACCCCGACCCCTGATCTGCCGGCATCAACCCTAGCGCCGACCTCTCATCCTCCTTCCCGAGCCGCACCAGGCGTCATCACCATCTGAGGTCGGTCGGAGCAGTGCCTACCACTATCTCTTCAGTTTTGCCCTGGATTTGGTCCACGACGTCTCTGCCCTAGCGTCGACTGCCGCCACTTTGCCCTAGCCGACGCCACCACCGCCGTCTCCCTCTGCCCTAGCCTCAGTCGATGCCCCCTCCTGACGCCAACAGTCACCACCAAGCCCTAATTGTTGATTCACCTCTGACACTTTGTTGTAGCTTTCTCTTGTGTCTAGTCATCGCAACCAGGTCGAGCTTTGGTTCCACGAGTCAGTTGCGGTTGATGAGGTATACCTGTTATAGTTCAGTTTAAACTTGGTCCTATATTAGGGTGCTGAATTGGGTTTAATGCTTGGATGTGGTTATGATGATTGTTGTATAGGGCATTTGAATTAGAAATAAACAACTCTATCTTGTTCCGACCACAATCCTTGGCAGCGATCATATTTTTCAGTGGTGAATCAACATGAGAGCATATGAGATTTGGGTGAGTTATGATGGATTCATGTTTAACCTAACCTAATGTGATTATGGAATGCTTAATCTATTGTAGTTGTGATGGTTTATGGATTAAGCTTAGTAAATTTTTATTGAGATGAATTAACTACAGTTGATTCATGTTGGATTATATTTAATCCTTGGATTATTAGAGATGATCATATTGCTAATCGTAAGTTGATCAACGAAAGGGAATGATTGTGTAGATTGAGGATTATTGGGGTTATTGAATAATGTTAGATATGATTGGATAATTGATTAAGGGGATTAATATAAGTTAATTCATTAATTAATCCTAATTAATGATGGATCGATTAAAGTTTTCCCTAATTAAATTGGGGAGTTTATCTGGCTATTTGTTATCTATATAATTAGCTAAATATATTATGTGATAACAGGACTTTAACACGAGACGAGCATCTCGACGTCGGATTTGGATCGAATTGGACCTTATCGATTGGAGGCGGGTACCTCTTGACTTATCTTTTATGATATTGTCATTTGGATATGCATAGTATTTTATAGCTACAAGCAATAATCATGATTGCCTTTGGTATGTCACGGTTTGATACCCATAGCATGTTCTATTTTGTCGCTTGTTAGGTATCCATGTTTATACCACGTGATTATTGCCATGAGTACCTTAGTTCCTAGAGTAAGTGACATACCATGCTTATTGAGTTTTAGGACTAGATTCTGGATTTTTATTTCTGGCATGTGTATCTAGATTATCTGATACCTAGGTTTTTATACCATACCTGGCTTATGTACCTCTATTTGTATATCATATCTGAGTTGTGTACTTAGAACCTTTTCTTTGATCTGTGCATATTGTTGGTACATATGTTATGGAGGGGGATATGTATAGGATCTAGGTTATTATACCATAGAGGACCAGTATACCCTAGATATGTGAATTTGACTTACTGATACTGTGGTACCCATATTATATATATATATGGATTTTTCTATGATGATCAGGATATTGTCATGCATCATGATTGCATTCTGTGCGATAGTCGACTCCATTATTGTTGAGCACATCGCCAGTTACATGGATTTGCACACACCACCACTCATGGGTTAGTGGTCGATTCAGGCAGAGTGTGTTGTAGTATGGACTTTGTTTGGCTCCGTTGGTCCGCTCATGGGTAGTGTGATGCAGCGTGATAGCCGGCAGAGATTCCTCTCCGTCATCGTGTACCGGGAGATGAGAGCATTGCGCTCCCCCATTTATGATTTGGGGTAGGAGGATAGGTGTACTCCGACAGCATCCCGTCCACTCGGTCACTCATCAGGAGCAGTGATGACAGAGTGCTCGGTTGTCACAGCCCTACCCACTCAGTCTCACTATTTATATGTGAGATGACTGACTAGCGTCAGGGGTGACTAGGACGCATCATTGGCATCATATGCATTGATGCATTTATTTCTTGTGATTGTGTTTGCTGCATTTGTTTGCTGCATTTTGGTTGGATGCATATTTTTGACATGCATACAGGATTTAGGACACTTTCAGTTTGACGACTCTTCTGTTCTGGATAGGAGTTCCTGGTAAGTACAGCTTCCTCAGTTACCTTTCAGTTTTGCATCTTTCCTATATGTTTGATTAGGAAGCTGTATTCCATGTTTATTGCTGTTAGATATATCTTACTAGGCATGTCTATTGGTATTTACTGAGTTGTTGAACTCACCCCCGTGGACATTATCTCTTTCAGGTACCAGGTTATTTATGGTGTCGCTTGGAGTATCCTGTCTGTTGGTCCCCACGTCACATCAGAAGACCCGTCTCCGCTTGTGTTTATTTTGTTTTACTATACGAAATTTGTGTATTTCGATTTATATTTCGATTTGTGTTCCGGTTTGTTTCCAGAGTGTTATATTGTTGTGTGGTGTAAGTCTAGCCGGCTAGCAGTCATGTATTGTGGTTTTCTATCATTTTTATGCTATGTTTTGGTATATGTTCCAGCCGTATGTGGCTGATGTATATTATGTCTGTAGAAATGCTTCAGATTGTCAGTCGTATAGGGGAGGTGTTGCCGAAATTTCTTCGGACAGGGACTCCCCCGGGGTGTGACAATTTAAGTGGTATCAGAGCGGGTATACGATACTTGCTATGTGTTCTGGATTTTTGAGATTTATCTGATACCAATTTATTGGTATCAGAGCACAGTTTACGAGTTTTATATTTCGTGTTTCAGATTTCATGTTTTAGTTTTCTCGATGTGACTTTTTCGAATTTTGGGACCTAGCATCGGCAGGACATCTCCAAGCTATAGGAGGTATGTTGGTATACTATTATCCTACCTTTTTGTTAGTATATGCACCGTTGACCATTACAGTTTATGACATGTATTAGCATTCTTTATTAGTACCTGACGAGTTGATATAGCATATATTTTATGTGTTAGGTAAATCACTGATTATGGTGGACTTTAATAGAGATTAAGGATTATAGGCTTTGGTGATTTTACATGTCATACTCCCAGTAGTTTTAGCTTCTGTTACGATTAGTTGGTTAGAAGATCGAGGCACATACCAGCCTCTGTTATTATTAGCTGTGTAGTGGATAGTATCTACCTATTTATGTTGACCTAGCCAGTAGTATACCATGTTATCTTAGTTAATTTCATCAGTAAATATTGATTTACTCTTGTTAGATCGGTCAGTAGGAGTCTGATTTACACTTGTTGATTTGGGTAGTCATATATTGATATACCTTAGTTGCTTGTGGAGGATTAAGGTATTCTTGATTAGTTAGTAGATGACTGATTTAGTTTTGTTAGTTTGATCAGTAGAGGACAGTCATACTCTATTTTAGAGGTTCGAATCTGTGGGTTATTTGTGCTTAGTTTGGTATCTAGAGCACATTTGAGTACATATTTTGTACTGACGTGGAAAAGACTTAATTGACAGTATACCATTATCGATTTGGGTCAGTCTATAGTGGATCGATGTATCCTATTCCATGTGGACTTTAATTTTTGACTGTATGTACCTGGTTGGATAACTTAGAAGGTGACCCTACAGTTTCAGAATGCCAGGTTGATTGGGTCAAATATGCTGATTATGTCTATCTTTGTTGCGTGTACATATGATTGTTATGTGTGGTAGGAGTTCTATGATAGACGGTTAAATTGCATGTAGTGAGTGTATATTTGTCCAGATGATGATTATTGTGGGTATACATTTCCAGTTATGATGGTTGTGGGTTTCTAGTAGATTATACCCGAGTGGTTAGACGTATGTGTCTGATTG
The DNA here is from genome assembly GCF_018446385.1 of Zingiber officinale. Classification (NCBI taxonomy): domain Eukaryota; kingdom Viridiplantae; phylum Streptophyta; class Magnoliopsida; order Zingiberales; family Zingiberaceae; genus Zingiber; species Zingiber officinale. The sequence goes on from NC_055993.1 coordinate 57,086,580, forward strand.
GGTTATTGGAGGTATTTTGTCGATTTAATCTGAGTTATGATATGTGCAGATGTGTTCGGTGTAATATTCGAGGTATCTTGTTCATTATATTTATACTGTGTATACACTCATGTCGATTATGATTTGTTGGAAGTATTCTGTTGATTATACTCTTGGCATAGGTGTATATATGTCATGTGAGTGTTGTTTGAGGTGTATTGTCGATTATACCTATGTTGGTATATGCACACGGGTTCGGTATGCATTGTTGGAGGTATCACGATGATTTTTACCTGTGTTATGAGTATGCTTCGTGTGTACTAAATGGATGATCATGTTGATCATACCCTAATTGCGTGTGCACATGTGTTAGGGCATTATTGGTAGCATCATGATGATTCTACCTATGTTGAATGTAGAGTGTGAGTGTCTACATTATGTTATTGGTTGTATTACTCTGTCAACCCATATTCTTATCAATGGATGACTCACTACGTTGTTGATAGATTTGACGATGAGTTTGATTTGATTGTTGGATTATTATACCTTTGGCTGCCACAGTGATATGTGGTTGAGTGATCTCGTGCAGCCTCTAGTTTGATAGTTAGGTGCCTTGGACACTTATGGATCGTTTGTGGTGGAGCGGAGCTCCCACATATTATTGTTGGTTTGTGATAGAGCGTTGTTTTTACATATTTTGGATTGTTGTGGTGGAGCGTTGCTCCCACATATTACGGATTGTTTGTGGTAGAGCGTTGCTCCCACATATGTGGTATTTCGTGTGATGGAGCGTTGCTCTCACATTGGAGGATTTATTCTTTGGTGATTTATATCGTTGGTGATCAGATCTGTTTATTGTCGAGGATCTTATGGATTGGGAATGTCTGTGATACGGACATTATGTGTATTGGTTTTACTATTAGGGCTTGCGGAGCCTTAGATGTTTTCATGGACTAGATGATTTGGGTATCCTTAGGTTATTGGATCAGAATTCGTTATCGTTATTGACGACGTGGTGTTTTATTCCTGATCTGAGGGGTAATACGCACTTCATCTTTGCATAGTTCTAGAGATGTTTCGATGGAAACATCTATATGTGAAGATCAGTAGTGCATATTTTGGTAGTCTCCTGTGAGATGTTTGAGACACACGGGCACCAGTAGAAGTGTACCGTGGTTCCACAAGAGATAGAGGTTGTTATCGTTGGGAGTAGTCGTACTCTATACAGGAGACTCGCAACTTCCTTTGTTTGGCTCGATATTTTCGGAGATACATTGAGGGTTTCTCACGGATTATTATGCTACTTACACACCTGACCAGGAAAGGCGTGAAGTTCACTTGGACTGGGGATTGCAAGACCAGCTTCTAGGAGCTGAAGCAGAGACTGGTGTCGGCTCCGATTGTTGGTTATACCTTCTTGAGATGACGGATTCGTGCTCTACACCGACGCGTCTATTCAGGGTTTGAGAGATGTTCTGATGCAGCACGATAGAGTAGTCTCTTATGTTTCTCGTCGGTTGAAGGAGTATGAGAAGAACTACCCTGTACATGATCTGAAGCTAGTCTCCATTTTTTTTTGCCATGAAGATTAGGCGACATTATTTATATGGCGTTACATTTGAGATTCTTAATGACCATAAGAGTCTCAAATATCTGTTTATTTAGCTCAAATATCTGTTTATTTAGAAGGAACTTAATCTCTGACAGACGAGATGGATGGAGTTCCTGAAGGATTATGATTGTACCATTAGCTATCACTCGGAGAGAGCTAATGTGGTTGCCGATGCACTTAGCAGGAAGTCCAGAGGGACTTTAGCTTTCCAACGAGTTGTGGTCACAAACTTGATTCAAGGTTTCATTGATTTGGGCCTTGAGGGGTAAGGACAGACAGAGCAGGGTACTCTGGTTACCATGGTTGCTCAGTCGTTGATCAGGTTGAGAATACGAGAGCCCTAGGCTGCTGATTAGTATTTGCAGTTTATTTGAAGCCAGATAGCTTTCGGGCAGCAGACCGAGTTCGCCCGAGACAAGGAGGGTATTATATACTCTCGAGGCAGAATATGCGTACCTCAGTCTCATCCGGTCTTACAGGAGCTACTTCAGGAGACTCATCGCTCTCGATTTGCGATCCACCCAGGCGGTAATCGTATGTACCGAGATTTGAGACGTTCTTATTGGTGGAACGGTATGAAGAAAGACATCACGGAATTTGTAGCGAGATGTCTGGTCTGTTAGCAGGTGAAGTATGAGTACCAGATACCTGCCGGATTATTTTAGCGGATTCCTATTCCTGAGTGGAAATGAGAACATATTACCATGGACTTTGTGGTGAGTCTGCCTAGGACACAACGAGGCTATGACGCGATTTGGGTAATTGTTGATTTATTTAACCCAAATCCGCGCACTCGTTAGCGATCCGGAAGACGGATTTCCTGGATCGATTGGTAGATCTGTTTTGCCGGGGGATCATCAGATCATGTGATGTTCCATTGACTATTATTTCGGATAGAGGCCCCGGTTCACGTCTCGTTTGTGACAGAGTCTGCAGCAGGCCTTGGGCACGCAGCTCTGTTTCAGTACAACTTTCCATCCGTAGACAGATGGACAGTTAGAGCGGACCATTCAGACTCTAGAGGACTTGCTGAGGTCTTGTGTATTGGATTTTGAAGGCAGTTGGGAGGACCATCTGACATTGATAAAGTTCGCCTATAATAACAGCTTTCATTCGGCTTTCCATATGGCACCGTTTGAAGCGTTGTATGGTAGGCCTTGTCGGACACCCACCCTCTGGGATGAGGTTGGGGAGGCCCAGTTATTGGGACTTTGTAGAGCTCAGCTTGATACAGAGTTGGTCTGTACTATCAGACGGAAGATATCAGAGGCGCAGGACCGCCAGAAGAGTTATGCAGACCGGAGAAGGAGACTCTTAGAGTTCTCTGCAGGTGATCATGTATTTCTGCGAGTTTCACCCACGAAAGGGGTGAAGAGATTTGGCCTCAGAGGTAAGCTAGCTCCGCGATACTTTGGACCTTTCCAGATCTTGGAGAGGGTTGGAGCGGTAGCTTATCGTTCGGCGCTACCACTAGCTTTGGCAGGTGTTTACGACGTATTTCATGTGTCTATGCTGAGGAGGTATATATCCGACTAGACATTTGTGTTGACCGATATCTTAGTTCCGAATAGCCTGACATCACCTATGAGGAGATTCCGGTATGGATTCTGGACCGGAAAGAGCGTCAGTTGCGGAACAAGACTATCTGGCTGGTTAAAGTCGGATGACAGCATCATTCGGACGAGGAGGCTACTTGGGAGCTCGAGGATACTATCCGAGCTCGATACCCCCATCTTTTCACTTGAGGTATGTAATTTAATTTACTGTTCAGCATTTATACTCTTTGCCTGTTGTTAGTAATTGCTGATGGTAGATAATGAAATTTGGAGACCAAATTTTTATTAGTGGGGGAGAATGTAAAATACCGGAAAAATGGCGAATAATGATAAGGGAATTTTCTGGAATTTTTAGAAATTTTTCCGGAATTTTTCGGAGACCGTATGGACAAGTTTACGGGGATAAAAACGGGGTCAGGGAAAGCCTGTTTAGGCTACCCATTTAAGTGAGGAAAAGTTGTTTTTTTTTCTTTTCCTTTTTCTTTTCTTTTTTCTTTAATTCTTATTTCTCTTTTCTCCGTTTCTTCCTCCCCGCGCCTTCTTCTCTCCCGAGTTCCCCCGACGCCATGCCCTAATTGCTCTTCCCCAAACCGCCGCCGCCGCCAAAGTCCCTCCTCATCCCCGAGTACAAGCCCCGATCCTCTTCTCTTCTCCCTCGTGCGCACGCCCGCACCCTCTGCTGCCAGCGACGAGAGCCGATTCCTCTCATCTGGCCGATGCGACGCCGACCCCGACCCCTGATCTGCCGGCATCAGCCCTAGCGCCGACCTCTCATCCTCCTTCTCGAGCCTCACCAGGCGTCATCACCATCTGAGGTCGGTTGGAGCAGTGCCGGCCACTATCTCTTCAGTTTTGCCCTGGATTTGGTCCACGACATCTCTGCCCTAGCGTCGGCTGCCGCCACTTTGCCCTAGCCGACCCCACCACCGCCGTCTACCTCTGCCCTAGCCTCAGCCGACGCCCCCTCCCGACGCCAACAGTCACCACCAAGCCCTAATTGTTGATTCTCCTCTGACACTTTGTTGCATCTTTCTCTTGTGTCTAGTCATCGCAACCCGGTCGAGCTTTGGCTCCATGAATCAGTTGCGGTTGATGAGGTATACCTGTTATAGTTCAGTTTAAGCTTGGTCCTATATTAGGGTGCTGAATTGGGTTTAATGCTTGGATGTGGTTATGATGATTGTTGTATAGGGCTTTTGAATTAGAAATAAACAACTCTATCTTGTTCCGACAACAATCCTTGGCAGCGAACATATTTTTCAGTGGTGAATCAACATGAGAGCATATGAGATTTGGGTGAGTTATGATGGATTCATGTTTAACCTAACCTAATGTGATTATGGAATGCTTAATCTATTGTAGTTGTGATGGTTTATGGATTAAGCTTAGTAAATTTTTATTGAGATGAATTAACTACAGTTGATTCATGTTGGATTAGATTTAATCCTTGGATTATTAGAGATGATCATATTGCTAATCGTAAGTTGATCAACGAAAGGGAATGATTGTGTAGATTGAGGATTATTGGGGTTATTGAATAATGTTAGATATGATTGGATAATTGATTAAGGGGATTAATATAAGTTAATTCATTAATTAATCCTAATTAATGATGGATCGATTAGAGTTTTCCCTAATTAAATTGGGGAGTTTATCTGGCTATTTGTTATCTATATAATTAGCTAAATATATTATGTGATCACAGGACTTTGACACGAGACGAGCATCTCGATGTCGGATTTGGATCAGATTGGACCTTATCGATTGGAGGCGGGTACCTCTTGACTTATCTTTTATGATATTGTCATTTGGATATGCATAGTATTTTATAGCTACAAGCAATAATCATGATTGCCTTTGGTATGTCACGGTTTGATACCCATAGCATGTTCTGTTTTGTCGCTTGTTAGGTATACATGTTTATACCACGTGATTATTGCCATGAGTACCTTAGTTCCTAAAGTAAGTGACATACCATGCTTATTGAGTTTTAGGACTAGATTCTGGATTTTTATTTCTGGTATGTGTATCTAGATTATTTGATACCTAGGTTTTTATACCATACCTGGCTTGTGTACCTCTATTTGTATATCATATCTGAGTTGTGTACTTAGAACCTTTTTCTTTGATCTATGCATATTGTTGGTACATATGTTATGGAGGGGGATATGTATAGGATCTAGGTTATTATACCATAGAGGACCAGTATACCCTAGATCCATGAATTTGACTTACTGATACTGTGGTACCCATATTATATATATATATATGGATTTTTCTATGATGATCAGGATATTGTCATGCATCATGATTGTATTCTGTGCGATAGTCGACTCCATTATTGTTGAGCACATCGCCAGTTACATGGATCTGCACACACCACCACTCATGGGTTAGTGGTCGATTCAGGCAGAGTGTGTTGCAGCAGGGACTTTGTTTGGCTCCGTTGGTCCGCTCATGGGTAGTGTGACGCTGCGTGATAGCCGGGAGAGATTCCTCCCCGTCATCGTGTACCGGGAGATGAGAGCATTGCGCTCCCCCATTTATGATTTGGGGTAGGAGGATAGGTGTACTCCGACAGCATTCCGTCCACTCGGTCACTCATCAGGAGCAGTGACGACAGAGTGGACGGTTGTCACAGCCCTACCCACTCGGTCTCTCCATTTATATGTGAGATGACTGACTAGCGTCAGGGGTGACTAGGACGCATCATTGGCATCATTTGCATTGATGCATTTATTTCTTGTGATTGCTTTTGCTGCATTTGTTTGCTGCATTTTGGTTGGATGCATATGTTTAACATGCATACAGGATTTAGGACACTTTCGGTTTGACGACCCTTTTGTTCTGGATGTAGGACCGTTGGGCCGGCTAGAAGGGTGGGGGGGGGGGGGGTTAAATAGCCCTGCAGAAATCAAAACACAAACCAACCCTTCTCGAACTCTTAAACTGACACTTGTAAAATAATAAAAGCAATAAACTAAGATCAGAACAGAAAACGAGGCACCAGGTTTTGACTTGGTTACAACCGGGGAGGTTGTTAATCCAAGAAAGATTATCGCACTAGAATTTCTCCTTCAGGCGGAGAAGCCTCTTACAAAGTTGAAGCGCACAATAGAAGCTAACTACAGAAAGCGTACAAGTGTTTGAAAGGAATGCGTGAGTTCTGAATTGATGAAAAGCTTCTGGACCAAGGCTATATTTATAGCCTTGGTCGGGGCGCCTGGAACGGTTCTGGGCGCCCTGGGGGGGATAAAACTATATCCCCCAACGTCCAGAACGGGAAAGATGTGTTCTGGTCAAACTTCACGTTCCGGGCGCCCCGGGCTGCTCCGGGAGCCCGGACAGTTCCGAGCGCCCCGGAGCAAAAAGTCAACTCTGGTTGACTTTTGCGTCCGGGACCTCTGCTCCGTTTCAGTCTCGCCTCGGTCCGGTTCTTCTACTCTGGATCCGCTCGCTTGGGTGATCTCTGCTATCCGGAAAAGGGCTCACCCGAACCCAACTTCCGGTCTTCTCGAGTGAGCTTCCCTCCGGCTTCTCGTCCCTCGGAATCGCTGCGTGTTTCCTTCTCGTCCGCCGGCGTACTCATCCGCAGTCTTCGTCCCTCGGACGCACCGCGTGCCGTCCTTCTCGCTAGCTGCGTCTCTTGCTCCCCGAGCAATCTTCCGCTCCAGCTTTCGTCCCTCGGAACCACCGCACGCTTCCTTCTCGTCTGCCGGTGTACTCTTCCGCAGCACCTCGTCCCTCGGACTGCCGTCCTTCTCGCTAGCTGCGTCTTCCGCTCGACTACCTGTGTTCCTAAGCTCCTGCACACTTAGACATAAGGTTAAAACAAGCAGGACCTACCTTAACTTGTTGATCACACCAAAACAACCTTGGGGTTACAACAATCTCCCCCTTTTTGGTTTGATCAACCCAAGTTAAGCTAGGGTTAAAATAGACATAAAATTGAATTAAGTAAACTAACTTAAATTGCAATTTAAGTGCAAAAAGATAGAAAAAAATTAAATCTATCTACCTCCCCCTAGACTTATACTTTCCCTTCTCCCCCTTTGATCACAAAAAAATGGGGTTCCATGAAAAATAATCTAAATATATAATTTTTCTAAGTAATTAAAGCTGAGATTTCTAGTTTCAAAAAAATTCTTAACTTAGGAAAAAATAATTTTTGAGAATATTTCTAAGTATATAAATAAAATCCAAAAAAAAATCCTAACTTACATTTTGAAGTATTTTTTTTTTTAAATGACTTAGGAAAAAAAATTCTACGTAGGTAAATTTCTAATTTGAAATAAAATGTTTTGAATAACCTTTTTCAAGCACTAATTAATTCTTGTATTAATGCTTCATTAGTAAGTTAATTAAACATTTATTTCAATATTTTGGCTTCCAGGTCGTGGCGAGGCACTAGGCCTTCTTGGTTATTGAAGCAACAGCCACTTCCTTAGACAAAGCCTCATAAAGAAATTCTTTGTTTAATTTTCTCACTTAAAGCGCTAATTTTACTTTTAAAATTAATTTAAGCATGATTTAGGAACCCAATATAGGTTCCAACCTACTGGATTAACTAAAAAGTTTTTAGGGACATATTTTCTTGAAATGTTCCTAATTTGTCCCGGGTGATATTTAAAGTACCAATTTAAATTATTAAATCTTCTAACATTGGTTTTAGATGAACATGCATAATTGTTTAAGTTATCTATTTGAATTTTCAAATTTTGATTTTCTAATTCCAATTTCTCATTTTTTAATTTTAATTTATCTAATTCTTCTAAGGGACAAGACTTAGCTAGAATTACTTTTAAATTTTTATTTTCACTTTCTAATTTACAACAGTCTTTTGTTAAAAGTTTAACAAACTTAAACATTTTATCGGGAGGAAGAGATCGTACCTGACTTACCTTGTCGATCTCGTTGTCCGTTTCTCCCCCTGAGCTGCTACTTTCTTCTGACGTGTCTCCCCCTTCATCGATGCTCTCGATGCTCATTTCGGAAGAGCATGAATCGCAGTCGTCGTCTTGATGACTCACCATTAGTGCGAGTCCGGAGAATGCTTCGACTTCCGATTCGGACGAAGTATCGTCCCACGTCGCCTTCAGGGCCTTTCGTTTCTGGATAGGCTTCTTACCCTTATCCTTGTCTTTGTTCTTCAGCTTGGGGCAGTTGTCCTTGACATGCCCTTCTTCGTCGCAATGGTAGCATCGGATAGTTCTTTTCTTTCTACCCTGTGGATGGTTAGTTTTTCTAGAATTGTATAACTTTTTAAATCGTCTTAACATCATTACCATTTCCTCGTCGTCGAGAGAAGATTCTGATTCAGGTTCGTCTCTCGAAGCTTTGAGGGCGACATTGTTCTTTGGCTCCCTCATTCCTGCACATCTTGACTCATGCACTTCAAATGTTGAAAAAAATTCTTCTAATGAAATTTTTTCTAAGTCCTTCGAAATGTAAAAAGCATCAACTAGTGATGCCCATTTTAAATTTCTAGGGAAGGAATTTAAAGCGTACCTGAGCGAATCTCGGTTACTTACCTCTTCTCCGAGATTCGAAAGTCCGGTGATGAACTCCTGTATCCTCGAGTGTAGATGTGCAATTGTTTCACCTTCTTCAAGACGGAGGTTGGTGAGCTGGTTGCGAAGTAAGTCCCGTCTCGCAAGCTTGGCTTCGGATGTTCCTTCGTGTAATTCAAGGAACTTCTCCCAAAGCTCCTTTGTCGAGTTGTAGGTGCCGACACGGTTGACTTCTTGTGGCGGAAGTACAGTTAGCAGATGGAATTCTGCTTTCTTGTTTGCCACGTACTCGACCTACTCTTTATTTGTCCATTGATTTTTTGGTTTGCCCTCGGGAGCTTCAAAACCATGTTCCATTGTTAGTAATAAATCAAAATCGGTACCGAAAAATACCTCCATGTGCTTCTTCCAGTTTGCAAAGTCCCCCTCGAATTTTGGTGGGTGGATGTTAGATCCGGCCATATCGTTGCTTCGTTCGGCGGTTAGTCCTCCTGAAGCGTCTCGGCTCTGATACCACTTGTAGGACCGTTGGGCCGGCTAGAAGGGGGGGTTGAATAGCCCTGCAGAAATCAAAACACAAACCAACCCTTCTCAAACTCTTAAACTGACACTTGTAAAATAATCAAAGCAATAAACTAAGATCAGAACAGAAAACGAGGCACCAGGTTTTGACTTGGTTACAACCGGGGAGGTTGTTAATCCAAGAAAGATGATCGCACTAGAATTTCTCCTTCAGGCGGAGAAGCCTCTTACAAAGTTGAAGCGCACAATAGAAGCTAACTACAGAAAGCGTACAAGTGTTTGAAAGAAATGCGTGAGTTCTGAATTGATGAAAAGCCTCTGGACCAAGGCTATATTTATAGCCTTGGTCGGGGCGCCTGGAAGGGTTCCGGGCGCCCTGGGGGGGATAAAACTTTATCCCCCAACGTCCAGAACGGGAAAGATGTGTTCTGGTCAAACTTCACGTTTTGGGCGCCCCAGACTGTTCCGGGAGCCCCGGGCTACTCCGGGAGCCCCGGGCTACTCCGGGAGCCCCGGACAGTTCCGAGCGCCCCGGAGCAAAAAGTCAACTCTGGTTGACTTTTGTGTCCGGGACCTCTGCTCCGTTTCAGTCCCGCCTCGGTCCGGGTCTTCTACTCCGGATCCGCTCGCTTGGGTGATCTCTGCTATCCGGAAAAGGGCTCACCCGAACCCAACTTCCGGTCTTCTCGAGCGAGCTTCCCTCCGGCTTCTCGTCCCTCGGAATCGCTGCGTGTTTCCTTCTCGTCCGCCGGCGTACTCATCCACAGTCTTCATCCCTCGGACGCACCGCGTGCCGTCCTTCTCGCTAGCTGCGTCTCTTGCTCCCCGAGCAATCTTCAGCTCCAGCTTTCGTCCCTCGGAACCACCGCACGCTTCCTTCTCGTCCGCCGGTGTACTCTTCCGTAGCACCTCGTCCCTCGGACTGTCGTCCTTCTCGCTAGCTGCGTCTTCCGCTCGACTACCTGTGTTCCTAAGCTCCTGCACACTTAGACACAAGGTTAAAATAAACAGGACCTACCTTAACTTGTTGATCACACCAAAATAACCTTGGGGTTCCAACACTGGATAGGAGTTCCTGGTGAGTACAGCTTCCTCAGTTATCTTTCAATTTTGCATCTTTCCTATATGTATGATTAGGAAGCTGTATTCCATGTTTATTGCTGTTAGATATATCTTACTAGGCATGTCTATTGGTATTCGCTGAGTTGTTGAACTCACCCCCGTGGACATTATCTCTTTCAGGTACCTGGTTATTTATGGTGTCGCTTGGAGTATCCTGTCTGTTGGTCCCCACGTCACATCAGAAGACCCGTCTCCGCTTGTGTTTATTTTGTTTTACTATACGAAATTTGTGTATTTCGATTTGTGTTCCAGTTTGTTTTCGGAGTGTTATATTGTTGTGTGGTCTAAGTCTAGCCGCCTAGCAGTCATGTATTGTGGTTTTCTATCATTTTTATGCTATGTTTTGGTATATGTTCCAGCCGTATGTGGCTGATGTATATTATGTCTGTAGAAATGCTTCAAATTGTCAGTCGTATAGGGGAGGTGCTGCCGAAATTTATTCGGACAGGGACTCCCTCGGGGCGTGACACCAACTATTTAACTTGACTCATGCTTGGACTTAAGGACCAACTGAATAAATAACCTAAATTAAATTTTTAGTTACTCCCTCTTCATCCTAAGATTTCATAAATTCTTACTCCTATTTTCTTCAAAATTATTTTTTTTTAAGTACCTTTTCAAACTGAAACTACGTTTTCAAAATTTAATGTTTGCAAAAGGCTTAGCTAAGTGGCACAGATATCAACCTTCAAACTTCGCCATCTTTATAAATTTTTGCCTCGTTACCTATTAGATTCATTCTATACTTAGCTAAAGCTATTAAACACATATTTCTGTACTTGCATAATTTAACTTATGACTTTTAAAAAATTTTTGCTAAGTAAAAAGAATAATTTTTCAGTAAAATTTTATGATAAGCTAAGTGTTACACAGACATTTTCTCTTTCAAAGAATAAATCTATTTTTTTCTAAAAACTTAAAACTTGCTAGCAATGGGGGAGAGTAGGAAATTCAAAATCAAAAGTAAAAAAGTGTTGCTTTTATTAAGGGGGAGAGTAGGAAATTCAAAAGTAAAAGGAAGCACTATATTAAGGGGAGCTTCACAAAGTTCAAGTGTTAGCATAAGTTGTGCTTTTATTTGAATATATATACTTAAGCTTGCTCACTTAAAATTTGTTAATATAAGTTATTTTACTTAACTTTGAATTTGGGTTGCCATAATCAAAAAAGGGGAGATTGTTGGTGCGGGAAGCATCCGACGATCGAACCTGAGTTTTGATAATGGCAAAGGATTCAAAGTTAAGGTGTGTTGTGAACTAACATGCTTGATTGAGTGTTTCAGGTAAGTCCTAACTGTGGTTAGGCAAGGTAAAAACCCTAGGGGGTGGTAACCCTAGGTCATAGGGAGTGGTAACCCTATGCGGAAAGTCTTGGTGGGTCGAGTGCTTTAGGCAAAAGTCCTAGGGGGTGGTAACCCTAGGTGGAAAATCCTGGTGTCGCGAACCAGGTGGAAGACTGGACGGGTCGGGAAGCGGGCGTCCAGAAGAAAGTCCGGAGGCATCGAACACCGAGCAAAAGTCCAGTCGATCTGGAAGATCGCACTAGCAAAAGGTAAAATCTCCTGAGTGGAGTAGGTGAGCACGCGTTCCCCGTAGAGGGAACAGTAGGCGTTGGGTCGACCTAGGGCTTCCGGTCGAAAACCCGAAGTCAGACCCGGACATTCTGATGACTGTCAAATTTGTTTATATATACTATCTTTTGTGTTCTAACTCTGTTTTGCAGGAAACTAATCTTTTTGTGCAGGGTTAGGACTGACCAGGATCGGTCGACCGAACCTTGGGATCTGTCGACCGAACCTCCAAGCTACCAAATCAGATCTCCAGAAGTTGGACCGGGTTCGACCAGGGATCGGTCGACCGGACCTCAGGATCGGTGGACCGAACCTGGGATAGGTGTCGACTGGATCAAGCCGAGGTGTGCTGGTCAGAGGAGACTGATCGGTCGACCGGACCATGGGATCGGTCGACCGAACCCAGGGATAGTATTTGACCAGATCGAAGCGGAGTGATGGATCGATGGATCAGATGCGGTGGAGATCATCTGATCGGTCGACCGAACATGAGGATCGGTCGACCGATCCGCTTCGGGTCAAATTTGATCCCGAGACTTGGGGATCTGGATCAGACCTTGCAGAGCTATAAAAAGAGGCCTCGAGGTGCAACTCAAATCATCGAATTCCGAACAGAAGTGTTGTGCTCTTGTGTGCTCCATAAGCTTCAACAACGCTCTGCTGCTACAACGAACTGAAACTCCAAAGCTCGTCTACTTTCTTGTTCGTTGGTATAACTTTCTTATTTTCACTTAACTGTAATTGCTTCTAGCTTGTAATAATTCCTGATTTATAGTTGTTTCCCACCGAAAGCGGTCAAGGACCGCGGGCTTTCGAGTAGGAGTCGAGATAGGCTCCGAACGAAGTAAAACACCTGCGTCTTTTGTGTTTGCATTTACTTTTCGCTGCGTTTCTACTCTGTGTTTTAAATCGATAAAATAGCCACGAGCGCTATTCACCCCCCCCCCTCTAGCACTTTCGATCCATCAATGTCGTCGGCTTTCTATCCCCAAGTGGCTGAGAGTCGATCTTCTATACTTATTCGGCCTAAGCCCCGTTAAGCCTAATACACAAGGCTCTTTAGGTAAAATCTTGTTTCTTTCTCGTTGATTTTAACTAACTAAAACATTTTTCTTTTCTATGTAGTGGAAAACTTTTATTCCGCTTTGATCGATGAAGAACTGCGTTTGGAGGAGGACGTAATTCGCGCCAAAGAAAAAGAGCTTCTTGCTGCCATCACTCCGCCGACTCCCATCGAAGATCCGACTCCTTTAGCTGAGGTACCCAGCTCTCCGGTGGTTCCTGAGGCTCCCGAAGGTCTCCCCGCAGAAATCCCCGTTGTTTCTTTGCCCACCGTTACTTCACCAGTGCCTGCTGCTACCTCATCAGCCACCCCTCTTCCTATCATTGAACTCACGTCTCCTGGAAGCTCCAGTAAATCGATAGTTGAAGTTGCTACTGACAAACGTCCGGGGCGAAAACTTACTAGGACTCCTCATCCCTAAAGGAGACTTGTCCTTCCTGCCGATGAGCTTATTTCAGAAGGTTTTGTTTCTGCTGACCTTCCTTCTGATGAACCTACTTTGGCTGAGCTCTATCCTTCTCTCACCTTTTATGCAGCACCCTCTTCCAGCATTAGTGCCCCTGGTGATGTTTTTTTCACCTTTCCATTGTCTATTCCCGAAATTGGATCCTTACCTTCCTCACCCTATTCGTATTTAGTTTTTGTTCCTCGTTCTGTTCCTACTTCCTCTTTCTCCTCGAGTTCTTCCACCATTCCCGTCCTCCCCATATTGTTAGGAGGTTCTTTTGCTAATACTTGGGAGAAAGTTTGTCCTATTTTTGAAGAACTTACCACTTCTGAAACAATTGATCGTTTTTCCCATAGTGAGAATTAGGTATGTTTATTAACGTCTATTTATTATTCATCGGTGACTATGTCAAAACCCTTTATTATATCTCTAGCGATGGATAGAAAATATGGGCTTGTCTCAGCTAATGCACAATTTACACAACGAGAACAAGAAGCTGAGATCCGAGAACGACAAGCTGAAACAACAAGTTACTGAGTTATCTTCTGCCATATTTTCCGCTGCCTCCAAGAAACAACTTGAAGTCCAAATTGAAAGTCTCCAGACATAGTTCAAATCAGCTACGGATCTTAACCAAGAATTAGCTTCCAATTTGGAGAAACGGACAGCTGAGCTTGGCAAGTTAAAGGCTGACTATGAATCGACATTGGATGAAAAACTTAAGGCCTTGCGGCTGAAGGATGACGAAATAACTTCTTTAAATACTTCCTTAAATTCAGTTAAAACCGAGGTCTCTATTAAAGAAGCCAAACTGAAGACTTCCCAGATGGCTTTGGTTGTCTACAAGGCTAACGAAGACACTCGCTACAAGGAAAGAGCTACTATCATGATTGAATCTACTGAGTTCAACAGGCCGATTGTGAAGTCGATCCTAGCAGCCTTCACTACGGGAGCTGAAGGGGCGGTGCGACAATTACGAGAGGAAAACTTCTTAGCTCGCGATCCCCCTCCCAACTTTCTAGATCGTCGCAAACTTATAGATAACAGGCCTCGTGATCTATTTCCTCAGCTGACCTTGGAATGATTGTCTTACTTAAATTCAAATCCTTGTAAGGGTGACCAGGACTCTGTGATGACAATCTAGTGAACTTATGTAAAGTTGATCCTTCCTCTTTCATTGTCAAACCTATTCTTCCTCATGACGATTGTTTGTTTTGTTTAAATATATTGAATGTCGCTTGGCTGGCCACCATAAAACTTCGTCCAACCTTTTATAATATTCTTTATTTCGACCGCTATTATCGTGACCGGCCGGTGTATATCAATGCTGACAAATATCGTCTGATATTGTACAGCTAGTTATGTCCCGTTCGATTTAGTGCAGCCCTATTGCAGTATTTTCGATATTGGTAGATTTGTTATACTCAATTAATTTATACTTATTTTTATGCATAACATCTTATGTATTGTACTTAACCAAATTTCATGTGGTGGAGGCCACCTGACTTACCATCATAAACCTCTTATTGACATATTAGAATAGTATTTATATCGACCGAACAACTATGACCAGTCGATTCATATTCATATTTATGAATCTCGTCCGGTATCTTCTAACCAAGTCCTGTCTATCGATTAATGCCTTACACCCCACTTTTGCCCGGTCTATTATGCCCATTTGGGTTTGTTGTTTTACTAAACAAATAATCTGAACTTATAATACCTGACCGATTTTTCTCATATTCGTCGGGCTCTCTTAAGAACTAAAATTATATCTAGGGAAACTTAGTCGCATTTTCCAAGGAAGATTACTCAACTTAATATCTCTTCCTTGGGATTCATCTTCCTTTTTGGAATTTTGATTTTATCCTTTAACATCATTACCTATTTGTGACGATTGGAATTCCGAGTATTTTTCCTTTTCCTATTTCTTCTTCTATCTTTATTTGGGGGTTTTAGCACAGGACCGGAAGGAAAACAAGGGTTTTAAGAAGTTCTCTTCCGCTTTCCAACTTTTCTCTTCGTCTCCCTCGATTTGTCTTCCTTATACTGTTCCACCATGGCTACTTCCTCTCCTGCGTGGTTCCTTTCGTGTGCTTCTGACCTTACGGAGACAGAGGAGGTGGATTTTGTTGGTGCAATATCCCTTAGGTCAAGGTTGACTGGTTTGACCAAGCTTGAGTCTTGGTCATAGTTTCGATGTTTGACAATACATGTAGACACATGGACAATGCAGGTGCAGTTGTTCATATGGGGAGATTCTGATCAGGGACTGATCAGTGTGAATGAAGAAGAGTCAAGTAGGTATACTTGACTGGAAGGAAACCCTGGTGAGTGAAGCCAGGTGAAAGTCCTAGTGAGTGAAGCTAGGCAGATGGAAATTCTGGTGAGTGAAGCCAGGTGAAAGTCCTAGTGAGTGAAGCTAGGCAGATGGAAATCCTGGTGAGTGAAGCCAGGTGAAAGTCCTAGTGAGTGAAGCTAGGAAGATTGAAAACCCTAGTGAGTGAAGCTAGGTGAAAGTCCAAGTAGGTCAAGAGAGTGACCAGATACTTGGCATGAAAGAAAAGTCCAAGTGGGTCAAAGGGATTGACCGGACACTTGGTGAGGGAGTCCTAGCAGGTCAAGGGAGTGACTAGATGCTGGGCATGATGGACCAACAGGTTAAGGTTGACCAGATGTTGGTTTGGGAGGTTTGGGACTTGGCTTTGGGTAAAAACCAAGTGCTGGATCGATCCGTGGATCGATCCAGGATCTGGATCGATCAGTGGATCGCTCCAGACCTTTCCCAGCGAACAAAAAGCCTCTGGATCGATCAATGGATCGATCCAGAGGTCCCAATCGATCAGTGGATCGATTGGGATTCTGCTGTTTCACGCGATAAGCGCTGGATCGATCCGTGGATCGATCCAGGCGTTTCTCCAGAGCACAGAGGCGCTCTGGATCGATCCGTGGATCGATCCAAATCCTCCCCGATCGATTGGGAATAATCGAATCGATCGGGATCCGACCGTTGAGTCGTATTTGAGCCGCAGGCGAGCGTTGTCTTCGGCACTTTTTCACCGAGTCATCTCAGATCTTCACCAGCTTCTTCACAGCTCTTCTCAAGCTCGAGATCGCCAGTTCTTGAAGGTTCTTGGAGGCTCTTCCAAGTCAAGAGGCGGATCAAAGCAAGAAGAAGAAACTAGGGTTAGGGTTTGTGCACTCATTGTAAGCTTGTAAGCTTGTATTTCTTTACTACCCTTTCTTCTTCTTGTATTGAGTCTTGTAGGGCTTCTCCGCCCTTGGTAGTTACCATAAAGGAGAGTTTCATTAGTGGAGGGTGTGTGTGTTGGTGTGGATCCTTGGACTAGTGACCTCTTGTGAGGTGGATACCAAGTAAACCAACCGTGTTAGCGTTGTGTGATTTGTTTCTGTATTTTCCGCTGCACATCTTCGAAGAAACAAGCAACGCCGAACA
This sequence comes from Zingiber officinale, assembly GCF_018446385.1. Lineage (NCBI taxonomy): Eukaryota > Viridiplantae > Streptophyta > Magnoliopsida > Zingiberales > Zingiberaceae > Zingiber > Zingiber officinale. Next base: position 57,103,419 of record NC_055993.1, read on the forward strand.
ACGGGCACGCGACGAGCTATTCACCCCCCCCCCCCTCTAGCTACTTTTGGTCCTAACAGATTTAAAGGCGACTTATGGTTTTCCTTTCTATATAGTTTGACCTACTCCTCAGGATAGTCCACATCTTCCTCCTTTAGGGTGTATATCTATCTTCCGGGACCAGGTCCTGCAAGGTTTTTGATTCCCTCTTCACCCCTTTTTTCCTGCTGTTAGCCTTTACTTTAACATTCCGCTTAATCAGTTTGTCCCTCAGTCTTTCTCCATCCTTATGGGTTTTGTCGGGGTGTCTAAACTGTTAGATTTTCCTTTATCCCCTCGTATTTTTCATCACTTCTTTGTTCCTCGTCAAGTAGATATTGGTGTCTTCAAATTCCAATCTTGTCCTAAGGCCATTTTGTTCAACCGAATTCCTCCTCAAGGGGAATGGTATCACAAATTTTTCTTTATGCGTCTCTCTTCTCCCCCTCCTTTTCCTATCCAATGGATATACGATCTACCTCCGGTTCCTAGTACCCATAATCTCCTCAATGATCCCTCTGTTGCCTTTGCTTTATCTAAACTGAGGGGAGCAAAATTCAGCTTGCCACATTTAATTGTGGAGGGTTTGATGTTTCCTTTTAGAATAAGCAATATTGACACTCCCTTGGATGGCTCTTTCGGTATGTATAAACATTTTCACCCTACGTTTACTGATTGGTATATCTCTTTTATAATGATGCTTAATTCCTGTGTTTCAACCGATGCTCTTCTTCCCGCTTTAATGTACAAGAACCCTACTATGACTAAGTCTTTTGTGAATAATCTCGGAAAAGAGTGGCTACAAACTTGCCGAGCTAATCCTCACTCCTCTACACTAGGCCTGCTGTCTAAAGAAGAACAACAAGCAGAAACTGTTGTAGCCATGGAAGAGGAAGAAGAACAACCTTTCATTGCCTTAATAAAAAAGCCAAAGCTTACTGAGGATGCTTCCTTTGGTGATCTTTTTGGTACTTTTGTGCAAGCTCCTCTTGTTCCGGCGCCTATTTCTCTTGAGAGAGGTAAGACACCGATGTCTCCTACCCATATTATCTCTAATCCTACTCTTAGGATGATGAGACCTGGTCTACTCATTCCCTCTTCTTGTGCTATTATTTCAGCTCCTTCTGCTTCTGCTTCTGCTTCTAAGATGGCCATTATCCCTTATATGTCTTCTCCAGCTCTTGCATTGTCCTTGCCTCCTTTGGCTTCTGGACCACGGGCAAAGCGAACACCTTGCCGAAGATCTTCTCCTAGTGTCAGGCCCTCAGCAATTCGCGTTTCCACGACTGAGTCAGTATCCCTTGCATTGCCACCTTCCATCCCATCTAGTTCTTCTTCTGCTGCTCTTGTTTCTACTACTTCTTTCCTTTCTATTGCGTCTTCTTCCTCCCTACCTCCTTCTTCCTCCGTTCCCCTGCCTTTATTCAAACAAGCTGTGGGTCTATCTTCCCAAATGGGACAAGCCTCTGATCCACCTAGTTATGGCTCCCTACAACTACAAGGCCTATTGGCTGAATCATGGCTATAGGGCCAAGAACAACTAAGGGGCATTAGTCTTTCAAATCGGGCCGACCACCACAGTCGTCAAGCAGTCGCTGTAAGTATTCTTGGTTATATGTTATTAACTTCTTATCACTATCTTTAACTGTATCATTATTTTGTTTAGTTCCTTGCCTCGAGTCTTCACATCGACCAGCCACTTATGGCTCGGGACCGGGAGAACAATAAGCTAAAAGCTCAAATAGAGACATTGAAAGCTACTCTACCTCCTTCTCATGATGACCTGACTCAGTTGCAAGAGAAAGTGGTCTTGCAAGATCAACAACTAAGGGCATTGAGGCAGGAGTTATAGGAATCACAATAATTATTGAAAGACAAAGAGCTTGCAAGGAGAACTTTAGAGCTACAGGTGGACCGATTACATTCTGGTCTTCGACTGGAAATTGCTTTAAAAGAAAAAGCTCTCTCAGATGTTTCTCATAAAAGCCTTGTTTTAGATAAAGTAGAGAAGCTTCATAATGTCTGACTTTCTGAACAAGCTCAAGACCTAGCCTCTCATGATTTCGCAATCCTACAGGAACAAGAGCAAAGAAAGGCTCAAGATGTCGAGCTGTCACTGCTCCAAAAGGAACTGGAACAACTCAAATTGGAGAAAGATGCTTTAAAAAATCATAACATTAAACTACAAGCTGATTTTCAAAGTTATAAGGAGCAGGAAAAGAACCGATGGGAAGAATAGCGACTGGCTTATCTGAAATCTCTGGCATTTGCTAAGGAATATGTTCGTCAAATGGTAGAAGCCTTAAATCATTCTGTGTCGCGCATTCTTCAACAACTGAGAGAGGGTGGTTATCTACCTAAGGAACCCCCTTCTTCATTCATAAGCCGTCGCAGACTTAACAAAGAACTACCCGAAGATTTAATGAGTCATTTTAGGTAAGTATGGCTATGTATTCAAGAAGATAGGCACTGAAAAAGATGGTAATGAAAAGATTTGTACTGGAAAGAATTGTAACTGAAAACTCTGTAATTAAGTGATTGCAATATGGGGGAAAGTTTAGGTACTTACCTGTTTCTTTTTCCAGCTTGTGTTAGCCTGAAATGGCTCCTTTTGAAATGTTTCTAGATATTGAGTATAAGTGCTACTTTATTCAAGAATTCCTTGCCTGATTTTTGAGATTAAATCTTGTCTTAATAAACTTCTTTGCGGATGACATCTTCCACGATCATATAACTTTAATCAGCAATAATTTCCATAATCTCCCTAAGTTTCATTCAGATAGGCATGTGCCGAGTATGCTTCATACTTCACAAGAATGAATAATCCCGAGCGATTTCATATAAGGAACTTTATAAGACTCTTGAGCTCCGTGCTGGGTATAATACTCTGGGTGATTTTAAGTAAAGAGCTCCATGTAAACGGGCCTTCAGATAGGAAATGTAACGTATGTATATATGTATAGAATCCCCCTCGAACCTCCGCTTCTGATTCAGTATAGAATGTCAAATGATTGTTGTGAAGAAATCTGTATAACTTTGAATTTACGTCGACAATATAATCCTAGTCGATTAGGCTCTGTGATAGTTTAAAGTCTCCGGTTCCTCCCATGAAGACCCGTCCGAGTTATTTCATGAGATTTCCTGATCGACTATGTTCTGTGATTGTTTAAAGTCTCCGGTTCCTCCCATGAAGACTCATCTGAGTTACTTCATGCGATTCCCCAATCGACTATGATTTTTTATAGTTTAAAGTCTCCGGTTCCTCCCATGAAGACCCGTCCGAGTTATTTCATGAGATTCCCCGATCGACTATGTTCTGTGACAGTTTAAAGTCTCCGGTTCCTTCCATGAAGACCCGTCTGAGTTACTTCATTAGATTTCCTGATCGACTATGTTCTGTGATAGTTTAAAGTCTCCAGTTCCTCCTATGAAGACCCGTCTGAGTTACTTCATGAGATTTCCCAATCGACTATGTTCTGTGATAGTTTAAAGTCTTCGGTTCCTCCCATGAAGACCCGTCCGAGTTACTTCTTGAGATTTCCCGATCGACTATGTTCAGTGATAGTTTAAAGTCTCTGGTTCCTCCCATGAAGACCCGTCCGAGTTACTTTTTGAGATTTCCCGATCGACTATGTTCTGTGATAGTTTAAAGTCTCCGGTTCCTCCAATGAAGACCCGTCCGTGTTACTTCATGAGATTTCCTGATTGACTATGTTCTGTGATAGTTTAAAGTCTCCGATTCCTCCCATGAAGACCCGTCCGAGTTACTTCATGAGATTTCCCGATCGACTATGCTTAGATGCAAAAAATCTATAATGCTTGCACTGACCTTGTAATGGTTTAATGCTTCTGAGTTTTTCTTAAGGAAATTGGGTAGGCCTCTCCTCAGGGTTCCCAATTGTTGACTGCTTGAATTGATTTTAAAAGTTCAGCCAGTGATTATCAAACTGTTTGAACCACATTTATTTCTCGGGTGACACTTGTCTTGCATTATATCCACTGAAGGGAATAAAATACATAAACATTAAGCATTCTCGTTCTTATTTTGCTGAGAACTGGTTTCAAATAATTTGTATTTATTCTTTCAAGTGTACTCTTGACTGATATGATCTGGTTAGGTTCGGTAAGGTTGTAAGTGATTTGCACTCCAGGGGCGCTCTAGAATTCTTCCTTTAGTATCCTGGAGATAATACGAACCCGATACGAGTTTTTCTACTAGTTTGTAAGGCCCTCCCCATTGTGGTGCTAACTTACTGACATCCCCAATGAGTTTGACACGTTTCCATACCAAATCTCCTACTTGGAAAAATCTCGGGATAACCCTTTTGTTATAATTTTGCCTCATCCATTGTCGATATGAGGTGAGTCGAGCTGTAGCTTTGTCTCTAGTTTCTTCTATTAAGTCTAGCTCCATGAGCCATCGACCAGCATTATCTTTATCATATAGTCTCTTTCTATCAGATTCTACTCCCACTTCGATGGGAATTATAACTTCTCCTCCATAAACTAATTGAAAAGGAGTAATTCCGGTTGCTTCTCGAGGTCTAGTACGATAGGCCCAAAGAACGCTGGGTAATTCATCTACCCAGCTACCTCCAACATGATCTAGTTTGGTTTTTAAATCCCTTATAATTTCTCTGTTGGTTACTTCCGCTTGACCATTACTTTGCGGGTAAGCTACAGAGGTGAAGGCCTGAATAATACCATAACTTTTGCACCAATCTAAGATTCTATCCCCTTGAAATTGTCTTCCATTATCAGAGACTAATTTATGAGGAATATAGAATCTGCATATGATATTTTTCCACAGAAATTTAATAACTGCATCTTCAGTAATCTGGGCAAGTGGTTCTGCTTCTACCTATTTAGAAAAATAATCCACTGCTACCAATAAAAACCTTCTTTGTGCAGCTGCCATAGGAAATGGGTGTACTATGTCCATGCCCCATTGATCGAAGGGACATGAGACTATAGAGGTTCTCAACAACTGTGTAGGATGATGCGAAATATTTTGATGTTTCTGACAAGAAATACAAGTTCTTACCAACTTGTTGGCATCCTCGTGTAGAGTAGGCCAGAAATATCCTGCTAGTAAGATTTTGCGGGCCATGGATCTTCCTATGATATGACTACCACATGAGCCTTGATGAACTTCCTGTAAAATAAATTGTATATCTTCTGTGCCAATACACTTGAGCAGAGATCTAGAAAATGTTGGGTTTTTCGGGCCGCGAAAACCGCGTTTTCGCGTCGCGGAAACCCCGAAAGCCCCAAAGCCAACGGATCCGTGCAAAGAAAAATTTCTAAAACTATGAATACGAGTTTCACACTCCAGATCTACAGTAGATAAGAGTTATATACCTTCGATGCATGCCCTCGCAATCCCGCAAGTCCTAGGTACGCCGGATCTCGAAGTTGTCAACGTAGACAACTCTCTAGTGATATCCACACGAACAAGATGTGTTCTCTAACACTCAAGGATGGAGAGGAGAGCACCCCAAGTGTGCTAGCACTTTCTAGGGCTCTCGGGTAGGATTTGAAAGGAAGAAAAAGAGAGGATGCAAAAGAATCTCTTACACTCAAGAAGTAGTATCCTCCTTTGTGACCTTCACCCTTCCTTTGTGTTGGAACCCACTCAACCACCTTCTCTTTTCATCAAAAGCTCTCGGCAACCACAAGAGAAGAGAAGGAAGAAGCAAGGAAGAAGATGAGACAATTACCACACAGCAATACCACTAAATGAAAACCTTCTCATCCTTTAGTGTGGCCGACCACACACTCATAACTCCCTCATTTAATGTGGCCGGCCACATTAAATGGAATGGGAGGTGTTGTAACCTCCATGAGGTGGCACACATCATGAGGTGGAGATGATGTGGCAAGGTTAGTCATGCCATGTAGGATGAGTCAACCTTCATGATGTGGCAATGCATCAAGTCAAACTTGATGTTTTAACTTCCATTTGGTCAAGTCAAATTGACCAATTCTCTTCCTTGTTGAGTCAAATCCAACCTTTGATTCAAGTCAATTTCAATTTAATGAATCTCAATTCATTAATATAAATTGACTTAATGAATCAAATTTAAATTAGACTCATTCAACAATTGAATCTAATTGAGTATAACTCAATAAGTCTAATTTGAATCCAATCTTTGGTGCATCATATGAACCTAATCCAATTGGTTCATCATATGAACCTAATCTCCATCCACTTGTTCTTTGTGTGTGACCCAATAGATTCTTGTAACGTTGGCAATATTTCTAAACTACTTTAAAAACATAAGCAATGAGCGGCATCTAGCAATACATCATTGCTACCCAAGTTACAAGAATGTTGAGATCCAACATCACCTTGTGACTACTAATTGTGACTCCTCAAAATATATGACAAGTGTCCTTCTATCCTAGACATCTAGATTGATCAATGTGAGGCATAGACCGTGTCATCCTCTGACCAATCTAAATCTTGAACTCCAAGTAGACTCACTCAATCAAATGAGCTCAATATCTTATATTGACTCATTTGGGTATGGCCATACACTTCGTGGTCTCACTCTATCAAGAATATCGATGTCACTCCCATCATATAGGAGGGATAGATCCCATCTACATCACTCACATCCCTCTGTATAATTCATTACATACCCAGTAATCGCCTTTATAGTCCACCCAGTTACGTGTGACGTTTGACGAAACCAAAGTACATAACTCCTTATGTAGGGATCCATGGTGACTTCAGGTCTAAGGACTAGTAGTCATACTAATAGCCACATGAGAAAGTATATGACACTCATATAACGATCCATGATACTTTCTCATGGCGGGTCATTCAGTATACATTCTCTAATACATACCCATGTGTCAACTTGATATCTCTATATCCATGACTTGTGAGATCAAGTCATCGAGTTAACCTACATGCTAATCTTGTTGCATTAACATTGTCCCTGAATGTTAATACTCGACTAGGAATGATTAAGAGTAGTGTTCCCTATATCATCTCACTATCGGTTCAACTAACCGATTGATATAGGTGAGAACCTTCTACTCAAGGACGCTATTATACTTAGTTTATTTGGCACAAATACAAGTAAGTATAATAACCAAAACAAATGCCTTTTATTTATATAGAATATGATATAACAAGTCCAAAATACAATCATCAAATGATTGGCTCTAGGGCTCTAGCTAACAGAAAAAGCTCTTTTATATAACTGTTCTCCTATCATTGTGTACTGAGCAACTCTTTTCATAAATATCCTTGCTTGTTCTGCATTACTAGGAAGAATACCCTACTGTAGATATAATATGATTTGGGCCCCCCAATCGCCTTGTATTTCTGCATCAGCTTGTCTTTCGATACAAGATATTAAAAGAGTTTGTTCTTCTGGCCGATCAAAATTCCATGGTGTTATAGCGGAGGACAGCTTAGCCAATTCATCTGCTACCTGATTTTCAGATCGAGGAACCTTTTGTATATTTACTTCTTGGAACTAGGACTTCAACCTATCAAATGCCTCAACATATAACTTGAGCCTGTCATTATTAATTTCAAAATTACCAGATAGTTGTTGGGATGCTAATTGAGAATCAGAATAGATGAGGACTCGAGCCGCTCCTATATGCCGAGCGGCTTATAATCCAGCTATCAAGGCTTCATATTCTGCCTCATTGTTAATAGCTCTATAATTCATTCTGATAGAGAGTTGGAGTCTATCTTCTCTTGGAGATATAAGAAGAATACCAATTCCGCTACCTTGTCTGGTTGAGGAGCCATCTACATAAACTTTCCAACTATTTTCCTCCTCAGGGCCTTGAACTTCTATAATGAAATTTGCTAGAGCTTGTGCCTTGATGGCCGAGCGAGGTTGATACTATATGTCATATTCACCAAGTTTAGTCATCCATTTGATCAGCCGGTTGGATGCTTCTGGGTTGAGTAGCACCCATCCGAGGGTACTGTTGGTCAATACAACAATTTCATGTGCTAAGAAATACGGGCGCAACCTCCGAGCAGTCAATACTAATGCGTAAGCCAACTTTTCAAGTGTAGTGTATCTACACTCAGTTCCTTTTAATAAATGGCTAGAGAAATATATAGGTTGTTGTTCCTTTCTCTCTTGCCTAACTAATACAGAGCCTACAACATTTTCATTAGCTAACAAATATACCCAGAGGGTCTCTCCTACTATAGGCTTAGCTAATACAAGAAGAGTGGACAAGCAATCTTTTAACACTTGAAAGTCCTTATCAGATTCCTCGTTCCACTGAAATTTGTTTGCCTTCTGGAGTATTTTAAATAAGAGGAAGCTACGATCAACCGATCTGGAAATGAACCTAGATAAGGCTATAATCTGGCCAGTAAGTCTTTGAGCTTCTCTCATGTTGCGCGGAGGCTCCATGTTCTGAAGTGCCTTGACTTTGCTCGGGTTGGCCTCTATTCCTCACTCGGACACCATATACCCCAGGAATTTTCCCCTTTTTGCTCCGAATAAACATTTGCTCGGATTCAACTTGAGCCCATATTGTCTCAACGTCTGGCAGGTCTCCTCTACATCCCTACACAGATCAACAGATTGAAGAGACTTAATTAAGATATCATCAACATATACTTCCATATTTCTTCCAATCTGCTTCTGGAAGACCTTATTCATAAGCCTCTAATAAGTTTCTCCTGCATTTTTTAGTCCGAAGGGCATAACATTATAACAATAAGTTCCTTCAGATGTTATAAAACTAACCTTTTCTTGATCCTCCTTAGCCAAGGGGACCTAATGATAACCCTAATAAGCATCTAGCATAGAGATGTATTCGCACCCCACAGTGGAGTCTACTAGTTGATCGATCCTTGGTAACGGATAATACTTTTTTGGACAAGCCTTGTTGAGATCCTGGAAATCAATGCATACTCGCCATTTATTTCCTGGCTTAAAGACCAGAACCACATTAGCTAGCCAGCTAGGAAATTATACCTCCCTGATGTAACCAGCCTCCATGAGTTTAGTTATTTCTTCCTTGATGATTTGATTATGCTCCGCGCTAAAATTCCTTTTTCTTTGCATGACCGGCTGAGCATCTGGGAAGACATGCAAAGAATGCTCCATGGCTGTAGGAGAAACGCCCGAGACTTCTTTGGGTGTCCAAGCAAACACATCATTATTCTTCTTCAAGCATTGCACCAGTTCAGCTTTCAGAATAGGCTCAAGATCAGCCGCAATATATGTAGTAGCTTCGGATCGACCGATCTGGATCTGAACTTCTTCCTTTTCTTCATAAACCAGAATAGGCTGCTTTTCCTGAATGGCATTGACTTCCATTCTTTGAATCTTTCGGGCAACGTTAGCTTCAGTCCGGACGATCTCTACATAACATTTTCGAGTTGTTTTCTGATCGCCTCGCACTTCCCCGACCTGGTCATCAACAAGAAATTTAATTTTTTGACAAAAAGTAGAAATGACCGCCCTAAACTCGTTTAGGGCTGGTCGACCCAGTATCACATTATAAGAGGACGGGACGTCCACCACCATGAAATAAGATCTCCTTGTTCTCATCAGAGGCTCCTCCCCCAGAGATATGGCCAACTTTATTTGACCAAGTGGTTGTACTTAGTTGCCCATGAATCCATATAGAGGAGTTACCATCTATTGGAGTTCACTCGGGTCAATCTGTAATTGATCGAAAGCCTTCTTAAATATAATATTGACAGAATTGCTCGTGTCTATGAAGGTACGGGAAATAGCATAGTTGGCTATCACGACTTTGATTATTAGGGCATCATCATGGGATATTTCTACCCCCTCAAGATCTCTATGTCCAAAACTTATCTCAGGACCAGTTGCTCATTCCATACTGCACCCCACAACATGAATCTCCAGTCTTTGGACGTGTGCTTTCCTGGCCCGATTAGAATCCCCATCAGTGGGCCCGCCTGCAATCATATTGATATTACCCTGAGCGGCATTATTCCTGTTTTCTTTTTGTTGGGTTGTCATGGCTTCAGAAGGATCCTTTTTCGACACCTGGCTTGTACTGGCCGGGGTAGGCAATGCATCCTGCCGAAGCTCGACTGGACGATATTCCAATTTGAGCGAACTTTGCTATCTCGGGTACTGCTGCCGATAATAATTTTCCCTTTTGTAGTGCTCCCTATTTGCTCATTTATTTCTTAAAATAAAATAGTCTTCAGTATGATGACTGCTAGTTTTATGATAAGTGCACCATCTTCTCGATGCCTCTAGCTAAATCTCTACGTGTTGTACTGCCTGTGGATGATATTCTGGCTTACGGTGAGGTGGATGAGTCACTCGAGGCCCTCTTGGTGGAGGAACAGGGGCAGGAACTTTCTCTTTAACCAGGGTAGGAGAAGAAGTAATGCCCTCCTTTCTGCGGGTGGCTTGAGCTTCTTCCAAATTAATAAATTCAGTAGCACGCTCAATCAAGGAATCAAAATTAACAGGAGAATTTCTCACTAGGTCTTTAAAGAAATCTTTATCATTTAAACCCTAAGAGAAAGCGCTTACTAAGATTTCAGTAGTTGCATTGGGCACATCGATAGCTACCTGATTAAACCTTTTGATGTAAGCACGGATGGAATCTTTGGTTGCTTGCTTAATTGAGAATAGACTCCAAGGAGTCTTATGATACCTCTTGTTACTAGAGAAGTGATGTAGAAAAACTTTCTTGAAATCTTTAAATTTTCGGATAGATTTTTCTGGCAATCTCTTGAACCAGCGTTGTGCAGCTCCTCCAAGTGTAGTAAGAAACATTCGACATTTCACTCTGTCAGAGAATGTTGCAACAATGCTACATTCTCAAATTTTAATAAATGATCCTCTGAATCTGTAGTCCCAGTGTATTCACCGATCTGAAGATTTTGATACCGCTTAGGAAGCGGATCTTCCAGTACGCTTTGAGAGAAGGGAGAGATGATTTTTTCTGGTGAGCTATCACTAGTTATCATTTTAATCTTACGCCTTTCTCTGTCTGGTGCTTCGCCAGAGGATTCTTGAAACGCAGGCCTTCGTCCCCCATGTTCCATGGGAGTACGAAGAAATGCTCGCGGACGTCGTGTCGGAGAAACTGTAGCTGGAGGAAAATATGCATGTTCTTCCTCTTCCGGCTCCTTTCCTTTCCTGTGCTCAGTAGTTGAAATCGCTGGATTATGAGCTGTTGGCAGAGTAGCTCCAATATGAGCTTGAAGTTGTTGTTGTTGTTGTTGCAAGGATTTTTGGACATGAGAATTAAAGAGGAAATCCAGATCTTTATGACTAATGGTAAGTAGGTTTGATTTTCTAGCCTCTTCCATCTTGTAGTCTCAGATTCAGGTGAGGTTCCCACAGATGATGCCAAATTTGATCCTGTCTGAGAAGCTTGACAAGATGGAGAGCCAAGAGAAAAAACCTACCGCCGGTAATGACTACGGATCACCGATCCGAGAAACCCAAAGCGGATTGGGAAGAATATAATCACCAAATGCCCTCCTTATGCGAAGATCCGATGATGAGAGAGATCCAACCGAAAAGAACCTGGATCCGAAGCTTCCAAGGCTTCCTGCGCACAAGAGACCAACCAACACTATCGTTAGTGACCTAAGACCGGGGTGGGAATCCCTGGCTAGGCCCTCCGACGCTCAAGTTAGTGATCTCTCCTTTTGTGGAAGGAAGGAATAAGAAGAAGAAGAACAGTAATTGGATGTTAGGGTTATAGGTGTACGCAGTGATGTGAACTTACCTTGCCAACGGAGAGGATTCCCCTTTTTATACTACTTCATATAACCTCCGTAGTCATGAAGTGGACCCCGGTTTGTTTAGAGTTTGTTATGAGATGACGTAAGCTGCGTACTTGTGGTAAATGACTTTTTAAGGAATCTTTTTTGTACCCCAGATGTACCTTCTTTGTCGTCTAGTACCTGTAAAATAGTCTAAAAACACATTTCCCGCCAAATATATAACACCTGTTATACAATCACATACTGCAAATATCTTCATGGACTACTTTATTTGAAATATTTACTTCTATCCTGTTTCACAATTCCTTTCAAAGTGTTTCTATCGTTCCTACTTGCCTCTCCTGTTTTTGCTATATCATAGATAGCTTAATATAACATTGTTCCTTGTATCGGTCGAGGATGAACTTAACTAGGTTTGATCAATTATCATTACCTCACATGAGGATCCTTGGGTAATGCCTGTCTGTACCCTTCTAAGTTTGTTATCCCAGCTAGCACTAGGCTATATTTTGTCAATTATGTAATCTTGATCAATATTGGTGTTAGGATGTATAAACATTTATCTAGAAATAAGAATTACATTGGTCAAATGTTTACATTTATGATAAATGTAATTGTTCAATTAATTTATACTGTAGATAACATGGTGTGTGGTGTCACACACAGAGGATCATGTTATCAGTACCTTATAAATTATAAACAACAGCTCACGACTAAAATGGAAAGGAACAAACCGTTGAAGTAGTTGTAGTGTAATTAAGTATTAGCTTATCTTAACTAATAAATTACACTAATACACTCCAAGTGTATTGAGTAGGACCATTTTAGGTAAGTTCTTTTTGTAATGACTTTATAAAAGAACTAGACCTTAGTTATTATGGAAGTGTGTGCTCTTAATCCTAATATAATAACAAACACATATATTAAGTATTTATTTCTTTGACTTATCAATGAGTGAGATTTAGATCGATAAATCAATAAGCCTGATAAGTTGGAAAATGATATTACTTATAGTGTGTGTTGTTGATTATAGAAGGAAACTGTGTCCTAGTAATCTAGGTTGATAATGTCCCCAAGAGGAGCTCATAAAGATTGTCATCTTAAACCCTGCAGGTGGACTTAGTCCGACATGATGATAAGGTTGAGTGGTACTACTCTTAGACTAAGATATTAATTAAATGAGTTGTCAGTAACTCACTTAATTAGTGGACATTCGACATCTTAAACACAGGGAGACTAACACACTCATAATAAGAAGCCAAAAATGTAATTTGGGATTGGTGCGGTAGTTCAATAATAGTTCTTTAGTGGAATGAATTATTATTGATGAAATTAAGTTATTTGTTCGGGGCGAACACGGAATGCTTAATTTCATCGGGAGACCAAAACCAATTCCTCCTCTCGGTCCCTATCGTAGCCTCTTGTATATAGAGATTTATACCCACCGCATACCCACCTTTTTACCCATCCTAATGGGGTCATCCAAGCTAGCTTGGAACCCAAGCTAGGGCCGGCCAAGACCAAGTGGATTAGCCAAGTTGGTGGCCGGCCAAAGCTTGGGTCCCAAGCTTAGGTGGCCGACCACTAAAATATTAAAAAGGATTTTTATTAAAATTATTTCTTATGTGTATATCATGGTTTAATAGAGAGTTTAAAATTTAAATCTTTTCTTTTATAGCTTTCTACAAAAGATTAAGAAAAGATTTGAAATCTTTCCTTATTTGTAGATTGAAAGGAGATTTTAATTTTAAGAAAACTTTCCTTTTTAACCATGATCATAATTTAAAAGAGAGTTTTAAAAATTAAATATTCTCTTTTATTAGTTTCTACAAAAGATTAAGAAAAGATTTGATATCTTTCCTTATTTGTAGATTGAAAAGAGATTTTAATTTTTAGAGATAACTTTTCTTTTTTGAAATTATCCACATGTTTAAAAGAAAGATTTTAATTTATAAAATTTTCTTTTTATAACCCCCCATGAAGGGAAAAATTATTGGAGAAATTTTTTATAAATTTCCGGAGACAAATTAGGAAGTTTTAATTTTTATTTTAATTAAAACTCTCATTGTTTTGGGGAAATAAGTGGCCGACCATGTAATAATGAAAAGGAAAATTGTTTTTAATTAAATAAAATTTTCTTTTTCATGGCAAAAGAATTAAGGAAGTTTTTAGTTAAATTTCCTTATTTGCCAAGACAAAGGAATATAAAAGAAGAGGTAGAGGTGCCTTCATGGCTAATGACTTTATTATTTTTCTTCCTCTCTTTTCTTCCTTGACGGTGGCCGGCTCTATTATTTTTCCTTCTTCCTTTTCTTTCTTCTTCATTTGCCGGACCTTGTAATCTCATGGAGCTTGAAGATGGCATGATTTTAGCATGGAAAAGAAGGAGAGAAAGGAAGCATCTCTTGGAGCTTGGTGGTGGTGGCCGAATCACATCTATTCATGGAATATTTGTGGTGGCCGAATCATGTTTGGAGAAGAAGGTGGCTTAGGTGGATTCTCATCTCGGTAGCTCGTTGCCCACTCAACGTCCGGGATAAGAAGAGGAATACGGTAGAAGATCAAGAGGTCGTTGCATACAAAAAGGAAGGTATAATTAGTAATTAATTTCCGCATCATACTAGTTATATTTCTTTTGTATGAATTCTAAACACAAGAGACATTAGATTCTAGATTTTCGGATTTGTTTCGAAGATGTGTTTTTGTTTTGTTTTTCAAATTTGTGATTCGATTGTTCTTTTTGGTTAACCTAGAGTTATTTAAGGAAATTAAATATTAGCTTTCCTTAAAAGGCTTTTTCTAGGCGGTGGTGGTTGCTCCCATATCCAAGAAGGCCATGTGCCTCACCATGCAGTCCTTGAAGCCAATTTTGAAAATTAATATTTAATGAAATTAATAACATAGGTGGATTTGAATCAATAGTGTTAAGTTCCGCTTGTGATTCAAATCTAAACCATTAAGAACAGATAAGTTAAATTTGGAATCAATGATGTTAAGTTCCATCTACGATTCCTAATTTAATTTCTAAAGAACACAATAGGTTATTTAAGGAAAGGTTCGACACTTGTACAAAAAAATTTTGTACAGTGGAACCGGTACATTTTCCTAGGACAAACCAACAATTGGTTTCAGAGCTAGGGTTTGCCTCTGTGTGTTTGGTTTTAAAATTAGGTTATGCACATGTCATACATAATTTAGGCAGGATAATAGTAGGATGTGCTAACTTTGTGGTTACAGGCTCCAACTATTATGGCTTATAGATGTTGTGTGTGATTGGACCCTTGGACATGTTAAGGGCAATATTTTGTGTGTGCATGATTGTATGTAACTAATACAGCGGGAGCTGTATTAGCCCTAGGATTTTAGAATTTTATTTTGGATCTAGATTACATGTACATTACCTCGTGGAATATAGGATCGATATATATAAAATTCTATTTTTGTCGCGGATCGTATTCTTGTGAGGCGTGGTACTTTTGGAGCACCAGAGGCGCAGCGGAATAAGAAGCAAGATGGATGCGATGACTTGACCCGATGGCAGTCGCTAAAGATGGCAGCACTAGGGTTGGAGCACATGGAGGACAGTAATAGAAAAAGACCATAATAGTTGGAAAATAATTTCCATATTTATTGCTTTTATTTACTGTGATGTGTGTGTATGCATATGATTGTTAGAGTGTATACTAAAAGCCTAGCTTTTGGTATAAACATTTATCTAGAAATAAGAATCACATTGGTCAAATGTCTACATTTATGATAAATGTAGTTGTTCAATTAATTTATATTGTAGATAACATGGTGTGTGGTGTCACACACAGAGGATCATGTTATCAGCACCTTATAAATTATAAACAGTAGCTCACCACCAAGATGGAAAGGAAAAAATCATTGCAAGGTCGTAGTGTAATTAGGTATTAGTTTATCTTAACTATATAATTACACTAGAACACTTAGAGTGTATTGAGTAGGACCATTAGAGGTCGTTTCTTTTTATACTGACTTTATAAAGGAACAAAGACCTCAGTTATTATGGAAGTGTGTGCTCTTAATCCTAATATAATAACAAGCACATATATTTGATATTTATTTCTTTAATTTATCAATGGGTGAGATTTAGTTCGATAAATCAATAAGCCTGATAAGTTGGGAAATGATATCACTTATAGTGTGTGTTGTTGATTATAGAAGGAAACTGTGTCCTAGTGATCTTGGTTGATAATGTCCCAAAGAGGAGCTCATAAGGATTGTCATGTTAAACCCTGCAGGTGCACATATTCCGACATGACGATAACGTTGAGTAGTACTACTCTTGGACAAAGATATTAATTAAGTGAGTTGTTAGTAACTCATTTAATTAGTGGACATTTGACATCTTAAACACAAGGAGACTAACACACTCATAATAAGAAGGAGCCCAAAATGTAATTTGGGATTGGTGCGGTAGTTCTATAATAATTCTTTAGTGGTATGAATTATTATTGATGAAGTTAAGTTGTGTGTTCGGGGCGAACACGGGAAGCTTAATTTCATCGGGAGACTAAAACCAATTTCTCCTCTCGGTCCCTATCGTAGCCTCTTGTATATAGAGATTTATACCCACCATATATCCACCTTCTTACCCATGCTAATAGGGTCGGCCAAGCTAGCTTGGAACCCAAGCTAGGGCCGGCCAAGACCAAGTGGATGAGCCAAGTTGGTGGCCGGCCAAAACTTGGGTCCCAAGCTTAGGTAGCTTCCACTAGAATATTAAAAAGGATTTTTATTAAAATTATTTCTTATGTGGATATCATGGTTTTAAAAGAGAGTTTAAAATTTAAATCTTTTCTTTTATAGCTTTCTACAAAAGATTAAGAAAAGATTTGAAATCTTTCCTTATTTGTAGATTGAAAGGAGATTTTAATTTTGAGGAAACTTTCCTTTTTAACCACGATCATAATTTAGAAGGGAGTTTCAAAAATTAAATATTCTCTTTTATTAGTTTCTACAAAAGATTAAGAAAAGATTTGATATCTTTCCTTTTTTGTAGATTGAAAAGAGATTTTAATTTTTAGAGATAACTTTCCTTTTTGGAAATTATCCACATGTTTAAAAGAAAGATTTTAATTTATAAAATTTCCTTTTATAACCCACCATGAAGGAAAAAATTATTGGAGAAATTTTTTATAAATTTCCGGAAACAAATTAGGAAGTTTTAATTTTTGTTTTAATTAAAACTCTCCTTGTTTTGGGGAAATAAGTGGCCGGCCATGTAATAATGAAAAGGAAAATTGTTTTTATTTAAATATATTTTTCCTTTTCATGGCAAAAGAATTAAGGAAGTTTTTAATGAAATTTCCTTATTTGGCAAGACCAAGGAATATAAAAGAGGAGGTAGAGGTGCCTTCATGGCTAACGACTCTATTATTTTTCTCCTCTCTTTTTCTCCTTGGGTGTGGCCGGCCCCTCCTCTTTCTCTCTTCTCCATCTTGTGGCCGAACCTCATCTCATCCTTGGAATCCTTGTGGTGGCCGGATCTTGCTTGGAGAAGGAGAGAAAAGGAGGCGATATTTCTAGCATCCCTTGGAGGTTGGTGGTGGCCGAACCTCTTCATCTTTTGAGGAGCTTTTGGTGGTCGAAACCTAGAAGGAAGAAGAAGGTGCTTAGTGGTTCTCATCTCAGAAGATCGTTGCCCACACAACGTCCGAGGATAGAAGAGGAATACGGTAGAAGATCAAGAGGTTATTTTTGCTTACAAAGAAAGGTATAACTAGTAATTATTTTCTGTATCATACTAGTTTTCTTTGTATAGCTATTTTTGGAAATACCAAACATAAGAGACATATGATTCTAGAGTTTTCGGATTTGTTTCGAGGTTGTGTTTCTTTTCTTTTATTTTTCAAATTTGTGATTCGATTGTTCTTTTTGGTTAACCTAGAGTTATTTATGGAAATTAAATATTACATTTACTTAAAAGGCTTTGTCTAGGCGGTGGTGGTTGCTCCCATATCCAAGAAAGTCATGTGCCTCACCATGCAGTCCTAGAAGCAAATTTTGGAAATTAATATTTAATGGAATTAATAACATAGGTGGATTTGAATCAATAGTGTTAAGTTCCGCTTGCGATTCAAATCTAAACCATTAAGAACATATAAGTTAAATTTGGAATCAATGATGTTAAGTTCCGTCTGCGATTCCTAATTTAATTTCTAAAGAACACAATAGGTTATTTAAGGAAAGGTTCGACACTTGTACAAAAAAAATTTGTACAGTGGAACCGGTACGTTTTCCTAGGACTAACCAACAATTGGTATCAGAGCTAGGGTTTGCCTCTGTGTGTTTGGTTTTCAAATTAGGTTATGCACATGTCATACATAATTTAGGCAGGATAATAGTAGGATGTGCTAACTTTGTGGTTGCAGGCTCCAACTATTATGGCTTATAGATGTTGTGTGTGATTAGACCCTTGGACATGTCAAGGGCAATATTTTGTGTGTGCATGATTGTATGTAACTAATACAGCAGGAGCTGTATTAACCCTAGGATATTAGAATTTTATTTTCGATCTAGATTACATGTACATTCCCTCGTGGAATATCGGATTGATATATGTAAAATTCTATTTTTGTCGCATATTGGATTCTTGTGAGGCGTGGTACTTTTGGAGCACTAGAGGCGCAGTGAAATAAGAAACAAGATGGATGCGATAACTTGACCCGATGGCGGTGGCTAAAGATGGCAGCAGCTAGGGTTGGAGCACATGGAGGACAGTAACAGGAAAAGGTCATAATAGTTGGAAAATAATTTCCATATTTATTGCTTTATTTACTGTGATGTGTGTGTATGCATGTGATGTATACTAGGATAACTTAAAATTCCTCACTTTAAATAACTAAGTGGGAGATGGATTTATTTTAATAAATTCCACGGTCTCCATTACTGGTTTGTAAGTGATGCAAACAAACTTGCGCGTTGGCTCTGAGTGCCTTCCTCCATATCGGATGAGTTGGTTTGCGGATCACTAAATCAAACATCCATTTATGATGACTATAGGAAATTAATTAAGAGCGTGTAATCTTCCCCATTGGAAGGGGCATAATCTTATTAATGGACTTAGTGTCAAGTAATGGTATACACTGTTGGATTTTTCGGGCCGCGAAAACCATATTTTCGCGTCGCGGAAACCCCGAAAGCCCCAGCCACCGGATCCGTGCAAAGGAAAAAACTTTCGAAAAGTACAAGTACGAGTTTCAAAACTTCGATCTACAGTAGATCTACAAAGGGAAAACCTTTTATACCTTGAAAGCGTGCCCTTTTCGTATCCCGCTCGTCCAATGTCTTGCCGGATCTCATGATTGTCAACGTAGACAATCCTCTACACGTATCCACACGAACACACTAGATGGAGAAGGACCAAACAAGGTGTGCTAGCACCTAGGGTGTTCGGCCAAGGTAGGAGAAGGAGAGCAAGAAGAGAGAGCTCTAGGAGGAAGAAGATGAGAGTTACTTCACAAATGAAAACTCGCAATCACATTCATGTGGCCGGCCACATTAAGAGGAGTTGTAACCTCCATGGAATGCCAAGAGTCACAACTCTTGGTAACTCCCATGAGGTGGCATCCCACTTAAGCAACCATGATGATGTGGAGCATCATCATTGGCCCACTCAATGCCAACTCACCAACGAGGTGGCATAAAGTCAAGTCAAACTTGACTCTTCATCTTTCTCTCAAGTCAAGTCAAACTTGACTTAATCTCTCTCATGGTTGATCTAATCCAACCATTTAATTCAAGCCAATTTAATATAATTAATCTAATTCATTTAATTAAATTGATTCAATGAGTCATAATCTAAATTTGACTCATTAAACACATGAATCAACTTGAGTCCAACTCAATTAGCCCAATTAGGATTACTTTTAATCCAATTTGATTCATTACATGAATTTAATCCTCTTGGTTCATCATATGAACCTAATCTCCATCTAATTGTCCTTAGTGTGTGACCCTATAGGTTCTTGTAACGTTGGCAATGCCCCTAAACCCATTTAAGAGCATAAGTAATGAGCGGTATCTAGCAACACATCATTACTACCCAAGTTAAAAGAATGTTGAGATCCAACATCACCTTGTGACTACTAATTGTGACTCCTCACAATATATGACAAGTGTCCTTCTATCCAAGACATCTAGATTGATCAATGTGAGGCATAGACCGTGTCATCCTCTAATCAATCTAAATCTTGAACTCCAAGTAGACTCACTAAATCAAATGAGCTCAATATCTTATATTGACTCATTTGGGCATGGCCATGCACATCGTGGTCTCACTCTATCAAGAATATTGATGTCGCTCCCGTCATATAGGAGGGATAGATCTCATCTACATCACTCACATCCCTCTGCATAATTCGTTACATACCCAATAATCGCCTTTATAGTCCACCCAGTTACGGGTGACGTTTGACGAAACCAAAGTACATAACTCCTTATGTAGGGATCCATGGTGACTTCAGGTCTAAGGACTAGTAGTAATACTAATAGCCACATGAGAAAGTCTATGACACTCATATAACGATCCATGATACTTTCTCATGGCGGGTCATTCAGTATACATTCTCCAATGCATACCCATGTGTCAACTTGATATCTCTATATCCATGACTTGTAAGATCAAGTCATCGAGTTGACCTACATGCTAGTCTTCTTGCATTAACATTGTCCCTGAATGTTAATACTCGAGTAGGAATGATTAAGAGTAGTGTTCCCTATATCATCTCACTATCGGTTCAACTAACCGATTGATATAGGTGAGAATTTTCTACTCTAGGACGCTATTATACTTAGTTTATTTGGCACTAATACAAGTAAGTATAATAACCAAAAACAAATGCCTTTATTTATATAAGAATATGATACAACAAGTCCATAATACAATCATCAAATGATTGGCTCTAGGGCTCTAACTAACAATCTCCCACTAGCACTAGTGCCAATTAGTGTAGGCTCTAAGCCCCAATGACCTAGTGTGACCATCATGCTTCCTCTGTGCCAAAGCCTTGGTCAAGGGATCTGCGATGTTAGCCTCTGTAGGTACTCTGCATATCTTCACATCTCCTCTCTCGATAATCTCTCAAATGAGATGGAAGCGCCGTAGTATGTGTTTGGTCCGCTGGTGTGAGCGAGGTTCCTTCGCCTGTGCTATAGCTCCATTGTTGTCACAATAGAGCTCAATAGGGTCAGCGATACTGGGAACCACCATAAGTTCAGTGATGAACTTGTGGATCCAAACTACCTCCTTTGCTGCCTCTAATGCAGCAATGTACTCGTCCTCTGTCGTAGAATCAGCTACTGTGTCCTGCTTCGAACTCTTCCAGCTCACAGCACCACCATTTATGCAAAATATGAACCCTGACTGCGATCGATAATCTTCCTGATTGGTCTAGAAGTTGGCATCACTGTAACCCTTTACAGCTAGCTCATCATTGCCTCCATATATCAAGAAATATTCTTTAGTCCTTCTTAAGTACTTAAGAATATTCTTGATCGTTATCAAGTGACTTTCACCTGGATCTGACTGGTATCTGCTCGTCATGCTCAAAGCATACGAGACATCAGGTCGAGTACATAGCATGGCGTACATGATAGATCCTATGGCTGAGGCATAAGGGATCTGATCCATGCGGTCTCTCTCCTCTCTAGAAGAGGGACCTAGAGTCTTCGAAAGACTCACGCCATGTGACATCGGCAGAAATCCCTTCTTCGAGTTCTGCATGGCAAACTGAAGGAGTAACTTGTCAATATATGTACTCTGACTTAGGCGAAGCAATCTCTTAGATCTATCTCTATAGATCTGTATCCCTAGAATGCGGGATGCCTCACCTAAGTCCTTCATTGAGAAGCAACTCCTTAGCCAGGTCTTGACAGACTGAAGCATAGGGATGTCCTTTCCAATGAGTAGTATGTCATCCACATACAATGTGAGGAAGACAACTATATCCCCTACAACCTTCTTGTAGACACAAGGCTCATCTTCGTTCTTGATGAAACCAAACTGTTTGATTGCATCATCGAATCGAAGATTCCAGCTCCGAGAAGCTTGCTTTAGTCCATAAATGGACCTTTGCAGCTTGCATACTCTGCTAGTAGTGGATCTACAAAACCCTCAGGTTGTGTCATGTACACATCCTCGAGTAGGTTTCCATTCAGAAACGCGGTTTTGACATCCATCTGCCATATCTCATAGTCATGGTAAGCTGCAATAGCAAGCATGCTCCGAATGGACTTAAACATCGCTACTGGAGAAAAGGTTTCATCATAGTCAATACCATGAATTTGCTTGAAACCTTTAGCTACCAAGCGACCCTTATAGATAAGTCCATCCATGTCAGTCTTTCTCTTAAAGACCCACTTACACCCAATGGGTTTTACCCCTTCAGGTGGATCAACCAAAGTCCATACTTGGTTGGTGTACATGGATTCCATCTCTGATCTCATGGCCTCTAGCCACTTCTCGGAATCTGGTCTCATCACAGCTTCCTGATAGGTGGTAGGCTCATCATCTATGAGCACAACGTCATCATGGGCAGACAAGAGAAATGAGTATCTCTCAGGCTGACGACGTACCCTATCGGACCTGCGAAGAGATATGTCTACTTGAACTAGATGTTGTTCCTCAACTCTTTGTGGAACAACATCATCCACAACACTTTGTGGTTCCAGTTCAACTTCCATCGAGGCTTCAGTGCTATCGTCCACATCTTTAACTTCTTCAAGATCGAACGTACTCCCACTAGTTTTTCTAGAAACAAAGTCTCTTTCTAGAAAGACCCCAGTTTTTGCCACAACTACCTTGTGCTGACTGGGAATGTAGAAGTAATATCCCTTAGTTTCCTTGGGATATCCAATAAAGTAGCACTTGTCGGATTTGGGTCCTAACTTGTCTGAGACTTGACATCGAACGTAAGCCTCACAACCCCAAATCCTCATGAAAGACACCTGGGCATCTCTCCCAGTCCATATCCTATATGGTGTCTTTATCACGGCCTTGGATGGAACTCGGTTGAGTATAAAAGTTGCCGTGTCTAGAGCATAGCCCCAAAGGTATGTCAGAAGATCTTTGTGACTCATCATAGATCGTACCATATCTAATAGGGAACGATTCCTCCTTTCGGATACACCATTCCACTGTGGTGTTCCAGGAGGAGTGAGTTGGGATAGAATCCCACACTCAGATAGATAGTCATGAAACTCATGGCTAAGGTATTCTCCACCTCCATCTGATCGAAGAATCTTAATATTCTTGTCAAGCTGGTTCTGTACTTCATTCTTGAATTCTTTGAACTTTTCAAAGGATTCAGACTTATGTGTCATCAAGTACACATAACCATATCTACTGAAATCATCAGTAAATGTGATGAAGCACCTATAATCGCCTTTAGCAGCGACATTGAAAGGGCCACATACATCACTATGTATAAGACCTAACAAGTCAGTCACTCTCTCACTGTGCCCACTAAAGGGAGTCTTGGTTATCTTGCCTAGTAGGCATGACTCGCACGTCTCATAAGATTCAAAATCAAATGAGTCCAGCAGACCATCCTTATGGAGCTGGGATAAGCGCTTGTCATTTATATAACCTAAACGACAGTGCCAGAGATAGGTTTGATTCAAATCATTTGACTTGAACCTCTTGATATTTATGTTATAGATAGGGCTTTCAAGGTCTAGAATATAGAGTCCGTTTATCAGAGGTGCACTACAATAGAACATATCTTTTAAATAAACAGAACAACATTTGTCCTTAATTATAAAAGAGAAACCTTTCTTGTCCAAACAAGAAACTGAAATTATGTTCTTAGTTAATGCAGGCACATAACAACAATCATCCAACTCTAATACAAGCCTAGAGGGCAGAGATAGAAAATAAGTCCCTACAGCAACAGCAGCAACCCGTGCTCCATTGCCTACGCGTAGGTCCATCTCGCCCTTCGCCAATGCCCTGCTATTTCTCAGCGCCTGCACATTAGTACAAATGTGAGATGCACATCTGGTATCTAATACCCATGATGAAGAAATAGATAGATTATCTTCTATAACATATATACCTAAAGTGGAAGTCTCACTTCGCTTCTTCTTAAGATCTTCCAGGTACACTTTGCAGTTCCTCTTCCAGAGCCCGGTCTGACCACAGTGGAAGCAGGTAGCATCCTTGGCGCCCCCTCCTTTAGGCTTCAGTTCCTTGCCTTTGCACTTGGCTTGGGACTTTCCTTTGCCTTTGGGCTTGCCCTTGCCCTTGTGTTTCTGAACCATCAGAACAGAGTGGGGCTTTGCCTTCTTAAGGTTCAGCTCAGCAGTTCTTAACATGCTAAGCAGCTCGTTCATATTGTAGTTTAGAACGAACTGACTATAACTATCTGGCAAGGATTGCAAGATCAGGTCAGTGGCCAGCTCTTAGCCAAGCGAGAATCCCAACCTCTGTAGGATTTCTATGTACCCAATCATTTTGAGTACATATGGGCCTACGGGAGCCCCATCTGACATCTTGCACTGAAAGAGTGCCCTTGAGATCTCAAATCTCTCATGCCTCGCTTATCCTTGATACAGTTGACGAAGATGTTCAACCATATCGTAAGCGCCCATCAACTCGTGTTGCTTCTGAAGGTCAGAGTTCATGGTCGCGAGCATTAGACAGGACACATCTAATGCGTCATCTTGATGCTTCTTATAAGCATCTTTGTCAGCTCGCGGGGCATTGGCAGGAGGAGCCTTCGGAATGGGCTGCTCCAGAACGTACAGTTTACGTTCCTGGGTGAGAACTATTCTCAAGTTCCTGTACTAGTCCAGGAAATTTGCTCCATTGAGCTTGTCCTTCTCAAGGACAGAACGCAGGGAGAAGGAGTTCATATTCGACGTCATGGTTATCTACAACAGAAAAATGCAGAAAATAAATATCATATTCTTTTAAATCATTTAATTAGGCTTTTAACTAAATGATGCTCCCACTGAATTCTATAATTCATGTGGGACAAGATCCACATCATACTAACCCTTGAGTTAGCTTTGGCTAATACGCCCAAGATTTAGTATGATCGGTAGGTAACGATTTACCAATTACATCTCTATGCAACTCTTGTTTATAGGATCATTATCCGCAATTATATTAAAACTTGAGTTAGCTTTGGCTAATACGCCCAAGAATTAATATAAACGTGATTTATGTCCTATCTTTCCAACCATTGGAAGAATGCCTATTGTTGTACTCGATCCAACCGAGTTAACTAGGAATACTCAATCTAATTGAGTTTGTATTTTCCCATGCATTGATAAGCGGGACCAAGATTGTCCCTCCGTACCCTACCAAGATAATATGTGTTGCTCTGCTTTGGCAGATTCAACAACACATGTGATCGAGGTAGTGATAGGTATCACAGCACGGTAGGCATTAGAGTTGACATGATTTAGATCTAATCTAATCGTCGATGTGTATCAAATACGCGATAGATCTAATCTAATCGAAAGGGTGCATCTTGTACATGATTTAGATCTAATCTAATCGTTAGGCACTAATTAATTACTAATCATGCATCACATACACACAAGAAATTAATTAAATTAATTTGTAATTAGTCATGGCCCTACTACGATCTTCTCAAGCCAATGAGAAGATCGGATGGTCAACCTAGGGTCAATAGCTTCTCAAGCTCCTCCCTTTGACCACCTTGTGTTGCTCGCGCCCGCCTAGTAACTCTGTCTCGAGTGGACCTTCCACGGCTCCAATTTTGTACATTACAATTTTGAAACTCGAGTTACATTCGAGTCTAAACTAATTTACAACAAGAATAAATGGAGAAAGGCACGACGCGCAGGTCGCGTATCAAATATACAGCACACACAACACAAATGACGGCGCGCAGGCCGTAATATGAATTACAACACAAATCCAATCAGATTGGGTCTTTTTGGGCCATGACTATCACAAATTATACATAATTCTAAATTATGTAATTTCCATAATTTTCTGTAATTTTAATACTAATTTTTATAATTTTTACGAGTAAAATTTCTCGGCGGTCCCGTTTAGCGGTTTTCGGGCGCAATTGCGGAACGAATCCCCTAGCGGGGACAGGGGCAGCGCCCCTACCCACGATCTAACCATCACGAGTGTCCCTAAGCGATCCTTCAGTGCCTTAGTCCGCTGTCCCAAAAAGTTTTGGGGCGAAACCTTGCCGTTTCGGAAAAATCTTCTCGGTAGTCGAAGCCTACATGTGTCGAAACACTTGTGCTTCGCTTCTATGAGAAAAATACTCATAAAAACCATAAAAAACCTAAATTTACAGAAAATTACAGAATCTACATTTTTCATAAAAAATCAAACTAAACTCGTACAAGACTTCGCACATGGCTCTGATACCACTGTTGGATTTTTCGGACCGCGAAAACCGCATTTTCGCGTCGCGGAAACCCCGAAAGCCCCAGCCACCGGATCCGTGCAAAGGAAAAACTTTTCGAAAAGTACAAGTTTCAAAACTTCGATCTACAGTAGATCTACAAAGGGAAAACCTTTTATACCTTGGAAGCGTGCCCTTTTCGTATCCCGCTCGTCCAACGGCTTGCTGGATCTCAAGATTGTCAACGTAGACAATCCTCTACATGTATCCACACGAACACACTAGATGGAGAAGGACCAAACAAGGTGTGCTAGCACCTAGGGTGTTCGGCCAAGGTAGGAGAAGGAGAGCAAGAAGAGAGAGCTCTAGGAGGAAGAAGATGAGAGTTACTTCACAAATGAAAACTCACAATCACATTCATGTGGCCGGCCACATTAAGAGGAGTTGTAACCTCCATGGAATGCCAAGAGTCACAACTCTTGGTAACTCCCATGAGGTGGCATCCCACTTAAGCAACCATGATGATGTGGAGCATCATCATTGGCCCACTCAATGCCAACTCACCAACGAGGTGGCATAAAGTCAAGTCAAACTTGACTCTTCATCTTTCTCTCAAGTCAAGTCAAACTTGACTTAATCTCTCTCATGGTTGATCTAATCCAACCATTTAATTTAAGCCAATTTAATATAATTAATCTAATTCATTTAATTAAATTGATTCAATGAGTCATAATCTAAATTTGACTCATTAAACACATGAATCAACTTGAGTCCAACTCAATTAGCCCAATTAGGATTACTCTTAATCCAATTTGATTCATTACATGAATCTATTCCTCTTGGTTCATCATATGAACCTAATCTCCATCTAATTGTCCTTAGTGTGTGACCCTATAGGTTCTTGTAACGTTGGCAATGTCCCTAAACCCATTTAAGAGCATAAGTAATGAGCGGTATCTAGCAACACATCATTACTACCCAAGTTACAAGAATGTTGAGATCCAACATCACCTTGTGACTACTAATTGTGACTCCTCACAATATATGACAAGTGTCCTTCTATCCAAGATATCTAGATTGATCAATGTGAGGCATAGACCGTGTCATCCTCTAATCAATCTAAATCTTGAACTCCAAGTAGACTCACTAAATCAAATGAGCTCAATATCTTATATTGACTCATTTGGGCATGGCCATACACATCGTGGTCTCACTCTATCAAGAATATTGATGTCGCTCCCGTCATATAGGAGGGATAGATCCCATCTACATCACTCACATCCCTCTGCATAATTCGTTACATACCCAGTAATCGCATTTATAGTCCACCCAGTTACGGGTGACGTTTGACGAAACCAAAGTACATAACTCCTTATGTAGGGATCCATGGTGGTTTCAGGTCTAAGGACTAGTAGTCATACTAATAGCCACATGAGAAAGTATATGACACTCATATAACGATCCATGATACTTTCTCATGGCGGGTCATTCAATATACATTCTCCAATGCATACCCATGTGTCAACTTGATATCTCTATATCCATGACTTGTGAGATCAAGTCATCGAGTTGACCTACATTCTAGTCTTATTGCATTAACATTGTCCCTGAATGTTAATACTCGACTAGCAATGATTAAGAGTAGTGTTCCCTATATCATCTCACTATCGGTTCAACTAACCGATTGATATAGGTGAGAACCTTCTACTCAAGGACGCTATTATACTTAGTTTATTTGGCACTAATACAAGTAAGTATAATAACCAAAAACAAATGCCTTTATTT
This sequence comes from Zingiber officinale, assembly GCF_018446385.1. Lineage (NCBI taxonomy): Eukaryota > Viridiplantae > Streptophyta > Magnoliopsida > Zingiberales > Zingiberaceae > Zingiber > Zingiber officinale. The sequence goes on from NC_055993.1 coordinate 57,131,316, forward strand.
ATATAAGAATATGATACAACAAGTCCATAATAGAATCATCAAATGATTGGCTCTAGGGCTCTAACTAACATACACTTAGGAATGTCTAATAGTATCCTCCCCATTGGAGTCACTGCTATTATTTGTGTGACCGAAGAAAACTAACTATTAATCTGTCATAAAGATAGGTTGACAAGATAATAAAATTAAAACTCCCTCTTACAAATGTTGAGATTTTGTATACATCCACGCTATCATGGCATACAAAAATTCATGATGTATGAGGTAATTTTATTTGTCCGTTTGACAAGGAAATAAAATTAATGGGAAAAACCCCTCTAACAAATGTTTGGTTTTGTATACATCCACACTATCGTGGCATACAAAATTCACGGTGTTTGAGGAAATTTTATATGTCATAAAGGCTTATTGACAAGATAATTAATGGGCAAAACCCTCCTCTCACAAATGTTCAATTTTGTATACGTCCACACTATCGTGGCATGTAAAATTCACAGTGTTTGAGGTGTTGGTGAATTTAAATAATATTATTTGAGGAATCAATGTTATTTTAAATTCAAAAGTTTTGACCAAATATTTGATCAAAGATAGATCAAGTATTAATTTTATTCGTCATAAAGTAAAGTTGACGAGATAATAAAATTAATGGATAAAATCTCCTTTTTGATTTTGTATATGTCCATACTATCATGGCATACAAAATTCATGGGGATTTTAAGGTGTTGGTCTTGACCAAATATTTTTGTGATTCTTAGGATTTAAAATGTTTATCAATCCCCTAGTTGTTATACTATAGAATAGACTTAGTAGTCCCAATTGTAATGATTGGAAATAGGACTTGGACATTTAGGTAGACTGTCCTCTTAGAACTAAGAACAAAATAGGTGTATTTCATTCATTAGTTAATACATGATTATTGGTGTTATCTACTGGTACCTGGTGTGTAGATACGGGGGCAACTGATCATGTCTGCAATTCATTGCAGAGGTTCCAGGAAACTCGATAACTATATGAAGGGAAAATCACCGACCACATGGGCATTGCTACAAAAGTAGTAGCTGTTGCAGTGGGAGAAGTTTATTCTCTGAGAGGAATAAAATATGGATTTTAAGAAATTATCTTTATGAACCAAGTGTAGAAAGAACTAGTTTTCGATTTCTAAACTATTAAAGAATAAATATTGTGTCTATTTTAATAACAAAGTTGTTATCAAGAAAATAGGAAAGATATCTGTTCTGGTACGTTGGTTGACAATTTATAAATCCAATAACTCCCACGATGCAATAAATGAAAATTGCATCGGTTGTAACCAATCTTCCTTGGATTAACAATGAAGGAGTTTTTAGTTGTAAATGAAATTTCTCCGCCTGAAGGAGTTTTTAGTGCAACAATCTTCCTTGGATTAACAACCTCCCCGGTTGTAACCAAGTCAAAACCGGTGCCTCGTTTTTATGCTTTATTTTCTGCTTAATCTATTTTTTCAAGTGTTAGCTTAATCGTACGAGAAAGGGTTGTGTTTTACTCAGGGCTATTCAACCCCCCCTTCTAGCCGGCCGCATCGGTCTTACAAGTGGTATCAGAGCCGAGGCGCTTCAGGAGGACTAACCGCCGAACGAAGCAACAAGATGGCCGGATCCAACATCCACGCACCAAAATTCGAAGGGGACTTCGCTAGCTGGAAAAAGCGAATGGAGGTATTTCTTGAAACAGATTATGATTTATTACTAACAATGGAATTTGGCTATGAAGCACCAGAGGGCAAAGCAAGAAATCAATGGTCAAAGAAGGAGCAGGCTGACCACGTGGCAAACAAGAAAGCAGAATTTCATCTGCTAAGTGTACTTCCAACACAAGAAGTCAATCGAGTCGGTACCTACAACTCGGCAAAGGAGCTTTGGGATAAATTCCTTGAGTTACACGAAGGAACATCCGAAGCCAAACTTGCAAGACGGGATTTACTTCGTAACCAGCTTACAAACCTCCGATTTGAAGAAGGTGAAACAATTGCACATCTACACTCGAGGATTCAAGAACTCATCACCAGACTTACGAATCTCGGAGAAGAGGTAAGTAACCGAGATTCGCTAAGGTATGCCCTAAATTCCTTTCCTAGAAACTCAAAATGGGCATCACTAGTAGATGCCTTTTACATTTCAAAAGATCTAGAAAAAATTTCATTAGACGAATTCTTTTCAACTTTTGAAGTGCATGAGTCAAGATGTGCAGGTCCGAAGGAGCCCAAGAATAATGTCGCTCTTAAAGCTTCGAGAGACGAACCTGAGTCAGAATCTTCTCTCGACGACGAGGAAATGGTAATGATGGTAAGACGATTTAAAAATATTTGTAAATCTAGGAAATCTAACCATCCGCAGGGAAGAAAGAAAAGAACCATCCGCTGCTACCATTGCGATGAAGAAGGGCACGTCAAGGACAATTGCCCTAAACTGAAGAACAACGGGAAGGACAAGGGTAAGAAGGCTATCCAAAATCGCAAGGCCCTAAAAGCGACGTGGGACGATACGTCGTCGGAATCAGAAGTCAAGGAGTTCTCCGGGCTCGTGTTAATGGCGAGTCATCAAGACGACGACTGCGAATCAAGCTCTTCCGAAATGAGCATCGAAAGCATCAATGAAGGGGGAGCCACGTCCGAAGAGAACAGCAGTTCAGGGGGAGAAACCGACAACGAGATCGACAAGGTAAGTGAGGTACGATCTCTTCCTCCTAATAAAATGTTTAAATTCATTAAAATTTTAACAAAAGATTGCTGCAAATTAGAAAATGAAAATAAAGACTTAAAAGCAATATTAGCTACATCTTGTCCGTTAGAAATGCTAGATAAATCAAATTTAGAAAATGAAAAATTAAAATTAGAAATTCAAAATTTAATTTTTCAAGTAGAAAATTTGAAAAACTCTGCTTGCTCATCTAAAACCAATTTTAGAAGGTTCAATAATTTGAATTGGTATTATAGATATCACCAAGGACAAATTAAAAATATCTCTAGAAAATATGTCCCTAAAAACTTTTTAGTTAATCCAGTAGGTTGGAACCTATATTGGGTTCCTAAATCATGCTTAAATTAATTTTAAAAGTAAAATTAGCGCTTTAAGTGAGAAAATTAAATAAAGAATTTCTTTATGAGGCTTTGTCTAAGGAAGTGGTTGTTGCTCCAATAACCAAGAAGGCCTAGTGCCTCGCCACGACCTGGAAGCCAAAATATTGAAATAAATGTTTAATTAACTTACTAATGAAGCATTAATACAAGAATTAATTAGTGCTTGAAAAAGGTTATTCAAAACATTTTATTTCAATTTACATACTTAGAATTTTTTTTGGATTTTATTTATATACTTAGAAATATTCTCAAAAATTATTTTTTCCTAAGTTAAGAACTTTTTTCTTGAAACTAGAAATCTCAGCTTTAATTTTCTCAAAAACTTAGATTTTTTTTTTAGAAATACTTTTTCTAAGTCTTTAACCCTTAGATTATTTTTCTTGGAACCCCATTTTTTTTGTGATCAAAGGGGGAGAAGGGAAAGTATAAGTCTAGGGGGAGGTAGATAGATTTAATTTTTTTTTCTCTATCTTTTTGCACTTAAATTACAATTTAAGTTAATTTACTTAATTCAATTTTATGTCTATTTTAACCCTAGCTTAACTTGGGTTGATCACACCAAAAAGGGGGAGATTGTTGGAACCCCAAGGTTGTTTTGGTGTGATCAACAAGTTAAGTTAGGTCCTGTGTATTTAACCTTGTGTCTAAGTGTGCAGGAGCTTAGGAACACAGGTACTCGAGTGGAAGACGCAGCTAGCGAGAAGGACGGCACGCTGTGCGTCCGAGGGACGAGGCGCTGCGGAAGAGTACACCGGCGGACGAGAAGGAAGCGCGCGGTGGTTCCGAGGGACGAAAGCCGGAGCGGAAGATTGCTCGGGGAGCAAGAGACGCAGGACGAAGACTGCGGATGAGTACGCTAGCGGACGAGAAGGAAACACGCGGCAATTCCGAGGGACGAGAAGCCGGAGGGAAGCACGCTCGAGAAGACCGGAAGTTGGGTTCGGGTGAGCCCTTTTCCGGAAGGCAGAGATCACCCAAACGAGCGGATCCGGAGCGGAAGAACCGGACCGAAGCGGGACTGAACCAGAGAAGCGGTCCCGGATGAAAAAGTCAACTATGTTGACTTTCGGGGTCCGGGGCGCCCGGAACAATAATTTTGACCAGATCGAGAATTATCTCGATCTGAACGTTGGGGGATAAAATTTATCCCCCCCAGGGCGCCCGGAACCTTTCCAGGCGCCCCGACCAAGGCTATAAATATAGCCTTGGTCCAGAAGCTCTTCATCAGTTCAGAAATTGTAAACAACACTTGTGTGCTTCCACTGTTTAGATTAGCTTCTGTTTTTCTATGCTTACACTGTTGTAAACGAGGCTTCTCCGCCTGAAGGAGCTCTTAGTGCGATCTTCATCCTTGGATTAACAACCTCCCCGGTTGTAACCAAGTCAAATTCGGTGCCTCGTTTTTATGCTTTATTTTCTGTTTAATCTATTTTTTATGTGTTAGTTTAATCGTACGAGAAAGGGTTGTGTTTGATTTTTCAGGGCTATTCAACCCCCCCTTCTAGCCGGCCGCATCGGTCTTACAGGTTTTAGTTATGCTTTAGATTAATTTCTTTACTGCTGTGTTTTCCTTTGTAGATTTATATTCAAAGCTTTAAAACCCCCAACTCCATTTTTATATCGAAAACCCCAAAAATAGGAATAAAAATACAATCCTAGATTACATATCATCGTTGGTTCCTCGAGAGCGATCCTGGGCTCGTTACTACAACATTATTGCTTAATTAAGGGGTTCAGTGAATATATACATTTGTACAATTTGATTAGCGGATGTGACAGATTCGCTATATCAAATTTTGGCGCCGTTGCCGGGGAAATATGATTTGCAATGTTTGGTAATTTTAGGATTGTTCATTATTTTGAAAACTTAAAAAAAAATTGTTGTTTTGATTGCTTTCATGATTATATATCCATGTGTTTGATTTTATTTGTTCCTGAGTCTTCTGATTTTATTTGCTAGTTGTTGTGTAAGAACAGGAGATTTTTTTTGACCATGGATCCATATTATCCGTATTTTGGAGATGGGATGGAGAATAACTACTATCAGCCTCAGACTCAGTCCTACCTACCTATGGAGCAACGGAATAGGTATGAGGATGCACAAGAACAAATTGAAGAATCAATGTGGAAATGCAATGATATTATGCAACAAATGAGAGAGCATCAAGAGCAACAAATTGTAAGGATACAGAATATACAGAGTCAGTTAGATCAGATAGCATCATCTATTAATCAGTTACAAGCACAAAGAGCCAGTGAAGAGGTGGATTGTGGAGATCTTGTCAGGCCTGACACTACTTCTATTTCTTTACAAGAATTTTCTAATATTATTTTTGATGATGTTGTAATTGTTAAAATTTCTGATTCTACTGATAGTGTTGTTTTAGATGTTGTTGAAGATGCAGGTCTTGTTGCAAAAGATGATTTAAGTGTAGGGGAATGCTTACTGGAAGCATTACCTCAAGAATCACCAAGAATGGAGGATGTAAGTGTAGGGACTTGTGCTATGGAGACAAGCACCCAAGAATCACTACATGAAGATGGACATGCACCAGAACTAAAGTTTGAGCATTTATTTGAGGAGAAAGAGGTAACAAACATCGCTCCGGTACCTTTCTAGATGACAAGGTGAGTATTTTGTGTGATTTTTCAGAGAATTTTATAGAGGTACCATTTGTTGATTTTATTTGTTGTGATTCATTTCTTGAAATATCTTTAAACCACACTGATATTCTCCTATTTTCTTTTTACCCCACATTCGTGTGGGAGGTGTTTTCTTTGATTGATGTTGTAGGAGAATATAAGCTTCCGGAGTGGGTGCTTAAACTGAACTGCCTTAGACCTCCAGAGAGAATTTTGAATGGAAAAAGGATGAATAAGAAGAATTTGAGCGGAACTTTGATTACTCCACTTCCGGGGTGGCTTCTACTTCTAAACCTTCTTCAACCACCGGGAATTAAAGGGGAGTTGGTTCCAATCTTGCTTGCTTTTGCATTTTAATTCACACTTTGTTAATAAATTCTTTTTGATACGTTCTTTAGTTTCATACTTTGCAATTTGCATTTTACTTTCATACTTTGCATTTAGTTAGTACATAGCATTTCATTTGAATAAAATTCACCATGGAATTTTCTAAGTAATATTTGTAAGATGGTAAAAGTCTCTTAAATTTGACCATCAATTTTAGGTCATTTAACATGATTGGATGCCTTTCTTACATGATATTGGTTAAAATGGTAGTGAATTCCAATTTGATTAATTGAGCTTGATTGCATAAAAATACCTAGAGAGGACCACTTTAAGCCTATACACGATTATATTCTTTTGTGTGACATGCACTCATAGCAAATTAAACTCTAGAACTTGCTTAGTTTCTTTTCAAAGTCACAATAGCATATGTATGCATGAAAAGGAAGGATGTTTGTCATTCTTGTTTCCTCATTATTTCCAATTCATTTTTTCTCACAATTTTCTCAAAACATTTTCCTCTAGCATTTTAACCTTTGATTACCTTTGCTTGGTCCATTTCATTGAGGGTTTTGGTTGACTATCTTGATGAGTTTCATTGTTGAAATTCTTTGGTTTAGATTTTTTTTAATCAATTGAATAGTGTTTTTTTGGAGCCTTCGGATTGGTTCTGTGTTGAATAGAAATCCAAGATGAAGTTTTGATCTATGGAAGCAGTAACTTGTTTTCAAGGATTACTTTAGGAACTCTTCATTAAACGAATCTATTTTTTTTATGAAACAATCTGCAAATTAGTCCATGCTCAATATGGTGTATTAATTTGGTATCAAATCTGGGGGCAGTCATCAAATCAGTTATGAATTCAAGTGAGTACAGATTCTTAATTTCAGAAGCTGATAAAAATGCAGAATGCATTATAGTTGCTGAATTATGTTCTCTACTGATACTAACTAAGGGAGTTATGAATTTAACTCAAAAGTTACAGTTGCATCGAAGTGTTGTAAGAGCAGTGATGATAACACAATAATACAGGAATTGTAGGAGCTGGGAAATCTACAATTTTAAGAAGTTGAGTTGAATTTTTGAATGGATATTTTGAGCTGAACAAAATGCAAATCAAATTGTTATTTTCTGAATGTTAATGGAGATATACAGGGATTAAACTTTGAAGTTAGGTGAAGTGAAAGTAGCTTAGAGTGAAGCAGATTGCAGAATTCAGAAACTTCATGTTTCAGATTTGTGATGGAATCTGGAGTCTGATTTCTACGTCCAAGAATTGATTGAGAAAGTTCTATGCAGCTGCTGAATCTGCAAGAGTGGTGTTGGGCCCTTGTGAATCAGTGGAAGGCAGTTCCCAGCTTTTGAGGAATGAGGATTATGCCAAGTGTGCCAAGTTTCTTTGCAAATTGTTGATTCAATGGAAGATTCAAGCAAGGTTGGGGAGAAGTGCTGAAGAGATGCTGGATTTTCAGATATGGAAACTTAACTGAAATGCAAATAGGAAATGCTGGGAAATTCAGAAATGCTGAACTTTGTATCAAAGGTGTATCAAAAGATTAGGAGCAACATCTAAACAAGGAAGAAATCAGAGTTAAGTCTTGGATGATGCAGAACAAATGGTATTTCAGCCTTCTGTGACCTCTACAAATTCTGAAACTGTGAAACTGAAATTCAGTAACTCAATTTACTGAATCCAGAAACAATAATCTGCAGAAAACAGTGAGAAGGCTGCAGATGCAGAAATTAAACCAAAAAGAATAGGTAGCTAACATGGTGACAGTCATTGATTGGAATGCAGCCATTGCAAAACCTGGAAACTGCTTAAATCTTGGAGTTCAACTATTTTGAAAATGAATGAATGAGGAGTCATTGATCAGAAATCAGATTCAGTTGTTTTGGAAACTGAAATTGTTTTATGAGTTGCATGCTAAGTTCCAGTTTGAAGTTCCATTGAATTAAGTTTCCAAGGCTGAAACTTAAGGACATGAATCAGGAAACCAGTATTAATTCTGAAATCTGGAATTGAAACTAAATCAAGTTGCTGGAGTGCATGCATTTCAAGTGTCAATTGCTAATTCTGTTGCTGATTAGTACAAGAAATGAAAGTGCTGAAGCTGGAAATTACTGAAGCTGGAAATTTAGTTCACAGTTTCTGAATTTTTCAGAAACTGAACATCAATTTTGTACCAAACTCTTTGACAGCAGCTCTCAAATCATTGAGAAACTCAAGGCTACTGAACTTGGGAACATTGAAACCATCTGATGCGTGCAAAGAACACTACACTACAAGAAGTAGAGAATCAAAAATTTGCAGCCTTGGAGTCAAATTTCTGAGATCTATCTGGAAAGTTTAAATCTATTTTTTTTTCTTTATGCTGCTGTTGATTTTGAGCTGAATTTCTGCTGCTAACAGAACAGCAGGTTCTACTTTACTTGTTGCAAGTGTGTGGAGTTTGATTCGGTACATTCACAAATTAGAAAGGTTTGAGTTCCTTTGAATATGAATTTCTGGAGTCAGTTATACATGGATTTCTTAAGCTTGAATTTGAATCTGAATTCAGAATTTGTGTGATTTGTTTGAAACAAGGGTTGTTGATTCATATTGTCAGATAAAATAGCCAATAGAATGATATGGGAATGGAAGTACAACAGTGAAGTTGGTTGGAGAAGAGCTAAGTGATGGAATTGGTTTACTGCCGGAAATGGAATGGTAAGAAAAAAAAAATAGAACAAGAGCAGAAATTGAAGAGGATGAAATCTTTTGATCAGAATTCAGAAAATGGGTATCTATGAGTGGGCCTAACTTTCTATTACTTAAGCTAGAAATTGCTAGGATTCTAATTTCAGAAATCTGCTGGAGGAAGCTGTCTTTAGATCTTTAATTGGCAATTCTTCATCTCAAGTCTTTATGTGCTGCAATTCCAGAAGGGGTTTCTGAAACTCTGTTCTGAAATTTGCTGCTGATTTCAGAATTCAGAATTGATGAAGCAACTGTGTGCCAAATTTTATTACAGTTTATGATCAACAAATTTTTCCATCTGAAGTTTCTATCCATTGCAGTACTAGAAGCTAATAAGGACTTAAGCTGAAAATTCAGTGAATGCATTGTTTCTGGAATTGAAGTCTGAAGTTGAATTTGAGAATCCAGAATTCAGTCTTTGTTGAATCTAATAGGTTTTACTGGATCCAATGCTTTGTGTTGAAACTGGTGTGGTTGTTGGGATACATTGTTGTGGCTAGGGAATGTTCCTTTATGCTGCCTAACCACTAAAATCTTGAACTCTTCTGCTGCAATTGTTGGAACCCTGTTTATTGCTGAATTTTATTGCTGCTTAATTCACCTAAGGTCTTCTTAATTGCTGCTGGCAGTATATCCATTAAAGATGTAAATGGTTGTGTAAATTAAGCATGATTCATGCACATTCTTGTTGCAACGTTCAGATCAAAGGATTTGAAGTGAAGCTTTAATCCAATCATTATCAAGTGTTGGGTAGATGGTTGCTGTTGGACAAGAAACAAAAGTCTGAATCTCCCAAAAATAAAAAAAAAATGAAGAAAATGATGACAAGAGGTGTATCAATTCATTGGAGGAGCATGATGTTTTTTATTATCCGAGACGGCCAATGTTTTAAGTGTGGGGGAGGGAGTTATTCTTCATGATTTGAGATTATTTTTGAAGTTTCAAAATGCTGAAATTGAAGTGGAAAAAACAGTGAAAACAGAAAAAAAAAAAAAAAATGGCACATCAAGAATGTATCAAAGGTGAAGATAGAGTATCAAGATTCTTTGTTGGTCATCAAATTGAAGGGGAGATTAGCTTGATATGTTGAATTGTTTAAAAAAAAATGGTATTCATCTCTTTTCACATCAAATGGTCAACTCATCAAGTATACTCCTCCAATACTCTCATCTTCTCATTTTCTTCATTTAAGCCTTTTCTTTTGCCTATTTCATCCATTTCAATTGTTCTTTTTGCTTCCATTTCAATTCTTCATGATAAATTCCTTTTGATTCATGTATGCTATGTTTTATAGTGGTGGAGAATTAGAAAATAAGCAAGCTTATGGTAGTGAAATGTTGTGAGTTGCATTGAGTGAGCTCCACTTATACACATGTTTGAGTGTGAGAGCTAGAATAGGTAAATTCCTTGTGAGATTGCAACTTGCTTTATTTTTCATTTGGATTGAAACTACCATACCTACTGATTATTGTTTGGATTATATTCATGATTGTTGGTGATCTTTAGATGGTCTTAGTTAAATTCTTTTTACTATCTTTTAGATATTGCTAGGGAATTTTCTATGGAGATGATTTTTAGTTTTCTTTACTTGCACGGGACGTTCAAGGCTAAGTGTGGGGGATTTGATAACCATGATTTCATTGTATTATTTTGATTCATATATGCATGGTTTTGATGTTGGTTTCATAGTTTAAATCATGGTTACATTACATTTTTGTGCATTGCATAGATTTTGGACTTAATTGCAAATTATATTATTTTTGGTGTTATTTGATGCTAATATTTGATTCTTATTTTGTAGGCATCAAAGAATCTTAGATTTGGATCTATTTGGACCGGAATTGGGCTTGAATCGGAGTTCAAAAGACAAGATCAAGCTTTGGGTCGATTTGGGCCGTTTATCAAGAATAGTACAGATCTGGACCATCCGTTGAAGATCTGGCCGATCCAACCTAATGGGGAGCAGATCTAAGCCATTGATGAAGATCCAGAAGTTTTGATCTAGATCTGAGTTCATCCAGCCATTGATCCAGCCGGATTAATCTGGGCCGTTCATTGAAGATCAGCCGATCTGGGCCATCCAGTGATGATCTGATCGATCCGACCTACGGGATAGTAGATCCAGACCTTAGATCCACATCAGTACCTTCGGATCAGATTTTTAATGACTTTTTACCGTTGATTTAGCCCAGAATCAATCTCAGCCGTCGGTTCAAATATGAGATCTGTTTAAATGAGAAGCTACAGTATTCTTTCTGCTTTGTCGATCTCCACAGCGCCGTTCTTCACGTCCCGCAGTGTTCTCCGAGATTCCGACCACCATCTCCTCTTCCAGATCCATGTTTCCAGCGATTTCATCGGCGACGATGCCCTCAGTTGCTTGCGACCAGCTTCCGGCCATCTGAGCTCGTTCAAAGGTGGTCCTACGGCGAGAATTCTGCTCCGCAAACCTCTACTTCTGTCGCACCCGATTTGGAGGTGTTCTTCCGATTCGAGGTTCCGTTTCCATCCGTGAGCTTTGGCGGTGTTCCTCCACTGCTTCTGGACCATTCCCGACGAAAATCCATCCACCATCAGCTCCATTTCAGATCTGAGGTTGCAGTTGCAGATTTTCATATTTCCAGAGTTGGGCGGCTCCGATCTTCATCAGCTTCGTTTGGAGTGGTCTCCGATGGTGCTGGTAAAGGTTGGGCTGAGTGTAGCTACTGAGATTGTCTTCTCCGATTACAGTTGGAGTGTTCTCCGTTGTTTCCTTGTGTGACGGCAAGGAGAAGTTGCCGTGAGACTTGGTTTGGTGTTGAGATGGTTTAGGGTTTACTTTTTGCATTCTTTTTATTGTTGATTGATTTAGATTTCAGTTTTCGTTGTTGAATTCAGTAATCATAGTTCATTTTATGCTTAATTGTTTTAATTCATGTGTTTTGAGTAATTTAGTTTCAATTGATTTTGAAGTTGTTGTTAATTTAGCTTAAGCTTAAATTTCAGCACTGTTGAGTAGCTTAGTTTTAGTAGTTAAGATTTAAATTTTGCTTTAGAACGTATTCATTCATGTCTTGTTGTTTATTCTTAGTTTAAGAGTGTGTCAATGATTTAATCTCAATGTAGGAGTGACAATGCTTTACGGTTTGATTGTTGGCACATAGGTAGGTTTTGTTGGAACCCCAAGGTTGTTTTGGTGTGATCAACAAGTTAAGTTAGGTCCTGTGTATTTAACCTTGTGTCTAAGTGTGCAGGAGCTTAGGAACACAGGTACTCGAGTGGAAGACGCAGCTAGCGGGAAGGACGGCACGCTGTGCGTCAGAGTACACCGGCGGACGAGAAGGAAGCGTGCGGTTGTGAGGGCCGGAGCGGAAGATTGCTCGGGGAGCAAGAGGCAGCTAGCGAGAAGGTCGGCACCGGGGGCGACCGAGGGACGCAGGCGGACGAGAAGGAAACACGCGGCAATTCCGAGGGGCCGGAAGGAAGCACGCTCGAGAAGACCGGAAGTTGGGTTGGGTGAGCCCTTTTGGCAGAGATCACCCAAGCGAGCGGATCCGGAGCGGAAGAACCGGACCGGACTGAACCAGAGAAGCGGTCCCGGATGAAAAAGTCAACTGTGTTGACTTTCGGGGTCCGGGGCGCCCGGAACTGACCGGGGCGCCCGGACCCATCCGGGGCGCCCGGAACCCTTCCGGGCGCCCGGAACAGTAATTTTGACCAGATCGAGAATTATCTCGATCTGAACGTTGGGGGATAAAATTTATCCCCCCCAGGGCGCCCGGAACCTTTCCAGGCGCCCCGACCAAGGCTATAAATATAGCCTTGGTCCAGAAGCTCTTCATCAGTTCAGAAATTGTAAACAACACTTGTGTGCTTCCACTGTTTAGATTAGCTTCTGTTTTTCTGTGCTTACACTGCTGTAAACGAGGCTTCTCCGCCTGAAGGAGCTCTTAGTGCGATCTTCATCCTTGGATTAACAACCTCCCCGGTTGTAACCAAGTCAAATTCGGTGCCTCGTTTTTATGCTTTATTTTCTGTTTAATCTATTTTTTATGTGTTAGTTTAATCGTACGAGAAAGGGTTGTGTTTGATTTTTCAGGGCTATTCAACCCCCCCTTCTAGCCGGCCGCATCGGTCTTACAAGTGGTATCAGAGCCGAGGCGCTTCAGGAGGACTAACCGCCGAACGAAGCAACAAGATGGCCGGATCCAACATCCACGCACCAAAATTCGAAGGGGACTTCGCTAGCTGGAAAAAGCGAATGGAGGTATTTCTTGAAACAGATTATGATTTATTACTAACAATGGAATTTGGCTATGAAGCACCAGAGGGCAAAGCAAGAAATCAATGGTCAAAGAAGGAGCAGGCTGACCACGTGGCAAACAAGAAAGCAGAATTTCATCTGCTAAGTGTACTTCCAACACAAGAAGTCAATCGAGTCGGTACCTACAACTCGGCAAAGGAGCTTTGGGATAAATTCCTTGAGTTACACGAAGGAACATCCGAAGCCAAACTTGCAAGACGGGATTTACTTCGTAACCAGCTTACAAACCTCCGATTTGAAGAAGGTGAAACAATTGCACATCTACACTCGAGGATTCAGGAACTCATCACCAGACTTACGAATCTCGGAGAAGAGGTAAGTAACCGAGATTCGCTAAGGTATGCCCTAAATTCCTTTCCTAGAAACTCAAAATGGGCATCACTAGTAGATGCCTTTTACATTTCAAAAGATCTAGAAAAAATTTCATTAGACGAATTCTTTTCAACTTTTGAAGTGCATGAGTCAAGATGTGCAGGTCCGAAGGAGCCCAAGAATAATGTCGCCCTTAAAGCTTCGAGAGACGAACCTGAGTCAGAATCTTCTCTCGACGACGAGGAAATGGTAATGATGGTAAGACGATTTAAAAATATTTGTAAATCTAGGAAATCTAACCATCTGCAGGGAAGAAAGAAAAGAACCATCTGCTGCTACCATTGCGATGAAGAAGGGCACGTCAAGGACAATTGCCCTAAACTGAAGAACAACGGGAAGGACAAGGGTAAGAAGGCTATCCAAAATCGCAAGGCCCTAAAAGCGACGTGGGACGATACGTCGTCGGAATCAGAAGTCAAGGAGTTCTCCGGGCTCGCGTTAATGGCGAGTCATCAAGACGACGACTGCGAATCAAGCTCTTCCAAAATGAGCATCGAAAGCATCAATGAAGGGGGAGCCACGTCCGAAGAGAGCAGCAGTTCAGGGGGAGAAACCGACAACGAGATCGACAAGGTAAGTGAGGTACGATCTCTTCCTCCTAATAAAATGTTTAAATTCATTAAAATTTTAACAAAAGATTGCTGCAAATTAGAAAATGAAAATAAAGACTTAAAAGCAATATTAGCTACATCTTGTCCGTTAGAAATGCTAGATAAATCAAATTTAGAAAATGAAAAATTAAAATTAGAAATTCAAAATTTAATTTTTCAAGTAGAAAATTTGAAAAACTCTGCTTGCTCATCTAAAACCAATTTTAGAAGGTTCAATAATTTGAATTGGTATTATAGATATCACCAGGAACAAATTAAAAATATCTCTAGAAAATATGTCCCTAAAAACTTTTTGTTAATCCAGTAGGTTGGAACCTATATTGGGTTCCTAAATCATGCTTAAATTAATTTTAAAAGTAAAATTAGCGCTTTAAGTGAGAAAATTAAATAAAGAATTTCTTTATGAGGCTTTGTCTAAGGAAGTGGTTGTTGCTCGAATAACCAAGAAGGCCTAGTGCCTCGCCACAACCTGGAAGTTAAAATATTGAAATAAATGTTTAATTAACTTACTAATGAAGCATTAATACAAGAATTAATTAGTGCTTGAAAAAGGTTATTCAAAACATTTTATTTCAATTTAGAAATTTATTTATTTAGAAACTTTATTCTCAAAAATTATTTTTTAAGTTAGAACTTTTTCTTGAAACTAGAAATCTCAGCTTTAATTACTTAGAAAATTTTTCTAAATTTCTTAAAAACTTAGATTTTTTTAGAAATACTTTTCTAAGTCTTTAACCCTTAGATTATTTTTCTTGGAACCCCATTTTTTTGTGATCAAAGGGGGAGAAGGGAAAGTATAAGTCTAGGGGGAGGTAGATAGATTTAATTTTTTTTCTATCTTTTTGCACTTAAATTGCAATTTAAGTTAATTTACTTAATTCAATTTTATGTCTATTTTAACCCTAGCTTAACTTGGGTTGATCACACCAAAAAGGGGGAGATTGTTGGAACCCCAAGGTTGTTTTGGTGTGATCAACAAGTTAAGTTAGGTCCTGTGTATTTAACCTTGTGTCTAAGTGTGCAGGAGCTTAGGAACACAGGTACTCGAGTGGAAGACGCAGCTAGCGAGAAGGACGGCACGCTGTGCGTCCGAGGGACGAGGCGCTGCGGAAGAGTACACCGGCGGACGAGAAGGAAGCGCGCGGTGGTTCCGAGGGACGAAAGCCGGAGCGGAAGATTGCTCGGGGAGCAAGAGACGCAGCTAGCGAGAAGGTCGACGACCGAGGGACGAAGACTGCGGATGAGTACGCTGGCGGACGAGAAGGAAACACGCGGCAATTCCGAGGGACGAGAAGCCGGAGGGAAGCACGCTCGAGAAGACCGGAAGTTGGGTTCGGGTGAGCCCTTTTCCGGAAGGCAGAGATCACCCAAACGAGCGGATCCGGAGCGGAAGAACCGGACCGAAGCGGGACTGAACCAGAGAAGCGGTCCCGGATGAAAAAGTCAACTATGTTGACTTTCGGGGTCCGGGGCGCCCGGAACCCTTCCGGGCGCCCGGAACAGTAATTTTGACCAGATCGAGAATTATCTCGATCTGAACGTTGGGGGATAAAATTTATCCCCCCCAGGGCGCCCGGAACCTTTCCAGGCGCCCCGACCAAGGCTATAAATATAGCCTTGGTCCAGAAGCTTTTCATCAGTTCAGAAATTGTAAACAACACTTGTGTGCTTCCACTGTTTAGATTAGCTTCTGTTTTTCTGTGCTTACACTGCTGTAAACGAGGCTTCTCCGCCTGAAGGAGCTCTTAGTGCGATCTTCATCCTTGGATTAACAACCTCCCCGGTTGTAACCAAGTCAAATTCGGTGCCTCGTTTTTATGCTTTATTTTCTGTTTAATCTATTTTTTATGTGTTAGTTTAATCGTACGAGAAAGGGTTGTGTTTGATTTTTCAGGGCTATTCAACCCCCCCTTCTAGCCGGCCGCATCGGTCTTACAGGTTTTAGTTATGCTTTAGATTAATTTCTTTACTGCTGTGTTTTCCTTTGTAGATTTATATTCAAAGCTTTAAAACCCCCAACTCCATTTTTATATCGAAAACCCCAAAAATAGGAATAAAAATACAATCCTAGATTACATATCATCGTTGGTTCCTCGAGAGCGATCCTGGGCTCGTTACTACAACATTATTGCTTAATTAAGGGGTTCAGTGAATATATACATTTGTACAATTTGATTAGCGGATGTGACAGATTCGCTATATCAAATTTTGGCGCCGTTGCCGGGGAAATATGATTTGCAATGTTTGGTAATTTTAGGATTGTTCATTATTTTGAAAACTTAAAAAAAAATTGTTGTTTTGATTGCTTTCATGATTATATATCCATGTGTTTGATTTTATTTGTTCCTGAGTCTTCTGATTTTATTTGCTAGTTGTTGTGTAAGAACAGGAGATTTTTTTTGACCATGGATCCATATTATCCGTATTTTGGAGATGGGATGGAGAATAACTACTATCAGCCTCAGACTCAGTCCTACCTACCTATGGAGCAACGGAATAGGTATGAGGATGCACAAGAACAAATTGAAGAATCAATGTGGAAATGCAATGATATTATGCAACAAATGAGAGAGCATCAAGAGCAACAAATTGTAAGGATACAGAATATACAGAGTCAGTTAGATCAGATAGCATCATCTATTAATCAGTTACAAGCACAAAGAGCCAGTGAAGAGGTGGATTGTGGAGATCTTGTCAGGCCTGACACTACTTCTATTTCTTTACAAGAATTTTCTAATATTATTTTTGATGATGTTGTAATTGTTAAAATTTCTGATTCTACTGATAGTGTTGTTTTAGATGTTGTTGAAGATGCAGGTCTTGTTGCAAAAGATGATTTAAGTGTAGGGGAATGCTTACTGGAAGCATTACCTCAAGAATCACCAAGAATGGAGGATGTAAGTGTAGGGACTTGTGCTATGGAGACAAGCACCCAAGAATCACTACATGAAGATGGACATGCACCAGAACTAAAGTTTGAGCATTTATTTGAGGAGAAAGAGGTAACAAACATCACTCCAGGTACCTTTCTAGATGACAAGGTGAGTATTTTGTGTGATTTTTCAGAGAATTTTATAGAGGTACCATTTGTTGATTTTATTTGTTGTGATTCATTTCTTGAAATATCTTTAAACCACACTGATATTCTCCTATTTTCTTTTTACCCCACATGCGTGTGGGAGGTGTTTTCTTTGATTGATGTTGTAGGAGAATATAAGCTTCCGGAGTGGGTGCTTAAACTGAACTGCCTTAGACCTCCAGAGAGAATTTTGAATGGAAAAAGGATGAATAAGAAGAATTTGAGCGGAACTTTGATTACTCCACTTCCGGGGTGGCTTCTACTTCTAAACCTTCTTCAACCACCGGGAATTAAAGGGGAGTTGGTTCCAATCTTGCTTGCTTTTGCATTTTAATTCACACTTTGTTAATAAATTCTTTTTGATACGTTCTTTAGTTTCATACTTTGCAATTTGCATTTTACTTTCATACTTTGCATTTAGTTAGTACATAGCATTTCATTTGAATAAAATTCACCATGGGAATTTTCTAAGTAATATTTGTAAGATGGTAAAAGTCTCTTAAATTTGACCATCAATTTTAGGTCATTTAACATGATTGGATGCCTTTCTTACATGATATTGGTTAAAATGGTAGTGAATTCCAATTTGATTAATTGAGCTTGATTGCATAAAAATACCTAGAGAGGACCACTTTAAGCCTATACACGATTATATTCTTTTGTGTGACATGCACTCATAGCAAATTAAACTCTAGAACTTGCTTAGTTTCTTTTCAAAGTCACAATAGCATATGTATGCATGAAAAGGAAGGATGTTTGTCATTCTTGTTTCCTCATTATTTCCAATTCATTTTTTCTCACAATTTTCTCAAAACATTTTCCTCTAGCATTTTAACCTTTGATTACCTTTGCTTGGTCCATTTCATTGAGGGTTTTGGTTGACTATCTTGATGAGTTTCATTGTTGAAATTCTTTGGTTTAGATTTTTTTTAATCAATTGAATAGTGTTTTTTTGGAGCCTTCGGATTGGTTCTGTGTTGAATAGAAATCCAAGATGAAGTTTTGATCTATGGAAGCAGTAACTTGTTTTCAAGGATTACTTTAGGAACTCTTCATTAAACGAATCTATTTTTTTTATGAAACAATCTGCAAATTAGTCCATGCTCAATATGGTGTATTAATTTGGTATCAAATCTGGGGGCAGTCATCAAATCAGTTATGAATTCAAGTGAGTACAGATTCTTAATTTCAGAAGCTGATAAAAATGCAGAATGCATTATAGTTGCTGAATTATGTTCTCTACTGATACTAACTAAGGGAGTTATGAATTTAACTCAAAAGTTACAGTTGCATCGAAGTGTTGTAAGAGCAGTGATGATAACACAATAATACAGGAATTGTAGGAGCTGGGAAATCTACAATTTTAAGAAGTTGAGTTGAATTTTTGAATGGATATTTTGAGCTGAACAAAATGCAAATCAAATTGTTATTTTCTGAATGTTAATGGAGATATACAGGGATTAAACTTCGAAGTTAGGTGAAGTGAAAGTAGCTTAGAGTGAAGCAGATTGCAGAATTCAGAAACTTCATGTTTCAGATTTGTGATGGAATCTGGAGTCTGATTTCTCGTCCAAGAATTGATTGAGAAAGTTCTATGCAGCTGCTGAATCTGCAAGAGTGGTGTTGGGCCCTTGTGAATCAGTGGAAGGCAGTTCCCAGCTTTTGAGGAATGAGGATTATGCCAAGTGTGCCAAGTTTCTTTGCAAATTGTTGATTCAATGGAAGATTCAAGCAAGGTTGGGGAGAAGTGCTGAAGAGATGCTGGATTTTCAGATATAGAAACTTAACTGAAATGCAAATAGGAAATGCTGGGAAATTCAGAAATGCTGAACTTTGTATCAAAGGTGTATCAAAAGATTAGGAGCAACATCTAAACAAGGAAGAAATCAGAGTTAAGTCTTGGATGATGCAGAACAAATGGTATTTCAGCCTTCTGTGACCTCTACAAATTCTGAAACTGTGAAACTGAAATTCAGTAACTCAATTTACTGAATCCAGAAACAATAATCTGCAGAAAACAGTGAGAAGGCTGCAGATGCAGAAATTAAACCAAAAAGAATAGGTAGCTAACATGGTGACAGTCATTGATTGGAATGCAGCCATTGCAAAA
Source organism: Zingiber officinale (assembly GCF_018446385.1). Classification (NCBI taxonomy): domain Eukaryota; kingdom Viridiplantae; phylum Streptophyta; class Magnoliopsida; order Zingiberales; family Zingiberaceae; genus Zingiber; species Zingiber officinale. The sequence continues at coordinate 57,150,613 of NC_055993.1, forward strand.
CCTGGAAACTGCTTAAATCTTGGAGTTCAACTATTTTGAAAATGAATGAATGAGGAGTCATTGATCAGAAATCAGATTCAGTTGTTTTGGAAACTGAAATTGTTTTATGAGTTGCATGCTAAGTTCCAGTTTGAAGTTCCATTGAATTAAGTTTCCAAGGCTGAAACTTAAGGACATGAATCAGGAAACCAGTATTAATTCTGAAATCTGGAATTGAAACTAAATCAAGTTGCTGGAGTGCATGTATTTCAAGTGTCAATTGCTAATTCTGTTGCTGATTAGTACAAGAAATGAAAGTGCTGAAGCTGGAAATTACTGAAGCTGGAAATTTAGTTCACAGTTTCTGAATTTTTCAGAAACTGAACATCAATTTTGTACCAAACTCTTTGACAGCAGCTCTCAAATCATTGAGAAACTCAAGGCTACTGAACTTGGGAACATTGAAACCATCTGATGCGTGCAAAGGACACTACACTACAAGAAGTAGAGAATAAAAAATTTGTAGCATTGGAGTCAAATTTCTGAGATCTATCTGGAAAGTTTAAATCTATTTTTTTTTTCTTTATGCTGCTGTTGATTTTGAGCTGAATTTCTGCTGCTAACAGAACAGCAGGTTCTACTTTACTTGTTGCAAGTGTGTGGAGTTTGATTCGGTACATTCACAAATTAGAAAGGTTTGAGTTCCTTTGAATATGAATTTCTGGAGTCAGTTATACATGGATTTCTCAAGCTTGAATTTGAATCTGAATTCAGAATTTGTGTGATTTGTTTGAAACAAGGGTTATTGATTCATATTGTCAGATAAAATAGCCAATAGAATGATATGGGAATGGAAGTACAACAGTGAAGTTGGTTGGAGAAGAGCTAAGTGATGGAATTGGTTTACTGCCGGAAATGGAATGGTAAGAGAAAAAAAATAGAACAAGAGCAGAAATTGAAGAGGATGAAATCTTTTGATCAGAATTCAGAAAATGGGTATCTATGAGTGGGCCTAACTTTCTATTACTTAAGCTAGAAATTGCTAGGATTCTAATTTCAGAAATCTGCTGGAGGAAGCTGTCTTTAGATCTTTAATTGGCAATTCTTCATCTCAAGTCTTTATGTGCTGCAATTCCAGAAGGGGTTTCTGAAACTCTGTTCTGAAATTTGCTGCTGATTTCAGAATTCAGAATTGATGAAGCAACTGTGTGCCAAATTTTATTACAGTTTATGATCAACAAATTTTTCCATCTGAAGTTTTTATCCATTGTAGTACTAGAAGCTAATCAGGACTTAAGCTGAAAATTTAGTGAATGCATTGTTTATGGAATTGAAGTCTGAAGTTGAATTTGAGAATCCAGAATTCAGTCTTTGTTGAATCTAATAGGTTTTACTGGATCCAATGCTTTGTGTTGAAACTGGTGTGGTTGTTGGGATACATTGTTGTGGCTAGGGAATGTTCCTTTATGCTGCCTAACCACTAAAATCTTGAACTCTTCTGCTGCAATTGTTGGAACCCTGTTTATTGCTGAATTTTATTGCTGCTTAATTCACCTAAGGTCTTCTTAATTGCTGCTGGCAGTATATCCATTAAAGATGTAAATGGTTGTGTAAATTATGCATGATTCATGCACATTCTTGTTGCAACGTTCAGATCAAAGGATTTGAAGTGAAGCTTTAATCCAATCATTATCAAGTGTTGGGTAGATGGTTGCTGTTGGACAAGAAACAAAAGTCTGAATCTCCCAAAAACAAAAAAAAAATGAAGAAAATGATGACAAGAGGTGTATCAATTCATTGGAGGAGCATGATGTTTTTTATTGTCCGAGACGGCCAATGTTTTAAGTGTGGGGGAGGGAGTTATTCTTCATGATTTGAGATTATTTTTGAAGTTTCAAAATGCTGAAATTGAAGTGGAAAAAACAGTGAAAACAGAAGAAAAAAAAATGGCACATCAAGAATGTATCAAAGGTGAAGATAGAGTATCAAGATTCTTTGTTGGTCATCAAATTGAATGGGAGATTAGCTTGATATGTTGAATTGTTTAAAAAAATTTGGTATTCATCTCTTTTCACATCAAATGGTCAACTCATCAAGTATACTCCTCCAATACTCTCATCTTCTCATTTTCTTCATTTAAGCCTTTTCTTTTGCCTATTTCATCCATTTCAATTGTTCTTTTTGCTTCCATTTCAATTCTTCATGATAAATTCCTTTTGATTCATGTATGCTATGTTTTATAGTGGTGGAGAATTAGAAAATAAGCAAGCTTATGGTAGTGAAATGTTGTGAGTTGCATTGAGTGAGCTCCACTTATACACATGTTTGAGTGTGAGAGCTAGAATAGGTAAATTCCTTGTGAGATTGCAACTTGCTTTATTTTTCATTTGGATTGAAACTACCATACCTACTGATTATTGTTTGGATTATATTCATGATTGTTGGTGATCTTTAGATGGTCTTAGTTAAATTCTTTTTACTATCTTTTAGATATTGCTAGGGAATTTTCTATGGAGATGATTTTTAGTTTTCTTTACTTGCACGGGACGTTCAAGGCTAAGTGTGGGGGATTTGATAACCATGATTTCATTGTATTATTTTGATTCATATATGCATGGTTTTGATGTTGGTTTCATAGTTTAAATCATGGTTACATTACATTTTTGTACATTGCATAGATTTTGGACTTAATTGTAAATTATATTATTTTTGGTGTTATTTGATGCTAATATTTGATTCTTATTTTGTAGGCATCAAAGAATCTTAGATTTGGATCTATTTGGACCAGAATTGGGCTCGAATCGGAGTTCAAAAGACAAGATCAAGCTTTGGGTCGATTTGGACTGTTTATCAAGAATAGTACAGATCTTGACCATCCGTTGAAGATCTGGCCGATCCAACCTAATGGGGAGCAGATCTAAGCCATTGATGAAGATCCAGAAGTTTTGATCCAGATCTGAGTTCATCCAGCCATTGATCTAGCCGGATTAATCTGGGCCGTTCATTGAAGATCAGTCGATCTGGGCCATCCAGTGATGATCTGATCGATCCGACCTACAGGAGAGTAGATCCAGACCTTAGATCCACATCAGTACCTTCGGATCAGATTTTTAATGACTTTTTACCGTTGATTTAGCCCAGAATCAATCTCAGCCGTCGGTTCAAATCTGAGATCTGTTTAAATGAGAAGCTACAGTATTCTTTCTGCTTTGTCGATCTCCACAGCGCCGTTCTTCGTGTCCCGCGGCGTTCTCCGAGATTCCGACCACCATCTCCTCTTCCAGATCCATGTTTCCAGCGATTTCATCGGCGACGATGCCCTCAGTTGCTTGCGACCAGCTTACGGCCATCTGAGCTCGTTCAAAGGTGGTCCTATGGCGAGAATTCTGCTCCGCAAACCTCTACTTCTGTCGCACCCGATTTGGAGGTGTTCTTCCGATTCGAGGTTCCGTTTCCATCCGTGAGCTTTGGCGGTGTTCCTCCACTGCTTCTGGACCATTCCCGACGAAAATCCATCCACCATCAGCTCCATTTCAGATCTGAGGTTGCAGTTGCAGATTTTCATATTTCCAGAGTTGGGCGGCTCCGATCTTCATCAGCTTCGTTTGGAGTGGTCTCCGATGGTGCTGGTAAAGGTTGGGCTGAGTGTAGCTACTGAGATTGTCTTCTCCGATTACAGTTGGAGTTTTCTCCGTTGTTTCCTTGTGTGACGACAAGGAGAAGTTGCCGTGAGACTTGGTTTGGTGTTGAGATGGTTTAGGGTTTACTTTTTGCATTCTTTTTATTGTTGATTGATTTAGATTTCAGTTTTCGTTGTTGAATTCAGTAATCATAGTTCATTTTATTCTTAATTGTTTTAATTCATGTGTTTTGAGTAATTTAGTTTCAATTGATTTTGAAGTTGTTGTTAATTTAGCTTAAGCTTAAATTTCAGCACTGTTGAGTAGCTTAGTTTTAGTAGTTAAGATTTAAATTTTGCTTTAGAACGTATTCATTCATGTCTTGTTGTTTATTCTTAGTTTAAGAGTGTGTCAATGATTTAATCTCAATGTAGGAGTGACAATGCTTTACGGTTTGATTGTTGGCACATAGGTAGGTTTTAGTTATGCTTTAGATTAATTTCTTTACTGCTGTGTTTTCCTTTGTAGATTTATATTCAAAGCTTTAAAACCCCCAACTCCATTTTTATATCGAAAACCCCAAAAATAGGAATAAAAATACAATCCTAGATTACATATCATCGTTGGTTCCTCGAGAGCGATCCTGGGCTCGTTACTACAACATTATTGCTTAATTAAGGGGTTCAGTGAATATATACATTTGTACAATTTGATTAGCGGATGTGACAGATTCGCTATATACACCCCAACAGAATGGTCTAGTAGAAAGAAGGTATGAGGCTCTTATGGAATAATTTGATCGATGATGAGTTATTCAGAAAATTACCAAAATTCATTTTAAGGATATACACTGGAAATGGAAATGAATATAGTATCTTCTAAGTAAGAACTCTCTACTCCCATAAAATTGCAGAATGGGCGTAAGCCTAGTTTGAAGCATATTCGGATTTGGGTGGTCTAGCACATGAGAGACACTGATAAGTTGGACAGGAGTTCACTTGTTTGTTAGTTATCCTAAAAAAATGAAAAGAGGTTTATAGTCCTTAAAATCGGAAGGTCATTGTTGGCACCAATGCCCGATTTTTAAGAGGACTATGTAATGAACCACAAGCCAATAAGTAAAATTGTTCTTAAAGAAATGACACGTCTAATCTAGTACCAACTGTACAAGATGAAATATCACAAGAAACTGCAACACGTATCACAAATGATACACAATTGCAGAAAGTGCCTCATCATAGTGGGAGGGTTGTTAGGCAACCTAAAAAGATTCATGTTTTGGGAGAGTCTTTGGACTCGATCCCTGGAGGACATGAACCTAATCTAGTACCAACTGTACAAGATGAAATATCACAAGAAACTGCAACACGTATCACAAATGATACACAATTGCAGAAAGTGCCTCATCATAGTGGGAGGGTTGTTAGGCAACCTAAAAAGATTCATGTTTTGGGAGAGTCTTTGGACTCGATCCCTGGAGGACATGAACCTAATCTCCGGACATATGACGAAGCACTCCAAGATAAAGATGCAACATCTTTGCAAAGAATACAGAATTAGAATATATGTATAGAGTGTTGGAGGATCGGTGGCCGGCTTGAAGGGGGGTTGGATAGACGACACCCCCAAATCGTTGCTTCCTATGATGTTAGCGCAGCGGAATTCAAACAAACACAAATAGAAAGCTAAACACTAAATACAAGAATGGAAATGCAAACCGCTAACACGTTCGTTTACGTGGTTCGGAGATAACTTGCTCCAACTCCACGGCGTGTCCGTAAGGTGGATGATCCCTTAATCCGTCGGTGGATTAGTCCACGGCAAACTCCAGCTAGCTCAACCTCCTTGTGGGTGGAGAAACCTCACCACAACACTCACCAACAACACTTGGACACAAGGGAACCTTGAGCACTTTGGTGACTACTAATTAGGCTTTAACCAAGTCTAATTTCGTCAGGTTGACCGGCCATCCCAAGCTCCTTCTTATAGAGCTTGGGGAAATCAGCCTTGCTGATTTGCCCGTTACCAGTCGACTGGTCCTTGCACCAGTCGACTGGTGCCAACCCAACGTCTCTCTCAACGGCTATCTATCAGTCGACTGGTCCCTGGACCAGTCGACTGGTCCCAGCCGTTTTAGGCACAGAGAGCTTCTGTGCTCACCACCAGTCGACTGGTTCCAGTACCAGTCGACTGGTACAACCCTAAACTTAGGGTTTCCCATCCCGAGTACATTTCACTCGCACTCGGGCCCTCACGACTCACTTGACTCTTCTTTGCAGCCTTGACCTCTTGCCTTCAAGCCTACTTCCTTTGGCTCTCGTCCCTCGGATGCATCCAAGCCTGCGGCTCGTCCCAATGCCATCCTTCGCGTATGTCTCGAAGTCGCTTCCCTCGGCCCTTGTCCTTGCTGCCTTGTCCACGGTCCCTCGGATGCTCCATCCTTCACCGGACCCGAAGCCGTCAACCTGAGTCACATGTGTCACCTGCAGTCCTGCACAACTCAAGTACACATATTAAATAACAAGGGTAAACCTAACTTAAACCCTTTGCCCAAACACCAAAACACATGGTCCCACGAACCATTGGGATTGCTCCAACAATCTCCCCCTTTTTGGTGTTTGGCAATACGTTTAAGTTAGGGAAAATAAATAGCAAAACAATATGCTAAAACAAATGGACTTACGATGCCAAGGCTACACACTTGGACTTACTCCGCCGAATGGACTTACGTTGCCAAGGCTACACACTTGGCAACCGCCGAGCATTGGAACCTATCACAAGGCTCCCCCTACACCTAAGCTCCCCATTGAGCTAGGATTTTATCACAAGGCTTTTTAAGAACCTATCCCAAGGCTCCCCCTACGCAAAGGAACTTAAGGTTTTCCCAATTAAACCTTACTTCTCCCCCTTTGCCTAACATCCAAAAAATTCTCCAACAATATCCCAATTGTTGAAAACTTATCATCCAAACTGACCCTAGACTCATGTATTAATCCCCCTTGGATCCCATACATCTAAACGAGTTGACATGGTCAAGAACAGCGCTGAAAAATACTTTCAGGCTGGTATCAGTCGACTGACCCAAGTGCCAGTCAACTGCCCTCGTCAAAATGAGCTTACAGAACCATTCTGTGCTCAAAAACATTGTTACCAGTCGACTGGTATCTGCACCAGTCGACTGGTACCCTATTTCTGAAAAAATCAGCCTTTTCAGGCCAACTTCAGAAATGCACCAGTAATTCCCTAGACCTCCAAAAATTCCCAAATTTTGTGGAGAGGTCTATTGTACTCTTGTCTACTTGGGAAAAATACATTACAAAATGTATCTATCACCAATCCCAATATTGACATAAAATCCAAAACTAGCTAAATGGTTCAATTGAACCTTGACCTAAAGTCCTAGTTTTGGCTTCCTTTTGATGTATTTGCCCATACCAACCCACAATGCATCCCTAGCATTGGTTTATATGGCATCTATACATCCAAAACCAATTATCATGCTATATGACCCCAAATGTCATATTTCTTGCATGAAACACAATCCATGTGTGCCAAATCCCTAGGTTTGAGACTCAAGTTCGTCTCCAAACCATTTGACACACTCCATGGCTCCTCTAGACTCCCAAGTAGTACCCACCTGAGATCCATTGCCCATGGGTCCAAAATTGACACTTGGAGCTCCCCTAGAGCTCTTTACCTTAGTCACCTCCCTAGGTGACTCATCTATTATGACCAAACCACAATGATGTCCCTTAGAAGATCTCCTTATCTTCTTGATCTTGGACATATCATCCTTGCCATAATCATATGCAACCCTAGCATATTTCTTCTCATTGGCTTTAGATGACTCTCCCTTGCCCTTATCATGTGCCACCCTAGCACATGGTCTCCTTTTGACCTTGGAGGGACTAGATCGGTATCCCAAGCCCGATCTATCATTGTTGGGTTTTTGACTCCCCAACACCATACTTAATCCCTTAGATCCAATAGTGAATCTCTTAAGGAATTTCTCTAAACCATCAAGCTTTGCCTTCAAAGCTTGATTCTCCCTTTCTAGGTTCCTAAACCTAGAGTCAACATGTCCACCTTGGACATTCCTAGATCTACCCTTTCTAGGCATATGTTTCCCCTTCTTGGGATTAATGCCTTGGGTCTCCTTAGGTCTACCATTTCTAATTTTATCATGCATAGATTTCCTAGGGTTATGATCCACATTTACCCTACTCCTATCATGAAATCTAAAACCAAAATTTTGCATGGGCACATAAGAATTTTAATTTGAATTACACTTCAAATTAGGGTATACCTCCCTTACCCTTGAAGCTCCCCCTTGACTTGAGCTCCTCTTCTTCTTCTCCCATTTCTTCAAATGCGCCAACTTCTTGATTTCTTTCTTCTTTGGGCATTTGGTGTGGTAATGACCCCGCTCACCACACGTGAAGCACACTATGTGCCATTTCTTCTCCTTCTTTTGGGCTTCTTTATTCCTACAACCCATGTTAGTAATAACTTGATTGGGTTAAGGAGTTACCTTCTTCTTACCCAATGGACACCTACTCTTGTAGTGTCCCTTCTCATTGCAACCGAAGCATACTATGTGATCTTTTGACATTGCTTCGGCCGAGGTGCTCACTAGGTTGACCTCCTCCAAGATTTCTTCTTCACTTTTCTTGGATTCTTCCTCAACCTTTGAGGATGTCTCCTCATCCACACTAATGGATGGCATTTCTTCATCCTTCTCCTCCTCCTCGGAAGTTGAGTGCTCATCACCTTCCGGTTGCTCCTCCTCCTCTTCTTGAGCTACTAAGCCCATCTCCTTGGGCTCTATCTCATCATGTGTAGGCAAAAGTTCTTCTCCTAGAACTTTCTTTACCTTGCTCCACAACTCGTGGGCGTTCTTGTATTCACCTACACGATTTATCACGTTAGAAGGCAAAATTTCAATCAATATTGATATTACCTTTGAATTTGCCTCCGATCGTGTGGTTTGCTCCTCGGTCCAATGTCGTGGTCGGAGATTCTTCCCTTTATTGCCTTTAGGGACTTCAAATGGCTCTTCCACCACCATCATTGTGTCCCAATCCGTCTCGAAGAAGTTCTTCATCTTCACCATCCAAAAGGTGATGTCCCCAAGGCTTCCTCCTTCAAACTTTGGAGGGACAATCAACCCGTCCATCTTATTATGCGTTGCTCTTCTCGGCGGTTAGTCCGATGGAGAGCGTCCTCGCTCTGATACCACTTGTTGGAGGATCAGTGGCCGGCTTGAAGGGGGGTTGGATAGACGGCACCCCCAAATCGTTGCTTCCTATGATGTTAGCGCAGCGGAATACAAACAAACACAAATAGAAAGCTAAACACTAAATACAAGAATGGAAATGCAAACCGCTAACACGTTCGTTTACGTGGTTCGGAGATAACTTGCTCCTACTCCACGGCGTGTCCGTAAGGTGGACGATCCCTCAATCCGTTGGTGGATTAGTCCCCGGCAAACTCCGGCTAGCTCAACCTCCTTGTGGGTGGAGAAACCTCAACACAACACTCACCAACAACACTTGGACACAAGGGAACCTTGAGCACTTTGGTGACTACTAATTAGGCTTTAACCAAGTCTAATTTCGTCAGGTTGACCGGCCATCCCAAGCTCCTTCTTATAGAGCTTGGGGAAATCAGCCTTGCTGATTTGCCCGTTACCAGTCGACTGGTCCTTGCACCAGTCGACTGGTGCCAACCCAACGTCTCTCTCAACGGCTATCTATCAGTCGACTAGTCCCAGCCTTTTTAGGCACAGAGAGCTTCTGTGCTCACCACCAGTCGACTGGTTCCAGTACCAGTCGACTGGTACAACCCTAAACTTAGGGTTTCCCATCCCGAGTACATTTCACTCGCACTCGGACCCTCACGACTCACTTGACTCTTCTTTGCAGCCTTGACCTCTTGCCTTCAAGCCTCTTCCTTTGGCTCTCGTCCCTTGGATGCATCCAAGCCTGCGGCTCATCCCAATGCCATCCTTCGCGTATGCCTCGAAGTCGCTTCCCTCGGCCCTTGTCCTTGCTGCCTTGTCCACGGTCCCTCGGATGCTCCATCCTTCACCGGACCCGAAGCCGTCAACCTGAGTCACATGTGTCACCTGCAGTCCTGCACAACTCAAGTACACATATTAAATAACAAGGGTAAACCTAACTTAAACCCTTTGCCCAAACACCAAAACACATGGTCCCACGAACCATTGGGATTGCTCCAACATAGAGTCTGGAAGCTTATAAAATCACCAAATGGTGTAAAAGCCATTGGGTAAAAATAAGTCTACAATAGGAAAAGAGGGATAGACAGGAAGGTAGAAACTTTCAAAGCAAGGCTTGTTGAAAAAGGAAACTTTTTTACCAGTAGCCATGCTTAAGTCTACCCGGATTCTTTTATCTATGAGATTTATCAAATGGATGTCAAGACACCTTTCCTTAATGGAAGTCATGAAGAAAACATCCGTATAAAGCAACAAGAAGTGTTCATTGCAAAGAGCAAAGTGCATCTTGTGTGTAAGCTCAAACAGTCTATGGACTGAAGAAAAGCTTCGAGGTCTTGGTACATCCGGTTTAATAAAGTAATCCAGATCTATGGATTTATTTTATAATCGAATGAGTTTTGTGTATACAAGAAATGTGATGGAAACATTGTGGTATTTCTTGTACTATACGTAGATAACATTTTTGGTAGTTGGAAATAATATCAAAGTGTTGTCAGAAGTAAGGGTATGGTTGTCCAAACAATTCGATATGAAGGACTTAGAAGAATGCATATATTCTTGGGATCAAAGGGATCGCAAGAAAAGAATATATTTTACTTATTCCAAGCTTCATATATTGAAACAATCCTTGCTTGTTTTAGCATGCAGAACTCCAAGAAAAGGTTTCTTATCTTTTAGGCATGGAGTAGCTTTATCTAAAGAGATGTCTCCGAAGACATCAAAGTAGATAGAGGAAATGAAGGGAGTTCCTTATGCTTCGGCTGTCGGAAGCCTAATGTATGATATGCACGAGATCAGAAATCTGTTTTGACGAGGGCATAGTTAGCAGATATCTAAGTAACCCTAGACAAGGACATTGGACTGCGGTAAAGCATATATTAAAGTACCTTAGAGGCACTAGAGATTATATACTAGCTTACAAGGCAGATAATTTGGTCCCTGTAGGTTGCATGGATTTTGACATCCAATCAGATAGGGGCAATAGTAAGTCGACCACGGGGTTTTATGTTTACTTTAGGAGGTAAAGCCATAACTATGGAAGAGTGATAAACAAATGTACTTTTTCAGACTCAACCATAGAAGCTGAGTAAGTGGCAGCCTTTGAGGCAGTCATAGAAGCTTAATGACTCAGTAACCTCAAGATGGACATAGATATTATTTCTGGTTTGTCCAAAGATTATTACAATTTATTGTAATAATACAGGTGCAGTAGCAAACTCGAAGAAACCATGAGTCTATAAGGCAAGTAAACACAATAGAGCGCAAGTACCACCCATTACGAGAAATCTTATAAATGAGGAGAAGTTGTTGCCGCCTAGATTGCATCAGATGATGACCTATAGATCTTTTCACTAAGGCCCTTAAGGCAAGAGCTTTTGATGGGCATGTTGAAGGGTTGGGAATCAGATGTATGGCAGTAGATATGGCAGCTTAGTCTTTTAGTATAAGTGGGAGATTGTTAGAGTGTATACTAAAAGCCTAGCTTTTGGTATAAACATTTATCTAGAAATAAGAATCACATTGATCAAATGTCTACATTTATGATAAATGTAGTTGTTCAATTAATTTATATTGTAGATAACATGGTGTGTGGTGTCACACACAGAGGATCACGTTATCAGCATCTTATAAATTATAAACAGTAGCTCATGACCAAGATGGAAAGAAACAAACCATTGGAAGGTCGTAGTGTAATTTGGTATTAGTTTATCTTAACTATATAATTACACTAGTACACTTAGAGTGTATTGAGTAGGACCACTAGAGGTCATTTCTTTTTATACTGACTTAATAAAGGAACAAAGACCTCTGTTATTATGGAAGTGTGTGCTCTTAATCCTAATATAATAACAAGTACATATATTTGATATTTATTTCTTTAATTTATCAATGGGTGAGATTTAGTTTGATAAATCAATAAGCCTAATAAGTTGGGAAATGATAACACTTATAGTGTGTGTTGTTGATTATAGAAGGAAACTGTGTCCTAGTGATCTAGGTTGATAATGTCCCCAAGAGGAGCTCATAAGGATTGTCATGTTAAACCCTGCAGGTGGACTTACTCCGACATAACGATAAGGTTGAGTGGTACTACTCTTGGAGCTAGATATTAATTAAGTGAGTTGTCAGTAACTCATTTAATTAGTGGACATTCGACATCTTAAACACAGGGAGACTAACACACTCATAATAAGAAGGAGCCCAAAATGTAATTTGAGATTGGTGCGGTAGTTCAATAATAATTCTTTAGTGGTAATTATTATTATAGATGAAGTTAAGTTGGGTGTTCGGGGCGAACACAGGAAACTTAATTTCATCTGGAGACCAAAACCAATTCCTCCTCTCGGTCCCTATCGTAGCCTCTTGTATATAGAGATTTGTTAGGATGTATACTAAAAGCCTAGCTTTTGGTATAAACATTTATCTAGAAATAAGAATCACATTGGTCAAATATCTACATTTATGATAAATGTAGTTGTTCAATTGATTTATATTGTAGATAACATGGTGTGTGGTGTCACACACAGAGGATCATGTTATCAGTACCTTATAAATTATAAACAGTAGCTCACGACCAAGATGGAAAGGAACAAACCATAGGAAGGTCGTAGTGTAATTAGGTATTAGTTTATCTTAACTATATAATTACACTAGTACACTTAGAGTGTATTGAGTAGGACCATTTGAGGTCGTTTCTTTTATACTGACTTTATAAAGGAACAAAGACCTCAGTTATTATGGAAGTGTGTGCTCTTAATCCTAATATAATAACAAGCACATATATTTGATATTTATTTCTTTAATTTATCAATGGGTGAGATTTAGTTCGATAAATCAATAAGCCCGATAAGTTGAGAAATGATATCACTTATAGTGTGTGTTGTTGATTATAGAAGGAAACTGTGTCCTAGTAATATAGGTTGAGAATGTCCCCAAGAGGAGCTCATAAGGATTGTCATGTTAAACCCTACAGGTGGACTTAGTCCGACATGACAATAAGGTTGAGTGGTACTACTCTTGGAGCTAGATATTAATTAAGTGAGTTGTCAGTAAATTACTTAATTAGTGGACATTTGTTATCTTAAACACAGGGAGACTAACACACTCATAATAAGAAGGAGCCCAAAATGTAATTTGGGATTGGTGCGGTAGTTCAATAATAGTTCTTTAGTGGAATGAATTATTATTGATGAAATTAAGTTGTGTGTTCGGGGCGAACACGGGATGCTTAATTTCATCGGGAGACCAAAACCAATTTCTCCTCTCGGTCCCTATCGTAGCCTCTTGTATATAGAGATTTATACCCACCACATACCCACCTTCTTACCCATCCAATGGGGCCGGCCAAGCTAGCTTGGAACCCAAGCTAGGGCCGGCCAAGATCAAATGGATGAGCCAAGTTGGTGGCCGGCCAAAGCTTGGGTCCCAAGCTTAGGTGGCCGACCACTAGAATATTAAAAGGGTTTTTTATTAAAATTATTTCTTATGTGGATATCATGATTTAAAAGAGAGTTTTAAAATTAAAATATTCTTTTATAGCTTTCTACAAAAGATTAAGAGAAGAGATTAATCTCTTTCCTTATTTGTAGATTAAAAGGATAGTTTTAATTTTTAGTAAAAACTTTCCTTATTTGTAAATCATCCACATGTTTAAAAGTGAGTTTAAAAATTTGAAATCTTTCCTTATTTGTTGATTAAAAGGTGGATTTTAAATTTTAAGAAAACTTTCCTTTTTAAACATGTTCATGATTTAAAAGAGAGTTTAAAAATTAAATATTCTCTTTTATAAGTTTCTACAAAAGATTAAGAAAAGATTTGATATCTTTCCTTATTTGTAGATTGAAAGAGATTTTAATTTTTAGAGATAACTTTCTTTTTATCCACATGTTTAAAAGAAAGATTTTAATTTATAAAATTTCCTTTTTATTAACCAATCATGAAGGGATAAAAATTATTGAAATTTTTTATAAATTTCCGGAAGCAAATAAGGAAGTTTTAATTTGTGTTTAAAATTTTATTTGCTTGGAGATTTGTATATGGACGGCCATTGTAAATTGAGAAGAGAAAAATTATTTTTAATTAAATAAATATTTCCTTTTCATGGCAAAAGAATTAAGGAGGTTTTTATTTAAATTTTCTTATTTGCCAAGACCAAGGATTATAAAAGAGGGGGTAGAGGTGCCTTCATGGGGTAACAACTCTATTATTTTTCTCCCTCTTTTCTTCCTTGGTGTGGCCGGCCCTTCTCTTTCTCTTCTCTCCATCTTTGTGGCCGAAACCTTCTTTTCTCTTGGAGGTCAAGTGGTGGCCGGATTTTAGCTTGGAGAAGAAGGAGAGAAAGCTTACATCCCTTGGAGCTTGGTTGGTGGAAAAAGATCTTCATCTTTTGGAAGCATTGTACTTGGCCGAAACTTGAAGAAAGGAGAAGAAGGTGCTTTGGTGGTTTCTCATCTCGGAAGATATTTGCCCACACAACGTCCGAGGTTAGAAGAGGAATACGGTAGAAGATCAAGAGGTCTTTCTAAAAGGTATAACTAGTATTTTTCCTTTCCGCATCATACTAGTTATTTTAGGAAATAATACTAAATACAAGAGGCATACGATTCTAGTATTTCGAATTTGTTTTCGATGTTGTGTTCTTTTTGTTTTTTATTTTCCTTGTGATTTGATTGTTCTTTTCGGTTGACCTAAAGTTATTTAAGGAAATTAAATATTAACTTTCCTTAAAAGGCTTTGTCTAGTCGGTGGTGGTTGTTCCCATATCCAAGAAGGTCATGTGCCTCGCCACGTCAGTACTGGGAGCCAATTTTGGAAACTAATATTTAATGAAATTAATAACCTAGGTGATTTGGATCAAACTTGTTAAGTTCCGCAGGAGATCCAAGTCAAAACCTAAAAGAATAAATAAATTAAACTTTGGATCAAACGTGTTAAGTTCCGCAGGCGATCCAAGTTTAATTTAAAAGAACACATGGTAGCTAGGAAAAGGTTCAGACCTTTGTACAAAATTTTTGTACAGTGGAACCATTAGGTTTTCCGAGTAGCAACCAACAATTGGTATCAGAGCTAGGGTTTTGCCTCTGTGTATTTGGTATTAGTTTAATTATGCACATGTCATACATAATTTAGGCAAGATAATAGTAGGATGTGCTAACTTTGTGGATGCAGGATCCAACTATTATGGCTTATAGATATTGTGTGTGTGATTGGACCCTTGGACTTGTCAAGGGCATTTTATTGTGTGTGCATGATTGTATTATAAAATACAGCAGGAGCTGTATTTAGTTTTATTAGGATTTTATTTTTTGATCTAGTTACATATACATTCCTTTTATGGAATATAGGATCGATGGATGTAAATTTTATTTTATGTTCGATCTAGTTTACATGTACATTCCTTTGAGGAATATAGGATCGAAAAATGTAAAATTATATTTATGTCGCGGATCGAATCTTGCAAGGCGTGGAACCTTTTGAGGACCAGAGGCACAGCGGAACAAGGAGCAAGATGGATGCGACAACTAGACCCGGTGGCGGTGGCCAAAGATGGCAGCAGCTAGGGTTGGCGACACACGGAGGACAACAATAGATAAAAAGCCATAATAGTTGAAAATTAGTTTTTCTATTTATTGCTTTTTATGTTGTGTTGTGTGTGCTTGTTAGTATGCATGCTAAGTAGGCTAGCATAGTCAAAATTCCTCACTTTAAATAACTAAGTGGGAGAGGGATTTATTTTTAAATAAATTCCACGGTCTCCATTACTGGTTTATAAGTGATGCAACAAGCTTGCGCGTTGGCTCTGAGTGCCTTCCTCCATATCGGATGAGCTTGTTTGCGGATCACTAGATTAAACTTCCATTTTGGATTACTATAGGAAGTTAATTAAGAGCGTGTGATCTTCCCCATCGGAAGGGGCACAATCTTATTAATGGACTTAGTGTCAAGTAATGGTAAACACTTAGGCACGTCTAATAGTATCCTCCCCATCGGAGTCACTGCTATTATTTGTGTGACCGAAGAAAACCAACTATTAATTTGTCAAATAAATAGGTTGACAAGAGAATAAAATTAAAAACTCCTCTTACAAATGTTTGATTTTATATACGTCCACACTATCGTGGCATACAAAATTCACGGTATTTGAGGTAATTTTATTTGTCATAAAGATTTATTGACAAGATAATTAATGGGTAAACCCCTCCTCTTACAAATGTTTAATTTTGTATACGTCCACACTATCGTGGCATGCAAAATTCACGGTGTTTGAGGTATTGGTGAATTTAAATAATATTGTTTGAGGAATTAATGTTATTTTAAATTCAAAGGTTTTGACCAAATATTTGATCAAAGACAGATCAACTATTAATTTTATTCATCATAAACAAAAGTTGATGAGATAATAAAATTAATGGATAAAATCTCCTCTTTGATTTTGTATATGTCCACACTATCGTGGCATACAAAATTCATGGGAATTTTAAGGAGTTGATCTTGACCAAATATTTTTGTGACTCTTAGGATTTAAAATGTTTGTCAATTCCCTAGTTATTATACTATAGAAAAGACTTAGTAGTCCCAATTGTAATGATTGGAAATAGGACTTGGACATTAAGGTAGACTGTCTTCTTAGAACTAAGAACAATATAGGTGTATTTAATTCATTAGTTGAAACATGTCTAGTGATGTTATCTACCAGAACCTGGAGTGTAGATACAGATGCCATTAATCATGTCTGCAATTCATTGCAGGGTTCCTGGAAACCCGACAACTAAATGAAAATTAAAACACCGTCCACATGGGCACTACTGCAAAAGTAGCAGCTGTTGCAGTGGGAGAGGTTTATTCTCTAATAGGAATAAAATATGGATTATTAGAAATTGTCTTTACATACTAAATTTAGAAAGAACCTGATTCCAGTTTCTAAACTATTATAGAATAGATATTGTGTCTATTTTGATAACAAAGTTGTTATCAAGAAAAATAGGGAAGTTATCTATTCTAGTATGTTGGTTGACAAATTATAATCCAATAACTCCCACGATGCAACAAATGGAAATTAGTAACACATCTTCTAACTTTAAGAGAAAACAACTTTCGGAAATGAACCAATTATATCTTTGGCATCTAAGGCTAGGCTATATTAACTTGAGTAGGATTCATTGGTAGCTGATGAACTTTTGGGTTCATTAGTAGTGGAAATCTTTCCAACCTGCGAGTCTTACTTGGAAGGAAAAATAACCAAGAAGCTTTTAAGTCTAAGGGGTATGAAGCCAAAGATATATTGAATTGGTTCATTCTGATTTGTGTGATCCTATGACTATCCAGTCAAGAGGTAGTATCGAATATTTCATCTATTTTATAGACAACTATTCAAGATACAAATACATTTACTTAATATGCCGCAAGACTAAGTGCTTTTGTAACGACCCACCTTCTACTACTAGGCTGTAAGGCGAATCGTCACAATAATGCTAAACTATACTGTGCGGAAAGATGGGCTAATTAAAATTTTACTCTACTAATGACCGATACAACTGATAAGAAAGGTCCAAAGACCTTCTCTGCTGGTGCACATACGCTACGGAGGGAAACCTGAATGCCCCAACTGAGCTAGGGGCTAGAAACTAACTTCCCAACTACCTGCCGGCCTGCTGATCGATCTACGGATCGATCAAAGCTGGGGAAACTCCTGCTCCCAACTGGATCGGTCGGCTGACCGATCCAGCAGAGGCTGGATCGGTCTGCGGACCGATCCAGAAGAGGCTGGATCGGTCGGCAAGACCGATCCAGGTGGGTCTGGATCGGTCTGCAGACCGATCCAGGCACCTGGAGACGCTGGGATCGCTACTGTATCGCGCTGGATCGGTCGGCTGACCGATCCAGGAGGATACAGTAGCCTACTGTATCTGTCTGGATCGGTCGGCTGACCGATCCAGTGACACAGCCAGGCCCTGATCGGTCGGGAGACCGATCAGAGTCTGATTTCACCCGGGGACTCGGATTTCAGCACTTTGGCGTGCCAAAACCTCACACAACACTTCTAAAATCTATAGAACATATTCTAATGACATAAAGCTAGCATTCTAAACTGAATATAAACATGGTCTACTAATTTGTAGCATTTAATAACTGAAAGTGCATAACACAGAAATACTAAAAGTCCAATCGTTTAAACTTGCTAAATCCCCTAAGGATCTTTGATTCCAGTTCCACACACACACATCTTGATCTGCATTGCCCTCCAGCTTCCTCTGCTAGTCCACTTTTCCTTTACCTTTATCTGCAGTATAAGAAAAGTAGGATCTGTAAGCTAACGAGCTTAGTAAGAAACCATCTACCTCACAAAAACGTGCATTCGGTGCAATATGGTTTTTAAAGCATGCTATTTGAAAATATGCACTGAACTTGCTAAGTCATGGAATACTGAAATCATAAAGCATAACACATAAGCATGGCATAAGCACTGAATCATGGCAAAGCAACCAAATAAACACTGAACTGAGTATAGGCTAAACTAACTGAAACTAAATCTGTAACTGGAAACAAACTCAACTAGCACAATTGATATTGAGTTTTGAAATCTAATACATAATAGGTGAAAATACTAAACATGCTGTTGGGCCCGGCAACTGTACTTGCTGTGCGCGCATCCCTACTAGACCCGGGGTTGCAAGTCCCGAATTTAGCAGGGTTGTCTAGGCTATCTGAACCTAGGGACGACTGTGGGAGTCCAACCCAATGGATATCTAATCCAGTACAGTGCCACTGAAAATAAAATACTGATATCTATAGCTAACTGATATAACATGCTGTTTCTAGGTTATCTGAACCTAGAGCTAGGTTATCTGAACCTAGAGGTGACTGTGGGAGCCCACCCATTGGACCGTAGTCCCATAAATTGAACTAAACTAATGTGCTGGTTTAAGTGCCTCTAATGCATTTAACTGAGCTATTAAACATAACTGAGGTGGTATTTAGCTACACTAACATTTTACCGAACACTTGGTGTGCTCCAACTCTCTCCTCTAATAGGGAGATCACCTCTAGGCACCCGACAACGTCTAGAATCTCCAACTAAAGGAGAACAACGTGTCCGGCCCGTCTAGAGGTGTTCAACTAGATCCCTAAATCCTCGAGGAGGGTTTAAACATACCCTATGTGCCGGAAAACCTGCATATAGCTAAAACTAATGTGTATGAAACCAAACGGAGCTATTATACCGCAGGTGAGGGGTTTCTTACCTCTTGATCGTAATTTCTTACGATTCTATTCGCTAGAGTTCCGGTGGAGGTGATCCTCTCGACGATCCGATCACGTCTTCGCGTTCCTCTCGCGGAGAAGAACCTCTTTCGTGTTGGAGTCGTCGCCGGAAGGTGAACCGATGGACCTTGGGCTTGGTGTGCCGTGTGTGAGGAAGAGGAGAAGAAGAGGGGCGCCGACGTGAGGGTTTGAGAGGAGAAGGTGCCGAACCAAAATAAAAATAACCCAACTCCAACTTAAGTTTATTATTTATATTAAGTGGTTTAATGAACCCAACTCTAATATAAATATATTTGGTTCTCCTTTCTTTCAGCACGGCCCTGCTGGGTTCACCGGTTACTAATCTTATCCGTAAACCATAGGTCTCGGGTTCGATTCCCGCCTAAGCTATTTTACGGTTCTAATTATTTTTGCTACTTCCGATACTCCGATTTTTCCAGAAAAATATCTAAAAATTCTAGAAAAATCATAGAAAAATTCTAAAATAGTTTTGAGAATTTTCGAGCGTTACAGCTTTGATTACTTCAAAGAGTACAAGGCTGATGCGGAGAAACGTTAAAGTAAAAGTATCAAGTCACTATGGTGAGATCGTAGTGGCAAGTACCTCTTAGGACAATTTAGGAGCTACTTATCAGAAGTAGGGATTCACTCCCAACTAACTGCACCTGGTACACCCCAACAGAATGGTGTAGTAGAAAGAAGGTATAGGACTCTTATGGAAATAATTAGATTGATGAGTTATTCAGAAAATTACCAAGTTCGTTTTAAGGATATACTCTGGAAAATAAAGTGAGTACCTTCCAAAGTCAGAACTCTCTACTCATATAGAATTGCTGAATAGACGTAAGCCTATTTTGAAGCATATTCGGATTCGGGTAGTCCAGCACATATGCTGAAGAGAGACAATGATAAGCTGGATAGGAATTCACTTATTTATGGGTTATCCTAGAGAAACGAAAGTAGGTTTATAGTCTTAAAAATCAGAAGGTCATTGTTAGCATCAATGACTGATTTTTAGAGGACTATATAATGAACCATAAGCTCATAAGTAATTTGTTCTTAATAAAAGACAAGTCTAATCTAGTACCAACTGTACAAGATGAAATATCAAAAGAAACTGCAACACGTATCAAAATTGATACACAATTATAGACAGTGCATCATTGTAGTGGGAGGGTTGTCAAACAACCTAAAAGATTCATGTTTTGGGAGAGTCTTTTGGACTTGATCCCAAATGAACATGAGTCTGATCCTGGACATATGATGAAGCACTCCAAGATAAAGATGCATCATCTTGGCAAAGAGCAATGAATACAGAATTAGAATATAATAAAATCAGGAAGCTTGTAGAATCACCAGATAGTGTAAAAGCCATTCGGTGAAAATAAGTCTACAATAGGAAAAGATGGATAGACAGAAAGGTAGAAACTTTCAAAGCATGGCTTGATGAAAAAGGAAACTTTTTCACTGGTAGCCATGCTTAAGTCTATCTGGATTCTTTTATCTATTTGGCAAGTGGATGTCAAGACAACATTCCTTGAATGGAAGTCTTGAAGAAAGCATCCATATAAAGCAACCAGAAGGGTTCATTGCAAAGGGCAAAGAGCATCTTGTATGCAAGCTCAATTAGTTTATAGACTGAGGCAAAGCTTCAAGGTCTTAGAACATCCGGTTTATCAAAGTAATCCAGACCTATGGATTTATTAAGTAACCGGATAAGTCTTGTGTATTCAAAAAGTGTGATGAAAATGTGGTGGTATTTCTTGTACTACACGTAGATAACATTTTTTGGTAGTTGGAAACAATATAAAAGTGTTGTCAGAAGTAAGGGTATGGTTGTCCAAACAATTCGATATGAAGGACTAGGGAGAATGTATATATTCTTGGGATCAAAGTAATAAGGGATCACAAGAAAAGAATATTTTACTTATCCCAAGCTTCATATATCGAAAAAAACCTTGCTCGTTTTAAGCATGCAGAACTCCAAGAAAGGTTTCTTACCTTTTGGGCTTGGAGTCACTACAACAAAAATATTAAAAGACAACGGTTAAAAACCGTTGTCATAGGCCTTTTAAACCCGTTGTAACTGACATTGTTGTTAAATGTGCAGTAAAAGACAACGGTTTGAAACCGTTGTCTTTGACCACATTAGACAACAGTCATGCAACGGATTTAAAGTGTTGTCTTTTAATACCAAAGACAACAGTTCTGCAACAGTATAAAACCGTTGTAATTGCCAGTTTTGCAAAAATTTGATCGCAGATATGCTTTTGACAACAAATACACTATTGTCTTTCTTCAAAATTTAGTTTAAAATCATTGTCTTTGAATACTTTTCACAACGGTTAAAAAATCGTTGTCTATGTTGATTAGAAAATGCATCACGAATAGATAAAACATTATAATTCTTTTGCACACAAACTGGTACAACATATATACATTCACAAAAACTATTTTCAACATATATACATTCAGTTGTCTTTTTTACATCTTGTCTCAATCAAAAACTGGTACAACATATATGTACATTCACTTAAATTTATAAACTTCTACAATTACTACAAGCTATCCAAACATGACCACAAGTAGTTTATCAGACCATAACTACAAAAGATAAGACCATAAAATTAAGTTTATCAGACCACAACAATCTTCACGTACTGGTCCGTTTTCTGCATACAGAATTTCATAGACTTAGCTTGCAAACCCAGCTTTCTCCCTTTTCTGAAAATAAAATATAATTAAAGCCATAGAAAAAAGTATAAACATGCATGTATAAACTGATAATCATTGCAAACTGATAATTGAAACGAATAAATCTAATAAACCACTACAAACTAAATTGATAATTGAAACAAACAAGCTCCAAAAGTAGAAAACTTATCAACATGTATAAATAATTATAAACTTCTTGCAGCTTTGCATCTTTTGTACAGTAGAAACCAAATTGTGAAGTACGTACATAAATCTGGACCTTCTGAAATGTTTAAGTAAAAGAATGGCCAAATAAGCACGAGAAACGTTGCCGCTTCACATTTTCATGAGTAGTCAAGCAAGTGAGCATGAAAAAAGTTGATGAATATATAAACTTGACATTATATCTTAAACCATGTATTATGTGAAAGCAGCTAGATCGAATAGCTAATAGCAGCAACAGAAAGAAGGAATCATAGAGGAAGTCATGTACCTTATGTCTCAACATTACAGCAGCAACACTCTAGTAAGATCTCAAAGCTTGAGGATGTGCAGTTTGCATAAAAACCACAAAGCAGTATACTGAGCAACTACCTTTTTCATCAGTATTTAAGTCGCATGCACCCTTTCTGAACATTGCTTTAAGTTTCTGTATGCGTTCAACATTTGAAGAATTTTTTTCAATCAATATATAAGAATTGGCAACCACTGTTATAGCCTTGCATATAGCAAAATGAATAAAGCTCAATGGAGTGAATAGCTTCATGTAGCTGAAACCAAAAAATTGGGACAAGCATAGCTTAATGGAGATGATGTAAGAATTGGCAACAAGTTAATTCCAATAAACTGACCAGTCCTGCCCCAACATGATCACGAATGAAAGTTGCATCGATGTATCGCTCTTCCTCTATAGCTCTCTGTGGCAACAAGAGTGCTTAGAATATAAATTAAATACAATAAGTGTATAAGACAAGTTTCATACATTCATAATAGTCAATGCTGCTCCAACAATATCCTTTTTGTAGCACCAGTTATGGCCAACTTCAGCTTTGCAGCTTCTCCATAATCCTCTCTTAAAATAGCCTCATTCAATTGTGACTGAAATAAGGCCATCACATAGCATGAAACTATCAGCAAAACTAAAGCCACAGTAGTATGAACAAAATTGTACACTAGAACATAATAAACTTGACTCTAACAAGAGGAAATCAAGTTTGGTATATTTAGTTAAGCTTCAACTTCTAATTTAGTGGTGTTGTTTGTGCTACTCTCTTTGGGCATAACAAGCCAGAGTGACCATGGTCCAAAACTTTGAACAAGACTGATTTTACCAGCTAGTTGATGGCCTATACCATGTGAATCATTTTCATATAACCTTTACAAACCTATAATAAGATCTGAACTAACATTGGCATAAACTAAATTGTGCTAACTATACCAATTTTATGGATCAGTATAACTGTTAGAACCAGCTGATATCATTTCAACTCGTCACAAGTGAAAATATTCATGACCTATACCATATGTTGCTTTCGTTTTTAAAAATCGTTGTTTTAAAAATGCACATGAATACTCATTTTCATTAGATAAGGAGTCTCCAATACGGAAGCTGAAAAATGCACATATGAAAATATTCACCCTTGTTTTATCTCGTATAACAAACAGTAGAGTAGTCTTACGAGGACAAAACCGTCTCAGCATCACCTGTCATGAGGTAAACGAAAGCA
This sequence comes from Zingiber officinale, assembly GCF_018446385.1. Taxonomy (NCBI): domain Eukaryota; kingdom Viridiplantae; phylum Streptophyta; class Magnoliopsida; order Zingiberales; family Zingiberaceae; genus Zingiber; species Zingiber officinale. The sequence continues at coordinate 57,174,135 of NC_055993.1, forward strand.
ACTAAGCAAAACTCAAATTAAAAGTATATGTAAAAAAGTTATTGTAAGACTCAATTTGTTCAGGGGAATATGGTTTGGTTGAAGCAGCAATTCGCCAGCTCCTACTCTGCAAGCAAGTACGTGCTGAATTCAAGAGTAAAGCCAACAAGTAGGAAATTAATGGGTAATTATGAAGAATATTTTACCATTTTTTACTAGCTATTAGCTAGGCCACAATCACTACAGCTGTTCTGGTTATGGAACTTGTTGGCTGATGCCTTCATGTATTCGTCAGTTAAATTTATATCAGAGTTCATAAATTTGAACCATAATGATGAAAAAGATGCACTTAAGGAGGAGACTTAATTTTTTTTGAGACTTACTCAAGTGGGGATTTGAAAACAAAGAAGCATGAACCAATTGCCAAGTAGCACAGCAAGGGAACAAGCCCCTTTAAGTAATGTGAAGTTCCATCCTGTAAAAGTACCATTAGTTGAGTCTTGCAGGAAGAATTTTGGTTGAATCCTAGCATTTCAAAATAACTGAAAAACAACAACAGAAGTTAGTGTAACTAACAAGCATACCCCAATGAGTTACCTGTAACGTGAATGCTATTACTAGTATTGCCATGATCAATGAGCCAGTTTCTAACAGATTAAGATCAAGATCCATCTTGATTCCCGTTATCCAAGCCACCATAACACATAATGGAACCTTAAAAGGGCAAATTAGTACATTGTAAGCTATTCTTTAACATATACACAACATTTCATTTCAAAGCTACATCAAATTAAATCCTTACAACAAACATGGAGATCTGGGTTGCTGAACCAAGGGAAACACCAAGAGTAATATCCTGTGTGAGTTCAACAAGAAAAAATAATTATCACCATGAGAACAATCGTGTTTGACATTTGTTTTCCTTTATTCTTTGATTTGGGTGGATAAGCTAATTCATACGAGCAATGCAAATGTAAGTAATAGAAATGCATTTAGCAGCATCACAAATATGGAAACAATTTGATATGAAATATTATGTTTTAAGAAATTTATACTGACATATTTGCCTTGTGTTGCTCAACAAGTTATGCACCTTCATGCATCAATATCAGAAACAGTATGATCTCACACATAATGCCCAAATGTTCTTGTGAGTCCAGCTATGTGTATCTATTATGAGAAAATATACAAAGACCAAGTCATTTAAAGTTTAGTGTTCCAAAAGAAATAAACACGTCGAGTTAGTATAATTTAACCGTTAGCAAGCTCATGATAACATGCACATCAACAACAAAAGAGTCATGAATTAGAATTGCGTACAGATTACTAAAACAATTTTATAAGATAAATTGGCTACATATTGTGATTGCTAACATAAAATGCAGATCATTTGTCTGTAAGTGTTGAAGTACCAATCACAACGCAAGCAGCAGGCAATAAGATCCATCGAACCACCAAACACAAGACGGTTAAGTGGACCAAACACAAGACGGTTAAGTGGTTACCCATAAATTGGTTTGATACTCCATGGAGAATGAGCAACAGAAACTAGAAACTGTGATGAAGACGGCGATAACTTCAGTATGTCTTTCATCTGGTAAGAAATTGCAGTCCACACAAAGGATCTGAAACCCTGCCAAAGTATATAAAAATAACGATTGAAATTACGTCTTTTATAGAGAAACAAGATCAATGAAAACTACCAAAAAGGCAGGTACAAGAATGAATCAACAAAGAAGCCCTACTCTACAAGGTCGGAAATAAGAGCCAAAGGAAGGGAACCTGAGTGAAGTAGACCAAAGTGACGAGCCAAAGGAAGAAAGCTCCGAAGGAGGCCCACATCCGCGTCGCCCAGGAAATCCACATCTCGATCTGCTGTACGGTGCTCAACTAACGCAGCCCTGAAAACTGGGGGGCGAACAAATCAAGAATGCACTCGACGGCGAGATGACCGGGAAGATTTGCTCCGGAGATTTGGTTATCTCCTTGGGGATTGGCTTCGGTTCGTCCCCTCTTCGTCCCCCTCACCCAAACTCCTCCACAATGATGACGAGTTCAGGTTCGGAGATCTCAACGACAACATCCTCATCAAGAAGCAGGTAAGATGAAACCCTAATGAGTAAGCAGAGGAAAGAGGTGATGTAACGACCCGCCTTCTAGGTACTAAGCTGTAAGGCCGATCGCTACAGTTATGCTGTGCTAACTGTGCGGAAAACTGATCTAATTTAAATTTTAGTTGCTAACTGATAACTGTTCCTGGTTCTACATGTACTGAAGGATGTAATCTAAAGTATACCTAACATATACTACATCCCCTATGGTCAAGGAGCTGAAATAAACGTTCTCCGGCTATTTATCAGACCTCCCAATCGATCCGTTGATCGATTGGAACGTCGGATCGATCCAGGAATCGATTCAGCCGGCTACTGTACGCGGGACATAAATTGGATCGATCCAGTGATCGATCCAGCACGCTACTGTGCTCGGGATGATATTCTGGATCGATCGGCTGATCGATCCAGACTGACCAATCGATCCAGGGATCGATCCCCGAACCTTCTGTTCGCGACAGAAATTGCTGGATCGATCGGATGATCGATCCAGAAACCTATTGTTCGCGGAGCAAGTTGCCCGATCGATCAGCTGATCGATTGGGACCCCCTAATCGATCCACCGATCGATTGGGGTGTCTGATTTCGCACTGAAACTCTGATTTCAGCACTGGTTCGTGCCAAAACCTCACACTACAACTATCTAATGCATAATAAACACTCTAATAACATATGACTAGCAATCTAACTTGTTATAGTGCATGGTTCTTTAATTTCTAACATTGAACAACTTAAAATGCATAAAAAGCAAAATACTGAAGTTCATAATTCTAAGCTAGAATGTTTAAGTCCCCTAAAGATCTTTGATTCCAGTTCCTGCCACACACACCATCTTTGCATTGCCCTCCAGCTTCCTCTGTTAGTCCATCTTTCCTTTACATTTATCTGCAGTATAAGGAAAAGTAGAATCTGTAAGCTTAAAGCTTAGTAAGAAACCATCTACCTCACAAAAACATGCATTCGGTGCAATATGGTTTTTAAAGCATGCTATTTGAAATTATGCACTGAACTTGCTAAGTCATGGTATATTGAAATCATAAAGCACAACACATAAGCATGGCATAAGCACTGATCATATCGTAGCAAGCAATAAAAGCACTGAACTGAACATAAGCTAAACTAACTGAAACTAAATCTGTCACTAGAAACAAACTCAACTAGCATAATTGATTGTGAGTTTTGAAATCTAATACACAATAGGTGAAAATACTAAACATGCTGTTGGGCCCGGCAACTGTACTTGCTGTGCGCGCATCCCTACTAGACCCGGGGTTGCAAGTCCCGAATTTAGCAGGGTTGTCTAGGCTATCTGAACCTAGGGACGACTGTGGGAGTCCAACCCAATGGATATCTAATCCAGTACAGTGCCACTGAAAATAAAATACTGAATATAGCTAACTGATATAACATGCTGTTTCTAGGTTATCTGAACCTAGAGCTAGGTTATCTGAACCTAGAGGCGACTGTGGGAGCCCACCCATTGGACCGTAGTCCCATAAAACTGAACTAAACTAATGTGCTGGTTTAAATGCCTCTAATGCATCTAACTAAGCTATTAAACATAACTGAGGTGGTATTTAGCTACACTAACATTTTACCGAACACTTGGTGTGCTCCAACTCTCTCCTCTAATAGGGAGATCACCTCTAGGCACCCGACAACGTCTAGAATCTCCAACTAAAGGGGAACAACGTGTCCAGCCCGTCTAGAGGTGTTCAACTAGATCCCTAAATCCTCGAGGAGGGTTAAAACACACCCTATGTGCCGAAAAACCTGCATCTAGCTAAATCTAACAGTATGCAATCAAACGAAAGCTATTATACTGCAGGTGAGGGGTTTCTTACCTCTTGATCATAATTTCTTACGATTCTATTCGCTAGAGTTCTGGTGGAGATGATCCTCTCGACGATCCGATCACGTCTTCGCGTTCCTCTCGCGGAGAAGAACCTCTTTCGTGTTGGAGTCGTCGCCGGAAGGTGAACCGAGGGCCCTTGGGGCTTGGGCACCGAGAGAAGAGGAGGAAGAGGAGTGGGCGGCGGTGAAGGGTTTTGGGAGAGGGATAGGTCACGGTGGAATTGATATTGCCGAACCAAGTTAATCAAAAATAACCCAAACCCACTCAAACCTCCTATTTATATCAAGTGGTAATTCCGGTCCAACTCTAATATAAATATAAACGTTTCTCCTTTCTCTCAGCACGGCCCTGCTGGGTTCAACTGGTTACTAACATTATCCCTTACACTATAGGTCTCGGGTTCGATTCCCGCCTAAGCTATTTGCGGTTCTAATTATTTTTGCTACTTCCGCTACTCGAAAAATTCCGGAAAAATATCTAAAAATTCCAGAAAAATCATACTATATTTCTAAAACAGTTTTGAGAATTTTTGGGCGTTACAGGTGAAGGGAGACATTAACCTGATAACACTTCCACCGGACAAAAGAGAGAGCATCGACCATGCCCTAGACGCAGTCAAGCTAGCAAACAAGGTTCGGCGAGTTCTCGTCATTGGCGCATGTTCCGGTGAACAAACTCATCACCTTCCTCCACCTCCTCTCCACTTAAAAATTTGTGGAGAGGGGTTCGCCGGAGAGGGGTTGAATGAAGATGCTTAGGTTTTCGGTAGCAGGAGCGTGAAGAGATCGTATGGAGAGAGGGAAATATAAATGGATAAGAGGGGTTAAGGAAGGCTAAGGCGGAAAACACGGCGCCAAAAATTTTTCACAGAGAGGGAAAAACACCGAAAGAATAAAGTAAAAGACAACGGTTTAAAAAACTGTTGTCGTATCGCCTAAAAAAGTGCTTAAAGACAACGGTTTTAGATAACCGTTGTAAAATGCGTTGTTGATTTAAAAAAATATTGCTCAACGACAACGGTTTTCACAAAACCATTGTCTTTTGTATTTTATGGGAGCTCAAAGATAACGGTTTTATCTAAAACCGTTGTCTTTTACCAAATTTACAACAGTTTCTTCTAAAACCGTTGTCATTGTGGTGTTGTCGTTTAACATTTTTGTTGTAGTGAGTAGCTTTATCTAAAGAGATGTCTTCGAAGACATCAAAGGAGATAGAGGAAATGAAGGGAGATCTTTATGCTTCGGCTATCGGAAGCCTAATGTATGCTATGCACGAGATCAGAAATCTATTTTGCCAAGGGCATAGTTAGTAAATATCAAAGTAACTCTTGATAAGTACATTGGACTGCAGTAAAGCATATATTGAAATACCTTAGAGGCACTAGAAATTATATGCTAGCTTACAAGGTAGTTGATTTGGTCCCTATGGGTTGCACGGATTTTGACTTCCAATCGGATAGGGACAATAGTAAGTCAACCTCGGGGTTTTGTGTTTACTTTAGGAGGTAAAGTCATAACAATGGAAGAGAGATAAGCATAGGTGTTTTTCTGGACTCTACCATAGAAGCTGAGTATATGGCAAGCCTCTGAGGTAGTCATAAAAGATGAATGACTTAATAACCTCAAGATAGACTTAGATATGATTTTTGGTTTGTCCAAAGATTATTACAATTTATTGTAATAATAGTGGTGCAGTAGCAAACTCGAAGAAACCATGAGTCTATAAGGCAAGTAAACACAATAGAGCGTAAGTACCACCCAATACGAGAAATCGTATAAACGAGGAGAAGTTGTTGCTGCCTAGATTGCATCAGATGGTGACCTATAGATCTTTTCACTAAGGCCCTTAAGGCAAGAGCTTTTGATGGGCATGTTGAAGGGTTGGGAATCAGATGTATAGCAGCAGATATAGCAGCTTAGTCTTTTAGTATAAATGGGAGATTGTTAGGATGTATACTAAAAGCCTAGCTTTTGGTATAAACATTTATCTAGAAATAAGAATCACATTGGTCAAATGTCTACATTTATGATAAATGTAGTTGTTCAATTAATTTATATTGTAGATAACATGGTATGTGGTGTCACACACAGAGGATCATGTTATCAGTACCTTATAAATTATAAACAGTAGCTCACGGCCAAGATGGAAAGGAACAAACCATAGCAAGGTTGTAGTGTAATTAGGTATTAGTTTATCTTAACTATATAATTACACTAGTACACTTAGAGTGTATTGAGTAGGACCATTTGAGATCGTTTCTTTTATACTGACTTTATAAAGGAACAAAGACCTCAGTTATTATGGAAGTGTGTGCTCTTAATCCTAATATAATAACAAGCACATATATTTGATATTTATTTCTTTAATTTATCAATGGGTGAGATTTAGTTCGATAAATCAATAAACCCGATAAGTTGGGAAATGATATCACTTATAGTGTGTGTTGTTGATTATAGAAGGAAACTGTGTCCTAGTAATCTAGGTTGAGAATGTCCCCAAGAGGAGCTCATAAGGATTATCATGTTAAACCCTGCAGGTGGACTTAGTCCGACATGACGATAAGGTTGAGTGCTACTACTCTTGGAGCTAGATATTAATTAAGTGAGTTGTCAGTAACTTACTTAATTAGTGGACATTTGTTATCTTAAACACAAGGAGACTAACACACTCATAATAAGAAGGAGCCCAAAATGTAATTTGGGATTGGTGCGGTAGTTCAATAATAGTTCTTTAGTGGAATGAATTATTATTGATGAAATTAAGTTGTGTGTTCGGGGCGAACACGGGATGCTTAATTTTATCGGGAGACCAAAATTAATTCCTCCTCTCGGTCTTTATCGTAGCCTCTTGTATATAGAGATTTATACCCACCACATACCCACCTTCTTACCCATCCAATGGGGCCGGCCAAGCTAGCTTGGAACCCAAGCTAGGGTCGGCCAAGACCAAATGGATGAGCCAAGTTGGTGGCTGGCCAAATCTTGGGTCCCAAGCTTAGGTGGCCGACCACTAGAATATTAAAAGGGTTTTTTATTAAAATTATTTCTTATGTGGATATCATGATTTAAAAGAGAGTTTTAAAATTAAAATTTCCTTTTATAGCTTTCTACAAAAGATTAAGAGAATAGAATAATCTCTTTCCTTATTTGTAGATTAAAAGGATAGTTTTAATTTTTAGTAAAAACTTTCCTTATTTGTAAATCATCTACATGTTTAAAAGAGAGTTTAAAAATTTGAAATCTTTCCTTATTTGTTGATTAAAAGGTGGATTTTAAATTTTAAGAAAACTTTCCTTTTTAAACATGTTCATGATTTAAAAGAGAGTTTAAAAATTAAATATTCTCTTTTATAAGTTTCTACAAAAGATTAAGAAAAGATTTGATATCTTTCCTTATTTGTAGATTGAAAGAGATTTTAATTTTTATAGATAACTTTCTTTTTATCCACATGTTTAAAAGAAAGATTTTAATTTATAAAATTTCCTTTTTATTAACCAATCATGAAGGGATAAAAATTATTGAAAATTTTTATAAATTTCCGGAAGCAAATAAGGAAGTTTTAATTTGTGTTTAAATTTTATTTGCTTGGAGATTTGTATATGGCCGGCCAATGTAAATTGAGAAGAGAAAAATTATTTTTAATTAAATAAATATTTCCTTTTCATGGCAAAAGAATTAAGGAAGTTTTTATTTAAATTTTCCTTATTTGCCAAGACCAAGGATTATAAAAGAGGGGGTAGAGGTGCCTTCATGGGGTAACAACTCTATTATTTTTCTCCCTCTTTTCTTCCTTGGTGTGGCCCTTCCCTTTCTCTTCTCTCCATCTTTATGGCCGAAACCTTGTTTTCTCTTGGAGATCAAGTGGTGGCCGGATTTTAGCTTGGAGAAGAAGGAGAGAAAGCTTACATCCCTTGGAGCTTGGTTGGTGGAAAAAGATCTTCATCTTTTGGAAGCATTGTGCTTGGCCGAAACTTGAAGAAAGGAGAAGAAGGTGCTTTGGTGGTTTCTCATCTCGGAAGATCGTTGCCCACACAACGTCCGAGGTTAGAAGAGGAATACGGTAGAAGATCAAGAGGTCTTTCTAAAAGGTATAACTAGTATTTTTCCTTTCCGCATCATACTAGTTATTTTAGGAAATAATACTAAATACAAGAGGCATACGATTCTAGTATTTCGAATTTGTTTTCGATGTTGTGTTCTTTTTGTTTTTTATTTTCCTTGTGATTTGATTGTTCTTTTCGGTTGACCTAAAGTTATTTAAGGAAATTAAATATTAACTTTCCTTAAAAGGCTTTGTCTAGTCGGTGGTGGTTGTTCCCATATCCAAGAAGGTCATGTGCCTCGCCACGTCAGTACTGGGAGCCAATTTTGGAAACTAATATTTAATAAAATTAATAACCTAGGTGATTTGGATCAAACGTGTTAAGTTCCGCAGGAGATCCAAGTCAAAACCTAAAAGAACAAATAAATTAAACTTTGGATCAAACGTGTTAAGTTCCGCAGGCGATCCAAGTTTAATTTAAATGAACACATGGTAGCTAGGAAAAGGTTCATACCTTTGTACAAAATTTTTGTACAGTGGAACCATTAGGTTTTCCGAGTAGCAACCAACAAGATTTATACCCATCATATACCCACCTTCTTACCCATCCTAATAGGCCGGCCAAGCCAGCTTGGAACCCAAGCTAGGGCCGGCCAAGACCAAGTGGATGAGCCAAGTTGGTGGCCAGCCAAAGCTTGGGTCTCAAGCTTAGGTGGCCGTCCACTAGAATATTAAAAAGGATTTTTATTAAAATTATTTCTTATGTGGATATCATGGTTTTAAAAGAGAGTTTAAAATTTAAATCTTTCCTTTTATAGCTTTCAACAAAAGATTAAGAAAAGATTTGAAATCTTTCCTTATTTGTAGATTGAAAGGAGATTTTAATTTTGAGAAAACTTTCCTTTTTAACCATGATCATAATTTAGAAGAGAGTTTTAAAAATTAAATATTCTCTTTTATTAGTTTCTACAAAAGATTAAGAAAAGATTTGATATCTTTCCTTATTTGTAGATTGAAAAGAGATTTTAATTTTTAGAGATAACTTTCCTTTTTGGAAATTATCCACATGTTTAAAAGAAAGATTTTAATTTATAAAATTTCCTTTTTACAACCTACCATGAAGGGAAAAATTATTGGAGAAATTTTTATAAATTTCTGGAAACAAATTAGGAAGTTTTAATTTTTGTTTTAATTAAAACTCTCCTTGTTTTGGGGAAATAAGTGGCCGGCCATGTAATAATGAAAAGGAAAATTGTTTTTAATTAAATAAAATTTTCCTTTTCATGGCAAAAGAATTAAGGAAGTTTTTAATTAAATTTCCTTATTTGCCAAGACCAAGGAATATAAAAGAGAAGGTAGAGGTACCATCATGGCTAACGACTCTATTATTTTTCTCCTCTCTTTTTCTCCTTGGGTGTGGCCAGCCCCTCCTCTTGTGGCTAACCTCATCTCATCCTTGGAATCCTTGTGGTGGCTGAAGCTCTTCATCTTTGGAGGAGCTTTTGGTGGCCGAAACCTAGAAGGAAGAAGAAGGTGCTTGGTGGTTCTCATCTCAGAAGATCGTTGCCCACACAACGTTCGAAGTTAGAAGAGGAATACGATAGAAGATCAAGAGGTTATTTTTGCTTACAAAGAAAGGTATAATTAGTAATTATTTTCCGCATCATACTAGTTTTCTTTGTATAGTTATTTTTGGATATACCAAACACAAGAGGCATATGATTCTAAAGTTTTCGGATTTGTTTCGAGGTTGTGTTTCTTTTCTTTTATTTTTCAAATTTGTGATTTGATTGTTCTTTTTGGTTAACCTAGAGTTATTTAAGGAAATTAAATATTAGCTTTCCTTAAAAGGCTTTGTCTAAGTTGTGGTGGTTGCTCCCATATCCAAGAAGGCCATGTGCCTCGCCATGCAGTCCGGGAAGCCAATTTTGGAAATTAATATTTAATGGAATTAATAACATAGGTGGATTTGAATCAATAGTGTTAAGTTCCGTTTGCGATTTAAATCTAAACCATTAAGAACAGATAAGTTAAATTTGGAATCAATGATGTTAAATTCCGTCTGCGATTCCTAATTTAACTTCTAAAGAACACAAAAGGTTATTTAAGGATAGGTTCGACACTTATACAAAATTTTTGTACAGTGGAACCGGTACGATTTTTCTAGGACTAACCAACAATGATGTATGCTAGGATAGTTTAAAATTTCTCATTTTAAATAACTAAGTGGGAGAGGGATTTATTTTAATAAATTCCACGATCTCCATTACTGGTTTGTAAGTGATTCAAACAAACATGCGCGTTGGCTCTGAGTGCCTTCCTCCATATCGGATGAGTTTGTTTGCGGATCACTAGATCAAACTTCCATTTAAGATGATTATAGGAAATTAATTAATAGTGTGTGATCTTCCCCATCGGAAGGGGCACAATCTTTTTAATGGACTTAGGGTCAAGTAATGGTATACACTTAGGCACGTCTAATAGTATCCTCCCCATCGGAGTCACTGCTATTATTTGTGTGACTAAAGGAAAACCAACTATTAATTTGTCAAAAAGATAAGTTGACAAGATAAAAAAATTAAATCACCCTCTTACAAATGTCGAGTTTTTGTATACGTCCACACTATCGTGGCATACAAAATTCACGATGTATGAGGTAATTTTATTTGTCAGGATGACAAGGAAATAAAATTAATGGCAAAAACCCCTCTTACAAATGTTTGGTTTTGTATACATCCACACTATCATGGCATACAAAATTCACGGTGTTTGAGGTAATTTTATTTGTCATAAATATTTATTGACAAGATAATTAATGGGTAAAACCCTCCTCTTACAAATGTTCAATTTTGTATACATCCACACTATCGTGGCATGCAAATTCTCGGTGTTTGAAGTGTTAGTGAATTTAAATAATATTGTTTGAGGAATCAATGTTATTTTAAATTCAAAGTTTTGACCAAAATATTTGATCAAAGATAGACCAACTATTAATTTTATGAAGTTAGAATGACGAGATAATAAAATTAATAGACAAAATCTCTTTTTGTATACGTCCACACTATCGTGGCATACAAAATTCACGGGGATTTTAAAGTGTTGGTCTTGACCAAATATTTTTGTGATTCTTAGGATTCTAAATGTCAAACCCCCTAGTTGTTATACTATAGAAAAGACTTAGTAGTCCCAATTATAATGATTGGAAATAGGACTTGGACATTAAGGTAGACTGTCTTCTTAGAACTAAGAACAATATATGTGTATTTAATTAATTATTTGTTGAAACATGTTTAGTGGTGTTATCTACCAATACTTGGAGTGTAGATACAGATGTCACTAATCATATCTGCAATTCATTGCAGGGTTCCAGGAAACCCGACAGCTATATGAAAAGGAAAACACCATCTACATGGGCACTATTGCAAAAGTAGTAGCTGTTGCAGTGGGAGATGTTTATCCTCTGATAGGAATAAAATATGGATTTTCAGAAATTGTCTTTACGTACTAAGTTTAGAAAGAATCTGATTTCAGTTTCTAAGCTATTAAAGAATAGATATTTTATCTATTTTGATAACAAACTTGTTATCAAGAAAAATAGGGAAGTTATCTATTCTGGTATGTTGGTTGACAATTTATAATCCAATAACTCCCACGAAGCAATAAATGGAAATTAATAAGAGAAAGTAACCTTCGGAAATTAACCAATCATATTTTTGGCATCTAAGGCTAGGTTATATTAACTTGAGTAGGATTGAAAGGATAATAACTAATGAACTCTTGGATTTATTGGTAGTGGAAATCTTTCCAACCTGCGAGTCTTACTTGGAAGGAAAAATAACCAAGAAGCTTTTAAGTCTAAGGGGTATGGAGCCAAAGATATGTTGGAATTGGTTCATTCTAATTTGTGTAGACCTTTGACTATCCAGGGAAGAGGTTGTTTCGAATATTTCATGTTTTTTATAGACGACTATTCAAGATAAGGATACATTTACGCGCCACAAGTCTAAGTTCTTTGATTAGTTCAAAGAGTAACTAGGCTGATGTGGAGTAACGTCAAAGTAAAAGTATCAAGATACTACGGTGAAATCGTAGTAACAAGTACCTCTTAAGAGAGTTTAGGAGTCACTTATAAGAAGTCGGGATTCAATCCCAACTAACTACACCTGTTACACCTCAATAGAATGATGTAGTAGAAAGAAGTGTTGGATCGAGACCACGCTAGAGGGGGGGGTGAATAGCGTTCGTGGCTATTTCTTTCGATTCGTAAAACAAATGAGTAAAAGCGCAGCAGAATGAAGAAATAACAAACACAGAGAGACAAGGAGATTTACTTCGTTCGGAGCCTAAGGCGACTCCTACTCGAAGGCCCGCGATCCTTGATCACTTTTCGTGGGCAACAACTATAAGCACGATAAAAATATTACAGACTAATTACAATTCAAAGCAGTAAACAGATTACACCGACAACAAAAACTAAATCTGAAGCTCCGAGTTGTCGGGGTGTCATTGCAGCACTTTCTGGATCGAGTCGTTAGCAGCTTGTCGCAGAGAGTTTGCTTAGAAGATTGTTGTACTGAAGCTGCACCTCGACCCTTCTTTTATATGAAGTTCCGGGCGCCTGGATCCCTTCCGGGCGCCTGGAGTGTGACGTGGCCAACCAACCAGGATGCTCCACGTGGCGAAGTCGCGGCAGGGATAAAGTTTAGTCCCGGGCGCCCGGACCTGTTCCGGGCGCCTGGACCTCCGGGCGCCCGGATCCATCCCGGGCGCCCGGACAGCCTTTTTCAAGCAGGTTCCTCACCTGCAAACAAAGGTTAGTCCGAGCAAAATCCCCTGCAAGACAGTGTTAGAATAAGATAAAACATTGTAAAGAAGAATTGACAGTCTTCGGACTGTCCGAGTCTGACTTCGGATTTCCAACCGGAAATCCTAGGTCGACCCGACGCCTACTGTTCCCTCTACGGGGAACGCGTCCTCACCTACTCCACTCAGGAGATTTACCTGTTTCCAGTCGATCCTTCAGATTGACTGGACTTTTGCTTAGCACTCGACGCTTCCGGACTTCCTGCTGGACATCCGCTTCCCGGCTAGTCCAGTCTTTCACCTGGTTCGCGACACCAGGACTTTCCACCTAGGGTTACCACCCCCTAGGATTTTTGCCTGAAGCCATCGACCTGCCAAGACTTTCCACATAGAGTTACCACCCCCTAGGGTTTTCCACCTGCCTAACCGCAGCTAGTACTTTCCTGAAATACTCATTCAAACATGTTAGATCACACACTAACTTAACTTTGAATCCTTTGCCATTATCAAAACTAAGGTTCGATCGTCGGATGCTTCTGCACCAACAATCTCCCCCTTTTTGATAATGGCAATCGAAATTCAATGTTAAGTAAAAATTATGCAGTTATATATAAGCACAAGAAGCGTGATATAAAAAATAAGCATAAACATAGCTCCCCCTTAATACAGGCTCCCTTTAAAATATTTTCTTTGAAATTTTATTACTTTCTTTGAATTTCTCTACTCTCCCCCTTTGCCATATATAAAAAATGAGCTAGTTTTGAAAAACCTAATTTTTCAAGACAGAATTTTAGCAAAAAACCTTTTAACTTAGGCAAGGAGCGAGGTAATATAGCAATATTTTTCAAAATTTTCAACTTCAGAAACTTAACAAAGTTTTCAACTTTAGAAATTTAACAAAGTTTTCAACTTCAGAAATTTTAAGCAAAAAATTTTTAACTACAAAAATTTTCAACTTCAAAAATTTGCTAACAAGATTTTCAACTTCAGAAATTTTCAAACAAAATTTTCAGCTTTAAAGATTTTCAAGCAGAATTTTCAAAAAAAATTCTTGAAAGAAAATATTCAGGTTTATAAAGAAAATTTCCAAAGGAATTTTTTTTTTCAAAGCTTTAACTAATTGTCAAAAAACTTGACAAATTTTCGAAGAGGTTTCAGCTTAAATAACTTTTTAAGAAAACAATTCAGAATAGAGGATACTAGAAAATTTGGAGAAAGGTTTTGAAAGGACTGCTTTGACATGTGTTTCAAAATTCTTAAGGCAAAGGAGAAGTGATAACCTTTCTTGTTGATAGAATGTCATTTTGTTTTAGTAAGGTATCAGAGCCCTATAGTCCCAGCATGGGTAAAGATTTGTTTTGATCAGGTATCAGATCCCTTAAGTACAGACATGCTAAAACTTATTATTTCCTTCACCAATTGTCTAACCGTTTAGCTACTTGCTGATTGCCTAGAGGGCAACAATGTTCACTTGGTTAGTCAAGTCAAGTCAATTGATCCAGTTAGATTATACTAAGGCTGGAAGACTTGATTTTATTACTGTTAATCATGTATTTAACGCCCAGACTCATATTGATGCACAGAAATAAGCATTCTTGAGTCCAGGCTATACCCTATGCATCTCACACCGTTCTATTTTTTACAAACACAATCAAGGTAAACCTAGGTGTTTGTGAGATGCTCTGGCTGAGTCCTGGGGGAACATGATTTCTAGGGTGAAATCCTAGACTAAGTCCAACCTTCTAAAATCTAGCAAAGTGGGGATTTGGAAAATCAGTTTTGCCTAGAAGTTATAAAAAAATAAGTAAGAATATAAAGTTATAGTATCTATTCTACCCAACACATACCTATTTGTCTTCTAAGTGAGCTGAACTCAAGTTCAGGTAAGGGTTTTGTGAAAATGTCAGCTAGGTTTGATTTTGACTCAACATAGTTGAGTATAATATCACCCTTAGCTACATGATCCCTTACAAAATGATGCTTCACCTCTATATGTTTAGTCCTTGAGTGATGAATTGGGTTTTTTGTTAGATTTATTGAACTTATATTATCAATTGGAATTTTTGTTTTATTATATTCTAGTTGATAGTCTTTAAGAGTGTGCATCATCCATAGCAATTGAGATGCGCATTCACCTAAGACTATATATTCAGCTTCAGTGGTAGATAAAGCAACACAATGTTGCTTTCTACTTGACCAACTTACAAGACATTGCCCTAGAAATTGACAACTGCCACTTGTGCTTTTTCTATCTAACTTGCATCCAGCGTAATCTGAGTCAGAATAGCCAAGAAGGTCAAGGGTGCAAGTTCTAGGGTACCAGAGTCCTATATTTAGAGTACCTTTAATGTACCTAAGTATTCTTTTAACATAGGTTAAGTGTGACTCTTTTGCACAGGATTGGTATCTTGCGCACATACCTACAGCAAACAATATATCAGGTCGGCTTGCAGTTAGGTATAGTAAACTACCTATTGCACTTCTATAATATTTTGGGTCTACAGGTTTTCCTACTGGGTCAGAGTCAATGTTGATGTTGGTTGCCATTGGAGTATTTATTATTTTTGAATTTTCCATGCAGAATTTTTTAATTAATTCCTTAGCATATTTAGTTTGATAAATGTAAATTCCATCTTTAGTTTATTTTATTTGTAAGCCTAAGAAAAAATTAATTTCACCAACCATACTCATTTCAAATTCATTTTCCATTAATCTAACAAATTCTTTTAGAAATTTAGAGTTAGTGGATCCAAAAATTATATCATCAACATAGATTTGGGGTATGAAGATGTCTTTTTCTACAGTTTTTACAAATAGAGTTGGATCTATTTGACCTTGGTTGAAGCCTTTGGATATTAAGTGATTGGATAACCCGTTCATACCATGCCCTAGGGGCTTGTTTAAGTCCATATAAGGCCTTTTTTTAACTTAAATACATGATTAGGATTGTTTAAGTCTTCAAATCCTGGGGGTTGGCTTACATAGACCTCTTCTTTGATGAAACCATTTAAAAAGGCTGACTTAACATCCATTTGGTATAATTTAAACCCTTTATTTGCTGCATAAGCTAATAGCATTCGAATGGATTCGAGTCTAGCTACCGGTGCATAGGTTTCATCATAGTCTAATCCTTCAACTTGACTAAACCCTTTGGCTACTAGTCTGGCTTTGTTTCTTATGATATCACCCTGATCATCCAACTTATTTCTAAAAACCCATTTGGTGTCTATTATTGATTTATCTATGGGTTTAGGTACAAGGTCCCAGACTTGGTTTCTCTCAAATTGGGCTAATTCCTCCTGCATAGCTATGATCTAGTCCGGGTCAGGTAGTGCTTCTTCTATTGTTTTAGGTTCGATTTTAGAAATTAGGGCAATCTGACTATGGATTCTATAGGAAGATCTAGTTCTGACTCCTAGGTTTGGATCACCCAAAATTTGGTCAGGTGGGTGAGAAGTACTGGCCCTAGTTGGTCTTATAATTGGGTCAGGGGCTGGTTCCTCTGGTTTATTAAGATTTGGTTGAATTTCATCATCTTCTATATTTCTTGGATCAACATTCTCATTTATATTTGGTAAATTATTTTCTTCATCAAATATTATATTAGTTGTTTCTTCAACTTTTAGGGTGTTTTGATTGTAGACTCTATAGGCTCTACTATTTGAGGAGTATCCTAAAAATATTCCTGGGTTAGATTTGGGTGTGAATTTTCCTAAATAATCTTTAGTGTTTAAAATGTGAACTTTACACCCAAATATTTTTAAATAATTTAAGTTAGGAATTTTATGATAATATAGTTCATAAGGGGTTTTCTTGTGAAATTTGTTGATTAAAATTCTGTTTTGAATATGATTTACAGTATTTATTGCTTCAGCCTAAAATTGGTGATTTAAATTATATTCATTTAACATAGTTCTAGCGGCTTCTTGTAGTGTTCTATTTTTACGTTCCACTAGACCATTTTGCTGAGGGGTTCTAGGACATGAAAATTCATGTAGGTATCCATTTATTTTACAAAATTGAGTAAATCTATGATTTTCAAATTCTCCCCCGTGATCACTTCTTATTCTTTTAATTTTAGTATCTTTTTCATTTTCTATTAATTTGCAAAAATTAATAAATATTTCATAGGTTTCATCTTTTGTTTTTAGGAATCTTACCCATGTAAACCTAGAGTAGTCATCAATTATTACTAAGCAATACTGGTTCTTGCTTAGTGACTTGGCTCCATGTGAATCAAATAGGTAAAGGTGAAGGAGCTCAAGTAACGAGTTGGTTCCTTCTAGATTTGTTGATTTGTGTGTTGACTTAGTTTGTTTTCCTTGTTGACAAGCATTACAGATTGAGTTTCCAATGAATTTTAGTTTGGGCAAACCTTTAACTAGACCATTATGACTCATTTTTTAAATGAGTCTAGTGTGAGTGTGACCCAGTCTTCTGTGCCACAAGTCAGTTTCCTCTTCCTGTGTTATAAAACACTTTATTGAGGATGTGGGTAGATTAATTGAGTACATATTGTTTTTCCTAAGTCCCTTAAGTGTGATTTCAGGATTTTCAATATTTTTGACTAAACACCTAGCTTTGTCAAAAGTGACTAAGTATCCACTATCACACAATTGGCTTATACTTAGTAAGTTGAAATTGAAATTTTCAACTAACAAAACTTTTCTAATAATAAAATCGGAGCTGAGTTCGATATTACCTCTTCCGATTACCTTAAGTTGACCATTGTTGCCGAATGCAACTGATCCTAAATTTTTAAGTTTGAGCTTTGAAAACTTCAATCTATCTCCAGTCATATGTCTGGAACATCCACTATCCAACATCCATTGATCCAACTCCTACACATAAAGTGAATGAATTGGTTTCTTGTTAATGGATAAAAAGATAGTTTGACTGAAGTAGACTCCTTAGAATTTTATCTTACCTAGGCTAAGTTAACAATAATTAGTCATATTGTTGTAATTGTTTTGAAAAGTGTTTTAAAGTTTAATTAATAATTTAAAAGATTTTTTAAAGATGAGTTTTAAAATAATTTTGAAGTTGAGTTTAAAATAATTTTGAAGTTGAGTTTAAAATAATTTTGAAATTGAGTTTAAAATAATTTTGAAATTGAGTTTAAAGTAATTTTAAAATTGAGTTTAAAATAATTTTGAAATTGAGTTTAAAGTACTTAGTCATCTCACCCGATCTAAATTTTCGATCAGGTAGTCCTATAATTGTTGTGAGATGAATTGAGGTTCAGTTTAAGGATTTGGTTTAACTTTGTGTGAGATTCACGTTTAGCTTTGGGTTTAACAAGTAAGCATTCTTTGGATAAACTTCTGGGCTACGGTGAGTCACAAGGAACTCATTAAAGTAACCATGCCTTCAAGGTTTTCCAAATAGTCCTACTCATTGAGCTTAATACAAAACCTTGGTCTAACTAGTTAGGATCCATTTAAGGGTAGCTTCGGTCAGTTCCACTTGGCCAAATGCACCAGGTCGAAGCCATATCTTCCTTGACATGCGATGCCCAAGCTTCCCTAACGTACTATCATCCAAAAACTTCACCAGTACCGTGGGTCAAGTTAAACCTAGCCCATTTTATCTAACCTTAATTACCCTGCCGGGTAGTCTGCTCTTGGATACCCTTATCGGGTGGATTAAGTTCGGAGGTGCCAGATAATCTGGAGCCTTCCTTTGGATTTTAATTTGATTTAATTAAATTCGAATTTAACTTGATTTTAATTTGATTTAATTTAATTTGCATTTTAATTAATTTAATTTCGATATTTTGAATTTCTGAATTTAATTTCAAATTTTGAATTTTTGAATTTATTATTTAACTTCGAATTTTGAAATTTTGAATTTATTATTTAACTTCGAATTTTGAGTTTATAGGTTAATTTTGAAATTTTTTTTTAATTTAAATTTTTAATATCGTTTTTCTTTTTTCTCCCCCTGGATCATGGCCTCGATATGGTCTTCGAGATAGTGTATTTGATCCTTCGGGACCCAGTATTGACCAAGTCCAACTTGATTGATCAATTTGGACTTGGGGACCCATGCTTGGACTGAGTTACTACTTTGTTTGTATATTAAGGATAAGTAAGATTTATATTTACTTTTATATCCCAGCCCAGTTCTATTGTAAATGGCCCTTTGTGTCCCAAGAATTAAGTCCAAGTTCTTGGAGCCCAAAGAAAACCGTTCTAAGGTAGTTTTTAAATCTTTAACCTGATTTTTTAGACTTGAATTTTCTTCCTCAAGTTTTTGAACTTGAGTTGGAAATTCAGTCTGACTCTGGTCAGGTAAGGGTTTAGTGTCAGCCACTTCTTTAAGGACAGTTATTTCCTTTAGAAGTGACTTAACTTTCAGGTTTGACTTAGCTAATTTGCGCAATAAATAACTAACTAAAATGTTTAACCGGGAGATGCTTACAGCGGGGTCTGGTCCTTCGGAAACGGATACGGATCCGTGGCTTTGCTCGGACTCCGCCTCAGACTCGCTCTCGCTTCCGGATTCGACGATTTGGTCCCGGGCCATTAATGCGAGTAGACTCGTCTGTTCGAGCTCGTCGTCGTCGTCCTCCGATGAAGATTCGTCCCATGTTGCCTTAAGGACCTTTTTCTTTCTTTGCTTTTTGACCTCCTTCAGGTTAGGGCAGTTGGATTTGATGTTCCCTTTTTGGTTGCACCCGTAGCATGTAACTTCAAACTTCATCTTTGAGTTCTGTGAACCTTCCTTCATTTTCACTGCCTTCTTTAGATCTCTTTTGTTGAAGCCCTTCGTCTTGTAGAGCTTCTTTACGAGGTTTATCAGCTCGGTTGTAATTTCAATGTCTTCATCGTCTGGGTCTGGTTCATCTTCCGACTCCGGTTCCGTTCTTCGTCGTGATCTCGATTCCCGTGTTCGACTTGTACCTGCAACCAACGCAATACCTTTCTTGGTTGGCTGTGCATTAGTCTGCTCATGAAGTTCAAATTCACAAAATAGTTCGTCTAATTTTAATGAAGACAAGTCCTTGGAAACTTTGTAGGCATCTACCATTGATGCCCACAATGTATTCCTTGGAAATGAGTTTAAAGCATACCTTATGACGTCCCGATTCTCTATCTTCTGCCCGATTCCGTGAAGAGAATTGAGGATGTCTTGGATTCTCGCATGTAGGGAACTCGCCGTCTCTCCTTCCTGCATCTTTAGATTATATAATTTATTAAGTAAAAGATCTCTTTTACTTACCTTGGCGTCGTTAGTGCCTTCGTGGAGTTCGACTAGCTTTTCCCAGAGCTCCTTTGTGGAAGAGAATGGGCCGACCCTGTTGAGTTCTTCTTTGGAAAGGTCGCACTGGAGGGTGCAGGTAGCTTTGGCGTCGACTTCCACCTTTTTGATTAGAGGGGCGTCCCACTTCTCGCAGGGAGTTGGTTTGCCGTCGTCATCGGATGGTAGCTGAAGTCCCGTCTTAATGATCATCCATGTTTCGAACTGGATCTTTAGATACGTCTCCATTCTTCCCTTCCAGTAATCGAAATCATCTCCGGAGAATAGTGGGGGACGAACAGTACCGAACCCCTCTTGTTGAGCCATTTGTAATATGCAACAAGAACAACAAAAATATATGTTCCAAGACTAAGTCTTGGATTAGTAGTGCGGGAATAAAGAATAGTAATAATAATGAGCTCGAGTGGTGTTGTACCAACTTCGAGCAAAAGCCGATTCGATAAAAGAATTAGAATAAAGCTATAAGGCTAGATTCTAATTGACTCCAAAAAATATAAAATACCACGAAAAATTTGTTTTGAAAGGTGGTTGCACCAATTCAAAACGACCCAGCTCTGATACCAATTGTTGGATCGAGACCACGCTAGAGGGGGGGGGTGAATAGCGTTCATGGCTATTTCTTTCGATTCGTAAAACAAATGAGTAAAAGCACAGCGGAATGAAGAAATAACAAACACAGAGAGACAAGGAGATTTACTTCGTTCGGAGCCTAAGGCGACTCCTACTCGAAGGCCCACGATCCTTGATCGCTTTCCGTGGGCAACAACTATAAGCACGATAAAAATATTACAGACTAATTACAATTCAAAGCAGTAAACAGATTATACTGACAACAAAAACTAAATCTGAAGCTCCGGGTTATCGAGGTGTCATTGCAGCACTTTCTGGATCGAGTCGTTAGCAGCTTGTCGCGGAGAGATTGCTTAGAAGATTGTTGTACTGAAGCTGCACCTCGACCCTTCTTTTATATGAAGTTCCGGGCACCTGGATCCCTTCCCGGCGCCTGGAGTGTGACGTGGCCAACCAA
This sequence comes from Zingiber officinale, assembly GCF_018446385.1. Lineage (NCBI taxonomy): Eukaryota > Viridiplantae > Streptophyta > Magnoliopsida > Zingiberales > Zingiberaceae > Zingiber > Zingiber officinale. Next base: position 57,195,214 of record NC_055993.1, read on the forward strand.
CTAGGATGCTCCACGTGGCGAAGTCGCGGCAGGGATAAAGTTTGGTCCCGGGCACCCAGACCTGTTCCGGGCGCTCGGACAGCCTTTTTCAAGCAGGTTCCTCACCTGCAAAAAAAGGTTAGTCCGAGCAAAATCCCCTGCAAGATAGTGTTAGAATAAGATTAAACATTGTAAAGAAGAATTGACAGTCTTCGGACTGTCCGAGTCTGACTTCGGATTTCCAACCGGAAATCCTAGGTCGACCCGACGCCTACTGTTCCCTCTACGGGGAACGCGTCCTCACCTACTCCACTCAGGAGATTTACCTGTTGCCAGTCGATCTTCCAGATTGACTGGACTTTTGCTTAGCACTCGACGCTTCCGGACTTCCTGCTGGACATCCGCTTCCCGGCTAGTCCATTCTTTCACCTGGTTCGCGACACCAGGACTTTCCACCTAGGGTTACCACCCCCTATGACCTAGGGTTACCACCCCCTAGGGTTTTCCACCTGCCTAACCGCAGTTAGGACTTTCCTGAAATACTCATTCAAACATGTTAGATCACACACTAACTTAACTTTGAATCCTTTGCCATTATCAAAACTAAGGTTCGATCGTCGGATGCTTCTGCACCAACAAGAAGGTATAAGGCTCTTATGGAATAATTAGATCAATGATGAGTTATTCATAAAATTACCAAAATCGTTTTAAGGATATACACTGGAAACAAAAGTAAGCATAGTACCTTCTAAGTCAGAACTCTCTACTCCCATAGAATTGCAGAATGGGCGTAAGCCTAGTTTGAGGCATATTCGGATTTGGGTGATCTAGCACATGAGAGACACTGATAAGATTGGACATGAGTTCACTTGTTTGTGAGTTATCCTAGAAAAATAAAATGAGGTTTTTAGTCCTTAAAATCGGAAGGTCATTGTTGGCACCAATGCCCAATTTTATAAAAGGACTATACTATGAACCACAAGTGTAACGCCCGCCCTCCCTACTACTAAAGGGACGGGGCTACTTACTTACTTAACTATTCCAGGATACACATGCATATTTAAAATTTCTTTCTAATAACATAAAGCAGCGGAAATATCATGAAGTCATACTGGAATGTAACATAATACACTTGGTTCATGTCAGTCATAACAAAAATAACATAATATAAGCTGGTCTTTTTTTGTCTTAGCCGAGCCACTGCCACACACATTTCCTTGCCTCTCCTGCAGCTCCCTTAGGTCATCCATTCCTTGCCTTTATCTGTGGTACAAGAAAAGTAAACTATGAGCACACAGGCTCAGTAAGATCCTTTCCTACTCACAAACACCGTATTTTATAGCAAAGTCATATAAGCATATAACAATGGAGACATAATCATCTAACATTATATCATGTGAACATAGCCTCCTATCATATCATATCATTAAGAAACATCATACTATAACATATCATAAATAAAGGCATCATGTAATGTGAATCATAAAAGCATAACATATCATCAGGACATATGAATCATAAACAAAACATCTCATAACAGCATATCCTATAAGTCATAAGAGTATGGCATAACATCATGTCATATAATTCATAAAAGAAACATATCATATCATGAATCGGTATATCATGCAGAATGTCTTTTTAAAACATATGTCATGTCAAGTGCAAGATGTCTTTAATAAACATATCTTTTGATAATTTAACATAATATCATCATCATGAGGGCCCGGCTTGTACCACATACATATATAAATGCGCGCAATCCCTACGACAGGGTAGCTAGCCCCGAACCTACTAGGGATCTAGACCCGTTCATAGTTCGTCGGCCTAGGGGCGTACAAAGGAGTCCATCCCTTTTTACTAGACCCGTTCATAGTCCGTCGGCCTAGGGGCGCTTATGGAGCCCACCCTTGGTACAAGCCATACAAAGTAAAATACATGTCATGCATATCATATCATCACAACTGTCATATCATATCAACATTAATGTCATGCTCTTGTCTTAACATGAAGATGCTCTTAATCCCAACTTAAGGGAAGCAACTATTAGCCATTTTCTTATCATATCATAAGGCATGCATACTTGGGCACATAGCCATCATAAAAATCATTTTCATGCCTGGTTCATAATCTTACATAAATGAGCATGCAACATATTTGAAATCATACTAACTTGGGCACATAGCCATCATAAGAATCATTTCATGCATGGTTCATAAGCATACATAAATGAGCATGTTACTTGTCTTATCATAAAGCATGCATACTTAAGCATAAAACACATCATAAGAGTCATCATCATGCATAGTTCATAAGCATACTTAAATGAGCATAAAATGCATCATAGGAAAACATAATCATACATGAAAAACATTTACTAGCATCTCCTAATTCATATCCTAGTATGTGAGACACCTAGCAAAATCATAATTGGGTCTCTAACCCTAATTCCATATAGTGGCCGAAAGTCACCATGCTTGGTTCTAGGTTACAACATCATATAAGCTTGTGAACCTTAGATAAATTTCATATCATAAACTATAAAGAATATCATGAGCATAAGAAGTTTAGGTTCTAAGCTTCCTAGGCCTTTTAACTTAGTTGTGGCCGAACCTTTAAGAACATGAAACTAAGTTCTATACAAGCATAAAAACACCAAGCTAACTCCATAACATATCATAAGGGGATACATGAGCTTTCTAAGTTTAAATTTAAACTTCCTTGAACCCTAGAATATAGTCATGGCCGAAAGTTCATGAAAGGGAAAAGTAAGCTCTAACAACATACAAGCATGAATATTGAATTACATTCATATCATATCATGAAAAGATTCATGTGCATGCTAGGCTTTAAATTTAAACTTCCTTGAACCCTAAAATGTAATCATGGCCGAACCCTTACAATGAAGGAAATGAATTTTTCTTTTGAGCAACATACAACACAAATATTTAGCCAAGTTCATATCATATCATAAGGAAGTCTATAAGCATGTTAGATTAGGTTTTAAGCTTCTTGAAACCCTAAAATCTATCATGGCCAAAACTTCAAGAAAAGGAAATAAACTTCTAAGCAACATACAAACATGAATACCTAGCCAAGTTCATATCATATCATAAAGAAGTCTATGAGCATGTTACATTTGGTTTTAAGCTTCTTGAAACCCTAAAATCTATCATGGCCGAAACTTCAAGGAAAAGAAATTAAGTTCCAAGCAACATACAAACATGAATACCTAGCCAAGTTCTTATCATATCATAAGGGAGTCTATAAGCATGTTAGATTAGGTTCTAAGCTTCTTGAAACCCTAAATCCATCATGGCCAAACCTTTACAATAAAGGAAATAAAATTTCCAAGCAACATACAAACATGAATACTCAATCAAGTTCATATCATATCATAAAGAAATCTATAAGCTAGTTAAATTAGGTTTTGAGCTTCTTGAAAACCTAAATCCATCATGGCCGAACCTTTACAATAAAGGAAATAAAATTTCCAAGCAACATGCAACCATGAATACTTAGTCAAGTTCTTATCATATCATAAGGGAGTCTATAAGCATGTTAGATTAGGTTCTAAGCTTCTTGAAGCCCTAGAATATTCATGGCCGAAACATATAAAGAAGAAGATCAAGCTTTAAACAACCTCCAACATAAATCTTTAACTAAGTTCATATCCTAATATAATGAGATCCATGAGCATGGGTTTCTTTTCTTTTATTTTTATTTTTAAGCATTCTAACCTTACGGAAATTTCGTAAACGACTTGTACCACAGGTGAGGGGATGCTTACCTCCTTGTGTTTGATTTCCTTAGGGAAGTAATCTTGATTGTGGAGCCTTCCTAAAGAGAAGTCCTCCTTTTTTTGGGTTTCGGCAATGGAGATGGGGAAGAGGCTTGCTCACGGTGAAGAGTGGGAGGGAGAAGGAAGAGGAGAAAAATGAAATCTCTTCTTTAATTTCCCTTTTTATTCTACATGAGAGGAGGAAGGGAAAATGCACTTTTCCTTCTCCTTTGTTTTACTCACTCTTAATGAAAAGAAGAATATCCCGACCGATATTTGCCTACTTATTTGGAAGTATATCCCGACCGATATTGGCCTACCTCCTTTGAGGCATATCCCGGCCAATATTGGACTATCTCCCTGAAGGTATTTCCCGACCGATATTTGCCTACTTATTTGGAAGTATATCCCGACCGATATTGGCCTACCTCCTTTGAGGTATATCCTGATCGATATTGGTCTTCCTTCCTGAAAGTCTATCCCAGCTGATATTGACCTACCTCCTTTGAGGCATATCCCGGCCGATATTGGCCCTCCCTGAAGGTATATCCCGACCGATATAGGTCTACCTCCTTTAAGGCATATCCCGGCCGATATTAGACTATCTCCCTGAAGGTATATCCCGACCAATATTGGCCTACTTATTTGGAAGTATATCCCAACTGATATTGGCCTACCTCCTTTGAGGTATATCCTGATCAATCTTAGCCTACCTCCTTTGAGGCATATCCCGGCCGATATTGGCTTATCTCCCTGAAGGTATATCCCGGCCGATATTGGCCTACCTCCTTTGAGGCATATCCCGGCCGATATAGGCCTACCTCCTTACTTGGTTATCCCCTTTCCCTCTCTTATCGGGAATTCATAAAACTTAACCCATATCAGCCGTCAACAAAGGGATTTAAAAGAGAGTTTTAATTTTAAAATATTTCCTTTTTTGTAGTCATCTACAATGGTTTAAAAGAGAGATTTTAATTTTTAAAAATTTTACTTTTTTGTAGCCATGGTTTTAAAAGAGAGTTTTAAGTTTTAAAATCTTTCCTTCTAGAGAGATTTTAATTTTGTTTAAAACTTTCCTTTTTGTAACCATCTACAAGGGATTTAAAAGAGAGTTTTTAATTTTAAAATCTTTCCTTTTTTGTAGCCAATCTATAATGTTTAAAAGAGAGATTTTAATTAAAACTTTCCTTACTTGTTGTACAAGTTATGGCCGGCCATGATAAGGAATAAGAGGAAGTTTTAAAACTAGAATTTTTAGCCATTAGCAAGGATTATAAAAGAAGAGGAGGTGGTTATGGGATAGCCATTATTATTATTCTCTTCTTCTCCTTGCTTGTGGTCTACCCCCTTTTCTTCTTATCCTCCCTTAGAACCGGCCCTTTCATCCCCTCATCCATCAAGGGCCAGCGGCACAAGAGAGGTTCTTCTTCATCTAGGTCCGAGGTCATACAAGGGATCTCTCTTCCTCACCTTTGGCCAGAGGCAATCTCATCCTTACCTAGCTAAGGCTGGCGGAACAAAGAGAGGAAGAGGGTTTTCGGTTGCTTGGAAGAAAGAAGAAGAAGAGAAGAAGGTGTCTATCCTAGAACATCCCTTGTGGCCGAAGTCTTAGAAGAAAGAAGAAGGAGGGTGGATTTCATCTTGGTAGATCATTGCCCACACGACGTCCAAGAGGAGGAGAGGCATATAGCAGAAGATCAAGAGGTCTTTGTTTACAAAGAAAGGTATAACTAATTAATTATTTTTACTTCAAATTAATTAGTTTGTGTTCTTTGTATGGATCTTGAAATACCAACACAAGAGGCTAACAATTTTGTGTTTCTTTTTTGTGTTTCGATTTAGTATTTTGATCTTGTGCTTCTATTGAGGTCTCTGTAGTTAAACTTATGATTACTGTAAGAAGTTTAAATAACCAATTTCTTTGAAAAGCTTTGTCTAGGAAGTAGTGGATGATCCCATACCCAAGAAGGCCAAGTGCCTCGCCATGTTTAACCTGGAAGCTAATCATTGAAATAGATATTTAATCAACTTCTGTAACAAGGGATGAACTTCGATTAATAATGTTAAGTATCGTTTGCAATCGAAGTTTTAACTACTAAAGAACACATGAGTTGAACTTGAAGTAAGAATGTTAAGTTCCGTTTCTAATTTAGGTTTAACTCATGAGGAACACATAGGTTGTTAGGAAAGTTCTGTGCTTGTACAAATTTTTGTACTGGGGAAGCAGAACGGAATTCTGAGTAGCGACCAACAAGAGGCTCGCAAGGCCCAAAGAACCCAAGATGGCAGGATCCACGTCATCCAAGAGGATCCTTTGCCTACAGTAGAGGAGCCTATTGTTAGAACTTTCGAGCCGCAAAAACCACTTTTTGCGTTTTGGAAACCTCGAAGCTAGCCACGGATCCATGCGAAGATAGATAAATAAAATACATGTACATGTTTGTCTACACTAGATCTACATGAAAAGGAAGTATTACCCTTGTAGCGATGCCCTTCGGTTATCCCGCTCGTCCAAATAGTTGTCGAATCTCGTAGAGTGTCAAGTGTACACTCCTCTACACGTATCCACACGAACAAAAGGTGGAGAGAACCACTTAGAGTGTGCTAGCACTCTTGAGAGGTCTCGGCAATGGAGGAGAAGGAGAGAAAAGAAGAGAGGAAGAAGAAGAAGAAATTGAATAGCCTTGATGATCATTCAATTGTGGTCGACCACTTAGAGGATCTTATACCTCCATGTAATACCAAGAGTCATGGATCTTGGTCTTCCTCATGAGGTGGCACACAATGATGTAGCCTTGATGATGTGGAACATCATCATTGGTCGGCCCATGCCAAGTCACAATGAGGTGGCATTTAGTTATGTCAAACTTAACCCTTCATCTTCCCTCTCAAGTCAAGTCAAACTTGACCTGTTACCTCCCTTGGTTGATGAAATCTACCCTTTGATTCAAATCAATTTAATTTAATGAATCTCTATTCATTGGTTTAAATTGACTCAATGAATCATAATCTAAATTAGACTCATTCGACACATGAATCAAATTGAGTCCAACTCAATTAGTTTAATTTCGATTACTCTTAATTCAATTTGGTTCATCACATGAACCTAATCCTCTTGGTCCATCATATGAACCTAATCTCCATCTAACTGCCCTTTATGTGTGACCCTATAGGTTCTTGTAACGTTGGCAATGCTCTTAAACCCATTTAGAAACATAAGTTGTTAGTGAGAGCCCTAGAGCTGATCATGTGATGATTGTTGTTTGGACACGATGTATCATATTCCTATATATATTTATAAAGGCATTTCTTTATGGTTATTATACTTACTTGTATTGGTGCCAAATAACTAAGTATAATAATGTCCTTGAGTAAATGGTTCTTATCTATATCAATCGATTGGTTGAATTGATAGTGAGATGATATAGAGAACACTACTCTTAATCATTCCTAGTCAAGTATTAACACTCAGGGACAATGTTAATGTGATGAGACTAGCATGCAGGTCAACTCGATGACTTGATCTCACAAGTCATGGATATTAGATATCAAGTTGACACATGGGTATGCATTGGAGAATGTATACTGAATGACCCGCCATTAGAAAGTATCATGGATCATTATATGAGTGTCATATACTTTCTCATGTGACTATTAGTATGACTATCAGTCCTTGGACCTGAAGTCACCATAGTTCCCTACATAAGGAGTTACATACTTTGGCTTCGTCAAACGTCATCCGTAAATGGATGGACTATAAAGGCGACTACTGGGTATGTAACAAATTATGCGGAGGGATGTGAGTGATGTAGATGGGATCTATCTGTAACACCCATAGGGTCCTTAGCAAAATTCTAGAATATTCTATCACGAATAAAGAAAAATATATATGCTTTAGTTGAATTTTGCTCCTAGCCGAACACTTAAACAAATAAAATAGAAATAAAAACACATAAGACCTAGGACTTGAACTCTAAATCTCTCATTAGATGCCTGAATAAGATAACCACTAGACCAAGAGAAATTACTGTTAGGAAATAGAGGGAAACCATAATTAAATGTAAGAAGAAAAGACTCTTCTCTTAAAGGAGAAGTAAGAGTTGTCTTCTCCCTCTCTAATGAAGAGATGCCATAGAATATTCCTTTCTTACTCACTAAGAAGGGATGTATCTAGACTTTTCTATTAATTATGAAGAGAGTAAAAGAAATGAGGAAGAAAAATATATTTTCCTTCCTCCTCTCATAATGAATAAAAATAGGAAATTAAAGATGAGTTGTCATTTGCTCTCATTCTCCTCCTACTCTCCCTCACCGTGACCTCTCTCTCCCTCTCATCCTCTTGCCGAGACCAAGGAGCAAGGAAGCTCTCCTCTAGGAAGGATTCACAAGCAAGGTTCCCTCCTTAGAGAATTTAGCGAAGGATGTGAGTATTCCCCTCACTGCAGTACAAGTTGTTGTCGAATCGATCGTTAAGTTTTTTTTTCAAGAGTTTTCAAAACCGTAAAATTTTCTTGTGGGTTTTGATGGATGATCTATTAGGGTCAACAAGTTTCAAGTTATGTTTTATAAAACAAAAAGAAATCTAAACCCTCACTATGAATATTTCGGCCAAGAGACAAAAGAGGGTTAAGGCTAGGTTCTTTTTCTTGTGAGAACATGCTTGATTTCATACTTATATGATATGTGAATTTTATGTGTTGATAGTTAAGTTCTCATTCTTCATGTTGTGGCAAAAAAACAAGGAGATTTCTATACATATGTTTCGGCCAACATGACTTATAGGCCTTAGGTCAAGAATTTTGCATAGAAACCATAGTAGTTGTACTCTTTTATGATGTATTAATTTTTACATGTGGATAACTTAATTTTTTATGCTTGATATGGAATGAAAAATCATGAAACCCTACTGATATGTTTCGGCCAAATTTAGATAAATAATTTAGGGTTAGAATTTTGAACTCAAATAGTCTCATTCATGAAGTATGGTGACTTGTATGTGCTTGTACAATGCCTTGTATATATACTTAGATTAAGTTTGCATGTTATATGGTTAAGTTCTATGCTTCATATGGAATAAAATGATATGAAACCCTACTGATATGTTTTGTCCAAGTTGAGATAAATAGGTTAGGGTTAAAGTTTTGAACTCAAATAGGCTTATTCATGAAGTATAATGCCTTGTATATGCTTGTATAGTGCCTTGTATATGCTTAGATCAAATTTGCATGTTATATGTTTAAGTTGTATGCTTCATATGGAATAAAATGATATGAAACCCTACTGATATGTTTCGGCCAAATTAAGATAAATAGGTTAAGGTTAAAGTTTTGAACTCAAATAGGCTTATTCATGAAGTATAGTGCCTTGTATATGCTTGTATAGTGCCTTGTATATGCTTAGATCAAATTTGCATGTTATATGTTTAAGTTGTATGCTTCATATGGAATAAAATGATATGAAACCCTACTGATATGTTTCGGCCAAATTGAGATAAATAGGTTAAGGTTAAAGTTTTGAACTCTAATAGGCTTATTCATGAAGTATAGTGCCTTGTATATGCTTGTATAGTGCCTTGTATATACTTAGATCCAATTTGCATGTCATATGTTTAAGTTTTATGCTTCATATGGAATAAAATGATATGAAACCCTACTGATATGTTTCGCCAAATTGAAATAAATGGGTTAGGGTTAGAGTTTTGAACTCAAACATGCTTATTCATGAAGTATAATGCCTTGTATGTGCTTAGGTCAAGTTTACATGTTATGTGGATAAGTTTTATGCTTCATATGGAACCAAATGATATAAGAACCCTACTGATGTGTTTCGGCCAAATTGAGATAAATGGATTAAGGTTAGAGTTTTTAACTCAAACATGCTTATTCATGAAGTATAATGCCTTGTATGTGTTTAGATCAAGTTTACATGTTATGTGGGTAAGTTCTATGCTTAATATGGAATGAAATGAGGATGAAACCTACTGATGTGGTTCGGCCAAGATGGATTAATTGGGTTGGGAAAGAGTTTAAACCTAACTAAACATGTTTATGTATTCTCATGATATGTAGCCTTTGATATATGAGTAGATTAAGCTTTCATGCTTCATGATATGATGAAAATATGCCTTATGATATGTTGCATTGCTATGTCTTATGATATGATATGCCATGTTCATGATATGATATGATAAACTTATGACATGATATGTCATGTTAATGATATGATATGCTAGACTCATGATATGATATGCCATGTTCATGATATGTATGCTAAGTTCATGAGATGATATGCCATGTTCATGATATGTATGCTAAGTTCATGAGATGATATCCCATGTTTGATGATATGAAAATGACATGTTATACTTTATGTTATGATAAGAACATGTTATGTTTCATAATGCATGTATGAATGGCTTATGTAAGAAGAAAAGCCTAAAGAGTTGCTTCCCTTAAGCTGGGACCAAGAGCACTCTTCATGTTATGGAAAAGAGTTGCTTCCCTTAAGTTGGGATCAATAGCACTCTTCATGATATGGTAAAGAGATGCTTCCCTTAAGTTGGGATCAAGAGCTCTCTTAAGGATATGACAAGAATTATGACATGTATGATATGATGAGATATGATATGCATGATATTTTACTTTGTATGGCTTGTACTAAGGGTGGGCTCCATAAGCGCCCCGGGGTCGACGGACTATGAACGGTCCTCGTTAAGGGATGGACTCCTCAGTACGCCCCTAGGTCGACGGACTATGAACGGACCTAGATCCCTAGTAGGTTCGGGGCTAGCTACCCTGTCCTAGGGATTGCGCGCATTTATGTTTACATATGGTACAAGCCAGAGCCCTTCTCATGATGATGATATGATATTCAAGTATGTATACTATATGTTTTAAAAGAAGCATGATGCATATGTGCATTCCATGATACATGTTTTAAAAATATACATATTGCATCTACATGCACATATTTATGAAATTATGTTTATGCACCCTTATGAACAGATATGAGTTATGATACATGTTTACATGATATGATAGGCTTCATGATATGTGCTTACAGAATGTGATATGAATCATGATATACACTCACATGATATACTTTGATATGTTATGCTCCTTATGTGATATGATATATTATGTTCTGCTTTCTCTCATGTTATGTTATGAGATGTTATGGTTTTTACATGATAAGATATGTTCTATGTTATGATTCTCCATGCTATGTTATGCTATGCTATGGTTTCTACATGTTATGTTATGTTATGTGTTTTTCGGATTTATGGGTAGGCAAGGACCTCACTAAGCCTTTGGCTTATAGCTACACGTTTTCCTTGTACTGCAGATAAAGGCAAGGAATGGATCAATTAAGGGGAGTAGCAGGAAAGGTGATGGATGTGTGTGGAAGTGCTCGGTGGATAGATCTACTTAAGTTTTGGAACTTATAATTAGTTAAGCTGTGCATGTGAACTAAGTTGGACCCTATGCTTATGATGATGATTTCAACTAGTATTTCATACACTTATGATATTTTACTCATGTTAGAATGATGATGATATGATGAAATGTTCAGTATGCTTTGATTCACATGCCATGATAAGTAAACTAAATGCATATGATAAAATAAAAAAAAAATTTAAATAAGTCTTCCACGGCCATGAATCCATATGCATTAGTAATTAATGTCTATGTTTCAGTGACGTCCGTCCCTCCGGGGTGGCCTTAGTGCTACCTGGAAGGGCGGACGTTACTGTATGATATCAGAGCCAAGTTTACCTTCCACTACACACACATCAAGCCTTTATCCTGCCGCTCCAAGTAAGAATTTTATGCTTAAATTTTATTTTGATGTGATATTTATGCTTGATCTATTTCTTTATGATGTTTGATAATATGCATGCTTATTATCTTATTTATTTAGTTATCACATTTTTAGCTTAGATATATATGATGGTAGATTAGGAACAATAACAACCTTAGGGTAGCCTGGTTATGAATAACGATAACTTATATTAGCTTATTGTGATTATTGAAGATAAAGCATGGTTAGAACACGAACTACCTGAGCAGATGAGACGGTACCTCCACCCGATCTGATGCATGTGATTTCCGAGCTCCAACGTCAGGTCACGGAACAGCAACAAACGATCACTGCATTGATGAATCAGCAAGGGAATCCTGTTACACCACCAGGGAACCCGAATGCGATACCTATTATACCTGCGGCTGTACCAGTACCTCCGGCATCGGTACCACCGGTAGTTCCTATTCCAGTGGTCCGACAAGAGGCATACCTGATTCAGTGGAAGAGGTTGAAGCCAGAAGCCTTCTCCGGAAACTGTGAGCCATGGGATGCTCAAGCGTGGCTTAAGACTGTGGAAAGCATCGTGGAGCTTTTAGATTGGCCCGAACACGAGAAGGTTAAGTGTGCATCGTTTTGCCTTACAGGCGATGCCAGAATGTGGTGGGACCGAGTCAAAGCAAGGAGACAGGTGAATCAGATGAGATGGACAGACTTCGAGATTGAATTCCTTGAAGAGTTCTTCCATATGCGGGTGACCAATAAACACTACGACGAGTTCACCGAGTTTCAGCAAGGTGACCTATCAGTGAATGAGGCCATGAAGAAATTTAACCGATTAGCACACCTATGTCCAGAGCTGGTCAGTACAGAAAGAGAAAGGGTCAGACTTATGCTGAAGATGCTCAGACCCGAGATAGCCTTAAATGTGGCCAGCGGCGTTAATAGACCACAGACCACCGAGGAATTAATTAGTAGTGCTCTGATCACTGAACACTATCAGAAGGCGATGAATGAGGGTAAGAGTCAAGTTCAGAAACCTCAACATATCAGAACCAACTGGAAGGGAAACTCCAACGGTAAAAGAAAACAATGGAACAGTTCTCAGGGTGGTTCAGCGAAAAAGCAACCTATGTTTCCTCAGTGCACCACCTGCGGAAAGAAGCATCCGGGAAAATGCCGTGTGGGCACGAATAAGTGCTACAGCTGCGGATCGGAAGGACACTTGGCCAAAAATTGTCCTACTCAGATGCAGACACCTCAGCAGCAAAGTATCCAGAACAGAGGTGCCCCCTCATAGCTACATCTAATGCAAGCTGCACTAGAAGGCCCTCAGATAAGCCAAGGAAGACTGGAAGCCCCACCAGCTATGATGAATGCCAGGATCCACTCCCTCACCAGAGAAGATGGGACAAGTGCTTCGACGGTCATTACAGGTCAGATACCTATTATTGGTCATTATGCAAATATGTTATCAAATCCTAAATGCGAACCGAAATATGAATTTATCGGGAAGCCGAGAAACATTACCGGTCAGGGGATCGAGAATGTGACCGGGCAACTCTCTACCCTGACCCTAGCAACAACATTATTCGACAATATATTGGAGAAACAAACCCGTGACCCCAGTATCCAAAGGATCAAGCAAGAAGTCTTATAAGGGAAGGATAACGGATTTCGTATCGCTGACAGTGGAATACTGTACTTCAAGGATCGCCTATGTATTCCCGACGATTCCGAGATGCGGAAAAAGTTATTAGAGGAGGCGCATACGACACCATACGCAATGCATCCTGGATCCACCAAAATGTACCAAGACCTGAAGAAGAAATTCTGGTGGTTTGGTATGAAGAGGGATGTGGCTCAGCACGTCAGTACTTGCCTGACCTGCCAAAAAGTTAAAGCAGAACACCAGAGACCTGGAGGTGTACTGCAGCCAATTCAGATTCTAGAATGGAAATGGGAGGATATTTCCATGGACTTCATTTCGGGACTTCCCAAAACGACGAATGGCTACGATGCTATATGGGTAATAGTGGACAGGTTGACAAAATCAGCCCATTTTATGGCAATCAAGATGACCTACTCGATCAAACAGCTAGCCCAATTATATGTCAAAGAGATTATCAGACTGCATGGGATCCCTAAGACCATCATCTCTGATAGAGATGTCCGTTTTATTTCGTATTTCTTGGAATGTGTTCAGAAAGCCCTGGGTACGAAATTATTGTTCAGTACTGCCTTTCACCCTCAGACTGACGGGCAAACAGAAAGGGTGAATCAAGTATTGGAAGATATGTTATGAGCTTGTGCCCTGGACTGCAAATGGAGCTCGTGCCGATATCTATGCTTAGCGGAATTCGCCTATAACAATAGCTATCAAGCTACCATTGGTATGGCACCGTACGAAGCATTGTACGGGAGAAAATGTAGATCCCCTATATGCTGGTATGAAGGCGGTGAAAAGAAGGAAATGAGATTTCAAACCGATCTTATCGACAGCACCACCCGTGCAATATAGAAGATCCGCCAAAGAATAGAGACTGCCCAAAGTCGGCAGAAGAATTATGCAGATAAGCGACGTAGGCCGCTGGAATTCAGCGTCGGGGATTCAGTATTCCTCAAAGTAGCTCTTATGAAAGGAGTGATGAGATTCGGAAAGAAGGGAAAACTAAGTCCTCGATATGTAGGACCATATCAAATTCTGAAGAGAGTTGGCAAGGTGGCTTATGAACTAGAGTTACCACCAGAAATGTCGGCTATTCACAATGTGTTCCATGTCTCAATGCTCAAGAAGTACATGGGTGGCGCAGATCAAGTGATCGAACCACAGACAGTTCAAGTTCAAGAGGACCTGAGCTACGAGAGCCGACCGATTCAGATATTAGATTGAGATATTAAAAGGCTAAGGAACAAGGAAATGCCTTTAGTAAAGGTTCTGTGGCAAAATCAACGATTGGAAGAAGCGACTTGGGAACGCGAAGACGATATGAGACAGAAGTACCCCGAGCTATTTTAAGTTCAAGGATGAACTTTTATGAGGTATGGGAGACTGTAACACCCATAGGGTCCTTAGCAAAATTCTAGAATATTCTATCATGAATAAAGAAAAATATATATGCTTTAGTTGAATTTTGCTCCTAGCCGAACACTTGAACAAATAAAATAGAAATAAAAATACATAAGATCTAGGACTTGAACTCTAGATCTCTCATTAGATGCCTGAATAAGATAACCACTAGACCAAGAGAAATTATTGTTAGGAAATAGAGGGAAACCATAATTAAATGTAAGAAGAAAAGACTCTTCTCTTAGAAGGAGAAGTAAGAGTTGTCTTCTCCCTCTCTAATGAAGAGATGCTCTAGAATATTCCTTTCTTACTCACCAAGAAGGGATGTATCTAGACTTTTCTCTTAATTATGAAGAGAGTAAAAGAAAGGAGGAAGAAAAACATATTTTCCTTCCTCCTCTCATAATGAATAAAAAGAGGAAATTAAAGATGAGTTGTCATTTGCTCTCATTCTCCTCCTACTCTCCCTCACCGTGACCTCTCTCTCCCTCTCATCCTCTTGCCGAGACCAAGGAGCAAGGAAGCTCTCCTCTAGGAAGGATTCACAAGCAAGGTTCCCTCCTTAGAGAATTTAGCGAAGGATGTGAGTATTCCCCTCACTGCAGTACAAGTTGTTGTCGAATCGATCGTTAAGTTTTTTTTTCAAGAGTTTTCAAAACCGTAAAATTTTCTTGTGGGTTTTGATGGATGATCTTTTAGGGTCAACAAGTTTCAAGTTATGTTTTATAAAACAAAAAGAAATCTAAACCCTCACTATGAATATTTCGGCCAAGAGACAAAAGAGGGTTAAGGCTAGGTTCTTTTTCTTGTGAGAACATGCTTGATTTCATACTTATATGATATGTGAATTTTATGTGTTGATAGTTAAGTTCTCATTATTCATGTTGTGGAAAAAAAACAAGGAGATTTCTATACATATGTTTCGGCCAACATGACTTATAGGCCTTAGGTCAAGAATTTTGCATAGAAACCATAGTAGTTGTACTCTTTTATGATGTATGAATTTTTACATGTGGATAACTTAATTTTTTATGCTTGATATGGAATGAAAAATCATGAAACCCTACTGATATGTTTCGGCCAAATTTAGATAAATAAGTTAGGGTTAGAATTTTGAACTCAAATAGTCTCATTCATGAAGTATGGTGACTTGTATGTGCTTGTACAATGCCTTGTATATATACTTAGATTAAGTTTGCATGTTATATGGTTAAGTTCTATGCTTCATATGGAATAAAATGATATGAAACCCTACTGATATGTTTTGGCCAAGTTGAGATAAATAGGTTAGGGTTAAAGTTTTGAACTCAAATAGGCTTATTCATGAAGTATAATGCCTTGTATATGCTTGTATAGTGCCTTGTATATGCTTAGATCAAATTTGCATGTTATATGTTTAAGTTGTATGCTTCATATGGAATAAAATGATATGAAACCCTACTGATATGTTTCGGCCAAATTGAGATAAATAGGTTAAGGTTAAAGTTTTGAACTCAAATAGGCTTATTCATGAAGTATAGTGCCTTGTATATGCTTGTATAGTGCCTTGTATATGCTTAGATCAAATTTGCATGTTCTATGTTTAAGTTGTATGCTTCATATGGAATAAAATGATATGAAACCCTACTGATATGTTTCGGCCAAATTGAGATAAATAGGTTAAGGTTAAAGTTTTGAACTCTAATAGGCTTATTCATGAAGTATAGTGCCTTGTATATGCTTGTATAGTGCCTTGTATATACTTAGATCCAATTTGCATGTCATATGTTTAAGTTTTATGCTTCATATGGAATAAAATGATATGAAACCCTACTGATATGTTTCAGCCAAATTGAAATAAATGGGTTAGGGTTAGAGTTTTGAACTCAAACATGCTTATTCATGAAGTATAATGCCTTGTATGTGCTTAGGTCAAGTTTACATGTTATGTGGATAAGTTTTATGCTTCATATGGAACCAAATGATATAAGAACCCTACTGATGTGTTTCGGCCAAATTGAGATAAATGGATTAAGGTTAGAGTTTTGAACTCAAACATGCTTATTCATGAAGTATAATGCCTTGTATGTGTTTAGATCAAGTTTACATGTTATGTGGGTAAGTTCTATGCTTAATATGGAATGAAATGAGGATGAAACCTACTGATGTGGTTCGGCCAAGATGGATTAATTGGGTTGGGAAAGAGTTTAAACCTAACTAAACATGTTTATGTATTCTCATGATATGTAGCCTTTGATATATGAGTAGATTAAGCTTTCATGCTTCATGATATGATGAAAATATGCCTTATGATATGTTGCATTGCTATGTCTTATGATATGATATGCCATGTTCATGATATGATATGATAAACTTATGACATGATATGCCATGTTAATGATATGATATGCTAGACTCATGATATGATATGCCATGTTCATGATATGTATGCTAAGTTCATGAGATGATATGCCATGTTCATGATATGTATGCTAAGTTCATGAGATGATATCCCATGTTTGATGATATGAAAATGACATGTTATACTTTATGTTATGATAAGAACATGTTATGTTTCATAATGCATGTATGAATGGCTTATGTAAGAAGAAAAGCCTAAAGAGTTGCTTCCCTTAAGCTGGGACCAAGAGCACTCTTCATGTTATGGAAAAGAGTTGCTTCCCTTAAGTTGGGATCAATAGCAGTCTTCATGATATGGTAAAGAGATGCTTCCCTTAAGTTGGGATCAAGAGCTCTCTTAAGGATATGACAAGAATTATGACATGTATGATATGATGAGATATGATATGCATGATATTTTACTTTGTATGGCTTGTACCAAGGGTGGGCTCCATAAGCGCCCCGGGGTCGACGGACTATGAACGGTCCTCGTTAAGGGATGGGCTCCTCAGTACGCCCCTAGGTCGACGGACTATGAACGGACCTAGATCCCTAGTAGGTTCGGGGCTAGCTACCCTGTCCTAGGGATTGCGCGCATTTATGTTTACATATGGTACAAGCCAGGGCCCTTCTCATGATGATGATATGATATTCAAGTATGTATACTATATGTTTTGAAAGAAGCATGATGCATATGTGCATTCCATGATACATGTTTTAAAAATATACATATTGCATCTACATGCACATATTTATGAAATTATGTTTATGCACCCTTATGAACAGGTATGAGTTATGATACATGTTTACATGATATGATAGGCTTCATGATATGTGCTTACAGAATGTGATATGAATCATGATATACACTCACATGATATACTTTGATATGTTATGCTCCTTATGTGATATGATATATTATGTTCTGCTTTCTCTCATGTTATGTTATGGTTTTTACATGATAAGATATGTTCTATGTTATGATTCTCCATGCTATGTTATGCTATGCTATGGTTTCTACAGGTTATGTTATGTTATGTTATGTGTTTTTCGGATTTATGGGTAGGCAAGGACCTCACTAAGCCTTTGGCTTATAGCTACACGTTTTCCTTGTACTGCAGATAAAGGCAAGGAATGGATCAATTAAGGGGAGTAGCAGGAAAGGTGATGGATGTGTGTGGAAGTGCTCGGTGGATAGATCTACTTAAGTTTTGGAACTTATAATTAGTTAAGCTGTGCAAGTGAACTAAGTTGGACCCTATGCTTATGATGATGATTTCAGCTAGTATTTCATACACTTATGATATTTTACTCATGTTAGAATGATGATGATATGATGAAATGTTCAGTATGCTTTGATTCACATGCCATGATAAGTAAACTAAATGCATATGATAAAAGAAAAAAAAAATTAAATAAGTCTTCCGCTGCCATGAATCCATATGCATTAGTAATTGATGTCTATGTTTCAGTGACGTCCGTCCCTCCGGGGTGGCCTTAGTGCTACCTGGAAGGGCAGGCGTTACACTATCCCTCCTATATTACGGGAGTGATATCATGATTCTTGATAGAGTGACACCACTAAGTGCATGGTCATGCCCAAATGAGTCAATATGAGATATTGAGCTCATTTGATTAGAGTGAGTCTACTTAGAGTTCAAGACATAGATTGATTAGAGGATGACACGGTCTATGCCTTAATTGATTAAACTAGATGTCAAGGATAGAAGGACATTGTCACATATTGTGAGAGTCACAATGGTGATGTTGGATCTCAACATTCTTGTAACTAGGGTAGTAATGATGTGTTGCTAGATACCGCTCATTGCTTATGTTTCTAAATGGGTTTAGGAGCATTTTCAACGTTACAAGAACCTATAGGGTCATACACAAAGGGCAGTTAGATGGAGATTAGGTTCATATCATGGACCAAGAGGATTAGGTTCATGTGATGAACCAAATTGGATTAAGAGTAATCCAAATTAGACTAATTGAGTTGGACTCAATTTGATTCATGTGTCGAATGAGTCTAATTTAGACTATGATTCATTGAGTCAATTTAAACCAATGAATAGAGATTCTTTAAATTAAATTGATTTAAATCAAAGGTTAGATTTGCTCAACCATGGGAGATAAGAGGTCAAGTTTGACTTAACTTGAGAGGGAAGATGAAGGGTCAAGTTTGACTTGACCAAATGCCACCTCATTGTGACTTGGCATGGGCCGGCCAATGATGATGTTCCACATCATCAAGGCTACATCATTGTATGTCACCACATTAGGAAGACCAAGAGCCATGACTCTTGGTATTACATGGAAATTTCACTACAAGAAAAAAGCTAATAGACAACGCTTTAAAAGCGTTGTCTATGTGCCTGAAAAAGCGTTGTTAAAAGTATTATTGTTAAAAGTCTGCTCAACGACAATGCTTTTAAATCCATGTCGTTTGTAGCAAAGACAACGCTTTAAAAGCGTTGTCGATTTTTGCAAAGACAACGTTTTTACAACGCTTTTAAAGCGTTGTTTTTGGTAGAAAAGACAACGCTTTTGCATCGCTTTAAAAGCGTTGTCATGTTTTGCAAAGACAACACTATTACAATGCTTTAAAAGCATTGTTGTTTTTTTGCAAAGACAACACTTTTTGCAACACTTTAAAAGCGTTGTCGTTTTAAAGAAAAAAATATAAAAAATTATTTAAAAGTCATTATTTTTATATTTATGAAACTATTATTTTTCTTTTACCATGTCCAGATTCAAATTTTACATATAATCAGCTCAACTAATGATTTTAAACTCATACCAAAATAATAGAATTCTGACAATGAAGTAATATTAGTATTTACATGAGAAGCTAGTAAATATCAAAATTAACACTAATTATGTTTCAAAGTAGATAGTGATATTCACATTTAAAACAAAAGAGCACAAAATAACTAACCAACCTCGAAGCCAACAATCTGTTTACTTCTACTAGCTACACTCAAAAATTATTATCGGCTTGAGAACAGGACAAAACAGTATAGTAATTACTAGCACAATACTGAAGAAGTAGCTTGTCTTTCTCAATCTATTACAGGAATAAGCAATTGGATTTTGTCTAGGATCTTTGTGAGCTTTGAATAGATTGAACAGTTGGCATGAAATATAAACAAAAAATTACAGTCAATAGTTTGAACCAAAAAATTACTTCTACTAGCTATTTTCTATAAATGAACCAAAACTCATTACTCAGAAATGAAATGCTTGTAGAAATAAAGAAAGAAAGAAAATTTGCAGAAATGCAACATTTCTTCAAACTACAGAAAGAAAGCTTGCAGAAATGAAACGCTTTCTTCTCTGCAAACGCTTTCTTGCAAAAGCACTGTTGTTGCAGAAAAGCACTGTTGTTGTAACATTTCTTCTCTGCAGTTTCTAATTTGCAAAGAAAGCTTGCAATTTCTCCATTCTAAAATGCATACAGTATTTCTCCATTAATCTAAAATGCACACAGTATTTGCATAAAGAAAGCTAAAATGAAACGTTCTTTAGAATATGAGTTTAACCAATAGTGGAAAATTGCCAACTTCCTAAAGAAAGCTTGTAGAATTTTTAGTTTAACATGCTTGATAGACTTAAACTTGCCAAAATCTTGCATAAAGCTTGCACAAATCTTGCAGAAAGCTTGCAGAATATTTGCAAAGAAAGCTTGCAGAATAGACTTAATATTGTGTCATTCATCATAATGCCGATGATCGAACCCATAATGACTTAGCATGAATTAAGAGCAACAAACTGAAGACAAGAAAGTACTCCAATGTATCTGAGCTACAGCTTAATTGTTGCCCTTGTAATTTTTTAACTACTACTTATGTGGCTTGAGCCAAGTAGGAAAAAAATGATCTAGAGTTTAAGAACTGGAGCATCTCCACCTAAGTGACTAGTCACCAATGATAATTAAATTGTGTACAAAACAGAACTTATCCATATTAGAGTGTCATTGTGTTGATTAGAACTGGAGCATCTACATCCAAGCGACTAGCCACTAGGATTGATAAGAAGCCACTAATAAGCAACAGTGAAAATTAATAAGCTAGAGAAACTATTGCTCACAAATCAAATATATTTTACTAGGATGTCAAAAGGATACCACTAACTGGAGCATTTTAAAGAAATAGTAATATTGAAGACTCTCATTGCAAGATAAAGAAAAAGTAATTATAAACTATGTCCAGCGAAGTGTAGTAGGGGTTTAGACAAATAAAAGTATTCCTAAATGAACTTTCACCAATAGCTTTTAGTCCAGCAAAGTGTATAACAACATCAAACCTGTAGAAACAAACAAAATGATGTCATGCAACGTTAAATAGGATATCCAAACAAAATCGGAAGTAGACAATTAAATGACAGCAAAATAATAAGCAACAAAGGTCTAAATCACAGTGTGTTAGGCTTGGCAGCCTCAGCATGCAACGCCAAACAAACATTAGCATGCAACGCCAAACAAAGGTCTAAATCACAGTGTATTAAAGAACCATAAATAACTATTCAAACAAATAATAAGAACCTTCAGCATGCAACGCCAAACAAACATCCACATAGTTAGCAGGATTTGGTCACTTGCATTAACTAAACCATTCAGTTTCTTGAAGCAATATCTAGTGTTCTAGTATAATTTAATATTTTATTTACTAGCAATTGCATCTCATGGGAGCACATCTCTTTTAAAAAGTAGTTGAACATTATACTAATACTAGAAATAAAGATATATACTAAATTAACACCTTTAGCAATTTTGAGTTGGAAGATGAATTTGAGGTATGTAATCCCTATGGTCAGTTTATATAATTCAGTTAATGAATTATAAGAAATGTATTAATTGACCAAAAAGACTCTTTATCATAGATTAAACTGAGAATAACAAACAAGGGTAGATTGCATCTCATAGCTGAAAATGGATTCCAAAGAAGCAAAAAGTTGCTTCTTGCTAAAGATAATAAACTTACATAAACTTTAGCTAAAACAAGGTAATGAACTTACATAAACTTGAACGCACCTACTCATAAATATGATCTTGTATACATTCTGCCAACTTCGATCGCACCTCATCAATTTCTTCTCGAGAATACTCTGCTTGTGTGAACTGAACATTAATGAGAAAAAAAAAATCAACATTGACTTTGCAAATTTTAAATAGTTTATTTCAAATAATTTGAGACATAAGTAAGTAAACATTACTATAGATTGTAGTGAATCCCTTTCGATAATTTAAACTTCTTCAACAATTTGTCTCATAAATCGCATCACATAGTAACCACATTGTTTGGCATCTTGTTATCGAGGAGCCTATGGTAATTAGAGACAAATTATTAATGATAAACATACGCATTAAAATATATGTTATATATAATTACACATACCTTTACTATTGCCTACATAGTCTTTTTTCTACCTTTCCTTCCCTTGTTTGAATTAAACAATCTTACGACCCTTCATACGTTAATGATTTTTTTATATATGAGTTTTATATTAACATAAATGCTTAATAAAAAATAAATAAACAAGAAATAAACACTACTCAGTCAACTTTCTGTCAAAGAATTACTAGCTAAAATTGTGAATACCAACCTGATAATAGATTTCTGCCCAAAATAACACCAGCAAAGCATAGGTTGTAAAAAATGCAAGACCAGGAAAATCAAGAATAATATGCTGAATTATCTGAAGCACCAACATGTATATTTAGATAACATGGAGAACCATCAAAGACACATTAGAAAAAAGCCAAATGAGACCCCAAGCGCACCTCTAGTTGTATTTCATCAATTCTCCAACGAAAAACAAAAATCAGTGACCTAACTGCAATGTAGGAGTTACAAAGCAGCAGTAGGAAATGAGTGTATCATGGCTACAAGTAACGATTATGGAAGCTAGAAAAACAAAATAATTACCCCCAGTCACAAGGAAGTTCAATAAGTGGAAGACCTTCTGCGTCGTCCAACCAAACTCTGATGCTCGACATTCAATTCTAACCAATTGAATCTGCAAATTAAGAAACATGAACAACTGAGATGAATTTTCATAATTATCTTCTAAAACCTTCTGTAATCTCTTAATACAGCCTTCTCAAAATACAGCTCAATAATTATTAGGCTAACAAGGGAAATAGAAGACCCAAGCACCACAAATGAATTCTTAATTTCCTATATCACATATGCATCGACCCACATCAAAATCCGAGTGTAGCTAATTTGAAACCTAGCATTTAGAGCAATATCTAACGTAGTTCAAGAGGTTCTAAAATCATTTTGTTGGGACTTTCGAGCCGCAAAAACCTCTTTTTGCATTGCGGAAACCCCGAAGTCCCATGTCACCGGATCCGTGCGAAGATTAAAAATTTCGTGTACATGTTTTCTAACCTAGATCTACTCTAGATCTACATGGTTGAGATTTATGCCTTTGATGCAAAGCCCTTCGCTTATCCAGCTCATCCAAGAAGATGTCGGATCTCAAGGGTGTCAAGTGAACACCCCTCTATGTGTATCCACACAAACAATTAGGTGGAGAAAAACCTCTTAAGTGTGCTAGCACTCAAGGAGGTTTCGGCCAAAGTGGAGGAGAGGGAGAACAAGAAGAGAGTAGGAAGAAGATGAAAATCAATTGCCTTGAATTAGCACACAAATGCACTAATTTCACCTTTTTATGTGGCCGGCCACTTCATGGTGGTTTGTAACCTCCATGGGATACCAAGGGTCACAACTCTTGGTCTCCCTCATGAGGTGTCATACCATGAAGTAGTCTTGATGATGTGGCACATCATTATTGACCGGCCCTTATGCCAAGTCATCTAATGAAGGCATATGGTCAAGTCAAGGTCAAGTCAAACTTGACTCTTAATCTTCCTTCTCAAGTCAAGTCAAACTTGACCTCTTACCTCCCATCGTTGATTAAGTCCAACCATTTGATTCAAGTCAACTTAATTTAATGAATCTATATGTAACGCCCGCCCTTCCCCTTACTGATGGCAAGGGCAGCGCTAAGCGAACATACATACATGTGCGTTCATTGCAGCGAAAGAATTTAAATTTAAAACATACATAAAAGAAATATAAAATCATGTAAACATATTAAACATGTGAGAATGCTTAGCATTCATGTGCGTAACTTAATTTAATATTTAAGCACTGAACCTAACATAGAATTCAAGCATAGTTCCTAACATTCAAGCATGGAGAAAAAAAAGGTTCTTAGCAGTTCTTTAACTAAACCAAGTGGCTATTAGTTCAAGATTCATGGAGATAATAAAAAGAGATAGTCAAGTAGCAAACATTAAAAGAATCAAGTAGCAAAACAAGTTAACATGCAAAACTTAGAGCATGCATAAGTCTTGAAACACAAAACAGATCTCTTCCACCATGCCACTGCCACACACATCCTTTGCCCCTCTTGGTGCTCCCTTTAGTTTAGCCATTATTTACCCTTTTCTGCAATACAAGGAAAAAATAAAACTATAAGCACATAGGCTTAGTAAGATCTTTTCCTACTCACAAAAGCCATAAACCATGGAGTAGTGGTATATTCATTTAACCCACATCTAGATTTAACATTTCATGCTAGCATAAAGTAGTGTCATACTCATTTGGGAAAAATCATAAACATAGCATATGAGAGCATAAACATAAGGTAGTAGCATGTTCATCTAGGTATCATAGACATATCTCAAGAGAGCATCTTCCTAAAGCATAATAATCATATAGCATGAAATAAGTATATGCAAGATGTTCTTTTGAAAACATGTGTCAAAATCATATAGCATGAAATAAGTATATGCAAGATGTTCTTTTGAAAGCATATATCATATAAGTATTTAAACATAAATCTCAACATGACCGCCCGGCATTATACCACATACATGAATTGCGCGCATCCCTAAATAAATCTGAGGTAGCTAATCCCGAACCTACTAGGGAACTAGGCCCGTGCTTCGACCTAGGGGCAACTTAGGAGCCCATCCCATGGACCATTCTTAGGGTCCGGTACAAGCCATACAAAAGTAAAATAGCATATCATATTTCTTGTCATATCATCAAGAGTGCTCTTAGGCCCAACTCATAGGGAAGCATCTCTTAGGCATTTCATCATACATAAGTCTTGCATAAGCATAGCATGGTGACATAAAGTTCACATAACACATAGCATATCATGGAGAGTCATTATCATGCATAGTTGGGGTTTTGATCTTTCTACAAACCCTAACTCATATCTTGGCCGAAATTTGCATGGGACATGATCTTAAATCTTAAGCAACTTTAAACAAGGAAAACATCCTACTAGCATCACATAATACATAGTATATCATGGGAGAAAACATAAGCAATTCTAGTTGGAGTTAAACTTCCCTAAACCCTTTCATTTTCTTCTTGGCCGAAACTTACAAGACATGGTACTAGGTTTTTAAGCCACATTTTAGCATGGAACATCAAACTAATACCACATAATACATAGCATAACATGGGAGAAAACATAAGCAAGTCTAGTTGGAGTTAAACTTCCCTAATCCATTCCATTTCCTTCTTGGCCGAAACTTACAAAAGGTATAGTCCTAGGTTTTAAGCAACATGAAGCATGGAAACCTTAAACTAACAACATATAATGGATTACACACCATGAGGAATCATAAGCAAGCATAGTTTAGGTTTATTTTTTTAAAAGAAAACTTTCTCTAATTCTTTTTATTTCTTCTTGGCCGACACCTAAAGGAGCAAATCCTAGGTTTTTGAGCAACATTAAACATGGGAACTTTAAACCAATTCACATAGCATAGCATAACATGTGAGACTTTTTGCAACATAGGTGAGTTTCTAACCCAAATTTCTAGTCTTGGCCGAACATATAAAGCATGATTCTAGGTTTCATTTAAACAACTTTAAGCATGAAACTCTAAACTAATATCATACAATACATGGCATAGCAATTGAGACCTTTAGCAAGCATAGATGAGTTTGTAACCCTAACTTCAAGTCTTGGCCGAACCTCTAAAGCATGGTTCTAGGTTTCATTTAACAATATTTAAGCATGAAGCTCTAAACTAATATTATAGAATACATGGAATAGCAAATAAGACTTATAGCAAACATAGATGAGTTTCTAACCCTAACCTCAAGTCTTGGCCAAACCTCTAAAGCATGGTTCTAGGTTTCATTTAACTATCTTTAAGCATGAAGCTCTAAACTAACATCATAGAATACATGGCATAGCAAATAAGACTTTTAGCAACATAGATGAGTTTCTAACCCTAACATCAAGTCTTGGCCGAACCTCTAAAGCATGGTTCTAGGTTTCAATAACAATCTTTAAGCATGAAGTTCTAAACTAATATCATAGAATACATGGCATAGCAAATAAGACTTTTAACAAACATAGATGAGTTTCTAACCCTAACATCAAGTCTTGGCCGAAACTCTAAAGCATGGTTCTAGGTTTCATTTAACAATTTTTAAGCATGAAGCTCTATCACATAATAGCTTACACAACATGAGGAAACATAAGCAAGCATGGTTAACATTTTTAACTCTCCTCAACCCTTGTTTCATGTCTCGGCCGAACTTACAAAACCTAATCCTAGGTTTTAAGCATGGAGCTCTATCACATAGTGGTTTACACATCATGAGAAAACATAATCAAGCATGGTTAACATTTTTAACTCTCCTCAACCCTTGTTTCATGTCTTGGCAGAACTTACAAAACCTAACCCTTGGTTTTAAACAACATAAAAATATGGAAAAACACTCGAAAAACACTTGTACTGCAGGTGAGGGAGATACTTACATACTCTTGCTTGGTTTACTAAGAATACCCTTGGTGAAGAAGAAGAAGAAAGCTTTTGCTTCTAAAACTCCCTTTTGCTTATCTTGCTTGTAAGGGGAAGTAGGTTTTAAAGACTTCCCTTTGTGAAGTTTTCCTAGGAAGAAAACCTTTAGATTGAATTCGGAAATGGGAGAGGGGAAGCTTGGAATTTCGGTGGAGGAAGAAGAAGGAGGAAGGAGAGAAAACCAATTTCCCTTACCCTCTTATTCCTTCTTATCATAAATGAAAGGAAGAGGGAGGAATGAACTTTTCTTTCCCTTACCTTTTTATTTCTATTTATTCTAAATAAAAGGAAGAAATGGGAAGAACATAACTTGTCATTCTCTTGCTCTCTCTTCATCACTCTCATCATTCCTTGTGAAAGAAAAAGGTGTCCCATTACCTTCCTTACCTTTAACCATAAATTCCCTTTCCTTTCTAACAACACCTCCTCTTGGGCTATTGGTTATTCCATACCACTTAAAGCTTATCATTTATTAAGAGGTTCAAGCCTTGACCACTCTCTCTTTTTTTTCTTTTCTTCTTTGGTTCCATTTTCTCTTATTCTTAAAATAAATTTATATGTAATTGCTGGGCGTTACACTATATTAATTGAATTAAATTGATTCAATGAGTCATAATCTAAATTAGACTCATTCAACACACGAATCAAATTGAGTCCAACTCAATTAGTTTAATTTGGATTACTCTTAATCCAACTAGGTTCATCACATGAACCTAATTCTCTTGGTTCATCAAATGAACCTAATCTCCATCTAATTTTCCTTTGTGTGTGACCCTATAGGTTCTTGTAACGTTGGCAATGCTCCTAAACCCATTTAGGAGCATAAGTAATGAGCGGTATCTAGCAACACATCATTACTACCCAAGTTACAAGAATGTTGAGATCCAACATCACCTTTGTGACTATTAATTGTGACTCTTCACAATATATGACAAATGTCCTTCTATCCTTGACATCTAGATTAATCAATTTGAGGCATAGATGGTGTCATCCTCTGATCGATCTAAATCTTGAACTCTGAGTAGACTCACTATAATCAAATGAGCTCAATATCTCATATTGACTCATTAGGGCATGGTCATACACTTAGTGGTCTCACTCTATCAAGAATAACGATGTCACTCCCGTTATATAGGAGGGATAGATCCCATCTACATCACTCACATCCCTTCGCATAATTTGTTACATGCCCAGTAATCACCTTTATAGTCCACCCAGTTACGGGTGACGTTTGACGAAGCCAAAGTATGCAACACCTTAAGTAGGGAACCATGGTGACTTCAGGTCCAAGGACTAATAGTCATACTAATAGCCACATGAGAAAGAATATGGAACTCATATAATGATCCATGATACTTTCTCATGGCGGGTCATTCAGTATACATTCTCCAATGCATACCCATGTGTCAACTTGATATCTCTATATCCATGACTTGTGAGATCAAGTCATCGAGTTGACCTACATGCTAGTCTCATCGCACTAACATTGTCCCTAAATGTTAATACTTGACTAGGAATGATTAAGAGTAGTGTTCTTTATATCATCTCACTATCAATTCAACCAATCGATTGATATAGATAAAAACCTTCTACTCAATGACACTCTTATACTTAGTTATTTGGCACCAATACAAGTAAGTATAATAACCAAAATAAATACCTTTATTAATATATAAGAATATGATACATCGAGTTCATATAACAATCATCATATGATTGGCTCTAGGGCTCTAACTAACACATTTGTCACTCCTCAATGAAAACTGAATTCAATATCCAGATAAACCTAAAAACAAATGATTATAGATCAACCATCATTACAAAGCCAATATGGATACTATTAAAAAGACAATAAAGAAAAGAAACAACAAAACCTGAACTACCTTGCCACAGAATTGTTGAATTTCTCTTCAAGTCTAAAGATAGATCACATCCTACTTTCTCCAGAATTCCACGCCAACAGAACAAATAGATACCAGATTCAACAAATCCATATCAACTATTGTGACACCCAATCTAAAGTTGTTATTCTCCAGCAACAAATATACAGCAAGAGCTACATAATGAACACAATAAGCCTTCTGCGCATCCACTTAAAGCACCCCCTAAACCTCCTCTTTGCCCCAAATAATGATGTGTGCCTCAAAATTTTGAGCCTATCTATATTGATTTACAAGAAACCAGAACCTATGGAAGATCGATCCTCTCCAATTTACAAATTCCATAGAGTACCTGGTCCATATTTTGTCTAAACAATACTCTCAATTAGTCATATTGGCCGTTCGAATAAATATTAGCAGCTAAATCAAGACGAGACAAGAACAAAAACCCTTGATCCAGAAATACAATCGAAAATAAGGGAAGAGGAAATTACGAGGGCGACAGCGGACACGAGGTCGTAGAGGTCGGCAAGGGTGTGGAAGATCCGATCCTGCCACAAGACGGAGTTGTTCACCTCGTCCCACCAATCGTCGCCGCTCCGAAGCAAGAGAAAGACCGATGGCGAGGCCATCAGGTGGCGCATCCGCCAGGGATAAAACTTTCCAGCGAGGAGAGGTTACTCTGCGGAATCTAGGAGAGAGAGAGGAAGAGGAAGAGCCAGAAACAAAAATGGAAAAGACTAAAAAAATAGAAGAAAAAATGAGGGAAAATGGAGGCGAAAGGGAAGGACGGAGAAAGGTTCTCGCAGGCGTCGCCGAACCCGTGGGGCAGTGTGACGAAGAGCACTGTTAATGATTCTTGTTTATTTCTTGTTTGTTAAGACGGGGAGGAGGACGCAGAGCTCGAACTGCTCCACTTTGTACTCCTCACAGACGGAGGGAGACCACTGGGAGAGGAATCCCTGCGGAAAAGAATCCCTAAAATCTCACCCGCTGCGGAATCCCTGCGGAAAAGAATCGGTCGGAGATTGAGCGCAAAAGAAGAGCCCGGAGGCCGGAGGGGAGGGAGGAGAGGGAGGGGAAGAGGTAGGTGCGGTGGGATCGATCTGTCGTGGTAGATCATCTCATCACGGGATCTGCCGCTTGAGAGGAGGAGTTGGATGGAGAAGTTCGGCGTGAGATTTAGACGAGAACTAGGACGTGAGAGGAGGAATTGGGAGAAGGCTTTAGGAGGGATTCGATCGGAAGATAGGTGGGCGAGTGAAACTATGATTTTATGCTCCTTATTTGATCCAAGGGTTTATATTAATCTAGATTTAGATGAGGACTTGAAAATAGACAACACTTTTTAAAAAAAAATGTTGTCTTTGACCCATAAAAATCACTAATAGACAACGGTTTTAAAAAAAGCGTTGTCTATTAATAAGAAAATAATGAAATAGACAACAGTTTTCACTAAAAGCATTGTTAAAAAAAAAGATAAAGCTTTTTTTAAAAAACATTGTCTTTTAAGTGTTGTAGAATCCCATTTTTCTTGTAGTGTTTAAAACACTCAATTAAGTGGCCGGCCACAGAGAATCAATGAATTCAAGGCTTATTCTTCCTCCTCTCTTCCCTCCCCTCTGGCCACCGGGCTCTTCTTTTGCGCTCAATCTCCGACCGATTCTTTTCCGCAGGGATTCCGCAGCGGGTGAGATTTTAGGTGCTAGCACACTCTAAGTGGTTCTCTCCATCTTTTGTCCGTGTGGATACGTGTAGAGAAGTGTACACTTGACAGTCTACGAGATCCGACAACCATTTGGACGAGCGGGATAAACGAAGGGCATCGCTACAAGGGTAAAACCTTTCTTTCATGTAGATCTAAGGTAGATCTAGTGTAGACAAACATGTACATGAATTTTATTTATCTTCGCACGGATCCGTGGCTAGCTTCGGGGTTTCCGCAACGCAAAAAGCGATTTTTATGGCTCGAAATTGCTAAATAAGTAATGAGCGGTATCTAGCAACACATCATTACTACCCAAGTTACAAGAATGTTGAGATCCAACATCACCATTGTGACTACTAATTGTGACTCTCACAATATATGACAATGTCCTTCTATCCTTGACATCTAAATTGATCAATTGAGGCATAGACTGTGTCATCCTCTGATCAATCTATGTCTTGAACTCCAAGTAGACTGACTCTAATCAAATGAGCTCAATATCTCATATTGACTCATTTGGGCATGACCATGCACTTAGTGGTCTCACTCTATTAAGAATAATGATATCACTCCCGTCATATAGGAGGGATAGATCCCATCTACATCACTCACATCCCTCTGCATAATTTGTTACATACCCAGTAGTCGCCTTTATAGTCCACCCATTTACGGGTGACGTTTGAAGAAGCCAAAGTATGCAACTCCTTATGTAGGGAACCATGGTGACTTCAGGTCCAAGGACTGATAGTCATACTAATAGTCATATGAGAAAGTATATGACACTTATATAACGATCCATGATACTTTCTCATGACGGGTCATTCAGTATACATTCTCCAATGCATACCCATGTGTCAACTTGATATCTAATATCTATGACTTGTGAGATCAAGTCATCGAGTTGACCTACATGCTAGTCTCATCACATTAACATTGTCCCTGCATATTAATACTTGACTAGGAATGATTAAGAGTAGTGTTCTCTTTACCATCTCATTATCAATTCAACCAATCGATTGATATATATAAGAACCTTCTACTCAAGGACGCTATTATACTCAGTTATTTGACACCAATACAAGTAAGTATAATAACCATAAAGAGATGCCTTTATAAATATATATAGGAATATGATACATCGAGTCCATACAACAATCATCACATGATCGGCTCTAGGGCTCTCACTAACAATCTCCCACTAGCACTAGTGCCAATCAGTGTAGGCTCTAACACCCAATGACCTAGTGTGACCATCATGCTTTCTCTGTGCCAATGCCTTGGTCAAGGGATCAGCGACGTTAGACTCTGTGGCTACTCTGCAAATTTTCACATCTCCTCTATCGATGATCTCTCGAATGAGATGGAAGCACCGTAGTATGTGTTTGGTCCACTGGTCTGAGCGAGGTTCCTTGGCCTGCGCAATTGCTCCATCGTTGTCACAATAGAGCTCTATAGGATCGGCTATGCTAGGAACCACCCCAACCTCAATAATGAACTTGCAGATCCAAACTGCTTCCTTTGCTGCTTCTGATGCAGCAATATACTCGGCCTCTGTTGTAGAATTAGCAACTATGTCCTGCTTCAAACTCTTCCAGCTCACAGCACCACCATTCAAGCAAAACACAAACCCTGACTGCGATCTATAATTATTTTGGTCAGTTTGGAAGTTGGCATCACTGTAACCTTTTACAGCTAGTTCGCCATCACCTCCAAATATCAAGAAATATTCTTTAGTCTTTCTCAAGTACTTAAGAATATTCTTGACCGCTATCTAGTGACGCTCACCTAGATCTGACTGGTATCTGCTCGTCATGCTCAAAGCATACGAAACATCAGGATGAGTACATAGCATGGCGTACATGATAGATCCTATGGCTGAAGCATAAGGGATCTTATCCATGCGGTCTCTCTCCTCTCTAGAAGAGGGACTTTGAGTCTTTGAAAGACTCACACCATGTGACATCGGCAGAAATCCTTTCTTGGAATTCTGCATGGCAAACCGTAGTAATACCGTGTCAATATATGTACTTTGACTTAGGCCAAGCAATCTCTTAGATCTATCTCTATAGATCCTTATGCCTAGAATATAGGCAGCTTCACCTAAGTCCTTCATTGAAGAACAATTCCCCAGCCAAGTCTTTACAGACTGCAACAAGTCATTTCCAATGAGTAGTATGTCATCCACATACAATACAAGGAAGACAACTGTGTTCCCAATAACCTTCTTGTAGACACAGGGTTCATCTTCATTCTTGATGAAACTAAACTATTTGATCGCATCATCGAATCAAAGATTCCAGCTCCGAGAAGCTTGCTTTAGTCCATAAATGGGCTTATGCAGCTTGCATACTCTGCCAGTATGCTGTGGTTCTACAAAACCCTCAGGTTGTGTCATGTACACATCCTCAAGCAAGTTTCCATTCAGAAACGCGATTTTGACATCCATCTGCCAGATCTCATATTCGTGGTATGCTGCAATAGCAAGCATGATCCGAATGGACTTAAACATTGCTACTGGAGAAAAAGTTTCATCATAGTCAATACCATAATTTGCTTGAAACCTTTAGCTACCAATTGACCCTTGTAGGTATGCATAAGTCCATCTATGTCAGTCTTTCTCTTAAAGACCCACTTACACCCAATGGGTTTGACGCCTTCAGGTGGATCAACCAAAGTCCATACTTGGTTGGTGTACATGGATTCCATCTCGGATCTCATGGCCTCTAGTCATTTCTCGGAATCTGGTCTCATCACAGCTTCCTCATAGGAGGTAGGCTCATTCTCAACGAGCATAATGTCGTTATGGTCAGACAAGAGAAATGAGTATCTCTCAGGATGACGATGTACCTTGTCAGACCTGCAAAGAGGTAGGTCTACTTGAACTGGTTGTTGTCCCTCAACTCCTTGTGCAACAATCTCATCATCCACAACATTTTATTGTTCAAGTTCAACTTCCATCAAGGATTCAGTGATATGGTCCATATCTTGAACTTCTTCAAGATAGAACGTACTTCCACTAGTTTTTCTAGAAACAAAGTCCTTCTCTAGAAATACCCCAGTCTTAGCCACAAACACTTTGTGATGATTGGAAATGTAGAAGTAATATCCCTTCGTTTCCTTGGGATATCCTATAAAATAGCACTTATTGGATTTTGGTCCCTGTTTGTCCGAGACTTGACATCGAACGTAAGCCTCACAACCCCAAATCCTCATAAAAGATATATAGGCATCTCTCCCAGTCCATATCCTATATGGTATCTTTATCACAGCTTTGGATGGAACACGGTTAAGTGTGAAGGCTACTGTGTCTAGAGCATATCCCCAAAAGGATATAGGAAGATCTGTGTGACTCATCATAGATCATACCATATCTAATAGGGTGCGATTCCTCCTTTCTGATACATCATTCCACTGTGGTGTTCTAGGAGGAGTGAGTTGGGATATAATACCACACTTAGCTAGATAGTCACGAAACTCGTGGCTAAGGTATTCACCACCTTGATCTGATCGAAGTATCTTAATACTCTTGCCTAGCTGGTTTTCTACTTCATTCTAGAATTCTTTGAACTTTTCAAAGGATTGTGACTTATGTGTCATCAGATACACATAATCATATCTACTGAAATTATCAATAAATGTAATGAAGTACCTATAACCACCTCTAACAGTGACATTGAAAGGGCCACATACATCACTATGTATAAGTCCTAACAAGTCAGTTGCTCTTTCGCTGTGTCCACTAAAGGGAGTCTTGGTCATCTTGCCCAGTAGGCATGGCTCGCATGTCTTATATGATTCAAAATCAAATGAGTCCAGCAAACCATCTTTATGGAGCTAGGATAAGCGATTCTCATTTATATGACCTAAGCGACAATGCCAGAGATAGGTTCGGTTCATTTCATTTGACTTGAACCTTTTGGTACTTATGTTATAGATGGGGTTCTGTAAGTCTAGAATGTAGAGTTCGTTCATCAGAGGTGCACTACAATAGAACATATCTTTCAAATAAACGGAACAACATTTATTCTTTATTATAAATGAAAAGCCTTTCTTGTCTAAACAAGAAATTGAAATGATGTTCTTTGTGAGAGCAGGCACATAACAACATTCATCTAATTCTAGTACAAGCCCAGAGGGAAGAGATAGAAAGTAAGTTCCTACAGCAACAGCAGCAACCCGTGCTCCATTGCCTACTCGTAGGTCCACCTCGGCCTTCGTCAATGCCCTGCTATTTCTCAGCGCCTGTACACTAGTACAAATGTGAGAAGCATATCCAGTATCCAATACCCACGATGAAGAAATAGAGAGATTGACTTTTATAACATATATACCTGAAATAGAAATCTCATTTCTCTTCTTCTTAAGATCTTCCAGGTATCCTTTGTAGTTCCTCTTCCAGTGTCCGGTCTGACCGCAGTGGAAGCAGGTAGCATCCTTAGCAACCCCTCCTTTAGGTTTCATTACCTTGCCTTTGCCCTTGGCTTGGGACTTTCCCTTACTTTTAGGCTTGCCCTTGCCTTTATACTTTTGCACCATCAAAATGGAGTTGGGCTTCACCTTCTTAAGGTTGAGCTCAGCAGTTCCAACATGCTTAGCAGATCAGGCAGTGGCTTATCAATTTCATTCATGTTGTAATTTATGACAAATTAACTATAACTTTCTGGCAAGGAATGCAAGATCAAGTCAGTGGTCAGTTCTTGGCCAAGTTGGAATCCCAACCTCTATAGGTTCTCTATCTACCCAATCATCTTGAGTACATATGGACCTATGGGAGTCCCATCTTGCATCTTGCACTGAAACAGTGCCTTAGAGATCTCGAATCTCTCATGCCTTGCTTGTCCTTAATATAGTTGACGAAGATGTTCAACCATATCATAAGCAGTCATCAACTCGTGTTGCTTCTGAAGCTCAGAGTTCATGGTTGCAAGCATGAGGCATGATACATCTAATGCATCATCTTGATGCTTCTTATAAGCATCTCGGTCGGCTTGCGTGGCAGTGGCAGGAGGTGCCTCCGAAATGGGCAGCTCCAGGACGTACAGTTTTCTTTCCTGTGTGAGAATGATTCTCAAATTCCTGTACCAGTCCAGGAAATTAGCTCCATTGAGCTTGTCCTTGTCAAGGACATAACGCAGGGAGAAAATGTTCATGTTCGTCGACATGGCAATCTACAACCTATATAAAGCAGAAAGTAAATATCATATTCCACTTATCATTTAATTAGGCCTTGAACTAAATGATGCTCCCACTGAATTATAGGGCTTTTGTAGAATCAAGTCATGGATGTGGTCAAACCACACTACTAGATTCACACTAATTAGCTATAATTCCCGTGGGACAAGATCCACATCATACTACGCCTTGAGTTAGCTTTGGCTAAATCGCCCAAGACTTAGTATGATCGGTAGATAACTAATTATCAATTACATTTTTATACAACTCTTGTTTATAGGATCAAGATAAATGTGATATTTATCCTATCCTCCCAACCGTTGGAAAATGCCTATAGTTTTACCCGATCTAATTGAGTTAACTAGTTATACTCAATCTAATTGAGTTTGTTCTCACCCAAGCTTTGATAGGCGGGACCAAGATTGTCCCTCCGCACCCTACCAAGATAATATGCATTGCTCTGCTTTGGCAGATTCAACAACAACAAATGATCAAGGTAGTGATGGGTATCAAAACTTGGTAGGCACTAATTACCCTATATTAGCATGCATCACATACACACAAGCAATGATAGATACATAAATATATATATATATATATATATATACTGATTAATTAATTTGTGATGAGGTCATGACCCTACTATGATCTTCTCAAGCCAATGAAAAGATCAAACGGTCAACCTAGGGTTAACGGCTTCTTCAAGCGCCTCCTTTTGACCGCCATGTGTTGACAGCACCCTTTTCATAACTCCTTCTTGAGTGAACCTTCCACCGCTTCATTTTGTACATTACAAATATGAAACTCGAGTTACATTCAAGTCTAAAATCTATTTACAATAGGAACATAATAAGGGAGGCACGACGCGTAGGTCACATATCATATACAACACGCACAATACTAAAATGGCGCGCATACCATATTATGAATTACAACATAATTTTAACCAATTGCATTGGGGTTATTGGGCCATAACCATCACAATATCATACGTAATTCTAAATTATGTATTTTACATAAATTTCTATAATTTTACTACTGTTTTATCAATTTTATGAGTCGAAACTCCTCGGCGGTCCTGTTTAGCGATTTTCGGGCGCGATCGCGAGACAATGCCCCTTGCGGGGTTAGGGGCAGTGCCACTTCTCACGAAATGAATATCGCGAGTGTCCCAAACTAATCTAATAGTGCCTTAAGTCGCTGTCCCAAAAAAAATAATTTTGTTTGGGTGAGACCTTGTCGTTTCGGAAGGTTTTTCTCGGTATTTGAAGCCTACAAGTGTCCAAGCACTTGTTGCTTCGCCTCTAGAAGAAAAATACTCACAAAATACATAAAAGAAGAAAAATTACAGAAACTTACAGATCTAAAACCTTTTCGTAATAAGAAATACAAACATGTACAAGCTTCGCACGTGGCTCTGATACCACTGTTAGAACTTTCGAGCCGCAAAAACTACTTTTTGCGTTGCGAAAACCTCGAAGCTAGCCATGGATCCGTGCGAAGATAGATAAATAAAATTCATGTACATGTTTGTCTACACTAGATCTACCTTAGATCTACATGAAAAGGAAGTATTACCCTTGTAGCGATGCCCTCTGGTTATCCCGCTCGTCCAAATGGTTGCTAGATCTCGTAGAGTGTCAAGTGTACACTCCTCTACACGTATCCACACGGACAAAAGGTGAAGAGAACCACTTAGAGTGTACTAGCACTCTTGAGAGGTCTCGGCAATGGAGGAGAAGGAGAGAAAAGAAGAGAGGAAGAAGAAGAAGAAATTGAATAGCCTTGATGATCATTCAATTGTGGCCGACCACTTAGAGGATCTTATACCTCCATGTAATACCAAGAGTCATGGCTCTTGGTCTTCCTCATGAGGTGGCACACAATGATGTAGCCTTGATGATGTGGAACATCATCATTGGCCGGCCCATGCCAAGTCACAATGAGGTGGCATTTAGTCAAGTCAAACTTGACCCTTCATCTTCCCTCTCAAGTCAAGTCAAACTTGACCTGTTACCTCCCATGGTTGATCAAATCTACCCTTTGATTCAAATCAATTTAATTTAATGAATCTCTATTCATTGGTTTAAATTGACTCAATGAATCATAATCTAAATTAGACTCATTCGACACATGAATCAAATTGAGTCCAACTCAATTAGTCTAATTTGGATTACTCTTAATCCAATTTGATTCATCACATGTACCTAATCCTCTTGGTCCATCATATGAAACTAATCTCCATCTAACTGCCCTTTGTGTGTGACCCTATAGGTTCTTATAACGTTAACAATGCTCCTAAACCCATTTAGAAACATAAGTAATGGGCGGTATCTAGCAACACATCATTACTACGCAAGTTACAAGAATGTTGAGATCCAACATCACCATTGTTACTACTAATTGTGACTCTCACAATATGTGACAATGTCCTTCTATCCTTGACATCTAAATTGATCAATTGAGGCATAGATTGTGTCTTCCTCTGATCAATCTATGTCTTGAACTCTAAGTAGACTCACTCTAATCAAATGAGCTCAATATCTCATATTGACTTATTTGGGCATGACCATGCACTTAATGGTCTCACTCTATCAAGAATCATGATATCACTCCCGTCATATAGGAGAGATAGATCCCATCTACATCACTCACATCCCTCCATATAATTTGTTACATACCCAGTAGTCGCCTTTATATTCCACCCATTTACGGGTGACGTTTGACAAAGCCAAAGTATACAACTCCTTATGTAGGGAACCATGGTGACTTCAGGTCCAAGGACTGATAGTCATACTAATAGTCACATGAGAAAGTATATGACACTCATATAACGATCCATGATACTTTCTCATGGCGGGTCATTCAATATACATTCTCCAATGCATACTCATGTGTCAACTTGATATCTAATATCAATGACTTTTGAGATCAAGTCATCGAGTTGACCTACGTGCTAGTCTCATCGCATTAACATTGTCCTTGAATGTTAATACTTGACTAGGAATGATTAAGAGTAGTGTTCTCTATATCATCTCATTATCAATTCAACTAATCGATTGATATAGATAAGAACCTTCTACTCAAGGACGTTTTTATACTTAGTTATTTGGCACCAATACCAGTAAGAATAATAACCATAAAGAAATACCTTTATAAATATATATAGGAATATGATACATCGAGTCCATACAACAATTTTCACATGATCGGCTCTAGGACTCTCACTAACACCTATCCCTTAGGAGGTGGTTCAGCTATATCCTGAGCGCCCTGAAAGCCTCACTCGTATATCCATAGATCAGCCCATTGAAGTCAAGAAGGACTTTGTCCAGTGCTTGACTCGCAATAGGGATGTTTTCGCTTGGTCCCCTGAAGAGCTACCTAGAGTCAAGCCCAAGGTGGCCGAACATAAGTTACATCTTCTGTCTGATGCCCGGTCGGTTAAGCAGAAGAAGAGGAATTTCTCGGCCAAGCAAAATAAGATCATCCGAGCTGAGGTGGATCAGCACAGGAAAGTAGGTCACGTTAGAGAGGTACAGTTCCTGTCCGGGCTCTCTAATGTTGTCCTGGTTTCTAAACCTAATAATAAGTGGAGGGTCTGCATCAACTTTCAAGACCTCAACTGTGCTAGCCCTAAGGACTGTTACCCGCTGCTTAGGATCGATTAAATGGTGGACTAAACTTCGGGGTGTGAAAGGATTTGCATGCTGGATGCCTACCAAGATTATCATCAGATCCCTCTAGCATGAGAAGATCAAGAGAAGGTCAGTTTCATCACGGCTGATGACACCTTCTGTTATACTGTTATGCTCTTTGGACTGAGAAATGCAGGGGCGACCTATCAAAGAATGATGGATAAGATATTCAGAGAGCAGATAGGTCGTAATGTGTAGGTTTATGTGGACGACATACTCATCAAGTCCACTATAGCCGTTAATCTGATTGTTGATGTTGAAGAGACCTGCTGCACATTGTGGCAATATGGTTTGAAGTTGAATCTATTGAAGTGCCTGTTCAGGGCTCGGGGTGGGGGGTGGGGGTGGGGGGGGGGGGGAGTTTTGGGGATATCTCGTTACTAAGAGAGGAATTGAGGTCAACCCTGAGAAAGTGTGTGCACTTCGAGAAATGAAGGCCCCTCAAAACCTGAAGGAAGCCCAGAAGTTAGTAGGCCGGATAACTACGCTGTCCAGGTTGATATCCCAGTCGGCAGATCAACCGCTACCTTTATTCAAAGTGCTCAGAAGGGTGGCCAAGTTTCAGTGGGATGAAGAGTGCAATCAGGCCTTTGAAGAACTAAAGAAGCACCTGGAGACCTTACCCTCTCTATTTAAACCTACGGTGGGAGAGCCACTATGGGTGTACTTGTCAGCCACCCCTGAGTCCATGGGGACGGTGTTGAACGTCAAGGAGCAAGATGATATACAACGGCCAGTGTACTTCTTCAGTCATTTATTGAAAGGGGTCGAGTCTCGATACACGACCCTGGAAAAGTTAGTCTATGGATTGGTACTCATGGCTCGTCACTTAAGACCCTATTTCTTGGCACATCCCGTTACAGTCCTGACCAATAGCATCATGGGTAAGGCTCTCACTAATGTGGAAGTGGTAGGACGGCTCATCAAATGGGCAACCAAGGTAGGGGAGTATGACATACAGTACCAACCTCTCACGGTAATTAAAGCTCAAGCATTAGCTAATTTTTTGACAGAGGTTCATCAGGCAGATTCTAAGGAAACTTGGAAGGTTTATGTAAATGGGTCGTCACCTAACAAGGAAGCGGAGTGGGGATCCTTCTGATATCTCCTCGAGAAGATAACTCACAATTGGTTATCCGATTAAATTTCAGAGTCATAAA
Organism: Zingiber officinale; assembly: GCF_018446385.1. Classification (NCBI taxonomy): domain Eukaryota; kingdom Viridiplantae; phylum Streptophyta; class Magnoliopsida; order Zingiberales; family Zingiberaceae; genus Zingiber; species Zingiber officinale. The sequence goes on from NC_055993.1 coordinate 57,235,688, forward strand.
TAATGAAGAAGAATATGAGGCTCTATTAGTAGGACTGCAAGCAGATCGACATGTTGGGGTTGCTCAGGTCATTTATGTTGGTGCGAGAAGCATCCGACGATAGACCATTATTTTGATAATGACAAAGGAATTCAAAGTTAAGTTGTTTTGTGATCAAATGCACTTGATTGAGTGTTTCAGGAAAGTCCTAGCTATGGTTAGGCAAAGGGAAAACCCTAGGGGGTGGTAACCCTAGGTCATAGGGGGTGGTAACCCTAGGTCATAGGGGGTGGTAAACCTATGCGGAATGTCTTGGCGGGTCGTGAGCTTCAGGCAAAAGTCCTAGGGGGGGGTAACCCTAGATGGAAAGTCCTGGTGTCGCGAACCAGGTGAAAGACTGGACCAGCCGGGAAGTGGAAGTCTAGCAGAAAGTCCAGAAGCTTCGAACGCTGAGCAAAAGTCTAATCGATATGGAGGATCGTACTAGCAACAGGTAAATCTCCTAAGTGGAGTAGGTGAGGATGCGTTCCCCGTAGAGGGAACAGTAGGCGTCGGGTCGACCTAGGGTTTCCGATCGAAAATCCGAAGTCAGAACCGGGCAGTCCGATTACTATCGATAATTTCATTTATCATATTATTTCTGTGCTAACTTGGTTTTGTAGGATGTGTTTTGTATTTGTGGACTAACATGTTTTGCAGGGCCAAAATTCAGAACTCAACCTCGGATGAACAGTGTCCGAGGTGCCTCGGGTGCTAGCCGAAGACAGCTATCCAGAAATACTGGAGGCGCCTCAGAAGGGCTTGAAGGCACCTTGGAGCTGGGGTTCAAGGTGCCCTGGACTGGCCTGAAGGCGCCTTGAGGAGGATAAGCACAGAAGGAGTCTGCGCTAATCCGTGCAGCTGACTCGCTGAGTTTGAGGCGCCTCGGAGGGGTTTCAAGGCGCCTTGAACACTGTTTAAAAGGGTGTTTCAAACAGCAGCTCTAATACCAATTGTTGGATCGAAAGTGCTAGAGGGGGTGAATAGCGCTCGTGGCTTTCACAATTGATTTCGTAAAATACAAGTAATAACGTAGCGAAAATAGTAAAATGCACAAATACACAGAAGACACGAGAAGTTACTTTGTTCGGAGCCTATCTCGACTCCTACTCGAAGGCCCGCGGTCGTTGATCGCTTTCGGTGGGCAACAACTATATTATCACAAGAAGAATTACAGTTGTGAAGTACAATTGAAGTGAAAGCAACAATAAGACTGATTATACCGACGACAAGAACATTGTCTCGGAGTTTTGGGTCGTCGGGATCTTGTAGCAGCACTTTCGGGCGTCTTTTGGAGCAGCACGTTGAAGAAAGAAGGCTTGGAAATCATTGTTCAGAACTGCTATTCAAAACACCCTTTTAAACAGTGCTTAAGGTGCCTTGAAACCCCTCCGAGGCGCCTTAAACTCAGTGAGTAAGCCGCACGGATCAGCGCAGACTCCTTCTGCGCTTATCCTCCTCAAGGTGCCTTCAGGTCAGTCCAAGGCGCCTTGAACCCCAGCTCCAAGGCGCCTTCAAGCCCCTCTGAGGCGCCTCCAGCATTTCTGGATAGCTGTCTTCGGCTAGCACCCGAGGCGCCTCCAAGCTCCATGGAGGCGCCTCGGACACTGTTCATCCGAGGCTGAGTTTTGAATTTTGGCCCTGCAAAACATGTTAGTCCACAAATACAAAACACATCCTACAAAACCAAGTTAGCACAGAAATAATATGATAAATGAAATTATCGACAGTCATCGGATTGCCCGGGTCTGACATCAGATTTCCGACCAGAAACCCTAGGTCGACCCGACGCCTACTGTTCCCTCTACGGAGAACGCGTCCTCACCTACTCCACTCAGGAGAGTTACTTGTTGCCAGCGCGATCCTCCATATCGATTGGACTTTTGCTCAGCGTTCGAAGCTTCCAGACTTTCTGCTGGACTTCCGCTTCCCGGCTGGTCCAGTCTTTCACCTGGTTCGCAACACCAGGACTTTCCACCTAGAGTAACCCGCCTAGGACTTTTGCCTGAAGCTCACGACCCGTCAAGACTTTTCGCATAGGGTTACCACCCCCTATGACCTAGGGTTACCACTCCCTAGGGTTTTCCCTTTGCCTAACCGTAGCTAGGACTTTCCTGAAACACTCAATCAAGTGCATTAGATCACAAAACAACTTAACTTTGAATTCCTTTGCCATTATCAAAACAATGGTCGATCGTCGGATGCTTCTCACACCAACAATCTCCCCCTTTTTGATTATGGCAACTGAAATTCAAAGCTAAGTATAATAGATACATAAAGTTTAAGTAAGCAAGCTTAATAGATTTTAAATGCATGCATGGTTAAGCTAAACACTTAAAATTTGTCAGGCTCCTCCTTAATAAAGGCTTTCCTAAAAATTTTTACTTTTGAATGTCCCTTTTAATTTCCTTCTACACTCCCCCTTTTCCATTTATCAAAAAATAAACTAGTTTGAAAAATCTTAACTTTTCAAAAAGGACTACATAAATATAAGACTTTTAAAGAAGGGAAAAATAATACTTTTATAACACTTAGCTTTTTATACCCAATTTTCACTGAAAAATTCTTAGCTAAGTGAGATAAAGGTCAAGAGAGATATTTTTCTTTCAACTGAGTTAAAGGAAAATAAATTGACTTTGAAAGATAATTTTAGATGATTTAGAGACTTAGTTGAATTCTTTGAAAATATGTTGAAATATTTGAAAAGCATCTTAAAACATCCTTTAGAATACTTTGAATGTCTTTAAAAAAATATGTTAGAGATAGTAAGCTTGAAAATTTTGAAAAACTTTGTTGATAACTATCAAATTAAAAAAAAACTTTTAAGAAAAGCTAAGGCTAAAAAGACCAAGAGGAAATTTTGGGAAGTGGAAGCTCAATTTTAGTTTTTGAACAATTCTTAGCCAAAATTTGAAATGATATTGAAAACACTAATCTAGAAAAGATTTGGAGGAATAACTAATTTTAAAACTTTTTAAAGGCAGGGGAGGAGCTTAAAACCTTAATGCCCAAGCATGAGTTAAATGTATTGTAAATTAGTTAATTTAGTAAGGTATCAGAGCCCTAATGTCCAAGCATGAGTTGAGTTAGATTGATTGTTAATTAGTTAATTTCGCTTTAAGTTAGGTATCAGAGCTTAATGTTCATGCCAAAAAAAAATTTAACAATCAAGCACTTGGGTTCGCAGCCATATGTCTAACCAGTTAGCTACTAGCTGATTACCTAGAGGGCAATAGCTTTCACTTGGTTAGTCAAGTTAAGTCACTAGATCCAGGTAGATTTGACTAGTGTTGGAAGACTTGACTTGATTACTGTTGACTATGTCTTTAACGCCCAAACTCATATTGATGCATAAATATAAGCATTCTTGAGTCCAGGCTGTACCCTATGCATCTCACACCGTTCTATGTTTTTCAAACACAAGAAAGGTAAGCCTAGGTGTTTGTGAGATGCTCTGGCTGAATTCTAGGGGAGCAAGATTTATAGGGTAGAGCCTATGCTAATTTCATACTTTTGAAATTCTAGTAAGATTGGAATTTTAAAACCAATATTTTCCTAGAATTAAAAATAATAATTTTGAAAACAAGTAAAAATGTAGTAAACCAATATGAAAATCAAAGCTATTCTACCCAACACATTCCTATTTGTCTTCTAAGTGAGCTGAACTCAAGTTCAGGTAAGGGTTTTGTGAAGATGTCAGCTAGGTTTGATTTTGACTCAACATAGTTGAGTACAATATCACCCTTAGCTACGTGATCCTTTACAAAATGGTGCTTCACTTCTATATGTTTCGTCATTGAGTGATGAATTGGGTTTTTTGTTAGATTTATTGAACCTATATTATCAATTGAGATTTTTGTTTTATGATATTCCAGTTGATAGTCTTTAAGAGTATGCATCATCCATAGCAACTGAGATGTGCATTCACCTAAGGCTATATATTCAGCTTCAGTGGTAGATAAAGCAACACAGTGTTACTTTCTGCTTGACCAACTTACTAGGCATTGTCCTAGAAATTGACAACTACCACTCATGCTTTTTCTATCTAGCTTGCACCCGGCATAGTCTGAGTCAGAGTAGCCGGTTAGGTCAAGGGTGCCAGATCTAGGGTACCATAATCCTACATTTAGGGTTCCCTTAAGATACCTAAGGATTCTTTTGACAAGGGTTAAGTGAGCCTCTTTTGCACAAGATTGGTATCGTGCACACATACCTACTGCGAAAATAATGTCTTGTCGACGTGCAGTTAGGTACAGTAAACTTCCTATCGCACTTCAATAGTATTTCAAATCTACTGGTTTACCTTCTAAGTCTGAATCAATTGTTGCATTAGTAGCCATTAGTGTATAAATTATTTTTGAGTTCTCCATGCCAAATTTTCTAATTAATTCCTTAGCATATTTAGTTTGATAAATATAAATTCCATCTTTAGTTTGCTTAATTTGTAAACCTAGGAAGAAATTAAGTTCACCTACCAGACTCATTTCAAATTCATTTTCCATTAGTTTGGTGAATTCTTTTAGAAATTTAGAGTTTGTTGAACCAAAAATAATATTGTCGACGTAAATTTGGGCTATAAAAATATCATTTTCTAAGGTTTTTACGAAGAGGGTTTGATCTATTTGACCTTGGTTAAAGCCCTTGGATATTAGGTAATTAGATAATTGTTCATACCATGCCATAGGGGTTTGTTTTAGTCCATATAAGGCATTTTTCAGTTTAAATACATGGTTTGGATGATCTAAGTCTTCAAATCCTGGGGGTTGACCTACATAGACCTCTTCCTTAATAAACCCATTAAGGAATGCGGAATTTACATCCATTTGATATAATTTAAACCCTTTATGTGTTGCATAGGCTAACAGCATTCTAATGGATTCGAGTCTAGCTACTGGTGTGTAGGTTTCGTCGTAGTCTAAGCCCTCAACTTGACTGTACCCTTTGGCTACTAGTCTAGCCTTATTTCTTATTATCTCACCCTGATCATTCAACTTGTTTCTAAATACCCATTTAGTGTCTATTACTGATTTATCTATGGGTTTAGGTACAAATTCCCAGACTTGGTTTCTATCAAATTGGGCTAACTCTTCCTGCATAGCAATGATCCAGTCTGGGTCAGGTAGGGCTTCTTCTATGGTTTTGGGTTTGATTTTTGAAATCAGGGCTATCTGGCTCTGGTTTCTATAAGATGACCTAGTTCTGACTCCTAAAGTTGGGTCACCCAAAATTTGGTCAGATGGGTGATTTGTGCTTGTTCTTGTTGGTCGTATACCATTTGAGTTAGTGATTTGTTCTTCAGATTCGATAGGTTCAGGTTCAATTTCGTCATCTTCTCTGTTTCTTAGGTTAATGTCAACATTTTGATCTATATTTGATAGATTATTTTCTTCATCAAATATTACATTAGTTGTTTCTTCAACTTTTAGGGTATTTTGATTATAGACTCTATAGGCCCTACTAGTTGTAGAGTACCCTAAAAAGATTCCTTGGTTTGATTTGGGTGTAAACTTTCCTAAGTAGTATTTAGTGTTTAAAATGTGAACTTTACATCCAAATACTTTTAAATAGTTTAAGTTGGGAATTTTATTATAATATATTTCATAAGAGATTTTATTATGAAGTTTGTTAATTAGAATTCGATGTTCTTATCCTTTTAATTTTAGTGCCTTTTTCATTTTCTGTTAATTTACAGAAATTACTAAAGACTTCAAAGGTTTCATCTTTTGTTTTTAGAAACTTTACCCAAGTAAACCTGGAGTAGTCATCAATTATAACTAAGCAATACTGGTTCTTGCTTAGTGACTTGGCTCCATGTGAATCGAATAGGTCTAGGTGAAGGAGCTCAAGTAAGGAGTTAGTTCTATCTAGATTGGTTGATTTGTGGGTTGACTTGGTTTGTTTCCCTTGTTGACAAGGATGGAAAATTGTGTTTTCTAGGTTTCTTAATTTGGGCAATCCTCTAACTAATCCATTTTGACTCATTTTTGAAATGAGTCTAATATGAGTGTGACCTAGTCTTCTGTGCCACAAATTGGTTTCCTCTTGTTGTGTCAGAAGACACTTTATTGACGATAGGTCAATTGTATAAATGTTATTTTTCCTAAGTCCTTTAAGTCTAATTTCGGGGTTGTTGATGTTTTTAATTAAGCACCCAGATTTATCAAAGGTGACTAGGTATCCACTATCACATAATTGGCTAATGCTTAATAGATTAAAATTAAACTTTTCAACTAGTAGAACTTTTTGAATGACAAAATTGGAGTTAAGTTCGATATTACCTCTTCTGATTACCTTAAGTTTACCGTTGTTACCGAACGCAACTAACCCTAGGTTCTTCAGTTTAAGCTTAGTAAACTTCAAGCTATCTCCAGTCATATGTCTGGAGCATCCACTATCTATCATCCATTGGTCCAATTCCTACACATAAGGTATTGGATTCAGTTTGATGGATCAATGGATAGTTTGATTGAATTTAGGATAATTAAATTCTTGAAATAATATTTTAGGAAAAAAATAATTTAAGTTAATTAAGTTTTGAAGAAATAGATTAACTTAATTAATTTTGAAAAATAATTTTAGTTAATTCATTTTTGAAAAATAATTTAAGTTAATTAAGTTTTGAAAATTTTAAGTTAATTAAGTTTTAAAAAATATTTTAAGTTAATTTAATTTTGAAAAATATTTTAAGTTAATTTAATTTTGAAAAGAATTTAAATTAGATATCTCCACATTTACATGATATTGTTCACTTTGGGCCTAGACCCTCATGACTTTGCTCTTGGGCTCTCTCCAAAAGGCCTCATGCCAATGGAGATATATTTTTCTCTTATAAACCCATGATCTTTCCCATGTGTTTTCAATGTGGGACTATGTTTGCAACTTTGCAACCCCAACAATCCCCCCCCCTCGAACAAAGGATCACAGGCTTCCCACGTCCGATCCTCGACCCACCAGATCTTCCTGCCCCTCAGTCTACCCAACCTACTAGGACTTCCTACCTGGTGTCTAGTCCTCTTGATCCGAACATAGGAGTCCCTACTTTCTTTGTTCGAGGTCAATATTGTACCCACATGACTCAATCAAACCATAGCTCTTCTGCACAGTCGGTGGTTAAACCTTCTTGCAGTCCGGGCTCTAATACCACTTGTAGGATCGAAAAGAATTTAGATATCTCCACATTTACATGATATTGTCCACTTTGGGCCTAGACTCTCATGACTTTGCTCTTGGGCTCTCCCCAAAAGGCCTCATGCCAATGGAGATATCTTTTTCTCTTATAAACCCATGATCTTTCCCATGTGTTTTCAATGTGGGACTATGTTTGCAACCTTGCAATCCTAACAATTTATATATTCGAATTCTCAGCTTGTAGCTCATCATGTGGCAAGAAACTTCGAGGTCAACAATGACAAGTTACAAGTATACCGAGAAGCGTATGACTTTAAGGAGGTCACAATAACTAAGATTCCTCGGGCAGATAATCAACGGGTCGATGAACTGGCCAAAATGGCTAGCTCCTTGCCCACTTGGGTACTAGATAGGTCGGTAGCTCAGACCTTCTTAATAGCTCAAATAGACTTGCAAAACAATATTGAGAAGGCGATCGACTGGAGGGCTCCGATGATTAGTTATCTACAGCAGGGTGTCCTGCCGGATGATCTGGAAGAAGTAAAGATGGTTAGGAAATGGGTTCATATATATACCCTGATCAGGGATCAACTATACAAACGAGCATTCTCCTGACCACTGCTCAAATACGTAGGAGTGGAGGAGGTAGAATATGCTCTGTGGGAAATACATCAGGGATGTTGTGGGAGTCATGTTGGAGGAAGAATGCTGGCCTGGAAAGTGTTGCTGGCCAGGTATTTCTGGCCCACTCTGTAGAAGGATGCACAGCGACTGGTGGACACCTACTAGTCCTGCCAAAAACATCAGAATCTGACCCACCACCCGACGGACACATTAATAATCGCAATAGTCTCCTGCCCATTTGATTAATGTGGCATGGAAATTGTAGGACCTTTCTGTTAGTGAGAGCCCTAGAGCCAATCATTTGATGATTGTATTTTGGACTTGTTGTATCATATTCTATATAAATAAAGGCATTTGGTTTTTGGTTATTATACTTACTTGTATTGGTTCCAAATAAACTAAGTATAATAACGTCCTTGAGTAGACGGTTCTCACCTATATCAATTGGTTAGTTGAACCGATAGTGAGATAATATAGGGAACACAACTCTTAATCATTCCTAATCGAGTATTAACATTCAGGGACAATGTTAATGCAATAAGACTAGCATGTAGGTCAACTCGATGGTTTGATCTCACAAGTCATGGATATAGAGATATCAAGTTGACACATGGGTATGCATTGGAGAATGTATACTGAATGACCCGCCATGAGAAAGTATCATGGATCGTTATATGAGTGTCATATACTTTCTCATGTGGCTATTAGTATGACTACTAGTCCTTAGACCTGAAGTCACCATGGTTCCCTACATAAGGAGTTATGTACTTTGGTTTCGTCAAACGTCACCCGTAACTGGGTGGACTATAAAGGTGATTACTGGGTATGTAACAAATTATGCGGTGGGATGTGAGTGATGTAGATGGGATCTATCCCTCCTATATGATGGGAGAGACATCGGTATTCTTGATAGAGTGAGACCACGAAGTGCATGGCCATGCCCAAATGAGTCAATATGAGATATTGAGCTCATTTGATTGAGTGAGTCTACTTGGAGTTCAAGATTTAGATTGATTAGAGGATGACATGGTCTATGCCTCATATTGATCAATCTAGATGTCTAAGATAGAAGGATACTTGTCATATATTGTGAGGAGTCACAATTAGTAGTCACAAGGTGATGTTGGATCTCAACATTCTTGTAACTTGGGTAGTAATGATGTATTGCTAGATACCGCTCATTACTTATGTTTCTAAATGAGTTTAGGGGCATTGCCAACGTTACAAGAACCTATTGGGTCACACACAAAGAACAAGTGGATGGAGATTAGGTTCATATGATGAACCAAGAGGATTTGATTCATTTGATGAATCAAATTGGATTAAGAGTAATCCTAATTGGGCTAATTGAGTTGGACTCAAGTTGATTCATGTGTTCAATGAGTCTAATTTAGATTATGACTCATTGAATCAATTTAATTAAATGAATTAGATTCATTATATTAAATTGGATTGAATTAAATGGTTGAATTAGATCAACCATGAGAGAGATTAAGTCAAGTTTGACTTGACTTGAGAGGAAGATGAAGAGTCAAGTTTGACTTGACTTTATGTCACCTCATTGGTGAGTTAGCATTAAGTAAACCAATGATGATGCTCCACATCATCATGGTTACTTAAGTGAAGTGCCACCTCATGGGAGTTACCAAGAGTTGTGACTCTTGGGATCCCATGGAGGTTACAAACCACTTAATTAGATGAAAAGAGTTTCATTTTGCAAGTGTAACTCTCATTCAAGTGATTTTCCTCCTCCTAAGCTCTCTTCTTGCTCCTTCTCTTCTCTTGGTCGTGGGTTTCAAGCAAGGGAGAAGAAAGGAGAGAGAATCTAATCCAAGAAGAAAGGTTAGTGAAAGTCACATAGAGATTTTAGAGGATTGTGTTCTCTTCTTTTCCTTTCTTCTTCTTCCAATCCTACCCGAGAGCCCTAGAGAGTGCTAGCACACTTGTGGTTCTCTCTTCTCCATCCTTGTGTGTTAGAGAACACATCTTGTTCGTGTGGATATCACTAGAGAGTTGTCTACGTTGACAACTTCGAGATCCGGCGTACCGTTGGACGAGCGGGATTTGCGAGGGCACGCTTCAAAGGTATAAAATGTTTTTCCTTTGTAGATCTACTGTAGATCATAGTTTGAAACTCGTACTCGTATTTTCGAAAGTTTTCTTCGCGCGGATCCAATGGTTAGGGGGTTTCGGGGTTTCCGCGACGCGAAAAAACGGTTTTCACGGCCCGAAAAACCCAACAGTGGTATCAGAGCCACGTGCGAAGCTTGCACGAGTTTAGTTTTTTTTTTTTGACAAAAATTCAGTTCTGTGATATTCTGTAATTTTATGGTTTTTAGAGTTTTTATGGGTATTTTTCTCGTAGAAGCGAAGCACAAGTGTTTCGGCACTTGTAGGCTTCGACTACCAAGAAGAATTTTCCAAAACGGCAAAGTTTCGCACCAAAATGTTTTGGAACTGCAGGCTTAGGTGCTGTTAGATCGCAAAGGAACCCTCGCGATGGTTAGATCGTGGGTAGGGGCGCTGCCCCTGGCCCCGCAAGGGGATTAGTTCCGCGATTGCGCCCGAAAACGCTAAACGGGACCGCCGGGAAAAATTTACTCATAAAATTGTAAAAATTATAAAAAAATTACATAAAATTATGAAATATATAATTTTGAATTATATATTAATTTTGTGATATTCATGGCCCAAAAAGACCCAATGTGATTGGATTTGTGTTGTAATTCTAAATGCGGCCTGCGTGCCGTCATGTGATGTGTGTGCTGTATTTTGATTCGTGACCTGCGCGTCGTGCCTTCTATTTTATTTTTGTTGTAAATTAGATTTAGACTCGAATGTAACTTGAGTTTCTATAATTATAATGTACAAAATTGGAGCGGTGGAAGATCCACTCGAGACGGAGTTACGAGGAAGGCGCGAGCAACACAAGGTGCTCAAAAGGAAGGAGCTTGAGAAGCTATTGACCTTAGGTTGACCATCCGATCTTCTCATTGGCTTGAGAAGATCGTAGTAGGGCCATGACACAATCACAAAATAATTTAATTAATTGCTTATATGTATGTGATGCATGTTTAATTAAGTAGTTAATTAGTGCCTAGCGATTAGATTAGATCTAAATCGTGCACATGATGCACCCCACGATTAGATTAGATCTAAATCAAGTATTTGATACGCATCATCATTTAGATTAGATCTAAATCACGTCAACTCTAATACCTACCGTGCCGTGATACCTACTACTACCTCGATCACATGTGTTGTTGAATCTGCCAAAGCAGAGCAACACATATTATCTTGGTAGGGTACGGAGGGACAATCTTGGTCCCGCCTATCAACGCATGGGTGAGTTCAACTCAATTAGATTGAGTAACTAGTTAACTCGGTTGGATCGAGTACAACTATAGGCATTCTTCCAACGGTTAGAAAGGTAGGACAAAATCACGTTTATATTAACTCTCGGGCGTATTAGCCAAAGCTAACTCGAGTTTTAATATAAATGCGGATATTGATCCTATAAACAAGAGTTGCATAGAGATGTAATTGGTAATCGTTACCTACCGATCATACTAAGTCTTGGGTGTATTAGCCAAAGCTAACTCAAGGGTTAGTATGATGTGGATCTTGTCCCACATAAATTATAGAATTCAGTGGGAGCATCATTTAGTTAAAGGCCTAATTAAATGATTAAGAATATGATATTTATTTCTGCATTTATTTCTGTCGTAGATTACCATGACGTCGAATACGAACACCTTCTCTCTGTGATCTGTCCTTAAAAAGGACAAGCTCAACGGAGCAAATTTCCTGGACAGGTACAGGAACCTGAGAATAGTTCTCACCCAAGAATGTAAACTGTACGTTCTGGAGCAGCCCATTCCGGAGGCTCCTCCTGCCACTGCCACGCGAGCAGACCGAGATGCTTACAAGAAGCATCAAGATGACGCATTAGATGTGTCCTGTCTTATGCTCGCGACCATGAACTCTGAGCTTTAGAAGCAACATGAGTTGATGGGCGCTTACGATATGGTTGAACATCTTTGTCACCTATATCAAGGACAAGCAAGACATTGGAAGAGGAACTCCAAAGAATACCTGGAAGATCTTAAGAAGAAGAGAAATAAGATTTCTACTTCAGGTATACATGTTATAGAAGTCAACCTCTCTATTTTTTCATCGTGGGTATTAGATACCGGATGTGCTTCGCACATTTGTACTAATGTACAAGTGCTAAGAAATAGCAGGGCATTGACGAAGGGTGAGATAGACCTACGAGTAGGCAATGGAGCACGGGTTGCTGCTATTGCTGTAGGAACTTACCATCTATCTCTGCCCTCTAGGCTTGTACTAGAATTAGATGATTGTTGTTATGTGTCAGCTTTAACTAAGAACATTATATCTGTTTCTTGTTTGGACAAGAAAGGTTTTTCGTTTATAATAAAGAACAAATGTTGTTCCATCTATTTAAACGAAATGTTCTATTGTAGTGCACCTCTGATAAACGGACTCTATATTCTAGACCTTGAGAGTCATATCTATAACATTAGAACCAAGAGGTTCAAGTCAAGTGACATGAACCAAACCTATCTCTAGCACTGTCGCTTAGGTCATATAAATGACAAGCGCTTATCCCAGCTTCATAAGGATGGTTTGCTGGACTCATTTGATTTTGAATCATATGAGGTATGCGAGTCATGCCTACGAGGCAAGATGACCAAGACTCCCTTTAGTGGGCACAGTGAGAGAGCGATTAATTTGTTAGGACTCATACATAGTGATGTATGTGGCCCTTTCAATGTCGCTGCTAGAGGCGGTTATAGGTACTTCATCACATTTACTGATGACTTCAGTAGATATGGTTATGTGTACTTGATGACACATAAGTCTGAATCCTTTGAAAAGTTCAAAGAATTCAAGAATGAAGTACAGAACCAGCTTAGCAAGAGTATTAAGATACTTCGATCAGATCGAGGTGGAGAATACCTTAGCCATGAGTTCCGTGACTACCTAGCTGAGTGTGGGATTCTATCCCAACTCACTCCTCCTGGAACACCACAGTGGAATGGTGTATCTGAAAGGAGGAATCGTACCTTATTAGATATGGTACGATCTATGATGAGTCACACAGATCTTCCGACATATCTATGGGGATATGCTCTAGACACGGCAGCTTTCATTCTCAACCGAGTTCCATCCAAGGCCGTGATAAAGACACCATATAGGATATGGACTGGGAGAGATGCCCAGGTGTCTTTCATGAGGAGTTGGGGTTGTGAGGCTTACGTTCAACGTCAAGTCTCAGACAAATTATGACCCAAATCCGACAAGTACTTTTTCATAGGATATCCCAAGGAAACTAAGGGATATTACTTCTACATTCACAGTCAGCACAAGGTAGTTGTGGCAAAAACTGGGGTCTTTCTAGAAAGGGACTTTGTTTCTAGAAAGACTAGTGGGAGCGCGTTTGATCTTGAAGAAGTTCAAGATATGAACAATAGCACTGATGCCTCGATGGAAATTGAACTGGAACCACAAAGTGTTGTGGATAATTTTGTTCCACAAGGAGTTGAGGAACAACAACCAGTTCAAGTAGACATACCTCTTCGCAGGTCTGATAGGGTACGTCGTCAGCCTGAGAGATACTCATTTCTCTTGTCTGACCATGATGACATTGTGCTCATAGAGGATGAGCCTACCACCTATCAGGAAGCTATGATGAGACCAGATTCCGAGAAATGGTTAGAGGCCATGAGATCCGAAATGGAATCCATGTACACCAACCAAGTATGGACTTTGGTTGATCCACCTGAAGGGGTAAAACCCATAGGGTGTAAGTGGGTCATTTAGAGAAAGACTGACATGGATGGACTTATATATAAAGGTCGCTTGGTAGCTAAAGGTTTCAAGCAGATTCATGGTATTGACTATGATGAAACCTTTTCTCCAGTAGCGATGTTTAAGTCCATTCGGATCATGCTTTCTATTGCAGCCTACCATGACTATGAGATATGTTAGATGGATGTCAAAACCACATTTCTGAATGGAAACCTGCTCGAGGATGTGTACATGACACAACCTGAGGGTTTTGTAGATCCACAGCATACTAGCAGAGTATGCAAGCTGCATAGGTCCATTTATGGACTAAAGCAAGCTTTTTGAAGCTGGAATCTTCGATTCGATGATGCAATCAAACAGTTTGGTTTCATCAAGAACGAAGATGAGCCTTGTGTCTACAAGAAGGTTGTAGGGGATATAGTTGTCTTCCTCATATTGTATGTGGATGACATACTACTCATTGGGAAGGACATCCCTATGCTTCAGTCTATCAAGACCTGGCTTGGGAGTTGCTTCTCAATGAAGGACTTAGGTGAGGCATCCCGTATTCTAGGGATTCAGATCTATAGAGATAGATCTAAGAGATTGCTTGGCCTAAGTCAGAGTGCATACATTGACAAGGTACTCCTATGGTTTGCCATGCAGAACTCCAAGAAGGGATTTCTGCCGATGTCACATGGCGTGAGTCTTTCGAAGACTCAAGGTCCCTCTTCTAGAGAGGAGAGAGACCGCATGGATCAGATCCCTTATGCCTCATCCATAGGATCGATCATGTACGCCATGCTATGTACTCGACCTGATGTCTCGTATGCTTTGAGCATGACGAGCAGATACTAGTCAGATCCAAGTGAAAGTCACTAGATAGCGGTCAAGAATATTATTAAGTACTTAAGAAGGACTAAAGAATATTTCTTGATATATGGAAGCAATGATGAGCTAGCTGTAAAGGGTTACAGTGATGCTAGCTTCCAGACCGATCAGGATGACTATAGATCGCAGTCAGGGTTCGTATTTTGCATTAATGGTGGTCTTGTCGGTGGAAGAGTTCAAAGCGGGATCGATGGTGATTCTACGAAGCGAGTACATTCTTTGCATCGAGGCAAGGAGGCGATTTGGATCAAGTTCATCACGAACTTGGGGTGGTTCCTAACATTGTTGACCCCATTGAGCTCTATTGTGACAACAATGGAGCTATAAGCGAAGGAACCTCGCTCACACCGATGGACCAAACACATACTACGGCGCTTCCATCATCATTTAGATTAGATCTAAATCACGTCAACTCTAATGTCTACCGTGCAGAGGCTAACATCGCAGATCCCTTGACAAAGGCTTTGGCACAGAGGAAGCATGATGGTCACACTAGGTCATTGGGGCTTAGAGCCTACACTGATTGGCACTAGTGCTAGTGGGAGATTGTTAGCTAGAGCCCTAGAACCAATCATTTGATGATTGTATTTTGAACTTGTTGTATCATATTATATATAAATAAAGGCATTTAGTTTTTGGTTATTATACTTACTTGTATTGGTGCCAAATAAACTAAGTATAATAACGTCCTTGAGTAGACGGTTCTCACCTATATCAATCGGTTAGTTGAACCGATAGTGAGATGATATAGGGAACACTACTCTTAATCATTCCTAGTCGAGTATTAACATTCAGGGACAATGTTAATGCAATAAGACTAGCATGTAGGTCAACTCGATGACTTGATCTCACAAGTCATGGATATAGAGATATCAAGTTGACACATGGGTATGCATTGGAAATGTATACTGAATGACCCGCCATGAGAAAGTATCATGGATCATTATATGAGTGTCATATACTTTCTCATGTGGCTATTAGTATGACTACTAGTCCTTAGACCTGAAGTCACCATGGTTCCCTACATAAGGAGTTATGTACTTTGGTTTCGTCAAATGTCACCCGTAATTGGGTGGACTATAAAGGCGATTACTAGGTATGTAACAAATTATGCGGTGGGATATGAGTGATGTAGATAGGATCTATCCCTCCTATATGACGGGAGAAACATCGGTATTCTTGATAGAGTGAGACCACGAAGTGCATGGCCATGCCCAAATGAGTCAATATGAGATATGAGCTCATTTGATTGAGTGAGTCTACTTGGAGTTCAAGATTTAGATTGATTAGAGGATGACACGATCTATGCCTCATATTGATCAATCTAAATGTCTAGGATAGAAGGACACTTGTCATATATTGTGAGGAGTCACAATTAGTAGTCACAAGGTGATGTTGGATCTCAACATTCTTGTAACTTTGGTAGTAATGATGTATTGCTAGATACCGCTCATTACTTATGTTTCTAAATGAGTTTAGGAGCATTGCCAACGTTACAAGAACCTATTGGGTCACACACAAAGAACAAGTGGATGGAGATTAGGTTCATATGATGAACCAAGAGAATTTGATTCATTTGATGAATCAAATTGGATTAAGAGTAATCCTAATTGGTCTAATTGAGTTGGACTCAAGTTGATTCATGTGTTCAATGAGTCTAATTTAGATTATGACTCATTGAATCAATTTAATTAAATGAATTAGATTCATTATATTAAATTGGCTTGAATTAAATGGTTAGATTAGATCAACCATGAGAGAGATTAAGTCAAGTTTGACTTGACTTGAGAGGAAGATGAAGAGTCAAGTTTGACTTGACTTTATGCCACCTCATTGGTGAGTTGGCATTAAGTGGACCAATGATGATGCTCCACATCATCATGGTTACTTAAGTGAAGTGCCACCTCATGGGAGTTACCAAGAGTTGTGACTCTTGGTATCCCATGGAGGTTACAAACCACTTAATTAGATGAAAAGAGTTTCATTTTGCAAGTGTAACTCTCATTCAAGTGATTTTCCTCCTCCTAAGCTCTCTTCTTGCTCCTTCTCTTCTCTTGGTCGTGGGTTTCAAGCAAGGGAGAAGAAAGGAGAGTGAATGTAATCCAAGAAGAAAGGTTAGTGAAAGTCACTTAGAGATTTTAGAGGAGTGTGTTCTCTTCTTTTCCTTTCTTCTTCTTCCAATCCTACCCGAGAGCCCTAGAGAGTGCTAGCACACTTGTGGTGCTCTCTTCTCCATCCTTGTGTATTAGAGAACACATCTTGTTCGTGTGGATATCACTAGAGAGTTGTCTACGTTGACAACTTCGAGATCCGGCGTACCGTTGGACGAGCGGGATTTGCGAGGGAACGCTTCAAAGGTATAAAATGTTTTTCCTTTGTAGATCTACTGTAGATCATAGTTTGAAACTCGTACTCATATTTTCGAAAGTTTTCTTCGCACAGATCCAATGGCTAGGGGGTTTCGGGGTTTCCGCGACGCGAAAAAGCGGTTTTCGCGGCCCGAAAAACCCAACACTTTCCCCATGCGTTGGGACAGAGACGATTCTTACTTGTAGTTGTGGATTATTTTTCCAAATAGGTGGAGGCAGAAGCCCTAGCCAGGATCACTGAGGGAGCCGTTATCCAATTCCTGTGGAAAAACATCCTTTGCCGATTTGAGATTCCTCACAATTCGGTTTCTGACAATGAAAGATAATTTCAAGGTCACAAAGTCCAGGCCTGGTGTCAAGGGTTCGGCATAACTCAAGAATTCACGTCTGTAGCTTATTCTCATAGCAATGGGCACACAAAGGTCACCAATAGAGAAATCGTCAGAGGACTGAAGGTCAAATTGGATCACGTTGGGGGTGATTGGGTGGAAGAGCTGCCCAGTATCCTCTGTCCGTACCAAACAACTCCTCGAGAGAGCACAGGGGTCACCCCATTCCATCTGGTCTACGGTAGTGAGACGGTGGTATCTATCGAGGTCGGGTGCACTCGGTCAGAAAAATGCTATATGACCAGGGAAATACCGAGCAACGACTATCAGAGCTAGATTTTATTAGTGAAGTTTACGAGCGGGCGCCCATCTGATTAACCGCGTATCAACAAAGGATGGGCCAAAACTACGATAGAAGGGTGGTGCCCCGATTCTTTGGAGAAGGGGATCTAGTTTGGAAGCGGAAAAAGCCCGTAGGAGAGTTAACTAAGTTGTTACCTCAATGGGATGGCCCATACCAAGTGGTCAAAAAGCTAGCCTCAGGTGCCTATTACTTGCTCAGGGTAGACCGCTAAGTCGTCCCTGGAGTGCTAACTATCTCCAGCCTTATCAGGTCTAGGATAGGCTTTGTAAAATATAAGGGTGAGAAGAAAATGCAACAGGTCGGGTATGGAATGGCAGGTCGGGATGCTTGGATGCACATTCCTGATCTCGGGTTTTACAGCTCAGGATCCCTTGCGTCATGACCAAGTAAAAGATATAACATTTAAATAGCATAGCACAATAAAGTAGTCATATAGTTCTCACAAAAAGTCATTTAAATTCATCAAACACATCATCAGGCATCTTTCTAAGGATGCGATGGTGATCTAGGAAATCTTCGAGAGGAGCAAAGGATAGGTACCCTCCCTCCTGGAGTTGTCTAAGCGCTTCTACCGCCCTATAAGCCACGGACATTGCGAAGTGATCCCTCACTTGCGTACCAAACTCTGGAGAGCATAAGTATTCTTCTCGGTGTGCTCTCAGCCGCTCATCCTCCCCTGCCTTATAAGTCTCCATTGCAGCAACAGCTTCATAAAGATCAGACACCTCAGACGTTTGTAGAAGAGCTCCAAGCTGGTTCTTTTCATCTCAGAGGCGATCAGCCTCTCACTAGGTCTCCTCAAGAGTTTGTTGTTGAACAACATTTGTTCTCTTCAGGGTGGACACTTTCCCCCTTAGCAAGTACCCGGCTGATGCTGGATCAAACAGTTAAAATTTCAGGTCGGCCATTGTATCCTTTAGGGCTTTATTCTACTAATGGAGGGAAAGTGTATGACTCAGCACCATGGAATTGGCAAAAGTCTGGGTAGGAAAATGAATAGTCAGAATAAAGAGAAAAGGAGAGCAATAAAGGGAAGTAAGAACTTACCGCAACAGATCCTTCGGATAGCCGATCCAGCTAGGCGGGTATAGGAAGATGTTGTATTTGGCGAAGATGCTCCTCCCATTGAGTAGGCAGTTGGCCCCGCGATGTAAGCCGATTAGTGGGAGCATCCGATTGATTATGCATGCTCCATTTTGACGACTTGGTGATTTTTACAGAACGATGGTGGGATTGCCTCGAGTGAGATGGTCCAGCCCTGGTCTCACCAGAAGGATGGTGACTTGATGGACCGACGGCAGTCTCGCTGGAAGGTGGATGTGCAGAGGTGGAAGGTCGGGATGGAGAAGGTCCAGCTTAAGTTGCAGCGGTGTCCCTTGACCCTGGCATGTGAGGCATCTCGGGGAAGGAGGAGGACTGGGAGGGGGCATTCGTGGCAGGGGCTATTGGAACAAAAGAAGGATCTGTAGTGACTTCTTCTTTAATGACCGGAGCCTTCCCTCGCCCGGCTCTAACTTGGGTCGTAGATGGCATTGTCGGGTTTCTTGGAAAAGGTCGGATTCGAGTAGGAGTAGAGGCAGGTTGGGATGTCGTCGCAGCCATCTGGATAGTAGGAGTAGGGGCAGGTCGGGATGCCGGCTCAGCCGTCTGGGTTGCAGAAGCCAGGTCGGGCCCCCTAGATCAATGTCAGGGATGTCGCGAGAGTGGCTGCTCATCTAAATATGATTCCTCCGGTGGGGTCCTAGGCACACAGCGGGGGCATAGTAGGATTAAGCTGGGAAGGCTCGGCAGCATAGTGAACGTGTGGAGTTGCTCGAGAGGCTGACCGAGGAGCGATAGAAGCAGTTGCCTCCAAGGGGAGGGGAGCTAGATGCGAAAACCCCTTCTGTCTAGTATTATTCACCCCCGGCGCTGTATCTCCATATCACTCAAGGGGAATGGCCTAACTAGGGATGCGTTAGCTAGACAGTTGGCTGTGACAGGAGCAGGAAAATCAAAATAAGAAATTAAGGGTCAACAGAGGCAAGGTGAGCCATACCTAAAGAGTACGGTAGCTCTGAGGGAATGCGGCTCAGCCTAAACAAAAACAGTATGTCCTCTGTCAGGAGGCTAAGCAAGTCCAGGTGCCAGCACCCCAGTTGTGCTAAGGCGTCTATGAAATCAGGGTCCGTTTGAAAGTCTCCAAGATTTGGCGCCGAAGGTAGAACTGTGCATTGTTGAGTAGGCCACTCCATGGCTCGAGGAAAGCTCAAGAAGAAGTATCTCTCCTTCCATTCAGAATCTAAAGAAGGAATGGGAGCAGAAAAAATAGTTCGGAGGTGGGCTTGAAGGCAAAAAAGTCCTTCACTGTGGCGGCGAGGAGTAAAGATGTAGTGGAATAAGGAAGAGTCCAAGGGATATCGTATACTTCACAGAGGAGGACGAAGCCGGCCAAGATCCTCATGGAATTTGGGGTAAGTTGACAAAGAGGAATGCGGAAATATCGACTCACCTGGGAAAAGAAAGGGTGTATAGGAAAATGAAGGCCAGCCACAATCTGTTCCTTGAAGAAAGTTACATACTCTCTAGGCGGGGAAGAGGCCCAGTGGATTTCAGAGGATATGATGATGTGCATAGACATGGGAACCTCATAGGTGAAGTGAAGATCATCTAGATCTACACAAGTGAAAGTGGAGACTCGGGAGCATAAGTAGGGACAGGGGAGTCCATGAGGAAGGCAGGGATGGAACACGAGTAGAGCACAATAAATGATGGAAACAAGATGAAGACTTACTCTCGGAAGCAAAAAGTTCAGCAAAGAAAGGGAAGGAGGATATTTATAGGCGTAAAGAAGGTCTTAGGAGTCCTCATCCTTAGCGTCCATTGAGCAGTTCATGTCAAAGGCTGATGACATCGTCCTTAAGTCCAATAATAACCAAGGCCGTTGAATCATCCTAGAAAATAGAGCTCAGAGAACATGTCAGAGAGAAGTGCAACGGAGAGTACAAGGAGACTAATTATTTATTATAACCTCGGGAATAGGCAGAGGTACAGTAGCCCTCTCTCAGACCTGCTACAAACTCGTAAGTGTCAAGATCTAGAATAAGGAGGTTATATTGGTCAAGAAAAGGACTGAGCGGAAGAAAGTATCGGTCGGGAAAAGTGGCCGATCGGGGGATGGGTCGGTCATCTTGGTTGGAATATTCGTTGGTAGGGATAGAAGCCCGGTCGGGTAAGGAAGCCTATCTCATCGAAAGCTTTAGTGTCTACATGTATATGTTGAGGTCTAAACACCTACAGGGGGAATAAACCTCTGACACACCACCCGAGCATCTCAGAAGTAAAATAACATGCGCAAGGAAAGAAAGCAGTCAATCGTCTGTCCAAATACAAGATTTTCATAATCATGCAGGGAAGAATACATCTTAATTAGTGGAGGGAAAGGTCTCATTGGGAAGCTCCTAGAAAAGGCGGGTAAGGTCTAGAAAGTCGTCTGGAAGAGTAGATCAGAGAGGGCTTTTCTCATGAAGTTGGCACACGACACCTACGCCCCCATAGCAGATCATCTGGTCGATAAGGGCAAGGTAGGCGGCCTTATAGGCTTCCAGGCGTGCAGTTTCACCTTCTTAGTATTCTGTTAGCTCCCCCTTAGCTTTATCTGCATCAACGAGGACTAGGGCCTCAGGTCTTGTCGAGCGACATCAGTCTTGTTCGTGACCTTGGATAGATCCGCTTGCATGGACTTAATGGTAGTTTTGCCGACCTCCCATTGTTTCTGAAGGGCAGCTTCCCGATCGGTACTTGCAGTGAGGTTGGCCTTAATAGTGGCCAGGTCCTTCTTTAGAGTATCATAGGACTCCTGAAGATCTTTCAGCTGCTGCAAGAGGGTGGCCACTTCCGCTTCCTTCGCATCTCAAAGGTATGAAGAGGAAACGAAGAAGACTCACCGACAGCAGCCGTTGCAAAAATAAGTTGGCTAACTCTAATAGGGGGCCTTCCGAGATTTGGTTTGCGGTATATTGCCAAGATTTGGCCGGGGCCCCATGAAGTTGCACCTGACCACAAAGGGAAGAGGTGTTGACCGATGGAAGAGGGCCATGCCCTTGTAGTAAGGGCAGTTGGTGGATAGAAGTGAAGGCGTATATGCTTCGGGGATGCTCCTTGGCACACGAGGAAGAGGTCGGAGTAACCTACGGAGCAGAAGGTAGTGAGAAGGAGGAGAGGAATCCCCGGGTTGGTCTACCGCCTGGGCACTAGTCTGCTCTCTCGCCTGAGCACTAGTCCGCAGAGAGGCTATATCCTCTATTATGGTAGAGGGAGACACCCAAGCAAGCATCTTGGCCTTGACCTTGGAGGAGGCTTGGGCAAGTGGGGGCCTCGATGGAGTGGCTTGGAGTGATGGACTGACGTACTTCCTTTTGCGTTGCAGACGCAAACACTTCCCTGGGGGTGGAGAAGATGCCCTCTCATCTTCGGTCACCTTAGTTTCCAGGGTCTTAGTTTCCCTGGACAGTTGGGAAGAAGTCCTGGCTGCGACCCCAACCTGAATGGTTGAAGGTGCATCAGAACTTCTCAGGAGTTCTCCCCCCAGTTCCCACAAAACGGCATTGGGCAACTTGGAGGAATCGATAGAGTATGCGCGAAACATGGCGGCTTCTGCAAAACAACAAGGAGATACCTCAATTAGCAAAGACCTGGAACAAAAGAAGTGAGATCTTACCAAAAGGAGCGCCTAGAGAAACCTGGATAGGGCTAAGCCTGAAAGCATATAGTAGGCCTTCTCGCAATATCACCGAAAGCTAAAGCTGAACTCCTTCTAGTTTCTCTGAGGATGGGAGGTAGTCAGGCTGGTGCCAGTGCTCCCGCAGTTCGGAGGGGGAAGGAAGATTATAGCACCATTGCGCGGGCCAAGTGACAGGCTCAGGCAACTGTATATAGAAAAAACGAGACTTCCAACCCTTATTGGAAGAGAGCATGTCCATAAAAAACTTATAGCCTATCCTAGATTTTACCATAAAAACACCCGATTCCGAGCGCTTGAGGGCGTAAAAGTGGTGGAAGAGCTACGCGGTTAGGTGAATTTTGTATAAGAGGCACAAGATCATCATTACGCACATAGCATGGAAAGCATTGGGAGCAAATTGAGATAGGGAAATACCAAAGTACTAACTCAAGGATGAGAAGAACAGATGAATGAGCAAGTGGAGGCCACCTAGAATCTGGTCCTTAAAGAAGGTTACAAATCCAGCGGGAGGGGAAGACGGATGATCATGGGGACCCGGAGGAAGGAGCTTGTAGGCATCGGGAAGCTTCAGGCTAGCACGGATCGACTCAAGGTCATTGCTATCTAAATCGGAAAGAAAGTACAAGCACAATGACATTTCCCTCTCACTAGCCATTAGAGAAACGAGGAGGGAAAGGCAGACGAGGAAAGAAAAGTACTTACAACAAAGAGACACGGAGAAGAAGGCGAACAATTGAAAGCAAAGGAACGACAAAAGTTAAAGGAAGATGGAGCAGTAAGAAGTAACGGCGGATTGCCTTTAGGGTTTATAAATCAAAACCCCTAGGAAACATCAAAGACCGAGCTGGACAAACAAAACAGCACAACATATGTCAGCCGTCAGATCAAGGAACAAAGGCGATTTAGGGAAGCATGCGGAAAAAGCATGCGTCATACATTATGTGGAGTTAATGTTGCGGGACACGTGTCACCCCCGATAAAAGGGTATTTATGATGGAAATGACAGAAAAATCATGAGGAAGGATATGCGAGGAGGCGCACCTTGCTTCATGAAGACCGTGCCTCGATAATTGGAAAGTCCAGGCGGGAGCCTCGGGAAATGAAGAAGATGGCGGTGGGAAAGTCGATCAGAATTCAGTGCCTTTGCACTTCCTAGAAACCAGAGTAAGGTTTAGATTTAATTAAAAACCTTATGATATGTACTTTGTGATTGCAGGAATATTAAGCTAAGTCTATTAGCCCGTCTCCTGTTGAGTCACAAGTGCTACCAGCCAAATCAAATTCCTAGGTAGATCTCCAGATCAAATTCCTGTGCAAATCTCCAGATCAAATTCCTAGACAGATCTCCAGATCAAAATTCCTAGACTGAGCTCCAGATCTAATTCCTGGATAGATCTCCAGATCAAAATTTCGAAACTGAGCTCCAGATCTAATTCCTGGGCAGATCTCCAGATCAAAATTCCTAGGCAGATCTTCAAATCAGATTCCTAGGTAGATCTCTAGATTATATTCCTAGGCAAATCTCTAGATCAAATTCCTGGACAGACTTCTAGATCAAATTCCTAGACTGAGCTTCAAATCCACTGCTGAGGCAAATCTCCAGACCAAGTTCTAGGCAGACCTTCCGAGCCATTCCTGGTCAGGTCTCCGAATCACTTCTCAGTCGGGATTCCAAACTCTCGCCCTAGTATGAGTTATAAGTGAGCATGCTCCCATGACCAACGACCTCTCGGTCGGGACTCCAAATTCTCTCCCCAATGCGAGTTATAAGGGAGCACGCTCTCACGCCTCCAGACTCTCACCCCAGTGCGAGTTATAAGTGAGCTTGCTCTGACGCCTCCAAACTCTCAACGCAGTGCGAGTTATAAGTGGGCATACTCTTATGACCAACGACCTCTCGGTCGGGATTCCAGACTCTCACCCCAGTGCGAGTTATAAGTGAGTATGCTCTCACACTTCTAGACTCTCATCCCAGTGTGAGTTATTAGTGAGCATGCTCTCACGACCAACGACCTCTCAGTCGGGATTCCAGACTCTCACCCCAGTGCAAGTTATAAGTGAGAATGCTCTCACGCCTCCAAACTCTCGCCCCAGTGCTAGTTATAAGTGAGCATGCTCTCACGACCAGCGACCTCTCAGTCGGGATTCCAGACTCTCGCCCCAGTGCGAGTTATAAGTGAGCATACTCTCACACCTCCAGACTCTTGCCCCAGTGCGAGTTATAAGTGAGCATGCTCTCACGACCAACGACGTCTCGGTCGAGATTCTAGACTCTCACCCCAGTGCGGGTTATAAGTGAGCTTGCTCTCATGCCTCCAGACTCTCGCCCAGAGTGAGTTATAAGTGAGCATGCTCTCACGACCAACGACCTCTCGGTCAGGATCCCAGACTCTCGCCCCAGTGCAAGTTATAAGTGAGCATGCTCTCACGACCAACGACCTCTCGATCGAGATTCCATACTCTCGCCCCAGTGCGAGTTATAAGTGAACATGCTCTCACGCCTCCAGACTCTCGCCCCAGTACGAGTTATAAGTGAGCATGCTCTCACGTCTCCAGATTCTCATCCCAGTGCGAGTTATAAGTGAGCATACTCTCATGCCTCCAGACTCTCGTCCCAGTGCGAGTTATGAGTGGCATGCTCTCACGACCAACGACCTCTCGGTCGGGATTCCAGACTCTTGCCCCAGTATGAGTTATAAGTGAGCATGCTCTCATGCCTTCAGATTCTCGCCCTAGTCCGAGTTATAAGTGAGCTTGCTCTCACGCTGTAACGCCCGCCCTCCCTAATGTCAACAAGGGACGGGGCTACGATACTCTACGTACGTATTACAGCGGAAGACTTAAAATTATTTTTCTTAACTTAATTAAAACCGAACTACACTAACATAGTTTCATAACATGATAACAAAATAAATAAAAACTCAACATCAAGTCACCCATATTGTATTACATTTCACAAAACCAAAGCATAGTTCTTAAAGGTTTTAAAGCAGGTTCTTAATTAGTTGCCTAGCCACCGCCACACACATCTTCGTTGCCCCTCCTGCTGCTCCTTTAACTCATCCAACTTTTTCCTTTATCTGTGGCACAAGGAAAGTAAGCTATGAGCACTCATGGCTCAGTAAGTTCCTTTCCTACTCACTAAAACCAACAATCGACACATAATCAAATAATGTCTCAACTTAACATGATCTCAACTAGTCATGGCATAACATATCATACTCTTTAAGCTTATCATGCAACATAACTAACATTGTAACTAGTCATGGCATATCATCTCTTAAAGCATAGCATGAAACATAACATAATCATATCATGGCATATTATCTCTTAAAACATAGCATGAAACATAACATAATTATATCATGGCATATCATCTCTTAAAATATAACATGAAGCATAACATAATCATATCATGGCATATCATCTCTTAAAACATAGCATGAAACATAACATAATCATATCATGGCATATCTTAAATCATAGCCTCAACACAACATAATCATAGATCATATGCATCATGATTTTAAAAACATGTATCCGAAAAACATGTGTATGTCTCATGATCTTTTAAAATCATTTTCTTCTTACATATATATACTTGAACATAATATCAACATAATTAGGGCCCCGGCTTGTACCATACATACATAACATAGATGCGCGTGTCCTAAGTATATCCAAGGTAGCAAGTCTTGAATCATACTAGGAACTAGGTCAAGATCACAAAGCATGGCCTAGGGGCGTACTTGAAGAGTCCATCCCTTATTAGCCTAGATCACAAAGCAAGGCCTAGGGGTGTACTAAGGAGCCCATCCCTTATTAGCCTAGATCACAAAGCAAGGCTTAGCCTAGATCACAAAGCAAGGCTTAGAGATTGATTAGGAGTCCACCCTTGGTACAAGCCTTACAAAGTAAAATAGCATGTATAAAAATGCATCATTTAGTCACATAGCATAGCATAAAAGTATGCATCACTTAGGCATACATTATGTCATAAAAGTATGCATCACTTAGGCATACATCATATCATAAAAAGTATGCATCACTTAGGCATACATCATGTCTTAAGAAAGTATGCATCACTTAGGCATACATCATATCATAAAAAGTATGCATCACTTAGGCATACATCATGTCTTAAGAAAGTATGCATCACTTAGGCATACATCATATCATAAAAAGTATGCATCACTTCTATCCACATAGCATATCATAAAAGCATGCATATTCTAAGCATATAGCATATCATCAAGCATGCATATCTCTAACCACATATATCATAAAAATATGCATATTCTAAACACATATCATATCATAAAAACATGCATATTCTAAACACATATCATATCATAGAAAGTATAAATCACAAGCATATATGTTTAAGCATAAGGGTGTATCATGTGATTATACTATCATAAGAAACATGGTAACATAGTTAACTTGGGTTCTAAGCTTCCTAAACCCTTGGGTTCCTATCATGGCCGAACCCCCTTAGGTCTCAATTTAGGTAAAAACAACCTCCAAGCATGTGAAACCTAAATCATCATCACATAAATTTCATAGGAAGCATTATAAGCATGATCAACTTGGTTTCTAAGTTCTCCAAGTCCTTAAACTCATGTGGCCGAACCCTATCAGTATATAAACAAGGTCCCAAATGTCATGAAAGCATGGAAACCTTAAACCATATTTATAGCATTTTTTTCAAATAGCATAGTAAGCATATTGAGCTAGTTCTTAAGTCCTTCAAGCCCTTAATGTATATCTTGGTCAAACTTTTAACAAGTGTTCATTAGGGCTAAAAACAAACATACAAGCATGTGAACTTGAACTAACATCATGTATAAATTCATAACAAGACATCATACAATAGGTATGGCCGAAACTTACCCTAGCCTCATTTAGGTCACTAAACAACATATAGTATGAGAACTTTGGTTTTCTACTTATCATATTTCATGTAGAGTGACATAAGCATATTTAATTCTTATTCTAGGGTTTCTAGGGCATCTATTCCTTCATGGCCGAAACACACAATGATCCATTTAGGTCATGGAAAAATTATACAAATATGTGACACAATCAACACCTTATCATATTTTCATAAGAAGCACTTTTAACACATTTGGTTTCATTTCTAAGGCCTCTAGGTCTTTTAAACCCTACTTGGCCGAAACTCACAGAATATAAACTTGCTTCAAATAGCCTAAAAGCATGAGAAATTATACAAGTTTCATAGCATGTGTAAGGACAAGCATAATAAACATACATGTGAATTGTGTTTTAGGCTTCCTAGGTTTCTTTCCTTTTTTTCTTTTATTTCTCCTTATGGCCGAAACCTACCAATCTCTAAACTAAGTTTTAAGTGGCCTAAAGCATGGAAAACCTAAGTAAGTTTCATGGCAAAAATTACTAAGAACATCATATACAAAGTTGGTTCATAAACAAGCTAGGACCCTTATGATCTTACATGTCATATATCATGTAACTAATTTTCTATACTCAATTTAAACATAAGAGCATTAAACAACTTTCATATCATAATATCACAGAGGTCTTGAGCATATTAGAATTTTGTTCAAGTTTTTTCTAAACTATCCATCTTATCATGGCCGAAAATCTAAAATAAGAGTTCATGAATTTCTAGCAATGTACAACATGCAATTCTTTAAGAGAACTCTATATTCTATCATACAAACATGGTTATTTAAATTTAAAGGTCTTCCTAACCCTAAGACCTTTTCTTGGCCGAAACATATAAATGGATTTCTTTGGTTTCAAGTAACTTTCAAGCAAGAAAACCAATAAAAACCCTTAGTAGTTCATGGGAGAAATTTTGTACTAGTTTAGTTAAACAATATTTTTCCCTAACCTCCTTAACATATTTTTGGCCGAAATTCTAGGGTTAGGTACTCCTCTGATCAAGCATCATTTAAGTATAAAAAAACATGAAGAAAATCCTTCCTACATAGCATAGAAAGAATATCATGAAATAAGGACTTGTTCAAATCATCCTAGATTTGAAAACCCTTTCTTTAGCCGAATTTTCTTAAATTCTTTCCTAGGTTTTCTAATCCTTATAGAATCCAAAAATCACATAAAAGCGTTGTACCACAGGTGAGGGGAAGCTTACATCCTTTTCGCTTGTGGATCTAAGGTATGGTGAAGAAGAAGTAGCCTCTTCTTCTAGTTCCTTTCCTTTGATTCCTTTGCTAAGTCCTCCTTGTATCTTAAGCTTTCTTAGGGAAAAACTTGGCGTTGGGGCTGAAGATGGAGGAGAGGGGACTGTGGTGTTCTCGGTGAGGGAGAGGATGAATGAGAGAAAATGAGAGAAAAATAATTTTCTCTTTTCTTGCTCTCTTTTATGTTAAGGGGGAAGAGGTAGCAAAATTGATTTTTGCTTTCCTTCTCCCTTAACCCATTTTCTATTTTTCTTACATTTATTTTATTTTCTATTTATTCTCACCATTCATGATAAAATAAGGGGGAATGAATCCCCTTAATTCCTCTTTAAGTTTTCGGCAAAATCAAAGAGGAAGAGGGAGAGAAAGGGAGGAAGGCGAGTTGCCTTTCTCTTGCTCTTTTCTTGTTTTCTTTTGGCTAGCTTTTACTCTTACCTTTATCATGAGTTTCCCTCCTTTGCTATCAATATCTTTTCTCTATCCCAATTGGTTCCTACTAATTAATTCTATGAATTATAATATAAGAGGTTCAAGGTTCAATCCTTGACCTTCACTTCTTTTTATTTCATTTTATTTCTTTTTGCTTCAACCCACTTCTTATTATTTTTCTAAGGCAAGATTCCACATTCATATATTTATCTTACAAGTTTAGTGGGTATTACACACGCCTCCAGACTCTTGCCCCAGTGCGAGTTATAAGTGAGTATGCTCTCACAACCAATGACCTCTTAGTCGGGATTCCAGACTGTCACCCCAGTGTGAGTTATAAGTGAGCATACTCTCACGCTTCCAGACTCTCGCCTCAGTGCGAGTTATAAGTGTGCTTGCTCTCACGCCTCCAGACTCTCGCCCCAATGTGAGTTATAAGTGAGCTTGCTCTCAAGCCTCTAAACTCTCACCCCAGTACAAGTTATAAGTGAGCATGTTCTCATGACCAATGACCTTTCGGTCGGGGTTCCAGACTCTTGCCCCAGTGCGAGTTATTCACGAACGACTCTGTGGTCAGGCTTTTCAGACTCTTGCCTCGGCACGAACTACCAGTAAGCATACTCTCATATTCAACAATTCATTGGTTCACATAAAAGGAAAAGTACCAAGGAAGGGAACACAAGAGGAAGGCATAAACAGAGACCCAGAACTCAGCCATATTGCCATTTATTTGATAAAGTTCGAGAGGTGTTCCTCAAAATCATATCATCGCACGAGGAATACAAGTAGTCCTAACTCCTTCTTAAATTGCAGTTTCATGTTGGCACCTTGTGCAAGATCGATCTGCTTGACCTGCTTGCTCCAAATGGGCTCGCACTTGGGTCAGCTCCACCTTGATGCGCTGAATGGTGCGATGTTGCTGGGTAATAGTTTCATCTTTCATCCGACTTTCTTCTTGAAGAAGGGTTAAAGAAGTATCATGTTTTACCTGCAAATAGGCAATAAAGTGAGTCTGGATCTCCAGGTCTGATTGAGCCTTATGTTTCAAAGCTGCCTCAGCTCGAGTCCGGGACTTAGCGGCTAGCCAAAGCTCTTCCATTTTGTGACAAAGGGAAGACTGAAGGTCCCGACTCTGTGTCATCTCAAATAAGGCCTCTTCCTTTTTGGCAAGTTATTGAGTCAGATGAGTAAGCTGCTGGTGCAAAGATGACACCTCATCAGGCTTCACAACGGATTCCATGATGTGAAGAAGTTAGCAAAGGAAACATAGGGGCATAAGAGGGGTCAGCCCTTTATAAAGACAGACATGTAGAGAGTCATCTTCGAAGCGTACAACGGCATATGGGAAATAGTGCCGCATTCAAGGATAGGTTGCATATCTAGAGATCTGGGAATTGACACAACGGCATAGACATCCGGAAAATGGCATAGCATTTGAGAACAGGGTAGATTTCCGAAGACCTGGCCAAAGGAAGCAGTAGTTAAAGGCTAATGGCAAGGCCTAGTAAATCGGAGTCTAGGTCTAGTCAGTCGGACCTGAGCCTCCTTTGACTAGACTTGGAGGGGTGTCTTGTGATACGGTGCATGATGGTAGGGTCTGGTCGTTAGAAGTCAAGGGGACATCGCAGTCAAAAGTCAAGGGGATATGTTAGTCAAAAGTCAAGGGATGTGGCAGCTAGAAGTCAGGGGAACATTGCAGTAGGACCACTGGGGGTTAACCGACGTATAAATCCAAGGTAGGGTCTAACAGTCAGGAAACCAAGTTTGTGACAGGATGCGTGATCAGGGCAAAGCTCGACCTGGCTTTACTGGTCGGGTTTGTTGGATCGAGAAGCGCTAGAGGGGGGATGAATAGCACTCGTGGCTATTTCGCATTTCGGATTTGTAAAACTATCGAGTTAAAGCAGCGAAATAAAGTAAAAGACAACAAACATAGAAAGACACCAAGAATTTACTTGGTTCGGAGCCTGTGAAGACTCTGACTCCAAGGCATGCCATCGTTGATCGCTTCCGGTGGACAACAACTATAAGCTCGGAAAAAGAGTACAAATATATATTACAATAAGTGTAATAAAGAACTATTATACCGACGACAGAATCAAAATCTCGGAGCTCCGGGTCGTCAGGGACTTGTAACAGCACTTCAGGGTGTCTTTTGGAGCAGCACGTTGTAGTAGAAGCACTTAGGAATTGTTGTCTTGACTGCTGCCTTGAGACCCCCTTTTATGCACTGCTGGAGGCGCCTCTAACACCATCCAGGGCATCTCCAACACGCCGAGTCAACCGCATGGATCAGTGTTGAAAAGTTCACCTCTTATCCTGCTTGAGGAGCCTTCATGGCCACTCCAAGGCGCCTCCAAGCTCTGGTCCAAGGTGCCTCCAACTCCGTCTGAGGCGCCTCCAAGCCTGCTGCACAGCCAGCTCACCCTCTGCACCCGAGGCACCTCCAAGCTCCATGGAGGCACCTCGGACACTGTTCATCTGAGGTGTGACTTGCACCTTTGTTCCTGCAAAATGTGTTAGTCCCAAACACATACCCTGCAAAACAAATTTAGCACATAATAGTCATAGTAAATGAGATATTGACAGTCTTCGGACTATCCAGGTCTGACTTCAGATTTCCAACCGGAACCCCTAGGTCGATATGATGCCTACTATTCCCTCTATGGGGAGCGCGTCCTCACCTACTCCACTCAGGAGATTTACCTGATGCCAGCACGATCCTCCAGATCGACTGGACTTTTGTTTGGCGCTCGATGCTTCCGGACTTTCTGTTGGATGCCCGCTCCCCGACCTGTCCAATCTTCCACCTAGTTCGCCACACTGATAACCATGATTTTACTGTATTATTTTGATTCATTTATGCATGGTTTGATGCTATGTTCATAGATAAAACCTAGATTTGCATCACATTTCATGCATTGTCTTTATTTTGGGCTTAACTGCAAATTATCTTATTTTAGGTGTTATTTGATGCTAATATTTGATTCTTATTTTGTAGGCATCAAAGGATCTTGGATTTGGATCTATTTGAACTGAATTTGTGCTCGAATCAGAGTTGAAACAAGAAGATCAAGCTGCGGAGCATTATGGACCGTTCATCGAAAATTGGACAGATCTGAACCATCCAGTGAAGATCTGGTCGATCCGACCTAAGGGAGAGTAGATCCAAACCCTATATCAAGATCAGTATCTTCAGATCGGATTTTAGGCAAACTTTCACCGTTGATCAAGCTCCAATGCGTTATGGTTGAATTCTGCTTTAGATTAGAATTCAATTGTGTCTCGTTATTTCATATTTAGTTTAAGTGTGGTGATGATTTAATCAAAACGTAGGGTGACAATGCGTTATGCTTTGATTATTGGCATATAGTTAGGTTTCTTTATGCATTAGGTTAGTTCTTATTTTTCTATGATTTTCATTTATTAGATTTATATTCAAAGATCAACCCCCCCATTTATATATCAAAAACCCCAAAAATGAGAACAACATACAATCCTAGATTATCATCCTACCGCTAGTTCCTCGAGGTTCGATCCTGGGCTCGTTATTACAACATGATTGTGTAGATAAGGGGTTCATGGAATATTATACATTGTTAATTTAATTTACGAGTGTGACAGACTCGTTATCAAATTTTGGCGTCGTTGCTGGGGAAACTTATAGCGGTGTTTTTTAGGATAGTTGGTTGATTGCTTTCATGATTATATATCTATGTATTTGATTTTATTGTTCCTGAGTCTTCTAATTTTATTTGCTAGTGTTTCAGTGTAAGAACAGGAAATCTATTTGACCATGGATCCATTTCATCAGTATTTTGGAGATTGGAGTCAGAGTTATTATTATCAGCCTCAAACTAGTATTTATGCGCCTGAATATCAGTATGAGGAAGTACAAGACCAAATTGAAGAATCAATGTGGAAATGTAATGAAGTTATGCAACAAATGAGAGAGCATCAGGAGGAACAATTTGCAAGGATACAGAATATTCAGAGTCAGTTTGATCAGATTGCATCATCTATTAATCAGTTACAAGTACAGAACTCCAGTGGAGAGATGGAAAGTAGTGATTTTGTCAGGCCTGACCCTACTCCTATTTCTTCACAAGATTTATCTAGTTTTATTTGTGATGATGATGTAGTTGTTCAGATTACTAACTCTACTAATGATGTTGCTTTAAATGATGTGAATGATGCATGTATTGATGTTAAAGATGATTTAAGTGTAGGGGAATGCATACTGGAAGCATTACCCCAAGAATCACCAAGATTAAAGGATGTAAGTGTAGAGACTTGTGCTATGGAGCCAAGCACCCAAGAATCACTACATGAAGATGTACATGCACCAGAACTAGAGTCTGAGCATTTACTTGATGAGAGTCAAGCACCCAAGAATCACTACATGAAGATGTACATGCACCAGAACTAGAGTCTGAGCATTTACTTGATGAGAAAGAGGTAACAGTCTCCACTCCAGGTACCTTTCAACACGATAAGGTAAGTATTGTTTGTGATACATTAGAGAATTTCATAGAGGTACCATGCATTGACTTTATTAGATGTGATTCATTTCTTGATATATTTTCTACTCACACTAATGCGCTCCTATTTTCTTTTTATCCCACATGTGTGTGGGAGGTGTTTTCTTTTATTGATTGTGTAAGAGAAATTAAGCTTCCAGAGTGGGTACTTAAACTGAACCGCCTTAGACCTCCAGAAAGAATGGTGAAAGGAAAAATGATTAATAAGAAGAATTTGAGTGGAACCATGATTACTCCACTTCCGGGGTGGATACTTCTTCTAAACCTTCTTCAACCACCGGGAATGAAAGGGGAGTTGGTTCAAATTTAGCTTTCTTTTGCACTTTAATTCATGCTCTGTGTCTAATAAATTCTTTATGCATTTCTTTAGATTTATACTTTGCAATTGCACTTTGTTTTTACATTTTGCATTTTATTTCCACATTTGCTTTCATATTTTGCATTTTGTTTAGTACATGGCATGTCATTTGAATAAAAGTCTCCATGAATTGCTTAGTAATATTTTTAAGATAGTAAAAGTCTTTTAAATTTGATCATCAATTTTAGGTCATTTGACAAGATTGGATGCTTTTCTTACATGATATTATTTAATTTGGTGGTGGATTCCAATTTGATTAATTGAGTAAGATTGCATGAAAATTACCTAGTGAGGACCACTTTAAGCCTATACCTCATTATTTTCTTTGTGTGACATGCACTTACAACAATTGAAACTCTAGAACTTGCTTTGCTTCTTTTCAAAATCACAATAGCATATGTATGCATGGAAATGAATGATAGTTCTTATTCTTGTTCCCTTATTATGTCCATTTCTTTCTCCACAATTTTCTTGAAACATTTTCATCTAGCATTCTAATTCTGGATCACCTTTGCTTGTCATTCTTTTGAGAGTTTGGTTGAATACTTGATGAGTTAGACTTTGCAAGATGACAAAGGATTAAGTGTGGGGGAGGTGAGTAGTATTTTTGAAGGTTTGGATATATTTGTTAATGGTCAGGATTCAAAATCAAGCTAATGATGGGGTTTCTACTGTTCTGAAAAAAAAATAAGAAATTTTGAAAATGCTTTTATGAATGGAGTACTCTTTAGATTGTATGCTAAATGTATCCATCATTTGAGTTTTATCATGTCAAGAGTAAGCTCAAATTGCTTTGGATTTTGAGACTTGATACTATGTTGATACATTCAAAACTCTAGGAGACATATTGTGAATTCTGGAATTTGGATTGCTAAACAAGGTTAGATCTGGACAATTCAAGTTCTGTAACAATTCTGCAATTGTTATTTTGGACAGCAATAAGTTGAATCAAGTTCAGTTCTGTAATGTCCTATTGATGTCTTTTCAGTCCATGAAATCATTCCAAATTGTATCAAAGGCTTGGGAAGAAAGAAGGAAACAATTGCAAGAACTTGATATTGAATTTTGATATGCAGAAATATAGTATGCAATGAGTTACAGCAGCGAGAACAGCCACAGACATGATTGATTGCTGAAATTGTTGTTGCTGTGATACCAAGTTCTGGGTATGTTTTTAACCATACAAAGTTAAGTGTAATTTTCCAGCTAATCAAGGGAAAAGTTCTATCTATAACCTAGGAAATACAATTGAAGGAGTGCAGTATTTAGTAAATGTGATTCCTGAAAATGCTACTGGATTGGTACAGAATTGTTAAGTTTCATTTCCACACCAAATCTGATTGTCGAACCATTTTTAATACAAATCAAATTCAAGAAATTTTCATAGCTGAACTTATTGTTGGTTGATTTAGAAAACTTGAAGTTGAATAACCTTGATGGAATTTCCTGGATTATCAATTTTGATACTCTAGAATTGGAAGCTGAATTTTTAAAAGGAAAATTATGAAAGTCTGTTGCTGAGTTCTTATAATGCTTTTTAATCAGTGAAGAGATCAAAAGATAAGAAAAAATAAAAATCATAGAATCTGATTTCTCAAATTAGTTGCTGGAATCTGAATCACAAGCTGTGGAAGTATGTACCTGTTAGCTAGAGCCCTAGAGCCAATCATTTGATGATTGTATTTTGGACTTGTTGTATCATATTCTATATAAATAAAAGGTATTTGTTTTGGTTATTATACTTACTTGTATTGGTGCAAAATAAACTAAGTATAATAGCGTCCTTGAGTAGAAGGTTCTCACCTATATCAATGGGTTAGTTGAACCGATAGTGAGATGATATAGGGAACACTACTCTTAATCATTCCTAGTCGAGTATTAACATTCAGGGACAATGTTAATGCAATAAGACTAGCATGTAGGTCAACTCGATGACTTGATCTCACAAGTCATGGATATAGAGATATCAAGTTGACACATGGGTATGCATTAGAGAATGTATACTGAATGACCCACCATGAGAAAGTATCATGGATCGTTATATGAGTGTCATATACTTTCTCATGTGGCTATTAGTATGACTACTAGTCCTTAGACCTGAAGTCACCATGGATCCCTACATAAGGAGTTATGTACTTTGGTTTCGTCAAACGTCACCCGTAATTGGGTGGACTATAAAGGCGATTACTGGGTATGTAACGAATTATGCAGAGGGATGTGAGTGATGTAGATGAGATCTATCCCTCCTATATGACAGGAGTGACATCGATATTCTTGATAGAGTGAGACCACGAAGTGTATGGCCATACCCAAATGAGTCAATATAAGATATTGAGCTCATTTGATTGAGTGAGTCTACTTGGAGTTCAAGATTTAGATTGGTCAGAGGATGACACGGTCTATGCCTCACATTGATCAATCTAGATGTCTAGGATAGAATAGGATAGAAGGACACTTGTCATATATTGTGAGGAGTCACAATTAGTAGTCACAAGGTGATGTTGAATCTCAACATTCTTGTAACTTGGGTAGCAATGATGTATTGCTAGATGTCGCTCATTGCTTATGTTTTTAAAGGAGTTTAGAAACATTGCCAACGTTACAAGAACCTATTGGGTCACACACAAAGAACAAGTGGATGGAGATTAGGTTCATATGATGAACCAATTTGGATTAGGTTCATATGATGCACCAAAGATTGGATTCAAATTAGACTTATTGAGTTAGACTCAATTAGATTCAATTGTTGAATGAGTCTAATTTAAATTTGATTTATTAAGTCAATTTATATTAATGAATTGAGATTCATTAAATTGAAATTGACTTGAATCAAAGGTTGGATTTAACTCAACAAGGAAGAGAAATGGTCAATTTGACTTGACCAAATGGAAGTTGAAACATCAAGTTTGACTTGATGCATTGCCACATCATGAAGGTTGACTCATCCTACATGGCATGACTAACCTTGCCACATCATCTCCACCTCATGAGGTGTGCCACCTCATGGAGGTTACAACACCTCCCATTCCATTTAATGTGGCTGGCCACATTAAATGAGGGAGTTATGAGTGTGTGGCCGGCCACACTAAAGGATGAGAAGGTTTTCATTTAGTGATGTTGATGTGTGGTAATTGTCTCATCTTCTTCCTTGCTTCTTCCTTCTCTTCTCTTGTGGTTGCCGAGAGATTTTGATGAAAAGAGAAGGTGGTTGAGTAGGTTCCAACACAAAGGAAGGGTGAAGGTCACAAAGGAGGATACTACTTCTTGAGTGTAAGAGATTCTTTTGCATCCTCTCTTTTTCTTCCTTTCAAATCCTACCCGAGAGCCCAAGAAAGTGCTAGCACACTTGGGGTGCTCTCTTCTCCATCCTTGAGTGTTAGAAGAACACTTCTTGTTCATGTGGATATCACTAGAGAGTTGTCTACGTTGACAACTTCGAGATCCGGCGTACCGTTGGACGAGCGGGATTTGCGAGGGCACGCTTCAAGGTATAACTCTTATCTATTGTAGATCTGGAGTGTGAAACTCGTATTCGTAGTTTTAGAAATTTTTCTTTGCACGGATCCGTTGGCTTTGGGGCTTTCGGGGTTTCCGCGACGCGAAAACGCGATTTTCGCGGCCCGAAAAATCCAACAGTACCAGTTACCAAGTTAAGTTTCTAGTGTGCCAAGTGGTGTTTTACATTTCTAGAATTGATGAAGTGCAGGAATATAATGGTGCAATCTTTTCAACCTATTTGCTGGAATTTTGGTGCAAGAGTAACAGAATAGGAGCTGCAACTTTCTGATTTGTGTATGCCAAGTTTGAAGTCATTCATAAGGAGGGGCAGTGACAGCAGCATAGACAGCCTGGTTTCTGAAATTACTGTTGCTGTGAAAGCTGAATGCTAAAGTTTTTGTACCAAGCTTTTGATCAGTGAAGGTCCAATCTCAGTCATGCTAGAAGTTGCAGAGATTAAATCCATGTAGAGACCTCTTAATTGATGATAGTAGCATTGCTAAAATTCTGAAACAACAGGACAAAATTATGAAATTAAGGTTCAGAAATTCAAAAGTCTAAAGGGCAGCTTTAATTCTATGTTCTTTGACCTAGTTGCTATTTTAGAAACCTTATCGTTAATGTTGGCAAAATTATTGAAGATGAAATAATTCAGCTTTGCAAGTCTAGAAAATTTAAGTTTATGCAGCTAGAATTTCAATCTGAAATTGAGTGTAGAATTTATCATGCAGTTTTGAATTCTATGATCAAGTTGTCCAATTCTGTTCAGTAAATTGATAGTAGAAAAGGAAATGAAGGAAAATAGAGAAGGAAGGGATTTTCATAGATCTAGTGTGCCATTGTGCACATGCTTCATTTCTGTTTAAGTGAATTCTGTACTGGTTGATCTGAAGCTATTTTGATTCCTTAATACTAAAATTATGAGCTTAAGTGTGCATAATATCAGAACCTAGTTCAGTTTTGGGAAGTCTTAAATTGGAATCTGATCTCTGAAAAGAAGAAGCTTAAGAAAGCGAGTTAATTAAATGACTGCTGATTTCTGATCAGTTTGAAATATGAATTTTTAAGTATCTTGTGTGTTGATTTGATAGGACAAGTGATGAACATAATCAAATGTTGAAGTGCTGGAAGATTGCAGAATTGTAGAAACAAGGAAGCTGGAAATTATTTTGTATCAAGTGGAGTATCAAAATTTAGGAACAGCCTTAAAACCAATGTGAAACTCAAGTTAAGTTCAGTATTGAGACGAAACAAATGGTATTCTTGCTTCCATGGCATCTGAAAAATAAGAAAGGATGAGATTCAACACAGAATCTGGACACATAAATGCAGAGACAGGTAGCTTTTGTAGCTACTGAAATTTGATTTAAATGGACCATAATTCGGATTTTAATTGGTGGGTGTAATTTCACTAATGAAGCATTTGAAATAGCATCATTTAATTGAAATGAAGAAAGAAAGGGTTAGTAATTGACACTAAAAACAGTGAGGTGAGAAGCTGGAAATCAGAATTCAGTTTCAGATTGTTATCAAGTGTGTACCAAAATGCTATGAGTAGCTCACAAAATAGTGAGGTGGTAGTAAAGCTATGGTATTTTCAGTAACTTATGGTGTTATATTCATTCCATGTTTTCCGGAAATTGGATTGGATGGAATTTTAATTGCTAAAACAGAATTGTGATGATGAATGTTGTAATGCTTAAGCAGTTGGAATTCATATCAAGTTTGTTATTGAAACTTGAAGTAACTCAATTTAGTGAGTTCTCTATTATTCAGATTGCAATTTAGAATCTAAATGTACATCAAATTTCGAATTATGAAATTGTGAGTTGCAGAAATAGTTATAAATTACTGATCTTCTGAGAATTTTGGAGCTGTGTTGATTGAAGCTGAATTTTATAAACAAGACTGTTGTAGGTGTTCAATGAAGATCAATTTAGTTTTCTACTAATGTAATAGAGTTGCACATCTCTGGACTAGTGGTATTGAGTGTTAGTAGAAAAAGCAAGAGAAGAAAAGATTTTGATCTCTAAAACTCAAAATTGCTTTATTCTGAAACTAATTCCTGAACTGAAGTATCCAGCAACGATCATTTCTATCGCTGCTGGGCATAGATTCTGTATGGGTCTGAAAACACACAAAATGAGTGTGCTATCTTAGCTAACCAGAATTAATTTTGTTTTCAAGGCTAACTCTTCATGAATCCAGCTAGTAACCTTGAATGCAGAAATTGTAGGAATTGAAAGGTGCAGAAATAAATTAATGAAATGAGGAAAAATGTATATCAACTGGTGTTGGGTTTTTCGGGCCGCGAAAACCGCGTTTTCGCGTCGCGGAAACCCCGAAAGCCCCAAAGCCAACGGATCCGTGCAAAGAAAAATTTCTAAAACTACGAATACGAGTTTCACACTTCAGGTCTACAGTAGATAAGAGTTATATACCTTCGATGCATGCCCTCGCAATCCCGCAAGTCCAAGGTACGCCGGATCTCGAAGTTGTCAACGTAGACAACTCTCTAGTGATATCCACACGAACAAGATGTGTTCTCTGACACTCAAGGATGGAGAGGAGAGCACCCCAAGTGTGCTAGCACTTTCTAGGGCTCTCGGGTAGGATTTGAAATGAAGAAAAAGAGAGGATGCAAAAGAATCTCTTACACTCAAGAAGTAGTATCCTCCTTTGTGACCTTCACCCTTCCTTTGTGTTGGAACCCACTCAACCACCTTCTCTTTTCATCAAAAGCTCTCGGCAACCACAAGAGAAGAGAAGGAAGAAGCAAGGAAGAAGATGAGACAATTACCACACATCAATACAACTAAATGAAAACCTTCTCATCCTTTAGTGTGGCCGGCCACACACTCATAACTCCCTCATTTAATGTGGCCGGCCACATTAAATGGAATGGGAGGAGTTGTAACCTCCATGAGGTGGCACACCTCATGAGGTGGAGATGATGTGGCAAGGTTAGTCATGCCATGTAGGATGAGTCAACCTTCATGATGTGGCAATGCATCAAGTCAAACTTGATGTATCAACTTCCATTTGGTCAAGTCAAATTGACCAATTCTCTTCCTTGTTGAGTTAAATCCAACCTTTGATTCAAGTCAATTTCAATTTAATGAATCTCAATTCATTAATATAAATTGACTTAATGAATCAAATTTAAATTAGACTCATTCAACAATTGAATCTAATTGAGTCTAACTCAATAAGTCTAATTTGAATCCAATCTTTGGTGCATCATATGAACCTAATCCAATTGGTTCATCATATGAACCAAATCTCCATCCACTTGTTCTTTGTGTGTGACCCAATAGGTTCTTGTAACGTTGGCAATGTTTCTAAACTCCTTTAAAAACATAAGCAATGAGCGGCATCTAGCAATACATCATTGCTACCCAAGTTACAAGAATGTTGAGATCCAACATCACCTTGTGACTACTAATTGTGACTCCTCACAATATATGACCAGTGTCCTTCTATCCTAGACATCTAGATTGATCAATGTGAGGCATAGACCGTTTCATCCTCTGACCAATCTAAATCTTGAACTCCAAGTAAACTCACTCAATCAAATGAGCTCAATATCTCATATTGACTCATTTGGGTATGAACATACACTTCGTGGTCTCACACTATCAAGAATATCGATGTCACTCCCGTCATATAGGAGGGATAGATCCCATCTATGTCACGCACATCCCTCTGCATAATTCGTTACATATCCAGTAATCGCCTTTATAGTCCACCCAGTTACGGGTGACGTTTGACAAAACCAAAGTACATAACTCATTATGTAGGGATCCATGGTGATTTCAACTCTAAGGACTAGCAGTCATACTAATAGCCACATGAGAAAGTATATGACACTCATATAACGATACATGATACTTTCTCATGACGGGTCATTCAGTATACATTCTCTAATGCATATCGATGTGTCAACTTGATATCTCTATATCCATGACTTGTGAAATCAAGTCATCGAGTTGACCTACATGCTAGTCTTATTGCATTAACATTGTCCCTGAATGTTAATACTTGACTAGGAATGATTAAGAGTAGTGTTCCCTATATCATCTCACTATCGGTTCAACTAACCGATTGATAGGTGAGAACCTTCTACTCAAGGATGGTATTATACTTAGTTTATCTGGCACCAATACAAGTAAGTATAAT
The DNA here is from genome assembly GCF_018446385.1 of Zingiber officinale. NCBI lineage: Eukaryota > Viridiplantae > Streptophyta > Magnoliopsida > Zingiberales > Zingiberaceae > Zingiber > Zingiber officinale. Next base: position 57,277,138 of record NC_055993.1, read on the forward strand.
AACCAAAACAAATGCCTTTTATTTATATAGAATATGATACAACAAGTCCAAAATACAATCATCAAATGATTGGCTCTATGGCTCTAGCTAACAATCTCCCACTAGCACTAGTGCCAATCAGTGTAGGCTCTAAGCCCCAATGACCTAGTGTGACCATCATGCTTCCTCTGTGCCAAAGCCTTGGTCAAGGGATCTGCGATGTTAGCCTCTGTAGGTACTCTGTAAATCTTCACATCTCCTCTCTCGATGATCTCTCGAATGAGATGGAAGCGCCGTAGTATATGTTTGGTCCGCTGGTGTGAGCGAGGTTCCTTCGCCTGTGCTATAACTCCATTGTTGTCACAATAGAGCTCAATTGGGTCAGCAATGCTAGGAACCACCCCAAGTTCAGTGATGAACTTGTGAATCCAAACTGCCTCCTTTGCTGCCTCTGATGCAGCAATATACTCGGCCTCTGTCGTAGAATCAGCTACTGTGTTCTGCTTCGAACTCTTCCAGGTCACAGCACCACCATTTATGCTAAACACGAACCCTGACTGCGATCGATAATCATCCTGGTCGGTCTGGAAGCTAGCATCACTGTAACCCTTTACAGCTAGCTCATCATCGCCTCCATATATCAAGAAATATTCTTTAGTCCTTCTTAAGTACTTAAGTATATTCTTGACCGCTATCTAGTGACTTTCACCTGGATCTGACTGGTATCTGCTCGTCATGCTCAAAGCATACGAGACATCAGGTCGAGTACATAGCATGGCGTACATGATCGATCCTATGGCTGAAGCATAAGGGATCTGATCCATGCGGTCTCTCTCCTCTCTAGAAGAGGGACCCTGAGTCTTAGAAAGACTCATGCCATGTGACATCGGCAAAAATCCCTTCTTGGAGTTCTGCATGGTAAACTGAAGGAGTACCTTGTCAATGTATGTACTCTGACTTAGGCCAAGTAATCTCTTAGATCTATCTCTATAGATCTGTATCCCTAGAATGCGGGATGCCTCACCTAAGTCCTTCATTGAGAAGCAACTCCCTAGCCAGGTCTTGACAGACTGAAGCATAGGGATGTCCTTCCCAATGAGTAGTATGTCATCCACATACAATATGAGGAAGACAACTATATCCCCTACAACCTTCTTGTAGACACAAGGCTCATCTTCGTTCTTGATGAAACCAAACTGTTTGATTGCATCATCGAATCGAAGATTCTAGCTCCGAGAAGCTTGCTTTAGTCCATAAATGGACCTATACAGCTTGCATACTCTGCTAGTATGCTGTGGATCTACAAAACCCTCAGGTTGTGTCATATACACATCCTCGAGTAGGTTTCCATTCAGAAACGCGGTTTTGACATCCATCTGCCAGATCTCGTAATCGTGGTAAGCTGCAATAGCAAGCATGATCCGAATGGACTTAAACATCGCTACTGGAGAAAAGGTTTCATCATAGTCAATACTATGAATCTGCTTGAAACCTTTAGCTACCAAGCGACCCTTATAGATAAGTTCATCCATGTCAGTCTTTCTCTTAAAGACCCACTTACACCCTATAGGTTTTACCCCTTCAGGTGGATCAACCAAAGTCCATACTTGGTTGGTGTACATGGATTCCATTTCGGATCTCATGGCCTCTAGCCATTTCTCAGAATCTGGTCTCATAACAGCTTCTTGATAGGTGGTAGGCTCATCCTCTATGAGCATAATGTCATCATGGTCAGACAAGAGAAATGAGTATCTCTCAGGCTGACGACGTACCCTATCAAACCTGCGAAGAGGTATGTCTACTTGAACTGGTTGTTGTTCCTCAACTCCTTGTGGAACAACATCATCCACAACACTTTGTGGTTCCAGTTCAATTTCAATTGAGGCTTCAGTGCTATTGTTCGCATCTTGAACTTCTTCAAGATCAAACGCGCTCCCACTAGTCTTTCTAGAAACAAAGTCCCTTTCTAGAAAGACCCCAGTCTATGCCACAACTACCTTGTGCTGACTGGAAATGTAGAAGTAATATCCCTTAGTTTCCTTGGGATATCCAATAAAGTAGCACTTGTCAGATTTGGGTCCTAATTTGTCTGAGACTTGACGTCTAACGTAAGCCTCACAACCCCAAATCCTCATGAAAGATTCCTGGGCATCTCTCCCAGTCCATATCCTATATGGTGTCTTTATCACGGCCTTGGATGGAACTCGGTTGAGTATAAAAGCTGCCGTGTCTAGAGCATAGCCCCAAAGGTATGTCGGAAGATCTGTGTGACTCATCATAGATCGTACCATATCTAATAGAGTATGATTCCTCCTTTTGGATACACCATTCCACTGTGGTGTTCCAGGAGGAGTGAGTTGGGATATAATCCCACACTCAGCTAGGTAGTCACGAAACTCATGGCTAAGGTATTCTCCACCTCGATCTGATCGAAGTATCTTAATACTCTTGTCAAGCTGGTTCTGTACTTCATTCTTGAATTCTTTGAACTTTTCAAAAGATTCAGACTTATGTGTCATCAAGTACACATAACCATATCTACTGAAGTCATCAGTAAATGTGATGAAGTACCTATAACCGCCTCTAGCAGCGACATTGAAAGGGCCACATACATCACTATGTATGAGTCCTAACAAATCAGTCGCTCTCTCGCTGTGGCCACCAAAGGGAGTCTTGGTCATCTTGCCTCGTAGGCATGACTCGCATATCTCATATGATTCAAAATCAAATGAGTCCAGCAAACCATCCTTATGGAGCTGGGATAAGCGCTTGTCATTTATATGACCTAAGCGACAGTGCTAGAGATAGGTTTGGTTCATGTCATTTGACTTGAACCTCTTGGTATTTACGTTATAGATGGGGCTTTCAAGGTCTAGAATGTAGAGTCCGTTTATCAGAGGTGCACTACAATATAACATATCGTTTAAATAGACGGAACAACATTTGTTCTTTATTGTAAACGAAAATCCTTTCTTGTCCAAACAAGAAACTGAAATTATGTTCTTAGTCAAGGCAGGCACATAACAACAATCATCTAATTCTAGTACAAGCCCAGAGGGTAGAAATAGATGATAAGTTCCTACAGCAATAGCAGCAACCCGTGCTCCATTGCCTACTCGTAGGTCTATCTCACCCTTCGTCAATGCCCTGCTATTTCTCAGCGCTTGTACATTAGTACAAATGTGCGAAGCACATCCAGTATCTAATACCCACGATGAAGAAATAGAGAGGTTGACTTCTATAACATGTATACCTGAAGTAGAAATCTTATTCTTCTTCTTAAGATCTTCCAGGTATTCTTTGGAGTTCCTCTTCCAGTGCCTTGCTTGTCCTTGATATAGGTGACAAAGATGTTCAACCATATCGTAAGCTCCCATCAACTCATGTTGCTTCTGAAGCTCAGAGTTCATGGTCGCGAGCATAAGACAAGACACATCTAATGCGTCATCTCGATGCTTCTTGTAAGCATCTCGGTCTGCTCGCGTGGCAGTGGCAGGAGGAGCCTCCGGAATGGGCTGCTCCAGAACGTACAGTTTATGTTCTTGGGTGAGAACTATTCTCAGGTTCCTGTACCAGTCCAGGAAATTTGCTCCGTTAAGCTTGTCCTTCTTAAGGACAAATCGCAGGGAGAAGGTGTTCGTATTCGACGTCATGTTAATCTACAACAGAAATAAATGCAGAAATAAGTATCATATTCTTAATCATTTAATTAGGCCTTTAACTAAATGATGCTCCCACTGAATTCTATAATTCATGTGGGACAAGATCCACATCATACTAATCCTTGAGTTAGCTTTGGCTAATACACCCAAGTTTTAGTATGATCGGTAGGTAACGATTACCAATTACATCTCTATGCAACTCTTGTTTATAGGATCAAGATCCGCATTGATATTAAAACTCGAGTTAGCTTTGGCTAATACGCCCGAGAGTTAATATATATGTGATTTTGACCTATCTTTCCAACCGTTGGATGAATGCCTATAGTTATACTCGATCCAACCGAGTTAACTAGGAATACTCAATCTAATTGAGTTGTACTCACCCATGCGTTGATAGGCGGGACCAAGATTGTCCCTCCGTACCCTACCAAGATAGTATGTGTTGCTCTGCTTTGGCAGATTCAACAACAACATGCGATCGAGGTAGTGGTAGGTATCACGGCATGGTAGGCATTACGAGTTGACGTGATTTAGATCTAATCTAAACGATGATGCGTATCATATACTCAATAGATCTAATCTAATCGAAGGGTGCATCATGTGCACGACTTAGATCTAATCTAATCGTAAGACACTAATTAATTACTCAATTAACTAGCATGCATCACATACACACATAACAATTAATTAAATAATTAATCAAATATTTTTGTGACTATGTCATGGCCCTACTATGATCTTCTCAAGCCAATGAGAAGATCGGATGGTCAACCTAAGGTCAACAGCTTCTCAAGCTCCTTCCTTTGACCACCTCGTGTTGCTCGCGCCCTCCTCGTAACTCCGTCTCGAGTGGACCTTCCACCACTTCAAAATTTACATTACATTTTGAAACTCAAGTTAAATTCGAGTCTAAATCTAATTTACAACAAGAATAAAAGAGAAAGGCACGACGCGCAGGTCACGAAAAAATAAAAACATACAACACGCACATCACATCACGGCTCACAGGCCGTATTATGAATTACAACACGAATAATCCAATCGAATTGGGTCTTTGGGCCATGACTATCACAAAAATAATATATAATTCAAAATTATATATTTCTATAATTTTCTGTAATTTTTCTATAATTTTTACAATTTTTACGAGTACAATTTCCCGGCGGTTCCGTTTAGCGGTTTTCGGGCGCAATCGCGGAACGAATCCCCTTGCGGGGCCAGGGGCGGCACCCCTACCCGCGATCTAACCATCACGAGGGTTCCATTGCGATCTAACAGCGCCTTATCCCGCTGTCCCAAAAAGTTTTGGGGCGAAACTTGGCCGTTTTAGAAAAATCTTCCCGGTAGCGGAAGCCTACAAGCGCCGAAACACTTGTGCTTCGCTTCTACGAGAAAATTACCCATAAAAACTATAAAAAACCTAAATTTAAAGAATATTATAGAACTGAAAATTTTTCATAAAACACAAAATAAACTCGTATTCATCTTTGCACGTGGCTCTGATACCACTATTGGGTTTTTCGGGCCGCGAAAACCGCGTTTTCGCGTCGCGGAAACCCCGAAAGCCCCAAAGCCAACGGATCCGTGCAAAGAAAAATTTCTAAAACTACGAATACGAGTTTCACACTCCATATCTACAGTAGATAAGAGTTATATACCTTCGATGCGTGCCCTCGCAATCCCACAAGTCCAAGGTACGCCGGATCTCGAAGTTGTCAACGTAGAAAACTCTCATGTGATATCCACACGAACAAGATGTGTTCTCTATCACTCAAGGATGGAGAGGAGAGCACCCCAAGTGTGCTAGCACTTTCTAGGGCTCTCGGATAGGATTTGAAAGGAAGAAAAAGAGAGGATGCAAAAGAATCTCTTACACTCAAGAAGTAGTATCCTCCTTTGTGACCTTCACCCTTCCTTTGTGTTGGAACCCACTCAACCACCTTCTCTTTTCATCAAAAGCTCTCGGCAACCACAAGAGAAGAGAAGGAAGAAGCAAGGAAGAAGATGAGACAATTACCACACATCAATACCACTAAATGAAAACCTTCTCATCCTTTAGTGTGGCCGGCCACACACTCATAACTCCCTCATTTAATGTGGCCAGCCACATTAAATGGAATGGGAGGTGTTGTAACCTCCATGAGGTGGCACACCTCATGAGGTGGAGATGATGTGGCAAGGTTAGTCATGCCATGTAGGATGAGTCAACCTTCATGATGTGGCAATGCATCAAGTCAAACTTGATGTATCAACTTCCATTTGGTCAAGTCAAATTGACCAATTCTCTTCCTTGTTGAGTTAAATCTAACCTTTGATTCAAGTCAATTTAAATTTAATGAATCTCAATTCATTAATATAAATTGACTTAATGAATCAAATTTAAATTAGACTCATTCAACAATTGAATCTAATTGAGTCTAACTCAATAAGTCTAATTTGAATCCAATCTTTGGTGCATCATATGAACCTAATCCAATTGGTTCATCATATGAACCAAATCTCCATCCACTTGTTCTTTGTGTGTGACCCAATAGGTTCTTGTAACGTTGGCAATATTTCTAAACTTCTTTAAAAACATAAGCAATGAGCGGCATCTAGCAATACATCATTGCTACCAAAGTTACAAGAATGTTGAGATCCAACATCACCTTGTGACTACTAATTGTGACTCCTCACAATATATGACAAGTGTCCTTCTATCCTAGACATCTAGATTGATCAATGAGAGGCATAGACCGTGTCATCCTCTGACCAATCTAAATCTTGAACTCCAAGTAGACTCACTCAATCAAATGAGCTCAATATCTCATATTGACTCATTTGGGTATGGCCATACACTTCGTGGTCTCACTCTATCAAGAATATCGATGTCACTTCCATCATATAGGAGGGATAGATCCCATCTACATCACTCACATCCCTCTGCATAATTCGTTACATACACAGTAATCGCCTTTATAGTCCACCCAGTTACGGGTGACGTTTAACGAAACTAAAGTACATAACTCCTTATGTAGGGATCCATGGTGACTTCAGGTCTAAGGACTAGTAGTCATACTAATAGCCATATAAGAAAGTATATGACACTCATATAATGATCCATGATACTTTCTCATGATGGGTCATTCAGTATACATTCTCTAATGCATACCCATGTGTCAACTTGATATCTCTATATCCATGACTTTTGAGATCAAGTCATCGAGTTGACCTACATGCTAGTCTTATTGCATTAACATTGTCCCTGAATGTTAATACTCGACTAGGAATGATTAAGAGTAGTGTTCCCTATATCATCTCACTATCGGTTCAACTAACCGATTGATAGGTGAGAACCTTCTACTCAAGGACGCTATTATACTTAGTTTATATGGCACCAATACAAGTAAGTATAATAACCAAAATAAATGCCTTTTATTTATATAGAATATGATACAACAAATCCAAAATATAATCATCAAATGATTGGCTCTAGGGCTCTAGCTAACAACTGGAAGTGTTGTGTGCCAATTGTAGTCTGTGGTGTGCTTAATTCTTTGTGCAGCTTTCTGGACATGACAAAACTAAAGTTAACTTCTTGTCTTCTCATTGACAGATGGTTTTCATAATTCTACACCTCATTCAGATTCTGGATTCTGGAATTTTTGCTGTGTGCCAAATTTTTGCTGAGATACATTGTCGTGGGAGGGGGAGTGCTTCAAATTTTTGGAAGTCCTTGAATTTCAAGAAAATAACAACAGGACAGAAAAAACATAGAGTGCTGAAATGGCTGAAACTTGGTGAAATATGCAATTATGATGTATCAGCTGTCTGCCAAGCTCCTTATGCAGTTTTGCTATCAATGAAAAGACTAAGTAAAGTTCATGCTTACTAACTATCAAATGGTGTTTATATATGTACAAGTGTTTACAGATTTAAACTTAAATTAACTCAACTCCTGATCAGCCATCCTGAATTCTGATATCAGAATCCTGAATTGAATTCTGAACTAATCCAAGAAGCTGAGAAGGGATGTGCCAAATGATTCTCTGAAAATTTCAGCTGATAGCTGCAAAGGATTGAGGAGGAATTGGATGTTGGTTGTTAAGTTCTAGCTAGGAAAGTGACATGGAAGATGGTTACTGGAGTGAATGGATGCATGCAAATTCAATGGTAATTATATTTTGCAATTGTCCAATTTATGGGACTAAAATCCGGAAAACCATAATTCAACATTGAGTTGAGATATTGTTGGAACTCTTAATTATACATTTCCAGATGGTCAGAATGCTTGAAGGTGATTTCTGGAATTGACAAATTTATTTTAGTGCTGGAATCATTCTAAGATGGTGAGGCTGCTGAGATATTTTTGTGCCAATTGTTGATCCTATTCTTGATTAGCATTGTAGTTGTTTCATAGCTTAAGAATTCTCCAGGATATGAAATGAAACTACTTTAATTTACAGATTTTGAAACTGCATAGCATCACTGCAGTGTTAGTGATCAGAGTTGCTATAAGATTTAGTTTTAAGTTGCTGTTGCAATTTGGAATTCCTGCATTTGACAGCAAGGATACAACCTACAAGCTATTTCAAGAAGGAAGCCAATGAAATGGAGAAACTTATCTCTAGAATGTTGCTTCTGACATTGCACTAAACTTGTTTGGTTCTCTATCTATATAGCATGAACATATCCCTCAAGCTATCTGATATCAGATAAGAAACAGCCATTGCTGAAAAGCAGAAATTTTAAAGCTGTTGTAATATTGGATCTCTTCTAAGCTAGACCCTTCATGAATTACAATGAGATATTCTTGAATCATCAATTTTGGAACTGAGTATCAGAATTAGAATGCAGTTTTGTTTTGTAATTCAAACCTGAATTCTGAAAGTGATTTGAAAATCATACAGTGTAGAGATCAGTTCATTGCTCGAGTTTTTACTACTGATGAGGTGAAGAATGCTAAAATCCATGTGAAGTTATCCAAATTTCAGCTGTGAAAAATAGAGAAAGAGGTGGCTGTTGGATTTAATTATTGAAAGACAGCTTCTAAGTGTAGAAAGGAGATTAAGGAAGGATGTTTTCTTGGAAACTTCACAGCAGAGTATTGGTAGAATACTGAGTTCAAGTACTTGGCACAATGCAGCAGTAAAAAAGTAACTAAAGGGAGTTAACGCTGAGAATGAGCCAAAACAGAAATGAAGGCATTATAGAAGCTGAAATTATTCAGTTCATTGAAGTTGTACCAGATCTGTTTGAGATTGATATGAAGTAAAGCTTCAGAATTTTGATATTCTTCATTGAAGGAATTTAGTTTGAAGCATGTAGAAATAAGTTTGGCAAAGGTTTTCATTTTGCTCCGGAATGATTGAAGCTTTAATTTAAAGCTATGCTGATGTGGACAGCATCTTCAGTTGGCACAGATCAGATAAGAGAATAGGAAGGTGAAAATTCTGAAACTATAAAACTGCTAGAATTGCCAATGGGGCTGGACAGTTCTGGGCCAATGTTGTGATTTGGTGTCTGTGATACTCCTTCATAAACCTGATTAACAGAACTTAAGTCTAAGGATATTTGAATTACAAATTCTTGTATCACAAATCTCCAATTGCAGAATCTGAGAACCAGTTTTAAATTCCAAAAATTCTGGAGCTAGAACTTGATTCCATACCGTGTCGATATCTTTTACAAAATTTTAGTACAATGGCTAATTCAAAATAACTAAGTACTAGTGGAAGTGTTATTTGAAGTTTTTGACTCAGAACTTGGAAGAAAGAGGTGCTGGAAATGCAAGAGCAGAATGGAATTTCTGTGTTTTGAACTATGCTTTGCTGTGACACCAAGTTGTGGATTTTGACTCAGAAATGTGGAATCTGAATTTGTGTTTGAACGGTGCTTTGCCAACAATGTTTGCAATTGAACTCTTCATGATTTAAGTTTAAACTGGAATTTAGTAATAAGTCTAAATTCTAGAATTCTGCAAATTATGTTATGCATGTAATTCTTATTTCTAAAATGCAAATGTCAAAAGTCAGAAATTTGGTTTCTAAAACTGAAGCTGCTGAACAGAAGCTCTATTCTTAGCCTAAAGTAATGCTAGATATAGTTCAAAATAGTTTCAAATAGATTGAACTCCATTAGATGAGCCTAGAGATTTAGTTCAGCCATCAATTTCAGGATTCAAATATGCAGTTTTGGAATTGTTGTATCAACTTGGAGCGAATTTGTTGAGTTTCATTGCCCGAGATGGCCAATATTTTAAGTGTGGGGGAGGGAATTCTTCTTCATAAGTTGATTTGAAATTATTTTTAGTCTTCAAGTGATGGAATTCAGTGAAAACAGAAGAAACAAAAGTGGCAAATCAAAAGTATCAAGTGTGGAGATAGAGTATCAAGAGTCTTGGATAGGTATCAAATTGAAGAAGAGTTTGGCTTGGTCTTTTGTATTGATAAAAACAAATGGTATTCATTTTTTTTACATCAAATGGGTCAACTCATCAAGTATATTCCTCCAATACTCTTATCTTCTCATTTTTCTACATTGAATTCTTTTCTTTTGCCTATTTTACTCACTTTTATTGTTCTTTTTTATTCCACTTCAATTCTTGTTGATTAAATCCTTTTGATTCATGTATGCTATGTTTTATAGTGGTGGAGAATTAGAAAATAAGCAAGCCTATGGTAGTGAAATGTTGTGAGTTGCATTGAGTGAGCTCCACTTATACACATGTTTGAGTGTGAGAGCTAGAATAGGTAAATCCCTTGTGAGATTGCATCTTGCTTAATTTTTGAATTGGGTTGAAACTACCATACCTACTAATTATTGTTTGGATTGTATTCATGATTGTTTGTGATCTTTAGATTGTTTTAGTTAAATTCTTTTTACTATCTTCTAAGTATTGCTAGGGAATTTTTATGAAGATGATTTTCAGTTTTCTTTACTTTCACGGGACGTTCAAGACAAAGTGTGGGGGATTTGATAACCATGATTTTACTGTATTATTTTGATTCATTTATGCATGGTTTGATACTATGTTCATAGATAAAACCTAGATTTGCATCACATTTCATGCATTGTCTTTATTTTGGGCTTAATTGCAAATTATCTTATTTTTGGTGTTATTTGATGCTAATATTTTATTCTTATTTTGTAGGCATCAAAGGATCTTGGATTTGGATCTATTCGAACCGAATTTGTGCTCGAATCAGAGTTGAAACGAGAAGATCAAGCTGCAGAGCATTATGAACCATTCATCGAAGATTGGACAGATCTGAACCATCCAGTAAAGATCTGATCGATCCAACCTAAGGGAGAGTAGATCCAGACCCTAGATCAAGATCAGTACCTTCGGATCAGATTTTAGGCGAACTTTCACCGTTGATCAAGCTCCAAATCAATTTCAGCCGACCGTTCAGATCTGGATCAGATTTAAAACAGAAGCTACAGTGTTCGTGTGTTTTGTCGAGTCCTCGCGCACAGCTTCGTCCCGTGACGTTCCTCTTCCAAATTCTGACCCCGATTCCTTCTCCAATCAACCTCTCGAGCTTCAACCTCGGTGGAGAGCTTCTCAGCAGCTACATCCCGATCATCTGGAGTCATCGGCGGGTGTTCCCCCCGGCGGAATTCTTCTCCCGGCATATCTCTGTTCCACCTCAGATTTGGAGGTGTTCCTTCAATCTGAGGTTCCGATTCCCATCAGTGACACTCGGCGGTGGTCCTCCGGTGTTTCTGAGCTTCATCCGACGATCATCCGCAATCCACAACCTTCATCCAGATTCAGAGAGCTCCGGTTAGCAGAAATTCATATTTTCGGCCATTCATGGGGTTTTGGGTTGTTCTAGCTCGCCGAAGGTGGTCCGTCGGCGTTGCTGAGCATATCTGGAGTTGATACGCCATTGATACTCTTCATTAAGGTCCGGAGTTGGGTGTTCTCAACTTTGGCACTCTTGTGTGACGACAAGAGTGTGAAGTTTGTATGGATTGGTTGTGAGTTGGATCGATTAGGGTTTATTTCATTTTGTTACTGTTTTTATAGCTTGGCACATATTACTTTTATGTTTTGTTATGTTTTTAGCAAGTAATTTAGCATTTCTTTGTTTTGTTGAAGTTTAATTCATGTTTGGTAGTTGTAATTTCATTGGTACAATTTAGTTTAATTCTTGTTTGATGCTTAGTTAGTTGTTAAGTTTTAAATTAGGGTTTAAATTATGCTTTAGATTAGAATTCAATTGTGTCTCGTTATTTCATATTTAGTGTAAGTGTGGTGATGATTTAATCAAAACGTAGGGTTACAATGCGTTATGGTTTGATTATTGGCACATAGTTAGGTTTCTTTATGCATTAGGTTAATTCTTATTTTTCTGTACTTTTCATTTGTTAGATTTATATTCAAAGATCAACCCCCCATTTATATATCAAAAACCCCAAAAACAAGAATAACGTACAATCCTAGATTATCATCCTACCGCTAGTTCTTCGGGTTCGATCCTGGGCTCGTTATTACAACATGATTGTGTAGATAAGGGGTTCATGGAATATTATACATTGTTAATTTGATTTACGAGTGTGACAAACTCATTATCAACACCACGACTTTCCACCTAGGGTTACCACCCCCTAGGACTTTTGCCTCAATCTCTCGACCCGCCAAGACTTTTCGCATAGGGTTACCACCCCCTATGATCTAGGGTTACCACCCCCTAGGGTTTTCCACCTTCCTAACCACAGCTAGGACTTTTTGCCTAAGTACACTTAGGACTTTCCTACAAGCTTATTCAAACTGTTAGATCACAAACCAACTTAACTTTGAACCCTTTGCCATTATCAAAACACAGGTTCGATCGTCGGATGCTTCCCGCACTAACAATCTCCCCCTTTTTGATTATGACAACTCAAATTCAAAGTTAAGTAAAAACAGGCATAATTAAACAGTTGTATAAGTAACAACAAATTTTTTTTTTAAGTTTTAGTGTAAGCGTAAGAACACAATTTTAGATGCAATGAAGGCTTAAGCTAATACTTTAAAGTGTAAGGCTCCCCCTTAATTAGAGCTTAAATTTTGAATTTTGAATTTTGAATTTTGAATTTTATGCTATTCTCTCCCTTTGCCATATATCAAAATAAGGAGAGGAAAAATATAGTACTTAGGTATATCTAAAAAGTATTTTGAAAAAAATGCTTAGGTATACCTTGAAAAAAAATACTTAGCTTTTTTAGAAGAAATGTTCTTGTAAGACTTTTAGCTAAGTCATAAATTATTTCAACTTTGAGAAATAATTTAGCTAATCAGAATATATATATATATATATATATATATATATATATATATATATATATATATATATATATATATATATATATATTTTAAAAAAAAGTGCTTAGTTAAATTTAGATGTATTTAACTAAGAGAGTGCTTTTTGTAAAATATTTAGCTAAGTAAATGTTAAGGATTCAGAGAAGATCTTTTAAGATAGCTTTAAGGATTAAGTTTGAAAAGTAACTTAGCAAAATTCAAAAAAGTACTTAGGTAACTTTTGAGGAGCCTTTTTGAGAAAAGTTAGTTAGATTTGAAAGACTTTATGTTTGAATTAGAACTCTTCTCAAAATTGGCTAAGTTTGAAGGCATTTGCTAAAAATATTTGAAAACGACTATAGAGGGCATTTAGCTAAAATTTGAATAAGCCTTTTGAAAAATAGCTTTGAGAAGTTATTAGAAAATATAGCTAAAGTTGAAATATTTAGTTTGAAAGACTTAGTTAAATTTAGATGCAAAGAGGGAGGAGCTTAACTTGTAAAAGTTTGAATTAAGGTCATTCATTCAAATTCAAGTAGTCCTAAAGTCCAAGCATGAGTATTTATTTAATTTCCTGGGTCAAATGTCTAACCATTAGCTACTAACTGTTTACCTAGAAGGTAACAGCTTTCACTTGGCTAGTCAAATTAAGTTGACAATCCAGTTAGATTTGACTAAGTCAGGATCACTTAACTTGATTATTGTATTTTTGGTATTTAACACCCAGACTTCCTACGATGCACAAAAATAAGAATTTTGAAATCTAGGTTCTACCCTATGCATCTCATGTCGTTCTAAGTTTTACAAACATAAACAAGTTATGCCTAGTGTGCTTATGAGATGCTCTGGCTAAAACTTAGGGGAACATGATATCTAAAGGTAAGTGTCTAGGCTAAGTCTAATTTTGAAAATCTAATAAAGTTAGAATTTTGAAGACATTTTTCTTAGAAGTTTAAAAAAAATACAAAAGAACACTGAATAAGTTATATTCTACTAAACACATTCTTATTTGTCTTCTAAGTGCACTGAACTTAAGTTTAGGTAAGGATTTTGTGAATATATCGACTAGGTTTGATTTGGACTCAACATAGTTAAGTATAATATCTCCCCTAGCTACGTGATCCCTTACAAAATGATGTTTTACATCTATGTGTTTAGTCCTTGAATGGTGAATTGGGTTTTTAGTTAAATTGATTGAACTTATGTTATCGATTGAGATTTTAGTATTTTGATATTCTAATTGGTAGTCTTTTAGGGTATGCATCATCCATAATAATTGAGATGCACATTCTCCTAAAGCTATGTATTTAACTTCAGTGGTAGATAGGGCAACACAGTATTGCTTCCTACTTGACCAACTTACTAGTCATTGACCTAGAAATTAACAACTGCCACTTGTGCTTTTTCTATTTAGTTTTCACCCAGCATAGTCTGAATCAGAATAGTCATATAGGTCAATGGTGCAAGTTCTAGGGTATAAGAGTCCTACATTTAGGGTCCCCTTAATGTACCTAAGTATTCTTTTAACATATGTTAGGTGTGACTCTTTTGCATAAGATTGGTATCTTGCGCGCATACCTACTGCAAATAATATATCGGGTCGACTTGCAGTTAAGTAGAGTAAGCTAGCTATTAGACTTCTATAGTACTTTGGGTCTACTGGTTTTCCTTCTGTGTCAGAATCAATGTTGATATTTGCTGCCATTGGGGTATTTATAATTTTAGAATTTTCCATGCAAAATTTTTTAATCAGTTCCTTAGCATATTTAGTTTGATAAATATAGGTTCCATCTCTGGTTTGTTTAATTTGTAAGCCTAAGAAGAAATTAAGTTCCCCCACCAAGCTCATTTCAAATTCATTTTCTATTAATCTAACAAATTCTTTTAAAAGTTTAGTGTTGGTTGAGCCAAAAATTATATCATCAACGTAGATTTGGGCTATAAAAATGTCTTTTTCTAAGGTTTTGACAAATAGGGTCTGATCTATTTGACCCTGGTTAAAGCTCTTGGATATAAGGTAATTAGATAACCGTTCATACCATACCCTAGGTGCTTGTTTTAGTCCATATAAGGCTTTTTTCAGTTTAAACACATGGTTTGGGTTGTTTAGGTCCTCAAATCCTGGCGGTTGGCTTACATATACCTCTTCTTTAATAAACTCATTTAAGAAGGCTGACTTGACATCCATTTGGTATAACCTGAATCCTTTATGTGCTACATAGGCCAGCAGCATCCTAATGGATTCAAGTCTAGCTACTGGTGCATAGGTTTCGTCATAATCTAACCCTTCAACCTGGCTGAACCCTTTGGCTACTAGTCTGGCCTTATTTCTTACTATATCACCCTAATCATCCAATTTGTTCCTAAATACCCATTTGGTATCAATTATGGACTTATCTATGGGTTTAGGTACAAGTTCCCAAACTTGGTTTCTATCAAATTGGGCTAACTCTTCCTGCATAGAAATGATCCAGTCTGGGTCGGGAAGAGCTTCTTCTATAGTCTTCGGCTCAATCTTGGAGATAAGGGCAATCTGACTAAGGTTTCGATAAGAAGATCTAGTTCTAACTCCTAGGTTTGGGTCACCCAAAATCTGGTCAGGTGGATGAGAAGTACTTATTCTTGTGGGTCTTATGCTTGGGTTAGCAATTGGTTCCTCTGGTTTACTAGTGTTAGGTTGAATTTCATCATCTTCTGTAATTCTTGGGATAATATCAATATTTTTATTTATATTCGGTAGGTTATTCTCTTCATCAAAGATTACATTAGTTGTCTCTTCAACTTTTAGGGTATTTTGGTTATAGACTCTATAGGTCCTACTGGTTGAGTAGTACCCTAAGAATATTCCTTGGATTGATTTGGGTGTAAATTTTCCTAAGTAATATTTAGTGTTTAAAATATGAACTTTACATCCAAATACTTTTAAATAATTCAAGTTGGGAATTTTATTATAGTATATTTCATAAGGGGTTTTATGGTGCAATTTGTTAATCAGAATTCTATTTTGAATGTAGTTTACTATATTTATTGCTTCGGCCCAGAATTGATGACTTAAGTTATACTCATTTAACATGGTTCTAGCAGCCTCTTGTAGGGTTCTATTTTTCTATTCCACTAGACCGTTTTGTTGGGGGGTTCTAGGACATGAAAATTCATGTTTGTATCTATTGATTTTACAAAATTAGGAAAACCTATGATTTTTAAATTCACCCCCATGATCACTTCTCATTCTTTTAATTTTGGTATCTTTTTCATTTTCTGTTAGCTTGCAAAAATTATTAAAAGTTTCAAAGGTTTCATCTTTTGTTTTTAGAAACTTTACCCAAGTGAACCTAGAGTAATCATCAATTATGACTAAGCAATACTGGTTCTTGCTTAGTGATTCGGCTCCATGTGAATCAAATAGATCTAAATGTAGGAGCTCAAGTAAGGAGTCAGTTCTATCTAGATTGGTTGACTTGTGGGTTGATTTGGTTTGTTTACCTTGTTGGCAAGCTTGGCAAATTGTATTCTCTAACTTCCTTAATTTGGGTAGCCCTCTAACTAAGCCATTTCGACTCATTTTTGAAATGAGTTTGACATGCGTGTGACCCAGTCTTCTGTGCCACAAGTTGGTTTCCTCTTGTTGTGTCAAGAGACACTTTGTTGAGAATATGGGTAGGTCAATTGTGTAGATGTTATTTTTCCTAAGTCCTTTAAGTATAATTTCGGGGTTATGAATATTTTTAACTGAACACCTAGAATTATCAAAACTAAGTAGCCGCTACCACACAATTGACTTATACTCAGTAAAATAAAGTTAAAATTTTCAACTAATAAAATGTTTTGGATAATAAAGTTGGAACTGAGTTCGATATTACCATTTCCGATTACCTTAAGTTTACCGTCGTTGCCGAATGCAACTGATCCTAGGTTCTTGCATTTGAGCTTAGTGAACTTCAACCTATCTCCAGTCATATGTTTGGAGCATCCACTATCCAACATCCATTGATCCAATTCAGTGGGGTCAGGCCCTTCGGAAATGGATACTGATCCATGGCTTCTTTCTGATTCAGCTTCCGATTCGCTCTCGCTCTCGGACATATTGATCTGGTCCCAGGCCATCAGTGCAAGGAGACTCGTCTGATCGAGTTCGTCGTCGTCGTCTTCTGAGGAAGATTCTTCGAATGTTGCCTTCAAGACCTTTTTCCTTTTTTGTTTCTTTATCTCCTTTTGGTTGGGACAGTTGGCTTTGATATATCCCTTCTGGTTACAGCCATAGCACGTCACTTCAAATTTTACCTTCGAGCTTGATTAGGCTTCTTTAGACTGGACTGCCTTCTTGAGGTCCCTTTTGTTTAACCCCTTCTTCTTCTTGTAGAGCTTCTTTACAACGTTGATGAGTTCAATCGTTAGTTCATCGTCTTCATTGTCTGAGTTAGGTTCTTCATCTGATTCTGGTTCGGTTCTACGCCTTGGTCTTGGTTCGCGTGTTCTGCTTGTACCTGCAACCAAAGCAATGCCCTTCTCGGTTGGCTGTGCATTAGTCTGCTCATGTAATTTGAACTCAGAGAATAACTCATCTAACTTTATAGAAGATAAGTCCTTGGAGACTTTGTAGGCATCTACCATTGATGCCCACAATGTACTCCTCAGAAACGCGTTGAGAGCGTACCTTATTATATCCCTATTCTCGACCCTTTGCCCGATCGCGTGGAGGGAGTTGAGAATGTCTTGAATACATGTGTGGAGTTGACTTGTTGTCTTTCCTTCCTGCATTTTAGGATTATATAATTAATTAAACAAAAAATCTCTTTTGCTTACCTTGGTGTCGGAGGTGCCCTCGTGCAATTCGATCAGCTTCTCCCACATCTCTTTTGCGGTTGAAAAAAACTCTGTTGAGCTCTTCCTTGGTCAGTCCACACTGGAGGGTGCAGGTTGCTCTGGCATTGGCTTCCACCTTCTTGATTAGAGCTGGTTCCCAGTTCTCGCAGGGTGTAGGCTTGCCGTCTTTGTCGGTTGGCAATTGAAACCCAGTCTTGACGATCATCCACATCTCGAACTGGATTTTTAGAAAATTTTCCATTCGTCCTTTCCAGTACCCGAAATCTTCTCCGGTGAAGAGCCGAGGATGAACGGTGCTGTAACCTTCTTACTGGGCCATTTAATTAATATGCAAGAATAAAATAGAACGAGATGTCCCAAGACTAGGTCTTGGATTAGTAGTACGGGAAAAAAGTTAAAATAACGAGCTCAAGTGGTGTTGCATCAATTTTGAGCAAAAACTGATTCGTAAAAAGAATTAGAATGTAGCTATTAAGTTAATTCTAATTGACTCCGTAAAACTAGAAATAACCACAAAAAATGCTTGATTGGTGGTTGCACCAAATCGAAGCGACCCCGCTCTGATACCAATTGTTGGATCGAGAAGCGCTAGAGGGGGGGTGAATAGCGCTTGTGGCTATTTCGCGTTTCGAATTCGTAAAACTATTGAGTTAAAGCAGCGGAATAAAGTAAAAGACAACAAACACATAAAGGCACCAAGAATTTACTTGGTTCAGAGTCTGTGACGACTCCTACTCCAAGGCCCGCCATCATTGATCGCTTCCGGTGGGCAACAACTATAAGCTCAGAAAAAGAGTACAAATATGTATTACAATAAGTGCAATAAAGAACTATTATACCGACGATAGAATCAAAATCTTGGAGCTCCGGGTCGTCGGGGACTTGTAACAGCACTTCAGGGCATCTTTTGGAGCAGCACGTTGTAGTAGAAGCACTAAGGAATTGTTGTCTTGACTGCTACCTCGAAACCCCCTTTTATGCACTGCTGGAGGTGCCTCCAACACCATCCAGGGCGCCTCCAACACCCCGAGTCAGCCGCGTGGATCAGTTCTAAAAATTTCACCTCTTATCTTGCTTGAGGCGCCTTCATGGCCACTCCAAGGCGCCTCCAAGCTCTGGTCCAAGGTGCCTCCAGCTCCGTCTGAGGCGCCTCCAAGCCTGTTACGCAGCCAGCTCACCCTCTACACCCGAGGCGCCTCCAAGCTCCATGGAGGTGCCTTGGACACTGTTCGTTCGAGGTGTGACTTGCTCCTTTGTTCCTGCAAAATGTGTTAGTCCCAAACACATACCCTGCAAAACAAAGTTAGCACATAATAGTCATAGTAAATGAGATATTGACAGTCTTCGGACTGTCCGGGTCTAACTTCGAATTTCCAACCGAAAACCCTAGGTCGATCTGACGCCTACTGTTCCCTCTGCGGGGAACACGTCCTAACCTACTCCACTCAAGAGATTACCTGATGCCAGCACCATCCTCCATATCGATTTGACTTTTGCTTGGCGCTCGATGCTTTCGGACTTTCTGTTGGACGCCCACTCCTCGACTCGTCCAGTCTTCCACCTGGATCACGACACTAGGACTTTCCACCTAGGGTTACCACCCCGTAGGACTTTTGCCTGAAGCTCTAGACCCGCCAAGACTTTTCGCATAGGGTTACCACCCCCTATGACCAAGAGTTACCACCCCTTAGGGTTTTCCACCTGCCTAACCGCAGCTAGGACTTTTGCCTAAGTACACTTAGGACTTCCCTGCAAGCTTATTCAAACTGTTAGATCACAAACCAACTTAACTTTGAACCCTTTGTCATTATCAAAACACAGGTTCGATCGTCAGATGCTTCCAGCACCGACAGGATTTTCTCAAGCTTACTCGCGTAAACAGACTTGTCATGCTCGGTCGGGCCTAAATCATAAAAGCTGGCAGAGAGAGACTCTGATCCCCCCCCCCATCCATCCAGTCGGTTCATCAACACGTAGTGGATCGGCCAAAGCGACCTAGACCACTCCCGAGCAAGATAATAAGCATTAAGCGACAACAGGTCAAGGAATCATAACCACTTGTCAGAGAATACCTGCTGCATGTCAGAGAATATTCCAGCAGTTTGAGGCACCTTCAAGCAGAACCTTCCTCTAGTCTATAGGAGAAGGCCACGTGTCCTCCGCCACCCGACAAGCCCTAACACCCGACACCCTATGATAGGGGTCAGTCTCCAGAAGATACGCATTGTCATATAAAATGAGACGTTCTCTCCCTTGCACAGGTACGCTCACTTGCACACTTGTCTACTTTTTTTCTTCCTTCGTACACTATTCTTCTGAAAAAAGTACCTGACTTGAGCATCGGAGGGCCTACTCCAGGGAATTTTTCCTTGGTTCTTTGTCTCTAACATTCCGTGTGCTTGTCTGAGTGTGCGCAGAGTTCTTGTACTGCGCAGGGTTGGATTGTGAACCAAAAGGAGAGTAAAAACTAGAGAGAACTAGAAAGAGTGAGAGATCAGGAGGAAGAGTTTCTTTGGGAAATATGTCTTGGGAAGGAAGTTCTAGGATGTCAGTTTCTAGGATGACTAGTGGACCCTAAGTATTTACCAATGCTATCTCATAAGGTCTCATCAAAGTGTGTTCCCATTGATTCCATTGCTAATAAATAAGAAGGGCAACTTAGAGAGTTCAGTTTAATGGTTATCCTATTGTCATCTAGGGTCCACTGGTCATACATTTTGATTGCACCAATCATTTCTTAACATGGATTAGGAAATCCCTTTAAGCATAAGTTAGATTCTCCCTTGTATAGATTTAGCTTCTATTTTGAGGGAACCCACGAGATGTCCCATTTGAAGGTTATCCTTTGTCACTAAGGGACCACCGGCCATATGATCTCGAGTATTCTCGCTACATGGCAACTGATCCATGCATCTACTCAATTAAATAACATGTATTTGCAATAAAGATTTCACACATGTAGTCAAGCCATTAGGAACTAAATATAAACATATCATTGAAACAAAGTAGGGGCATATCCATATAGTTCTACATCATATCACATCACAACTACTGCCTTTTTCTTAGAACTAGGGGAGTCTACTCCATAATCAAAGAGATAAGACTCAAAAACATTATACAACCAAATCAAAGAGTAAGAAAGAGAAACACTTAGTCAAAGATGAGCATGGAGTCTTAGAGATCCAATCTTTCACTTGTAGAGAAGAGCGAATGGTAGAAATGTCTTCGAAACATCAAAACTATCCCAAAAATTTTGATGGGTGCTGCTCGACGGGGCTCCCCTGAGAGAGAAACTCCTTAAGCTTTTATAGACACGGGGTCGTGTTGCCCCTATCCTAGGAGCACACGGCCATGTTAATTGACACAACTATCCCATGTAGGCTGCGGGACAAGACCGTGTAGAGATCGGTGCTCAGTGACTTGGCCATGTCATTTGGCATGGCATGCCCTCATTGCTTCCTGGAATAGGGGCATGGCCATGTCATTTTGTACGGCATGCCCATGTGAACTCTGGGAATAAGGGGCACAGCCTGCCCCATGTAGATGCCTGGATGAGTGGCACGGTCGTGTCTAAAGGCATAACCTGCCCATGATTGAGTCCAGGGAGCCCTCCGTCTCGCATTCCTCATCCAAATTTGCTCCTTACTGTGCCCTATCATCAACAAAGAAGAGCAGATCTCCGAACAAAATAAGTAGCATGCTAAAAAATGAGGAAAAGGATTATGATAACATAGATCAAATACCAGAAATACAAGCGAATGTGCGTAACTAATGGTCTAAATGCCTATATAACTAACGCGTATCAATAACTCATATGATTCTAAATCAAATAAGCCCAAAAGTCCGTACTTATGAAGTTGTGATATGTGATTCTCATGTATATTACCCAAGCGATAATGCAATGATATATTTGGTTTAAATCATTAGATTTGAACTATTTTATATTTTTGTTATAAATTTGATTTTTAAAGTCTAGAACATAAAGTCCATTCAGAAGATCGGCACTACAATAGAAAATTTCATTTAAATAAATAGAACAATATTTATCTTTTATTATAAATGAAAAACCTTTCTTTTCTAAACACAAAATAGAGATAATGTTCTTAGTTAAAGCAAGGATATAATAGCACTCTTCAAGTTTCAAAAAAAGCCTAGTGGGCAAAGATAAGGAATATGTTCTTATAGATATAGCAATAACTCTTGTACCATTGCCTATTCGTAGGTCCACTTCGCCCTTTGTCAATGATCTAATCTTTCTTAGGCCCTACACATTTGTACAAAAATGTGAGATGCACAGCCGATATCTAATACCCATAAAGAAAAAAATAGATAGATTAACTTCTATAACATATATACCCACTTCTCTTCCTTTTTACTTCCTCTAGGTACAAGTTGCAGTTCTCTTCCTTAGCCATGCCACCATTAGGTTTAAATGTATGAGACTTGGTCTTGCCTTTGGCTTAGGTATTACCCTTACCTTTGGGATGTTGTTTACCTTTGCCCTTTTGCACCATCAAAATTGTACTAGACTTTGTCTTCTTGAGATTAAGTTCGATAGTTCTCATCATGCTTAACATATCTAGTAACAACTTGTCAATTTCATTCATGTTATAGTTTATGATAAATTGACTATAGCCTTCGGGTAACGATTACAGAACAAGGCCAGTGGTCAATTCTTGGCCCAATAGAAATTCTAATCTTTCAAGGTTCTCAACTTATCCAATCATTTTAAGTACATTAGTTCCTATGGGACTTCTTTCTTGCATCTTGCATTGAAATAAAGCTTTAGATATCTCAAATCTCTCATGTCATGCCTACCCTTGAAATAGTTATCTAAGATGTTCAACCATATCATGAGCATTCATATTCTCATATTGCTTCTGAAGCTCAAAGTTTATGGTTGAAAGCATAGTTATCTTTATGCTTTTTATAAGCATCCTTATCAGCATGAGTGGATGGTTCAGGAATAGGTTACTCTAGGATGTATAGTTTTCCTTCTTGCTTAAGGACAATTCTCAAATTTTTATACTAGTTCTGGAAATTAACTACATTGAGCTTGTCCTTATCATAGTGAGAGAGTATTAGATGTATTTGTTGACATGGTGATCTACAATAAGAAATACAGAAATAAGTATCATATTTAAATCACTTAATTAGGCTTTTAATTAAATGATTCTCCCACTAAATTATAAAGCTTAGTAGGAGTAAGTCATCGATGTGGGCAAACGTAGTTTATCGACAAAACCCAAAAGCAATGACATTCAAGTGGGATAAGATCCATATTATACCTCATCTTATGTTAGCTTTGGTTAATCACCCAAGATTAGTATAATTTAGGTAGGCAACATTTACAAATTACATCGTATGCAACTCTTTTATAGTTAAGTGAACAAGACTATTTGTTCTTTTAGCCAACGTATGAGATATGCCTCTAAGTTCTCAATCCAATTGAGGTAATTTAGTTAAGTCACACCTAAAGTTTAATAGTCAAATATCATAATTTTCCTATCATACTCTACCAAGATAAATCGAGTCACTTTGCTTTGGCAAATATGCCTACAATTGATCAAGGTAATAGTAAGTACAAAACTTTGGTAGGCATGTTAAATTGACCTAATTATGAAAAAACTACTAATTAAACATGCATCACATATAAGTATGGCATCATCAACATATATGCATAATAAGAAACATGACATGATTATTACCCGTCTACTACGATTTTCTCAAGCCAATGAGAAAATCAAAAGGTCAACCTCGGGAATTGCATTTTCTCCAAGTGCATCCTTGTTATTGTGTGTGTTGGCGTCCTCCCTTTCCATCGTCGTCAAGTAGACTAGTACTATTCTTAATTGTACATTACAAATTTATAGAAACCTCAAGTTACATTCGAGTGTAGTTTAATTTTTACAACTGAAAGGTGAAAGACACGATTCATAGGCTATATTATGAATTACAACATGCACACACACACAGACACAATACAATCACATTGGGTAAGGGGATAATAACCATACACCATGGCATACATCATTCATAATAGATCTATGATATAATTTTATTATGATTGCAAACAACAATTTATGAGCCACAACCTTATGACGGTGCTGCTAACTTATTGTATTAACTCATTGAATGAGTTGTTACCCATAGTTTATGAAGAATAACCCAAGACCTCCCTCATAACAGATTGATGTATACTTGCGACAAATATACTGTACAATCTATTCATAATAGTTCATGAGTAATTTCATAATATGTTCTCAACAGATTGATGCAACCGCATTAACCATTATGAAAACCATAAGCCATAAAAGTTTTGTCGAATGAAATCGAACTATAGCACGCCTCCATATTATTTATGATGATGTTACAATCCTTTAGTTTAATTAACACAAAGTGTTGTTTCATGATTGAAAAAAACACTCATACAATCATGCATATCACAATAAACACATGTTCTTCATCTATCACATATAAAATAGAACTAAAATGATATATACACATTTGCAAGTGCCTCTAATGTTGAACCCCGTGGTTGTTTTGATGTGATCAACCAAGTTAGTTAGGTCCTATTTATTTTTGATCCCTGTGTCTAAGTGTACAGGAGCTTAGGAGCGTAGGAAATCGAGCGGAAGACGCAGCTAGCGAGAAGGATGACACGGGAAGGGAGCCGACGGGCTCGGTGCGTCCGAAGGATGAGAGAGCTGCGGAAGAGTACATCGGTGGGAGAGAAGAACGTGCGCGACGTTCGAGGGATGTAAAGCCGGGACAGAAGACTGCTCGAGGAGAATGCCAGAAATTGAGTTCGGGTGAGCCCTATTTCATTTGGCCGGAATCACCCAAGCGATCGGAGCTTCGGAAGAAGAAGAAAGAGAAGATGGAAGCTATTTATATCATACAGAAATTGGGCTATTTATACCATGCAGAAATTGGGATATTTATACCATGTAGTCTTGGAGGCGCCTCCATCACACCTTGAAGGCGCCTCAGACTTGGAGGTGCCTCCATCACCTTGAAGGCACCTCAAACTAGTCTGAGGCGCCTTGAAGGGAATTGGAGGTGCCTCAGACCCAGTTTTCTGCCCGTTTGCAACCAGATAGAGCTTTATCCGGTCAAATTTCTTGGAAGTGCCCTCAACCCTCTTGGAGGCGCCTTCAACACTCGGGATAAGATTTCCATGAGTTATATAAAGGCCCCTAGAGCTAGGAAATTAAGTAATTCAACTCTACAATCAATTCCTTGCAACTTGTAACTTAGTGTGTAAAAAAGGCTTCTCCGCCTACAATAAAGGAGATTTTCTACTAGAGTTGTTCGACTACCTTGGATTAATAACCCCCTGAGTTATAACTAAGTTAAATCCTTGTCTCCTCTTCTTTTTCTATTATTTAGTTTTTATATTATAACTGTTGCTAGTTTTTGAGTTGAAAGTCTTGAGGAGGGTATACTCTTTTATTTTGCAGGCAATTCACCCTCCTCTAGCCGGCCCTACTGCACCAACAATTGGTATCAGAGTCCGACAGCCTCAGAAGGACTAACCACTGACTGAAGCACAAAAATCAAGACGATGGTCGGAGCGAATATTTATCCCCCGAAGTTCGACAGAGACTTCGCTACATGGAAGTGAAGAATGGAGGTATTTTTTAAAACAGACTTCGATATTCTTATTACTTTGAAATATGATTTTGCAGCTCCAAAAGATAAAGAAGAGTACCAATGGACGAAGAAGGAGTAAGCAGATTTTGTCGCAAACGGAAAGGCGGAATTTCACTTGCTCAGTGTTCTGTCACCCCAGGAGGTAAGTCGGATCAGAAGCTACGACTCCGCGAAGACCTCTGGGAAAAATTCCTAGAGCTTTACGAAAGTACCTCAAAAAAAAAAATTGGCAAGGAAGGATATCCTCCGGACTCAGCTGACAAATCTCCGGATGAACACCGGCGAGAAGGTAGCGCAACTCCAAGCGAGGATCAAGGAGATGATAACTTAACTCAACAACCTCGGAGAATTGATAACAAACCAAGACTCGATCCGATATGCGCTCAACGCCTTCCCTAGAACTCCTGAATGGGCGTCCTTAGTAGATGCTTACTACATCTCTAAGGACTTTGAGGTGAGTAGTTTAGAAAGTTTGTTTTCTACCTTCGAACTTCACGAGTCTCGACTTGCAAAGCCTCAACAAGTAGAAAAGTCAAACCTCAACATTGCCCTACAAGCCAAAAAGGATGATCTCGACTCCAAAGCATTGATCGACGAAACCGAAGCGGCGCTATTGGTAAAATGTTTCAATAAATTTCTTAAAACCAAAAAATTTTGATCACAGTCGAAAAAGCATCAGCGTAACAGAAGAATGGTCCGGTGCTACAATTGCAATGAAGAAGGGTATATCAAGGATAACTACCCAAAA
Source organism: Zingiber officinale (assembly GCF_018446385.1). Lineage (NCBI taxonomy): Eukaryota > Viridiplantae > Streptophyta > Magnoliopsida > Zingiberales > Zingiberaceae > Zingiber > Zingiber officinale. The sequence goes on from NC_055993.1 coordinate 57,303,278, forward strand.
ACAAAGCAAAAGACAAAACACAAGGTAAAGTACAAGTCAAATTCCTCCAAGCACAAAATCCTGAAGGCAACGTGGGACGATTCAATGTCCTCCGAATCTGAAGTCGAAGCCTTCTTAGGACTAGCGCTGATGGTGAACCACCAGCTAGAAGAAGAGTCAAGTTTAGAAATGAGCATAGATGAAGGGGGAGGAACATCAGAAGAGGAAATCTATGATGAAGGGGGAGCATCACAAAGTAAGGTAAGTAAGGTACGTGCTCTAAACCCTAAACAGTCGTTTCAATTTATTAAAGCTATTTCTAAAGACTTAGCTGAATCAGAAAAAGAAATTGCTAATTTAAATAAAATGTTAGTTAATATGAAATCTGAAAATGATGAATTGAAACTCCAAATTGAAAAGTTAAAATCTGATGCATGTTTAAAAACTAATGTCTTTCAAAAACAAAAATTAAGGTTTATAGAAAATTAAATTGGTATATAAGAAAACATCAGGGTCAACTTAGAAGAATACCTAAATGCTATATACCCCCTAAGTTTTTAACGAACCCTGTAGCAAGGAATCTATACTGGGTTCCAAAATCTTTACTGGATTAAAATCTCTTTAAGACTTTCAGAAGAAAATTAAACATTAAAATTTCTTTATGAGGCTTTGACTAAGGAAGTGGTTGTTGCTCTAATAACCAAGAAGGCGTAGTGCTTGGCCACGACCTGGAAGCCAAAATATTGAAAATAAAATATTTAATTAACTTTCTGAGAAAAGTATTAAAATTAAAAATAGATAATACTTTGAAAAGTTTTTAAACATTTTTTTAGAAATTCTTCAAAAACATTTTTTTTTAAAATGTTTCTTAGAAAAATTCTCAATTAGAAAGTTTTTATGAAATTATCTTAACTAAATTTTTCTGAAAAAGATTTGTTATTACCTAGCAAATGTTTTAAAAAAATTTCTATGAACATTGTTAACTTAAAATATTTTAGTCTGATCTTGTACTTAGAAAACTTGAATTTTTCTCTTATTTAGAAAATCTTTAACTTAGAATTTTTTTTTATACTTTGTTCCTCACTCTTTTTACTATGATCAAAGGGGGAGATAGTTAAGTACAAGTTTAAGTTTAAGGGAAGTTAGTAAAATTAATTTTTTTTTTCTAACTTATGTTGCAAATTCTATTATTGCAATCCTTGTACTTAAAATGTTAGTTTAGTAATTTACTTAAAATTACTATTTGCTTGATTTTAACCCTAACATTAACTTGGGTTGATGCACATCAAAAAGGGGGAGATTGTTGAACCCTGTAGTTGTTTTGATGTGATCAACCAAGTTAATTAGGTCCTGTTTGTTTTTGATCCCTGTGTCTAAGTGTGCAGGAGCTTAGGAGCGCAGGAAGTCGAGCGGAAGATGCAGCTAGCGAGAAGGACGACACAGGAAGAGAGCTCTTGGGCTCGATGCATCCGAAGGATGAGAGAGCTGCAGAAGAGTACACCGGTGGGTGAGAAGAATGTGCGCGACGATCGAAGGACGTAAAGCCGGGATGAAAGACTACTCGAGGAGAAGGTCAGAAATTGGGTTCGAGTGAGCCCTATTTCGGTTGGTCGGAATCACCCAAGCCATCAGAGCTTCGGAAGAAGAAGAAAGAGAAGATAGAAGCTATTTATATCATGCAGAAATTGGGCTATTTATACCATGTAGAAATTGGTCTATTTATACCATGTAGTCTTTGAGGCGCCTCCATCACACCTTGAAGGCGCCTCAGACTTGGAGGCGCCTCCTGTAACGACCCGCCTTCTACTGGCTAAGCTGTAAGGCCGATCATCACATTATGCTGTGCTAACTATTCCAAGACCATCATCAAATCTAAGTGCGGAAGCTGTACTAATTAAAATTTTGCTAAACTATCATCATTTCTTGGTTCTACATGTGCTAAGGGGTGTAATCTAAACTATTCATGACATATATTACATCCCCCAATGGTCAAGGAACTTAACTAAGAGTTTCTTGCTGATATCAGGCCTCCCAATCGACCCACGGATCGATTGGAATGGCCGGATCGATCCGTGGATTGATCCAGGTGGCTACTGTATGTGGGGCTTAGGTTGGATCGATCCAGTGATCGATCCAGCACGCTACTGTGCTTGGGCAATATTCTGGATCGATCGGCTGATCGATCCAGACTAGCCAATCGATCCAGTGATCGATCCCAGAGCCTTCTGTTCGCGACAGAATTTGTTGGATCGATCGGCTGATCGATCCAGAGGCCTACTGTTCGCGGTACGAACTTCTTAATCGATCGGCTGATTGATTGAGATGCCCCAATCGATCGGCCGATCAATTGGGGTTTCTGATTTCACACCAGAAGCCTGATTTCAGCACTGTCTAGTGCCAAATCACATATAATGACTCCAAAAAGACTTAGAACACCCTAACAATAATAACTAACATTCTAACGTCATACAAATAGTGTTCTAAGCTTAATAGAGTGCATGGTTACTAATTCATAGCAATTAACATACTAAAGTGTGAATGTTAAAACAATGAAAAGTTCTAATGCTTAAAACAAAACTTGCTAAAATTCTCTAAGATCTTTATTCCAAATTCCATCCACACACATCTTCATCACATTGCCCTCCAGCCTCTGCTAGTCCATATTTCCTTTACCTTTATCTGCAGTATAAGGAAAAGAAAGTATTTGTAAGCTTTCGCTTAGTAATAAACCATCTACCTCACAAAAACATGCATTCGATGCAATATGCCTTTAAAACATGCTATTTGAAATATGTACTGTTTAGACTAAACATGGCATACTGAAATCATTGAACATGAACACTAAAGCATGGCATACAAAGCTAATCATAAACTATCATGTGTATCAATAAGAAAGAACTGAGCTGAAACATGAACTGAGCTAGACTGAAGCTGAATTCAAACCCAACTAATATAACTGATCTTTGTGAGTTTTGAAAAGCTAATAATATAATAGATTAAAATAATAATCATGCTGCTGTTTGGGCCCCGGCAACTGTACATGCTATGCGCGCATCCTTAACTAGACCCGGGGTTGCAAATCCCGAATTTAGTAAGGTTTACTAGGTTATTGATCCGGATGTAGGGAATGGCAGGGGAGTAATTAAGGAGAAGGAGGAGGGCTTTTTTGTAATTGGACGTTTAGGTTTTTTGTTTGGGGATTAAGGCAAGCACGAGGAGGAGAAAAAGGGGGGCTAGCTAGCGTTTTTGGGGGGGATTCCGCCGCCGCACATGGGAAGAACCTCTCTCCCTCTCCTCTCGCCGGCAGGAGCCTCCCGACAGGGCTCTCTTTTCTCCTCCGGCCGAAGCCATCATCGGGCGAACTATAATCTGTCGCCATGGAGAGACCCGCAACGTCGCCGATCGCACACGTCGCCGGCGATGGTCGCACACCTCCATCGTCGCCGCGTGCACTGACTCTACAGCCAGCGGCCTCCGTCGCCGCGTCCAGCGGCCTCCGTCGCCGCGTCCAGCGGCCTCCGTCGTCGCGTCCAGCGGCCCTCGTCGCCGCGTCCAGCGGCTTCCGTCGCCGCGTCCAGCCGCCTTTTCCCACGGCCACAGCCGTCGCCGACAGCCGCAACAGCCCCCTCACGCATCTACTGCCGCTGTCTTTAGTAGATACCGTCACCTTCCAGGTAGCCGCAGCTTGGTACTATTTGAGAAATTCCGGCCATCGCGCCGAGGTATTTTACTCTTTGCATCATTATCATCATTGTGGGTTATTGGGCTTATCCGGCCTGCGTGCCGAGTTCCGGCCTGCGAGCCGTTGTGGTATCCCGGCCTACGTGCCATCTTTTGGATCCATGCCGCACTGGATTCTGAGTTATCGCCCGCGGATTCGGCTGCCCGACCGACTTGCATTCATCCACCTCACCGGAACCAGCTCACCGCTCCATCCGAGGGCGCCCCCCTGGGCCAGGGTACGTTCTCGTACTTCTTTGATTTATTTCTACTATTCTGTTATTATCTGGTTACTCATACATTTGTGGGATTCGCCTCGAGCACCGAGGTACCAGAGACCGGGGGAACCCGGTCGCTGGATACAGGTACAGTTGACCGGAGGAGGACTTCAGACGACTTGGTCAACGCAGCGGACAGATCATCAACCGGGGCATGGGGATGCGGTCAACCTTCCAGACACGTCACACCGGCAGGTTCGTTTTATCAGCTTCCAGACGGGATCAAATTGGCGCCGTCTGTGGGAACGCGCCTGATCTGGAACGTGAAGATGGACGACGCCGGAGAGTTCTGCTATTCTCATGACCTAGGTCAGTTTTTCCATTATCTGTTCTCGGTTAGTTATATGATTTGTATTAGTTCTTCGAGCCAAGGCCCCCGAGCCGTTCGGCCGGGAGGTTTGTATCCGAGCCACAGGCTCGAAGACGAAGGCCCCCGAGCCATTCGGCCGGGAGGTTTATATCCGAGCCACAGGCTCGAAGACGAAGGCCCCCGTGCCGATCGGCCGGGAGGTTTATATCCGAGCCATAGGCTCGATGACGAAGGCCCCCGAGCCGATCGGCCGGGAGGTTTATATCCTAGCCACGGGCTCGAAGCCGAAGGCCCCCGAGCCGATCGGCCGGGAGGTTTATATCCGAGCCAAAGGCTCGAAGACGAAGGCCCCCGAGCCGAGCAGCCGGGAGGATTATATACGAGCCCGTAGCTGCTACGGGCTCGATGGCGAAGACCCCCGAGCCGAGCAGCCGGGAGGATTATATACGAGCCAGGGGCTCGATGGCGAAGACCCCCGAGCCGATCGGCCGAGAGGTTTATATCCGAGCCAAAGGCTCGAAGACGAAGGCCCCCGACCCTAGCAGCCGGGAGGATTATATACGAGCCCGTAGCTGCTACGGGCTCGATGGCGAAGACCCCCGAGCCGAGCAGCCGGGAGGATTATATACGAGCCAGGGGCTCGATGGCGAAGACCCCCGAGCCGAGCAGCCGGGAGGATTATATACGAGCCAGGGGCTCGATGGCGAAGACCCCCGAGCCGTTCGGCCGGGAGGATTATATACGAGCCCGTAGCTGCTACGGGCTCGATGGCGAAGACCCCCGAGCCGAGCAGCCGGGAGGATTATATACGAGCCAGGGGCTCGATGGCGAAGACCCCCGAGCCGAGCAGCCGGGAGGATTATATACGAGCCAGGGGCTCGATGGCGAAGACCCCCGAGCCGTTCGGCCGGGAGGATTATATATGAGCCCGTAGCCGCTACGGGTTCGATGGCGAAGACCCCCGAGCCGAGCACCCGGGAGGATTATATACGAGCCAGGGACTCGATGGCGAAGACCCCCGAGTCGTTCCGCCGGGAGGATTATATACGAGCCCGTAGCTGCTACGGGCTCGATGGCGAAGACCCCCGAGCCGAGCAGCCGGGAGGATTATATACGAGCCAGGGGCTCGATGGCGAAGACCCCCGAGCCGAGCAGCCGGGAGGATTATATACGAGCCAGGGGCTCGATGGCGAAGACCCCCGAGCCGAGCAGCCGGGAGGATTATATACGAGCCAGGGGCTCGATGGCGAAGACCCCCGAGCCGAGCAGCCGGGAGGATTATATACGAGCCAGGGGCTCGATGGCGAAGACCCCCGAGCCGTTCGGCCGGGAGGATTATATACGAGCCCGTAGCTGCTACGGGTTCGATGGCGAAGACCCCCGAGCCGAGCAGCCGGGAGGATTATATACGAGCCAGGGGCTCGATGGCGAAGACCCCCGAGCCGAGCAGCCGGGAGGATTATATACGAGCCAGGGGCTCGATGGCGAAGACCCCCGAGCCGAGCAGCCGGGAGGATTATATACGAGCCCGTAGCTGCTACGGGCTCGATGGCGAAGACCCCCGAGCCGAGCAGCCGGGAGGATTATATACGAGCCAGGGGCTCGATGGCGAAGACCCCCGAGCCGAGCAGCCGGGAGGATTATATACGAGCCAGGGGCTCGATGGCGAAGACCCCCGAGCCGATCGGCCGGGAGGATTATATACGAGCGATCATCATCGGTTTCGGGCCAGTTCAGCGGACCAGCACATCGTATATCTATATCCCCCGTTCGGGGTTGAGCGACCTTCACTGGTCACGTACCAGATTCATGATCATCTATTCGCTCGCGCAGTACCGTCCGCGCGGTATCTATTCTTCTGATCGACATCATTCCGGTCGCATGCGCGGTATCGTCTGCCCGACATTTATCCGACCGATCAACGTCATTCCGGTCGCACGCGTGGCATCGTCCGTCCGGCATTTATCCTACCGATCGCCATTATTCCGGTCGCACGCGCGGTATCGTCTGCCTGGCATCTATCCATCCGATCGGCGTCATTTCGATCGCTCGTACGACCGCGTCCGTCTAGCATCTATCCATCCGATCGGCATCATTTAGATCGCTCGCATGACATCGTTCGTCTAGCATCTATCCATCCGATCGACTGCACTTCGATCATCCGGTCGGTATCTTCATGGTCGCGTACTAGGCATCGCTCGTCCGCTCGGTCTACCTGTTGTCCAGCGTGTTGTTCGGTCTGCTATGCTTGCACTCGTCATGCGCTTGTTGTTTTGTCGCTCATTTGATGTTTTGTCGTTCGCTCGGCCTCGGGCCGATTATCGACTTGATCCGCTCGGCTTGATTACTATCTCATTCGACACCACTATTATAGCGACCGCTCGAGCGACATTATATTATTGGTTCAGCGATTTGGCTTTGACATCAAGAGTGGTTAAATTCTGTGCAATAGACTGTCCAGTCAGTCGGACTCGCGCCTCCTTCGACAAGACTTGAAGGGGAGGCTTGTGATCCGGATGTAGGGAATGGCAGGGGAGTAATTAAGGAGAAGGAGGAGGGCTTTTTTGTAATTGGACGTTTAGGTTTTTTGTTTGGGGATTAAGGCAAGCACGAGGAGGAGAAAAAGGGGGGCTGGCTCGCGTTTTTGGGGGGGATTCCGCCGCCGCACATGGGAAGAACCTCTCTCCCTCTCCTCTCGCCGGCAGGAGCCTCCCGACAGGGCTCTCTTTTCTCCTCCGGCCGAAGCCATCATCGGGCGAACTATGATCTGTCGCCATGGAGAGACCCGCAACGTCGCCGATCGCACACGTCGCCGGTGATGGTCGCACACCTCCATCGTCGCCGCGTGCACTGACTCTATAGCCAGCGGCCTCCGTCGCCGCGTCCAGCCGCCCCTGCATGCGGCAGCCACTTCCTTGCGCCGGCAACCACTGCTGCCCTCTCCCGCGGCCATAGCCATCGCTGGCAGCCACCGTTGCCTTTTCCCACCGCCGGCAGCCACCGTTGCCTTTTCCCACGGCCACAGCCGTCGCCGACAGCCGCAACAGCCCCCTCACGCATCTACTGCCGCTGTCTTTAGTAGATACCGTCACCTTCCAGGTAGCCGCAGCTTGGTACTATTTGAGAAATTCCGGCCATCGCGCCGAGGTATTTTACTCTTTGCATCATTATCATCATTGTGGGTTATTGGGCTTATCCGGCCTGCGTGCTGAGTTCCGGCCTGCGAGCCGTTGTGGTATCCCGGCCTACGTGCCATCTTTTGGATCCATGCCGCACTGGATTCCGAGTTATCGCCCGCGGATTCGGCTGCCCGACCGACTTGCATTCATCCACCTCACCGGAACCAGCTCACCGCTCCATCCGAGGGCGCCCCCCTGGGCCAGGGTACGTTCTCGTACTCGGTATCTGTTTATTTTACTACTATTCTGTTATTATCTGGTTACTCATACATTTGTGGGATTCGCCTCGAGCACCGAGGTACCAGAGACCGGGGGAACCCGGTCGCTGGATACAGGTACAGTTGACCGGAGGAGGACTTCAGACGACTTGGTCAACGCAGCGGACAGATCATCAACCGGGGAATGGGGATGCGGTCAACCTTCCAGACACGTCACACCGGCAGGTTCGTTTTCTCAGCTTCCAGACAGGAACAGTTATCTAAACCTAGGGACGACTATGGGAGTCCAACCCAATGGATATCTAATCATGTACAGTTCCACTGAGAAAGTAAAATACTGAACATAAGCTAATAGCTATTGTCTTGCTTCTACTAGGTTGTCTAAACCCAGAACTAGGTTATCTGAACCTAGAGGCGACTGTGGGAGCCCACCCATTGGACGTCTAGTCCTGTAAAAGCTGTAGCAAGACTATATGAGCTGTGAAATGCTCCTATTGCATTTAACTAAGCTATCACAATGCCTAAGTTGCATTTTAGCTGTGCTAGTAATTTAATCGAACACTTGGTATGCGCTAATTCGCATCCTTTGTGCCGAAAAGCTATATACTACTAACTAAATCATGGAATTCACATGGAAGCTACTTATACTGCAGGTGAGGGGTTTCTTACTTCATGTTCGTAATTTCTTACGATTCTAATCGCTAGGTTTCACGGGGAAGAGATCTTCTCGACGATTCTCTTGCGTCCACGCGTTCTTCTCGCGGAGAGAAACGTCCTCGTGCCGGAGTCGTCGCCGGAAGGTGTCCTTGAAGCCCTAGGAAAGGAACCCTAGGTTGGTTCTTGTGGTTGGCACCGAGAGAAGGAGAGGGAAAGGGGGCGGCGTGGCTAGGGTGAGAAGAAGGAAAAGTCACGTTCCAAAATAACTCTTCACTTATTAATTCCCTATTTATATTAAGTGGGTAATTTCACCCAACTCTAATATAAATTTAATTGATTCCCTTTTCCTTCAGCACAGCCCTGCTGGGTTCACTTGGTTACTAAAGCTATTTATAAGTCGTAGGACCCATAGGTCTCGGGTTCAATTCCCGCGTAGGCTATTTTCGTCTTCTATTTATTTTTGCTACTTCCGCTACTCTAAAAATTCCATAAAAAATACTCTAAAATTCTAGAAAAATCATAAAATATTTCTAAAATAATTTTGAGAATTTTCGGGCATTACAATCCCCCATACCTTATAAAAAGTTCATCCTCAAACTTAGAATAACTCTGGGTACTTCTGTCTCATGCTGGCTTCTGCCTCCCATGTTGCCTCTTCTGCTGTGTGACTTTGCCAAATAATTTTTACTAATGGTACCTCCTTGTTCCGCAATTTCTTAACTGCTCGGTCTATTATCTGAATAGGCCGACTGTCATAGCTGAGGTCTTCGCGGACTTGTACCGACTGGGGCTCAATCACCTGGGTGGCATCTGAGATATGCTTCTTCAGCATAGAGACATGAAATACGTTGTGGACAGCCGACATTTCCTGGGGTAGCTCTAACTCATATGCTATCTTGCCCACTCTTCTGCTGATAAGGTAGTCCCACATATCTGGGACTTAGCTTGCTCTTCTTCCCAAAACGCATTACTCCCTTCATGGGAGCTACTCTGAGGAACAATGAATCCCCAACTCAAAACTCTAAAGGTCTGCACCGTGTATCAGCATAGCTTTTCTGGCGGCTCTGAGCTGTCTCTATCCTCTGGCGGATCTGCTGTATAGCTGCTGTGGTATCTGTCACTAGATCTGTCTGAAGTTCTAGTTCTTTCTGTTCACCACTCTCATACCAGCAGATTGGAGATCTACACCTCCGCCCATAGAGAGCCTCGTAAGGTGCCATGCCGATGGTGGCCTGATAGTTGTTATTGTATGCAAATTCTGCTAAACTCAGATATTTGCACCAACTTCCTTTGAAATCTAGGGCACATGCTCGGAGCATATCTTCGAGTACCTGATTTACTCGCTCTGTCTGTCCATCTGTCTGAGGATGGAAGTGTTAGAGTGTATACTAAAAGCCTAGCTTTTGGTATAAACATTTATCTAGAAATAAGAATCACATTGGTCAAATGTCTACATTTATGATAAATGAAGTTGTTCAATTAATTTATATTGTAGATAACATGGTGTGTGGTGTCACACACAGAGGATCATGTTATCAGTACCTTATAAATTATAAACAGTAGCTCACGACCATAATGGAAAGGAACAAACCATTGGAAGGTCGTAGTGTAATTAGGTATTAGTTTATCTTAACTATATAATTACACTAGTACACTTAGAGTGTATTAGTAGGACCATTAGAGGTCAGTTCTTTTTATACTGACTTTATAAAGAAACAAAGACCTCAGTTGTTATGGAAGTGTGTGCTCTTAATCCTAATATAATAACAAGCACATATATTTGATATTTATTTCTTTAATTTATCAATGGGTGAGATTTAGTTCAATGAATCAATAAGCCCGATAAATTGGGAAATGATATCACTTATAGTGTGTTGTTGATTATAGAAGGAAACCGTGTCCTAGTGATCTAGGTTGAGAATGTCCTCAAGAGGAGCTCATAAGGATTGTCATGTTAAACCCTGCAGTGGACTTAGTCCGACATGACGATGAAGTTGAGTGGTACTACTCTTGAGCTAGATATTAATTAAGTGAGTTGTCAATAACTTACTTAATTAGTGGACATTGTTATCTTAAACACAGGGAGACTAACACACTCATAATAAGAAGGAGCCCAAAATGTAATTTGGGATTGGTGCGGTAGTTCAATAATAGTTCTTTAGTGGAATGAATTATTATTGATGAAATTAAGTTGTGTGTTCGGGCGAACACGGGCTTAATTTCATCGGAGACCAAAACCAATTCCTCCTCTCGGTCCCTATCGTAGCCTCTAGTATATAGAGATTTATACCCACCGCATACCCACCTTCTTACCCATCCAATGGGGCCGGCCAAGCTAGCTTGGAACCCAAGCTAGGGCCGGCCAAGACCAAGTGGATGAGTCAGTAGGTGGTCGGCCAAAGCTTGGGTCCCAAGCTTAGGTGGCCGACTAGAATATTAAAAGGATTTTATTAAAATTATTTCTTATGTGGATATCATGATTTTAAAGAGAGTTTAAAAATTAAAATTTCCTTTTATAACTTTCTACAAAAGATTAAGAGAAGAGATTAATCTCTTTCCTTATTTGTAGATTAAAAGGATGGTTTTAATTTTTGGTAAAACTTTTCTTATTTGTAAATCATCTACATGTTTAAAAGAGAGTTTAAAATTTGAAATCTTTCCTTATTTGTTGATTAAAGGAGGATTTTAAATTTTAAGAAAACTTTCCTTTTTAATCATGTTCATGATTTAAAAGAAAGTTTAAAATTAATAATTCTCTTTTATTAGTTTCTACAAAGATTGAGAAAAGATTTGATATCTTTCCTTATTTGTAGATTAAAAGAGATTTTAATTTTAGAGATAACTTTCTTTTATCCACATGTTTTAAAGAAAGATTTTAATTTATTAAATTTCCTTTTTATAAACCAATCATGAAGGGATTAAATTATTGAAGAAATTTTATAAATTTCTGGAGACAAATTAGGAAGTTTTAATTAATTAAAACTCTCCTTGTTTGTAGCTTTGGTGTGGCCGGCCATGTAAATTGAGAAAAGGAAAATTATTTTTAATTAAATAAATTTTTCCTTTTCATGGCAAAAGAATTAAGGAAGTTTTAATTAAATTTCCTTATTTGCCAAGACCAAGGATTATAAAAGAGGGGGTAGAGAAGGCTTCATGTGAACAACCTCTATTATTTCTCTCCCTCTTTTCCTTGGTGTTGTGGCCGGCCAACCTCTCTTCCTCTCTTCCTCTTGGTGGTGGCCGAACCTTCTCTATTGGCTTGGAGCTCTTGTGGTGGCCGGATACTACTTGGAGAAGAAGAAGAAGAAGGAGAGAAAGCTTATATCCCTTGGAGCTTGGTTGGTGTTTTGTTCTTCGTCCTTGGTGAAGCTTCTTTGTGTTGGCCGAACCTAGCTAGGAGGAGAAGAAGGTGCTTGGTGGTTTCTCATCTCGGAAGATCGTTGCCCACACAACGTCCGAGGTTAGAAGAGGAATACGGTAGAAGATCAAGAGGTCTTTCTAAAAGGTATAACTAGTAATTTTTTCTTTCCGCATCATGCTAGTTGTTTATGGAAATAATACCAAATACAAGAGGCTTACGATTCTAGTATTTCGAATATGTTTTTCGAAGTTGTGTTCTTTTGTTTTTATTTTTCCTTGTGATTTGATTGTTCTTTTCGGTTAACCTAAAGTTATTTTAGGAAATTAAATATTAGATTTCCATAAAAGGTTTTGTCTAGTCGGTGGTGGTTGCTCCCATATCCAAGAAGGCCATGTGCCTCGCCACGTCAGTACTGGGAACCAATTATGGAAATTAATATTTAATGGAATTAATAACTTAAGGTGATTTGGGTCGAACGTGTTAAGTTCCGCAGGAGATCCAAGTCAAAACCTAAAAGAACAAATAGATTAAGTTTTGGATCAAACGTGTTAAGTTCCGCAGGCGATCCAAAATTTAATTTAAAAGAACACATGGTAGCTAGGAAAAGGTTCAGACCTTTGTACAAAATTCTTGTACAGTGGAACCTCTAGGCTTTCCGAGTAGCAACCAACAATGGTGGTGAAGTTTATTCGATAGTTTAATCATGCCATGTACATAATTTAGGATAATAGATGTGTTAACTTTGTGCAGGATCCAACTATTATGGCCTATAGTTATTATGTGTGTGATTGGACCCTGGACATGTCAAGGGCATTTTATTGTATGTGCATGATTGTATTATAAAATACAGCAGAGTGGATTTAGTTTTATTAGGATTTTATTTTTGATCTAGATACATGTACATTCCTTTTATGGAATATAGGATTAAATGTAAAATTCTATTTATGTCATGGATCGAATCTTGCAAAGCGTGGAACCTTCTAAGGACCAGAGGCGAAGCGGAACTAGGAGCAAGATGGATGCGTAGCGGTGGCCAAATATGGCAGCAGCTTGGGATGACAACACACGGAGGATAACTAGAAATAAAAGCCATAATAGTTGAAAATTAGATTGTCTATTTATTGCTTTTATATTATTCTGTGTGTGCATGTTAGTTTACATATTTAGTAGGCTAGCATAGTTAAAATTCCTCATTTATAAATAACTAAGTGGGAGAGGGATTTTAAGTAAATCTCATGGTCTCCATTACTGGTTTGTAAGTGATGCAAACAAGCTTGCGCGTTGGCTCTGAGTGCCTTCCTCCATAACGGATGAGCTTGTTTGTGGATCACTAGAACAGACTTCCATTTTTGGATGACTATAGGAAGTTAATTAAGAGCGTGTGATCTTCCCCAACGGAAGGGGCATAATCTTATTAATGGACTTAGTGTCAAGTAATGGTATACACTTAGACACATTTAATAGTATCCTCCCATCGGAGTCACTGCTATTATTTGTGTGACCAAATGATACCAACTATTAATTTTATTTGTCAAAAAGTTAGGTTGACAAGATAATAAAATTAATGGGTTAAAACCCTCCTTTTACAAATGTTGAATTTGTATACGTCCACACTAACGTGGCATGCAAAATTCACGGTGTTTGAGGTGTTGGTGAATTTAAATAATATTGTTTGAGGAATCAATATTTTAAAAAAATTCAAAAGTTTTTGACCAAATATTTGATCAAAGACATATCAACTATTAATTTTATTCGTCATAAAGTAAAGTTGACAAGATAATAAAATTAATGGATAAAATCTCCTCTTTGATTTTGTATACGTCCACACTAACGTGGCATACAAAATTCATGGGAATTTTTAAGGAGTTGATCTTGACCAAATATTTTTGTGATTCTTAGGATTTAAATATTTGTCAATTCCCTAGTAGTCATACTATAGAAAAGACTTAGTAGTCCCAATTGTAAATAGGACTTGGACATTAAGGTAGACTGTCTTCTAAGAACTAAGAACAATTTAGGTGTATTTAATTCATTAGTTGAAACATGTCTAGTGGTGTTATCTACCAGAACCTGGAGTGTAGATACAAGATGCCATTAATCATGTCTGCAATTCATTGCAGGGTTCCAGGAAACCCGAAAACTAAATGAAAGATAAATCACCGTCCACATGGGCACTACTGTAAAAGTGGTAGCTGTTGCAGTGGGAGATGTTTATCCTTTGATAAAATATGGATTTTAAGTAATTGTCTTTACGTACCAAGTTTAGAAAGAACCTGATTTCAGTTTCTAAACTATTATAGATATTGTGTCTATTTTTATAACAAAGTTGTTATCAAGAAAAATAGGGAAGTTATCTATTCTGGTATGATGGTTGACAATTTATAATCCAATAACTCCCACGATGCAACAAATGGAAATTAGTAATACATCTTCTAATTTTAAGAGAAAGCAACCTTCGGAAATGAACCAATTATATCTTTGGCATCTAAATCTAGGTTATACTTGAGTAGGTTTCATTGGTAGCTGATGAACTTTTGGGTTCATTGGTAGTGGGAATCTTTCCAACCTACGAATCTTACTTGGAAGGAAAATAACCAAGAAGCTTTTAAGTCCAAGGGGTATGGAGTCAAAAGATTTGTTGAAAATGGTTCATTCTGATTTGTGTGATCCTATGACTATCCAGACAAGAGGTAGTATTGAATATATTGTCTATTTTATAGACAACTATTCAAGATACAAATAAATTTACTTAATGTACCGCAAGACTAAGTACTTTGATTAGTTCAAAGAGTACAAGGGTGATGCGGAGAAATGTTAAAGTAAAAAGTCACTATGGAAGATCGTAGTGGCAAGTACCTCTTGAGAGATTTTAAGAGTCACTTATCAGAAGTTGGATTTCAATCCCAACTAACTGCATCTGGTACACCCCAATAGAATGGTGTAGTAGAAAGAAGGTAAAGGACTCTTATGGAATAATTAGATAGATGATGAGTTATTCAGAAAATTACCAAATTTGTTTTAAGAATAAACTCTGAAAACGAAAGTGAACATAGTACCTTCCAAGTTAGAACTCTCTACTCATATAGAATTGCTGAATAGGTGAAAACCTATTTTGAAGCATATTCGGATTCGAGTAATCCAGCACATATGTTAAAGAGAGACAATGATAAGTTGGATAGGAGTTCACTTGTTTGTAAGTTATCCTAGATAATCAAAAGTAGGTTTATAGTCTTAAAAATCAGAAGGTCATTGTTAGCATCAATGACTGATTTTTTAGAAAATGACTATATAATGAACCATGTGCTCATAACTAAATTTGTTCTTAAGGAAATAATAAAGGACATGTCTAACCTAGTACCAACTGTACAAGATGAGATACCACAAGAAAACTGCAACACGTATCACAAATGATACACAATTGCAGTAAGTGTCTTGTCGTAGTGGGAGGGTTGTTAGGCAACCTAAAAGATTCATGTTTTGGGAGAGTTTTTGGACTCGATCCCTGGAGGACATGAACCTGATCTCCGACATATGATGAAGCACTCCAAGATAAAGATGCAACATCTTGGCAAAGAGTAATGAATAATAGAATTAGAATATATGTATTCTAATAAAATCTGGAAGCTTGTAGAATCACCAAATGGTGTAAAAGCCGTTGGGTGTAAAAAGGTCTATAATAGGAAAAGAGGGATAGACAGGAAGGTAGTAACTTTCAAAGCAAGACTTGATGAAAAAGGAAACTTTTTCACTGGTAGCCATGCTTAAGTCTATCCGGATTCTTTTATCTATTTGGCAAGTGGATGTCAAGACAGCATTCCTTAATGGAAGTCTTGAAGAAAGCATCCATATAAAGCAACCAGAAGGGTTCATTACAAAGGGCTAAGAGCATCTTGTGTGCAAGCTCAATCAGTCTATGGACTGAGGCAAAGCTTCAAGGTCTTGGAACATCCGGTTTATCAAAGTAATCCAGATCTATGGATTTAGTAACCGGATAAGTCTTGTGTATACAAAAGGTGTGATGGAAGCGTGGTGGTATTTCTTGTACTATACGTAGATAACATTTTTGGTAGTTGGAAATAATATCAAAATGTTGTCAGAAGTAAGGGTATGGTTGTTCAAACAATTTGATATAAAGGACTTGGGAGAATGTACATATTCTTAAGATCAAAGTAATAAGTGATCGCAAGAAAAGAATATTTTACTTATCCAAAGCTTCATATATCAGAAAAATCCTTGCTCGTTTTAAAAGCATGCAAAACTCCAAGAAAGGTTTCTTACCTTTTCAGGATGGAGTAACTTTATCTAAAGATATGTCTCTGTACACATCAAAGGAGATAAAGGAAATAAAGGCAGTTCTTTATGCTTCGGCTGTCGGAAGCCTAATGTATGCTATGCACGAGATCAGAAATCTGTTTTGCCAAGGGCATAGTTAGCAGATATCAAAGTAACCCTGGACAAGGACAGTGGATTGCAGTAAAGCATATATTGAAGTACCTTAGAGGCATTAGAGAATATATGCTAGCTTACAAGGCAGTTAATTTGGTCCTTGTGGGTTGCATGGATTTTGACTTCCAATCGGATAGGGACAATAATAAGTCAACCTCGGGGTTTTGTGTTTACTTTAGGAGGTAAAGTCATTGTTGGAGGATCGGTGGCCGGCTTGAAGGGGGGTTGGATAGACGGCACCCCCAAATACTCGCTTTCACCCTACACTTGTTAGTGCGCAACGGAAATACAAACTAATACAAACAAGTAGAAAGCTAAACACTACAAGAAAGAGCAAGAAAACCGCTAACACGTTCGTTTAACGTGGTTCGGAGATTAGGGCTCCTACTCCACGGCTTGTCCTTGAGGTGGATGATCCCTATCCGTCGGTGGATTAGCCCCCGGCAAACTCCGGCTATCTCAAGTCGCTCCTTGTGGGTGGAGAAACCTCACCACAAACTCACCAAGACCTCTTGGATTACACAAGCACTTGAGCACTTGTAGACTACTAATTAGACCTTAACCAAGTCTAATTTCGTCAACTTTGGCCGGCCAAACCAAGCTCCCTCTTATAGAGCTCGGGTAAACAGCCATGCTGTTTTGCCCGTTACCAGTCGACTGGTCCATGCACCAGTCGACTGGTGCCAGCCCAACGACACTCCAACGGCTATCTATCAGTCGACTGGTCCCTTGACCAGTCGACTGGTCCCAGCCGTTTTGGGCACAGAGAGCTTCTGTGCTCACCACCAGTCGATTGGTCCCTGTACCAGTCGACTGGTACAACCCTAAACTTAGGGTTTCCCATCCCGAGTACATTTCTCTCGCACTCGGACCCTCACGACTCACTTGACTCTTCTTTGCAGCCTTGACCTCTTGCCTTCAAGCTTACTTCCTTTGGCTCTCGTCCCTCGGATGCATTCAAGCCCGCGGCTTGTCTCCAATGCCATCCTTCGCGTATGCCTCGAAGTCGCTTCCCTCGGCCATTGTCCTTGCTGCCTTGTCCACGGTCCCTCGGACGGTCCATCCTTCACCGGACCCGAAGCCGTCAACCTGAGTCACATGTGTCACCTGCAGTCCTGCACAACTCAAGTACACATATCAAATAACAAGGGTAAACTTAACTTAAACCCTTTGCCCAAACACCAAAACACATGGTCCCGCGGACCATTGGGATTGCTCCAACAATCTCCCCCTTTTTGGTGTTTGGCAATACGTTTAAGTTAGGGAAAACATATAGCAAAACAAACATGCTAAAACAAATGGACTTACGATGCCAAGGTTACACACTTGGACTTACACCGCCGAATGGACTTACATTGCCAAGGTTACATACTTGGCAACCGCCGAATGGACTTACATTGCCAAGGCTACACACTTGACAACCGCCGAAACAAAATACAAACATGCATTGGAACCTATCACAAGGCTCCCCCTACACCTACGCTCCCCAATGAGCTAGGATTTTACCACGGGCTTTTTAAGAACCTATCCCAAGGCTCCCCCTACACCTAAACTCCCCAATGAGCTAGGATTTTACCACGGGCTTTTTAAGAACCTATCCCAAGGCTCCCCCTATGCAAAGACACTTAAGGTTTTCCCAATTTAAACCTTACTTCTCCCCCTTTGCCTAACATCCAAAAAGTTCTCCAACAATATCCCAATTATTGAAAACTTATCATCCAAACTGACCCTAAACTCATGTATTAATCCCCCTTGGATCCCATACATCTAAACGAGTTGACATGGTCAAGAACAGCGCTGAAAAACACTTTCAGGCTGGTATCAGTCGACTGCCCTAAGTGCCAGTCGACTGACCCTCGTCAACATGACCTTACAGAAACATTCTGTAGTCAAAATTACTGTTACCAGTCGAATAGACATTTTGTGCTCAAAAACACTGTTACCAGTCGACTGGTATCTGCACCAGTCGACTGGTACCCTATTTCTGAAAAAATCAGCCTTTTCAGGCCAACTTCAGAAATGCACCAGTAATTCCCTAGACCTCCGAAAATCCCCAAATTTTGTGGAGAGGTCTATTGTACCCTTGTCTACTTGGGAAAAATACATTAAAAAATGTATCTATCACAAATCCCAAGATTGACACAAAATCCAAAACTAGCTAAATGGTTCAATTGAACCTTGACCTAAAGTCCTAGTTTTGGCTTCCTTTTGATGTATTTGCCCATACCAACCCACAATGCATCCCTAGCATTGGTTTATATGGCATCTATACATCCAAAACCAATTATCATGCTATATGACCCCAAATGTCATATTTCTTGCATGAAACACAATCCATGTGTGCCAAATCCCAAGGTTTGAGACTCAAATCCGTCTCTAAACCATTTGGCACACTCCATGGCTCCTCTAGACCCCCAAGTAGAACCCACCTGAGATCCATTGGCCATGGGTCCCAAATTGACTCTTGGAGCTCCCCCTAGAGCTCTTAACCTTAGCCACCTCCCTAGGTGACTCATCTATTGTGGCCAAACCACAATGATGTCCCTTAGAAGATCTCCTTATCTTCTTGACCTTGGACACATCATCCTTGCCATAATCATATGCAACCCTAGCATATTTATTTTTATTGGCATTGGATGACTCTCCCTTGCCCTTATCATGTGCCACCCTAGCACATGGTCTTCTTTTAACCTTGGAGGGACTAGATCGGTATCCCAAACCCGATCTATCATTGTTGGGTTTTTGGCTACCCAACACCATACTTAATCCCTTAGATCCAATAGTGAATCTCTTAAGGAATTTCTCTAAACCATCAAGCTTTGCCTTCAAAGCTTGATTCTCCCTTTCTAGGTTCCTAACCCTAGAGTCAACATGTCCACCTTGGACATTCCTAGACCTACCCTTCCTAGGCATGTGTCTCCCCTTCTTGGGATTAATGCCTTGGTTCTCCATTACCTTCTTCTCCTTAGGTAATGAGAATTTAACGTGTCTAGGTCTATCATGTATAGGTCTCCTAGGGTTATGATCTACATTTACCCTATTTCTATCATGATATTTAAAACCAAAATTTTGCATGGGCATATAATGATTAACATTATTTTTCCTAGCATGCATGGAGGAGTTTAAATTTGACTTCAAATTTAAATTAGGGTTTACCTTACCCTTTACCTTTGGAGCTCCCCCTTGACATGAGCCTCCATTCTTCCTCCACTTCTTGTCCCACATCTTCAAATGCGCCAACTTCTTGAGCTCTTTCTTCTTTGGGCATTTGGTGTGGTAGTGCCCTATTTCACCACAAGTGAAGCATCTAATGTGCTTCTTCTCCTTCTTCTTCTTGGCACCATCATTTCTACAACCCACATTAGTATTCGAATCAACTTGAATGGGTTTAGAATTTACCTCTTTCTTACCCATAGGACATCTACTCTTGTAGTGTCCTTTCTCATGGCAACCGAAGCAAATGATATGGTCCTTTGACTTGACTTCGGTGGAGGTGCTTGCTAGGTTGATTTCCAAGACTTCTTCTTCTTCGCTTGTCTTGGATTGTTCTTCAATCTTTGAGGATGTCTCCTCATCCACACTAGTGGATGGCATTTCTTCATCCTTCTCCTCCTCCTCGGAAGTTGAGTGCTCTTCACCTTCCGATCGCTCCTCCTCTACTTCTTGAGCAACTACATCCGTTTCTTCGGATTTTTCTTTTTCTTCTTCTTCTAGTGTAGGCGAAAACTCCTCCCATGGAAATTTCTTCACTTTGCTCCATAATTCATGGGCATTTTCATACTCACCTACATCACTTAACACGTTAGAAGGCAAAATATCTACCAAAACTGATATTACCTTATCATTTGCCTTTGACCGTGTGATTTGCTCCTCCGTCCAATGTCGTGGTCGGAGCTTCTTCCCTTTCTTGTCTTTAGGGACTTCAAATGGCTCTTCCACCACCATCATTGTGTCCCAATCCGTTTCGAAGAAGTTCTTCATCTTCACCATCCAAAAGGTGATGTCCCATAAGCTTCCTCCTTCGAACTTTGGTGGTTCTATCAAGTAGGCCATCTTCTTGCTTCCTTGGCGGTTAGTCCAATGGAGAGCGTCCTCGCTCTGATACCACTTGTTGGAGGATCGGTGGCCGGCTTGAAGGGGGGTTGGATAGACGGCACCCCCAAATACTCGCTTTCACCCTACACTTGTTAGTGCGCAACGGAAATACAAACTAATACAAACAAGTAGAAAGCTAAACACTACAAGAAAGAGCAAGCAAACCGCTAACACGTTCGTTTAACGTGGTTCGGAGATTAGGGCTCCTACTCCACGGCTTGTCCTTGAGGTGGACGATCCCTATCCGTCGGTGGATTAGCCCCCGGCAAACTCCGGCTATCTCAAGTCGCTCCTTGTGGGTGGAGAAACCTCACCACAAACTCACCAAGACCTCTTGGATTACACAAGCACTTGAGCACTTGTAGACTACTAATTAGACCTTAACCAAGTCTAATTTCGTCAACTTTGGCCGGCCAAACCAAGCTCCCTCTTATAGAGCTCGGGTAAACAGCCATGCTGTTTTGCCCGTTACCAGTCGACTGGTCCATGCACCAGTCGACTGGTGCCAGCCAAACGGCACTCTCAACGGCTATCTACCAGTCGACTGGTCCCATGACCAGTCGACTGATCCCAGCCATTTCGGGCACAGAAAGCTTCTGTGCTCACCCCCAGTCGACTGGTTCCAGTACCAGTCGACTGGTACAACCCTAAACTTAGGGTTTCCCATCCCGAGTACATTTCTCTCGCACTCGGACCCTCACGACTCACTTGACTCTTCTTTGCAGCCTTGACCTCTTGCCTTCAAGCTTACTTCCTTTGGCTCTCGTCCCTCGGATGCATTCAAGCCCGCGGCTTGTCTCCAATGCCATCCTTCGCGTATGCCTCGAAGTCGCTTCCCTCGGCCATTGTCCTTGCTGCCTTGTCCACGGTCCCTCGGACGCTCCATCCTTCACCGGACCCGAAGCCGTCAACCTGAGTCACATGTGTCACCTGCAGTCCTGCACAACTCAAGTACACATATCAAATAACAAGGGTAAACCTAACTTAAACCCTTTGCCCAAACACCAAAACACATGGTCCCGCGGACCATTGGGATTGCTCCAACAGTCATAACTATGGAAGAGTGATAAGCATAGGTGTTTTTCTGGACTCCACCATAGAAGTTTAGTATATGGCAAGCCTCTGAGGTAGCCATAAAAGCTGAATGACTCAATAACCTCAAGATAGACTTAGATATGATTTCTGGTTTGTCCAAAGATTATTACAATTTATTGTAATAATATTGGTGCAGTAGCAAACTCGAAGAAACCATAAGTCTATAAAGGCAAGTAAACACAATAGAGCGCAAGTACCACCCAATACGAGAAATCGTATAAACGAGGAGAAGTTGTTGCTGCCTAGAATGCATCAGATGATGACCTATAGATCTTTTCACTAAGGTCCTTAAGGCGAGAGCTTTTGATGGACATGTTGAAGGGTTGGGAATCAGATGTATGGCAGCAGATATGACAGCTTAGTCTTTTAGTATAAGTGGGAGATTGTTAGAGTGTATACTAAAAGCCTAGCTTTTGGTATAAACATTTATCTAGAAATAAGAATCACATTGGTCAAATGTCTACATTTATGATAAATGAAGTTGTTCAATTAATTTATATTGTAGATAACATGGTGTGTGGTGTCACACGCATAGGATCATGTTATCAGTACCTTATAAATTATAAACAGTAGCTCACGACCATAATGGAAAGGAACAAACCATTGGAAGGTCGTAGTGTAATTAGGTATTAGTTTATCTTAACTATATAATTACACTAGTACACTTAGAGTGTATTGAGTAGGACCATTAGAGGTCGTTTCTTTTATACTGACTTTATAAAGAAACAAAGACCTCAGTTGTTATGGAAGTGTGTGCTCTTAATCCTAATATAATAACAAGCACATATATTTGATATTTATTTCTTTAATTTATCAATGGGTGAGATTTAGTTCAATGAATCAATAAGCCCGATAAATTGGGAAATGATATCACTTATAGTGTGTGTTGTTGATTATAGAAGGAAACTGTGTCCTAGTGATCTAGGTTGAGAATGTCCTCAAGAGGAGCTCATAAGGATTGTCATGTTAAACCCTGCAGTTGGAGTCCGACATGACGATGAAGTTGAGTGGTACTACTCTTGAGCTAGATATTAATTAAGTGAGTTGTCAATAACTTACTTAATTAGTGGACATTGTTATCTTAAACACGGGGAGACTAACACACTCATAATAAGAAGGAGCCCAAAATGTAATTTGGGATTGGTGCGTAGTTCAATAATAGTTCTTTAGTGGAATGAATTATTATTGATGAAATTAAGTTGTGTGTTCGGGCAAACACGGGATGCTTAATTTCATCGAGACCAAAACCAATTCCTCCTCTCGGTCCCTATCGTAGCCTCTAGTATATAGAGATTTATACCCACCGATACCACCTTCTTACCCATCCAATGGGGCGGTCAAGCTAGCTTGGAACCCAAGCTAGCGCCAAGACCAAGTGGATGAGTCATGTAGGGCCCGCCAAAGCTTGGGTCCCAAGCTTAGGTGGCCGCCACTAGAATATTAAAAGGATTTTATTAAAATTATTTCTTATGTGGATATCATGATTTTAAAGAGAGTTTAAAATTAAAAATTTCCTTTTATAACTTTCTACAAAAGATTAAGAGAAGAGATTAATCTCTTTCCTTATTTGTAGATTAAAAGGATGGTTTTAATTTTGGTAAAACTTTCCTTATTTGTAAATCATCTACATGTTTAAAAGAAAGTTTAAAATTTGAAATCTTTCCTTATTTGTTGATTAAAGGAGGATTTTAAATTTTAAGAAAACTTTCCTTTTTAATCATGTTCATGATTTAAAAGAAAGTTTAAAAATTAATAATTCTCTTTTATTAGTTTCTACAAAAGATTGAGAAAAGATTTGATATCTTTCCTTATTTGTAGATTAAAAGAGATTTTAATTTTTAGAGATAACTTTCTTTTTATCCACATGTTTAAAAGAAAGATTTTAATTTATTAAATTTCCTTTTTATAAACCAATCATGAAGGGATTAAATTATTGAAGAAATTTTATAAATTTCTGGAGACAAATTAGGAAGTTTTAATTAATTAAAACTCTCCTTGTTTGTAGCTTTGGTGTGGCCGGCCATGTAAATTGAGAAAAGGAAAATTATTTTTAATTAAATAAATTTTTCCTTTTCATGGCAAAAGAATTAAGGAAGTTTTTAATTAAATTTCCTTATTTGTCAATACCAAGGATTATAAAAGAGGGGGTAGAGAAGGCTTCATGTGAACAACCTCTATTATTTCTCTCCCTCTTTTCCTTGGTGTTGTGGTCGGTCAACCTCTCTTCCTCTCTTCCTCTTGGTGGTGGCCGAACCTTCTCTATTGGCTTGGAGCTCTTGTGGTGGCCGGATACTACTTGGAGAAGAAGAAGAAGAAGGAGAGAAAGCTTATATCCCTTGGAGCTTGGTTGGTGTTTTGTTCTTCGTCCTTGGTGAAGCTTCTTTGTGTTGGCCGAACCTAGCTAGGAGGAGAAGGAGGTGCTTGGTGGTTTCTCATCTCGGAAGATCGTTGCCCACACAACGTCCGAGGTTAGAAGAGGAATACGGTAGAAGATCAAGAGGTCTTTCTAAAAGGTATAACTAGTAATTTTTTCTTTCCGCATCATGCTAGTTGTTTATGGAAATAATACCAAATACAAGAGGCTTACGATTCTAGTATTTCGAATATGTTTTTCGAAGTTGTGTTCTTTTGTTTTTATTTTTCCTTGTGATTTGATTGTTCTTTTCGGTTAACCTAAAGTTATTTTAGGAAATTAAATATTAGATTTCCATAAAAGGTTTTGTCTAGTCGGTGGTGGTTGCTCCCATATCCAAGAAGGCCATGTGCCTCGCCACGTCAGTACTGGGAACCAATTATGGAAATTAATATTTAATGGAATTAATAACTTAAGGTGATTTGGGTCGAACGTGTTAAGTTCCGCAGGAGATCCAAGTCAAAACCTAAAAGAACAAATAGATTAAGTTTTGGATCAAACGTGTTAAGTTCCGCAGGCGATCCAAAATTTAATTTAAAAGAACACATGGTAGCTAGGAAAAGGTTCAGACCTTTGTACAAAATTTTTGTACAGTGGAACCTCTAGGCTTTCCGAGTAGCAACCAACAGGAAGGCTGTGCTGAACTTTAACTTCGTGCCCAAAGCTGACTGTACACACTCCCAGAAGTGTGATGTGAATCTATTGTCTCCGTTTGATATAATGGTTCGTGGGACTCCATGTAATCTAACGATCACCTTGAGATACAATTGAGCTAGGTGTTCTATGGAGTAGGATATCCGGATAGCTAAGAAGTGGGCTGATTTAGTCAACCTGTCGACTATTACCTAGATGGTATCAAAACCATTCGTGGTTCTGGGTAATCCCACTATGAAATCCATAGAAATGTCTTTCCACCTCCATTCGGGTATCTGAATGGGCTGCAAAACTCCTCCTGGTCTCTGATGTTCTGCCTTAACCCTTTGACAGGTTAGGCAGATGCTGACATATCGAGTGATGTCTCTCTTCATCCCAGGCCACCAAAAATGCTTCTTCAAGTCCTGGTACATTTTGGTGGAGCCTTGATGCATCGCATAAGGAGTCTTGTGAGCCTCATCTAGAATCTTCCTGCGTAGTTCCTCCTGATCTGGAACACATAATCTGCCACCAAAGTACAATACCCCACTATCAGATACTCTGAATTCTCCACTGTCTGATTCTGCTAATCCTTGCTTGATCTTCTGAATTTTAGGATCTTGTTCCTGAGCTGTCTGAAGATCACCAAGCAAGGTAGACTCTAACGTCATAGTAGAGAGCAGTCCAACTATGAGTTCAAGACCGAAGTCTGTGATCTCCTTCTGTAGGGGCGGTGACACGGCTGCTAGAGATAATAGAGCAGCACTGGACTTTCTGCTAAGTGCATCTGCTACCCTATTTGCCTTTCCTGGGTGGTAGAGGATGTCTATATCGTAGTCCTTGACCAGTTCTAACCATCTGCGCTATCGCATATTCAGATCCTTCTGAGTGAAAAAGTACTTCAGACTCTGATGATCTGTATACACTCTGCACTGAGCTCCATACAAGTAATGTCTCCAAATTTTGAGGGCGAACACCACTGCTGCAAGCTCAAGGTCATGAGTAGGATAGTTCTTCTCATAATCCTTGAGTTGTCTAGAGGCGTAGGCGATTACCTTGCCGTCTTGCATCAACACTGCTCCTAGTCCCAACTTAGAGGCATCACTATATATATCAAAGCTATCTGCGTTCTCTGGTAGAGTCAGAATAGGTGCACTGGTCAATCTCCTCTTTAGCTCGCTAAAGCTGTTCTCACAGCTCTCTGTCCACTGAAATTTTCTGTTCTTTCTGGTAAGAGCTGTCAGTGGGGAGGCTATCCTGGAGAAGTCCTCTACGAACTTTCTGTAATAACCTGCTAATCCCAGAAAGCTCCTGATCTCACTGGCATTCTTGGGTCTTTTCCAGTTACACACAGCTTCTATTTTACTGGGGTCTACCATGATACCATCCTTTGAGATGATGTGACCCAGGAAGGACACCTGATCTAACCAAAATTCACATTTTGTGAACTTGGCGTACAACTGGTTCTGCTGAAGGGTCTGCAGTACTATTCTCAGGTGCTCTTCATGTTCTTCCTGAGTTCCTGAATAGATAAGGATGTCATCGATGAATACGATAATGAACTTATCTAAGTACTCTCTGAATACTCTGTTCATGAGGTCCATGAAAGTAGCTGGAGCATTTGTCACACCAAAGGGCATGACTACGAACTCATAATGTCCGTATCTGGTCCTGAATGTTGTCTTGGATATATCCCCTTCTTTAACTTTCACCTGATGATATCCTGATCTGAGGTCTATCTTAGAGAACACTGCTGCTCCCTTTAGCTGATCGAACAGGTCATCGATTCTGGGAAGAGAATACCTATTCTTGATCGTGACTTGGTTTAGTGCCCGGTAATCTATACGCAGGCGCATGCTCCCGTCCTTCTTCTTCACGAACAATACAGGCGCTCCCCACGGTGAGTGACTTGGACGTATGAAGCCCTTGTCAAGCAGCTCCTGTAGTTGCTCATGAAGTTCCTTCAGTTCTGCTGGAGCCATGCGGTAAGGCGCTTTGGAGATAGGATTTGTACCGGGAATGAGTTCTATTTCGAATTCAATCTCCCTGTCTGGTGCTAAGCCTGGTAACTCTTCAGGGAAGACTGCTAGGTAGCCACATACGACTCAGACCTCTGCTAGCTATTGGTCCTTGTCCTGGCTGGTACTGACTACGTGTGCTAAGAACCCCGTATATCTTGAATCCATTAACCTCTGTGCCTTCATAGCTGAGAGAAATTTCTTGGGCTTTCGCTTTGGTTCTCCGACGAACTTAAACTGTGCTTCTGCTTCAGGTTGGAATACGACTTTCTGTTTACGGCACTCTATGGAAGCACCGTATCTGATCAAGAAGTCCATTCCGAAGATGACATCGTAGTCAGTCATATTTAGCACCATCAGATCACAAAAGAGTTCTCTGTCTGCTATAATGACTGGCACTGCTCTGAGCCAGTGTGTGGATGCCATAATTTCTCCTGAAGGTAACGTTGTCAGAAACTGACTACTGAGTACCTCTGGAGGTACTGCTAACTTCTCAGCAAATGCCCTGGATATATATGAATGGGTTGCCCCAGTATCGAATAAGACAGTTGTACTTTGCTGTAAAATACTAATCTGACCTGTAACAACTGTCGAGGCATTTGCTACGTCCTCTCTGGTCAGTGAATAGATCCGTGCATTTGTCGTAGCTGGAGGGGCTTCTAGTCTGCCCTGGGGACCATCTAAAGCGGCCTGCATCTGATGCAACTGTGCTGGCTTGGCTTCGTACTGGATCAGCTGTGGTGGAGGAAAGCTGGCCTTGTTCGGACACTGCTTGGCCATGTGCCCTTCTTGTCCACACTCAAAGCATCCTCGTGTGCCCTTACGACAAACTCCAGGGTGGAATTTCCCACAAGTAGCACACTTTGGATAACTGGGCTGTTTACTAGCTGGCCCTCCTTTTGGGTAACTCCCTGGTTTGCGCTTGTTGCTGGAGTTCCCTTTCCATTTGGAGTTGTGGCCCTGTTGTTTCTGAGTGCCAGAACCTCCTTGACCTTTAGATTCCTTGAGAACTTGCTTCTGCTGCTTGATATTGTTCTGATAGTGCTCGGTGGTAAGAGCACTGCTAACTAGTTCTTCGGTGGTTTGCGGCCTGTGAATGCCGCCAGCCACGTTCATTGCTATTTCCGGCCTCAGCATCTTGAGCATCAACCGGACTCTTTCTTTCTCTGTGCTGACTAGTTCAGGGCATAAGACGAGCCAATCTATTGAATTTATTCACGGCTTCCTCAACTGATAGGTTGCCCTGACGAAACTCAGTGAACTCGTCGTAGTGGCGGTTTGTGACCCGCATGTGAAAGAATTCTTCAAAGAACTCCTTCTCGAAGTCTGCCCATGTCATCTGGTTCACTGGGCGCTTCGCTCTAATTCTTTCCCACCACGTACGTGCATCTCCTGTCAAGCAGAAGGAGGCGCACTTCACCTTCTCATGTTCTGGCCAGTCTAGAAGCTCCATCGTACTCTCCAGTGTCTTGAACCAGGCTTGAGCATCCCATGGTTCACTGGTGCCTGAGAAGTTCTCGGGCTTAACTCTCTGCCACTGGATCAGATAGGCTTCTCTCTTTGCCTCTACTGCTGCTGGGGCTACTGGTGTTGTAGGCGGGACTGGTGGAACCTCTAAGATGATTGGCGTTGCTAAGTTTGGTTCCGGGGTGACTGTGGGAGTATTCTGCTGATTAGCCTTTAAGGTGGCTATCTCCTGCTGCTGTTCAGCTAACTGCTACTGTAACTGAGCCACCAATGCTGTCAGGTCTGGGGGAGGCACTGAACTGCCTGCCTCATGTTGGGGCTCAGTAGCTGGTGCCCTTCTAGCTGGGCGTCCTCGTGCCATTCTAGAGACATAGAGGCATATATGACTAATACAATCTTAATAGAGTAACTACTATTATCATATTAACTACTATCATAAACAAGCATGCTTTAGTTATATCTAAACATAAAAACCAGAAACATAGAGAGAGTGAGAGACGTTCTTACTTGGAAGCTGCAGGTTCAATGCTGATGTGTGTGTAGGAAGTATGAAAACTGCTCTGATACCACTCTGTAACGACCCGCCTCCTACTAACTCAATATGCTGTGCTAACTATTCCATGACCATCATTAAATCTAAGTGCGGAAGCTGTACTAATTAAAATTTTGTTAAACTATCATCATTTCTTGGTTCTACATGTGCTAAGGGATGTAATATATGTCATGAATAGTTTAGATTACACCCCTTAGCACATGTAGAACCAAGAAATGATGATAGTTTAGCAAAATTTTAATTAGTACAGCTTCCGCACTTAGATTTAATGATGGTCATGGAATAGTTAGCACAGCATAATGTAACGATCGGCCTCACATCCCAGTTAGTAGGAGGTGGGTCGTTACACCTCCATCACCTTGAAGGCGCCTCAAACTAGTCCGAGGCGCCTTGAAGGGCATTGGAGGCGCCTCAAACCCAGTTTTCTGACCGTTTGCAATCGGATAGAGATTTATCCGGTCAAACTGCTTGGAGGTGCCCTCAATCCTCTTGGAGGCGCCTTCAACACTCGGGATAAGATTTTTAGGAGTTATATAGAGGCCCCTGGAGCTAGGAAATTAAGTAATTCAACTCTACAATCAATTCCTAGCAACTTGTAAGCATTCTTAGTGTGTAAAAAATGCTTCTCTGCCTACAGTGAAGGAGATTTTCTACTAAAGCTATTCGACTACCTTAGATTAACATCCCCCTGGGTTGTAACCAAGTTAAATCCTTGTCTCCTCTTCTTTTTCTGTTATTTAGTTTTTATATTATAACTGTTGCTAGTTTTTGAGTTGAAAGTCTTGAGGAGGGTATACTCTTTTATTTTGCAGGCAATTCACCCCCTCTTGTCGGTCCCACTGCACCAACATCTAATACCAATGTAGGGATCTTTTTATGAAAATTAATAAATATATGCAGTGAAAAAACTGATTTCTCTAGAGATCCATGCAAACATAGTATACAAAGTTTAATCGAGTTGTTAGCTTTGTTGTATGAACGGAACAATTTTGACAACAACTTTACTTCAGTAGATCTCAACACGATTAGAATGGTCGTGCCTCTTCAGTATCCACACGAACATGTTCTTCATTCATCTCACAAACTCAGTTTTCAGAGAAGAACAACCTTCGTTGTGTTAGCAACTGCACAAGGTTATTTTGGCCAAGAGAAGAAGTGGAAGAAGATTAAAAACTAAAAAGATGACAATCATGAAAAGGTTACTTCACCAAAAAGTTACTTCAGTTTTTGGTATTCATCCATGAAATACCAAAGAGAAGTCTTTTTGTCTTCTTCTCAATGCTCATTAATCTCCATTAATCACCATTATTCTTCTTTAATGGGTTGGATGTTAATATATTGGATTAACTATTAACCCAATAAGTCAATGAGTCAAACTCATTAATCCAATGTGTCTAATCTGAATTCATTTGGATTAACCCTCTAATCTTAAAGTTCATAGTATTTTAGTCAAACTAAAATAAACCTATCTTTAAATCAATATATTCTCTATGTGTGTGACTCAATATGTTTTGTAACATTGGCAATTCCTTTAAAATAATATTTTAGATATATAAGCAATGAGTGACATCTATCAATGCACCATTGCTACTCAAGTGACGAAAATATTGAGATCTGACCTAACCTTTCTGTGTCTATTATCATGTATAACTTGATTTTTCTATCTTCGATATCTAGATTGATGACATGAGGCATAGACCGTGTCATCCTCTTATCAATAGTCACTATAAAAATATTTATTATACTCATATAACGATCCATGAAATATTCACATTGTGAGTTAATTCAGTACATATTCTTTAATATATACATATGTGTCAACTTAATATCTTATATCTATCACTTATGAGATTAAATCATCAATTAATGTACATGCTAGTCTCAAAGTATTAATATTGCCCTTATATATATTCAACTAATTGATATGTTATAAACTATAACCTTCTACCTTAGGAAATTATTATACTTATTCATCTAGCATAGATCTGAAGTAAATATAATATCTATAAACTTGACCTTTTATTAATGAAATATGATATAAAAGTTTCCTTGTTAATCACCTCATAAATACCTCTAAGGGCTCAGACTAACAACTCGTTGAGTGGAGGGGACACGGTTGTGCCTCTAGGCACGACACAACCATGTGTTCAGACCTAAAGACTAACATGACCCTGTTGTATGGAACTCTAAAGGGAGAGGCATGACTATGCCTCAAGGCACGACCTGCCCGTGTATCTATTGGAAGAGGCATGAGTAATAATCCTGACACGAGAACATAGGATATATATCTCCTTATAAAAGGAGTGGTGAATCCTTTATGTCTATTAAAACACATTCCGGTATATTAACATATACCCAATTATCTCAAATGTACACCTCCTAGGAGATGATTGTCAAGATGTTAAAGTATAAGTTTCCATGATCAAGATGACTTAAATACCTCAAGTCTAAGGAAACGTATACTTGAGCTCCAATGAGATCTTTATCGACATGTAAGACATCACTTGAAGTCTCATAACCAATGAACTACTTACCCTTAACCAGCATCCATATGTTAACTCTCAATATCACAATGTCTCTAGGCAGTGAGGACCAACTATTTGGATAAACCAAGGAGCATAACATATGTTATTGTTACAGAATTGATGATGTCCAATCTCATCAATTAAATAACTAGAAAATATTTTAATACATACATAATTGCACATGATGAGATACTCACTATTATGATCTAATCATAATTTCTCTCATACTATATATTATATTATGGACTTCATTAGTCAAATCATATACACTGAAAATGTACACCAAATAATAAATTTATGTATTAATTAATTGATAAAATATTTAAGACGATTGTCTCATGACATTCTCATATGGTCTTCTATAAAGAGTCAAGGTCATGTACTCTAGAAGATATATAAAGGGTCTCGAGGCATATCACTCAAACATCTCAATTCACTCATCACACTCATTCTTGTGCTCGTTCTCTAGTCCTCTCATGCCTTTTGTGTTGCAATACGTTATGACCTCGTGCTTCAATTTTGATCAATAACACCTAGCATAACTTTTCATTATTTCTTGTGTTGTCATATTTTTTTTATTTAGGCTTAATTTTTAGATTTTTTTTCTATAAAGTTTCATCACCTTTCTAGAGGTTTTTTGGAAAGGATAAATTAAGAAATAAGTATCACCTTAGTTTAATTGCCTTGCGTGTTAATTTATATTCAGATTGATAAAATGCTGAAACATTCTTGTATGTTTATATTATTATCTTGTCTTACTTGATAAAATATGTGCTAATTAAATCATTTTCTCAATGCTATTATGTTCATTTGATTGTTATTTTCAAGTTATTTTAGCTCATAAAATTTGTAACGTTATTTATCCCTTAGCGTTGAGTTCGATCCTATAATATTCAATCCCCTATTGTCTTTCCTGGTGGCAAAAGGCGAATACACTCACCCCCAGCGCTCCCGCCAGTCCGTCCCAGGGTCAGCACGGAGGAGGTAAATCACGGGCGGCTACTAGCCTTTGGAATAGTGACTAGTACATAAGGGACCCTATTGCCTTTCCTAGTGGCAAGAAGGTAAATATGTTCGCCCCTAGCGCCCCCGTCAACTCGTCCCAGGGCCAACACTATTCCCTTTCCTGGTTCTACACAAAGGGGGTTTGATCTTGATAATGTAATATTAGGTTGGTATAATTTGATCTAGTAAACTCCCTAGATACTTTAGTTATATAAGACACGACAATGTTAATAAATAGATAGCCCTTAAGACCATCATTTCAAATAATTTTTTAGAGGCTGTTTAAAACTTGTGCAAGATTATTTAGATCATATTTATGGAATGTGATAGGCATATATAAAAATACACATTGGAGGCAAGTGCACCTAGTGTGCACCAGTGGCTAGTAGCCATTAGATATTGTTCTTCCAATTTTTGCCAAATAGAATCTTCACTTAAACCTTAAATCAAAAATAAAGAAATAAAGCGAAACTAATTATTGCAGTATGAATAGAACATCAACTTGCTCAACTTTCATGTCAAACTTTTCCCCCTCTGCACTCCATTGGTAACACTGGGAACCTTTTCAAGTCATTGCAGTATGAATAGAACATGAACTTGCTCCTTGCCCACTGCATTCCCCTCTGTTGTTGTTCTGATAGCTTCATGAATTCGTTCCCCTCCACCGGATCACGACTCAGACTTCCTCTCTTGCTGCACGAAGCAGCTGGGCTAGTTTGATTCCATGCACAACCAGCCATCTCAAGATCTTTAAACCATGCAACAAAAGGTCCAACTTTGTAGTTCACAGGCTTCTTCCCTCCATGAGTAGCCCAATCTGAGCCGTCCCAGATTGTCGCATAAACTGACATGGGCTTCGAGGGATAAGCTCTCGACATGGCCTCATTGTGGCTCACCTCTCTAACTGGGATGTTGTCCACCAGGAATCTGCATGGAATTGAATGAATCATATAGTTGAAAACTCTTTAATAGAGCAGCAAAATGTGAGACTAGAAGTCTCACACTATGTGATACTGGTTCCAAACAATGCTATACTCGTGGAAATCTATAGTCGGGTCGAACCACAAGTAGAACTTCTCCTCGCGGCCAGTCATTGTACTGCCGTTGCCATAGATATTAGTCTGCAGTGCCCAGTCCTTCCTCTTCTCATGGCCCAAAAACTCGAAATCGATCTCATCATGGTTATGCGGGTAGACTTGTGAATTAGATACCTTTAAGGCACCAAAACAGGTTAATCAATAAAACCTAATTTTACAGTATGGTAAATATCATTCAGTTGTGTCGGAATGGCTATATTCATTATACATCCAGCACTTCATGAAGTCCAGTGTTTAATGCCGAATGGTAATTGCAAGGTACAGATCACAGACAAGTTCAGAGCAGTCCAAGCTGGCAATGATGGTGAATGAAATTGTAGAGGTTGGTACGCCAAACGTTTTTAAAGAATTGACATTTGACAGCTGCAATTGTTCCCCAGAGAAACAGCAACTTTTGCCACTGACAGCACTAAAGTAATGATGTCTAATTATACAATTTGGCTCTAGAATTTTTAATCTACCATTTATTTTCTAGGAAGTTTTATTTGTTTTTTACTTGTCAAGTTCCATTCAACAATGGCGGAGCCGGGGGGGGCAGATCTACCAGGCTAATAGCAAATAAAAGTTACGTTTCCAGAAGATCCCATACTGCATATACAGATCTTCATTTCTCCTCCTTTTCAAGATTGTGGAGCCCCGGCTACAGGCCGGCTAGATCTACCGTGTGGCTCCGCCCTTGCCATGCAAGCCCATTAATTTCATTATCTCTAATTTTGTAGCAAACTCTTAAACTAAGAGCAGAGAGAGAAAATTTGCTACATTTAAAAATACAGGTAACATACTGAATAATGCGCTGAAGAAGTAAAGTTTGTACCTCTACTTGTTCATGTTTGAACAGAGAAGAGGTCACTTACATAGAATGCCACCACGACTCCTGCAGAGTAATCCGATGGCAGTTTGATGGCCGCGCTGAAGAAGCCATAGTAATAGATTTCTTTTGACTTGAATCCACATCCTATTGCAATATTAAGAAAATCCAATCCCAGTAAGATAACCAGTGATCGATCAGGGGTTCTATAAGATAACAGTCCTACATCATGTAGGTACCAGAAGAATTGTCAAGCGTGATACTGACACATGAGCCGTCGTTGATCTTCTTTATGTTCTTGCCACCGAAAAGGTAGGTGAATGCGGCATCGAAGCCGAGGTGGGGGAAGCGGTCAGTCAGGCTGGTAGTCGGCGGAGGGATCGGTGAGTTGTGGCGCATGGACGAGGCAACGGTTACCAAGGAGATGAGGCTGAAGGCAACGTACAACGCCGTGTGGGTAATGGAGAGCATCTTGTCGATAGTGAGAGGCCGGACAAATGGTTGGTATGCTCCTCGCCTCTCCTCTCATCTCTAATATTTAAAGAGATCGGAGTATGGGTGTTGATCAGGACATAAGTGCACGAGATTTCAGGAAAAAATTTGCAATGGCAAGAGATAATTTGTCGTCGTAATAAACGCGATAAAAATGACTCACCGCATTTGATTTTAAGTATCCAACTGTTTAAAATCCTTGGGAAACCAATCGGCTTTGGATGGGACGGCAATTGTCGATAATAAAACAAGAGGCACAGCAAAGTATTGTTTATTTATCGCATAATTTAATTAAATTTTAATTGGACGGTTATCCGCGCCGTGCGCAGCTGGAGATTCATTGGTTAAACGATTTCTTTTTAAAATATTACGCACTTAAATTATTTTCAGTTCTAAATTCGATAATTGGCCCAGATGCACCCAAAATTTAGGATGGACAAAAAAACG
The DNA here is from genome assembly GCF_018446385.1 of Zingiber officinale. Lineage (NCBI taxonomy): Eukaryota > Viridiplantae > Streptophyta > Magnoliopsida > Zingiberales > Zingiberaceae > Zingiber > Zingiber officinale. The sequence continues at coordinate 57,338,074 of NC_055993.1, forward strand.
CACTGAATTTAGGATCACATTCTTTTAATTTGAAAATGAAATTCAACAATATATAACGATCATTTTCATATATATTTATTGGAGGGTTTTTTTTAAAATGACTTTTGATGTCCTTTATGGAGTTTTAATGCATTCTTAAGAATTCCTAAGTTAGTATAAAAAATACCATGCATACATAGTTGCATTAAACTAATATTAAGGATTAGTGGATAATAAATACCATGCATGCAAGTATGATATTTATTACATAATTAGTGCATAGTGAATCTTAGGCGATGTTAAATAGAAGAACTCTTGTATGACAAATCAAGTAAGTTTTGAATGAAAATTTGAGTTTCTCTTTCATGAGAGCTTCCTTCTAGTTCTTAGGCAAAGAACTAATTCTGATCTTATCAAGGCAACTTGTGACAATCAAACCCCATGACTTATCACTCTCCTTCTCATCTTGCTTGAGTGTGACATCAATACCCTTCCCCAAGCTGAATTTCAAGGCGATCCATTACAAGGTTTCTTTATCATTTGGTATTAAATTGAAAGAATGTGATCCATTTAGTTGTTGCCTCCATTGTGCATTGATCCTCCTTTTCCTTGAGCCCCATTATTAAACCATCCAAAGCTTGCTTCGTTCTCTTAATCTTGGACCTTGTCATGGGTCCCCCAATTCCCTTCAATACCTCTTCTTGGCTCACATCAGCTTGTATTCCCGAATGAGACACATGAATTTTCAAGCGCCATTATATGTCGGTCAGGTTTATATTCCCGAATGAGAAGAATAGTAGAATTTGTAACACCCCAAATTTCATGATTTGGAATCCTAAAAAGACCTTATTAAAATCTAGAAATGCTTTATAAAAATTTTAGAGATTTTTAGAAATTTTTAGAGTATTTTTGGAGTTCGTTTGGTATTTTTATCAAGAGAAAGAAGTTTAAAAATATATATATATATATAAAAGTGTTAAAGTCGGGTTTTGAACCCAAGATCTCGGACCGAACTAGACTCTAACCAAAGTCAGCCAACCAACCGAGCTAAGCAAATTTTGTTAAATATATATGGAGCGATATATATTTAAGTAGTAGTTAAGAACAGTAAAATAATAGGAAATAAAAGGGTTGCAGCTGGGATTCGAACCCACAAGTTGGGCTTTAAGCAGAACGCAGCCCACCAAGTGATCCAGCCATCGGTTTTGTTTAGAAAAGGTAAGAAAATTTATTTAACAAGTTAACAGAATATGGAGATTATAAAAGAGGAGAACTTAAGGCTTAATTTTCCCGTGACCTAAACCTAATCCTTTTCCCTCCCGATCCCTTCCTCTCTCGCGCGACAAAGGCAGCTCGGGCAAAAACAAGCCGCGGCTAGGGCACGATTCCGGCGGCCGGCGGGTGGCTAACTCGGGGTGGTTCTTCACAGTCGTGATCCTTTCGTCGAGGAGGGTCGGTGAGCACAAGAGGAGGTCAGAAATCTCAAGTTGCCCGAACCCTAGAAGCACTAGAAGGTTCCTCCTTCGGCTGTGAGTCAAGGAAACAAAGGTAAGTTGCTACTCACCTGCAGTAGGATAGCTCCGGATTCGTATTCCTTCTTGTTTTTGAATTTTCTGTGAAGATTGGGAATTCATGTTTGCTGCCGTGAGGTTGTTTTTGTGCCATGTAGTTGCTATTTGGGTTCCTTTTTGCTTAGTTGCCGTGTAAGTCATTGATAAAGGATTCTGCTGTGAACGAATTTCTTTTGCATTACGGTTGTAACATGCCTAAGGATTTCTGCATTTCTGTGGATTCTGATGGATAAGGGTTTGTTGCCGTGAGTTTCAAAGGAAGGAAGTAATTAGATTAAGCATGTAGGGTTGTGTTTTAATTCCTTCTTATAACATGTTCTAATGCTTTGTTCGGTTTTGGATTTGTTGTCTACTCCTTTGTTCCCATGCTCCACTTTGGACATTGAGTTGAACAATGCTCCCATTGAACAATCATATTGGACACCTAGATCCATGCTCGTGTAGGATACTTATATCCAAATTCAATTAAATTCATATGTGGTGGATAATGGGAAAGTGAGCATAATCTGTAAGTTGTTCTGCCACTAATATAATGCTACTTCCTATATTAATATGCCTTCGGTGGTATCCATTGAAATGTCTGGCCACATTAGATCTTTAATTTGTAAAGGTTAAAGAAAAGCATGTCCTTGCATGTTCCTTTCTTTAACTTTTTGTCATTGGATGTGCCGGGTCTTTTCTAAAAGGCACTTAACTTTTAGTTGCCAAGAAAACCTGAATTATGATTTAAGTATAAGATTTCAGTTTCAAATTTAGTTTCTGATGCTTTCTTAATTAGTTGGAACAACCTTGCCTTAAGCTTGCTAGTTAGATCTTTTTATGCTATGCATTGGGCAAGAACAGTCCTCATTTTTAAAGTATGCAGTATAGATTTTCTGTTAAGCTATTATGCAGATTTTTATTAAACTAGTATGCAGATTTCTGTTAAGCATTAGTGCAGATTTTTTATAAGTATTATATGTGTAGATTTCTTTTGTATTCTATGCATGATTATGTGTTACATAGTTAGTTTCATTCATAGATGCATGTGAAAGATACCCTAACAGTATTTTGGGATAAAGAAAAGTGTAAGAAAGATAAAGAAAATTATAAGAAAGATAAAGAAAAGAAAAGAAAAGGCCGAGGCCTTAAGTAGATCCCAAAGTCGAGACTTTAGGGATTTTTGGCACATGAGGTGCCTATTAAAATGGCAAGGCATTTAAAGAAGAAGTAATTAAGATTATAAGTATTTTACTTTTAAGAAGAAGCTAGTACCCGACTTCCGAGGTTGTCGTTAAACAAATCCAGGTGTCCAATTCCAAGGTCTTGGCCCTGGTAGACCGAGGTCTGCTCTTTTAGGATTGGTGGCTCGCTACCCCAACCTATTAGGGAACGCGCATAAAATGGTACTATGCCTGGGCCCAAGAAGAAGTTGATTATTATTTTGAAGTATTATAAGTATAAGTTTTTGAACAAGTAAAGCAAGTTTTACATAAGTATAAAGTATTAAAGAATAAGTCTTTAAACAAGTGAAATAAGATTCAGAAAGTGTTTAGAATTCAGTAAGTTTAGTTCTTTATTCTACCATGTTTATCTAGTAGATGAGTAGATTTCATGTTTACCTATTAGATGAGTAGTATGATTAGCCATTAGAATTACATGAGTAGATTCCTTAGCCTTTCTTTGCTATTAGTTTGACATGAGCAGTTATGTTTATGCTTTATTTCTTTTTAGAGCATATAGTTTCCAGTTCTTTTCGTATACATGCACATTCGTGATTTTGTGAGTTAGATAGCGCTTACTAAGCAAATTTTGCTTATAGACTACACTTCCTCTTACTGCAGATAAAGGAAAAGAAAAGATTTAGCAAGGAAGGCGACAAGGTGGCGCGGATGGTGTGTGATGCCAGGACTATGGAAGCCTTGGGACTTAGTTTAAGAATTTATTAAGATTGCCATTTATTAAGAATGTATTAGATGAGTCATTTAGTCTTCCGCTGTTAGTTAATTGCATGTTTTTATTTTGTTTCCGCTATTCATTACCTGCATGATTTGATTTCATTAAACTGCGTGGTGATGTTATTCCTTTTGTGTGTTTGATATGTGTTCCAGCCGCCTGTGGCTGTGTATATTATGTTATGTATGTCAGTTTAAGGTCACCGGTACAGGAGAGACTCTGCCGAAATTTTTCGGTAGGGTTTCCATGTGATTTTTAATCATACCGGTTAAGTAGAGTTAGTAATTAAGTAACGGTCATCCTTAGAGAGTAGTAGTAGTAAGAAGGGTGGTCGTTACAGAATTAATCACATATCACATGAATTTCTGGGCGCCATTATATGTCAGCCGGGTATATATATTCCCGAGCGAGATGAATAGACACATGAATTTCAAGGCTCCATTATATACCGGTGGGGCTTGTATTCTCGAGCGAGACACATGAATTTTTTAGCATCATTATATGCAAGTCGAACTTATATTCCCAAACGAGATGAATAGACACATGAATTTCCAGGCTCCATTATGTGCGCGTGGGCTTATATTCCCGAACAAGATGAACCGTAGAATTAACCACATGTGACATGAATTTCGAAGTGCCATTATATATCAGTCGAGTTTATATTCCCGAGCAGGATGAACAGTAGAATTGACCACATATCACATGAATTATCGGGTGCGATATGCCGGTCAGGCTTATATTTCCGAGCAAGATGAATAGACACATGAATTTTTGGGTTCCATTATATGCCAGTCGAGCATATATTCCCGAGCGAGATGCACATATGGAGCATAATATGGGCATACTCAAATCATCTGACCACTTTGAAGGTTTAAAGTCTCCGGTCATCCCTTAAGAGAGCCTGTCCGATCACCTCCTAAGGTCACCGATCGACTGTAAGGGTTTAAAGTCTTCGGTCGCCTCCTAAGAGAGCCTGCCAGGTCACCTCTTAAGGCTGTCGATCGACTGTGATGGTTTAAAGTTTTTGGTCGCCCCTTAAGAGTGTCTGTCTGGTCACCTCTTAAGGTCGTCAATCGATTGTTAGGGTTTAAAGTCTCCAGTCGTCCCTTAAGAGAGCCTGCTCGGTCACCTCTTAAGGTCGTCGATCGACTGTGATGGTAAAGTCTCTGGTCGCCCTTTAAGAGAGCTTGTCCGATCACTTCTTAAGGTCGCCAATCGACTGTGATGGTTTAAAGTCTCCAGTCGCCCCTTACGAGAGCCTATCCGATCACCTCTTAAGGTCGACGATAAACTGTGATGGTTTAAATTCTCCAGTCAGCCCTTCAGAGAGCCTGTCCAGACACCTCTTAAGGTCACCGATCGATTGTGATGGTTTAAAGTCTCCGGTTGCCCCTTAAGAGAGCCTGTCAGGTCACCTCTTAAGGCCGTTGATCGGCTGTGATGGTTTAAAGTCCCCGTTCGTCCCTTAAGAGAGCATGTCCGATCACCTCTTAAGGTCGCCGATCGACTGTGATGATTTAAATTCTCTGGTCACCCCTTAAGAGAGCCTGTCTGGTCACCTCTTAAGGTCACCGATCTACTGTGATGGTTTAAAGTCTCCTGTCGCCCCTTAAAAGAGCCTGTCTAGTCACCTCTTAAGGTTGCCGATCGACTATGATGTTTTAAAGTCTCTGGTCGCCCCTTAAGAGAGCCTATCTAGTCACCTCTTAAGGTCCCCGATCGACTGTGATGGTTTAAAGTCTCTGGTCGTTCCTTACGAGAGTCGGTCTGGTCACCTCTTAAGGCCGCCGATCGACTGTGAGAGTTTAAAGTCTCTGGTCACCCCTTAAGGGAGCTTGTCCGGTCACCTCTTAAGGTCGCTGATTGACTGTTGGGAAAGGATTAATCCATTTTCTTGGAAAAGTATATATGCTTTTAGATAATGTTGCTTGCACTCTTCATTATATATACAAAAATTAAATGAAATACATGAATGGATTGCAGGCGTACTTGTAAAGTTCTGTAAGGCTGTAAATGGTTGGCACTTTAGGGTCCCTCGAGAATCCTCCCTTCTACATGTTGGAGATAATAGGAGCCTAAAGCAAGCTTTTTTAATTACTTTGTAAGGTCCTCTCTATTGTGGTTCTAACTTATTAACATCCCGGACGGGCTTGATGCACATCCAAACTAGATTACCCACTTGAAAGAATCTTGGTAAAACTCTTTTGTTATAGTTTTGTCTCATTCTTTAACGATATGATATAAGCTGAGCCGCTGCCTTTTCACGTGCTTCTTCTATCATATCAAGTTCCATAAGGCGCTGACCTGTATTATCTTCATCATATAGTCATCTCCGATCAGATTCAACTCTGACCTCTATGGGGACCACTGCTTCACCACCATATACCAAGTGAAAAGGAGTTATCCCTGTAGATTTCCAGGGAGTAGTGTGATATACCCATAATACGCTAGACAACTCATCCAACCAACTACCACTGACATGATTCAGTTTAGTTTTGAGTCCTCTGATAATTTCTCTGTTGGTTACTTCCGCTTGCCCATTACTCTGTGGATATGCCACAGAGGTAAACGACTGTATAATGCTATACTCTAAGCACCATTCCCTAATTATTCTTCCTTGAAATTGCCTCTCGTTATCTGAGACTAACTTGTATGGAATACCAAATCTACAAATTGTTGGTGCGGTTAGCACTAACGATTTAACTCAGGTTTTGATGAATGACAAATAGGTTAAGTTAGTTTTGTTGTTGTCTGACACTTTGATCGAGTGTGCAGGAGAAGTCCAGCTAGGTCGACGGGCTGACCGGATAGCTGGCGAGAAGTCCAAGCGGGTCGACGGGCTGACCGGACGCTTGGCGAGAAGTCCAGCTAGGTCGACGGGCTGACCGGATAGCTGGCGAGAAGTCCAAGCGGGTCGAAGGGCTGACCGGACGCTTGGCGAGAAGTCCAGACGGTCGACGGGCTGACCGGACGTCTGGCAGGTAAGTAAGGTAAGTCACTAGAAGGGAGTGACTGTGAGGACGCGTTCCCGGGAAGGGAACATTAGGCGTCGATCCGGCTTAGATCCATTTTGGATATCTAAGTCGAGATCGTGACTAGATTCCGGTCTCGGAAAGACGGAATCTAAGTTATACTCTTTTTATTTATCCGTTGAACTTTAACTATGCTGACAATCTGTTTTACAGGATATATATTTGCCTCGGACTAACTTTGTTTTGCAGGAAAAGGGAGTTTTCTGGAACAAGGTGGTCCGGGCGCCCGGAAGGGATCCGGGCGCCCGGAAGGGATCCGGGCGCCACGGAAGGCACATTCTGGGCGCCCGGGGGGGATTCAGGCGCCTGGAACAGCATATAAAAGAAGCCCCAGACAGGAGCTTCAGATCAATCAATTAAGCTGAGAATTCTTCTACTGCTGGTCTTGCTGCTCGATGTTCAGTGCGACGCCAACAAAGCTCCGACATTACTCTCCATTCTTTTCCCTTCTTGTCGGTATTTGTTTTCAGTTTTCATTAGCATTCACTGTACGGTTCTTTTGTAATCATCATTTCAAATTGCTAGTGATTGCCCAACGAAAGTGGTCAAGGACCACGGGCCTTCGAGTAGGAGTCGTCACAGGCTCCAAACGAAGTAAAACATTTGTGTCTATTTTAATTTTCCACTGCGTTTACACTATAAGTTTTCGAATCGATATTCACCCCCCCCTCTATCGAATCTAACGGTCCTACAAGTGGTATTAGAGCAGGTACCGCTCTGATTTGGTGCAACCACCAATCAGACAGGGGGTGAATTTTTTTGGTTCGATAATTAATTTTAAAACTGGTGTTTCGTTAACTTAATATTTCTCTAATCAATTTAAATTAGTGCAACACGAATCTAGTTTTTTTCTATTTTTCTCTTCCCGCACTACTAATCCAAGACCAAGTCTTGGGATATTTCTTTTTGGTTATTTACCTGTGCACAGAATGTCCCAACAAGAAGGATTCAGCACAGTACGACCTCCACTCTTCAACGGGGACGACTTTCCATACTGGAAGAAGCGCATGGAGGTCTACCTCAAAACAGACTTCGACCAGTGGATGAGCATTATGAGACCTTACAAAATTCCGGCAGACACCTCCGGGAATATACTGGATCTTGAAGACTGGACAGCTGACTTGAAGAAGAATGCGTCAACAGAAAACAAAGCGATCAATACTCTACAGTGCGGACTAACAATAGAAGAACTAAACAGAGTCGGTCCACACAAAAACGCTAAAGAACTGTGGGACAAATTGATCGAGCTGCACGAGGGAACGAGCGATGCTAAGGTAACAAAACGAGACCTGCTTTTAAATAAAATCTTTAATATAAAAATGCAGGAAGGAGAAACAGCGAATCAACTCCACGCGAGAATCAAGGACATTCTCAACGGGCTTCATGCGATAGGCCACCAGATGGAGAACAGAGACTTAATAAGGTACGCATTAAACGCCTTTCCACGTAATAGTTTGTGGGCATCAATAGTGGATGCCTACAAAATTTCTAAGAATCTTTCTAAATTAAAATTAGATGAGCTTTTATGTGAATTAGAATTACACGAACAAACTAATGCTGGAGCCGAGAAAGGTATAGCTCTATTTGCAGGTTCCTCCAAAGAAAAGAAAAGCAAGCCTGAATTTGAAGAAGAATCTGACCAAGACTCCGAAGATGAAGAATACCTGGTGAACTTGGTAAGAAAAATGTTCACCAGGAGAAAGAGGAGCTTAAGCAAAAAGGACCTTCAAAAGATCAGCTCTCCCTTAGAACAAAAGAATGTGACTTGCTACGGCTGCAATAAAAAGGGGCACTACAAGAACGAATGCCCAAAACTGAAGTTCGACAAACCAAAGCCAACCAAAAAGAAGGCACTCAAAGCAACGTGGGACGACTCCTCGGACGAATCGGAGGAAGAAGAGCAGAAACATCAGAGCCACCTCGCGAAGCCGAAACAGAAAATGAGTCGGAAGATGAAGACGGGTCTGAACCTGAAACAAGCCACGAGTCCGTACTCGTTTCCGAAGTCTCGAATGAGGTATATTTTAATTTAAACAAAAAGTTTTTTAGAATCATCTCTTGTTTAAATAGTAAATTAACTAAAGTAGAAAATGAAAACAAATCACTTCTTGAGGAAAATCAAAACCTCAAGGAACAAATCAAAAATTCAAATCCAACTCAAGATCTAACACTTGAGGAGGAGAATCTATCATTAAAAAATGATGTTAAAAATTTAAAAGAAATGCTAGAAAAATTTACAACAAGATCAAAAAATTTAGACTTAATCCTAAATAATAGAAAAGCATGTTATAATAAAACCGGACTAGGATATAAGTCGAATTCAAATAAAACCTTCAAATCATTAATAACCCAATACAAATCAACCAATCTAGCTTGGGTTATGAAAGCGTGTCTGACCACGCAAGTAGGACTTAATCAATATTATATACCTAAAGAAAAAATACATTATATAAAATCGAATAAACCAAACCAAAATCCAAAATACAAGCCTAAATCAAATTCAAAATCTAAACAGTTTAAAAATCAACAAAATTATCACCAAGTTAACCATAACTATAAAAAGAATCGATACAAGCCTAAAATCAAAATTTATTAAAGGCCAATAATTCAGGGGGAGGCTCCAGAATAGCTGGCACCTCCAAAACTAACTTACCCGCCAGGGTAATTAAGATTAGTTAAAAAGAGACCAAGTTTAACTTGAATCATGGTACTGGTGAAATTTTTGGATGATAGTACGTTAGGGAAGCTTGGGCATCGCATGTCTAGAAAGATATGGCTTCGATCTGGTGCATTTGGCCAAGTGGAACTGACCGAAGCTACTCTTAAATGAATCCTAACCAGTTAGACCAAGATTTAGTACTAAGTTCCGTGGATAGGACTATTCGGAAAACCTCGAAAGGTTGGTTACTTCTAATGATGTCCATGTGACTCACCAAGCTTAGAAGTTTATCCGAAGAATGCCTATTTGTGGAAACCAAAACTAAATCTGAATCTAACTCACGTTAAACCAAAACTCCATAATTAAAAATCCAATTTCATCTCACGAAATCATAGGATTCCCTGATTGAAAATATAGATCGGGTGAGATGAATAAGGCTTCAAAAATTTTAATTTTAATCTTAAAATTAATTTCAAAATTTTAATTTTAAAACTTAAAAAAAATTAATTTCAAAATTCTAATTTTAAACTTAAAAAAAAAAATTTATTTTCAAAATTTTAAACTTAAAAATTATTCTCAAAATTTTAAACTTAAAAATTAAAATTATTTTCAAAATTTTAAACTTAAAAATTATTTTCAAAATTTTAAACTTAAAAATTATTTTCAAAATTTTAAACTTAAAAATTATTTTCAAAATTTTAGACTTAAAAATTAATTTCAAAATTCTAATTTTAAAATTAAAAAAAAATTATTTTCAAAATTTTAAACTTAAAAATTATTTTCAAAATTTTTAAACTTAAAAATTAATCTCAAAATTTTAATCTTCAAAATTTTATTTTTAAAATTAAAAATTATTCTCAAAATTTTAAACTTAAAAATTAATTTCAAAATTCTAATTTTAAACTTAAAAAATTATTTTCAAAATTTTAAACTTAAAAATTATTTTCAAAATTTTAAACTTAAAAATTATTTTCAAAATTTTAAACTTAAAAATTATTTTCAAAACTTTAAACTTAAAAATTATTTTCAAAACTTTAAACTTAAAAATTATTTTCAAAATTTTAAACTTAAAAATTATTCTCAAAATTTTAAACTTAAAAATTAATTTCAAAATTCTAATTTTAAACTTAAAAAATTATTTTCAAAATTTTAAAATTAAAAATTATTTTCAAAATTTTAAACTTAAAAATTATTTTCAAAATTTTAACTTCAAACCTAAATTCCAAAAAAAAAAAAAAAATCAAAAACCAGGGGCGGGCGCCCCTGGTATTCCCCTCCGGGGCGCCCGGAAGGGGATCCGGGTGTCACGCCCCCAAAGGAGTTCCTGTCAGACAAAAATCCGGCAGAACCTCCCCTGTACCGGTGACAATCTGAAGCATCACTACAAGCAAAATACATCAGCCACATGCGGCTGGAATATTTATATACACAACCACGCAGTTATAATAACAGCCCACACGGGTGGAATGAAACAATCACAACCACGCAGTTATATATAAAACAGCCCACACGGCTGTACTAAAAACCAACACAGCGGAAAAACGAAAAACGGAAAGCCCAATACAACACAATCAACACACGGCTAGGCTTATACAACGAATACAACACCAAAGCCATAAGATAGCCACACGGCTATACACAAATACAATGCCAAAAATAAGAAATGAATATACAAAAGAAAACAATCACGATCTTCGGATGTGACGTAGGACCCGGCAGACAGGATACTCCGAGCGACACTCCAACCATCAACCTGAAAACATAAATATATACATGCGGTGGTGAGTATAGGTAACTCAGCGGGTAATAGAAAAGATAGTGCATGGTCTATACATAAAACATGGAGATCACAAGTATACAGTCTCAGTAGAGAATAAGAACAAGATCATACCATCATAATCAATGCATCTGAACATACCTGACATTATAACCTAACATAAACTGTACAAACCACAACTAACATAATGACGAATACATACCCAATCTGGAATCGACACATGGTACAATGATCAGTAAACTCACCGGATCTGCAACAGATATACCCGTGACACCTGTGCAATATAAATACGACTGCATATACATGTAAAATAAATGACATGTATGCAGCATGACAACCAAATGCAACAACCATATCTCAATCAAGTGCAACAACGACAATCACATGCAACTAGTATCTACTAGGCATGTATGCAAATGCAGATGCACCGCGCATCAAATGCAAAATAATAACTACAGATGCATGCTCCATGGTCACCCCCGCCACCTCTCCAGATACCACGACCCCTGTATGGCCGAGAGGCTTGGGTCTGTGACGACTGTACTACCCTCCAGCCCACTATATAGTGGTCGAGGCGGACAGTCCGCTAGTAGCTATCTAACTACATAGCATCAGGGTCCCTGACTGCTCACAACGCCGGATCTCACTAAACCTCGTGACCGGGTGGCACGACAGGACTAGCAGCAACTGCTCCAACTACCACTACCCATGAGTGGCCGAGGGTGCGGTGCTAAACCAAACCAACTGATGACTCTCTCACCACAAGGGAGACAACGGTCATCAGATGCAATGAATGATGAACATGATATATATATATAATCATCATCCATGCAACACCCCAAACCTCATAAATACCTCCAACAAGAGTATAATCGTCATGATAAATCCACACATCCCACCCAACACATGTACACAACTACACATGTATAATCAACTCGGAATCTCCAATAATCCCCCTGGACACATATGCACCGATCGTAAATACAATCAACATGTATCCTCCAATAATAAACACATCAGACACGTGTATAAACCACAGACGTACAATCAACACAACTCCTCCAAAAGTACATAACAAATACGGATATACACACCACATGTAAATGCACGGTGAACCAGATGACTCCTATACACATACCCACCTTTGTACAGTCCACATCATATACCCAATCAGCATGATAATACCAGCCACCCGACAATCCCTACAAGACATACTCTACACGTGTAATCACAATAGAGTAGATATCAAGAGTGAAGACTGTATATGAATTAAATAGATCATCACAAGGGTCAAGCATAAGTATCATGCAGGAAAAACAGCAACCGATCATGATATAAGATAAAGTAGCCTAATTCATCCAATAATAACCATGCACTAAGTTTCAAAGAAACTATAAAGAGGTCAAGGAAGAAATACTCGCCTTGATACGTAGATCGTGCCAAGTAATCCCGTGTCAAGACGCTCGTCCCGAATCCAAGTCCTGCGATCAATATATATTTTATTTAGCTAATTTCATATGAATTAAAATAGCTAAATAAAATCCCTACCCAATCAGGATAACTCCACTCAAATCTGATCTCTGATTAATCCTCCAAATAATCCTTTATCACACTCCTTCTAGATCCCAACATAATCCATAATCTATTAATCAATCCAAAACTCATTAATCAACACATCTTAAATCCAACTCACATAATTCATCATCAATCAAACACTAATCCAAACTCATCATAAATCCTTCTAAATCCACTAATCAGTCCAATATTCAATCCAATCCAATATATCAAAGCTGAATTCCAATAACAAACATGAAATCATGATATTCATCCAATCCCAATACAACTTAATCCAACTTAATATAATAAATCCATAGCACAACTTACCCAAACCGAATGTGAAATCCCTCAATTAAAGAACCAGCAGCTGCTATGTAGAAATGGATCTCCCTCTTCAATTCAAACACCTCCATTCACCTTCCATACATCCAAAACAAAGAATTAAACCCTAAATCATACTCCACATTCCTTTAGCTAACAACTTACCCAAATCTCTGATAACTGTAGGTGAAACACGATCAAAGAGTTCACTGCCGAGACTGGATCGCCAGAATTGTGGATTCGCCAAACTGACCGAAGCTACAAGAACAGCCAAGAATCAAATCTCTACATCTCAAATCCGAAATAGAGATTAGACTACTAGAAGAACTAATACAAGCCTTACCTTACTCCAATTTCTGCATCGGTAATCCGTCCACACTAAGGATCAGTAGCTGAGCAACGCCAACGAGAAAGAGGAACCAAAATCCAGTGAAGTGGAGCTCCCTGATCCAAGCTCCGACGACAAGGAGACGCTGGACATCCACCAGAGGCAACTAGGGCTCGAATCCCCCCTCCCTCACCGAGCCCTAGCCTAGCCGTGCCCTAGCCTCGCCATGCCCTAGCCGCTGAGGAACAACCGATCGCGAGCAAGAAACCCCTGAGGACGTAATCGCTCCGCCGGAGATGATGGGTACCGTCGAGTTCCGGCGACACCTTCCCTCTGACGACGCGTGATGACTAGATCACGGTGGAAGAAGCCTCTCCGTCGTCGTCGAGTTGTCTGCTCGCGAGGAAGAAAGGAAAATGAGGGGAAGAAGAATCGGTAGCCGGTAGCCTGCCTCCTCAATGCTCCGGTGGCTGCCCTATGTCGGCGACGCCGAGAGGGGAGGAGAGGAGAATCGCTGGTGGTGAGGCTCGGGACGAAGAAATCGCCGGAGAGGGGGAGATTTAGGGCGCGATTTGAGGAGGAGATCGGGGAGATCGAGAGGGAAGAAGTGGGTTCGGGTGAGGAAAGGGGAAAACGGCGATTTGGGGAAAAAAATAAACGAAAATGAATTTATAATTGAAAACATTTCCTCACTTAAACGGGTATCCCAAACAGGTCTTATCCGCACCCGCCGATCGGTCCCCTCAAAACCCTCCGTACGAACTCCGAAAAATTCCCAGAAAATTTCTAAAAATTCTGGAAAAATCCAATAAGATTTTTCGTCCAGTAATATTTATTATTTAATCTTACGGTATCTTACATTCTCCCCCACTAATAAAAATTTGGTCCCCAAATTTACTGGTCAACTCAGGGATCCTCATCCAAGGGTAACATCCAAACAACATCCTCATCCGCTACTCCATCATAACATCATAAATAAATCTCCAACCCTAGTATCATAAACATATCTCCAAACATGATAATCCTCCTCCAAGTGACTAGCGACAACTCTGTGAGCTATAAACTCACCCTACTCCCGCTACTCCCACTCTGCAATCTAGCCAACTGCGGGATAAATCAACTACCTCTGAAATCTAAAATCCACTATAAACAGATCCTCCAACATCTATATAAATCGCTCAAACTATCCATCAGTCTGAGATGAAAATCTATACTAAAGTGAAACTCCTAATCCAAAGTCTGCTGTAACCATAATCAAAACCATGATATGAAATCACTGATCTCCATCCAAAACAATACTCAAAGATACATCATCCAGTCCCATAATCCCTCTAGAGTATGATCCTGCTACTCAATCCAAAAGAATTCGCCTTACAAATCGACAGTTAGGGAGCCAAGTTGTCATCCAATAATGATTACCCAAACCAAAATATCCTCTCCTAGTCCTGGATAATCCCACAACAAAATCCGTCATAACATGCTCCCAACTCCACTCTAGTATCCAAATCAACGGAGGCAATCCTACTAATCTCTGATGCTCAGCCTCCACTTGCTGACATAATAGACATCAAGCTACAAAATCCGCGATGTCTTTCTTCATATCGTTCCACCAACAAGAGTGCTCTCATATCTCCACATAGCAGATGTCACCCGAATGTATCGCAAATCCAGGTCAAGGTGTTTCCTGAAGTAACTCCTCCCGAATAAGAAGTGACTCGGGAACACACATGATCTCCCACGAAAATAAAGAATCTCATTCTCTTTACACGAGAATTCTCACTACCAGCACGAGACTACTCCGCTCATGCTACATCGGAACTGCACCGACTCCCAGATACGATACATCTGTGTAGAGTACAAATCCGTCTACACTAGAAAGTACAACTAAGACAGTGCAGGTAACACTTCTCATTTCAACTCCTGAAACTGATCTCATAAGCGTTTATCCAGGAAAATTTCATACTCATCCTGAACAGTCCCGTCAACGGCATAAATACTGGAGAAAACCCTCAATCAATCTCTGGTAATATCCAGCCAGACCAATGGAACAGCGAGTCTCCGGTATAGACTACGACTACTCCCAACTGATAACAACCTCTATCTCCTGTGGATCTACTAATATCCTCTACTAAACACAACGTGCCCCAGAAACTCGTAAAAGACAATCACAATCCGTACTACTAACTTCACATATAGATGTTCTCGTCGAAACATCCCTAGAACTATGCGAAGCTAGTGTACATGATCCACCTCGGATCGGGAATAGATCACAACATCGCCAATAAAGACAATGTAAACTAATCTAAACACCCTAATGATACCAAATACATCAAGTCTATGAAAACATCTAAGCACGGTATGCCTAAATGGTAACACCAAAGACTCATAATGTACATACAATAGGCGCACTCAACCGTAGGATCCTCAACAACAAGCCTATGATCAAATCACCAACTACAAATCACCAAATCCATAAATATCACACAAGTGCTACTACTCATGTTACTATCAACATCAATTACCAACTAATAGATCATCAAACCGAATATCCACCAAGAGATCATCAACAAATAACATATCACCACCTGATCTCACAATGACCACTAATCACAAATCATCCTCAACATCAATCAATCCTACCAGATAGTCTCCTACACAAAGATAGAGAAAAAGGAAAGCATCCAACCTTCAACACCTACCGCCAACAACTAAATATATCCCGAAAAGTCTGGCAAATCTCATCCTCTCATCCTTTCTGATAATCAAATATCCAAAGTCAAAGGGTCACTCAACCTTTTGACTAAGAGTCTACCCATCTAGAAAGTATCTCCACAACTCTCATAATCATCCCATAAATGTCCCTCGATAAATATCGATAAAAGGTCCAACCCTCTAATCTGAGATATAGACTACCAGATCTGGTAAAATGATCACGTGGTCAAGGTCTTGAGCCACCTGATAGCGACAATGTTAGCTGAGTCGTCTAACCATTGTCTTGTACCCCATCATACTGTGATTGCTCCATCTGAGGTTCAGTAACCTCCAGTATCGAGCAATGAACACAAAGATAGAGGAACGCTACCACTAAATAACTGATCAAAATATCCGTCAATCGACGCTCTACCCTCGAAGATCATCCTCTGAAATCATACCCAGTTACGATCGGAACTCCTAGGTATTACTCAATTAATACCACTTCCTCCGCACCAATGCGGGGTATATATCACTAAGTACGTCATGGATATCTAATCATATCCAATAGTCCCATGAGTCAGGATCTCCCATGGAACAATGATAGGCGAGTCTACTAGTCATCGCCTTATAAACCACCATGCTACCGAAAGAGGTAAAGAACTACTATCTCTCCAAACCACCTCAAATAAATCACTAAGTGATGACCTGATCTCTAACAAGCATTCTCTGCTTCTTCCTTCACGTGGTACCAGGTCACATAAAGGTTAAGCAGCTAACTTCAACTCTCTCACGCCAGTACAAATCATATATCCAAAGGTACTCCTCAACTCCTACACCCTAGTAATGGATGTATCTCATAAGTGTTAAGCAGGTAGCTTTACACTTTTCCACATCGTGCGGTATCCTATCTGAATGTATCTTCTAAGTCATCCTACCAGGTACAGACAGTCCATAGTCAAAGTCCCCATGGAATCGGATACGACAATCCTCTACAGACTGACTAAGCCGATATTGGTATACGGCCAATTCAGTCCTTTCTACCCCGGTACAAGTCAAAATATCTAACCGAGTATGAAACATCCCACAGATAGGAATCTCTAAAAATAGAGTAAGTCAGTCCCCTACTGGTCGGACCAACAAAATAAATCGATCATCTCCTAACCGATCCAATAAGAGTAAATTAATCATCCACTGATGAAACTAACTAAGGTAAATCGATACACCACTACCCAAGTCAACAAGGGTAAATCAGTCAAACCATAACTACACAAGTCAACCAAGTAAATCAATCATCAACAGGAGTAAACCGGTACTCTACTAACTGAGTCAACATGGGTATACAGATATCATCCACCATCTAGCTAATAGTAACCAAGACTAGTATGAGACTCTAACTCTCAACCAACTAGTAGTATGATATGAGGAAATCCCCTGAGACTGTAAATCCTTGATCTCCAGTAGGTCAACCGTGATCAGTGATTGACCCAACACATGAAATGCATGATACAATCAACTAGGCAACTACTAATAAGAGAACACTAACACACATCATAACTATATCATAAGCAACAATACATACACCAACAGAAATGCATGATAACAATATGCAAACATACCTCCTATAGCTTGGAGATGTCCTGCTGCTGCCTGGTCCCAAAACCGGAAAAGTCACATCAAGAAAATCGAATCACAAAATCCAAAAACACGTATAACAGGCATCGACGGGCGCCCCTGGTATTCCCCTCCGGGGCGCCCGGAGGGGATCCGGGCGCCCCGCCCTAAATCAACTGTCACGCCCCCAAAGGAGTTTCTGTCAGACAAAAATCCGGCAGAACCTCCCCTGTACCGGTGACAATCTGAAGCATCACTACAAGCAAAATACATCAGCCACATGCGGCTGGAATATTTATATACACAACCACGCAGTTATAATAACTGCCCACACGGGTGGAATGAAACAATCACAACCACGCAGTTATATATAAAACAGCCCACACGGCTGTACTAAAAACCAACACAGCGGAAAAACGAAAAACGGAAAGCCCAATACAACACAATCAACACACTGCTAGCCGGCTAGGCTTATACAACGAATACAACACCAAAGCCATAAGATAGCCACACGGCTATACACAAATACAATGCCAAAAATAAGAAATGAATATACAAAAGAAAACAATCATGATCTTCGAATGTGACGTAGGACCCGGCAGACAGGATACTCCGAGCGACACTCCAACCATCTACCTGAAAACATAAATATATACATGCGGTGGTGAGTATAGGTAACTCAGCGGGTAATAGAAAAGATAGTGCATGGTCTATACATAAAACATGGAGATCACAAGTATACAGTCTCAGTAGGGAATAAGAACAAGATCATACCATCATAATCAATGCATCTGAACATACCTGACATTATAACCTAACATAAACTGTACAAACCACAACTAACATAATGACGAATACATACACAATCTGGAATCGACACGTGGTACAATAATCAGTAAACTCACCGGATCCGCAACAGATATACCCGTGACACCTGTGCAATATAAGTACGACTGCATATACATGTAAAATAAATGACATGTATGCAGCATGGCAACCAAATGCAACAACCATATCTCAATCAAGTGCAACAACGACAATCACATGCAACTAGTATCTACTAGGCATGTATGCAAATGCAGATGCACCGCGCATCAAATGCAAAAATAATAACTGCGTATGCATGCTCCATGGTCACCCCCGCCACCTCTCTAGACACCACGACCCCTGTATGGCCGAGAGGCTTGGGTGTAACACCCTCCAAACTATATAGGTAGGTCGACGAATAGTAGCTATCTACTTATAGCATCGGGTCCCGACTGCTCACAACGCCGGATCTCACTAAACCTCGTGACCGGGTGGCACGACAGGACTAGCAGCAACTGCTCCAACTACCACTACCCATGAGTGGCCGAGGGTGCGGTGCTAAACCAAACCAACTGATGACTCTCTCACCACAAGGGAGACAACGGTCATCAGATGCAATGAATGATGAACATGATATATATATATAATCATCATCCATGCAACACCCCAAACCTCATAAATACCTCCAACAAGAGTATAATCGTCATGATAAATCCACACATCCCACCCAACACATGTACACAACTACACATGTATAATCAACTCGGAATCTCCAATAATCCCCCTGGACACATATGCACCGATCGTAAATACAATCAACATGTATCCTCCAATAATAAACACATCAGACACGTGTATAAACCACAGACGTACAATCAACACAACTCCTCCAAAAGTACATAACAAATACGGATATACACACCACATGTAAATGCACGGTGAACCAGATGACTCCTATACACATACCCACCTTTGTACAATCCACATCATATACCCAATCAGCATGATAATACCAGCCACCCGACAATCCCTACAAGACATACTCTACACGTGTAATCACAATAGAGTAGATATCA
Organism: Zingiber officinale; assembly: GCF_018446385.1. NCBI lineage: Eukaryota > Viridiplantae > Streptophyta > Magnoliopsida > Zingiberales > Zingiberaceae > Zingiber > Zingiber officinale. The sequence goes on from NC_055993.1 coordinate 57,357,421, forward strand.
AGAGTGAAGACTGTATATGAATTAAATAGATCATCACAAGGGTCAAGCATAAGTATCATGCAGGAAAAACAGCAACCGATCATGATATAAGATAAAGTAGCCTAATTCATCCAATAATAACCATGCACTAAGTTTCAAAGAAACTATAAAGAGGTCAAGGAAGAAATACTCGCCTTGATACGTAGATCGTGCCAAGTAATCCCGTGTCAAGACGCTCGTCCCGAATCCAAGTCCTGCGATCAATATATATTTTATTTAGCTAATTTCATATGAATTAAAATAGCTAAATAAAATCCCTACCCAATCAGGATAACTCCACTCAAATCTGATCTCTGATTAATCCTCCAAATAATCCTTTATCACACTCCTTCTAGATCCCAACATAATCCATAATCTATTAATCAATCCAAAACTCATTAATCAACACATCTTAAATCCAACTCACATAATTCATCATCAATCAAACACTAATCCAAACTCATCATAAATCCTTCTAAATCCACTAATCGGTCCAATATTCAATCCAATCCAATATATCAAAGCTGAATTCCAATAACAAACATGAAATCATGATATTCATCCAATCCCAATACAACTTAATCCAACTTAATATAATAAATCCATAGCACAACTTACCCAAACCGAATGTGAAATCCCTCAATTAAAGAACCAGCAGCTGCTATGTAGAAATGGATCTCCCTCTTCAATTCAAACACCTCCATTCACCTTCCATACATCCAAAACAAAGAATTAAACCCTAAATCATACTCCACATTCCTTTAGCTAACAACTTACCCAAATCTCTGATAACTGTAGGTGAAACACGATCAAAGAGTTCACTGCCGAGATTGGATCGCCAGAATTGTGGATTCGCCAAACTGACCGAAGCTACAAGAACAGCCAAGAATCAAATCTCTACATCTCAAATCCGAAATAGAGATTAGACTACTAGAAGAACTAATACAAGCCTTACCTTACTCCAATTTCTGCATCGGTAATCCGTCCACACTAAGGATCAGTAGCTGAGCAACGCCAACGAGAAAGAGGAACCAAAATCCAGTGAAGTGGAGCTCCCTGATCCAAGCTCCGACGACAAGGAGACGCTGGACATCCACCAGAGGCAACTAGGGCTCGAATCCCCCCTCCCTCACCGAGCCCTAGCCTAGCCGTGCCCTAGCCTCGCCATGCCCTAGCCGCTGAGGAACAACCG